>NC_064649.1:55200477-56450477 GCF_023864345.2 Schistocerca serialis cubense | reverse complement strand
CTGACAATCGACAGGCGCGTGCACGATTCTACTCGGAGGAGATTGCCCCCCTGTTCCATGGGAGGTATGACCATATCTTGGTAGGGGGGGATTTTAACTGTGTACTCACACCGAAGGATCAAACTCCTAATTTCAGCTCCTGCCACGCATTGAACACGATCTGCCGGGACATGGCCCTTATGGACACGTGGGAAAAGATCCATGGGCAGCGAGAGGGCTACACGTATTTTACTAGCCACTCGGCGAGCAGGCTGGATCGGATTTATGTTTCTGACGGATTAAGAGATCACGTGTTGGCTGCTGAACGTTGGCCCACAGCTTTTACGGATCACCTTGCGTATTTATGCACGTTAACCCTCCCACGGCAGCGGGTCTGGCGGAGTCGTAGTTCCTGGAAACTTAATTCCTCCTTATTGGTGGATCTCGAATGTCGCCAGCGGATCGAAGAAACATGGCAGACTTGCACTCGCCGTCTGCCGCTGCACCGTACGGTTCTTTCGTGGTGGCTGCAGTGTGCAAAACCGGCGATACGAAGAGCTCTCATAACGTATGGCAAGGAAAAAGCGAAATGGCTCCGAGATACTCTTGACTATTACTACATGGTGCTCGAGGGCCCCATCGCCCGAACGTCAAGCGGAAGTCCATCGCATTCAGGCCTGCATTTTATCGATCACGAGACGTCGACTGGAGGGACTTTCGATCCGTGCTCGGTGCTTGGACAACGTCGATGGAGAACGTATTGGCATGCATCATGTTTCCAAGGGACATGCGCGTAATCGCCGATCCCTAATCACAGTCCTCCATGCTGACGATGGTCGGCCCTTGACGTCACAACAGGCCATTGCTGCCGAGTTTCTGGAGCATTACCGCCTCCTTTGCACTGGGACGCCGACGGACAATCGGACAGATGAAGAAATTTTGCGACAGATGCAAACGGAGGTGGATGGTCCGGATGCAGAGGTGCTATTGGCACCCCTAACGGAAGATGACATCCGGGGCGCACTCGCGAAGGGTGCGGTGCATAAATCCCCTGGCCCAGATGGGTTGACACTCGAATTTTACCGTGCATTTGCGGATTTAATGATGTCCCAGTTGGTATTGATGTATAACGAGTTATTGAGCCCTGACACGGATGTTCCGTCGCAGTTCATGGCGGGACTGCTTATACCAATACCGAAATCGACAGCGAGTGACAGCGCTCATCAATTTAGACCGCTCACGATGCTTAATACTGACTATAAGATCTTTGCGCGAATGTTGGCGGCAAGGCTCAAGATTGTAATATCCAAAACAATACCACCAGACCAGGCTTGTCTAGGGGTTCGGAGCAACATACATTCTATCCTCGGCGAATACCGTGACGTAATTTCCCTGACGGAAGCTTGTCGCATGCGAGCGGCGTTCGTATCGGTGGATTTTGATCGTGCCTTTGACAGGATCAACCATGATTTCCTTGACTCGACCATGCGACGCATGGCGATACCACAGGATTTTATTACCGTCCTCATGCGCCTCCTTCGCGGCGCTTCTTCGACGGTGAGAGTCAATGGCAGGGAGGTAGGAACGATTCCTGTTCGCAGCTCAGTTAGGCAAGGATGTCCCTTGTCGATGATACTGTTTACAATAGCGCTCGAACCATTGATGCAGACTCTTAGACGGACTCTAACAGGCGTCCGACTCCGTGCGAGCTCCTTCACGTGTCGTGCATATGCCGACGACTTGATGATACTCGTCCGGTCGGAGAACGAAGTAAGTCAGGTGGTTACCCTTCTTACTACGTACGGGGTAGCTGCGGGAAGCAGGGTCAACATGGATAAAACCAAGATCATGCACATCGGTCGAGGGCTGGACGCTCTGCGAAGTCCGTTTACGACGGTGGACATCTTGCGATGCTTAGGTGTCTTGTTCACCCGATCGCTACGGCAATCAGCGGCGGCGAGCTATCGACGTCTCCTCCAGAACGTCCGACTGCACATACGCAACAATTCACTCCGAACGCACGACCTGCTCCAAAGGGTGGACTACACTAATGTTCACCTGGCCTCGCGACTGCCGCACTTGGCACAGGTACTGCCAATGCCACATGGTCTCGCTGACAGATTAATGGCGGCCTTTGGATACTATGTCAGCCAAGGAATGTTGTTTAAGATAAAATACGAGACTTTAACTCTCCCATACCACTCTGGCGGACTTAACCTCACGGATGTGCGGAACAAGGCTCTAGCTCTATACCTGCGAGCGACGCTACGAACTTGGAACCAGCGGCAACACGCCATCACGTCGGCCATCCTGGATGTGCTTCTTCCCACGTCCTTTGAACCACCGGTAGCAGTAGGCACCATCTCGCCCTCGTTTTCTCTCGTCGCGCGATTTTTTGTTGATTTTAGTTATGTTCAGTTACAGATACCTTCTACCAGAATCCCCACTACCCGTGAGATATATCGATACTTGCGGCGTCATCATGGCAGCAATGTTGTCGAACTTAAATACCCAACACGAAACTGGCGACAGATTTGGCGAGCTGTTCACACACCTCTCCTCACCACAGCAGCGCGATCGTCATGGTATACACTAATCAACCGCAAGACAGTCAACCGCCAACGATTGTACGACATTCGCATGGTAGATTCCCCGCTCTGCTTTATATGTGGCATGCAGGACACCGACGAACATTCTCTGCAGTGCGGTGAGGCAAAGGATGTTTGGCGGCTGACGCAACGCATCATGGCCCTCCTCCGACGCACCGACGAATCCACGATCACGACGGACGCTTTATTTTTCCCTGACCCTTTCTTTTTCCCCTCACACAAAACATCGGCAATCCGATGGATTGGAGGACACGCATCACACTACGTGCTCTCGCGGACCTTGATATCGGTCATGGACTATTGGCATTATCTACTAGAACAACACGAAATCATCAGACGCCACTCTAAATATAAAACGCATTTTGCGAACTTTCTAGGCAGCATGTTTCATAACCCCCCCGAAGCGGTGGGGAGTCCCAGGTTTACGTTGTTTCGAGGGATAGGATTTACTCCCAGTGAAGTGACGAGGATGTCACTTCGGCCCTATATTTATTTCCCTTCTTTTTTATATATGATTTTTCTTTTGGGACATTAAAATTAAAAGAATAAATAAAATATTATTATTACGAAAAAAAAATTACAATATCAATGTTTCCTTCCTGCTGCCTCTCCCTTATCCTGTCAGGAGACGGGGACACCGTGGCCAGGCCTCCAAGTACGACCCCTGCCCACTCTGCCCCCTGACCTACATAAAAAAAAAAAAAAAAATCTTGCTCCATGCAACTTTTTTTTTAGTATTTGTTTTTTGTAATATATATATATATATATATATATATATATATATATATATATATATATATATACACAGTTCCTGGCAATCAGTTGCAACAATTATGCATATAATAAATTGTTGAAAGTCGTTTGTCGTGGAAAAACTGGCGACTTCGAACATCATTATGTTTTCCGCAAACAAAGTTGTATTTCACAAATGTTATTAATTGTCTTCATAATGTAAACCACGTATAGTTAACGGAAGACGTAGGAACGAATACGTATAGCGTAAGTCAAAAGTTCGAATTAGAATAGAGACCCCACGAACACAAACTTGCTGTGGCAGGTATGAAATATAAACTCCGTTACTCGCTCGTTACTCTTGAAGGACAGATGTTGAATGGGCCGAAACGAGCCGCCCCATAACAGCGTAGTTGCCTGCTAACTTCGAAAGAAGGTAGATGCGGTCCCTAGCGCAACTTATAACATCAGTGAGTAAGTGAGAGCTTTGGTACACCCTGTTAAACAAACGGAAAAATGGAGGCGGTACAATTGGAGAGCGATCCACCTTCACCAACATGCACAAGCAATTCATTAATAGTTTTTATATATATATATATATATATATATATATATATATATATATATATATATATATATATATATATATATATATATATATTTGAATTGCAAAAAACTAATAATAAAAAAATATTGCATGGCACGAGATTCGATCCGGCGACCTTCGGATTACGAACCCGAGCGCTTACCGCTGCGCTATGACGCTGTAGAAAATCATTAATCGTAGAGAGTATTTCACCGCAACGGTTTCTTTTAACTGTCGATTTTCTCGACAACAGCTGAGAAGTGCATCTTGGTGCTTTGCCACATTACACCTCTGGCCATGAGCTTTTATTATGCGCAGTATGAATCGAATCTGAATTTCACAATTGGCGGCCTCCCCTTGTCAGTCTGCCCGTGGCGTCTGTTTTAAGTAGTTGACGTTTTGTCTGTGCGTCGGAAAATGTTGAGTGTACAGAAAGAACAGCATGTTAACATCAAATTTTGTTTCAAACTAGGAAAACCTGCAAGTGAAACGTTTGTAATGTTACAACAAGTGTACGGCGATGATTGTTTATCGCGAACACAAGTGTTTGAGTGGTTTAAACGATTTAAAGATGGCCGCGAAGACACCAGTGATGACACTCGCACTGGCAGACCATTGACATCAAAAACTGATGCAAACATTGAAAAAATCGGTAAACTTGATCGAGAAGATCGCCGTTTAACAATCAGAGCAGTGTCTGAGTTAACAGGAGTTGACAAGGAAAGTGTTAGGCAGATTCTTCATGAAAGTTTCAACATGAACAAAGTGTGTTCAAAAATGGTTCCAAAGTGTCTCACAATTGAACAGAAGGAACGCCGAAGAATGATTTGTTCTGACATCCTGGAAAACATTGAAAGTGATCCCACCTTCTTACAAAATGTTATTACTTGCGATGAATCGTGGTTTTTTACTTACGATCCCGAAACTAAACGCCAATCGATGCATTGGAAAACTCCTGGTTCTCCACGACAAAAAAAAAGCACGAATGTCAAAATCGAAATTCAAGGCAATGATGATTGTTTTTTTTGACATCAAAGGGATTGTGCACATTGATTGGGTACCAGAGGGACAAACAGTGAATCAGCATTACTACATTAGCGTCCTGGCTACCCTACGTGAGCGAGTACGGAGAAAACGGAACGATTTGTGGAGAAAAAAGTCATGGATCCTTCCCCAAGACAATGCCCCAGCTCACAGTGCGTTGTCAGTGAAGACGTTTTTGGCAAAACACAACATTCCCATCTTAGATCATCCACCCTACACACCTGATTTGGCCCCCTGTGACTTTTTTCTTTTCCCTAAAGTCAAGTCAGCTTTGAAAGGAACTAGATTTGAGACTGTTGAAGCAGTAAAAGAAAAAGCGACGGAAGTAATGTATGGACTTACCGAAAATGATCTGCAGCATTGCTATGAACAGTGGAAAATTCGTATGGAGCGGTGTAGAGACCGAGGAGGAGAGTACATTGAAGGAGATAACATGAAATTGTAAATAATTGTAAATAAATGTTTTTTCCAGCATCAGTCCGGTTTTTTTCTAGCCACACCTCGTATATATTTCTATAACGTTCCACTTCTAGGGACCACATACATATTTAATTCATGGAAAAATGTTATTGAAGCATTTTTTTCTGGATTAAAAAGCGGGAGAATTATGAGCCCTGAACGATTTTTCCGCAGACATCGTGACACTTATGTAAAAACCGGGACTGTCCCGGCAAAACTGGGGCGTCTGGTCTGCCTAGGAATGTGTGAGAAAGAAATCGCATGAAATCAGCGGAAGGAATCACTCGTGAGTTCCAAACTTCAGCCAGCGGAATGGTTCAGTGCAAAGGTTAAAAAGAATAGGCTTGAAGCAAAGCAAGCCCTGTATTGTGTGTGTGATACAGAGGTGAGCGAGTGTGCCGGGACTTAACCCAGTTCACTGCTAGAAGCGCCACGTCACTTTGACGCGTCTGCACGCAGCGCAGAACTATTACATCACAATTAAGTATGAAATTAAAAATCTAAATTTAAGTTTAAAACTTTGTTGAAATATAGTTCGGTGTTATAACGTTCCAAATACCAAGTCTTTATGTTCTAAACTAAATAGTTTACGTAGAAAGGCCGTTTTAAGAGAAAAATAAGTGGCGCTAAATAGCGAAGCTAGAAAGCCAGAACTTGGTTAGAAGGTGCAGTTAGAACCCATAAATAAGTGGTGCATTTTTCCAAAACCATATAACAAAAATTAACGCCGGAATCAACGTTTTTCGAAAAACCAGAGGCGCTAAATAATGGACTTAGAAACATGAAAATTTGTTTTATGCTCCAGCTCACCCCAAAAATAATAACCGAGAGACCACGTTAAGCTACCTTTTATAGTTCTTGAGTAATTAACTAAAAACCGATTTTGTAACTGAAATGTACCCAATTGTTGTAGATTACGTACCTGAATTGTAATGATAAAGAATTTTGGGTAAAGTGAATGATAGAACATACCACATTTGAGAATTGTTGTATTAACAACAGCCGATGTAAGTTGTAGTAAAGATATGGTTCAGAGGTAACGATCTACCGTTAGTTCCACTATAAAAATTGTAGAAGGCAAAGTTTTCATTTTAGCGAGCTGAAATTTTTCTGTGCTTTCAAACAGCTTAACTTTATACAAGTAAAAAATTCAGAAGTTTCTGAATTAATTTGTAACTGTGTTACTGAAGATTATGTGCCCTAGAAAGCCGACGTTCGGAGGCTCCTGCAGTATGCAGATAGCCGTAGACAACAGATGTTCGCTCGGCCGCCCGCTCCGGCACCTATATAAATACAGTCCGAGAGGCAGTAGTAAGGTTCACTTTGCACTCAGCTACGGTAAGATCCACGTCTGTCAAACGTCAGATCGCGCTCTGCCTCAGATGACGTCAGAGCCGAACTGTGTCAAAGCGCGTATTTTGCGGTACAGACGTACAGTGAACTCGCTAGGACTGTACACCGTCCTGGATCGCTTAGAATTCGCCAGAGTAACTGTTAGTGTGCCGTCTGTGAGAGTTACAATTCAGCGTGGCAAGTGGTGACTTTTTCCACTTTTACGGCGAGCATTAATTTCGAACATTTATTACAAACTTTCATTTGAGTAATTTTAGTCAGGGCGAAAGACAATATTGTAGGAATGTACCCTAGAGGTCGCCTCTGAACTGCTAAATGTGCTGATAGAATAGAAAAAAACCTTGCTTTCAATTGAAAATAGTGGATTTCCAAGTGTTGTATGTGAGAAACTACACGTAATATAATTTTGGTACTACTGCTTAGCCGGCCGCGGTGGTCTCGCGGTTAAGGCGCTCAGTCCGGAACCGTGCGACTGCTACGGTCGCAGGTTCGAATCCTGCCTCGGGCATGGATGTGTGTGATGTCCTTAGGTTAGTTAGGTTTAAGTAGTTCTAAGATCTAGGGGACTGATGACCACAGAAGTTAAGTCCCATAGTGCTCAGCGCCATTTGAACCATTTGAACTACTGCTTAAAATCATAGTCCTGATCCGTCAAAGAAATAGGAGAATAGAAACTTTTCTTTCAGTGGGCTGGAGCAGAATGTGGCCCTACAGACTGAAAACTAAGGTCAGTATGTTTCCCTTCGTTCTCTGGCTGACCACAAAATACTTGCTAGACTCGCATGATAAGACGGCATTAATTAATTAATTTTTACCCGACGCCCCACAGGCTGCAATTATTGAAAAGCTCCTTGTAAGGTACGCATCGCCGTAATCAATACTGAGTGACGCGCGATGTGGTGTAGTGGGCGATGCCACTGTACAGTCGATGAATGGGAACCAGTGATGTGCAAGGACGTAGCAAGAATTTCAGCAAAAGGGGGGGGGGGGGATTGTCAGATTTGTTGAAAACGACCTTAAAACGAGCAATGTTTCATTTATTCTGGATATTTACGTAATTAACGGTAAACCATTTTATTCGACAGTGATCTCTAAGTATACATCCCAAGCAGAGACACAATGAAGTTACTTAGGAGTGCCGTATTTTGGCAAACCATAACAGGCAGTCATGTTCTAATCTTCCTTCACCATCCAAGGTCATTTTACACCCTTCATCTTTCAGAATGCATTTCAGTTGAGTAAGTTATCAGGAAAGGACGAGCGCCTAGTTTTGGGACACAGTGATTACCATCGACAGGGCTTTTGGAATAATGAAATCTCTGTTCAACAGAAGCTTGAAAAATTTTTGTGGGGAAAATGCGAAGGATTTGGAATGATTCAACCTTACACTGTTCCAAACTTTCTCATTTAAATACGGATCTGTCACTTCTTGCAATATAAGAAACATCTTTCTTTGCATTAAAGAATATCCCGGAAGACAAACACCTGTGCCTAAATGTGGCAAATTTGTATATTTATTTATCCTTTAACTGTGTACGTTTGTTAATTTGATAGTGTATGAATACATTAATATTTTAAGATTTCCCATGGAATTGCTGACTTCAGCTATTATACAACCAAGAGCTAAAGAAACTGTTACCCCTGCCTATCGTGTAGGACCCCGACAAGCTCGCAGAAGTGGCGCAACACGACGTGGCATGGACTCATCTAATGTCTGAAGTTGTGCTGGACGGAACTGACACATCCTGCACGGCTGTCCGTATATCCATAAGAGTACGAGGGGGTAGAGGCGTCTTCTGAACACCACGTTGGAAGGCATCCCATATATGCTCAATAATGTTTACGTCTGGGGCGTTTGGCGGCCAGTGGAAGTGTTTACACTCAGAAGAGTGTTCCTGGGCCCACTCTGTAGCAATTATGGACGTGTGGGGTGTCGCATTGTCCTGCTGGAATTGCCCATGACATTCGGAATGCACAATCGACATGAATGGATGCAGGTGATCAGACAGGATGCTTATGTACGTGTTACCTGCCAGAGTCATATCTAGACGTACCAGGGGTCCCATATAACTCCGGCTGCACACGCCCTAAACTATTACAGAGCCTCTACCAGCTTGAACAGTCCCCAGCTGACATGCAGGGTCCATGGATTCATGGGTTGTCTCCATACCGGTACAAGTCCATCCGCTCGATACAACTTGAAACGAGACTCGTCCGACAAGGCAAAATGTTTCCAGTCATCAACAGTACAATTAAGGTGTTGACGGTCCCAGGCAAGGCGTAAAGCTTTGTGGCGTGGAGTCATCAAGGATAGATGAGTGGGCCTTCGGCTCTGAAAACCCATATCGATGATGTTTCGTTGAACTGTTCATACGCTGACACATGTTGACGTCCTATCACTGAAATCTGCAGCAATTTGCAGAACGGTTGCACTTGTGTCACGCTGAACGATTCTCTTCAGTCGTCGTTGGTCCTGTTCTTGCAGGATCTTTCTCCGGCCGCAGCGATGCCAGAGATTTGATGTTTTATTGGATTACCGATATTCACGGTACATTCGTCGTACGGAAAAATCCACACTTGATCGCTACCTCGTAGATGCTGTGTCCTATCGATTGTACGCATACTATAAAAGCACGTTCAGACTCACTTAAATCTTGATAACCTGCCATTTTAGCAGCAGTAACCGATCTAACAACTCCGCTAGACACTTGTTGTCTTATATAGGCGTTGCCGACCGCAGTGTCGCATTATGCCTGTTTACGTACCTCTGTGTTTGAATACGCATGCCTATACCAGTTTATTTGGCGCTTCAGTTTAGTATTACAAGAGCATAAGTAGGTTTTAGACGAAATGGGTGGGAGGGATGCAGAGCGCAGTCGACTGGGACGAATGCAAGCAGTCCGCTGAAAATAATCTTTTAGAAGGGAACTAACTATAGAACGTGCTGTCGTAACTTAACCCGGTCTCTTCTCCACAACACCCTCCGCATCGTTTGCATGGAGATGGTTATCGTAAGTTAATGCCGCTTGGATGACCAGTTTGGGCGATGTTTTGCCAGTTGGGCTACTAATGATGGAATACTGAGCAATTGTTTTTAAAGAAATGAAACCATCGCCGTTTGCGCTATATTTTGTTGATCAACGGAATTTTTAGCAACACAGACAAATCCAAGTGTATTTTCATGCAATGAGTTTAATGTAATGCTGTTTATAATTATATTTACCGCTCTGCTGTCTTGTGAAATACTGAAATACTGTACCCCCAAAGTTCTACTAGTCTTCAAATAACGACTCCAGTGCTAACATTAAACTGCTATAGACAGGTAATTAGGTTATTATTGTTGTTGTTGTGGTCTTCAGTCCAGAGACTGGTTTGATGTAACTCTCCATGCTACTCTATCCTGTGCAAGCTTCTTCATCTTCCAGTACCTACTGCAACCTACATCCATCTGAATCTGTTTAGTGTATTCATCTCTTGGTCTCTCTCTACGATTTTTACCCTCCACGCTGCTCTCCAGTATTAAATTGATGATCCCTTGATGCCTCAGATTATGTGCTACAAAGCGATCCCTTCTCCTAGTCAACTTGTGCCACAAATTTCTCTTCTACCCAATTCTATTCAGTACTTCCTCATTAGTTACCTGATCTACCCATCTAATCTTCAACATTCTTCTGTAGCACGACATTTCGAAAGCTTCTATTCTCTTCTTGTCTAAACTATTTATCGTCCACGTTTCAGTTCCATATATGGCTACACTCCATACAAATACTTTCAGAAACGACTTCCTGACACTTAAAACTATACTTGATATTAACAAATTTGTCTTCTTCAGAAACGTTTTCCTTGCCATTGCCAGTCTACATTTTATATCCTCTCTACTTCGACCATCATCAGGTATTTTGCTCCCCAAATAACATAACTGATTTACTACTTTAAGCATCTCAAGTCCTAATCTAATTCCGTCAGCATCACTCGATTTTATTTGACTACATTCCTTTATCCTTGTTTGCTTTTGTTGATGTTCATCTTATATCCTCCTTTCAAGACACTGTACATTCCGTTCAGCTGCTCAATGTCATCGGCGAACCTCAAAGTTTTTATTTCTTGCCTTTTTAACTTACCATAACGCTAGTGGAGAAATCAAAATCGGTTTTTCTCTTTATTATTACACACTAACCTTTAATTAGAAACCATCGCAACAGAACTCAGAACAAAAACAGTCAGCAGTAGTACTTGGACTAAATTCAACTGCAAGTAAGCACTGAACTGGTTAACAAAAGAACTACCGAGCTCGAGAAAGGTTAACAGTTTCGGTAGTTGCGAAAAAAGCACATCCATTTTGGAAATACCTCATTGTTCTTGACGTTTTAATTGTTGTCTTTTATGATAATTGGAACGGTTACTGAGTGTCGAGTTTATTGTTATTGGTAATGTCTCTGAGCTGTGGTTGCCCTGTGGCCGAGCGTTTCAAGGCGCTTCAGTCTGGAACCGCGCGACCGCTACGGTGTGTCGTTCTCAGGTTAGTTAGGTTTAAGTAGTTCTAAGTTCTAGGGGACTGATGACCTCAGATGTTAAGTCCCATAGTGCTCAGAGCCATTTGAACCATTTCTTTGTAGTTACCCTCTCCAGAAAGTTGTTTGTAACACTGTAATAAGTTGTGGTGTCATACGTCCAAGTGAGCAACAGTAATATAAAATAAACAGCGAGCTATGTGAGAAATAATTTACGATCTATGCAAGAAAATAGGGAGATGCCGAGCGTGCAGCGCATTCCCACAATGAGGCAGTTTCCTACGAGGTAATTAGCAATCGAATAAGCGGTTGGCTGGAACCTGATGCAGCTGCGCTGTTTAGTGGCATTAGTATGGAATAACACTTCCAAGCGGCAACAGTTTGATAAAATGAAAGCTAATTTTAATATTGTGTAATGAAACAGTATTTTAGCTCGTAAAATGTTTCTCTTGTTTAATTAAACTAAGAATAAACTGTCATTTTGTTCATACGTGTTTACGTTGGTAACATAAGGACAGTCATTCCTTACATATATACAAAGCACCCCACGCGCCCGCTTGTGTTATGAAAAGAAAGGCCCGCCTACTCGAGGATTAAGAAACCACTAAATTCTGAACGATGTGGACAAACTTCACAGCACTGCGTGCAGTAGAGGAACAGTTTGGAGACCAATACTGAATCTGTGCAACAATTCAGCTTTCTGTAAAGCAGCATTCGTGAAGCAGTGTTAAGAAGACAGTAACATTCCTCACACGGACTGGTCTGCAAACAATTCCAACATCACTACAATGGAAAAACTTCGAGCTCAGTTAGAACATCGACTAGTCTACTAGTATCAAACATTGGAGAAAGAAATTTCTGAGAATGTACGTCTTTAGTACAGCATTGTACGGTAGTGAAACATGGACTGTGGGAAAACCGGAACAGAAGAGATTCGAAGCATTTGAGATGTGGTGCTACAGACGAATGTTGAAAATTAGTTGGACTGATAGGATAAGGAATGAAGAAGTTCTGCACAGAATCGGAGAGGAAAGGAATATGTGGGAAACACTGACACGGAGAAGGGACAGGATAACAGCACATCTGTTAAGACATCAGGGTAGGGCAAAAACTGTAGAGGAAGTCAGAGACTGGAATAGATACAGCAAATAATTGAGGACATAGGTTGCAAGTGCTATTCTGAGATAGGTTGGCTCAGGAGAGGAATTCGTGCTGGGGCGCTTCAAACCAGTCAGAAGACTTAAATATCTTCAACATCTCGCATCCCTGCCAGAAACTGTGTAAACATTAATTTTAATAATTAACAGTTGCACCGTTTACCTAGAATTTACCTAGGTTTCAGTCGGGATAACCCAACCTTCTTCAGAATAACAGTAATTACCGTTTGTCCATACTGGACAGATCCAAAAATCATCCTCAGAGTATAAAACTTATCTGGAACTGCCTCGGCCCCACTTCGCGACTGCGATGCGGCAGCCACGAGTGCTGTACTGGAACTGACCGTAGCGTCATGAGGTCCGCCAAGGGGGACACAATACCTTGCGCCTGCGCATAAACTGTTTGACAGTTACTTGTTGGGACAAGACGTGAACTAAACTCCTGACGTTGAATTTACTAGCAAAGTGAAACAAAAGATATAGCTGAGAAAAAGAGCGTATATGTTAATCTGTGCAGAACGTACTTAGATCGACTGTCTTAACATTTATGAAGTATTTATTGGTCATGATATGAGGAAGACATCATGTGCTTACAAGGTATGGCCTATCTAGGAAAATTTTTGTGCTTAAGCACGGAGTTTTGTCACCTAAAAAGAACATAGGAGTGGGAAGGATAATATAAAGCCAACATCGTCATTATTACGACAAGGTCTAAAAAATTTTAAGATGTAATTGTTAAGCAGTTGCTTAGCTATGGTTACAACGCATGAACATCCTATTGACTTAGCACACAAATGGTCATGATTGAACTGGTGAACAAGTCTATATCTAATCTGTAACATATGGCAATACGGGCCATATAAAATAGATGGTCATTATTCAAGATAGAATATTTGACATGAAATGGTATAGAATCAAGTCAAAACCTAATGCACGTGACCGATTGAGTTTTTTTGCCGAAGTTATGGTTATGAGTTGCAGAAACACTATTGTAGGGGATAATGTGGCGGCAATGGGGTACTCAATTTGCCTTCATGGAGGTGATTCACACACACATACTGTAAAAACTGTGTGTGGACCGTGCATGGGGGCTTAATTAAAATGCAATTATTTTAGTAGCTATGTGTCCGGTTACGACGTCTCGTAACCGGTTGGCCCTGACTAGTATTACTACGCAATCTGACTGCATAAAATAACAATAAAGAATGAAAGGAAATTTCCGTTAACACAATTGATTAATTAAGTCCCCTGCAACTATAAAAGCTACGAAACAACAAAGCACAAGTGTAACTGTTCTGTGAGTGGTAGTGTGATTCAACGTACATGTATCTGGCACGGTTCTTCCTCAATACG
Organism: Schistocerca serialis cubense; assembly: GCF_023864345.2. Classification (NCBI taxonomy): domain Eukaryota; kingdom Metazoa; phylum Arthropoda; class Insecta; order Orthoptera; family Acrididae; genus Schistocerca; species Schistocerca serialis. The sequence goes on along the minus strand of NC_064649.1, from coordinate 56,436,694 downwards.
ACAAGAAATTTTGAACACCATTTACAATGAAACAATTGAAAAACCAGAAATACTATAATTACACATACACTCCTGGAAATGGAAAAAAGAACACATTGACACCGGTGTGTCAGACCCACCATACTTGCTCCGGACACTGCGAGAGGGCTGTACAAGCAATGATCACACGCACGGCACAGCGGACACACCAGGAACCGCGGTGTTGGCCGTCGAATGGCGCTAGCTGCGCAGCATTTGTGCACCGCCGCCGTCAGTGTCAGCCAGTTTGCCGTGGCATACGGAGCTCCATCGCAGTCTTTAACACTGGTAGCATGCCGCGACAGCGTGGACGTGAACCGTATGTGCAGTTGACGGACTTTGAGCGGGGGCGTATAGTGGGCATGCGGGAGGCCGGGTGGACGTACCGCCGAATTGCTCAACACGTGGGGCGTGAGGTCTCCACAGTACATCGATGTTGTCGCCAGTGGTCGGCGGAAGGTGCACGTGCTCGTCGACCTGGGACCGGACCGCAGCGACGCACGGATGCACGCCAAGACCGTAGGATCCTACGCAGTGCCGTAGGGGACCGCACCGCCACTTCCCAGCAAATTAGGGACACTGTTGCTCCTGGGGTATCGGCGAGGACCATTCGCAACTGTCTCCATGAAGCTGGGCTACGGTCCCGCACACCGTTAGGCCGTCTTCCGCTCACGCCCCAACATCGTGCAGCCCGCCTCCAGTGGTGTCGCGACAGGCGTGAATGGAGGGACGAATGGAGACGTGTCGTCTTCAGCGATGAGAGTCGCTTCTGCCTTGGTGCCAATGATGGTCGTATGCGTGTTTGGCGCCGTGCAGGTGAGCGCCACAATCAGGACTGCATACGACCGAGGCACACAGGGCCAACACCCGGCATCATGGTGTGGGGAGCGATCTCCTACACTGGCCGTACACCACTGGTGATCGTCGAGGGGACACTGAATAGTGCACGGTACATCCAAACCGTCATCGAACCCATCGTTCTACCATTCCTAGACCGGCAAGGGAACTTGCTGTTCCAACAGGACAATGCACGTCCGCATGTATCCCGTGCCACCCAACATGCTCTAGAAGGTGTAAGTCAACTACCCTGGCCAGCAAGATCTCCGGATCTGTCCCCCATTGAGCATGTTTGGGACTGGATGAAGCGTCGTCTCACGCGGTCTGCACGTCCAGCACGAACGCTGGTCCAACTGAGGCGCCAGGTGGAAATAGCATGGCAAGCCGTTCCACAGGACTACATCCAGCATCTCTACGATCGTCTCCATGGGAGAATAGCAGCCTGCATTGCTGCGAAAGGTGGATATACACTGTACTAGTGCCGACATTGTGCAAGCTCTGTTGCCTGTGTCGATGTGCCTGTGGTTCTGTCAGTGTGATCATGTGATGTATCTGACCCCAGGAATGTGTCAATAAAGTTTCCCCTTCCTGGGACAATGAATTCACGGTGTTCTTATTTCAATTTCCAGGAGTGTAGAAACTAGAATTACAACTCTAACACATAAACACGAGCCAGATGCTTTGTTGACTGAACCTGTGACCAAGAGGCATTGTCATTAAGGAAATGTGAAATAAAAATTTTTTTTTACCTCCATATATACTGACGAAAAATACACTGTGATCATTGCAACATCTTCCATCTATACATTACACCAACCAAACAGCACCTATTCTCTCGCACAACAGCGCAACAGGTTCACACGACATCCTCTGAACTATTACTGCTCTCGACATCTTCTCAACAAGTACTGCCCACGGCAACCTCTGAACTACTACTGCACCAGTGGAGGCGGCGGAATAATAATCTTTGGCGCAATCTCTGGCGCTGTGACTCAGTGTAGCCACCTTTCAACGGCTGCCATCATAATTCGGGCCTGGTGACCACTGCCATTGAACTGACGGAATGACAGCGGAAATATGCTTAAAGCTGAAGTGTGACTTGGCGAAAATCGCTCCAGTCATCACACTTAAAAACTATTGACCGACATAGGTCAATCATGCTCAAAGCTGATGACCCAAAAAAAATCCACTCTGCTCTTAACCCCAGCGTCTGACGTGACCATCTTCTCTAGTTACGGATCTTGAGGGAGAATGGGCTGCCATTCGCCCACAGACATTGACACCTAACTGAAATGCATAATGACGGCGAATGGTGCCTCCACTAATAGGTGTTTGGACACCTTTGATCAGACGGCGTACACACTACAGTGGGATGCAGTCACTGCCACGCACTTCACAGCGGTTTGCACACCGTACAAGCGCACACACAGGGCCGGTGTATTATTTGCCGCGGGAGGCGCCTGAGTGCGCTGGCGTCGTGTTTGCACCGCGGAGGAGGTTAACCAGGAGCGCTCGCTCTCCGCTGCCGGGGCACGAGGAATGGCCGTAAATAATTTACTCGCAGTGCCGGCCGCGTCCGGTTATGAGCGCGCTGGGCGGATCTGCGGCCTGGAGCCCGAAATATGCACAGTCCAGAGCGGGGGGGAGGGCGCCGGCAAGCAGCGCGCGAGTGGGCTCTCTGAGCAAGTAGCTGGCCGCCATCTTGCCGGCTGCCTCTGGGTGGTGACGTCAAGGGACATGTCAACAAAGTAGATCGGCAATGAAACAGCGTTTGTGGCGGTGGTCTATCGTCTCAGCTGCACGACTGGATTCCTGATTTCCGGGTTCAGAAAGATGACACAGCCCATTAACTCAGGGGAAGTTAGCTACTCTACAAGGAAGCACTGTCTAAGACAGGGATCTCCAACCATATAGCCTACATTGGCCATCTCTGAAGAATATGAGTATGCCTGTGCAGCATTAAGTATACTTGACACTGACAACACCTGACCAGGAAAAGAAAAGGAGAGGATGAGTGGATACCTACATAAAATTGTCGTCCTTCGCGTGGAGGAAGTTCCAATTTGATATTGTTCAGTTTATCATAATTTTACGGAAAACTGTATTTTATGGGCTTTCTAACAATCGCCAGCCGGTGTGGCCGAGCGGTTCTGGGCGCTTCAGTGTGGAACCGCGTGACCGCTACAGTCGCAGGGTGGAATCCTGCCTGGGGCATGGATGTGTGTGATGTCCTTCGGTTAGTTACGTTTAAGTAGTTCTAAGTTCTAGGGGACTGATGACCTCGGAAGTTGAGTCCCATAGTGTTCAGAGCCATTTGACCCATTTTTTAACAATCGTGTCACAGATGCTCACTTCTTGGACTGCATTGAGTGGGACACCCCTCCTGTAAGACAAAAGACAACAACCTCAGAAAAAAATGGATGAATGAATGATTCACTCAAGAGAAGAAGCTTCACTAGTTGGCCAAGTCAGTAACATGTTGGCCCTCGTCTGACCCTAATGCAAGCAGTTATTCGGCTTAGTATGATTGGTAGAGTTGTTCGATGTCATCCTGAGGGATGTCCTGGCAAATTCTGTTCAACTGACGTGTTAGATCATCAAAATCCTGAGGTAGTTGGACGATCCTGCCCATAACGCTCCAAACGTTTTCCGCTGTGGAGAGCCTGGTGAACTTGCTGGTGAAGGTAGGTTTTGACAAGCACCACTACAAGCAATAGAAACAGTCGCTATGTGCGGCTAGACGTAATCTTGCCGAAATGTAAACCCGGTATTGCTTGCCATGACAGGCGGCAAGACGAGATGTAGAATATCGTCCACATAACACTGTGCTGTAAGGATGCCGCGTATGGCACCAAAGGTGTCCTGTCGGCATAAAAGTTTTCTGGGTATTGTACCACGTCATAATCAGTAGCCCCAGAAGGAGGCCACTGCAACCGTGACCGAAACGTTGATTTTCTCCAGTAGCCCCAGAAGGCGGCCACTGCAACCGTGGCCGAAACGTTGATTTCCTCCAGTAGCCCTAGAAGAAGGCCGCTACGACCGTGGCCGAAACATTGATATTCTCCAGTAGCCCCAGAAGGCGGCCACTGCGACTGTGGCCGAAACGTTGATTTCCTCCAGTAGCCCTAGAAGAAGGCCGCTGCGACCGTGGCCGAAACGTTGATTTTCTCCAGTAGCCCCAGAAGGCGGCCGCTGCAACCGTGGCCGAGACGTTGATTTCCTCCAGTAGCCCTAGAAGAAGGCCGCTGCGACCGTGGCCGAAATGTTGGTTTTCTCCAGTAGCCCCAGAAGATGGCCGCTGCGACTGTGGCCGAAATGTTGGTTATCTCCAGTAGCCCCAGGAGGAGGCCACTGCAACTGTGGCCGAAACGTTGAATTTCTCCAGTAGCCCCAGTAGGAGGCCACTGCAACTGTGGCCGAAACGTTGATTTTCTCCAGTAGTCTCAGAAGGAGGCGACTGCAACCATGGCCGAAACGTTGGTTTTCTCCAGTAGCCCTAGAAGAAGGCTGCTGCGACCGTGGCCGAAATGTTGGTTTTCTCCAGTAGCTCCAGAAGAAGGCTGCGGCGACCGTGGCCACTGCAACTGTGGCCGAAACGTTGATTTTCTCCAGTAGTCCCAGAAGAAGGCCACTGCAACCATAGCCGAAACGTTGGTTTTCTCCAGTAGCCCTAAAAGAAGGCCGCTGCGACCGTGGCCAAAATGTTGGTTTTCTCCAGTAGCCCCAGAAGATGGCCGCTGCGACTGTGGCCGAAATGTTGGTTATCTCCAGTAGCCCCAGAAGGAAGCCACTGCAACCGTGGCCGAAACGTTGGTTTCCTCCGGTAGCCCTAGAAGAAGGCCGCTGCGACCATGGTCGAAACGTTGATTTTCTCCAGTAGCCCCAGAAGAAGGCCACTGCAACCGTGGCCGAAATGTTGGTTTTCTCCGGTAGCCCTAGAAGAAGGCCGCTGCGACCGTGGCTGAAATGTTGGTTTTCTCCAGTAGCTCCAGAAGAAGGTCGCTGCGACCGTGGCCAAAATGTTGGTTTTCTCCAGAAGTAGTTTTATACAATATTGAGCCGTGCGTGGCTCATTTCCCGCCATAATGTATTTTACACCATGTTTTAACGTACTTCCATCCTACTACGTTATTACAATTACTACTGTCACTGAGTTCCTGCTTTGCCTGACCGTGAATGGCGTTAGCACCGCGTATCGATATATCCCCTCTTGTAGTAACTTTGCTCGACTGCTATTACTTCCCTGTCGTTGTCTGTCATAAGTCAGTTCGGGTTGCGAGTTCGGGTCGGCCAGTCAGTTGGAACGCTTCTGGAGCGCACTCCAGATCTGACAGTCGGGAGTTGCAAAGCGGCTCTAGTGCAGTCGGGTTGGATCAGCTGTGAGCTCTGTGTCGGCATGGCTCGCCCGACCATTGCCGCCACGCATCACTTGAGCCGGGCCACGGTCTTGGTGGATCGTCGGACGGTCGTCCTACCAGACGACGCATTTTGGCTCCCTGATCGTTCATGACTCGGCTGTGTGAGTGTGAATCGACTCCTGATTTGTCGTCGTGCATGTTTAGTTATTGTTGCGTATTGAACAACTCTTCGTGCTAGTGTTTGTTAGGTTGTGTGTATAGTGGCGTTATTTCCACTGACGACTGTTTTAGATGTTGTCGGCATTCTGAGGAGAGTCGGTCGGTTGTTGCAGACGAGGGAAGTTACCTCCGCGCGGTGCAGTCGGCAGGGTCTGCTGGCAGCCCTTGTACAGTGTTGGAGCGTGTGTGGAGCTGTCCGACCACTACGAACTTCATGGTTCACCGACCCAGGATGTCAAAGTTGAAGAGGGGTTTCAACTACCCAAGCCACGTCCATTCATGCTGTGGTGGTTCGTTTTGGTGGTTTGCCGTTGGGGAGGTTTTCCTGTGGGCAACACCGTGTGTTTCTACTGCTGAAATTTAATCGCCATGCGGAACAATTAACTATTTTGGTCGACTACAATTTGAGTGCACCAGTGGAATTTTCTGACTTGTGGCCGTTAGTGTTCCGGTTACCTGCTCTGGCCACTAACGTAATTTCGGGCAGCGTCGTTTGCTCACCTGTTGTCACTGTCCAACATGGTGTGTAAGTTTGACAGCTAATACATACTCCATTGTGGATTTTCACGTTTGTAACATTTTCTGTTTGAGTTCTCATGTACTGATTGATGGGAAGCAAGTCGTTGTGTCGGTCAGTCTGTAGCTGTCCCCTGGTTGGGTTCCGAGGGCTGAAGTGTAGTTGGGCTCACCACCTGTCTCGCCTAAGTGATCGAGGGCGCACCGACCTACCTGGAGGCCTCTGAGTGCCACCGCTGTTTAATTATCTGTTTTCAGCTATTTAAAATTTGAGGCTTATGGTTATTTTTCTTTTTCTTACAAATTTTGCAAAATTAATTCTTAAATTTTTCTTACAAGCTTGAATATTGCGGCCTTCTGCCTTTGAAGAAGTATGGTAATATATTTTAAAATTTTGAAACTTAATTGTGGCCTTCAGCCATTGGTATTGCACTGTGCATATGTTTGTTCTATCTGATTTGCCTTTAGTCTTTCCACTTAGCCGTGATATATTTTGACTAAAGTTCAGTCTTGATCACACCATTTATGTTTTAATGATATAGGTAACCGGTTTCGGTTCTTTTTACAAAACCATCATCAGACCCATGGCTCCCTTAGGATGGTAGGCGGAGCTCTCCTCGCTGCTACGCAGTCAACTGATCAGCAGCGAGGAGAGCTCCGCCTACCATCCTAAGGGAGCCATGGATCTGATGATGGTTTTGTAAAAAGAACCGAAACCGGTTACCTATATCATTAAAACATAAATGGTGTGATCAAGACTGAACTTTAGTCAAAATATAATAATTAATTGATCACTGTCTTCCAAAAATGTTTACCAAAATTGTAGCCGTGATATGCTTTTTATTTTATTTGCCTCTTTAATTGCTTTTTTATCTTGTTGATTTTTAAGATTTCCTGTTTTTAAACGTTGTGGTCTTCTGCCCTTAGAAGTCTATTCATAATATATTCTAAAAATCATGAAACTTAATTGTGGTCTTCAGCCATTTGTATTGGACCTTGCATATGTTATTTCTATCTACTTTGCGGTGATGATTTTTCAATTGTTTTATTGCTATCTTAACTGGACTTTTATCTTATTGATTTGTTAACATTTCTTGTTTGGAGTCATTCAGTCGTGAAAGAGTTGCATTTGGTAAAGGTTAGGCTATGTGCCGCTTTGGTTGTAAAAGTGTTATTAAATTACAATAAATTACAATTAGAAGGTGAAACTGACCCCAACCTCATGTGGTCCTTTCCACAATCCTAATTACCTGTCCTGCCCAGCGGGTTTAGTGGGCGTATCAAATGTGACGCGGTACCATACCCAGAAAACTTTTATGTCGACTGACTCTGGCTGCGGAAGCCTACGAAATTATGAAGATTTTCTGCTATGAAAAGAAATGGCACCCTAGACCATGAGTCCTGGGTGTCAGGCTGTATGGCGGTTGGTATCCCAAAGGCTGTCTCCGCGTCTTGAAGTCTTCGGCCTGGAATCTCACTGACTGAAATAAACTTGTCTTCAGTAATGAGTCCCGCTTCGAAATGATCCCCGATGACCAGCTATTACGTCTGTGAAGATGCCCCAGGCAACGGTGGGATACCAGCCAGACTGTCCCCCACCACTCGAACAGACAACCAGGGGTGGTGGTCTGATGTGCATTTTTTTTTTTTTTTTTTTTTTCATAGCAGGACACCTTTGGTTCTCATCCGCGTCACACTTACAGCACAGCGATACGTCGACTATATGCTACGCCCAGTATTGTTGCCTTTCGTGGTAAGCCATCCTGGTGTTACATTTCAGCAAGATAATGACCGTCCGCAAATAGGGAGAGTTTCTACTGCTTATTTTCGTGCTGGTCAAACCCTATCTCTCGCAAGTGGAGAACTATTTTGACTGTGTAACGCGCCAGTTGGACGAAATCGGCACAGTTTCCTCAGGAGGACTTCCAACAACTCTGTGAATCAATACGAAGCCGACTAACAGCCTGCATAAGTATCAGAGGTGGAACAACGGCTTATCGGCCTGCTCAATTCGTGAAGCTCTTTCTCTTAAATAAATCATCCAATTTTTCCGAAGTTGTAGTAGTTTGTTTGTCTGTACATGTACATCACATCTACTTCCTTCCCATTTAGATAACTCATTTGTGGGGCGTCGTTTATTTTCTTAGAGTGTATTATTAAAATCGTAGGCTTCTGTCACATTAAAAGCAGCAGACAGCAGTTTATATTTCGACGAAACAGGGTCAGGTGCGGTGTTAGAGACGGTAAAAGATTCCTCCACCTTGAACACCTCCCCCCAGAAATGATCCCTGGACCCCGTGCCTCGGATTACTACGCGAAATGTACCACGGTGTAAAGAACCACAGAAACTGCGCGTAGTGTAACGGCAGGCGCGGTAGAACTTTGCCGTGTGTGGCGCGGTTTTAATGTTCCACGGTGGCCTCAATTCGTCGCTAATGGCCTGGCTCGTTGTAGCCACCCTCTGCCAGGCACTACGCAGCCGCGCACAGAGCAGAGAACAGAGACTGGTCCCTGTAATTCGCAGGCAGCCACCTAGCTCCCGCCTTCTCTCTCTCTCTCTCTCTCTCTCTCTCTCTCTCTCTCTGCCTCTCTGCCTCCGTCTCCCTCTGTTCTATTGGCCGCTCTTTGATCAGCCCATCTGTCCCCACCGCTGCCTCCCTGCTACCTCTCGCCGGTACTAGAGCGAGTAATTCAATTACTCCACGTTCTGCCCTCACAGAGAGGGCCGCGAGGTGTGCGGGTTTCGAATACTTGACCTGTAGACACGTCTCTCTCTCTCTCTCTCTCTCTCTCTCTCTCTCTCTCTCTCCCTCCCTCCCTCCCTCCCTCCGCCTCCCTCCCTCCCTCCCTCTCCCCCTCTCCCTTCACCTCAATCCCCCTCCCTCTCTGACCTCTTACAGGTAGCTTTGTACCACATACAAGAGTAGCCTCACTGGAAACTTATCAATTTTTACGCCAAACCATGCTGTATTTATTGACTTAGGTAGCTGATAAACCTGCCATTTCTCAGGCGTTCATTTTGCCAATTTTCTATTAAAAGTGAAAACAAAAAATAAACTGTGCTTGTAGAGAAGTATCGAAAAGCTTTCATTTCTATGTATTTGTGAAAACACCTTTGAAATTAAGGCAAAGCTCTGCAAACAAACACGTATACAATACAAATTGAAAATTTCGGCCAGAACAGGATTCGAATCTGGGTCTCCTGCTTAATAGGTAGTTGCTCTGACCACTCTTTTTTATTTTGATTTACGTTTTGGACCAGTAAGCCATCATTGCAATTCCACGGACTATCCCAGCATGGCTCCCGTCACACCCAAATTTTCAACTTATCCACAGAATACTGATGTAGCGTAAATACACAAAACTGCAATCACTTTTTTGAAACAGTTATTTACTCATTTATTCCACGAACGGGTTCTCTAACCTTTTCAGGCTCATCTTCAGATGGTGTACAGACAGCTACACAGCTAAACTTCGTGGCAGATTAAAACTGTGTGCCGGACCGAGACTCGAACACGGGACCTTTGCCTTTCTCTGGCAAATGCTCCACTAACTGAGATACCCAAGCACAACTCACACCCCAGCCTCACAGATTTACTTCCGCCAGTACCTCGCCTCCTACCTTCGATGCTTCACAGAAGCTCTCCTGCACAACTAGCACTCCTGGAAGAAAGGATATTGCGGAGACATGGTTTAGTCACAGCATGGAGGATGTTTCCAGAGAAAAGTTTTGACGCTGCAGCGGAGTGTGCGCTGATATGAAACTTCCTGGCAGATTAAAACTGCCTGCGAAAGCCAAAGGTCCCGAGTTCATTTCTCGGCCAGTATAATATTGGTAATTTTCATTTCACAATCTTTAGTATACGCTGAATAGTAAACGCCTGATGGCCTGAAGTTATCAAATAATTTTAATGTAAAAGAAATGAACCGTCGCATAGCAGCGACAGAATCTATTATTCTTTATCTTCGCCGCTCCTGCGCGGCGGCTGTAGATGTCTATGTACACGTATCGATTAATGATATAAAAATAATTCCGGTGTTTCAAGACAAATGAGGCCTTGAGCGCTTCTCCTTTTACTGTTTCTATTCCATGAAAGGCGGACGCGTACTTGTTGCGTTCCGCAATCTGTGTCTTTTAATTTGTGGAAGATATTCTGTAATGTGCTAATTATCTTCTCATTCAGACAACACATATGTTTATGTAATTAATTGCGAGCAGGCACCATTAAGAGGACATTAATCGCAAGTACTGCCTGTTTTGTGCTAAGCTTTTGTTAATACGCACCAGCTATTGTAATTGTAATATAAAAAGATACGTAGCATTAAAAACGTGTGTTATATCTGTAAGTGTGCTTATTTAGACAAATTATCCTTAAGTATCTCCATCTCCTCATTACTTGAATGTTAATCTTTTGTATCAGGTTATCTCCAGAACTTACGATTACGCTGATGGGCCGAACGCAGCATTGAGGCAGGAGGAACATTATAGTTTTCCTGAGTCAATCCTTTTTTAATTGTGTAGTGTTGTTTTTCTCTTACAGTCAGTAAATATTTTGGTCCATTAGTATCGATCCGGGTACGACTGCATCGCGGTCATGAAAACGCGCGGAAATGATAATGTTCCTACCTACCAGTCTCAAATAAATTAGTCTGCTGCTCTATGTCCAAAGAATGTCAGCTATTTAAAAAAAAATATTTATCAGGTGAAATAATCATTATAGTGACTTGTTACGATAAGACACTACAATCAATCTTTGATTCTGTTGCCAAGTTACAAGAAGAAATTTCATTATATCTTCAACACTGTATTTCTAGAATGAGATTTTCTCTCTTGCCCGCGAAAGGCAAAGGTCCCGACTTCGAGTCTCGTACCGGCACACAATCTGCTAGTATGCTCCATATCAGCGCACACTCCGCCGCAGAGTCAAAATTTCATTCTAGTATCTACATTTTCTGGACCCTATTTTTCTGTTTGTGACAAACAACAAGACTATGAATATGCTTTCTGCTCGTTTCGTCAGCGGCAAATTTAAGCTGTGCTCTTACGTTCCTTCCTATTCACACTCTCGGAATACGCAATATATTCGAACAGCCAAGTAGATAGGGTGGTCCATTAATCGTGACCGGGCCAAATATCTCACGAAATAAGCGTCAAACGAAAAAAATACAAACAATGAAACTGGTCTAGCTTGAAGGGGGAAACCAGATGGCGCTATGGTTGGCCTGCTAGATGGCGATGCCATAGGTCAAACGGATATCAACTGGGTTTTTTTTAAAAATAGGAACCGCCATTTTTGTTACATATTCGTGTAGTACGTAAAGAAATGTGAATGTTTTAGTTTGACCACTTTTTTCGCTTTGTGATAGATGGCTCTCTAATAGTCACAAACATATGGCTCACAATTTTAGAGCAACAGTTGGTAACAGGTATGTTTTTTAAATTAAAATACAGAACGTAGGTACGTTTGAACATCATGTTTCGGTTGTTCCAATGTGACACATGTGCGTTTGTGAACTTATCATTTCTGAGAACGCATGCTGTTACAACATGATTAACTGTAAATACCACAATAATGCAATAAATGCTCAAAATGATGTCCGTCAACCTAATGCATTTAGCAATACATGTAACGACATTCCTCTCAACAGCGAGTAGTTCGCCTCCCGTAATGTTCGCACATGCATTGAGAATGCGCTGACGCATGTTGTCAGGCGTTGTCGGTGGATGACGATAGCAAATATCCTTCAACTTTCCCCACAGCAAGAGATGCAAGGACGTCAGATCCGGTGAACGTGCGGGCCATGGGATGGTGCTTCGACGACCAGTCCACCTGCTATGAAGTATGCTATTCAATGTCGCTTCAACCGCACGCGAGCTATGTGCCGGACATCCATCATGTTGGAAGTACATCGCCATTCTGTCATGCAGTGAAACATCTTGTAGTAAAAAATGGTTCAAATGTCTCTGAGCACTATGCGACTTCTGAGGTCATCAGTCGCCTAGAACTTAGAACTAATTAAAGCTAACTAACCTAAGGACATCACACACATCCATGCCCGAGGCAGGATTCGAACCTGCGACCGTAGCGGTCGGTCGGTTCCAGACTGTAGCGCTTAGAACCGCACGGCCACTACGGCATCTTGTGGTAACATCGGTAGAACATTACATAGGAAATCAGCATACATTGCACCATTTAGATTGCCATCCATAAAATGAGGGCTAGTTATCATTCCTCCCATAATGCCGCACCATACATTAACCCGCCAAGGTCGCTGATGTTCTACTCGTTGCAGCCATCGTGAATTTTCCGTTGCCCAATAGTGCATATTATGCCGGTTTACGTTACCGCTGTTGGTGAATGACGCTTAGTCGCTAAATAGAACGCGTGCAAAAAATCTGTCATCGTCCCCTAATTTCTCTTGCGCCTAGTGGCAGAACTGTACATGACGTTCAAAGTCATCGCCATGCAATTCCTGGTGCATAGAAATATGGTAGGGGTGCAGTCGATGTTGATGTAGCATTCTCAACACCGACGTTTTTGAGATTCCCGATTCTCGCTCAATTTGTCTGCTACTGATGTGCGGATTAGCCGCGACAGCAGCTAAAACACCTACTTGGGCATGATCATCTGTTGCAGCTCGTGGTTGACGTTTCACATGTGGCCGAACACTTCCTGTTTCCTTAAATAACGTAACTATCCGGCGAACGGTCCGGATACTTGGATGTGGACGTCCATGATACCGAGCAGCATACACAGCACACGCCGGTTGGGCATTCTGATCACAATAGCCATACATCAACACGATATCGATCTTTTCCGCAATTGGTAAACGGACCATTTTAACACGGGTAATGTATCACGAAGCAAATACCGTCCGCACTGGCTGAATGTTACGTGATACCACGTACTTATACGTTTGTGACTATTACAGAGCCATCTATCACAAAGCGAAAAAAAGTGGTCCAACTAAAACATTCATATTTCTTTACGTACTACATGAATATGTAATAAAAATCGCGGTTCCTATTTTAACAAACGCAGTTGATATCCGTTTGACCTAGGGCAGCGCCATCTAGCGGGGCAACCATAGCGCCATCTGGTTTCCGCCTTCAATTTAGACAAGTTTCGTTCTTTGTAGTTTTTTCGTTTGATGCTTATTCCGTGAGATATTTGGTCCGGTCACTATCAATGGACCACCCTGTATATAAATGTCACTGCTGCTCATTTCACTCGCAACATGTAGATAAGGTTCCTGCCTAATTACAACCTCTGAAATCGCAAAACATTCCGAAAAAAAAACTGTCAAAAGTTTGTTACTAGAAAGAGTAAAAATGTCATTGCTGATTCTGTCACTCACTGCAGCGCCATGTTTCGTTTTTAAATAGGAATGAAGTCACGAAATCGCAGAAACTCTCTCCTGATAGAGCACGCTCTTATTTGCAGACTACGTTGCTCGCGTAGACTGAGTGGTCTGCCCAGATTTCCATAACATTGATCGATTTCTTCCTTCTTAAATTGCAGCATATTCTAAAGTCTTCACACTAACTAAGGCCATAGAAGTATAGTCCTCACCGAATGTACTTCTAATCAAGAAGCGACTCTGTTTGAAAAGGGCGTAAGACAGGGATGTAATCTTTCGTCCCTGCTGTCTAATCTGTACATCGAAGAAGTAATGACGAATATAAAAAAAAGTTCAACAGTGGGAATGAAAATCAGGTTGAAAGTATACCAATGATAAGATCCGCTGATGACATTGCTATCGTCAGTGAAAATGAAGAAGAATTACAGAATCTGTTCAATGGAATGAGGGTAAATCGAAGAAATACGAAAGTAATGAGAAGTAGCGGAAATGAGAATACCGAGAAGTTTGACATCAGAATTGGTGATTAGGAAGTAGACGAAGTCAAGGAATTCTACAACCTACACAGTAAGATAACCTGTGGTGTCACCGCCAGACACCACACTTGCTAGGTGGTAGCTTAAATCGGCCGCGGTCCATTTAGTGCATGTCGGACCCGCGTGTCGCCACTGTGATCACAGACCTAGCGCCACCACAAGGCAGGTCTCGAGATACGGACGAGCACTCGCCCAGTTGTACGGACGACATTGCTAGCGACAATACGGACGAAGCCTTCCTCTCATTTGCCGAGAGACAGTTAGAATAGCCTTCTGCTAAGTCCATGGCTACGACCTAGCAAGGCGCCATTAGCCTTACCTAGTTTGAGAGTTATCGTATAAATGTCTCAAGAAGAACTTTGTAAACCACCAAAGAATAAAGTTAAGTATATTCCAAAGCTACGTATTTTCTTGATAGCAGTCATAACGTATTCTGTTCCAGAATTGACGCCAGTTGGCGTGTGTGTACGCGTGCCTTTCTTTCGGCTCCCTTCCCAGTGTGGCGTAGCAAGCTTGTTACGCCACAACAGATTGGCGACGAGGCTTAAAGGATCGTGTTCTTTCTACTTGTTTTGCTCTGATTTATTTGTGTCATGGCTTCGCCACAATCTCCAGATGTACTGTCCGAATTTTATCGCTTGCAGAATCAGCAGACGCAGGCGTCATTGGATGCCCTTGGACAGCTTGTCCAGGGTCAACGTGCACTGCAACACGATGCGGCAGCCGCCGCTTCACCGCTACCGCAGCCACAACATGCAGTTGCACCGCCGTTTCGCAGTTTTAATGCGGCGCACGAATCGTGGCCAGAATGGTCCCGCCAGTTTGCCTTTCATCTAGCCGCCTACAGAATTCAAGGTAATGAGCGGCAGCCGTTTTTGCTTTCTTGTGTCGGTGTGTCCACCTACTGTGTGATAGTGAAATTGTTTTCCCGACGCGACATAGCAACTCTGTCCTACGAAGAAATTTTGTCTGCTTTAGATGCCTATTTCAAAGACACAGTTAATGTAGTTGCAAAACGGTATACGTTTTTTCGTACAAAACGTACGGCCGGTCAAACTAATAGGGAGTGGGTAGCAACATTGGAAGGACTTACTAGGGACTGTGCCTTTGACTGTGACTGTGGCCTTTCTTATTCAGATACAATGGTACGTGATGCAATTGCACAGAACGTTTCTGATGTTCGCATACGGGAGCAAATTTTGAAACTAGTTAATCCCTCCCTTAAACAAGTGATAGACATATTAGATAGACAAGACACACTTGACTGTGCTCAGGAATCTTTTGAAACTTCGCCAGCCGTGTGTAACATTAACCAGCCCGCTGGACGCGCTGCGCAGCCCGGTGACCGGGCCTCGCGCACTTCGACGCAGCTGCCGCCGCGCTCTAAGCCAGGTGCCGCGCCAGCCCACAAATGCAGTGAAATCGTGCCCGCGGTGTGCTACTCGACATTTGCGTGAACATTGCCCGTCACGCCAAGCTATCTGCTTTTTCTGCAATAGGAAAGGACATGTTCAAAGTGTTTGCCAGAAAAAGCTCAGATCAGACAATCACAACCAAAACAGGCCCTTTGCTTCGCGCCGGAATCGAACCAAGGACACTCAGGCTCGTGGACCTTCGCCCATGGACATTCATGTTGTTACTTCCACCCCGTCCAGTGCCACTGTCTCTAACAGTGACTGTGTTCGTCCCACAAAAACTGTGTGTCGACGTCGCCGGAATTCACGTCAATTAGCAAGTGATTCTGTACCAGTGTCTGTTCAAATTGCACGAGACAGTCGCTCTTGTCGTCAGCAGGACAATAAACTTTTTGTAGATTTGGACTTTCATGGCAAGGTCATACCGTTCCAGCTAGATACCGGAGCTGCAGTTTCATTGCTCAATCACGACACGTACAAACAACTGGGCAAACCTCCGTTGCGTTCCGCAAATGTTAAGCTAACCACATATTCAGGACAGAAAATTTCTGTGTTAGGACAGTGCAGCCTTCTTGCAACATACAAGGGACAAACAAAACTTGTGTCATTTTACGTTCTTCGTTCTTCTACTGCAGTGAACTTGTTTGGTTTAGATTTATTTCAGTTGTTTAACGTGTCTATTGTAAATCAGGTCCTATCAGTGAATCAAACTGTGCCTTCAGACAGTGTTTCTCGTCAGTGTGACGAATTTGCAGACATTTTTGCACCGGGCTTAGGTTGCGCTAAAAACTATGAAGCACATTTGGAACTGAACGTAAACGCGCAACCGAAATTTTTCAAAGCGCGCAATGTTCCTCACGCTTTGCATGATGAGGTCGCAAGAACATTAAACGATCTAGCATCACAAGGTGTGAGTGAATGTGCGCAATGCCTCTTTCATTTCAGCTCCGCTTCATCGCTTATGCCATACAGGTGTTCCGTTCGTCTGGACGACGGAATGCGAACGCGCCTTTCGCCAGTTGAAATCGGCGTTGCTTTCTAATACTTGCCTCACGCCTTTCGATCCCCAGAAACCCCTTTTGTTGATGGTAGATGCATCGGATTTCGGGATCGGTGCTGTGCTTGCGCACAAAGTTGGCTCCCGTGATCGCCCTATTGCCTTTGCGTCCACATTGCTCTCGTCTGCGCAACGAAATTATTCCCAGGTAGAGAGAGAAGCTTTGGCTCTCGTGTTTGGTGTTACTAAGTTCCATGATTTCTTGTATGGTCGTCACTTAACCATCATCACAGACCACAAACCTTTAACATCGCTTTTTCATCCGAACAAGCCTGTACCTCCACGTACAGCGCAGAAATTCATTCGCTGGTCTATTTTCCTCTCGCAGTACCGCTACGATATCTTGTATCGGTCCACTGCTAAGCACGGACACGCCGATGCGTTGTCCCGTTTGCCTGTTGCTGAGGATAAAGCATTCGATTCTTCCGAACTTGCTTGCATGTTCATTGATTCGGAAACCGATGAAGTGGTCGAATCGTTTCCGATTGATTTTCGTCGTGTAGCTACAGCCACAGCTGCTGACCCTGTCCTTGCTACCGTTTTGCGTTTTGTTGCTACGCAATGGCCTTTTTCAAAGTCTCGGATCGAGGATCCGTTGGTTCGCCGATTTTTTGCTCACAAGGAGAGACTTTTTGTTCGACGTGGTGTATTGTTGTTGCGTTCTGATAATGATCAGTCCAGAGTCGTGGTCCCACGTTCGTTACAGTCCTCTGTTTTACGGCTTCTTCACCAAGGACATTGGGGTATAGTGCGAACGAAACAACTTGCTCATCAGCACTGTACTTGGTTCGGAATAGATGCTGCGATTACGAATATGTGTTCTTCTTGCATGGCGTGTGCCGAAAAACAATCCGCACCGCCGCAGAAAGTCTTTGCATGGCCAAAAGCCACTTCCCCTTGGCAACGCTTGCACATTGATTTTGCTGGTCCATTCTGGAATGCTCGATGGTTGGTTCTGGTCGATGCCTTCACTAATTTTCCTTTTGTTGTCCGGATGTCTTCCACGACGTCCTCCACCACCATCCAAGCGTTGTCTGCTATCTTTTGCATTGAAGGTCTTCCGCATACTATTGTTTCCGACAATGGCCCACAATTCATGTCCGCAGAATTTCAGTCATTCTGCCAGGCCAATGGTATTCAACATCTGACATCCGCGCCGTTTTCGCCTCCGTCAAACGGTGCCGCTGAACGATTGGTCCGGACTTTCAAGTCACAGATGTTGAAGTTGAAAGAGTCGCATTCTCGGGAGGACGCGTTGTTGCTCTTTTTGTCCTCGTATCGCTCTCAGCCCCGAGATGGTCGCTCGCCGGCTGAGTTGCTCCATGGTCGTCCTCATCGAACCTTGATGTCTTTGCTGCATCCGCCGCATCAGGTTCCTGTGCAGCGGCAGACTCCTGCTTTTGCTCCAGGGGACGTTGTATCCTATCGCAACTATCGCGGTTCACGGCGTTGGTTCGCAGGGCGCATTCTTCGCTGCCTCGGCCGCGCGATGTATTTGGTTTTGGGGGCCTCTGGTGAGGTGCGTCGGCATCTCAATCAGCTGCGCCTCTGTCGTCGCACGGGTTCTGTCGCTCCCCGTCTGCTTTCAGCGACGGTGCCGTCCGGTCAGCGCCCTGGGGACCCATCTACTGGCTCACCTCATCCCCAGGTGTTACCGACGCTGCCTTCCATTTTGCCCCATGGCACGCGCCGCCGCAGCCGCCGCCGCCGCCGCCGCTGCCGCCGCCTGTTCTCCCGCCGGCGCCGCCCGCAGTGGACGCTTCGCTGCAGCCGCCAAGCGCCTCCCTGGGTCACGCACCGCCGATCGCTTCCCGTGACCAGCCGTCCTCCGCCATGGAACTCTTGCCCGCTCCGGACCACGTGGCGTCTTCGCGCGTCGGGTACCCCGACGCAATGGAGGTCGACCCTTCGGCCCCTCCTGTCTCTTTACGGGCGCATACACCGCATGTTGACGTGCACCCTGGACTAGGTTTTCAGGCGTTTCCTAGCTCTCCTCGGACCGAATGGCCGGGTGCGGGTGGCACAGCCTCGCCTGTTGTTAGGCTCCCCACCTCATCGCATACGTCAACATGGGGTCCTCCCCACGGCGGGCGGAAGCCTTATAACACGACCGTTCGCCTATTTGCGGGGGAGGAATGTGGTGTCACCGCCAGACACCACACTTGCTAGGTGGTAGCTTAAATCGGCCGCGGTCCATTTAGTGCATGTCGGACCCGCGTGTCGCCACTGTGATCGCAGACCTAGCGCCACCACAAGGCAGGTCTCGAGATACGGACGAGCACTCGCCCAGTTGTACGGACGACATTGCTAGCGACAATACGGACGAAGCCTTCCTCTCATTTGCCGAGAGACAGTTGGAATAGCCTTCTGCTAAGTCCATGGCTACGACCTAGCAAGGCGCCATTAGCCTTACCTAGTTTGAGAGTTATCGTATAAATGTCTCAAGAAGAACTTTGTAAACCACCAAAGAATAAAGTTAAGTATATTCCAAAGCTACGTATTTTCTTGATAGCAGTCATAACGTATCCTGTTCCAGAATTGACGCCAGTCGGCGTGTGTGTACGCGTGCCTTTCTTTCGGCTCCCTTCCCAGTGTGGCGTAGCAAGCTTGTTACGCCACAACATAACCCATGATGGAAGGAGCAAGAAGGACATAAAAAGCAGACTAGCATTGGCGAAAATGGAAATCCTGCCCAAGAGTAGTCTACTAGTATCAAACATAGAGTTAATTTCAGGAAAAAAAATTCTGAAAATGTACGTTTGGTGCACAGCATTAGATGGTAGCGAAACATGGGTTGTGGGGAAACTGAACTGGAACAGAAGAGAATCGAAGCATTTGAGATATGGTTCTGCAGAAGGATGTTGAAAATAAGATGCACTGATTAGGTAGAGAATGAGCAGGGTCTCCACAGGATCAGTGAGGAAAGAAATGTATGGACAACACTGACAAAAGGAAGGGACAGGATGATACGACATCTGTTAAGATACCAGGGAATAAGTACCATGGTACTACATGGAGGAGTAGAGGGTAAAAACCGCAGGGAAAGCAGAGATGGAAATACTCCAGCCAATAATTGAAGACATAGGTTGCAAGTGTTACTTTGAGATCAAAATGTTGCCACAGAAGAATTTGTGGCGGCCCACATCAAACCTGTCACTAGACTGATGACAAAAGAAGCTTTGGCGTCAGGAGAAATATCAGGATATTATGATGCAGTGTTTTCAGCAGCAAACGACGCACTGCAACTTCATGTCACAACCAAGCTTGCAGGAATCTGTTCCCCATGGTTCTCAGTGACACTCTCGCTGTAAATTTTGTCCGAATTTGACCTATTGTCATCAGCCTATTTGTCGTAGCTAGCAGAACACTGCTGCGACATGCTTATGGTGTAGAACTTGTAGCCACATCCTACATACAGTTGCTCGCTTTGTTTCCAATGCTGTTAACTGTCTGTGGTATCTGTTTGTATGCTGCATCAAGCATGCTAATGATTCGACCTTTCTGGAAGTGCGAAAGGTGCCGACAAGGTGCACATGCACTTCTTATAGGGACGCCATGTTCTGCGCCTACATCTGCATCCATACTCTCACCTGACTGTGTGTGGCGGAGGGTACTTTGAGTTCCTCTATCGGTTCTTCCTTCTATTCCAGTCTCGTATTGTTCGTGGAAAGAAAGATTGTCGGTATACCTCTGTATGGGCTCTGATCTCTCTGATTTTATCCTCGTGGCCTCATCGCGAGATATACGTAGGAGAGAGCAATATACTGCTTGACTCCTCGGTGAAGGAATGTTCTTGAAACTTCAACAAAAGCCCGTATCGAGCTACTGAGCGTCTCCCTTGCAGAGTCTTCCACTGGAGTTTATCATCTCTGTAACCTTAAAAGTTACAGTAACGTTAGACACCGCTAATAGGAATCGTTTAGTCATACCACTTTTCATGTGTAAGAATAGCTATTTTTCTGTACTGAGAGTAAGTTTATATTAAGACGAAATTGTAGCTAACACATCACAAAGGCATGGGAACACTGTAGTACACTATCATTAGGTCAATGTGTTCATTGAACACTCCATTTCTGTCAGTGTAGGGGGAAGTGAGGAAAAGAGGATTGAGAGAGGGGAGAGAGAGAGAGGAGAGAGAGAGAGAGAGAGAGAGAGAGAGAGAGAGAGAGAGAGAGAGAATGGCGGAGACGAAGAGTGAGAGGCAGACATAAATGGAGAAAGAGATGGACTAAATGAGAGGGATGAATTTAGAGAGAGAGGTTGAGAGTGAGAGAGGAAGGTATTGATTGAGAGAGAGATGAGTTGGAGGTGTGGGAAAAATTCAGAGGGGGTTGGAGAACGATGAGAGATGTATTGCAGGAGGGAAAGAGAGAGTGACGCATAATTTAGATAGGTCAAAGAGTTGGGTGATGGGACTGAGATGAGGAAGAGGTTCGAGGGAGAAGGGGAAGAATTTGTGACAGTGAGTAAATCATTAGCGAGACGTATTACGGAGCTATGAATTCCCTCTAGTAAACATGTCTAAACAGTGACCTGTGATGACTGGGTTTGCACTAGTGCCTTTCCGACTCAAAGCGGAGACAGGAACAGACTGCCCGAGTAGGCAGCGGAAAACAAACAGTTGGTGGGTTGCCAGTGGTGTGGGGTGGACACAGGTGGGAGGTCTTAACAGCAGTCGCTACTTTGGCGGGCAAACAGACGCGCTCTTTCCAAACAATTCACTCCGGCCAGTCCCTTACGGCACAAAGAGGCCGCTGTTTTCGCGTCCAACACGACATAAATTATCACTTCCGGCCGAACCGCTCCTCCGAGGCAGTCCTGAAACGTTAGGACCGGCTGGCTTCCAGATAGTGGACCTCCTTTACGTGATGTACTTTTCGTGAGAAAAATAAGTTCGCTGTGGAGGAACTACATAATGCGCATCGTAATTAATAACCAAACATAACACAGTTGATCGCTACGGTAATAAAGACGTTCTAGTAAACATGGACTCGCAAACGAGCTGTTAGGACATGTTTACAAATCTGCGGTTACGAGCCGCCACAGGATTCATATGAAGTTTGTCCTAGTTAGTGCAAATATATTTCAAAAGTCTTGTCCAGCAGTGGGAATGTCGAAAAGCAAGGAGGAGAGCAAGTAGCAAAAGCAAATAAAATGACAAAGTGCTTTTAGGAAAAACAGACACATAGCTAAAGATGAAAAGGGAAGAATATGCAGTACAACAGTGAGGACGACGGTTCAAACACGCGTTCGCCCATCCTGAGGTAAGTTTTCCGGGGTTTTCCTAAATCGCGTCATACAAATGGGGTGATGGTTCGTTTGAAAGGGCACGGCCGACTTCCTATCCCATCCTTCCCTAATACGATGGTACCTCGCTGTTTGGTCCCCTCCCCCCAACCAACCAACAATAGTGAGGGCAACTATGACATACACAGCTGAGACAAGACTGGAAACATAAAAAACGAAGAGACTTTTAGAAACCATGGAAATGAAAGTTCTGCGAAGGATCACGCGAAAGACACTGAGAGGCAGAAACAGACAGAAACGAAAATATTAGAAATTGATGTAAAGTGGACTCCATTAATAAGTGGGTGCATAAGAGAAAGCATGAATGCAACGAATACATCGACAGGGTGGACGAAAGGAAGACTGTGAGGGTCATAAGAAATAAATCACCACCTGGTAAAAGAAATACTTGCCGTCCAAGGATGGGATGGAGTGACGCCAACCGGCCGCGGTGGCCGTGCGGTTCTAGGCGCTTTAGTCTGGAACCGCGCGACCGCTACGGTCGCAGGTTCGAATCCTGCCTCGGGCATGGATGTGTGTGATGTCCTTACGTTACTTAGGTTTAAGTTGTTCTAAGTTCTAGGGGACTGATGACCTCAGATGTTAAGTCCCATAGTGCTCAGAGCCTTTTGAAACATGGAGTGACACCATCAGAATAGACTGAGGGGTACTGAAGGAAACAGGGACAAAGGAAGAAGAAGAATAAGAAGAAAAATTTCTGAATTCAGTCCCCACCTGACTGGGCTTAACTATCAGCCATGGCCCATGGTTGGGGAATGAGGTACAAGACTGATGCGACACAGGCATATTTCGCTATTGATATAAGACGAAATCTGACCAGCCGATATGGTCCAAGATGAATAAATCAAGCATTAGCTCCATATTGGATTCTGAGGTCACTTCATCTTAATACACTTTCAGAAAAAAAGGACACACCATGAAAAATTATCCGAATGGAACGAAAATTGATAGATGCGATTTACATGAAATGATTAAAATTTCAGAAAAACTGGATACTTTACTCAAGAAGCCCAAACTGACTGTCGGCTGCAATACGGCGCGACAACCAGGAATGTGGTCTGGCGAGCCATTTCTTTTCATAGGCAAGACCCCTTTGGTTGTCATCATGTTACAGCACACCGATACATCGACGATATTGTGCGTCCTACTCTGTAACCCTTCATGGCAAGACATCCTAGGCTTACATTTCAGCAAGATAATGCGCGCCTGCCTACGCCGAGAGTTTCTACGGCTAGTCTTCGTGCTTGCCAAACCATCCTTCAGCTACCACGGTCATCGGATCTCTCTCCAATTGGGAACGTTTGGAGCATTGTGGACAGGACCCTCCGAAAAGCTCGGGATTTTGCGAGGTAAAGCGCCATTTCGACAGAATTTGACATGGTATCCCTCAGGAGGACATTCCACAAATCCATCATTATTCATCATTTTGTTATGCAGCTCCTTATATTGGCCGTGTTTGCAGTTAAAATTGTTGGATGTATGGTCCGCCAGTTATGCAATACACCGTTTTTTCTCAGTACCCAAACATGATTGTTCACAGAATAGGCAACATATTAAAGAAACAGTGACTCCAAATAGGATACAGGACAGAGAGCACAACACAGAAAAAATCAGAACACAAGAAACACCCATAGATAAATTTAACAGATATGAGCTCACATGCAACACCTGCCAGTCTGTGTACATAGGACAAACATGCAGAAACTTCAAAACAAGATATTCAGAACATCTCAGAGGTTTAAAAATCAACAGCTTCCATAGCACATTTGCTGGACACCTTGTAGCAAACAATCACCACCCAACCACAATAAAAAGAGACTTAAGAATACTAAAACCTAGCCACAGCCTATACAGCAAACTGACCAGTGAGGAAAACTGCCATATACAGAAGGCAATAGCAGAAGGAAAACAGGTCTTAAACGAATACACTACACTCAGCAAGGGCACACTATTTAACACATTAAAGGTACTTTACAAATAAAAACAGCACAAACAGATAAAGTACAAACACACACACACACACACAAAGATAAAATGCAAACAAAATTCTAATTTGGCGCCGAACTCTCTGGTGAACAAATGATCACTGACTGGGCTGGCACACAACAAACCACAATCACACTTTGTTTTGGTGAGGTGAAAAGTGTTTTTACTGCGTTATTTGTGGAAAATACACTTGTTATAGTTACTTGTGCATCTCAACATGATGCGGAGAATGGAGGTGCTTGCCAAACGAAAACGTAAGTAAAACCGAATATAGGCGCAAAAACATCTCGACAAACTAAACTACATTCTAGAAGACAGGTTAACTCCCAGCAAAAAACTTCCTAATCAACATCGTTTGGTTGCAGATGACAAGTTACCTGTAGTAATTAACGCACAAGTGATCCAGAAGATTCATGCACACCAAATGTAAAGGTATTTACAAAAAGAAACGATCTGTCGTTTGAACTAAAGATGCACATAATTTTATAAACATTTAACAAAAATGTTCACATTGCAGAATAAATAGGAACAAGAACCCACTGATGATGGCGCAGTGGTGCCGAAACATGTTTGGGTACTGAGAATAAATGGTATTTTTGCATAACTGGAAGACCTCACATCCAACAAATCCATCATTCTACGCCAAGACGATTTACTGCTTGCATGAGGGCCAGAGGTGGACCGACAAGCTAGACTTGATTAATTTTGAAGCTCTTCTCTTGGATAAATTAGTCAATTATTCTGAAACTGTAATAATTTGTTTAACTGTACATGTAATCACGTCTGTCGATTTCTGTCCATTCGGATAATTCTTTCATGGTCCGAAGTTTTTTTTTCTCAAGGTGTAATTCCTTTAGATTTTAGTCTCTGCGAACATCTCAAAAACTAATTTATGCAGCTCTTCCGTTGATGCGTTTCAAGAACAGGAGTAGCGAGTTTTAGTGTCTTGTCTTGATTTACAAGACGATCAGTTTTTTTTTTTAAGAATTCATAGCTCACTGCTGAGTGAGTTACTGCCTCCAGATGTCAGGGTGACAACTGGAGCGCCGCCTTTAACGCGTACTAGTCGAGCGCATATTGTAAAACATAATTTGCACAAGCAGTATTGTAGCTCTTCTTATGGTGGGATGCTGTAGTATATCGAGAAGTTGTAATAATAGAAAATTGTACTGAAATGCAGGAGGATCTGCAACGAATTGACGCATGGAGCAGGGAATGGCAATTGAATCTCAATGTAGACAGGTGCACTGTGCTGCGAATACGTAGAAGGAAAGATCCTTTATCATTTAGCTGCAATATAGCAGGTCAGCAACTGGAAGCAGTTAATTCTATAAATTATCTGGGAGTAGCCATTAGGAGTGATTTAAAATGGAATGGCCATATAAAATTAATCGTCGGTAAAGAAGATGCCAGACTGAGATTCATTGGAAGAATCCTAAGGAAATGCTGTCCGAAAACAAAGGAAGTAGGTTACAGAACACATGTTCGCCCACTGCTTTGAATACTACTCACCGATGTGGGATCCGTACCAGATAGGGTTGATAGAAGAGATGGAGAAGATCCAACGGAGAGCAGCGCGCTTCGTTACAGGATCATTTAGTAATCGCGAAAGCGTTACGGATATGACAGATAAACTCCAGTGGAAGGCTCTGCAAGAGAGACGCTCAGTAACTCGGTACGGGCTTTTGTTGAAGTTTCGAGAACATACCTTCACCGAGGAGTCAAGCAGTATATCGCTCCCTCCTACGTATATCTCGCGAAGAGACCATGAGGATAAAATCAGAGAGACTAGAGCCCACACAGAGGCATACCGACAATCCTTCTTTCCACAAGCAATACGAGACTGGAATAGAAGGGAGAACCGATAGAGGTACTCAAGGTACCCTCCACCGCTCACCGTCAGATGGCTTGCGGAGTATGGATGTAGATGTAGATGTAGATGGGTGCAATTTTCGCCCAATTAGGTGAGAATTAGTCGGAAAGCTTAAATTCCAAATAAATTTCTGGTGACAAGGTCAGTATTAAATAAGGAAGTGAGTCGCTGCTCTGAACCACGCATTCGTAATTACCTCCCATGTAAGGACCAGAAACTTTTCGAGGACTTCATCCTGATACGGGCAATGACTCAAGAGCTGTTGCTACTTTCATCTATTTGCACTTGTGTCCTCTAGATAGCTGCGTGGTCAGTGTTGCTGAATGCCGACCGAGGGTGTTCGGGTTCGATTCCCTGACAGGTCGGAGATTTTCTTGGCTCGGAAACTGAGTGTTGTGTGGTTCTCATCACCATTTCATCGTAACAGATACACAAGTCGCCTAAATGGCGCCACATCAAAAGACTCGCATCTGGCGACGAGCCGACAGACAACAGAGAGATTTGCACTTGTTGACTGAAAATAATTAGCCATTTCAAATAACATGTCAAACAACAGTTTAAATTTTTTCTCAACTGAGCGCCAGTACTGAGAATCGAAATCACTGTGGTTTTAAAATATTTGATAAATTTCGTAAATAAAATTGCCGCACAGAAATTGGCAGAATAGTTTGATTACGGTGGGAGTTTCAAGAAACAGCTTTGTGGGAAAAAAAAGTGAACGTCAGATAGTTCTTATCGGATAATGTTTGATTTTCGTGTAGTGGTAGTTTGCGGAAACGTTTCAGATCGCTTCATTCAACTTTTGATAGTCAGGCACATTCGCAGATGACTGCTAACGATTGGTTTGCAGAATTTCCGCCTTGTCATGCTCGGCGATGAATTTGGCGAAGTTGGACCAAATTCGGCTGCTGCTTTGCGCAGTGTGGTTGAGGAGGATAGGCCGTGTAACCTTTCCTGAGATACAGCTATCCAAAGGTATAACGAACATTCGATACTGCATGATTATTTACTTGTTAAAAATATCTCTTCTAGGTGGGTTCCGCGGAATTCAGCTAGTGGAACGAAATGCTCCTAAAATTTTTGCGAAAAACACAAAATCCGTGTACGCCACTGTAACATGAGACGAAAAATAGATATATTGGTACTTGCCGTAAGCCAACCACGAATCAGTTGTTTCGTTGTTTCAAGACGAATCGATACAAGCTGTTATTCTTAGATCGCACAGCACTTGCAAATAAAATGATGGCTTGTTTTCGCGTTTACACTGGACTCGATGCACGGTTTTAAATTTCACGTGTAAGAAATCATTCACGAATGGGGATGATATAAACATACCTCCCTTTCAATATCGCACAAACTTCCATGTAGCGAACATGGTAACAGGCATCCCGCGCCTAGAGCAGCAGCTGCAAGAGCGAAAAACATACCAGGTGAGGATGCAATCGCCATTCCGTTTTACAGAGAGTAGTCTAAGATACTGGTTCAAATGGTTCAAATGGCTCTGAGCACTATGGGACTTAACAGCTATGGTCATCAGTCCCCTAGAACTTAGAACTACTTAAACCTAACTAACCTAACGACATCACACAACACCCAGTCATCACGAGGCAGAGAAAATCTAAGATACTGGTCCCTCACTTAACTTGCATTTATTGCGCATCTTCAGCCAAGATCCAAGTCTCAAGCAAATAGGGGAAAAAAATGGCGCTAACTCCTTTACATAAGAAGGATAAAAGAACGGACCAAAATTATAGACTAATTTCCTTAACAACGTTTTGCTGAAGTACAGGGTGTCCACAATGAGACGCCAACATTTGAACTTATAATACCTGAGAGGACACACAATTTATTGACGAACAAATACTGGGAAATCATACAGCAGCTCAAGTTTTCATACACAGGTGGACGGTTCAGTACACTTGAACATGGGCGCCACGGGTAGCGCGAAGAATATCAAGTCTATAATCGATTTCGTGCCATGTGTTGCGGAGCATCTGTTCTGTGACAGAGTTGATGACAATTCTTATGCGCTGTTTCAAGTCTTGCAGGTCCTTTACTGGTGTAGCGTATACCCGGTCTTTCCACATAACCCCACAAGAAAAAATCGAGGGGGGTTACGTCGGGCGGACGTGGCGGCCAAGGAATTGGACCTCCACGGCCAATCCATCGTTGCGGGAATGTGTCATTTAAAAAATTTTCGGACATCAAGGCTCCAATGGGGTGGTACACCGTCCTGTTGGAACATCACATTTGACTGCAGGTCTGTTATCTGTGGCACGGCAAATTGTTCCAACATGTCCAGGTAGATAGCTCCATCCACAGTCGGCTCCTGAAAGAAAAACGGCCCAACAACGCGATTTATCAACAAACCACACCACACGTTAAATTTCGGACTGTCGCGCATGTGTTCTGTAGGTGCATGTGGATTTTTGGACCCCCAGACGCGCACATTGTGACGATTGACAGCCCCTGACACGTGAAAGGTTGTCCCGTCAGTAAACATCACGCGTGATAAAAATGTCTCGTCCGCGGCAATGCGATCTAACATGACACATGCAAATTCTTCTCGCTTTGGTCGATCATCAGGCTTGATTTCTTGCACAATCTGCACTTTACGTGCGTACAAACGTAATCGCTGATGAAGCACTTTGTGCACTGTTGAACGTTTCATACGAAGTTCTCGTGCTGCCTGTCGCACTGACTTCTGTGGACTTTGATCGAATGACCGCCGCACTTGTTCCACATAATGTTCGCTGATCACAGGCTTACCACCACTGTGCCCTTTCGCAACGCTCCCAGTAGCCAAAAACTGATCACACCACTTCTTTATAGTCTTGAACGACGGGGGCGCTTTGTTGTAAACTCGACGAAAGTTTCTTTGCACTTGGGTCACCAGACCTCTTGTGCACGCTCCTTCATGTCCTCCGCTCCTTCATGTCCTCCATTCAGGTAAAACAATTGATTGCAGCTCCACTACGGCCACTTGGCGTATCAAATTTGCACACCACAGACTTGTTGAGTTGCTCTGTGTGCCCCTTCAGGATTCACAGGTCCACCGTCTGAAATGAAAAAGATACCGGATATTAAAATGTTGGAGTCTCATTGTGGACACCCTGTATTCTTCAAAATATTCTGAGTTAGATATAATAAATTTACTAGATACACGAAAAGATAATGTCCACGAATCAGCATGGTTTTACAAGCATCGCTAGTGCGAAACACAGCTTGCCCTTTTTGCACATGATATTCTGCGAACTATGGATGAAAGGCAACAGGCAGCTTCTATATTTCTAGATTTCCAGAAAGCATAGAATGAAGGCTGGTAAACTTTTCGGGATGTGAAGTCGTGGCCCAAGAAACTCTTCTGTTCCCGGCGTTTCGTCCAGGACTGAGCTGGACATCGTCAGAGGCGCTCCTCCGCTGAGTCTTGGTGAATGACTGGTCGGACGTCCGAGACTGACCTATAATGTAATACGAGATGGGCAGAGATAATCTTTGTCAAAGATAAAACTTAACGATCAACTGTAGTCCTGTCAAAGATAAAATTGTCTAGCGATCCTGCAGAGCTACTGTCCATATATCGCTAAGTTTCATCCTTGATCTTCGGTCTTCTGTTCCTTAGTCGCAAAATTCTAGTTACCTGAATGAGATTTTCACTCTGCAGCGGAGTGTGCGCTGATGTGAAGCTTCCTGGCAGATTAAAACTGTGTGCCAGACTGAGACTCCAACTCGGAACCTTTGCCTTTCGTGGGCAAGTGCTCTACCACCTGAGCTACCAAAGCACGACTCACGCCCCATCCTCACAGCTTTACCCCTGCCAGTACCTCGTCTCCTACCTTCCAAACTTCCCAGAAGCTCTTCTGCGAAACTTGCAGAACTAGCATTCCTGGAAGAAAGGATATGGTTTAGCCACAGCCTGGGGGATGTTTCCAGAATGAGATGCTTTCTTCTAAGAGTGTTAGTTCTGCAGGTTTCGCAGAAGAACTGTGAAGTTTGGAAGGTAGGAGATGAGGTACTGGCAGGGGTAAAGCTGTGAGGACGGGGCCTGAGTCGTGCTTGGGTAGCTCAGATGATAGAGCATTTGCCCACGAAAGATCCCGAGTTCGAGTCTCGGTCCAGCACACAGTTTTAGTCTGCCAGGAAGCTCCTCTTTACCTCTTTTCCTGAGTAACCATTTTTCTCTAACGCCTGCTTCAGATGTTTTGTTTCAGCGTCTAGGTGTTCCGATGTGCATATCTGTTCGGCTCTATCGATATGACTTTTACTGTGGATGGTGACTGGAGTTTTTATGCAAATATCTGTCCGTGTGTGTGAAACTTTCCGAGAAACGTTATGTTCCAAACTTCTATCGGACCGTCTCATAACTAAAAAATCAAGAAAGATATTCTGTTATCATTTTCCGTTTCCATGGTGAGCTGGATTTTTGGATTAATTTTGTTTAGATGATCGAAGAAGGCAAGTACTCCGATCTGTGAAGGAAAAACGCCCTTTGTCGACATGTGGTGTGTACAAAATTCCGTGTGCGTGTGGTAAAGTTTGTATTGGAACTACCAAGAGGAGCATAAATACACGGCTAAAAGAGCACAAAAGTCTTTGCCGACTAGGAAAAGTAGAGAAATCAGCCGTAGCAGAGCATGCTCTTCAGTCAGGAAACCACGAAGTGAGATTTTCTGAAACAGAAATTGTATCTACAAAGTTAAATTATTTCCACAACTATTTAGAGAAGCCATTGAAATTGAAATTTATAAGCATTAGGATAATTTTAATAGGGAAGAGGAGGCAATGAAACTTAACAACACATGGACAGTAGCTCTGCAGAAAGCATCCAAAACTAACATGGCTCTCTTAGCAAGCAGTGCCACAGGTTTGCGATTCCAAACGGTTCTTCTCTTCAGAATGACATATGGGGGTAAAATTTTCCAATCAGCTGTAACAGCTAACATCACAGTTACTCTTTCCCAATCGGCTGGGGTGGCCGAGCGGTTCTAGGCGCTACAGTCTGGAACCGCGCTACCGCTACGTTCACAGGTTCGAATCCTGTCTCGGGCATGGATATGTGTGATGTCCTTAGGTTAGTTAGGTTTAAGTAGTTCTAGGGGACTGATGACCTCAGAAGTTAAGTCCCATAGTGCTCAGAGCCATATGAACCATTTTTATTCTTTTCCGTTCCTGGTTCCTCTTGAGATCTTTTCGCCCCTTTTGTGTCTTATGTCGTATTGCTCGGCATCTCAAATTATTGCGTTCAGTCAGGGCGATCTGGTGAAAAGGGTATGAAGGACATATCCGCAACTGGATGACGTAACGTTGGAAATTGCCAGATTGCCACCGAAATCTGCTAATATTTTCTTTGCCAGCGTAGTAATTCGTTGGAGAGAAAGGCCATTTCTCTGCATAAACCGACGACACCAGCCAACATTCGCTCGAAATTCTCGTTGGAGCACATTTAAGACCTTTTGCAGTTTCCAAGGTCTTGAGCTGAATAATTTCTCGGTAGCTGGCATCCCATCTTTCCTCTTATCTTGCATGTAGGAAAGAACCTTAACTTAAAGTTTCCGATACTCACCACACTTTGGCCCATAAACGATTTTGTCACGAAAAGATTCGTCCAGCCCATTCTTTCTTTCAGCATCTCTATTGATTCTGGTTTTGGCAAAACAAAAAACTGTAACTTTGAAGCTTGCATCGTAACTAAACCGAATTCCGTGTCTTGATGATGGTTTTCATTCTAAATGGTCGTTCATATCGTCATAAATCAGGCCTTCTTACAGAAAGTTAACGCCAATAAAACACTGGTAAAAGTCTGACTTGCGTGATAAAATGCGTTGCCGCCAGTTTCGGCAGCAGGCGCTAGCTTTATTGTTACAAATAAGCTTAATTTTTGTACAGCAACTGTTTGCAAAAAGCCAATGTAGCGGATATAAACAACACTCCAACTTTTCGAGGGTGAAGTGCGTTTTATTTTCTGGCAAATAAGGTAAGTCAGTCGAATGACATTTGTTGTTTTATAAATCTTTATGAGGAGCTGCTGAAGGTGCAGAGGTTAGTGGGATATTACACAATCAAATTTATTGGACAAAGAAATTTCATCAAATGTTGGACAAAGGTCTTTGACGTGGCGCGAAGAGGTGGTATTGAACTGTCATCCAATATTTCGTCTAAGTTTCAGAATGGCGGACAACTTGTTTCTGTTGTGCTCTGCCGTTGCGTGTGCAACAGTTGCACCGTGTTCGCATTTCGATGAGGAGCGCAAGAAAAGGAAACGTACAAGGGTGAAGCCACGGCTTTCACAGAAACATCATAAAAGCATAATTATTTTCAGCCATAATGAGTACGTTCGTGAACCGTGACTGTGTGGGATAATTATTTATTTCAAGTTTCTGCTACCAGATAATTTTTATTTTATGCTTAATCTAACATAATGCAACGCGTTTCCAACACGTTTGGTTCATCTTCAGGCGTTTATACATACATACATACATACATAGAGAAATGTTACTTAAAAATAAACAGTCTTAAACTAGATTAATCTAGCAAACTTTGTCCATTGTTTTTTACTGTAGCTGCTGGTGTGGCATTTGGGGGGAAAGAGGGGGGCAATGGATGGCTAGAAATCGATATTTCGCCTGAAGATGAACAAAACATGTTCGAAACGCGTTGCATTATGTTAGATTAAGCATAAAATAAAAAGTGACTGGTAGCAGAAACTTGAAATAAATAATTATCACAAAAGCATACAAGAAAATATGTTACGGGAGCTGCAAGTCGATCAAGTACAATCGTATGGCAAATTACTTGCGAATGGACGGGAGCACATTTCAGTTTGCGTTCAGAAAAGTAGCTCCTCATATTTCCAAGCAGACGACTCACTTCAGAAATGCTATACCGCAGAAGACAGACGTAACGTAACACTGCGATTTCTTCCAACAGGAGAAAGCTACTGTTGTTTACAGTATAGCACTCGAGTACCGCAGCGCACATTGACGAAAATAATATCTGAAAGGTTTGAAGCTATTTATAAAGCACTGAAGGAGGAATATGTTAAGGCAAACAATTGTTTAGTATGTACTATAGCCATTAAGAAATATTTATGTTTCTACAAAAGTTGTAGATTCGTGTCCTAGGGACTACATCCTGGCAGTACTTCACGACTAACATCCTCCTCAAATTTTATACCTCTCCTTGTTCTATTTTTGTAATCGCTATGTCGCAAGTTATACAGTGTTTCATGTGCCACTTATACACTACTGGCCATTAAAATTGCTACACCAAGAAGAAATGCAGATGATAAACAGGTATTAATTGGACAAAGACATTATACTAGAACTAACGTGTGACTACATTTTCACGCAGTTTGGATGCATAGATCCTGAGAAATCAGTACCCAGAACAACCACCTCTGGCCGTAATAACGGCCTTGATACGCCTGGGCATTGAGTCAAACTTGGCATGTACAGGTACAGCTGCCCATGCCGCTTCAACACGATACCACAGTTCATCAAGAGTAGTGACTGGCGTATTGAGACGAGCCAGTTGCTCTGCCACCATTGACCAGACGTTTTCAATTGGTGAGAGATCTGGAGAATGTGCTGGCCAGGACAGCAGTCGAACATTTTCTGTATCCAGAAAGGCCCGTACAGGACCTGCAACATGCGGTCGTGCATTATCTTGCTGAAATGTAGGGTTTCGCAGGGATCGAATGAGGGGTAGAGCCGCGGGTCGTAACAGATCTGAAACGTGAAGTCCACTGTTCAAAGAGCCGTCAATGCGAACAGGAGGTGACCGAGACGTGTAACCAATGGCGCCTCATACCATCACGCCGTGTGATACGCCAGTATGGCGATGACGAATACACGCTTCCAATATGCGTTCACCGCCATGTCGCCAAAAACGGATGCGGCATCACGATGTCGAACTGTTCGTGCAGATGGTTGTTGTCTTGCAAACGTCCCCATCTGTTGACTCAGGGATCGAGACGTGGCTGCATTACAGCCATGCGGATAAGGTGCCTGCCATCTCGACTGCTAGTGATACCAGGCCGTTGGGATCCAGCACGGCGTTCCGTATTACCCTCCTGAACCCACCGATTCCATATTCTGCTAACAGTCATTGGATCTCGACCAACGCGAGCAGCAGTGTCGCGAGAGGATAAACCGCAATCGCGATAGGCTACAATCAGACCTTTATGAAAGTCGGAAACGTGATGGTACGCATTTCTCCTCCTTACACGACGCATCACAACAACGTTTGAGCAGGCAACGCCGGTCAACTGCTGTTTGTGTATGAGAAATCGGTTGGAAATGGTCCTCATGTCAGCACGTTGTAGGTGTCGCGACCGGCGCCAACCCTGTGTGAATACTCTGGAAAGCTAATCATTTGCATATCACAGCATCTTCTTCCCGTCGATTAAATTTCTCGTCTGTAGCACGTCATCTTCGAGGTGTAGCAATTTTAATGGCCAGTAGTGTATTTCTATCAATTTCGTTGTAGATGAGACGCATCGTGTAAATTTGGAAACCATGTTGATGAGCAGTTGCAGCGATGTTAGTGCTCCTAGCGGTGACATTTCTCATAGCTGTAAACGGAGGAGGAACGATTTCTAGGGGAGGCGCTAGATTTCGTCAAATAAATTGGGACGAAAGTTGACATTTCACTAAAGTTCCCCATTACATTATTTACAGTGTATGAGACATCAACTTTGTCGGCCTAAGACACACAAGAAAAAGTGACGAGCTGTATCAAACCTGACAGGTGACTGAAAGTTCAATAAAACTAAACGAGAGAGAGAGAGAGAGAGAGAGAGAGAGAGAGAGAGAGAGAGAGAGAGAAGAGAGAAGAGCTGATGTCAGGGTATTAGAGTCCAATAAAACGAGAAAATTGAAAGCCCATACCATACTGCATTTTATTTAAAATTAAAATGTATTTTTTTCCTTCCCCGTTCTCTCCTGATTTAAAAAAACGATCGGCCGCAAATGCGCTGTGCTCTTGGTCGGCCGTGTTTAGAGTCTATTTAAATGCGCCGCGTCGCAGAACAGGTGTAAGCTCGCGGTATAGCTGACTATACATCTCCTGTAGCCAGCTTGCCTGCCAGTGTGGCGCGTTCAGCGTATTCGCAGGGAAATTGAATTTGCGATTTATGGCCGCCGGATAAAAGCTCGCTTGTTTACAGTTGTTACGCAGAGTATGAATGTATTGGCTGTCAATGTACGAGGCCCCCATACCGGGAAACATACTTTTTTCCGCGTTTTCAGCCGTACGTTACCTCCATAAGGTTCTGCTTAATTTTCTACCTGCGGTTGTTTGTTCACGAAAGCGGCCGAAATGCGCAGGTGCTGCTATGTGGCGAATGCAGTGCTGCACATAGATTAAGCAGTAATCATAAATAACTTGGCACAAATAAAAGCAAACAATGATGACGTGCGCAATTTTATGGCATGGAATAAATTTTTTTAAAGGTGCGGCGTACTCATGTAAACAACGAAATGGATTACTATTGTTTTAGGTAAACAATGCTCGACCACTATGTATTACATATCCCATTAACAGGGGTCACAAATAACACCAATCTATAATAAACGAGTGGAACTTACCTGCAGAATTTCTGCCTTGTCTTCAAACATATACTAACGAGAATGAAAAATGGTCCTAATATAGCACAAAGTAGTGGAATATGTCCTGGTTAGAGTTAGGGATGTAACAGAAGCGAATTAGCTTTTCACATCGGGCATCATCAAAGACATTTAAATCAAAACATCTTGACGTATTCGTGCTTGTTTACTTGTTGCTATTAGTACAGACGTCATGATCGGGTGAAGTCAACTAACATGATACGTTATTTCATCCGCCTCCTCACCCCCTCCTTATCCGCCCCTCCCCTCCCCCCTCGCCGGCCGTCGTGGTCGAGCGGTTCTCGGCGCTTCAGTCTGGAACCGCGTGACTGCTACGGTCGCAGGTTCGAATCCTGCTTCGGGCATGGATGTGTGTGAAGTGCTTAGGTTTGTTAGGTTTAAGTAGTTCTAGGGGACTGATGACCTTAGATGTTAAGTCCCATAAAGCTCATAGCCATTTGAACCATTTTTTTCCTTTATGTGCTGCGATAGTAGCATTTTTCGTTATGGTCCCCAACTTTTATTCTACCATAATTTTGAGACTAGACAGCCACAGCTTGGCAGTCGATGTAGCCTAATGTTGTCCCAGGCGATGATTAATCGGGAATACAGGGTGTATCACAATTAATGGTGTAAACGCATACAGTCGAAAGTAAACGATACTAAAAGCAAAAAGTCTCAATAAACATAGGGTCGAAAATGCATACCTTAAGAGCTACGGGAAATTTTATCTTCGATACTGTGAAGCAAATCCCTTCTACTGCAAGCTCCATGCTTTCCACATTTTGGGAAGTAGTATTACAGACCAAAACAAGAAAAAAATGTCCAGTAAACACGATGTTTCGAAACACGGATGCGACCATCATGATGCTGTAAACAGAACCTGGATTCATCCGAAAAAATGACGCTTTGCAATTCGTGCACCCAGGTTCGTCGTTGAGTACACCATCGCAGGCGCTCCTGTCTGTAATGCAGCGTCAAGGGTAACCGCAGCCGTGGTCTCCGAGCTGATAGTCCGTGCTGCTGCAAACGTCGCCGAACTGTTCGCGCAGATGGTTGTTGTCTTGCAAACGTTCCCATTTGTTGACTCAGGGATGAAGACGAGGCTGCACGACCCGTTACAGTCATGCGGATAAGATGCCTGTCATCTCGACTGCTAGTCATACGAGGCTGTTGGGATCCAGCACGGCTTTCCGTATTACCCTCCTGAACCGACCGATTCCATATTCTGCTAACAGTCATTGGATCTCGAACAACGCGAGCAGCAATGTCGCGATACGATAAACCGCAATCGCGATAGGCTACAATCCGACCTTTATCAAAGTCGGAAACGTGATGATACGCGTTTCTCCTCCTTACACGAGTCATCACAACAAAGTTTCACCAGGCAATGCCGGTCAACTGCTGTCTGTGTATGAGAAATCGGTTGGAAACTTTCCTCATATCAGCACGTTGTAGGTGTCGCTACCGGCGCTAACCTATGGTGAATGCTCTGCAAAGCTAATCATTTGCATATCACAGCAATTTCCTCCTGTCGATTAAATTTCGCGTCTGTAGCACGTCATCTTCGTGGTGTAGCAATTTTAATGGCCAGTAGCGTATTACACTTTCGTTGTTTTTGTAAGAACATGAGGCGATAGTGGTACTGCCAAGGACACGGTGCGAGCCGCGGAGGAGAGCAAGCGAGTCCGGTGCTTTGTTTACACCCGCCTCTGTTCGCCGCCAGCTAATGGGTGTAAGGCGTGCCGGCCGGAGGCGCGTGCCCGCAGGTGATCGATATGCGTGCCGCTGCGTGGCGTGGCCAGCCGTGCATCTGCATTGCAGGCGGCCAGACACGGCCAGACATCGCGCATGCCTTGTCCCTCCGCTCCTGTGGCGTGTCATGTCGTGTTCTGTCGTCCCGGTGGCCCCCAGCCTACCTGAGGCAGCACGCATCCGCAGCTGGCCCTTTCAATTGTTACCCTCTCGGTGTTGTGAAGAGCTTACGTCACCCACCTTCAAAGACAACTTCTTTAAGGACATACACTACTGGCTATTAACATTGCTACACCACGAAGATGACGTGCTACAGACGCGAAATTTAAGCGACCGGAAGAAGATGCTGTGATATGGAAATGATTAGCTTTTAGGAGCATTCACACAAGGTTGGCGTCGGTGGCGACACCTACAACGTGCTGACATGAGGAAAGTTTCCAACCGATTTCTAATACACAAACAGCAGTTGACCGGCGTTATCTGGTGAAACGTTGTTGTGATGCCTCGTGTAAGGAAGAGAAATGCGTACCAAAACGTTTCCGACTTTGATAAAGGTCGGATTGTAGCCTATCGCGATTGCGGTTTATCGTATCGCGACATTGCTGCTCGCGTTGCTCGAGATCCAACGACTGTTAGCAGAATATGGAATCGGGGGGTTCAGGAGGGTAATATGGAACGCCGTGCTGGATGC
The DNA here is from genome assembly GCF_023864345.2 of Schistocerca serialis cubense. Taxonomy (NCBI): domain Eukaryota; kingdom Metazoa; phylum Arthropoda; class Insecta; order Orthoptera; family Acrididae; genus Schistocerca; species Schistocerca serialis. Next base: position 56,399,159 of record NC_064649.1, on the reverse strand, counting down.
CAACGGCCGCGTATGACTAGCAGTCGAGATGACAGGCATCCTATCCCCATGGCTGTAACGGATCGTGCAGCCACGTCTGCATCCCTGAGTCAACAGATGGGACGTTTGCAAGACAAAAACCATCTGTACGAACAGTTCGACGACGTTTGTTGCAGCAGGGACTATCAGCTCGGGGACCATGGCTGCGGTTAGCCTTGACGCTACATCACAGACACGAGCGCCTCCGATTGTGTACTCAACGATGAATCTGGGTGCACGAATGGCTAAACGTCATTTTTTCGGATGAATCCAGGTTCTGTTTGCAGCATCATGATGGTCGTATCCGTGTTTAGCGACATTGCGGTGAAAGCACATTGAAGCGAGTATCTCAGGATCACACGTCTGTTCTAGTATATTATATTTGTCCAATGAATACCCGTTAATCATCTGCATTTCTTCTTGGTGTAGCAATTTTAATGGCCAGTAGTGTAGCTTTGATCCAGATTAGTGGCGTGCACAATGTGTGAACAGCACACCTGCAACGAGAGAGACAGGGCACTGAGATGTCGAGTAAAAATATAGTCACTACGAGGGTCATACCGACCCTGATGCCATCATAAATACCGTATGTATGTGGATACCGGTACGCAGTTTAGTCTGGCTGGGTCAGCTCAAAAAAATACTGCTCCTCATATCTACATCTGCATCTATTGTATATACACTCCTGGAAATGGAAAAAAGAACACATTGACACCGGTGAGTCAGACCCACCATACTTGCTCCGGACACTGCGAGAGGGCTGTACAAGCAATGATCACACGCACGGCACAGCGGACACACCAGGAACCGCGGTGTTGGTCGTCGAATGGCGCTAGCTGCGCAGCATTTGTGCACCGCCGCCGTCAGTGTCAGCCAGTTTGCCGTGGCATACGGAGCTCCATCGCAGTCTTTAACACTGGTAGCATGCCGCGACAGCGTGGACGTGAACCGTATGTGCAGTTGACGGACTTTGAGCGAGGGCGTATAGTGGGCATGCGGGAGGCCGGGTGGACGTACCGCCGAATTGCTCAACACGTGGGGCGTGAGGTCTCCACAGTACATCGATGTTGTCGCCAGTGGTCGGCGGAAGGTGCACGTGCCCGTCGACCTGGGACCGGACCGCAGCGACGCACGGATGCACGCCAAGACCGTAGGATCCTACGCAGTGCCGTAGGGGACCGCACCGCCACTTCCCAGCAAATTAGGGACACTGTTGCTCCTGGGGTATCGGCGAGGACCATTCGCAACCGTCTCCATGAAGCTGGGCTACGGTCCCGCACACCGTTAGGCCGTCTTCCGCTCACACCCCAACATCGTGCAGCCCGCCTCCAGTGGTGTCGCGACAGGCGTGAATGGAGGGACGAATGGAGACGTGTCGTCTTCAGCGATGAGAGTCGCTTCTGCCTTGGTGCCAATGATGGTCGTATGTGTGTTTGGCGCCGTGCAGGTGAGCGCCACAATCAGGACTGCATACGACCGAGGCACACAGGGCCAACACCCGGCATCATGGTGTGGGGAGCGATCTCCTACACTGGCCGTACACCACTGGTGATCGTCGAGGGGACACTGAATAGTGCACGGTACATCCAAACCGTCATCGAACCCATCGTTCTACCATTCCTAGACCGGCAAGGGAACTTGCTGTTCCAACAGGACAATGCACGTGCGCATGTATCCCGTGCCACCCAACGTGCTCTAGAAGGTGTAAGTCAACTACCCTGGCCAGCAAGATCTCCGGATCTGTCCCCCATTGAGCATGTTTGGGACTGGATGAAGCGTCGTCTCACGCGGTCTGCACGTCCAGCACGAACGCTGGTCCAACTGAGGCGCCAGGTGGAAATGGCATGGCAAGCCGTTCCACAGGACTACATCCAGCATCTCTACGATCGTCTCCATGGGAGAATAGCAGCCTGCATTGCTGCGAAAGGTGGATATACACTGTACTAGTGCCGACATTGTGCATGCTCTGTTGCCTGTGTCTATGTGCCTGTGGTTCTGTCAGTGTGATCATGTGATGTATCTGACCCCAGGAATGTGTCAATAAAGTTTCCCCTTCCTGGGACAATCAATTCACGGTGTTCTTATTTCAATTTCCAGGAGTGTAGATACTCCGCAAGCCACAGTACGACGCGCGGCGGAGGGTACCTTGTACCACTACTAACAATTTCTTTTCCTGTTCCTCTCGCAAATAGGGCGAGGGGAAAACGGCCATCTATATGCTTCCGCCGGCCGGTGTGGCCGAGCGATTCTAGGCGCTTCAGTCTGGTACCGCGCGACCGCTTCGGTCGCAGGTTCGAGTTCTGCCTTGGGCATGGGTGTGTGTGATGTCCTTAGGTTAGTTCGGTTTAAGTAGTTCTGTTCTAGGGGACTGATGACCTCGGATGTTAAGTCCCATAGTGCTCAGCCATTTGAGCCATTTATATGCTTCCGGATGAGTCCTCACTTTTCGTATCTTATCTTCGTGGTCCCTACGAGGAATGTATATTGGCGGCAGTAGATTCGTAACACTTACTTGCTGGTCGAACCTACCACTAACAAATCTGGCAGTCTGCTTCCAAGTTGCTTCCTGCCGCGGATCCCAAACACTCGAGCAGTGCTCAAGAACAGGGCGCACCAGCGTCCTATATGCGGGCTTCTTTAAAGGTGATCCATTCTTTCCTAAAATTCTCCCAATAAACCAAAGTCGCCCAATCGTCTTCCCTGCAACAGTTCATATGCTCGCTCCATTTCATATCGCTTTGCAACGCTCTGCCTTGACTGTGTCAAGCAGGAGAATAGTAATACTGTGTCCGAACGCCACAGGTTTCCTCTTTGTACTCATCCGCGTTAACTTACATTTTTCCACATTTACAGCTAGCTGCCTTTCATCAAACCAGCTAGAAATTTTGTCTAAGCCGTCATGTATCTTCCTGGAGTCACTCAATTTCGGCACCTTACAGTGCCGCACAGCATCACCAGCAAACAATTGCAGATTGATGCCCACCTTGTCCGCCAAATCCGTTACCGAAAGCACAGAGCCGACGGAAGGCGACGGATTGTTTCCCGTTACGATTAAAAATATTTGAGAGGCAGAATTACTTGAGCCCATTCCACAGAGTGGACCCAAGTTACTGTTGTACTACGTTCGTTTATACTGATATGTATTAAAGGGACAGTAAAACACAAAGGGGCCAGTGGTAACACTGGTTCCAGTCAGATCACCGAATTTAAGCGCATTTGGGCTTGGCTAGCACTTAGATGGGTGACCTGGCAGGTCTACAGAACACTGTTGGCAAGCAAACTGCACTCAGGCCTCGTGAGGCTAATTGAGGAGCTACTTGGTCGACCAGTAGTGACTCCGGTCATGAAAACTGATAAAGGTCGGGAGAACGGTGCACTGACCACATCTCCCTCCTTGCTGATGCATTCATTGACGCCCCTCAGTTGAGGATGACACGGTGGTCGATCGGTACCATTGGGACTTCCCAGGCCAGTTGGTACGGGAGGGAGGGGCGGGGGGGGGAGTAGGGGAGTTGGGAGAGAGAGAGAGAGAGAGAGAGAGAGAGAGAGAGAGAGAGAGAGAGAGAGGAGAGAGGAGAGAGGAGAGAACATGAAGAATAACCAGTACTCCAAAAACGATAGTACCGCCCTAGCCCGCACTGACTGCTATCGCCATGCAGCAGCGCTGCTCAGTCGCTACTGGGGTACTGATTATTCTTCGTGTTTTGCTGTCTCTATTAATACACACCAATATAACTAATATAAAACCAGTTTGGGTGCGCTCTCTCCCCTTTAGAAATACTTTTGTTTCTGATGGGAAAAAAAGCCGACACATTCTGTTGAAATGGGGCCCTGCAAGAAAGACATAAAGAACAGTATTTGTTTGGGTTACTTTAGACACATATTGGATAATCAAAACAGCAAGTATCTGCTGAAGTACCAATGCGCCTGTTGACTTTAGCAGGGACACACGATGCACACTGAGGTGACAAGTCATGGATTACCTCGTAATATCGGTCGGACCTCGTTTTGCCCAGCGTAGTGCAGCAACTCGATGTGTCATCGACTCAACAAGTCGTTGTAAGTCTCCTGCACAAATATTGAACCATGCTGCCTCTATAGCCGTCCATAATTGTGGAAGTGTTACCAGCGCAGGATTTTGTGCACGAACTGACTTATTGATTACTACTACTACTACTACTACTACTAGGCACTACAGCCCTTGGAGGGCCTTGTGCTGCATCACAAAATCCGGCCCATGGCTTTCCGTCTACATCCTCCGACACCCAGCTTTTTACGTCTTCTTCAATTCTGTCCATCCATCTCTTTCTGGAACGTCCCTTACGTCGTCTGCCCCCAGCCTTGCCATCAAGAATCTTCTTACGTGTTCTGTCTTCCTCCATTCTGACCAGCTGTCCTGCCCATCGCAGTCTTCTTATTGTAATGGTAGTGACAATGTCAGGTTCTTCAAAAAGTTGTTCTAACTCTGCATTCGTACGGATGCGCCAGCCTTCTTGATCGTATATTGGGTCGTATATTTTACGCAGAACCTTTCTCTCCCAAATGCTAAGGATCCTTTCCTCATTTGCAGTCATGGTCCATGTCTCGGCACCATACATAACAGATGGTCTTATGATTGTTTTGTTAATGAGGATTTTAGATTCTCGTGATAGAAGTGAGCTGCTCAGCATGTGTAGTGTGGCAAAGTAGCATCTGTTGCCTGGTGCTATTCCAGCTTTTACCTCGCTGCTGATGTCATTTGTCTCTGTGATAGTTGATCCGAGATACCTGAAGTTTCTCACCCTTTCTGACTCCTTGTCGGCTATCCTGCGATTCGGTAGGTTTTACTGGTTGGTCATTGGCATATACTTGGTCTTTTCGACATTGACTACCAGGCCAAGTTACCTTGCACCTCTCTCCAGTCGTTGATATGCATCAGCCAGCACTGTGGTGTTTCGTGCGACTAATACCACATCATCTGCGTAGGCCAAGTACTGCAGTAACCGATTGAAAATGGTTCCTCCTCTATTTATTTCTATCTGACTTATGACTTTTTCTAGGCAGAGGTTGAATAACAGTGAGGAGCTATTGTCACCCTCTATCAGTCCCTTCTTCACTTCCGCTTCTCTGAAGATTTCGTCCTGTGTTTTTACTTTACAGTTGGTTTCACTGAGGTTTATCATAGTATGATTAACGAGCTTCTTAGGTATTCCTGCCTCTTCCATCAGATTCTGCAATGTCACTCTTGAGATGCTATCATAGGCTTGTTTAAAATCGATGTAAAGCTGACGTATGTTTATTTGCAGGTCATAACATTTTTCAGGTAGTATCCGCAATGTGAATATTTGGTCAGTTGTTGACCTATTTCTTCTAAAGCCCCTCTGATAATCTCCAATTCTCTCTTCCACACAGGGAGTAAGCCTCCTAGTTAGGATCTTGGAGAGCACTTTATATGTACTATTTAGCAGATATATTCCTCGGTAATTCTGGCAGTTAAATTTATCTCCTTTTTTATATATGGGGCACATAATAGTCGTTTTCCACTCCATTGGCATGCTCTCCTCCTGCCAGATGCTCAGTATTATTTTACATATTGCTGTCCACAATTCTTCCCCACCATATTTGGGTAGTTCTGCCTGCATCTGATCTTCTCCAGATGTCCTGCTATTTTTTAAGGTCTTAATGGCTTGTACCACCTCTGGCCCATAATGAATTATTTCCACCAGAGGACGTTCCCCTATATGCCACTTCGGGAGGTGCCTGACGGGGGACCAGCAACCCCACACGGAGACTTCTTGATTACGTCCCATAAAATTTCGATGGGACACATGTCGGACGATCTGAGTGGCGAAATGATTCGCTCGAATTGTCCAGAATGTCCTTCGAGGAAATCGTCAACAGTTGTGGCGCGGTGACATGGCACATTGTTATCCATAAAAACTGCAACGTTGTCTGGGAATACGAGATCGATGAATAGTTGCAAACGGTCTCCAAGTAGCCGAACACAACAGTTTCCAGTCAACGAATGGTTGAGTTGGACCTGAGGATCCAGTCCATTCCATGTAACCACAGCCCCAACCGTTTTGGAATCATCACTCGCTAACACAGTGCTTTGTTGACAACTTGGGTCCATAGCTTTGTGGTGTCTGCGCCACACTCGAACCCTGCCACCAGCTGTTACCAACTGAAGCCACTGTTTTCCAGTCGTCTAGGCCCCAAGAGACATGGTCACGAGCCGAGGATAGGCGCTGCAGGCGATATCGTGCTGTTAGCAAAGGCACTCGCGTCGGTCGTCTGCTGCCACAGCCCATTAACGCCAAGCTTCGCTGCACTGTCCTAACGAATACGTTTGTCGTACATGCCCCATTGATTTCTACCGTTATTTCAAGCAGTTGTGCTTGACTGTTAAAACTGACAACTCCACGCAAGCGCCGCTGATTGAATTCCCTAACGATGTCCAAAATGGAATGTCTCATGCTTTTAGCTTGAAGTACTATTCCGCGTTCAAAGTATGTTAATCCCGTCGTGCGTCCATAATCGCGTAGCAAATGAATCACCTGAGTAAAAATGACAACTCTGCCAATATACTGCCCTTTTATACCGTGGGCGCACGCAATACTATCGCCATCTGTATACGTGCTTATCCCATGACTTTTGTCACTTCGCTGTAGTTACTTGATATCGGTGTGTTAGGGGTTGCCTGCCTTGGCTGTCAAAGCCCTGTGGAACCAAAGGGACCATAATTTTCCATCACTTGCGGCTGTTGATCCAAATGACTGAAAAGCGACCATGTAGTCAAAGGGGACGTTTGTTTTCGCTCATTCACACACGATACTTTCGTGAAGGTATTTTTCAAGGGAACTGGTGTGACAAGCTGAACAAAGCACTATAACACTATTACTCTGAACCAAGCCACAGGAGATCACGGAAATCGAGTATCATTGTAGTCACAAAATATCCCTCAACAATTTTTGAGACTTTATAAGTGTTGTTGTGGTCCTCTATGTATATGAAATGTCTTTCCCCAGCGATCACCCGCCCCCTGAGTTGCACGACTACTCCGCAATTCATACATATTTGACAGACGTTTTATAAAGCCACTTTCAGACTATTTTACTATCGTCCTCCTTTCGAATAGCTCCTGAGAAAAATTTACTGTTCAATTTTTCTATGGCACCCCCAGTTTCTGTTAACTCATCGTAATGGCCATTTCTCCCTATGTAATTGGAACAAAATATCTTGCCTCATGTTGTAAAATAAACTGTCATTGATGAGACCAGCAGTTTGGCCTCTGTAACCATTGCCAAGAGGTTGGTCTACTGGTAGACCATTAGACACAGAAAGAGGCTACTGTAGCCAAGATCGAAAGGTTGGGTACAGGCAGACCAGTGAGCCCAGAAGACCACCATTGCAACTGTGGCCGAAGGCATGGTCTACTGATCGACCACAAGACCCAGAAAGTGTCCACTATAACTGACCGCAACGTTGGTCTACTGGGAAAAAAGGAGACCTAGGAGGAGGTCTTTATAAATACAACCGAAATGTTGCTCTACTGGTAGACCAGTAGACAAAGGAAAAGGCTGCAGGAACAGTGGCCAAAACTTACGTGTAATGGTCTAATGGTAGGCTAAAAGTCCCAAGAGGAGGCCACGGTCACTGTGGGTGAAGAGTTGGCCTACTGGTAGACCAGTAGACCTAAAAGGAGGTCACTGTAAACTTGGCCAAAAGGTTAGTCTATTGGGTGACCAGTAGACCTAGGAGGAAGTCACTGCAACCTTGGTGGAAAGGTCTGCTTTTGACCAAGGTAATTGTGATTTTGTTCTGTAACTATTGGTCTACCAGCAGACAAGCCTTTTGGCCAGTGCTACAGTTATCTACCAGCAAACCAACGCTTCAGCCACAGTTACAGTGATCTCTACCAGTGGGTCAGTCCTCTAGCAACCATCTTCTCGGTCTGTAAGTCTATCAATAGACCATTCTTTCCGCCACGGTTGTTGTGGTCTTTGTCTGATTATATTTCCCGCCCAGTCGATCAAGAAGGAGATCACTGTAACTGTGGCTGAAGTGTTAGTAAAGTGATAGACCAGCAGACCAAGAAAAAGGCCACTGTAGCCACAGCCAAAAGATGGGTCTACTGGCAGACCAGTAGATAGCAGGTGGTCACGGTGACCTTAGCAGAAAGTTTGGTCTGCTAGTTGGCCGGTAGACCCAGAAGCAGCCCAACGTAACTGTGGCTGATAGGTTAGTTTCATTAATGATGGCTTTTGTACAGCATACAGTTATAGCATACTCAAAGAAATTTCAAGTTAACTGGCTCTGGCCGCTGAATCCTAAGCAATTATAAAATATTTTGTAGTTTGAAAAAGAAAATTTTTGATTGTAATTTTGTAAGAATACCTCGAAGAAACAATAAAAGCTCTGTGTTTTAATGGTTGCCCCCTCAGTTCGCTTATCTCATACGTGGCATTCTCTCTCCTATTTCGTAATAATACGAAAACAGCCATTCTTTGAACTTTTTCGATGTCCTCCGTCAACCCCATCAGGTAAGGATCTCACACCGCGCAGCAATACTCCAGAAGGGGACGATGATGGTTAGTGAAGCCAGCGTGTTCTGCCTAAGCGTTTTGCCAATAAAACGCATAATTTGATTCGCCTTGCCCACAACATTTCCTGTGTAATGATTTCGGCTTAACTTGTTTGTAATTGTGATACCCTAGTATTAAGCTGAATCGAGAGTCTTCACATTTCTGTTACCAGAGCCACTTTGCTCGCACACAAGTGACTCTTAATTTGACTCCATCCCGCCCCCCTGAGACATTACTTCCCTTTTCTCCGGCTCTTGGTAAGTCGTTCGTAATAAACCTGAATGTTACGATCGTAGAAACGGTTGTTTCTTTCCTCGAAAAATTATCACTAGATAGACATTCCTCTGTTATAGTGATTAATTTCTACATCTACGTACATACTACATAAGCCACCGCAAGAAGTATGGCGGAGGGTAGCCTGTACCACTAGTAGTCGTTTACTTTCCTGTTCCCGTCGCAAATACAGCGAAGGAAAAACGACTGTCTAAGAGTCTCCTTACGAGTCCTAATTTCTCTTATCCTATCTTCGTGGTCCTTATACGAAATGTACAATGGTGGCAGTTGAACCGTTATGCAGTTAGCCTGAAATGCCGGTTCTCTAAATTTCCGCAATAGGACCTCGCAAATAGTGCGTAGTCTCCCCTCCGCGGATTCCCAGTTGAGTGCCAAATAATAAAAGAAGAAACAGTTTCCTTTTAAGGTAATTCCTAAAGTCTTTAAAACTTTCGGTAAAAGCAGAAAGAAATGAACCTATAGTGTTTTTTTAGCTTCAGTAAAAGTGTGCTATCTGTTCAAATCAATTGATGGAATGACGACATAAAATATCTACTACATGTTTTAGTGCAAGAAAGGAACTTCATAAACCTGTAATTTACATATTATTACCCCTTACATACGAAAAAGTGAGACAATAATGGAAAAAATTGTCCAGGCGCGACTAAGACTTGCACACTGAGTTTTCTGCACAAAATTATGTATATATATAAACAGTTAATCATTCCGAGAAACGAGAATCTCGACAGTTTTTGCCTGTTATCAAGCGCTGATACTGGCAAGAAATCGGCCCCATGAATTCCAAGACTTTCGAGAATGTTTCAACTTTAATTTTAAAGTCGTGTAACAAATACCAAAAGAAATATTTTTATCATGTGAAACATGCGTACGGAACGATTTGAAGTGGAATGATCATGTAAAATTAATTGCTGGTAAGGTGGGTGCCAGGTTGAGATTCATTGGGAGAGTCCTTAAAAAATGTACTCCATCAACAAAGGAGGTGACTTACAAAACACTCGTTCGACCTATACTTGAGTATTGCTCATCAGTGTGGGATCCGTACCAGATCGGGTTGACGGAGGAGATAGAGAAGATCCAAAGAAGAGCGGCGCGTTTCGTGACAGGGTTATTTGGTAAGCGTGATAGCGTTACGGAGATGTTTAGCAAACTCATGTGCCAGGCTCTGCAAGAGAGGCGCTCTGCATCGCGGTGTAGCTTGCTGTCCAGGTTTCGAGAGGGTGCGTTTCTGGATGAGGCATCGAATATATTGCTTCCCCCTACTTATGCCTCCCGAGGAGATCAGGAATGTAAAATTAGAGAGATTCGAGCGCGCACGGAGGCTTTCCGACAGTCGTTCTTCCCGCGAACCATACGCGACTGGAACAGGAAAGGGAGGTAATGGTAGTGGCACGTAAAGAGCCCTCCGCCACACACCGTTGGGTGGCTTGCGGATAATAAATGTAGATGTAGATGTAGAATTACTACAAGCAAAAAGTGCCAGCCAGGAACAATATCATCAGAAAGCTAACGGGTACAGCGTGGGGAGCACACGCCAACACTGTGAGAACCCTCTTCCCTTGCATTGTGTAACTCTGTCGGAGAATACTCAAGACCAGTGTGGTTTAATTCTTGCCATGCCAAAACAGTAGATGTCGCTCTTAATGATACTTGTCGTATCACCACCGGGTGCCTGAGGCCTACTCCTCTGATAAACTGTACAGCCTCGCGGGAATTCCACCCATCGACATACGCCGAGAGGTAGCAGCAAAACATCTGAAGCTCACTCCCTATATGTCTATCAACCAGCAAACCCACGACTAAAATCCATAAAGTGGTTCTTCAGATCTACCGAGGCTCTAGTTGGGGCACCACAGCAGTGCCGAATCTAACTATGTCGTGCTCGGCATGGGGATGGATTACACCAAGCGAAAGGCTACCACCCGGCCACACAGACAATTGGAGTACATGGAGATCTCTCAACAGACTACGCTCGGGTGTCACGAAATGTAAGAGAAATTTGACTAAATGGGGTTTCCTAGAGGAGCCGCCACTCTGTGAGTTTGGAGCAACGCAGACTACCTTCCACCTGCTCCAGTGTACCCAATGTCCAGCAACAAGCACAACAGAAAACCTGCTACATGCAACGCCAAATGCAAGAGGTCGCTACCGTCTGGGCGGAAAAAGTGTGAACAATTGTCTAGTAAATGTATATACACACGACATGTAAATATTGTACATTATTTTATACATCGTAAATGCTTCTGACACGAATAAATAAATAAATACAATATTCAGGTCTCTTTCCTTTACTTCTATTCTGAAATGTTGCTTGTTGCAAAAATTTCATGATTCTGGGCCAACGGGATGTAATGAGCGGCTTCGAGAGTATCCAAATATGTCACATAAATGTCGATATCTTTTAACTGAATTGACTTAGAAGCTATATTTATCTTACCGCCAAGGGGATATAGACCTTAGTATGCGACATAAATTTGTCTGGCAGACAAATAATTGGATAAAAACTTTTTGTGATATAATTACAAATTAACAATTTTCGGAGTTTTTTTCTTTAGTTGTACCGCGAAATTTTGCTTGTTACAAAATTTCATGATTCTAGGCCACTGGGAAGATCACTATAGGTTTTGATGAGTGAGTTTGCAAATATCAAAATATGAGACATAAATGCCGGCCGTTGTAGCCGAGCGGTTCTAGGTGCTTGTCTGGAACCGCGCGACCGCTACGGTCGCAGGTTCGAATCCTGCCTCGGCCATGGGTGTGTCTGAGGTCCTTAGGTTAGTTGGCTTTAAGTAGTTCTAAGTTCTAGGGGACTGATGACCTCAGATGTTAAGTCCCATAGTGCCCAGAAACATTTTCTTGAGACATAAATGCATTGACATAGAAGCTTTACGTTTTTGCACCATCAAGGGACCGTCGACCTCCGTACATGACAAATTTCAAATTGATACATGTACTCGTTCCTGAGGAAATGGATTTTTGGCAGACAGGCAGACAGAGACAGACAAAAGTGGTCCTATAAGGCTTCCGTTTTTACCGATTGAGTCACGGAACAGGAAAAATAGATTTAATTTTACATTGGCATTTTAAACATAAAGCCGTGCTAAGCTTTTTAAGTTTTAGGTTGCATCTGAAGAAAATTCAAAGGTGCTTCGTTAAATTCCAGATAATTTTTCATGAAATTAGTCTCGAATTGAGAAACATGTTCAATGTTTTTGTGTGTACAACTGTGGAAGGAAACACGAATTTGTATGCGATACCAAAGAAACACATTCTGTTAATAAAGTCACGTGATGGAGTCATTGGAATACACATTGTGTGCAGTAGTATTTTTAAACTGGACCTTGGATGAAATTTGATCAGAGCAAGACATGGATTTCATCTGAGGAGTTTACATTTCAGTTACGATTATGCTAACCACGACAGTACTTGAAGTGAAATCAGTACTGATACTTAACTGCACGTTCGAAATTACCTCACAAGCTTCTAGTCTGCGGACCTATGTTTACTGGAACGATTTTACTTCTACAGTGCGTTCGTAAAGTCGCTGTGCGATGAAATACGGACTGTGAGCGTACATTAGAGTATAACTTGGAAACAAAGTTGGCAGAATTGTTTTCTCACAGGTACGCGATCGTTTTATGATTCATTGCACTGTTGGTAACATTTCACTGTTTGGTTCAGTTGAAGGTGTAACCTTTTTATATAAATTATCTAAATATGAAATACTGAACAGCCTTTTTCAAAAACTGCACTACTGGCCATTAAAATTGCTACACCAAGAAGAAATGCAGATGAGAAATGGGTATTCATTGGACAAATATATTATACTAGAACTGACATGTGATTACATTTTCACGCAGTTTGGGTGCATAGATCCTGAGAAATCAGTACCCAGAACAACGAACTCTGGGCATAATAACCATCTTGGTACGTCAGGGCATTGAGTCAAACAGAGCTTGGATGGCGTGTACAGGTACAGCTGCCAATGCAGCTTCAACACGATACCACAGTTCATCAAGAGTAGTGACTGGCGTATTGTGATGAACCATTTGCTCGGCCACCATTGACCAAACGTTTTCAATTGGTGGGAGATCTGGAGAATGTGCTGGCCAGGGCAGAAGTCGAACATTTCCTGCATCCAGAAAGGCCGCACAGGACCTGCAACATGCGGTCGTCCATTATCCTGCTGAAATGTAGGGTTTCACAGGGATCGAATGAAGGGTAGAGCCACGGGTCGTAGCACATCTGAAATGTAATGTCCACTGTTCAAAGAGCCGTCAGTGCGAACAAGAGGTGACCGAGACGTGTAACAAATGGCACCCCATACCATCTCGCCGGCTGATACTCCAGTATGGCGATGACGAATACAGGCTTCCAATGTGCGTTCACCACGATGTCGCCAAACACGGATGCGGCCATCATGATGCTGTAAACAGAACCTGGATTCATCCGAAAAAATGACGTTTTGCCATTCGTGCACCCAGGTTCGTCGTTGAGTACACCAACGCAGGCGCTCCTGTCTGTGATGCAGCGTCAAGGGTAACCGCAGCCATGATCTCCGAGCTGATAGTCCATGCTGCTGCAAACGTCGTCGAACAGTTCGTGCAGATGGTTTTTGTCTTGCAACCGTGCTCATTTGTTGACTTAGGGATCGAGACGTGGCTGCACGATCCGCTACAGCCATGCGGATAAGATGTCTGTCATCTCGACTGCTAGTGATACGAGGCAGTTGGGATCCAGCACGGCGTACCGTATTACCCTCCTGAACCCACCGATTCCATATTCTGCTAACAGTCATTGGATCTCGAACAACGCGAGCAGCAATGTTGCGATACGATAAACCGCAATCGCGATAGGCTACAATCCGACCTTTATCAAAGTCGGAAACGTGATGGCACGCATTTCTCCTCCTTACACGAGGCATCACAACAACGTTTAGCCAGGCAACGCCGGTCAACTGCTGTTTGTGTATGAGAAATCGGTTGGAAACTTTCCTCGTGTCAGCACTTCGTAGGTGTCGCCACCAGCGCCAACCTTGAGTGACTGCTCTGAAAAGCTAATCATTTGCATATCACAGCATCTTCTTCCTGTCGGTGAAATTTCGCGTCTGTAGCACGTCATCTTCGTGGTGTACCAATTTTAATGACCAGTAGTGTATCTTCTCCTGAAAGTGTGCTTTAGGTATCGTATTCAACTGTGGAGCAATACTGTCTATTGGTTGGCCTTGTATTGTACAAGAGAACAATGTCGTAAAACAAAACCTTAATCTTAGTTGTATGCTGAATCTGAAATAACAAAAATGAATCAAATTAGATCCCAAAAGGAAGTGACTATGTAGGCCTAATCAGTGAAATCAATTTAACTGAAAAATGGTTCAATTGGCTCTGAACTTTATGGGACTTGACATATGAGGTCATCCGTCCCATAGAACTACTTAAACGTAACTAACCTAAGGACATCACACATGCATGCTCGAGGCAGGATTCGAACATGCGACCGTAGCAGTCGCGTGGTTCCGGACTGAAGACAATGTAACTGAAACTCGAGACTTCGGTACATTACGAAAGTTACGTAATGTGAAGTGCAATGTCTCACTTGAAATACCCACAAAATAAAACACTGCTCAGGTGGTAAGAACTGTTTACATTACCTAAGCTGTTCACTGTAAATTAAACTGGTTACTGCGCACAACTCCTGAAAATTATGACGACGTACTGTTTGCTCACAAGAATGCAAAGTGAGATCTACTGTGACAGAAAAGTAACCCTCCTAATTCTCAGCAAGCTGTTTTGTGTCTGGTGCACTGACGGTCTCGGAAAGCAGACTGGAATCAGCGAATGCAGCAGCTAAAGAAAAATAATCTGGTCACTACTATATTTTTCTTTCCTTATCAGCAACAGTTTGCGATTGAGCGTGGCGTTAAGGTGCAACGCGCACGCCGCAAATTATTTACAACTTTACTAAGAATGATGGAGGAGGGTTTTACTTTAAGGAAAAGCGTCCTTGAAAAATTAAACTCTGATTATTGTAAAAAAAAAAAACCGTACAACAAAAAATCACTCTAATAATTACGAAATTCTCTCATTAAAAAAATGACAGAATTTAAACAAAATATGTAATCTGTGCCACAATGAAAACAGAGAGATCAAATTAACATTAATCATGAATTTTTTTAGTTATGTAAGGGACAAATATTTCTTTCAATAACTAGTTCTGACAACAAAGGTTTCATTCCTGCGCATTCATTGTTTAACTTGAAATATTCCTCCTGAAATCTTCTCCATCTATACAATCAAGGAAAAATATTTATTATGGAGATGAAATTTTCTTTAAGTATTCAAGATAATTTCTGTAAGATTCACAAATATCAGATCTTCTTCGCTAAATCTGAATGCCGTATCCCTGCACAACTGACAAAGCGCACTACAGATAAAATTAAAAACAGTCAACGGTCTTATCCGCTACCGGCGCACCGCAATTCTTGCCTCTTTGTCCCAGTACAGTAATACAGTAACGGTGAAATATCTACAGTGAAGCCTTACAAATGTACAGGATGCGATATGTAGTGGGTGGAGGTTAAATTGTGGTACTTTTAAACTGAGAAACGTGTTTTTGTCGTCGAGCATCGTTCGACAAGGCGATAAATACACAAATGTAGCGCAGGAGGCATTTACTGAAAAAATCGCTGAAGCAGCTGTATTCGAGAGTCAGATTCAGTTTTATATGTTGAACGAACTAGAAGATCACCTAAACTAAACGAACGGAAGTTGTTTGGTGTTTCTGATTGTATGCAGTAGAGCCCAGCAAAATCATGGAGAAAATTGCCACAAAGAAAGGATATCAGGCTAGCAATTTCAGAGAGAGCAGTAAGGCAAACATTGGAATTAATGATTTTACTTTGCTGCGAAGCCACAGTCATATAAAACTTGTTCAAAGATATAACCGCCATTTGACTGTACAACAGGTTTTATACCATAATCTAGATTTCGGCCTTAGACCATTTTCAAGTGTTAAAATTGCAACAGATTAAAGTTCAATAAACGTACAGAAAAAAACTAACACAGAATCAGTTAAATTAATGTATGATGATAATGATGATGTTGGTTTGTGGGGCGCTCAACTTCGTGGTATCAGCGCCCGTTCAAGTTCCCAGTCTTTCCAGTTCCAATATTGCCACTTCCCGAGTGATGATGACAACACAAACACCCAGTCCCCGGGCGGAGATAATCCTCGACCCGTCCGAGAATTGAGCCGGGACCCCGTGATCCAGAGGTAAATTAATGTATCGGCAGTATGATTTGTTGTCTTACTTATGTATGAAAAGTAATTAGTCAGACAAAATTCTTTGTCAAAACGTATATCTTAGGATACATAGACCAACTCTGTCAAAAGTAAATGCCAGAACATTTGTGCAATAGGCTAATTTACTGGCAGTCAGCAAGACTGATTCCCTTGATACGGTTGTGGCATACTCCGAAGGACACCTGCCTAATATCGTGTAGGACTCCGGCGAGCACGCAGAAGCGCAGCAACACGACGTGGGACGGACTCGACTAATGTCTGAAGTAGTGCTGGAGGGAACTGACGCCATGAATCCTGCAGGGCTGTCCGTAAATCCATAAGAGTGCGAGGGGGCGGACATCTCTTCTGAACAGCACGTTGTAAGACATCCCAGATATGCTCAATAATGCTCATGTGTGGGGGGTTTGGTGGCCAGCGGATTGTCTAAACTCAGAAGAGTGTTGCTGGAGCCACTGTGTAACAACACTGGACGTGTGGGGTGTCGCGTTGTCCTGCTGGAATTGCCCAAGTCCGTCGAAATGTACAATGGCCATGAATGGATGCAGGTGATCAGGCAGGATGCTTACGTACGTGTCACCTGTCAGAGTCGTATCTAGATATATCAGTAGTTGTAAAATACGCCGGCCGCGGTGGTCTCGCGGTTCTAGGCGCTCAGTCCGGAACCGCACGACTGCTACGGTCGCAGGTTCGAATCCTGCCTCGGGCATGGATGTGTGTGATGTCCTTAGGTTAGTTAGATTTAATTAGTTCTAAGTTCTAGGGGACTGATGACCTAAGACGTTAAGTCCCATAGTGCTCAGAGCCATTTGAACCAATTTTTGTAAAATACATTGTTTACAAAGACGTTCGAACTACACCTGAAGATATGCGTGAGGGAATTGTCAGAGCATGTGCTTCGATAAGTGCCGTTGTGATAAGGAATACCACTCAATCCATTCTAAGAAGGGTGGAGCACTGCATTGATACCAATGCTCATCACTTCGAACACGTTCTGTAAATGGACGTTCATGCCACCTTTGTGACCTTCGTTGACCTTCTGTAACCTCCCCACAAAAATATATTTAAATAATAATGACTATGATTCTATTTTAGTGTAACCTCAAGACAAAATTCTTTCTCATTTGTAACCTCCCTACAAAATTCTTTTCACATTAACCTCCACACAAAATTCTTTCTGATTTAATCTAAGCTCAGAATTCATTCACATCTAGCGTAACCTTAAAACAGAAAAATTGCTAAACCTCTCAACAGTAAAAATTATTATGTCGTTCACATTCAGTGTAACGTGCCAATAAAAAAATAAATTCAGTAACCTGGCAGTAAAACAATGTAACTTACCTCTCAATTAAATTGTCGCTCACTTATGACTTTTCAATAATTCACTGTGAATTTAACCTGGTAAATTTTGGTCGACAGTAGTGCTGCGTCATGGCCCTGAAAGATCATTCTGAATAAAGAAAGGAAAAATTCTTACCTCAATGAAGTCGGCGGATATATCTGCTCTCACCATAAATTTTCCCGGCACAGCTCTGTGCAATGCTGGCCGACCTATCTGTCATTTATGAAAGGAACCAACTGATTTTTCTATTGCAATAATCGGGATGATCATGGATAGGAGAAATTAGTAAATTCTTTAAATTGAAATGAATGGTTGTTAAAAGTTACTTTTTATGAGGAAGATTATTATTACGAGAGTTTTAAAACATTTACATGCGACTTGAGATAACATTACTACATATGCGCGAGGCTGCTTTTTACCTTATACAACAATACTCAGGCTCCGGCATCGCTGCACCGTGACCTGGCCAGCCAACACGATACACCAGACCAGACCAGAGCAGACTCCAGACTAGCAACAACTTACTGCTACAGCTACACAGTTCCTACTGCAGTCAACACTGCTCTCTGCTCAGAGATTCTCTTATACCTTGCCTATTGCAGGCAGCGCATGAGCAATACATCGAAATTACATCTGCTCAGACCTCTTACACTTCAAAGGTCTTACTGTTACACATCATTGGATTTGTCTCGATAGCCACTATCAGAAAATGAGTACCAAACTATAGCATCCCATTAAAAAAAAAAAAAGTTGACCTTCATATCTCTGAAGCGACCCCACCTAGCAACACGAAACCAACGTCATATTATGGCCCCCATTGTCCCATGCAACTTTTCTCCCACAAACTTTTCAGCTCTTATCATACTTTCGGAGTTATTCTAGGTGGCAGTAGCTAGTGACTCACCCTGTATAGCGGTTTTCATGTATTAAATTAAACAAACAATGTAAACGTCGCACTTTCCGCGCTGCCGATGAATTTTGCAGGCATTTTAGAATGTTTTCAACATCCTAGGTGTACAAAATAATTACTTTACGACTCTGTCACGTGTTTTAACTGTGCAGCATTCTATAGATGGCAATGAGGAATTGTGGTACAAAGATAGAACATCTTTAGATTTTACAGTACAGATATCTTGACGGTGGCAGCAAGCAGTCGTCTTCTACAGTGCAGCCATCTGTTGGTGATAGGAGGAAGAACGATGTGAAACAGGACTTGCTTTTATTTAATATTTCAAGGTTTTTTTGGGTAGTATTTAAGGTAAAACTCATTTCCCATAAATACGAATCCCTTTTTTGTTATTTATGTTTTATAAGAAAATGTTGGTTTTTAATTGTCCTTTTAGCTATTGATTCCAGTATTTCATGGAGAATGATACATATCTTCAAACGAAATTTACGAATGTGATTTGTGAGCCAGTCCTTTAATGAATGTTTGGGAGCCAATAATCCAGACACAGTTACCAAAATTTTCGGCAGTGCAGATGCTTTAAAGTGTTTGGTTGCCAAGCATGGGTGTGCAGTGAGGGGGGCTACCCTTCCCCTGCCCTGCCCCTACGCCCGTTGTATGTGGCGAGATGTTCCGCTGCTGATGTAATAATTCCTGGTATGGCCTTATTTATACGGCACTGCTGATGCTTATATGACGTAATTCTTCTCCCCTCCCCTTTTCCCGTCTCCTCTCCCGTTCCCTCCCCTCATCGACCTTGGCATGTGGTTCCCAGTTTGGCACTGGAGACAAGGAAGGGCTGATGCTTATGTTAATGAAATATAATAAGCACGCTTGCCTGAGCATAGTAGTTGAATCTCAGCCACAATACGAAAATATGAAAATTATCTAGAACCGGCAGTGCTCTACAACTAATTGTAAATCCCCCCAGGGGGTCCACAACTCTTTTGTGGATACGTGAGTAGCGAGCATGGGACCCCGAGCTAATGTGGCTCTCCTCCCTTTCCGGGCTGCATACCTTCCTTTTCCACATCCTTTCCCATCCCCCATCTGCGACCCCCCCCTCTCACCTTCGGCTCTTTCCTTCCCTTTCTCCCCCTCTGGGTGTATGTTTTGTGCCTACGTCCGGAGGCGGACACTCAAATATGTAACACATTCTTCGCTTTCTCTGCTTGCATGTCTTCATCCTTCCTTTGATATTCTCTTTTCCATACCTCTTCTCTTTACCCTTTTCTCCGCTGTGGCGTTTGAGACCTCTCTTCTTTCCTTCCCCTTTCTTTGTTTTTCCATTTCTCTTTGTTCCTCCCAGTGCGTGTCTGAAGGCCGACCCACGCACTTCCATGCGTAGCCGGTGACGGGGTAACGCGTAATTCCCCGCCCCGGGTAGACAGGTAGGACACGTACGTAGCCCATGGTAACGGCCAGGCCCAGGGAGGGGTGATTACCCGAGCTGATACCTTCCGAAAGTGCCGATTGGTTCCTCCATCCGTTTATCAGGAGGTGTGACCTGAGGTGTGAACAATCACCTAAGGCAGGAATGCCCACAGAGAGGGCCCCCACAAGGGAGGAGCGCGCCATCAGAGACGCCGGTAATCATTGGGGATTCTTCCGCAATGGTTTTCTCATCTTCTACTATGTCTGCTCACAAGGGTAAGTTCACTGAGTCTCAGCCAAAGACAGTTCTTCCATCGTTGCCACAGTTCCTTGTTGTTTCTCGGTCTGACGAAGGTCACGACTTCTCCACAGTCAACCCTATCATTATTCAGAAAGGTGTCGACGCAATTGCAGGTCCTGTAAAGTCTTGTTCCAGATTACGGAATGGCACCATGTTTCTAGAAACAGTCAGTGCCCTCCAGGCACAAAAATTGCTGTGTACTTCACTGCTCCACACCTTCCCTGTCTGGGTGGAAGTGCACCGCACCTTAAATTCCTCATGTGGAGTCGTTTATACCCGCTCCCTCGACGGATTGTCCGATGAGGAAATTCAACAGTACCTGTCTGACCAGGGCGTAACGGCTGTTCATAGAGTCATGAAAAGGGTTGACATGAAAATCGTTACAACCCGTACTGTCTTCTTGACATTTGACAGAGTTCAACTCCCATCAAACATAAAAGAGGGCTATGAGATACTTTCCGTTCGCCCCTACGTCCCAAACCCTACGCGTTGCTATCGGTGTCAGCGGTTCAATCATACCAGCCAGTCCTGTTCCAACCCGGCCAAATGTGTTACGTGTGGCAGGGATGCCCATGAAGGTGCTTTTCCACCTCCATCCCCTCGTTGCATCAACTGTATGGGTGACCACGCTGCTTCCTCTAGAGATTGCCCCATTTTTACAGACGAAAAGTTCACTGAGGAAATCAGAGTGAAGGAAAAGGTGTCGACCTTTGCTGCTTGAAAATTATTCGCCAGTCCTAAGCCCACTGTGCCTCAGACAGGTAAATACAACACTGTCCTTGCCTCTTCTCGGCCAACAAAGGAGGCTGCCACGCAGACTTGTGATCTCACCTTTAGTGACACAGTCGTCAGATCGGCCAGCGCAAAGATGGCCCGTTCAACCTCCCCACTTTCGCCTGCTCACTTTATGGCTCACCCTTCATTGGGTTCTGCTAAATCTCGATCCCAAAAGTCAGACACCCGGACTTCCAAAAAATAGCATACTCGTGAAGATTTTTTACGTACCCCAACTCCACAACCATCGGTTCCTCTTCCATCTAAACATCATGGTTCCAAGAAGGCTAATAAGAAACCCAGTTCCTCTCCTTCTCCGCCACGGCATGTCTCATCTACAGCACCACCTGGCGGCAACCGCCCTCGGCCGTCTTCTGTGTCGTCGAGGCACACTGCTGGCGGTCGATCAACCGGCCGATCGCTGGTAGCAGGAGCTGTTCCCGAACAACCTATGGATCAGGATCTTCTGCCTTCGGCTGAGTGCCGTTCCACGCTGTCGGTCGCAAGCTCTGAGCAGTCGTTGAGTTGGCGGCAACCTTGGTCACATTCTTCCATTTTCTGTCCACCCTATGTCCATTATCCATTGGAATATCCGCGGCATTCGAGCCAATCGGGATAAATTGACGATCCTCTTACGATCCTACTCGCCGGTCATCTTCTGTCTTCAGGAAACAAAGCTGCGTCCCCATGACCGCTTTGTTCTCCCTCATTTTCAGTCCGTCCGATATGATCTCCCCTCTGTTGAAGGCACTCCAGCACATGGAGGACTCATGATTCTTCTCCATGATACTCTCCATTATCACCCAGTCCCCTTAAACACTTCCTTCCAAGCAGCCGCTGTCCGTCTTTGCCTTTCTGGATACACCTTCTCTCTTTGTATTGTATACATTCCATCGTCCACACCAATGGCACGAGCTGACCTCCTTGATCTTCTTGGTCAGCTTCCACCGCCCAAATTTGCTGGTTGGGGACTTCAATGCCCACCACCCGCTTTGGGGATCTACAAATCCTTGTCCGCGTGGCTCACTATTGCTAGACGTCTTCCACCAAGCGGATCTTGTTTGCCTCAACACTGGAGACCCTACATTTTTGTCTGCTTCCACGATAAATTTCTCTCATTTGGGCCTTTCGGTCGGTACTGTTCCGCTAGCTCGGCGTTTCGAATGGTTCGCCCTTGCTGATACACACTCGAGTGACCACTTTCCATGTATGCTTCGATTGCATCCACAACTACCATATATGCGCCCGAGACGCTGGAAGTTTGCCCAAGCCGATTGGACACTTTTTTCGTCTCTAGCGACATTCGATGACCGTCACTTTCCTAGCGTCGACGATGAGGTCACACATATTACAGACGTTATTCTTACAGCTGCGGAAAGTTCAATACCTCGCACCTCCGAATTGCCCCGGTGCCCCCCCCCCCCCTCCCCGCCTTCAGTTCCTTGGTGGAACGAGGCATGCCGTGACGCAATACGTGAGCAGCGACGTGCTCTTCGCGTTTTCAGACACCATCCTACTTTGGCCAACTGTATCCGCTATAAGCAGTTCCGTGCGCGGTGCCGTCACGTCATCCGCGATAGCAAGAAGGCAAGCTGGGACTTCTTTGCTAGCTCATTTAACACCTTCACTCCCTCCTCGGAAGTTTGGAGTCGGCTCCGAAGGTTATCAGGCGCGCCTAGTTTCTCCCCGGTCTCCGGGTTCACTGTCGCGCATGATACATTAGTGGACCCCGTCGCAATTTCAAACTCATTGGGTCAACACTTTGCTGAGATTTCGAGCTCTTCAAATTACTCGCCAGCGTTTCTCCCGAAGAAACGTGCAGCGGAATTGCGACCTCCTGCTTTCTCCTCTCAAAATCGCGAAAGCTACAATACTGTTTTCTCCATGCGGGAACTCCAACATGCACTTTCTTCTTCTCGGTCCTCCGCGCCAGGACCGGATTGTATCCACATCCAAATGTTGCTGCATTTATCAACCCATAGTCTGCGTTACCTCCTTCGCCTTTATAATCGAATTTGGACCGACAGTACTTTTCCCAGACGATGGCGGGAAGCTATCGTCGTTCCTGTTCCGAAACCTGGAAAGGACAAACATCTCCCCTCTAGCTATCGCCCCATTTCTCTCACGAGTAGTGTATGTAAGGTTTTGGAGCGTATGGTGAATTGCCGTTTAGCTTGGTGGCTGGAGTCCCGCAGTCTTTTAACACCTGCCCAATGCGGTTTCCGAAAGCATCGTTCTGCAGTTGACCGTCTTGTTGCTCTCTCCACTTATATCATGAACAATTGTCTTCGGAAACGCCAAACAGTAGCAATATTTTTTGATCTGGAGAGAGCATACGATACCTGTTGGAGGACAGGCATCCTCCGCACACTGTTCTCTTGGGGCTTTCGAGGTCGGCTGCCCCTTTTTCTTCGCGAATTTATGGCAGAGCGCACATTTAGAGTGCGGGTGAACACTACTCTCTCCCGTACTTTCTCCCAAGAAAACGGGTTACCCCAGGGCTCCGTGCTAAGTGTTGTACTGTTTGCCATTGCCATAAATCCAATTATGGATTGTCTCCTTCCTGATGTCTCGGGCTCCCTCTTTGTGGACGATTTTGCGATCTACTACAGCTCTCAACGGACCAGCCTTCTTGAACGACGTCTTCAAGGACGTCTCGATCGCCTCCACTCTTGGAGCATCGAAACAGGCTTCCTCTTTTGTCCCAGTAAGACCGTTTGTGCTAATTTTTGGGGTCGTACGGAGTTTCTTCCACCTTCCTTACATCTAGGACCTGTCAACCTTCCGTTTTTGGACGTCGCTAAATTCTTGGGTCTTATGTTTCACAGAAAACTGTGCTGGTCCTCCCACGTTTCCTATCTTTCGGCTCGCTGTCTGCGATCCCTCAACACCCTCCGTGTCCTGAATGGTACCTCCTGGGGAGCGGACCGAGTGGTCCTTCTCCGCCTCTATCCCGCCTTAGTGCGCTCGAAATTGGACTATGGAAGCATAGTTTACTCCTCTTCTCGACCGTCTATTCTTCGGCATCTAGACTCACCGTGGATTACGTTTAGTGTCTGGAGCTTTTTACACCAGCCTGTGGAAAGCCTTTATGCTGAGACTGCTGAACCTCCGCTGTCAAATCGGCGAGCTATCCTTCTAAGTCGTTACGCTAGCCATTTGTCTTCCATGCCTGCTAATCCGTCCCATGACATTTTTTTCGACGCCTCCTTGTATTTAGGGTTTGCAAGCCGCCCTTCCTCCCTACTACACCGGGAGTCCGCTTCCGTCAACTGCTCCATTCTCTTTCCTTCCGCTTTCCTAAAACTTTCCTGACAACTTGGGGTACAGCACCGCCTTGGCTCCGTCCACGGACCTGCCTGCTCCGTGACCTTTGTCAGTTTCCCAAGGGTGGTACCCCTCACTTGTTTATAGTCGGGCGTTTTCTGCTCTATGTTCACAAATGAAGGAAGCCACATTTATTTACACTGATGGCTCAAATACACCGTTTGGTGTAGGGAGTGCCTATATTGTTGGCGACACCCCGAATCGATTTCGGCTTCCCGACCAGTGTTCGTTTTATACTGCGGAGCTTTACGCTGTTCTCCAGGCTGTCCAATACATCCGTCGCCATCAGCGGATACAGTATGTTATCTGCTCAGATTCGCTCAGCTCTCCCCTCAGTCTCCAAGCTCTTTACCCTGTCCTCCCTCTGGTCCACCGGATTCAGGGCTGCCTCCACTTGCTCCACTTGGGGGACGTCTCGGTGGCGTTCCTCTGGCTCCCAGGACATGTTGGTATCTGTGGAAATGAGGCGAGCGATATAGCGGCCAAGGCTGCAGTCTCTCTTCTTCAGCCAGCTATTGGCACGATTCCCTTCGACGATCTACGGAGTGTTTTATGTCGTCGTGTTGTTCTTTCATGGCACGCACATTGGTCGACACTTCCCCATAATAAATTGCGGAACGTGAAAGCTCTTCCCTGTGCTTGGACCTCTTCCTAGAGGTCCAAGCACAACTCCTGATAGGACTCCTGATAGGGCACTGTCTTTTTAGCCATCGACATCTTTTAAGCGGCGATCCTCCCCCACTCTGTGCCCACTGCTCTCAGCTGTGGACGGTAAGACACTTTTTACTTGTGTGCCCCTATTTTACTCCGTTACGCGCCCTACAGCTATCGCCTGATATATCGCCCATTTTAGCAGATGACACGCGCTCAGCCGATCGCGTTCTCGAGTTCATTAGTGCCAGTGAGATGACGTCAGCCATTTGAAGCTTTTTTTGGGGACAATCAATCCCTTTCTGTAGTGCTTTTTTAAGCTTTCCTTCTGCTTTTAGTTTCTCAATTTTTTTGAGTTTCGTTCCCATTGCTGATGGTTTCCATTTTCGTTTTTTACCTTTTCCTAAGTCACAGACCGGGCGGTAATGACCATAGCAGTTTTGCGCCCTTAAACAAAAAAAAAAAAAGCTGATTGTAAAATGCAGGTATTAACAGAAAAGACGGAAAAAATAAAAGATACAAAGATGCGTTAAGCAATGAAGTGAATTTGTTTAAGCGAAAGGTCTATAATCGGGAAAATGAAAAATGCAGGTATTAGTTTATTAGAGGGATATTCCAATGTGCACTGCGATTCCCAAAGTTCGCCAAAAATTTAAGTGAACGTGGAAATTTTCTGATTGAAATAATTAACAAAATAACATTTCATTTCAGTTCAGTATACGTTTTTGGAAACAGAAAATAAAGGGAGATCAAATTATACCTCTGGATTTTGAAAAACATGACAAAGTATTCTGAAAAACTAAAATTTTGAATATGAATAGATTTTGAAATGTTAAGTTTTATAAAAAGTGAAACTTTTGGCTTGACGAGGAGGACGAGGACTTCCAAAGAAGCTACATCAATCTCCAAACAGTGCTTAACGGGATGGAAATTTTGACATGCGCGTCGTTTACAAGTACAATAACCCACGAACATATCTTTAAATGAAATGCTTCCGTATGAACCATTTACACTATTGTCATGAACGGACTGGAAATTATGCAGTGAATAATAAAATATAATAAAATATTGCATGAATAATAATTTAATAATTTCATTTACGCATAGTAGTGTTGAGAGTTGCACCCGGAGGATAATGTATCTAGGAGCATATGGTGATTCCTAGTCAGTGTTTGTTTAGTGGCTGTATTTAGATGCACATGAAGGGATGTGGAGTAGAGACCACCATAAATAATTTCCGCATTTGCTATTGTTTTTGCTGTGGTGGGTCATGAGGCTGTATTCTGTGCAGGTGTTGTAAATATTGCGTAATCTACAAGTGCTTTAGAATATGTTAAAGTTATTTCAAAGAAATGGTTAATTCTGCAGTTACAGAGTTTCATATTGAATAAAGTTCCGCATATTTTTAAATCGAGGTATATAACTTAAGATGTTTAAGCCATATTTTGTCGGTCGTGCACCATCTTGTACCTTAAAACAGAAGGACTTCTAATTTGAAACTCGTGATATTTGCAATTTCTTTAACGTCTTAATAATATACCCTTTCTGGAAAGCGAATATTTTCTTCTTAGTTGCCAATAGTTTTTAATTGTAAAACTTCTGAATTTATAAATGTTTGTATTTCTTTCTCTTAATTCAATATCAGTTACTGATTATTGGTGTTTGGTACAGAAATACTGTAAAACACAGACTATTAAATACAGTACTGGCAAGATTTTCTTCATTACAGCAGTTTTATACTCAAATACAATATTTGTTTGTAGGTACTTCACCATGTTATGCACTGGAGCACTTTTGCGCGTTTGGGAAAACCTTACTTTTTCACAGTAGTTTTTGTAATTTCCCGAAAAGACTGCAAGACACTTAGAGCAAATGCTATCACTTCAAAGTGGAGTAAGCCAATATATTCAATTTCTTAAAAGGGTTGAGTAGAGGAGAAACTCTGAAAAGTGTTCCAATGTGGAAACTCTCCCCTACATTTACATAGATACTCCACTACAAGGTGCATGGCGGAGGGTAGCTTGTACCACTACTAGTCATTTCCTTTCCTGTTCTACACGAAAACAGAGCGAAGGAAAACGACTACCTGTATGCCTCCGTATGAACCCTAATTTCTCGTATCTTATATTCATGGTCCTTACGCGCAACACATGTTGGCGACAGGATAATCATTCGGCAGTCGGCTTCAAGTGCCGGTTCTCTAAATTTTGTCAATGGCATTCCTCGAAGACAACACCGTCTTCCCTCTAGGAATTCCCATTTTAGTTCCCAACGCATCTCAGTAACACTTACGTGTTGTTCGGACCTATCGGTAACAAATCTAGCAGCCCGCCTCTGAATTGCTTCGATGTTTTCCTTCAACCCGAGCTGGTACGGCGGATGGATCCCAAATACGCAAGCAGTAGTCAAGATCAAGTCGCACCAGCGTCCTATATGCGGGCTCCTCTACAGGTGAACCGCTCTTTGCTAAAATTCTCCCAATGACCAAAGGTCGATCTTTCACCTTCCATACCACAGTCCATATGCTCGTTCCATTTCATATCGCTTTTCAGTGTTACGCCCAGATATTTAAACGATTTGACTGTGACAAGCAGGACGCTAGTAACACTGTATCCGAAAATTACAGCTTTGATCTTCCTACTCATCCTCATTAGCTTAAATTTTATCACTTTAGAGCTTGCTGCCATTGATCACATCGACTAGAAATTTTGTCAAAGTCGTCTTGTCTGTCTACAGTCACTCAAGTTCGACTCCTTACCGTACACACGAGAAACAGCCGCAGATTGCTGCCCACCCTCTCCGCCAAATCATTTACGTATATACAGAACAACAGCGGTCCCATCACACTTCCCTGAGGCACACCTGACGACACCCTTGTCTCTGATGAACACTGGCCGTCGAATTGTTTCATCAGTCTCCCTGACTAAGAACTACTTAAAAATAACTAACCTAAGAACCTCACACATATTCGTGCCCTAGGCAGGATTCGAACCTGCGATCGTAGCAGCAGCGCTGTTCCGGACTGAAGCGCCTAGAACCGGTCGGTCACAGAGGCCGGCCCACTCACATGTCTGCAAACTTATTCCGTACTCTTGTACCTTCGTTAACAACCTGTAATGGGACACCGTCAAATGATTTCCGGAAATCTAGAAACACAGAACCTGCCTGTTGCCCTTCGTTGATCTTCCTACTCATCCTCATTAACTTAAATTTTATCATTTTAGACCTTGCTGCCATTGATCACATCGACTAGAAATTTTGTCTAAGTCGTCTTGTGTCTGTCTACAGTCACTCAAGTTCGACTCCTTACCGTACACACGAGAAACAGCCGCAGATTGCTGCCCTCCCTCTGCGCCAAATCATTTACGTATATACGTAAATCATTTACGTATATACCAGATCGGTCTGACGGAGGAGATAGAGAGGATCCAAAGAAGAGCGGCGCGTTTCGTCACAGGGTTATTTGGTAACCGTGATAGCGGTACGGAGATGTTTAATAAACTCAAGTGGCAGACTCTGCAAGAGAGGCGCTCTGCATCGCGGTGTAGCTTGCTGTCCAGGTTTCGAGAGGGTGCATTTCTGGATGAGGTATCGAATATATTGCTTCCCCCTACTTATACCTCTCGAGGAGATCACGAATGTAAAATTAGAGAGATTAGAGCGCGCACGGAGGCTTTCAGACAGTCGTTCTTCCCCCGAACCATACGCGACTGGAACAGTTAAGGGAGGTAATGACAGTGGCACGTAAAGTGCCCTCCGCCACACACCGTTGGGTGGCTTGCGGAGTATAAATGTAGATGTAGATGTAGATGTCCATTGTTCGCAGTATATCATTTGAGAAAAGGGCAAGCTGAGTTTCGCCCGAGAGATACTATATGCGTTAGTAATGGAGGGATTTCGTAAAGAAAACAGAAATTAATATTAGCATCATTACTAGAATAATAACAAGCATGATAATCGCAGCTTGCTCTGTTACAAATTCTGTGAGAGAGGATGGCGCAGCATCTGCGCTTGAGACGGAGAGGACCTCTAAGTGGAACTCCTGCGATGCGGTGGGGCGCCGGGAATTTTTTCGAGAGCTTCATATTCGAGAGTTAGCGTTTGTGTACGCTAGGAATAACTGGCCTGGCCAATAGCGGCCGTTTGGAGAACGTCAGAGGAGAGTAAGCAAACCGGCGCCCGCAGTTGAGGAAGTTATAAAGTAGTCCCGTGTTCATCTCGGGTTGACAGAGTCCGCTTCCCCTCGCGCTGGTCTGTATACAGGACGGAGCGGACTGCGGCTCCAGTGGCAAGTGGTTGAGGTCTGGAGGGGGGGGGGAGGCGGGGGCGGAGACTGGAGGTGTTCTTGGCCGCGGGCCACGGCGGCAGGAATCCCGTGTTTACGCGAAAAGCAACGCAGCGCGTGCGGTGTCCGTCCGGGGCAGTGTTACTCCGTTGGTCGCACCAGCCAGCGGCTCTCGGCGGACACCGACCGACCCCTCGCGTTCTTCCGCTCCGGCCCGCGAGATGAAGACGGTCGCCGGGAACGTGGTGAGGCCCCCCAGCAGCCAGAGACAGCTGCAGGTAGGGCTGTGTCACCTGACGGCCACTTACAGGCGGCTGTGTCGAGTTTCTGTGGTCTGGCACGTGAAAACGTGACCACCAGCGACGACCTAGGTGAGGTATCGTGCTCGGTTGTAAGCTTATTTGTCCGTCGCTGACGTAGAAGACCGCAAACCTTCTTTCCTTCCCGTCTGGGCAAGCTGTGCAGTGACTAGAGTACATGTAAAGCTTACTGGGACAGGGTAAATATTGGCTATAATGAAGTCGATAATTCGATTGTTATACTGGCATTTTAATTTGATATCCCACACAACTGACAAAATTTTAAAAAAAAAAAGAATGTGAAACTCTTCGTCAACCCACACACTCCTGAGAATGGCACATTAACAATTTACAATTACGTGCCCCTGTTACCGGCAGCTACGTTGATAAATAAGCGGCACCTGGCAAGAATAACTACCAGATCAGGAATATTGGGTAAGTTGTTGGAAGTGGTTAAGCGTTGGTGAAAATCTCGCTTCTGAGCACACCAAGAGCTCCAACCGCAGAACTCTGCACGGAACACGACTTGGTGCAGTGCTGCGATACAGACCGTGTATCTCCCTTCGAAGACGATGGCCAAGACGCCGTCTCCAAGTACGAACCGCTCGACGGCCGAAGGCGAAGTCCATTCTCTCCACTATTCTCCCGTCTCCCACGCGCACAAAAACGCGGCGGAAGAATACTCTGTTTCGGCCAATGTCGAACACTCTATCATCGCCGAAATCCCTCCAACTGCATTTCTGAGATCTACCCAATGATCGAGTAGGTCATAACGCCCCTAGGCAAACGAAATTCCCGTCGTGGCCACGTGTTGCCCAGCGCACGTGGCTCCGGATGCCGGGCTACCCCCCAAAAGCGCCGTATTGTCCCGCGTTTCCGGTGACCGCTACCTGCCGCCCACGGCGGCCCGGCGAGCTACGGCCGCCTGCAGACTTTATATTCCACAATTCTCAACTTCTGACACTTTTCACCAACGCTTTAAGTTAGTGACTTAAACATGCAGACATGCAGGGGATACTGCTCGAGAGTGCCTCATATATATCGTAATCCAATAGAGTCGTGATCTGATGCCCTTGCCAGTCGCTTTATTACTAATAGTAATGTTGGTAAGCTAACGTGTAAGTGCCCATGTCCTGGCACCTCACACGGTAAGTAAAAGATACCTGTGCCCGCGGTTATTTCCCGCAGTGCTGCTTGTCTGTCAGCACTGATAACTCTGCGAAAACGCCGCTGCTCTCGGTTATTAAGTGAAGGCTGTCGGCCACTGCCTCACGCGTGGTGAGAGTAACGTCTGAAATTTGCTATTCTCGGTAGACCCTTGGCACTGTGGCTCTCGTAATATTAAATTCCCTAACGATCTACAAAATGAAATGTTCCAGTGAAAGTTCTCTTTACATATTAAAAATATGACTGACCTACTCTTTCTGATAGTAACATCTGAGCTGTAATAATAAATTAACTGTCGTAATGAAACTTGTAGTGTCGTAATGTGAAACAAAAGCTGCATTCTAATAATAATTTTAAAAAACTGTCGTAAGGTAAAGGTAAGTCTTTCATACTGTAGAAGTTAACAATCTGACTGCAAGAATTTGGAACAATATAAACTGCCTGAATAATGAACTTTGACATGAAACCTAGGATAATTAGTTTTGCAAAAATCATCACAGATTCCAGAACTAAAAGTGATACACAACACCGAAAATCTATTTCTCTCTGAATGACATACGTTTGCCCTGATTGAATATCAAAATATTCAAAATATCTAGTCGTTACCTCTATTGTGGGCTAATCTGGATATTGCGTTGCAGTACTGCTCTTTCATGCGCCGCTACACTAAAGCTGCAAATTACTTTATCTACGCAGAGACACTCGTGAGGTGCAATAAGTACCCTGTTAGTTGCAAATCGAAGTATACTTTTGGAAAAAATCATGATCAATTAAAAATTGTAAGAGAAAGGCAAGTGAAAAATGAAATATGGGCATAAATGACAGCACTAAATCTTTTTAATTTGTATACTGTGGAAAACTGCTCAAGACTCATTTAAAATTTAATGAACCTCTTAACATCCAAACAATACACACTTTCCTATCCTTCAAATCTAGCAGCTCTCAGTAAAATAACCAAGTTACTCCAATGGTGCAACAATAATGAAAAAAAAGTTACATCAATATAATATTTACCTCTGACATTACACTTCCGGTATACACTTAGTTCCACTAAACTTCCTCCTTCACAAATCAGTTTCCGTTATAATGTTGATATAATCATGTTCATTAAACACGCTGATAAATAGAGACTTTACATTTGAAACATAACATTACCATTGCTTCCTCCCACTACGTAGCTTATGCTACGGTCGCAGGTTCGAATCCTGCCTCTGGCATGGATGTGTGTGATGTCCTTAGGTTAGTTAGGTTTAAGTAGTTCTAAGTTCTAGGGGACTGATGACCACAGAAGCTAAGTCCCATAGTGCTCAGAGCCATTTGAACCATTTTTTGAACTACGTAGCTGAACAATATCTGCGCCTCCAAGCACTCCAAAGACAATAACCTAACTTCTGCGATACAGCTTTACAACATCGCTGCTCGCTCACAGTCGATTCAGATACCAAAGTTATACTTGTCATCTATGACCATGCGTCTAACTTGAACTACGATTATGCGTTCAAAGTCTGTTAACTCCCGTCGTGAGGACTATGGAAAGATGTTTTGTCCGTATAAAATCATAACAAATGTTTCGTGTCATATATACAGGATGCACGGAAATTTTTCGTGTTATATGTACAGGATGTACGGAAATTGAGTTTTATACAACAGGACTTGTAGAGGAGAGTGAGTTCGTGATACTTTGAATAGGAACCTATGTCCGGGAACGCACCGATTCTGTTCTACAATGGTTCCAGTTCAATTCCGCAAGACGTCCACATCTCCTGAGGGAAAAACAAAAGTCTCAGGGCTGGTTCTTCTGCTATGCAATAGGGTAGACAGAATGATTTGTAACTACAGCACACTGTCACCTGATGCCGCTTAACGTCTGCCTTGCTGTAAGACCTGTTAAATGCCTGTGCATCTCCGATACAGCAAACATTCCAGAATGAGATTTTCACTCTGCAGCGGAGTGTGCGCTGATATGAAACTTCTTGGCTGATTAAAACTGTGTGCCGGACCGAGACTCGAACTCGGGACCTTTGCCTTTCGCGGGCAAATGCTCTACCATCTGAGCTACCCAAGCTCGACCTACGCCCCGTCCCGAGTTCGAGTCTCGGCCCAGCACACAGTTTTAATCTGCCAGGAAGTTTCACAGTAAACATTGTTCTGTACACGTTTTCGGAATACAAAGACGTGCTCCTTCTGTGAAGCGGAGCTCGAGGTAACGGAAAAGCTGCTAGTCGGCTATTAACACGAACGTTTTCCTAAGCGTAGCATGCCATCGCATTAACTTTTTGTCCAAGTTACACAGTGACTCTGAGAAACGGGTATCTCCACCGTGAGATGGCAAAACTGTGGTGCTCCACGGCAACGCCGCGCTTCTGAATTTCAAGATGATGTACTGTGTCGCGCTGAAGAGAACTTCTCAACGAACCATGTAAAAGGAACGCGTCCAGCGGGTGTTACTCACAGTACTGTCTGGGACGTTCTGTGTGAGCAACAATTACCACTTACAAAGGGTACAGACGACATGTTTAATCATTTTGTAATATTGAGTTTAATAACGATATTCACTTACATTGTGGCGAATATTTTTATTATCTCACTTTCGGGTCTAGTTGTGCTGCTCAAGCTCCTCATAATGACACCAGTATCAGTGACCTAGATAAACGTGTTTCCACGCTACAGCAATATAGACTAAGGGGTCAAAAGTGATGAGCTAGAGAAATGCTCATGTACAGACAGCGGTAGTACCACGTACAGAAGGCATCAAATGGCAGGGCATTGTCTGATCTGTCATTTCTACTCTGGTGATTCACATGATTATGGCCTCGAGACGGGAGTTAACAGACAATGAACGCGGATTGGTAGATGAAGCTAGACGCTCTGGGACATGACTTTTCGGAAATCGTTAAGGAATTCAATATTCCCAGATCCACAGTGCCAAAAGTGTGCCGAGAATACTACATTTCCGGCATTACCTCTCACCACGCAGTGACCGACGACCTTCACTTAAGCAGCGGTGTTCTCATAGTGTTGTCAGTGCTAACAGACAAGTAACACTGCGTAAAATAACATCAGAAATCAGTGTGGGACGTACGAAGAACAGTGTGGCGATATTTAGCGTTAATGAGCTATGGCAGCACACGGCAGACACGAATGCCTTGGCTAATAGCATGACATCTTCTGTAGCACCTACCCTGGGCCCTGACTATACTGACTGGGCCCTAGACGAGTCGAAAATCGTGACCTGGTCAGATGAGTCACGATTTCGGTTGGTAAGAGCTGGTGCCAGGGTTCGAGTGTGGCAGAGACCCAGTGAAGCCATGGACCCAAGTTGTCAACAAGGCACTGTGCAAGCTGGTGGTGGCTCCATAATGTTGATGTCAGGGTACTCTGGTCCAAATGAACCGTTCATTGACTGGAAGTGATTATGTTCGGTTCCTTGCAGACTATTTAGACAACGGCCTCGCCGCAGTGGATACACCGGTTCCTTTGAGATCACCGAAGTTAAGCGCTGTTGGGCATGGCCGGCACTTGGATGGGTGACCATCCAGCCACCATGCGCTGTTGCCATTTTTCGGGGTGCACTCAGCCTCGTGATGCCAATTGCGGAGCTACTCGACCGAATAGTAGCGGCTTCGGTCAAGAATACCATCATAACGACCGGGAGAGCGGTGTGCTGACCCCACGCCCATCCTATCCAAATCCTCCTCTGAGGATGACACGGCGGTCGGATGATACCGGTAGGCCACTCGTGGCCTGAAGACGGAGTGCTTTTCTTTTCCTTTTTTTACTTGCAGACTATTTGCAGCTATTTGCAGCTATTCATGGTCTTCGTGTTTCCACACAACGATGGAATCTTCACGGATGACAATGTGCCATGCCACCGGGCGACAGTTGTTTGCGACTGGTTTGAAGAACTTTGTGGACAGTTCGAGCGAATGGTTTGGCCACCCAGATTGCCGGACATGAGTCCCATCGAAAACTGACGGGAGATAATCGAGAGGTCAGTTCATGCACAAAATTCTCAATTTGCAGCTCTTTCGCAATTAAGGACGGCTATAGAGACAGCATGGCTCAATATTTGTGTAAGAGGCTTCCAACGACTTGTTGAGTCCATGCCACGTCGAAGTCCTGCGCTATGCCGCGCAAAAGGTAGTCGAAGACGATATTAGTAGGTATCCGATGCCTTTTGTCACCTCAGTATATAATCTTGTGTAAGCTAACTCATAATGATCAGGCGCATGTGCCTACAGTCGAACGATGAAAACACGGGCAAAACAAATACTGTGCCACACACACAGGTATGATCTGTCCTATGTGGCGTGAATCATTGTTTACACATCACTCGTCTCGTACTTTTCAGTGATTAAAATCGAGATGTCTCGAGATACGTCGAGATTTCTACCTCTACACCTGTAACTGTACTCCTCAAGCAGCATTGCGGTGTGTGGCGGGGGGTATTTCTGGCACCAACTTTCTTCCCCACCCATCGCCTTCTGGTACTCGCAAATGTTGTCTCAGAGAAGCGTTCATTGACTGGAAGTGAATATGTTCGGTTATTTGCAGACCATCTGCAGCCATTCATGCTCTTCATGTTTCCAAACAACGATGGAATCTTTATGAATAATTCACCATGTCACTGGGCGACAGTTGTTTGCATCTACATCTATACTCTAAAAAATCCGCCTACTGCTGTATGTTGGAGGGAACATTGTGTTATCACCCCCCCCCCCCCACCCCCCAACCCACTCTCTCCTGTTCCAGCGAATACTCTGCAGAATGAATGACTCCGTAAGTCACCGTGTGACTCATTTCCGGCGATCTGGGTGGCCAAATCACTCGCTCGAACTATCCAGAAACCCCTTCAAACCAATTGAAAATAACTGTCGCCCAGTGACATTGTGCATTGTCTTTCATGAAGATACCATCGTTGTTTGGAAACGTGAATACCATGAACGGCTGCAAATGGTCTGCAAATAACCGAACATAATCACTTCCAGTCAATGATCGCTTCAGTTGGACCAGAGAGCCCAGTCCATTCGATGTAAACGCTGACCACAACATTATGGAGCCACCACCAGCTCGCACAGTGCCTTGATGATAACCTGGATCCATGGCTTCACGGGGTCTGCGATACACTCGAACCCTACCGTCAGCTTTTACCAGCTGAAATCGCGACTCATCTGACCAGGTCACGATTGTACAGTCGTCTAAGGTTCAACCGATACGGTCACGAGCCCATGATAGACGCCGCAGGTGATGTCGTGCTGTTACCAAAGGCACTCGAGCCTGCAGTCTGCTGCCATAGCCCATAAACGGCAAATTTCGCTGCATTGTCCTAAGGGATACGTTCGTCGTATGACCCACTTTGATCTCTGGCGTTATCTCACGCAGTGTTGCTTGTCTGGTAGCACTGCTAACTCCGCGCACTGCTATCTCACCGTTGCTATCGGTCGTTATGTGAAGGCTATCGGTCACTGAAATGCCTGTGGTGAAAGGTGACGCCTGAAATTTGGTATTCTCAGCACAGTCTTCACTCTGTGGATCTCGGAATATTGAATTTCCTAACGATTTGCGAAGTGGAGTGTCCCATGCCTCTAGCTCCAGCTACCATTCTACGTCCAAAGTCTGTTACTCCCCGTCGTGCGGCCATCATCACGTCGGAGTCCGCCCCCGGTAGCTGAGTGGTCAGCGCGACGGACTGTCAAACCTAAGGGCCCGGGTTCGATTCCCGGCTGGGTCGGAGATTTTCTCCGCTCAGGGACTTGGTGTTGTGTTGTCCTAATCATCATCATTTCATCTCCATCGACGCGCAAGTCGCCGAAGTGGCGTCAAATCGAAAGACCTGCACCAGGCGAACGGTCTACCCGACGGGAGGCCCTAGCCACACGACATTTCATTTCATTTCATCACGTCGGACACCTTTTCACGTGAATAGCCAGAGTACAACTGACGTTTCCGGCATTGCACTGCTCTTCTATACCTTGCGTACGCCATGTTACCGCCATCTGTGTATGTATATATCGCTCTCCGATTACTTTTGTCAGCTCGGTATAAAGCAGACAACCTCAGGTTTAGTTATTTTTGAACTGATGTTTCACTAAGGTTTGTTAACAGAAAAAACACAGTTGTTTATCTGGAAATGAGACAAAAACAGATAGTGGCGCATAACTACGATTAATTCCGCATACAGAGTATGACTAAAAAGTATTTTCGTGCGTTTGAAGTGTTAAGATCATATGGGGCATTTTTTAATGTGCTGTTGTTTAGTGAAGCATTCAAAAATTTCCACATACAAAAACACCGAAATACGCACATCACAGTCGGTTGTGTTCACACAATTTTCTAATACCACCCCAACCTCAAGAACAAATTCTGTGACTAGAATTTTGTTTAACAAAACTCGTTCTGAATAGACCTCCACTTTCAAGTGAGTATCAATCACAACATACAATGGGACTGCATAGATGACTGATCACATAAAAATAATACACTCTCCTTTCACTGTATTCACTCAATTTTTCTGCAAAGATAAGCTTTTTTCCGATTTCTAAATGTTTTACAAGAAATTCTTTTGAGGCAGTCATTATGGCTGGCTGAACTGATGTTGACTATTTCGAGCAATGCTGATGCTTCCAACGTATTCCTTTTTCTTCTGATTCCTCTCCGGATGGTTCTCCAGCAGAACACAGGTATGCTGGACAGATGGGAAAAATTCCTGGCATGGCATCTGAGTCAAGGCGTTGCTTTGAAAGTGGAGCAGAATACGGTTTTTCCGGCTGTCACACCCTACCGAAATAATGTCGCTTTGAAACGCCGTTGGCACGCCTGAAAAACGAGCAGTGAATCACATTAGTCGTAACATAATCAAGCAAAGTTAAAACACAACTTAGCAGTGAATAATTAGTAACGGCGAAATGCTGCCACGGAATCGAATGGTACCATGTCGGTCCCATTAGGAAACTTGAACACATTAACCTGCTATGGAATTTGCATTAGCTTTTGGTACCCAATGCTTCGTAACCGTAACGAAGATGGAACTGCACATATATTACGTTGCGTTAAACTCATCCAGACACAACTTAATAATGCACAATGTGACTTCTATGTACTCGAATAACAATCACATAGCACATAACGATCACATAGCACAATTTAGTTTTCTTTATACCCAACGCCTTGTTGTACAACACAAGACAGCTGTTAACTTTCGCCGCTTCTCGCCGGCGTCACAATTTCGAGTTCTCGTAGTTGTTCAACCTCTCTATCAAGGTGGTGTTACCAGCAGAAAGCAGAAACAAATGAGTGACCTTGTCGAACATATTATTCTGTTACTGTGAAACAGCATAGCTTCTGATGTAATCAGCTTCTTATTGCACACGACAATCAGTTGTGGCGCTCGACATGGTGTCCATTCCTACTAAGATACGCTTCGTTTGACGTCTTAGAGAATCACACAGTTTCTAAAAAAAATACAGGTTGGTCACGGATGTACTGGTAAGCATTGATGTCGCGATCCTGTAGTGTTTGTGCGTCATTAACAGGGCTTGCATACACCAAAGTTTTCAAGTGTCCCCACAACCAAATATCCAAGAGATTAAGATCGGCAGAATGGGCTCGTCCAGTTAATGTACCTCCCGATCAATCAGTTGTCCATAAAATACCTGTGAGGCGTTCTCGGACATTTCGTACAAAACGGCTGGTTGGTCCATTATGCACATTTCCAGCCGCTGTCAGAATGGTTTACTGCATGCTGTATCCACAGACGGTTACAGAGAAATATGTTCTAATTTGCTTATTACATTATGTAGGTCGTTTGTAATAGCAAAGAGCTTGCAGGAGAAAAAAAGTGTTTCACAGCAGCGAAGACCAACAACTGCGCCAAAGGTATGCATGTTAGAACCAATGTCTACTGGACACTTATCTTGTTTTGGTCCATGTCAGCGCTCTAGAAAAGTGGAATAGGTACTTCCTTTTGGTTGACTTGTCTAGAGAGGTTATCTCTGTGAATTTTAATACTGAACCTCTCCGTGATGCGCTACACCTCTCTTGTAGCGTGTGCCAGTCGGCCGTTGGATCTCCATGACACTTCCAAGCTTATAAAATGAATCTGCATACCGAAACACGCTGCTCTTCTTAGAATCTTGTATATTTTCTCTATCAGTTCTATCTAGTACACTCCGCAGTTCGTGGTCTAGTGGCTAGCGTTGCTGCCTATGGTTCCTAAGGTCCCGTGTTCGATTCCCGCCCAAGCTGGAGGTTTTCTCTGCCCCGGGAGTGGGTGTCTGTTGTCCTCATCATTTCGTCATCATCATCATTCGTGACAGTGGCTAGATTGGGCTGCGAAAAAAAAAATTGGACTGCGTAAAAGTTGGCCGGCCGCTGTAGCCGAGCGGTTCTAGGCGCTTCAGTCCGGAACCGCGCTGCTGCTACGGTCGTAAGTTCGAATCCTGCCTCGGGCGTGGATGTGTGTGATGTGCTTAGGTTAGTTAGGTTTAAGTCTAGGGGTCTGATGAGCCCAGATGTTAAGTCCGATAGTGCTGAGAGCCATTTTTTGTAAAAGTTGGGACTTTGTATGGGCGCTGATTACTGCGTAGTTGAGCGCCCCACAAACCAAACATCATCAACATCTCCAGTACAGATTTCAGACGGACGAGAAGTGTTCAGATACTTCCGAAAGAAGCTTTCAAGGTTTTGGAAATTTGGAAATTTGTGGTAAGTTCCTGTGGGACCAAACTGCTGAGGTCATCGGTCCTTAGGCTTACACACTACCTAATCTGACTTAAACTAACTTGCACTAACGACAAAATACACACCCATGCCCGAGGGAGGACTCGAACCTCCGTATGAGGGAGCTGCGCGAACCGTGGCAAGACCTCTCAGACCAGGCGGCGATGGATTTGGAACTACCTCCTTTGTGGACGAGGCTCACTTCCTCTCAAATCTTGAATCTTGGTCTGACACCTGCCATATCTGCGAATAGCTTTTTGACTGATGTAAAGCTATCATACTACTGTTAATATTGAGGATATTCAGTCCAGTTGTCAATCATATGATTCTTGCCACAACATTATCCCATTTTCAAGCGCGAGAACCAAGGAAACCAAATGAAACAATCCTCCTTATACCGACAGCCAGATTTCCTGATTTACAACCTACGTTAAAAATATTTTTATGACATTAGACCTCGTCACAACATAAAGCCAAGCTGTACACGTGCAATGATAACTGAAACCATAAAACATAATAAGCCGGTGCATCCACCGTTCCCGAGGTACAGCTGCAAACTGAAAGCCGCTACCATCACCTTCCCACGATGATATTTACTTAAAGCATAACGTTGAGGACCAATGATACTACTGTCTGTAACAAAATTTAGGGAACCGGCATTTGAAGCTGTCTGCCCAACGATTCTGCTGCAGCCAACATACATCGCGCGTAATGACCACGAAGGTAAGAGACGAGAAATTAGGGCTTGTACGGAGGCGTACAGACATTCATTTTTCCCTCGCTCCATTTGCGAGTGGAACAGGAGGTAAAATGACAAGTGGTGGTACAGGGTACCCTCCTCCACGCACCTTACCGTGGCTGGCGGAGAACCTATGTATAGCGCTGATACAGCAGACGATAAATATAATGCTTTTCTCAAGACTTTTCTTGTGCTCTTTGAAAGTTGCTTTCCGTTAGAACGTTCAAAACAGGGTACTAGCACAAACAGGCAACCTGGGTGGCTGACTAGAGGGATAAGAATATCTTGTAGAACAAAGTGGCAATTATATCAAAACGTTAGAAACAGTCACAATCTAAATGCAGCAGCCCATTACAAACAGTATTGTAAGGTGATTAAAAATGTTATTAGGAAGGCAAAAAGTATGTGGCATGCAAATAGCTAAGTCTCAGGATAAAATTAAAACCATGTGGTCAGTCGTAAAGGAAGTGGCTGGTCTGCAGAGACAGGTCGAGGATATAGAATCAGTGCGTAGTGGGAATGTCCGTGTTACTGATAAGTCGCAGATATGTACAGTATTTAATAATCACTCTCTGAATATAGCAGGTGAACTAAATAGAAACCTAGTCCCAACAGGGAATCGTACAGCGCTCTTAGAAGAAAGTGTTCCCAGACTGTTACCTGAAATGCTCCTCCATGATACTGACAAAAGGGAGATTGAGTTAATAACTAAATCACTAAAGACCAAGAACTCTCATGGATATGACGGGGTATCTAGCAGAATACTGAAGTATTGTTCTATGTATGTTAGCCCAGTACTTAGCCATATCTGTAACTTTTCCTTTAGGAGTGGTCGGTTTCCTGACCGATTAAAGTACTCGGTGGTGAAGCCACTTTATAAAAAGGGAGACATTGATAATGTTGACAATTTTAGACCTATTTCTATCCCATCGGTGTTTGCTACAGTTATCGAGAAGGTTGTATATACAAGGTTACTGGAGCATTTAAATTCACATAATTTGCTGTCAAATGTTCAGTTTGGTTTTAGAAATGGTTTAACAACTGAAAATGCTATATTCTCTTTTCTCTGTGAGGTTTTGGACGGATTAAATAAAAGGTTGCGAACGCTAGGTGTTTTCTTTGATTTAACGAAGGCTTTTGACTGTGTTGAGCACAAAATATTACTGCAGAAGTTGGACCATTATGGAGTAAGGGGAGTAGCTTACAATTGATTCGCCTCTTACTTTAAGAACAGAAAGCAGAAGGTAATTCTCCGCAATACTGAGAGTGGTAGTGATGTTCAGTCCCAATGGGGCACTGTTAAGTGGGGCGTTCCCCAAGGGTCGGTGCTGGGGCCACTGCTGTTTCTTATTTATATAAATGATATGCCTTCTAGTATTACAGGTGATTCAAAAATATTTCTGTTTGCTGATGACACCGGCTTCGTAGTGAAGAATCTTGTGTGTAATATTGAAACAGTATCAAATAATGTAGTTCATGAATTAAGTTCGTGGCTTGTGGAAAATAATTTGATGCTAAATCACAGTAAGACTCAGTTTTTGCAGTTTCTAACTCACAATTCAACAAGAACTGATATTTTGATCGGACAGAATGGGCATATTGTAAGCGAGACGGAACACTTCAAGTTCCTAGGCGTTCGGATAGATAGTAAGCTGTTGTGGAAAGCCCATGTCCAGGATCTTGTTCAGAAACTAAATGCTGCTTTATTTACCATTAGAACAGTATATGAAATAAGTGACACTTCAACACGAAAAGTAGTCTACTTCGCATATTTTCATACGCTTATGTCGTATGGTATTATTTTTTGGGGTAATTCTTCTGATTCAAAAAGGGTATTTTTGGCTCAAAAACGGGCTGTTCGAGCTATATGTGGTGTAAGTTCGAGAACCTCTTGTCGACCCCTATTCAATAGTCTGGGAATTCTGACATTGCCCTCACAATATATATTTTCCTTAATGTCGTTTGTTGTTAGCAATATTAGCCTATTCCCAAGAGTTAGCAGCTTTCACTCAGTTAATACTAGGCAGAAATCCAATCTGCATTTGGAATGCACTTCCTTGACTCTTATGCAGAAAGGAGTGCAGTATTCTGCTGCATCCATTTTCAATAAGCTACCACAAGAACTCAAAAATCTTAGCAGTAGCCCAAACTATTTTAAGTCCAAACTGAAGAGTTTCCTCATGGCTCATTCCTTCTATTCTGTCCAGGAGCTCCTGGAAGAGCTAAAAAATTAAGCAAATTCCAGTGTTACAATGTTGATTTTCTTTATTTAAACTTACGACTTGTCACCTGAATATGTTTTTTATATTTCATTTTATCTGTTTCTAATATCGTGTTATAATTTCATGTATTGACTCGTTCCATGACCATGGAGACTTCTCCTTAATTTGGTCCCACGGAACAATAAATAAATAAATAAATAAATGTAGATAGTTGTATAATCCTGGATTCAACACGATTTTTGTGCAGAGTTTCAAAAAATCAGAATCGGTAAATATCGGTGATTTTTTGTAGTATTGAACACCCACTATGTTACGATAAAAGCAGCGATCAGAATACAGACTAAGTTTCCGTTTCTTTATCCAGTTTATTTCCTATTTTGATTGTAGGTATCTTCAAAGGTATAATGCAAAACTCTGAGAGAGTCTTAGAATTTTTCAGCCTTTGTTCCATGTCCACCTTTATTGCTGAAACAATAGCAATAAAAAAAAACGAAAATCGGTTATTTTGAGCGGATTTAACAGTCAGGTTAAACTGAAGATGTAAAAAAGCCGGCATAACAGGAAATCGGCTGTTTCGGTGATAACCGCCATCCCTATGCTTCTGGCGTGCAAGTCAGTGTACGCTTCATTTTAACTGAGTGCATTTCAATTTGAGACAAGCGGGCAGAAGCGAATTTAGGTGGGAATCTGCTCTCTGTTTTATCTGATGACGAGAAGAGTCTAATGAAACTTTTAAGACTTTCGTGACATGTCTGGACCTAAGGGTGTAGACTGGAGATCTCAGTATGTCGCAGTGTCTGGCATTCAGCCAGCCGCGGGTATCTGTTGTCTTCTTTTAATTTTTTTCACAGTTTTACCCTATTTCACGCGTGTTAGGTCGGCCATCGTGATTTACGTAATTTTGTGTGTGTTAGCGTGTGTGTGTGTGTGTGTGTGTGTGTGTGTGTGTGTGTGTGTGTGTGTGTGTGTGTGTGTGTGTGTGTGCGCGCGCGTGCGTGTAAGTTTTCTTGATTTTCTTTACGTTTTATTCGCAGTTCTCGTTTTAGTAACTACACGATCTTTCTCCACATACGTCTCATTACATTTTGGAGTGGGCGCTGAAGGCCTTGCTGTCATGCACCCTCAAAGCCTTTCTATCGTCGTCGTCGTCATCGTCATCATCATCATCATCATCATCATCATATAACGTACAGGGATTTACTGAAGAAGTCAAACTCCTTTAAGAACAAAAAGCGGGTGGGAAAAAGCAGTTGGCCCGAAATATTACAGAAAGACCTCGTGTATCTACCTAAGAAATCGAAACTTCGTTCGTTACACTTCCAGACAAATCTACATTCACATCCACATGATTACTATGCAATTAAGAGAGTGGCAAACGGCTCATCGAATCATCTGGAAGCTACTTCTCTACCATTCCACTCTCTCGAACAGCGTACGAGAAAAACGAACACGTAAATCTGTCCGTGCTAGCTCTGATTTCTCTTATTTTAATATGATTACCATTTCTACCAACATACGTTGGCACCAACTAAACATTTTCACACTCATAGGAGAGTGTTGGTGGTTGTAATTTCATGAGAATGTCCTGCAGCAACGAAAAACTCCTTTGTTTTACAGATTCTCACCCAAATTC
Organism: Schistocerca serialis cubense; assembly: GCF_023864345.2. NCBI lineage: Eukaryota > Metazoa > Arthropoda > Insecta > Orthoptera > Acrididae > Schistocerca > Schistocerca serialis. The sequence continues at coordinate 56,355,209 of NC_064649.1, read as the reverse complement.
GTGTATCATATCCGTGGCACTCTGTCCCCTATTTCTCGATACAAAACGAGTTGCCCTTCTTTGAACTTTTTGAATGTCCTCGGTCAATCTATCTTCCGCGGATCCTACACCACACAGCAGTACTCCAGAAGACGGCGGACAAGCGTAAGCAGTCGCTTTAGTAAACCCGTTATATTTTCCAAGTGTTCTGTAAATAAATCGCAGCCTTTGATTTGCTCCCCCCCCCCCCCCCAAATTATCTATGTGATAGCACCAATTTAAGATATTCGTAACTGCAATCCCTTAATATTCAGTTGCCTTTACTTCACTCAGATTTCTGCGATTTGTCGTGTAGCAGAAATACACTGGATTCCCTTTAGTACTCGCATATCTGACTTCACACTTTTCATTATTTAGAGTCAACTGCAACTTTTAACACCATACATATATCTTGTCTGAATCATTTTGCAATTGGTTTTGTCTCATCTAACGACTTTACAAGACGGTAGTTGACGGCATCGTCTGTAAACAATCAAAGAGAGCTCCTCTGATTGTCTTCCAAATCGTTTATGTACATTAGGAACAGCAGAGGGCCTATAATATTTCCTTGGGGAACGCTAGGTATTTACTTCTGGTTTAATCGGTGACTTACCATCACTTACTACAAACTGTGGCCTATCTGGCAGGAAACCACGAATCGAGTCGCACAAGTGAGATAATCTGATTAAAAATTGCGTTGAGGAAAGGTGTCACAAATCTTCTGAAAGTCTAAAAATACGGAAAAACTCTGACACCCCTTGTCGATTGTACTCATTACGTCGTGAGAATAAAGAGCTGTCAGAATGAGATTTTCACTCTGCAGGGGAGTGTGCGCTGATATGAAACTTCCTGGCAGATTAAAACTGTGTGGCGGACCGAGACTCGAACTCGGGACCTTTGACTTTCGTGAGCAAGTGCTCTACCAACTGAGCTACCCAAGCACAACTCACGCCCCGCGAAAGGGAAAGGCCCCGAGTTTGAGTCTTGGTCTGGCACACAGTTTTAATCTGCCCGGAAGTTTCAATAAAGAGCTGTGTTTCAAAATGGTTCAAATGGCTCTGAGCACTATGGGACTCAACTTCTGAGGTCATTAGTCCCCTAGAACTTAGAACTAATTAAACCTAACTAACCTAAGGACATCACAAACATCCATGCCCGAGGTAGGATTCGAACCTGCGACCGTAGCGGTCGTGCGGTTTCAGACTGCAGCGCCTTTAACCACACGGCCACTTCGGCCGGCTAGCTGTGTTTCAAATGGTTCAAATGATCCTGAGCACTATGGGACTTAACATCTGAGGTTATCATAGAACGTAGAACCACTTAAACCTAACTAACCTAAGGACATCACACAGATCCGTGCCCGAGACAGGATTCGAACCTGCGACCGTAGCGTCGTGCGGTTCCAAACTGAAGCGCCTAGAACCACTTGGCCACAGCGGCCGGCTTGTGTTTAAAAAGATTCATATTTTCTGGATCTGTGTCGACTATATGTAATTAGACCTTTTCTTAGAGGTAATTCATGACGTTCGAGCATAGTATATGTTCTAAAATTCTACCGCAGATACTGGTCTCTAATTCTGCGTATGACTACTGCTTCCTTTCTCGGATACTAGTAGGATTTGTGCTACTTTCCTATCTTTAGTTACAGATCTTTGGACGAATGAGCGGTCTTACATGATTGCTAACTATGGAGCTGTTGCATCAGCTTACTCTGTAAGGAACCTGACTGGCATACAGTCTGGTACTTAGGCCTAGCCTTTACTAAGTGATTTAAGCTGCTTCACTACATCGAAAATATTTAGTTTTAAGTTACTCATATTGGAAGTTTTGCTTGATTAGAATTCTGGAATGTTTACTTCGTCTTCATTAGCGACGGAATTCCGGAAAACCTAAGTTTAGTAACTCTGCTTTAGTGGCACTATCAACAGTAACATCACCATTGTTATGACGGAGTGAAGGAACTGATTGTGACTTGCCACTGTTGTGGGCTACTTTATATATGCTCAGAATCGGTCTGGGTTTTCTGCCACTTTTCGAGACAAATCGGCAAATGTGGAATGTAGAAAAGTTGTGTGAAATACTTTACCTAAGCTATTCAACATACCAAAGAAACCACAACAGCTGAAGAGGAAACCTCAGCGGTGACAGCAAAATATTGAGTACAACAGACAGCATAGAGCAAAATAATTTACTCATACATGTGTCTGACTATTACAGTTGGTGAACATGTGAAGTGTGTTGGTCAGGTCGCAGGTTCGAATCCTGCCTCGGGCATGGTTGTGTGTGATGACCTTAGGTTACTTAGGTTTAAGTAGTTCTAAGTTCTAGGGGACTGATGACCTCAGAAGTTAAGTCCCAAAGTGCTCAGAGCCATTTGAACAATTTTTTTGTGTTGGTCAAATAGGTTCAGCTTTAGGTAAAGCAAGTGGCCGACGTAAGTTCATTGCCAGGATACAATGGACACGTTGTCACTCTGAAAATTACATAGGACAATCTAAAATTTTATCCTTTCATTATTGAATTCGATGTATATCCAATAAAATGCTCAAAAGGTTAGGAAATAAAGCAGTAAAATATTTAGAAAAGATATTTTTTATTTATGTACGAGTAACGTTAAACTGACACAGAATGCGAAGCTTCTGAGGCAGGAAAAAATCAGAAACGGGAATATAGTAGCCTGGGTACTGTTGCGACAGTTTTGCTTCGTACATCCATTGTTTCACTTGTATGACACTTAAGTAGAAAGAAGACGCCGATTATCTTTGACCTGACGAAACTACTATCGTCCGGTCATAATTTTGGGTTCTTTGAATGCTGTGGGAGATGCCTGTTCGTAACAACACCATACAAGATGTTTGTTTACTTTACTACAAGAATGAAAAAGGATTCACTGAACTTCATGCACTCCATTGCCACACAAATGTGTCGAATATTTACAAACACCTGTGAACAATAAGGCTTCGCTTGAGTCACACAATGACAAACTCTTCTATTGAAATCCATGTTCATTTACAAAAGTACAGTTCCATCTGAGACTCCAATATCACTGGTGTCCTAACTAGATAATGGTGCCTGTTTCAATGGATATCAGAAACTGGACCAGAGCATGTCCACGCTTGGCTCTATATTGACCTCTGTGAGATGGCGCTGCGGTGCTGAGGGAAGGGGCGTTGTCTTCAGGAGTGCCTACCAGTCGTCATCATGGATTCCAGCGAGACACAGCTCGTGTGTGATGGTATCGATACACTCACTTTGGTGTGGCACCAAGATCTTTGGACAATACCACAGTAACGGTCTTCAGCATTATAATAGCCAAAAATACTTGTTTAAAGACTCATCATTACAAATTGTTGATAATCAATAACAAACAGAAACAAAAACAGACAATATCTCCATATTAAAACTAATTGAAGATCAAATGTGACCTGATTGTTGATATGTACTGTAACCTCTCCACAATAATTTTATAAAGCTATTTTATTTTAAATGCTAATGGACAATGTGATAAGTGTAACCTCCCGCAATGAAATCTACTGACAATGACAATAAACATGTGAAATTCGCAATCTGACTCTGGTGTAAACTCTCACGAAAATAATGAAAAACAATTCAATGCTAATGAGACTTCAGTGACAATGTAAACTCAATTAAACCGAAATATCGGTCTTTGGCCCTGTGCAAAAAAAATCATGATTAATTTCTTACCTCAGTATAACTGCATGTCAAATTTCTGCTCTCATTGTTGGCCACGGCTTGGAGGAACTGCATTGCAAATAATATATATTTTTTTTTTTTTTTTTTGAAATTTAACTGAAACTTTACTTTAAAGGAAATGGAAGGAAATCGTCGGTTCAATTAAAAGGTTCTTTTGTTAAAATTGCTTTGAAATCAAAATTATTATTGGGGCGATTATTGCACAAATTAGTTACAGTCAATTTACATTATTAGCTGAGCGCATTTAAAAATAATATACCTCATCCTGAATCTTGCCCAGAATGCCGTGTCGACGCCCGCCGACTCCTCACACACAACTGCACTCGACTGCTACTACCGACATACTGCACTGCTCACAGACTGCCCACTGACAGACTGCTCGCACGACGACTACTGACAGAGTACAGGACGCAACTGAACTGAGCTACTGCTACCGACAGAGTGCTGCTCGCAACACTCGCGCGGTCAAGCGCAGACTAACCACGATAAAAGGCTCTCTGGTCAAAGATTTTATCACGCCTCACCATCGCTGCTACGTTACATACGTGTTTCATAACCCTCCACTGGGGGGGGGGCAAAAATTTGGCAGCGATGGTGAGTCATTTGGACTTGCCATCGCAAGAAATTTTTACAATTTACAGAATATTTAGATGTAGTACATGAATTAATGTTGTGCACATGCACCGAGTACAAAACATTTCAGACAAAGACAAGATATGAGAACAAAACATAGTAGCAAATCAGAAAACTGTATATACAAATTATTTAACAGATAACAAAGTGCACACGCACTGAAAACATTCTTTAGCATTTTCAGAACAAATAAACAGAATGGCAGAAAATCATGTTGACAAGTGTCATGAGTGTACTTAATGAACATATCAGGAAATCATAAAAGGTATACAGAATGAGTACAAATCATATTGAAAAATGAGAAAAGTGCACAGGCACTGAAGTTCAGTAGAAAACATTAACACATAACCTAAGTGCACATGCACTGTAGTTCAGAACATATCATCAAAATAAAATGTATTTACAATATAAAAGTCAAGAGTGCACATTTACTGTACTTCAGAACAAATCGAAAAAATGTCTTTAGCATTTTCACAACAAATAAACATAATGGCAAAAATCATGTCGACAAGTGCCATAAGTGGAGTTCAGCGAATCGAAAAAAAATGTATAACCCATGAACATAAATGATGTTAGCAAAAAAATGATTTTCACTATTAGGATAGGAAAGGGAAGGATTGCATCATGGTTGTAGCACTTTAGATTGCACACAGCTGTTCTGAAAGTCCATATCTTTCCACAGAAGTACAACACCAAGTGACACAATTTGAAGTTCTTTTCCCATCAGAATTTATCAGCGTACCCAAGACACTGAACTGTCGTAGTAATGTTCCATGTTTTCATTTTGGCAGTACATTAGGTACACCAAACAGTGCGACCATAATAACGTCTTCATCGCTCACGGTGGTGGACAGCATGTCGTGTCAACACCCGCCGACTCCTCACACACAACTGCACTCGACTGCTACTACCGACATACTGCACTGCTCACAGATTGCCCACTGACAGACTGCTCGCACGACGACTACTGACAGAGTACAGGACGCAACTGAACTGAGCTACTGCTACCGACAGAGTGCTGCTCGCAACACTCGCGCGGTCAAGCGCAGACTAACCATGATAAAAGGCTCTCTGGTCAAAGATTTTATCATGCCTCACCATCGCTGCTACGTTACATACGTGTTTCAGTACCTATAATACAGGAAAATAATGTCTTCATAGAAAATAAGAATTTTGCATAAAAGCAAATGAAGAGGTCAGTTCCTCTACTTTACAAATTGAAAATAACCAATTCAGTATGATCAAATCTCTAATCAGACTCGTCACGGTTAAACCTCTGGCGTGCCACAGGGGAGTGTTATGGGACCATTGCTTTTCACAATATATATAAATGACCTAGTAGATAGTGTCGGAAGTTCCATGCGGCTTTTCGCGGATGATGCTGTAGTATACAGAGACGTTGCAGCATTAGAAAATTGTAGCGAAATGCAGGAAGATTTGCAGCGGATAGGCACTTGGTGCAGGGAGTGGCAACTGTACCTTAACATAGACAAATGTAATGTATTGCGAATACATAGAAAGAAGGATCCTTTATTGTATGATTATATGATAGCGGAACAAACACTGGTAGCAGTTACTTCTGTAAAATATCTGGGAGTATGCGTACGGAACGATTTGAAGTGGAATGATCATATAAAATTAATTGTTGGTAAGGCGGGTACCAGGTTAAGATTCATTGGGAGAGTGCTTAGAAAATTTAGTCCATCAACAAAGGAGGTGGCTTACAAAACACTCGTTCGACCTATACTTGAGTATTGCTCATCAGTGTGGGATCCGTACCAGATCGGGTTGACGGAGGAGATAGAGAAGATCCAAAGAAGAGCGGCGCGTTTCGTCACAGGATTATTTGGTAACCGTGATAGCGTTACGGAGATGTTTAATAAACTCAAGTGGCAGACTCTGCAAGAGAGGCGCTCTGCATCGCAGTGTAGCTTGCTCGCCAGGTTTCGAGAAGGTGCGTTTCTGGATGAGGTATCGAATATATTGCTTCCCCCTACTTTTACCTCCCGAGGAGATCACGAATGATTAGAGCGCGCACGGAGGCTTTCAGACAGTCGTTCTTCCCGCGAACCATACGCGACTGGAACACGAAAGGGAGGTAATGACAGTGGCACGTAAAGTGCCCTCCGCCACACACCGTTGGGTGGCTTGCGGAGTATAAATGTAGGTGTACATGTAGAAACAAAGATAATAGCGACCAGCATCTGTGTAATTTCTTTAAGTGAGATCTGAAGCCATATTTTCCTTGATGTCGCACCCACGTTTCTCCGTCACTGCTTCCAGTATATTGTGTCACAGAAACAAGACAAAAAAATTCCTCATCTTCTGATGATAGTGTAGATGTTTCCCTTTTCGATGTTTTCCCTTTTGCCCTTTTTATTCATTCAAATCTTTAATGATTCTTTTTGGTATTTTCTGGTCTTTGTTTCTCTTCAAATTTACGCTTGATAGCTTCCACTTTAGGTGTGTCCGTGTAAATGTGAATGATTTTGCTTTTGCAATGTCGATTTCCCATTTTCCATTGAAGTTCCTTCGGGTAAAGCTGTATTTCTTGTTAGGGTAAGATAAGAGAATGATGGCAGTGGCTGTATATCCACATTACTGCATTTAAGATTAGTAGTGAAAGGATAATTTAGTAATGGAGGGTAGAGGGTTGTGATGTGTCACAATCGTACCAACAAAAATTGTGACAATGGTACCCATTCCCACATTTTGCTGGTTACTACCTAACTGATTAAAAAAGCAAACATTGTTGCTTAAGGGAACTAGTACATGATTAAGCGTTAAAATTCGATTGTTTGATTTTTCCAAAAAATTTCTCTGTAGTTTTCTCAATCAGAAAAAGTTTGCTTCAAGGAAATTGTATCGAAGAACGCCCCAGCATTAGAGGTATTTAAAAGTGTCTGCAAACATGATAACGCCTGCAAGTCACACAGACAGCATGTTAAAAAGAGAGTTTTGTTCTCACTTGTTTGCTTTTTTATGACCTTTTAGTGTCTAATGTTGGCTAACCTGTCAAAGTGTCACGGTGGCTTTGTTTTTGTTCACAAAGACAACATAGCCAATGTTTTGCTTCTCTATATGGGACCAGATACCAAAATTCTTCTTATAGGATTAAATACTTCGAAAACAGGTGTCCTAGATGCTCTTCGTTGATGGTGCAGCATCACTGTTTAATGTTCTGGAAACTGATGCGAATGCCTGGTAGAGTAAATACACAAATAACTTTGATTACCGTAAACCGCAGCAGATTCTTCGCAATCAGTGATGCAGGCTACCAAGGAAGTAAGGATAACAATAAGAACACTGAAAAGAAAAGAGAGGTAGAACAACGCCAGAAACAAGGTGAATATGGGCATGGGGTGCATTAGTGATATGCAGGTTAGACAGAAAATCAGTTTTAACTTCAAAAGTACGCTTTTTTGATGTTGTGGTACACATTGCTTAAAAACTGTTGAAGTTAGATGGCTGAAATTTTGTATACTCTCTTAAAACATACATGACTAAAAAGCAGATTATTCTTACGACTTAAATTTGAAAAGTAGAGTTTTTAATGAAAAACAATCATTATGAAATATTTTTGAACTGTAATTTATGACAGCAACACGTTTTTAAAACTCTGCTTTAAAGGTAACAGAGTAAAAAGTTCCAAAAAATCAGGCTTCTACTTTTTTTTCGAGATATGTGTAGAGATGCTGAACATAAATATTTAACTGCCTACGCTACTTGCCACACGGAATCAATTTCAGAAAAAAGTGTGGAACCAAAGGCTGTGGTTCAAATATCAAAAGTTTCTCAAAAGATCTGTTAAAATATGGCATGACATGGACTCACAACTGTTATTCCCTGAGCTACACTATTCAAAAAACTGACGTATTTTTCAAGGTTTCCACTTGTGTTTATGAACCAGTTCAGTTAACGTCGGAAGTCAATTATATAAAAAGAAAAACGCCAAATCTTCTAACTGCAGAAATAAAAACATTCATAACCCTTGGTTTCCCAGGTCATTTTTTTTTCACACTCTACCCAGGTGCAGTATGGCACATTGCTGTTTTATAACAGCTATAAACATTACATTCAGCAATTTCAGTGAAACAGTTTAGTTTTTTGATTGAAAAGTTACATTAACATCACACAAAAAATACATCCAAATAAATTAAAAAGTTTATTTTTAAGAAAAGGTGGATTTGAAAATAACTGCACAAATTGAACATAATATCACATGATAATGGTAATGCTATAAGAAGTAAAATATTGTCCCCTCTAAATTTTACTTTTTGCTATGTTTTTATTGTTTATTATAAGTGTAACAATAAAAACACAAAAAACTTCCCATAAAACGTTCAAAAAATGAAAATTTTGGTAGTACTTTTCAGGTCTTTGTTTCCTTCTCGGAGGTTTTCCTTGGACACGCTGCAAATTTCTGTAGAGAAATCAAGTTAAATTGGCCTCTTGCAAGAGCGACAAATATAAGGCGTCTTTTTCTTATTTTTTTGGATCACAGGTAGAGCATGTTTTGCGTTTTTCCAATCTTTACAGGACGACTTCTACCCTTGATTCTGCTACGCTCAAATCACGGTGAATGGTTGTACGACGTTTACAGGGTATGTGATAGTTCTTGACTCGCTTTTCATGTGTGGTATCGCCAACGAATTTGAAAGCTTCTTAAAAAAATTGAAGCATCCCATCTGAGTATCGCCTTTGTAGGAACTGTGGAGGACAGTCGCATTACCCCACTTACGTCAAACATGCGGAAAAAATAAACGCCATTGGCCATGATCGGAAGAGGCTTCGACAACCAGCAATATTTGTTTCAGCTAAATATATTTGTAGGAGTACCTTTAGCTAGAGATTCACTTTCTGCACATTCTCTCGTCATCACCTGTTTCTTTCGAGAAATTCTCAGGTGACATAACAAATTCGTCTTCACTTTCGCGCTGTTCCTATTCTGAATTACGTTCCCTTTCAATTCCGTTGTCACTGTCTAATCCATGACTTGGTAAACTGTCCTCAAAACATTTTAAAACAGTATCATCAAAGTCAGTAGATAAAGACCTGGCTGTTGAATCCATAAGGCAAAGTCCCACGTGCGGCTCACACACCACTAGCACGAAAGAAACTGTTTTCGGTCCAAGTCACATTCCAGTTACTACTGACAAAGAAAACTACGGCAGCTTCGTGAAAGAGGCACAACTAGACACACTGTAATCTGCTATCCTACCCTTATGCGTTACCAACGGAGTAACACTGAACGCTGGCGATCTGTGAGACCGCACCTGGGACGTTAAGGGTACACAAAGGAATTCAATTACAATTACTTATTTTTGGTCTTCAAAACACAACACGGGTCACTGCAAGCCGTAACGCATTACTGTGAAACACTTTCCGACAGGCAAACCGCGCGTATTTGACTTGGCACCATACCCGCTGCCCCTGTGGTTTCGCTATTTAAGGGGAGGTTCACTATCTATGGCCCGAAAAAGCATGTTATTTAGAATTTTTCTCTGGATGTGTTATAAATATCAATGTCAAATTTGGTCAAAATGTTTATTGATATTTCCTCTACAAACTGGAATTTTTTCGACTGGAAATGTCGAAGAGCAAAGGCGGAAGTGCCGCCAGATCGAAACAAAATTTCGATGTTGAACCCCACGCGCGGTACGTCACAGGTCAGCCGGCTCGTTTGAAATCAGAATTGTGTTGACGTTAGCGAAGTATATAAGAGTCTTTAGGAGTTGTACCTCGCTTAAGTTATTCGAATCATAGGAAACAAAATGGCGGCCATTTGAAAAAATAGAGCTTTTTTCGTCGGCCAAGTAAAAATATTTGTATTTGATGGATCAGAATAAAAGTGGTACAACTGCTAGAAAATGCAGTTAACTTCGTTGGAAACAAAGAATCGTGCCAGTCGGTTCAGTAGATTTGAAAGTTACCATACCGCGCGATAAAACAAAAGTCATTTCGAGAAAAACGCGTTTGAAGTTTTGACTACATATAAATGCAATATTATGCAATCCGCTATTCCGGGTCCATAAAATAGACTTTCCTCTTCATCATAGAGGGCGTTCTGCTCGATCTGTGCCATGCTGCGCTGCTCCAGAGCCGCTCGTGCGGCCGGTGACAAGCGGTTTTCGGCCGCTTGAATCCGGTGGTCGTCCGAATGCTTGGCGAACTGCATCGAATAGAGTCCCAGGGTGATGCCTACCGTTGTGGTCCTCAGAACTGATGAATACCCTTCGTTGAAGCTGCTCACTGCCAGGAAAGTCGCAATCTCCTCAGTCTTCGCACCAGAATGCAAACGCTTGGGGGCTAACTTCCAAACACACGCGTTCAAACTTTCATTTGAATTTTGTGTGTGTCCTCCCAAGCACCGGTACAATAACTCGTCCTCCGAAAGAAAAAAACTGGTGCGTGAAGAAGGCCGATTTCAGGCAGGTGCATTTTTTGTTCAACCACGAATAACAAACATTTCCGTTCCGTATTCGGAAAAACCGTTTCAGGGGTGGATTCTAAACACTTTTGTGGATCCAAACATGCAATTAAAAAAAAACCGATTTTTGGAACAAAAAGATAGTAAACCTCCCCTTAAGAACTCTGTTACAACCATACCATGTCAGAATCGTATAGACTCTACCGTACTATTGGTTATAAACAAAAGTAACCATTCATAAAGTGCCTTCGGCAAATATTCCTCCAAACAGTTCAGGGAACTAATACACTACTGGCCATTAAAATTGCTACACCGCGAAGATGACGTGCTACAGACGCGAAATCTAACCGGCAGGAAGAAGATGCTGTGATATGCAAATGATTAGCTTTTCAGAGCATTCACACAAGGTTGGCGCCGATGGCGACACCTACAACGTGCTGACGTGAGGAAAGCTTCCAAATGATTTCTTATACACAAAGAGCAGTTGACCAGCGTTGCCTGTTGAAACGTTGTTGTGATGCCTCGTGCAAGGAGGAGAAATGCGTACCATCACGTTTCCGACTTTGATAAAGGTCGGATGAAGCCTATCGCAATTGCGGTTTATCGTATCGCGACATTGCTGCTCACGTTGGTAGAGAGCCAACGACTGTTAGCAGAATGTGGAATCGGTGGGTTCAGGAGGGTAATAAGGAACGTATTACCCTCCTGCGCCTCTTATCTCTAGCAGTCCAGACGACAGGCATCTTATCCGCATGGCTGTAACGGATCGTACAGCCACGTCTCGATCCCTGAGTCAACAGATGGGGACGTTTGCAAGACAACAACAATCTACACGAACAGTCAGACGACGTTTGCAGCAGCATGGACTATCAGCTCGGAGACCATGGCTGCGGTTACCTTTGACGCTGCATCACAGACAGGAGCGCCTGTGATGGTGTACTCAACGACGAACCTGGGTGCACGAATGGCAAACCGTCATTTTTTCGGATGAACCCAGGTTCTGTTCACAGCAAGAAGATGGTCGCATCCCTGTTTGGTGACATCGCGGTGAACGCACATTGGAAGCGTGTATTCGTCATCGCCATACTGGCGTATCACCCGCCGTGATTGTATGGGGTGCCATAGGTTACACGTCTCGGTCACCTCTTGTTCGCATTGACAGCACTTTGAACAGTGGACGTTACATTTCAGATGTGTTACGACCCGTGGCTCCACCCTTCATTCGATCCCCGCGAAACCCTACATTTTAGCAGGATAATGCACGACCGCATGTTGCAGGTCCTGTGCGGGCCTTTCTGGATAGAGAAAATGTTCGACTGCTGTCCTGGCCAGCACATTCTCCAGATCTCTCACCAATTGAAGACGTCTTGTCAATGGTGGCAGAGCAACTGGCTCGTCACAATACGCTAGTCACTACTCTCAATGCAGTGTGGTATCGTGTAGAAGCTGCATTGGCAGCTGTACCTGAACACGCCATCCAAGATGTTTCACTCAATGCCCAGGCCTATCAAGACCGTTATTACGGCCAGAGGTGGTTATTCTGGGTACCGATTTCTCAGGATCTATGCACTCAAATTGCGTGAAAATGTAATCACATGTCAGTTCTAGTGTAATATATTTGCCCAATGAATACCCGTTTATGATCTGTATTTCTTCTTGGTGTCGCAATTTCAAAGGCCAGTAGTGTATTAAGGCAGTGCGAAGTGTACGCGGTACTGCATAAAACATTTTGTGAAACCAAACACTTCTCCAGTATGCGCTGCGTTTACCTGTTGTTGATTTTATGTTACGAACGCTGACGGAGAACAGTTGGGAAACTCGTCGTAGCCAACTCGACAGCAATACTTGGAAGAAGTCAGTAAAGGAAGTCGGTGCGGCACACAAAGGCGACTTATTTTTGGCTTCTTTTGATCCGAAGAACAGTAGCGTGGTCAATACTATCAATGGCAGAGCGCCTTCCAAAAGAATGAAGCCAGTGTTTCAGAGTCAAATGTCAGATATTGTATTTTCTAGAGAGAATATGGTAACTGCCATGCCATTATCTCATTGCGGTGAGTAGCATAATGCTGCAAATGGCTAAACGAGAGGTTTTGCGTAGTCACGGAAGTTACCACTTGAAACGTGTGAGATTTCCGTAACGAATGAATGCTCTATACACCAGATTCCACGGCGATGGGGAGGTTTGAAGTGCTCCTCTTGCCCTCGTAACCCTCCCCCCTCTCCCCTCAGGACGCCTGTGGGTAATTAGGGTACCATCTAGGGTAACACTTAGTAGCACTAAAAGTACCCTCCGTCACACTTCGTAACGTGGGTTGCGCACTAAAGACGTGGATGTATCTTTAGGATGTAGAAATAATAATTACGACCTCAGTGAATTTGAAATGCAGGTTGCATGCATCGGCTCTCGCAATGTGAGCACGCGAACGTCGTGCGAAAGTTTAGAATTGAATCTCGCAGCTAATTATAACAATTGCTGTTTCGTTTAATGTCGGCTGACTCCTAGCAAGTGCTCGCGTGCGTGTGCACGTAGAATGCTCAACCTCAAAAAAAAAAAAAAAAAACAATGTGAAAAGCACAGTTTAACCGTTTACCAGCTCCAGTGGGAACTAGACATTCCCACGCGCGCGAGCACATGAATTAACTGTGCTGCAAAAACGGGTGGTAGTCATAAATTGTTGACAAGCACTTTAACCCTGCAGTGGTCACGTGGATTACACATGTATTCCACTTGGGGCAACAACAAAAATCAGAAAGTTGTGTAACAGGATCGCTTCGAGGCAGTGTGTTGGTGGACTCGGTTAGTTTTGTGTCAGCGCCAGTTACTTGTGGTTGTGTCTAGGGCTGTTCATATTTTTAAAAATATGGGAATCCGATTTATCGATATTTAAAAAAGTCACCATAATTGGTGCTCGATATATAGAAAAAAATTACGATGTTGTTGTTGTGGTCTTCAGTCCTGAGACTGATTTGATGCAGCTCTCCATGCTACTCTATCCTGTGCAAGCTTTTTCATCTCCCAGTACCTACTGCAACCTACATCCTTCTGAATCTGCTTAGTGTATTCATCTCTTGGTCTCCCTCTACGATTTTTACCCTCCACGCTGCCCTCCAATACTAAATTGGTGATCCCTTGATGCCTCAGAACATGTCCTACCAACCGACCCCCTCTTCTGGTCAAGTTGTGCCACAAACTTCTCTTCTCCCCAATCCTATTCAATACTTCCTCATTAGTCATGTGATCTACCCATCTAATCTTCAGCATTCTTCTGTAGCACCACATTTCGAAAGCTTCTATTCTCTTCTTGTCCAAACTATTTATCGTCCATGTTTCACTTCCATACATGGCTACACTCCATACGAATACTTTCAGAAATGACTTCCTGACACTTAAATCAATACTGGATGTTAACAAATTTCTCTTCTTCAGAAACGCTTTCCTTGCCATTGCCAGCCTACATTTTATATCCTCTCTACTTCGACCATCATCAGTTATTTTGCTCCCCAAATAGCAAAACTCCTTTACTACTTTAAGTGCCTCATTTCCTAATCTAATTCCCTCAGCATCACCCGACTTAATTAGACTACATTCCATTATCCTTGTTTTGCTTTTGTTGATGTTCATCTTATATCCTCCTTTCAAGACACTGTCCATTCCATTCAACTGCTCTTCCAAGTCCTTTGCTGTCTCTGACAGAATTACAATGTCATCGGCGAACCTCAAAGTTTTTATTTCTTCTCCATGAATTTTAATACCTACTCCGAATTTTTCTTTTGTTTCCTTTACTGCTTGCTCAATATACAGATTGAACAACATCGGGGAGAGGCTACAACCCTGTCTTACTCCCTTCCCAACCACTGCTTCCCTTTCATGTCCCTCGACTCTTATAACTGCCATCTGGTTTCTGTACAAATTACGATGTATCGACGGAAAAAATCGACGCACCAATCAAAAAAATATTGGGTGCACATTGTAAGCATGCTGCCAGTTTTAGAGCCGTATATTTAAATATTTTATTTATTATTAGATATTCTGCACACCAACAAGCTAGCAGCCTGCTTATCCCGCTCAGAGCAAGAATTGAAAGGAAAACGGCTTGGCGATAACCACGTTGCTCACGGTGGTAACTGAAGGTAAGAGGCACAATAAAAGGTGTCCGACAGGGCCGCCGTTCGGTTTAGCCGCACAACGGATTTGTCCGGAACACTTGATGTTGACTCCGGCGTTTTTTATTTCTGACAACGCCAGCGACCTAGCTGTTGTAGTGTCAACACTGCGTGGTGATTACACTTCGCAGTTTCTCTTGATAGCGTCAGCGACGATTACGTCATCATTTCCCTTCAAACGTTTCCGCCCATCGCAAGGACGAATCTTGTTGTTTAGATTTTTGTTCATCAGCTTCGGCAATTGTTTTCCAAGAATGCCGATGTAAAGAAATAGCATACTAGTTGCGTTAAAAATTGTTTATTAACGCAACCTGCGTGAAACAGCTTCACATCGGACATTTTGCAGTTTGTCATTCCATTGACCCCCCCCCCCCCCCCCCCCCCTAGCCCCAGTGCAATAGGACTTCTTCCTTGTGCCATCTGTACTTGTTTCCCACAGTCAAAGAGAAAAACTGGACGTGATGAAAGCTCGAAAACTAGTAAGACTTCTTCACACAGTGAAAGTAAAAATATGTTCTACTATAATTCCTAAAGAACAACTTCAAATGTTAATGAAAACTGCGTACATAATATAACCTAGAATAAAAATACCTTCATTCGATATTCCCGTTAAGATATCAACGTATCGATAAAAATGTCTAGGCGATATAAATCGACGTTTTTAGATTAATATCGCTAAATCGACATATTTTGTCACTAGCCCTAGTTGCGTCACGGGGGATCATCAAAGTCGGCGGTCTACCATTGTAACGTGCGTGACCTATTACTTTACTATTTTTGGAACACAGTTTTTTCCTTAGCCCATTTTGACAGGTTGTTTGTTGGAATATGTTTGATGGTTCAAATGGCTCTGAGCACTATGGGACTTAACAGCTGTGGTCATCAGTCCTCTAGAACTTAGAACTACTTAAACCTAACTAACCTAAGGACATCACACACATCCATGCCCGAGGCAGGATTCGAACCTGCGACCGTAGCAGCAGCGCGGCTCCGGACTGGAGCGCCTAGAACCGCACGACCACCGCGGCCGGCCACCCCAAAGGAGATTGGTCAGAGAATGAAAGCAGTTTATGGTGATTGTGTTGATGTGAGTACTGCTCGTCGTTGGTCGAGTAAGTTTAAAGATGTAGAGGCGGGAACATCTGACCTGTATGACAAACAAAGGGTTGAACGTCCTGTGTCAGCAACCACCGAGTTTCACAAGCCAAAATGTTGCCTGATTCATTCAGGACGACTGTCGTATCACTCAGACAGAAACTGCAAGCACAATCGGCATTTCACAAGAACGTGTGGGTCACATTATTGCTTTGCTTGGCTATTGGAAGTTCTGTGAACGATGGGTACTCCAGATGCTGACTCCTGAAATGAAACCGTGCAGACTTGAAATTTACCAAGAACTTGGCTCGGGTTACGAGAATGAAGGTGACGCCTTTCTCCGTTCAATGGTGATAGGAGACGAAACGTGGGTACGCCATTACGACCCGGAAACGAAATGTCTGTCTATGGAATATCGACACAGATACTCGCCCCAGAAAAAGAAATTCAAGACGCAGCCCTCAGCTGGAAAAATCATGGCCACAGTGTTCTGGGACGCGGATGGTGTTACCCATGATGATATCCTTGATCGTGGAACAACAATCAATTCAGAGCGTTACATCACAATGCTGCAAACTCTGAAACGATGGCTAACAAGGGTCTGAAAGGAAAAGGGAAATGTTTTCCTGTAGCTTGACCGTGCCAAACCACGCACTCCATGTGCCACCACAGCAGAACTTCAGAGACTGAATCTCACCACCGTACGGCATCCTCCATACAGTATAGATTTAGCACCGTCTGACTCCCATCTGTTCCCAATAGTGAAGGACGATCTGCGGGGACATAATTATGCTTCTGATGAAGACGTTGAGAGAACTGTGAGACTGTGGTTGCGGAAACAGAGTGTCGACTTCTTCCGTGACAGCTTTAGAAAACTTGTTCATCGTTGGCAAAAATTTATCCACTGGCTGATGACTATGTCGAAAAGTGAATATTGGTAATCAAACATCACATTTTAAGGATTATTTCTGCGTTTGATTTATTAGAACATTCCCATCCAAACCCAATTAACTAAGGTGGAGGCATTACTTTCCATTCAATCCTCGTATATAGTCAATGCGACTACTTAAGTTTCTTTTTAGAGCGCGACCACTGCAGGGTTAAAAAAATTGTTACGTAACTGATTTCTCAAGTTGTTAGAATGATTTGTCACTCTCCACCGTAGTGTGCGCTCATCTGACACTTTTTTCTCGCAGATAAAAACTGTTTCTCGGACTATGATTCGTATCAGGGTCCTTTGTCTTTAGCGGGCTTATGCTCTGAAGACCGAGCTGCTCAAGACCCACGATCCGCGCTCACAGATGCTGTTCTAAAGGAAAATCCCCTGTCCACACCTGTACCCATATGTTGAACTCTTGTATGAAAGTACGCTCTCGGACCCTTAATTCACACCTCGATGCAGAGTGTCTCTCTGCCACTGGAGTTGACTGAAGCCTTCGCGCTTGGTAAATGAACCTGTAACGAAACACGCTGCTCTTCTTTGGATCATCTCTGTCACTCCTGTCGGGTACCGATCCTAGACTAACGACAGTATTCAAGTACTGGTCGGACGAGTTTTTCGTTAGCAGCTTCCATTGATGATGAACGGCATTTCTCCAGGATGCTTCTACTGAATCTCAGTTTTGCATCTGTCTTACTCGCCATTAAATTTATGCAGTCGTTCTATTTCAAATCGCGTATGCGTTCTCATAGATATAGAAGAAATTGCTTCCAGTGATTGTTCTACAACTGTGTAACCATATAATAGAGTCTGTCTGTTTACGCCCAAAACGTTACATCAATTTATATTGAGGGCTAATTTCCACATCCTGCACCAAGCGTCGACCCTGTGTAGGTCGCCCTGCATTTCACTACATTTTTCGCGTTGTTGCTTTTGTATATACAAGAGAGACACCAGCGGAAAGCCTCCTGGAACGTCCAACGTTACCTGCGAGATTGTTCATAGGTATTGTCAGAAGTATCGGTCCTGTAACACTCCCCACAGACATGCCCGAAGTTACTTTCACATCTGAAGAGTCCTCTCCGTTCAGAATGGCATGCCGTGTTCTATTTGCTAGAAACTCTTCAATTCCGTCATATAATTGATCTTATGTTCCGTACGCTATTTTGTTTAATAGGCGGCAGTGTGGAACTGTAAGGAATGCCTATTGAAAGTCAAAGAACACACAGTCTGCCTAGGCGCCTGTATCTACTGCAGTGGTTCCCAACTTGGGGGTAATTACCCCCTGAGTGGTGAAATGAAATTTTCTGAGGGTAAAAACTAAACGTTTCGATTCTGTTTCATTCACGAAACTAAATTATTTTCAAGACATCATTACTATTAACACAATTTTGTAAGACTTAATACTGTTCATATAGCACTCCGTCGTCAGGCCAAAAGTGGCCCATCGGGACCATCCGACCGCCGTGTCATCCTCAGTTGAGGATGCGGATAGGAGGGGCGTGGGGTCAGCACACCGCTCTCTCGGTCGTTACGATTGTTTTCTTTGACCGGAGCCGCTACTACTCGATCGAGTAGCTCCTCAATTGGCATCACGAGGCTGAGTGCACCCCGAAAAATGGCAACAGCGCATGGCGGCTGGATGGTCACCCATCCAAGTGCCGGCCACGCCCAACAGCGCTTAACTCCGGTGATCTCACGGGAACCGGTGTATCCACTGCGGCAAGGCCGTTGCCCACTGATCACATAAATTATCAATAGTTACTTTTTCTTAATTAGTAGCATTATTGCGATGGAGATTACAGGTTCCTCATATAGTCCACCGACTACACATACATTGTGTTTTGTCCCGTACATCGCTGATGATAAAAGTGAGACATTATTATTGTTATTATTATTATTAATATTATTATTATTATTTATTACGACTATTAGCGGCTGTGGTCAGACTAAAAGCGTTAACGGAGTTTCTGCCAGAATAGAAGTAAGAATGCAGCAACCAACTGATTTACGAACAGTAAGTATGCTGCACACATTTTACTTGGTTGATTTGAAATGGAGTTGCAGTGTGCATGTCAAGCAAGTGCCATAATGGAGAGGAGTAATGCAGTGGAAGTGTGTTTTGTAAGTGTCTATCCTCACTGTCGATAGTTAGCTTTCTTATATCACAAA
This sequence comes from Schistocerca serialis cubense, assembly GCF_023864345.2. NCBI lineage: Eukaryota > Metazoa > Arthropoda > Insecta > Orthoptera > Acrididae > Schistocerca > Schistocerca serialis. The sequence goes on along the minus strand of NC_064649.1, from coordinate 56,336,043 downwards.
AGTCGTGACAACACTTGCGATGCATCACGAATTCTTTCGTTCATTTTAAACCACCACTCCCCCTCCCCTTTCCCCCCCGCATCTCTCTCCCCGACACACAGAAACTAAATATCATTTATCTTTCATCATTTTAAAAATAAAAGTGTTCCAAGAAAATTCTTTCATTCTACGTTTAGTTATGTGCTGAAGTTGGTGATAACTTACGGAGGGGGGGGAGGGAGGGTGGACAACAGATGATGGGTGGGGGGGCGGGTATGGTTCTAGTTAATTTAAATGGTTTAACAAAGGTTTGGACCAACCGATATACTGCTTTCTGGGACTCGTGGATCAACAGAGCGACCTGGCTTTCACACAATCGTAGTGTCTGGAACTCATATTGGTTCCTATCTTTTGATATGTGGCAGTTGTGGTTGTTGTCTGACAGGTCGCCTGATCTAACGCCTTCTCTCTTTCTCCTTTGGGCTATCTTAAGGACCTTTGCGCAGGGCATTGAAACGGGTAAGGGAACACATCACTGGTGCTGCGATGACTACTCACAGGATGTTGCTGCACAAGGAACGAATTTTACTACCGCTTGAAGTGTGGCGCGTGGCCAGATGAGCACTCACGGAAAATTTGAAAATCGCAAAATGCTAATTTGATGAGTTTACGGTTTCATTAATGCATCAGTTGTACTTGTACATGTAATACTTTGGAAAATACAGAGCTCTAGAAACGAATGAATCATTTGTACGGGGTGTTCAAAAAGTCTCTCCTCAGTGCCGTATGATTTTTCGCCTGGGTTACTTCCCTCCACGTGGACTCTCCCAACATTCCACTGTTTCTTTTATATCAGCCAGCGTCAGAAGTATCGTTGGTGTGTATCGTTACGTGTTGGTGTGAACATTTAACTTTAGTTCCTTTATTCGTTTGTTTCGTTTTTGTCACTGTTAAAATGCTAAACATTGAAGAACGTGTGTTTTTAGTATAACAGGTGTTCAAAGCTGGCGGTAAATACACAGTTTCAGTTCATCAAACATTTAATTCAGTTTTCCTTGAGACAACACTCCCGAATCGCGATACTGTGCGAGATTTGATTAACAAATTTCGAAGTACGGGTTCAGTGACAGATGCACTGAGAAGTGGACGTCCTAGCGTTTTGTCTGAGGATAAACTATTTGATATTTCCCATAAAATGTCCATGAGTCCGAACAAGTCAGTAACGAAACTCGCCCAGGAAATCGATGTTAGTGTTGGAACGGCCCACACAGCTGTAAGGAAAAAATTTGAACTTTTCCCATACAAAGTGACAGTCGTGCAAGATCCGAAAAATACTGATCATGGCAAGAGACTGCATTATTGTCAACTGTTCAAAAATTTCGTTCAACAAAATGGAAGGGATATTCTTAATGAAGCGTTTTTCACTGATGAGGCGTGGTTTCATTTATCCGGGGACATGAACTCGCAAAATTCTCCTATGTAGAGTATTGCAAATCCATTGTGTATTCATGACGAACCAATTCATTCTGTGAGAATAGGAGTTTGAATTGCAATTTATAGATGTCAGATTGTGGGTCCCATATTTTTCGACGAAACAGTAAACGCACAACGATACTGCAGTGATGTTCTGTACCCTTTCATAGGAGAGGTTAAGTGAAATACTGAACGGTTATTTTCAACAAGATGGTGCAACCGCGCATACAGCTCGCGTTTCAATGTCGCTGCTTGCTGTTGTTTTTGGTGATGGCATAATTTCACAGGGACTTTGGCCTTCACGATCGCCTGACCCAACACCGCCTGACTTTTTCTTCTGTGGTGCAGCGAAAGCAACTGTCTATAAAAGCCGTCCGTCCAAAATCCATCGATGAATTGAAAACTGTAATGTCTACTTTCACTGCTTCTGTTACAGAAGAAATGTTACAGCTTTTGTTTCGAAACATAATTAGACGAACTGAATTGTGTATTCAACAACAGGGGGGACACTTTCAACATGTAATGTGAAAATTTGTAAGTAAAAATAAATACTCAATAAATTAATAACTGCCCGCATCTCGTGGTCGTGCGTTAGCGTTCTCGCTTCCCACGCCCGGGTTCCCGGGTTCGATTCCCGGCGGGGTCAGGGATTTTCTCAGCCTCGTGATGTCTGGGTGTTGTGTGCTGTCCTTAGGTTAGTTAGGTTTAAGTAGTTCTAAGTTCTAGGGGACTGATGACCATAGATGTTAAGTCCCATAGTGTTCAGAGCCATTTTTTGAATTAATAGCTTGGATTTCACTGAGTTTCATTTCGGTATACTGACATACGGCACGCGCGGCTAACAATCATACTGCACTTCGGAGAGACTTTTTGAACACCCCGTCGTAGCCCTGTACTACTGCTGCCGCCATTGTTTCAAAGTGGTTCAGTGTCCGCCTCGAGAGCTGAGTGGATGCCGGGACGGTAGCTCAGCGTGTTCGGGCAGAGAGCTGGTTGGCATCTGTAATAAACAAACTGAGTGGACGGATCAACAAACGAACTTTACCGGATGTCATGTGACGTGCGCAACGACCAAACACAACGATCATCAACGAACAAAATGAAGAAAAAAAAAATGGTTAGCGTGACGGGCTGCCGTCATAAGGGGTCCGGGTTCGATTCCCGGCTGGGTCGGGGATTTTCTCCGCTCAGGGACAGGGTGTTGTCTTGTCTTCATCATCATTTCATTCCCAACCGGCGCACAGGTCGCCCACTGTGGCGTCGAATGTAATAAGACCTGCACCAAGGCGGCCGGACCTGCCCCGTAGAGGGCCTCCCGGCCAATGACGGCAAACGCTCATTTTCATTTCCATAGCGCTTCAGTTTAATTTCCGTTGTCGTTTTTTATTTTACATTTCTATGAGTTGTTCCGTATATACGACTAAATTAACAAAGTTTTGTTTCTATGTCGCTTTATAGTGTTGCTGATATTTCGCATGCAAGATGCGGTAATTGCAGGTGAATGATACCTGCTCCAGTATTTTCGCATTTATCTCAATTTTGGATTTTATCCTGCTCTTCACGAGAAATGTCATTATTCATAGTTATGAGATCATCTTAACATTACATATTTTTCAGCTGTGTTTCTGGAGATGTAAATATGTGTTGCACAATAACAAAATCATCTGCGTGTATACCGCCCCAACACAATTAAAGGGTCATTTTCGCGATACCGTGTAATTGTCTCCACTCTAACGGTGCAAAAGCGTGGCACCCCGGATCGTCAACCCGGGGGCTCCGCGACGCTTCACACAGCAAGGTGCCGACACATCCGAAAAAGACAGGTCACAGGTCTGAAGTTCATGTATCGTGTGAAGTGGGTTAATGAAGTTACATTGGCACCAATTTTCACCTCAGTTGTGCCCAACGCCATTGCAGACGTACTAAGCAATGGGAAGGTCGTCACACCGTCTCTCATCCTTATTTCACCCCTTCTTTCGACACCTCTGCAGTGGAGGTGAGAATCGTGACACACGGCGTTGAAATCACGCGGTTTTTTATGGGTGGCCGAGGAAAGCATTTCAGACATACCGCTGCTCAGAAAAGCCCAAAAGAAGTAGCGCAAAGGGCGTTATTGAAGCCGCTCCGTCCCGTGGGGCGTTGACTCCCGCACATTTCGTTTTCAAAAACGACAGTTCACAGTGAAATGAACAAAAGGAAGAAGTTCCCGACAATTTTGGACACCGTTGTCACCCCCTGAGGGATTCAACAATTCTCTAAGGACGTCATGAGGCTGCAACCAAGCCAAATGTCATCTGACCCCTTTCTAGTGTGTCCACAGGGGTGGGCCACTAGGAACTGTTCAAAACCTTTCGACGAAATTTCAACGTGTTATGATTATACGAAGGGTGTTTATGCTTTCTCAGAGGTCTTGCTGCGTAATCACGGGTGGGCACGGGGGAGGGGGAAGGTGGAAATAACGTCACCGTCTACGCACCGTTGTTGAACGCATTAGAAATGAACCTTCAGAAATTTCGACACCCATCTTCACCCAGCTTCCATATATACTTCTACATGGGTACTGTGAAAATCCCACTTAAGTGCCTTGCAGAGGGTACTCGAACCACCTTCGTAATAATTAATTCTCTATTGTTCTATTCTAGAACAGCGTGCGGAGAAAAAGAACAGCTGTATCTTTGTGTGATGGCTCTGATTCCCCTTATTTTGTCGTGGCGATGGTTCCTCACTATGTAGGTCGGCGTCAACAAAATATTTTCGCATTCGGAGGAGAAAGATGGTGAGGGAATTTCGTGCGAAGATTCCGCCGCAATGAAAAACGCCTTTGTTTTAATTATGTCCACTCCAAGTCCCATATCATGTCAGGGACACTCTCTCTCCCATTTTGTAATAATACAAAACGAACTGCTCTTCTTTGAATTTTCTCGATGCACTCCGTCAACCCTACCTGGCAAGGATCCCAGACCAGTCGACAGTACTCCAAATAAGGCCGGACAAGTGTAGTGTAGGGAGTCCCTTTAGTAGATCTGTTACATTTTCTAAGTATTCTGCCAATAAAACTCAGTCTTTGGTTCGCCGTCCCCATAACATTTTCCACGTGTTCTTTCTAATTTAAGTTGTTCGTAACTGTAATTGCTAGGTATTTAGTTGAACTGACGGCCGTTAGATTTGACTGATTTATCGTGTAAACGGAGTTTAACGGATTCCCTTTAGAGCTCATGTGGGTGACCTCACAGTTCCCATTATTTAGCGTCAATTACCAAATTTTGCACCATTCAGATACATTTTTTAAATCGTTCTAAAGTTTGTTCTGATCTTCTGATGGCTTTGCTAGACGATAAACGACAGTATCATCTGCAAACAACCTAAGACGACACTTCAGACTCTCTCCGAAATCATTTATGTAGACAAGGAACAGCAGATGGCTTATAGCATTATCTTGGAGAACGCCAGAAATCTCTCCTGTTCTACTCAATGACTTTCTGTCAGTTACTACAAACTGTGATCTCACCGATGGGAAATCACGAATCCAGTCACATAACTGAGTCGATGTTTCAGAAACACGCGGTTTGACTACAAGCCTTCCGGAAATCTAGAAATACGGTGGATAGTAGGAGATGAATTATCGCTTGCACAACGTAGCAAGTAACAAATTCACTACCAGCCAAATTACGGAACACGAACCTGTCCTGCGAATGGGCAAAGAAGTACCGATTGCTTATGCAAGGGGTAAATTGTGTGACTATCCCCGTTGCGTGTTAATCAATTTCACATGCACGGCAACATCTCCCCGAACAACTGTCCCACTCTCCTTTCCAGCTATCTCCACCAAATCCTCTCCTCACCCCCGTTTTACTGCAGCCTCTGGACCACTGTGTATCCGTAAACTAAAGTGTGTTACAGTCGATAATCGTCATAAGTTATCCTGATACAGCAGCTCGTTCCCGCTGCCCGATGGGCGTATTGTATGTGATGAGCAAACAAGACGAGCTGCAGTTTGCATTCGTCGCTTCCACCAGAACATTACGTTTGCTTTGCAGTTTCTCTTACAAACATGTTTGGACAGCTGTGCATTTGACTACGCATCGGCAGCTCGCAAACAGTGACCAAATCTCGCTATTAAGTATTGACAAATGCAGGAGTTGTCGTTGACTGGAGGGCACAATTATAACAAAAAAATAATGAAACAAAAATATGAATTGAACTAATCCAGATAAAACAGAGTGGTTGTGTCTGCCACACTGGATAGAGAAAATCCAGTCATACGGACCGGCCAGGCAGAAAAAGGCCTCAGGACCGTGGTTCGTCGTGCTGAAGCCGTCTGTGATGCCGAATGCAGACATTGTGCGTCACACATAAACTCTACGTCCAAAGAGGCCTCTGCGGTAACGGTATCGACCGACCACGCGTCATCATCAGCCGATAGGTGTGGTCAGCACACCATATCCCGGACATTCTCAGCTTTCGGGACTGGAGCCGCCACTTCTCAGCAAAGTAGCTTACAAGCTGTCGTCACAAGAGCTTAGTGCAAGAGCTCTCGGCAAACACGAACGGTAGGGACCGATGGCCTCAGTAGTTTGGTCCCATAGGAGCTTACCACCACCAGACGCGAACGGTCACCCTTCAAAGTCCAACAATCGAACGACATGGGGCAGTGGTCAGCACTCTTGACTCGCATTCGAGAGGTCGTCGGTTCATACCCGCGTCCGGCCATCCTGATTTAAGTTTTCCATGACTTCCCTAAATCGCTACAGGTAAATGCCGGGATGGTTCCTGCAAAAGTGCACGGTCGACTTCCTGCCCCATCCTTCCCCAATCCGATGAGACCGATGACTTCGCTGTTTGGTCCCCTCCCTCTAATCTACCAACCAACCAACCAATCAAGCCTGACAGCGCTTAACTTCGGTGGTATGAGGGGAGACTGCGCTACCACTGCGACAAGGCAGTTGGTGCATCACATTTAGGCTTACTTTTGATATTCCAGGAACAGTCAAGCATCAAATTGCACTTACATTTGCAAGTAGGCTGTTTAGGTTTTTATGTTGGTAACGTCACATAGCGCTCTGTATGAAAATCACTGGCTGTGCTGTGTGCAGTCTGTGGCTGGTTGGCATTGTTGGAATATTCGCCATCGTAGTGTTGGGCAGTTGGATGTGAATAGCGCGTAGCGTTGCCCAGTTGGAGGTGAGCCGCCGGCAGTGGTGGATGTGAGGAGAGAGATGGCGGAATTTTGAGAGCGGATGATCTGACAGTAAATTTTTAAGACTGGATGCTATGAACTTGTAATATATATATATATATATATATATATATATATATATATATATATATATATATATATATTTTACGACTTTTGAACACTATTAAGGTACATTGTTTATTCTCTATCAAAATCTTTCATTTGCTGACTATGCCTATCAGTAGTTAGTGCCTTCAGTAGTTAGAATATTTTATTTAGCTGGCAGTATTGACGCTCGCTGTATTGCAGTAGTAAGAGTAACGAAGATTTTTGTGAGGTAAGTGATTCATGAAAGGTATAGGTTATTGTTAGTCAGGGCCATTCTTTTGTAGGGATTTTCGAAAGTCAGATTACGTTGCGCTAAAAAATATTGTGTGTCAGTTTAGTGTTGATTGGAATAGGTGAAGAGCGAAATGTGTGAGTACGTTCAGTTCTGCTCAGCTGTTTGAAAATCAGATAATGTAAGACGTTTATCAGCACAGTAATTCATAAATTTTTCTAAGGGGACGTTTCACATTCTCTGACCAACAATATCTGGGCACCTGTCGGTGGATATTAATATGCGGTGTATCCACCATTCGCTTTTATGGCAGGCTGAATTTTGTTGACGACACTAGATAAATAAATAAATGTCGTGCGACTAGGGCCTCCTGTCGGGCAGACCGTTCACTGGGTGAAAGTCTTTTGATTTGACGCCACTTGCACGTCGATGGGGATGAAATGTTGATGATTAGGACAACACCCAGTCCCTGATGCGGAGGAAATCTCCGATCCAGCCGGCAATCGAACCGGGGCCCTTAGGATTGACATTCTGTCACGCTGACCACTCAGCTGCCGGGGGCGGACACAACACTGGATGAGGTGTCTGAATGTCTTCGGAGCCCACTCTTCCTCAAGAGCCGAAGACAGGAGGTAATGATAATGGACGACGTGCTCTCGAGCTAAGGTGACGCTGTTTCTCATCCCGCAGGAGTTCCATTGCGTTCAGGTCGGGACTGAGGGCAGGCCATTCATTTGACGAATGTCATTGGTCACAAACCATTGCTTCACAAATGATGCTTTATGACAGGGTGTGTCGCGGTGCTCATACGAAGAATCATCGTCTTCAAAAGGTTCCTCTGCTCCACGTATCTCAGAATCCTGTAAAGCGTGTTCGTATGCTTTCGCATCTAGCGTTTTGTGAAGCTCTATTACAGTACCATACCCTAACACGGTAAATATCTCACCAACTCTTTTGTCCTCCACTGTTGGAATTGCGCATGTTGAAACGTCCCCGTAGAAAAATTACACATGACTGTGCTTAAACTGACACACAATACTTTTAGCGCAACGCAATCCGACTTTCAAAAATCCCTACAAAAGAATGGCCCTGACTAACATTAACCTATACCTTGCACAAATCACTTACCTCACCAAAAATCTTCGTTACTCGAACTACTGCAATACAGCGAGCGCCAATACTGCCAGCTAAATAAATGATTCAAACTACGGAAGGCGCTGACTACTGATAGGCATGGTTAGCAAATGAAAGATTTTGATAGAGAACAAACAATGTATTTACCTTAATAGTCATAATATATATAGCAGTTCATGACATCCAGTCTTACAAATTTCAAAACTCCGCCATCTCTCTCCCCACATCCACCACTGCTGGCGGCTCACCTCCAACTGCGCAACGCTACGCGCTGTTCACATCCAGCTGCCCAACACTACAATGGCAGACAACAATGCAAACTAGCCACAGACTGCACACAGCACAGCCAGTGATTTTCATACAGAGCGCTACGTGGCGTTACCAATAAGAAAACCTAAACAGCCTACTTACATAGCCCCCATGCTCCCCACAAAAAATTTTACAAATTGTTTTGGGCACTGGCCAATACATATTTGTTAAAAAAATTTCACAATTACAATAACAAAGAAATCATATGCACACACTTATTGATACAATGTTGGCCAAATATAAAATTTTCTCACAGTCCATAAAGACAGTCCTGATCGTTCATCACAGTAAAACAGTGTTTTTCTCAAAGTCTGAGCAGTAAAAGAAAATGCACACAGAAGTAGTGGATATCCATGCAGTCTTGAAGAAGTAGTGTTGCCCTTCCAACGGAAAGACAGTGCTGACTCTCAACATGCAGACAGGTAATGGGCCACAACAGAGCAAACCTACCGCAGAGTCAGTCGAAGTTTTGAAGAACATTGGTAGGTAGGTCATCACAGAGTAGACCCACTGTAGTCCTGGTAGAGATTACGGTATTGATGGGCCACCAGAGATGCAGACCCACTGCAATCCTTGTGGAAATAATGGTATTGGTGGGCCATCAAAGATGCAGACCCACTGTAGTCCTTGTAGAAATAATGGTATTAGTAGGCCATCAAAGATTCAGACCCATCGTAGTCCTCGTAGAGACGGCCAGCAGCCATCTGCTGCGACTTTGAAGGTGCACAATCACCATCGAAGAGTCTTGCAGACAATATAGCAAGTCCATAAACCACCACTTGTCCACTCACAAAAAAATTGTTTGAAATGTCCTTAGAACCAGCAATGATGTTATCCAGTCCCTTGCTGAATTATTAACACACGTGCAAACACTATCAGTCCCTACTTCTCACATATTGTCCATATACTATGACCAACAGAAACGTGTGCAGTGAAATGTAACTTACAAGTTACTTAATTTGATGAACTGGTGTCAATTACAATTTTATAACATAGGAATACAATAACAAAGGTACAAAATCCATTATTAAAGAACATAATAGTACAGATAACATTTGTAGTAAAACAGGCTTTACAAAAGAATAGAAATAAACATGTACATCAGTGTTACAGGAATTATGACATAAGTAATTATATAAAATAATGAGAATAGTTTTTGAAACATTAATTTCACACATGAGCATTGAAACAGAACAGAATTAATAATGTGTAAACATCTTTACAAAGAAAGTGACATATTATAAATGCAAATTATATTTAAGGATAACAGTATTCCTCATCATAGTGAATGTAGCTTAGTACTAGAAAAATTCTACAACATAAATCTTATTAACTAAACACATAAAGACAGGAAAAAGACAAATACACAAGGATACATAAACACATAGCGGAATAATAGAAAAGGAGAGACAGGGTTCGTTTTCAGGGTAACATTTGGTACTGCAGTCCAACCCAAAACTTCATTCCATAGGTCTTTCAAGACGAAAGACCTATGGAATGAACATTCAACATTTGTTTCCACCAAAAAAAAATCCTATCCAAGCATGCTTTCTGTATTCTGTTCACATCCTCTTTCAAAATTGTTTTTTGGCCAAACCATTTTCTTACTGCTTCCCAATGGATTTCTTCCAATTCATCATAACTTGTTCTCACATATAGCCTACCCCATCTTAAGCTAACTTAAATCTACTGGGCTCAGATGCTAAACTAAGGGACGAGGCAATGCAGCAGCACAAAACAATTAACACAAACAGCAATGAAAAAATGTGGAAATTGGCAAAGCAAGCTACAGTAAATCTAAATTACCAAGCAAATGCAACAGTACAACTAATATGAGCCGATGTGCAGCAACAAGAAAAATAAATCAGTAGTAAAACTAGCTTAACAGAGTAATACAAAGTGAAATTTAGTAGCACTATACCTGGCAAACAGCAGCATCAAATGCAATAACTTATATCTAAACATGACAAAGCTCAAGCAGAAAAAATATTACAGTAAAAATGACCATGTTTAATACCTATGTCACATCTTAACACTAGAGTGATGCATCACGATAACTTACTCTACAAAAAAAAATTACCAAGTAGTTGAAAAGAAAATTATGTATGCAGTTACTGTTATTAATCCCTTCTTATTGTTCTTTCCATTCCAAGTGCTCCTTTTTCGAAGAATATGGATCATAAAATTATTATTTAATAGATCTGTTGGCAGAAAGTGTTCACATTAGCAAATGCACTTAGTTTTATTTTGTAAAGCCAATGCTGCAGCACAGCTGGAAACCAGATATTAAACAAAATGAGCAATCTCTCAACTAGAAAGACAATAGATGTAAAATGTTTCTCATCATTTCATTAGGCATTTTAGTAAATATCATAAAGTAAGAGCTCCACAGTGTAATCATATGTTTTCAAGTTTGAGCGTGTCGTATTTGCGATGCTTTCTACAAAGGAATGTCAATAGCGAGGATAATGGCCTCTTTTTTTTCACCTGTGCCTCTGAAAGGCACACACTAATGGCTTTTTTCCAGGCGACTGTTGCGCAGCTGGGTGCCCATGACGCATTATGTGAAGGTGGTCACTTAACTTTCTTACCGGAATATTTACGACACCAGTTTGCACTACAGTGACAGACTCATATAAAAATTTCACAGTTCGAGAATTTGCGTTGCAAATCTGTAGAAACAAAATCCTATAAATATAACAGTGTCCAAAAAATTTTCGCCGGCATTGTGATACATTCACGCATTTACACACATTTCATAACTCTTAAAGTACGATTCTCGGTTTCCAACATCGTTTTTCACAAGTCAGAGTCCCTAACCACTACTCATTATTCCTTACCTTATTACACATATACATATTTGTCGACACTTCTTCAATATTTCATCATAATAAATACATAGCATGATCAAATTCCTCATATAGCATCAGCTTATTGATCATAAACATACCTCAACAGCATAATACACATTGTTATCATAATAATAACATCATAACACCTCAGTCAAATCTCGAAAACATCGTAGCTTTCCACAATAATTTCAAAACCTAAGAAAAATTCTCTGCTCATTTAAATAGTGTCATCTACCTCAAATGTACTTTAAAAATCGTGATCCCATACCAAATACATCATGCAAAGCTCTCATAGTGTCACAATGGTTCCGAAGAAATACAGACAATATACAATTTCATAAGTGTGAAGTTATCCAACTGTGTAATTGCGTAAACATATGTCACTGACGTAGGAAAAAGAATGTTTGTTTCTCTGTCAAATAATCAGATATCTGTGTAATTCTGTGTTACAGAAATATGGTACCGATGGGTAAAGTTGTATAAGCAAATACCATATTAGCTAGGGCTCCTTGTGTTTGCCAAACACATGGTACACAAAGTAAGTGTGTACCCCCCTGAGGATTAATGTAATTATACCCTCAGGTGTTACAGATTACAGCAATGGAATGAAATGTATCACGGAAAACTCTCTTTGTAATTCAAAAATCTTGAAAAATAAATGGTTTGAGTACAAAATTAATCACTCAAATGCGTGTCCTGTAGCGCTAAATGTGCGTCTTGCTGTAAGATAATTCTGTGGAAGTGTCGTAGTTATCGTCCTCTGTAAGCAAAGTTCTGCTGAAGTCAATGTACTTACCTCATCATAAACGAAAGTGAAATGCTTTGCGTATAGATGTCTTAGTTGTTATGCTTATTGCCGTGATGAAGAAAGTATTGTACTGTAACGTATTGTTGTGCTACGGAAAAGGCTGTCTCATTGTAGCTATACCACAAAAGTTACTACTAAAACATGTTTTACTTTCCAGAAGAATTCAGAAAAACTGTGCAGATATAAAACAGATACACCGCAAAAACAACAATGTAAATTGTGTCACATATTAGTAGCGTTGTGATATAATCGTGTAGCTATCAAAGAAACCAAATACTAAGTCATTGGTAATCTCACATAAAGTACTTTAAATAAAGAATGTCTTTTCAAGTAAGCCAAAATGTTGCATTAAAATCTCATTAACAGTATATGTTCTAAGTATGTAAGCAGTATATTCGTTCCGTAATCTTGCAACTAACAAGGAAGAATGTACAAATAACAACACTGTGTCGTCTGTTCACTATAACAGTGCATTCGTAATTACTTGTCTAAGTTCCCTAGGTTCTTGACTGGATAGTTAACTTTAAAACATAGTTGCATGTTAACAGTTTGTAAGTGTGACAAAGAGTACCAGTAAGGTGAAGTGAAAAATTTTATAGCAAAGACTAAGTTAAAAAAACAGATTATCTCTCAATAAACGGTTTTACATGTGAAATGTGGTGCAATCCTTTACTCTTCATAGTACTCAGAGTTTCAACTTCAAAGTAATTATCATGTTGTATACATCGGTAAGGAATGCTAACATTTTTCTCAAGGTTAGCGTCTATGTTATTTTTCGCTGAGCCAGCCGGCGCACGTGGCTGCCTGCGGTGCGAGTCATTGTCTTTGTTGGCGCGCGCCGTTATTGGGATTAGGAGACCTAACTTGTACAAATTCACCTTGTCGAGAGTGCCCTGCTCTGTTTGAAGCTCGCCAGTTCTGATGGAATTCAGGTCTGTCGTTTTGTCGGTAGTTTACATAGTTTCTTGTTTGTCGGTCATGTGGTGGAGAATTTCTCCTGGAATCGTAACTGCGTGGTGGACCATTGCGTCTGAAGTTATTCTGTCTCCCTTGATAATAATTGTTTTGGTTCCCATATTGTCTGTTTCTATTGTTATTTCTGTCATGTTCATTACTACGGAAATGCGATCTTCCTCTGTAACTTTTACTCTGCCAGTGGTTGTCATGCGGGTGGTGTCTGTTTTGGTCACAATTTGCGTTGTAGGAAAAGCCTTGTCGTGTCCACTTATTATTTCTCTCATCACGGAAATGTGATGGATGTGACCTGTAACTAATATGTTCCTGTTTTCGCGTTCCATGATTGTCAGTGTCAATTTCTAATTCATGTAAGAGTCCCTGAAAAGCTTCAATGTCGTCTTTGCAACGTCCTGCTAAAATAATATGTCGTAAATGTTCAGGCAATTTGATCAAGCAAATGCAGATGAGTTCTGAGGGGCTGTATGGGTTTGACAGGTACTGATTCTTGTGCAACATGTCTTCAAAATATTTCACAAGACTGGAAAATTCAGATTGTTCGAAATGTTTCATCATTATGATGCTATGTTTTACTTGGTCTTGTGTAGCTTGAGACCAATATGCTGAGAGGAAGGCATGATAAAATTCTCCTTCACTGTGGCAATCGTGAATGACCGATCGCATTCTTACAGCTGGTTCATTCTCTAAATAGCCACACATAAATTCTAATCTGTGCTCTAATGACCAGTTGAGAGGAAAACAATGAGAGAATTGATGGAGCCATGCTTGTGGATGAATGCCGTTGCCAGAATTCTTAAATGTTTTGAATTTACGTGTGGTAATGAACAGCTTATAGTCAAAATCATCATGTCGGCGAGTCGCATGTCGGCCATTGTTACGTCGTTTCGGCGGTTCCATCTCAAAATTCGGTGTACCTTGCCAATTTCTTTCATATTTTCCGAAGTGCCCTGTGTTATTATTTTGTGGCTGTTCCGTATTTCTATGTTCCTCTTCCTGTATTGGAGCGCGAGTGTCCTCTAAGATATGTAATTCCTGTATTACCTATGTCAACTGATCTTGTACTTCCCGGATTCCTCTTTGGTGTTGCGTATTAATTTGATTCTGATTTTCTTTGAATTTCCTAATTTATTCACACTCTTCTGTGTCATTAAAGACTACTGATTTGTGTCATTCAGATTATCATCTACCTTCGTAGATAAATTATTTAGCTGATCCGAAAGTTCAACTACTTTCTCTGATCATGAACTAATTTCCTCCATGTTTCTTTCTGAACCAATTTTCAGAGTATCTACTGTGTTTCTGAACCAATTTTCAGAGCATCTACTGTGTCCTTTAAGTTTTCTTGAGTTTTTGCAAGTTGCGTAACTGAATCGGTAGATGCAACTGAGTGAATTTTAGCTTGCGAGGTCTCGTGATTTTCATGAGCTATAGCTTGCAGTTCCTTTATGGCTGCTTCGTGATTCTGTAATGCATTTTCATGACACGAAAAAATAGGTTGGAAATGCTCACAAATTTGTGTTTTTAGATCATTACAGACTTTTTGACATTTCGATTCGATTTTATGTAACTCAGTAGTTAAATCTTCACGTGTTTGTTCAAGTGTCATGTCTAACTTTTGAAGATTTTGTTCCATTGCGTCTAACTGTTGCTGTGTTTGTCTCTGGTGTTGTTCCATTGTGTCTAACTTTTGAAGATTTTGTTCCATTGTGTCTAACTTTTGAAGCTTTTGTCCCATTTGTTTCTGATTTTGTTCAAGCGTTGTGTCTAACATTTGTAGCCTTTGTCCCATTTGTTGCATTAGCTGTAATAACAATGCACTGGTGTCTGAAACATATTCCTCAGTGCTTTTCGGCAATGAAGTTGCACCGGCAACATTCACATTTTGACAAGCAGAAAATGTGTCTTGACTTATTTGAGAAAACGGTGAGGACCCAAAACCTGGACGTGCTAGCAATAAACAAAGGCTGCACTAATTGCACAAACTACAAGAAAAAAATCAGAAGATTCCAGTGAGGTATCCTGGCAGGGTCGCCATATGAAACGTTCCCTTAGAAAAATTATACATGACTGTGCTTAAAATGACACACTATTTTCAGCGCAACGTAATCTGACTTTCAAAAATCCCTACAAAAGAATGGCCCTGACTAGCATTAACCTATACCTTGCACAAATCACTTACCTCAACAAAAATCTTTGTTAGTCGAACTACTGCAATACAGCAAGTGCCAATACTGCCAGCTAAATAAAAGATTCAAACTACGGAAGGCACTAACTACTGATAGGCATGGTTAGCAAATGAAAGATTTTAATAGAGAACAAACAATGTATTTACCTTAATAGTCATCAAAAGTCATAATATATATAGCAGTTCATGACATCCAGTCTTACAAATTTCAAAACTCCGCCATTTCTCTCCCCACATGCACCACTGCTGGCGACTCACCTCCAACTGTGCATGCTATGCACTGTTCACATCCAGCTGCCCAACACTACGATGGCAGACAACAATGCAAACCAGCCACAGACTGCACACAGCACAGCCAGTGATTTTTATACAGAGCGCTACGTGGCGTTACCAATAAGAAAACCTAAACAGCCTGCTTACAATGTGACAGGTTCTTCAGCATTCGCCAAACAGAATACCCTTCCATCGAGTTACCAGAGGGCATAGTCTGATTCATCACTGGGTTCCAGTGCCCTTTACACCATCTCAAGCGTCACTTAGCATCGACTGTTGAAGTGTGTGGCTTATGAGGAGCTTCTGGATCATTGTGCCCTATTCTTCTGAACTCCCTACGTACAGTCGTAGGTCTGCTGGCTGCGCTTTGCAACTCACGAGAGATTTTTTCCGCTGATTTCGTGAGATTTTCTACAAACACGTTCTGCAGTGCTCTTAGGTAGCTGTCCGACAGTACGTGAGGTCTGCCTGCTCTCGATTTAGCTGTCGTTCTTCTCTCCCCTTTCCACTTCACGATCACTTCAGGAGCCGGCAACGGTGCTCTAGCGGTTCTAGGCGCTCAGTCCGGAACCGCGCGACTGCTACGGTCGCAGGTTCGAATGCTGCCTCGGGCATGGATGTGTGTGATGTCCTTAGGTTAGTTAGGATTAAGTAGTTCTAAGTTCTAGGGTACTGATGACCACAGATGTTAAGTCCCATAGTGCTCAGAGCCATTTGAGCCATCACTTCAGGAACAGGCGTGAAAATTATTTACTCGAGCATTCTTTCGCTTGTAAGAATTAAAATATCTGGCTCCTTTTTTTACTCAAATTTGAATGTAGCGTCATTTGTCACAAAAAGTTTGAACTGAAATTACTGTTGCGAACAGCGTGTCTCAGTGCACACTTTTACATATAGGCAAAACTAGTTGGAGTTCACTGTGCAGGAAATTATATCAAAACTTTTACTCCAAACACCACGGAAATGAAACTGTGCACTGCCCAAAAAAATTTGAACACTGAAATTATGTAGCAACACTATGAAACACTCGCCGATCACTGACCCATCACAAAAATGCTTAGGATTTGCCTACTCTAGTTCAGGAAGCAGCGCGTTAGCGTACTCGGCTAACCTGATGGGTAAATTATGTTAGACGAATTTCACCGGAAAAATACCAGCAATAACAAAACGTCACCTGATAACTTTCAGTATTATCAGCAACAACAGGAAATCGCGCCAGCTAAAATATGCTAAAGTAAAGCTAAACTTCTGCGAGAAAGATTGGTGTGATTGTTCTCATACTAGAAAACACATACTAGAAAAAACTTCGCACTAGAAATGAAAATATTAATCCGTTCATTATCCTGCCAATGCCGTATTTTAAGCTCTTATTTCAGAACAGCGTAAAGCTCACAGGTAACCAGAAACCTTGCTTTTCTCACAAAAGTCTTACAACAAAGCTTTTATGATTATGCAGAGTGAAATGAATAAACTGAAATCACCTAAACTGAGGTGGGAAAGTGGGAAAGTGCACTGTTCTACTGCAAGAATCGCAAACATTATCAGCACGCGCTAGCAAAAATTTTTACCTTAAAAACGTATCCACGAGGCAAACCCATTCTCTCTGTTTCATAAATGCTGCGTCTGTAAGTCCTTCCATTAGATTAATAATTCCTAACAATTTTCTTCAGCAAAATCCTCCTCCACGATGCACTACGCTAAAATTTCTGCCAGCTTATTCCATGTCCAACGGTCGACTACTCTCCGCTCTACAACTGAGCCAAAGGTAATCAAGTTCAGAGATACTACTGGCACTGCCGAAAGTCGACTGTTCCACAGCTGTCAAAGGGACTCTGTGATACAATATCCACAGTCAACGTCTGTATTCAGGAGTTTTGGAAACCGCGGTGATGCAAAACGTTTTTTGATGTGTGTATTATGTACTCACTCCCCTCTACAAATCCTAGGAAACTGTAACTGGAATTTTAGATCACCCTGTATGTGTGTGAAAGACATTTTCTTAATTACGAAATTAAGTCTCGGTTATATGACAACTTGAGTGCGAAAACCTCTGATATTACAGAATCAAATTTGTAAGTTCGGAAGATAGGAGACCAGATGCTGGCGTAAGTGGAGCAGTGAGAATGGGATGTGAGTCGTTCTTGGGTAACTCAGTCGTTGGAGTACTTGCCCACAAAAGGCAAAGGTCCCAACTACGAGTCTCGACCCGGCACGCAGTTTTAATCTGTCAGGAAGATTCATATCCGATATTGTCTGCGTCTGTTCGTATGCCAAAATTTTGTACCACACAACTATTATATTACAGGGTGTTACAAAAAGGTACGGCCAAACTTTCAGGAAACATTCCTCACACAGAAAGAAAGAAAATATGTTTTGTGGACATGTGTCCGGAAACGCTTCCTTTCCATGTTAGAGCTCATTTTATTACTTCTCTTCAAATCACATTAATCATGGAATGGAAACAGACAGCAACAGAACGCACCAGCGTGACTTCAAACACTTTGTTACAGACAATGTTCAAAATGTCCTCCGTTAGCGAGGATCCATGCATCCACCCTCCCTCGCATGGAATCCCTGACGCGCTGATGCAGCCCTGGAGAATGGCGTATTGTATCACAGCCGTCCACAATACGAGCACGAAGAGTCTCTACATTTGGTACCGGGGTTGCGTAGACAAGAGCTTTCAAATGCCCCCCTAAATGAAGGTCAGGAGAGCGTGGAGGCCATGGAATTGGTCCGCCTCTACCAATCCATCGGTCACCGAATCTGTTGTTGAGAAGCGTACGAACACTTCGACTGAAATGTGCAGGAGCTCCATCGTGCATGAACCACATGCTGTGTGGTACTTGTAAAGGGCCATGCTCTAGCAGCACAGGTAGAGTATCCCGTACGAAATTATGGCGGTGAATCGAGGAAGTACAGTACATACTGACGAAACTAAAATGAGCTCTAAGATGGAAATTAACCGTTTCCGGACACATGTCCACATAACATCTTTTCTTTATTTGTGTGTGAGGAATGTTTCCTGAAAGTTGGGCCGTACCTTTTTGTAACACCCTGTATATCTTCAGCGCTCCAAAAATAAATGATATTGAAGATTTATTTTGTGTCTGGTCGATGTAGTTGAGAAAGGTGAAATACAAGACCAAGTCGTAAGCAGTGGGACTGCACTGCCGATTCGGCACATTCACAGTGCCCCCCTTTTCCCCTCTCGCCATCCTTCCCCCCCCCCCCCCCCCCCCCTATACCACCACCACGCTCAGGCAGCGTGCCGTGGCAGTAGGTTAGGGTGCAGCCAGGCTGACCAGCGTGGTACTCTCAGGCAGTCCGAGGGCAGTGCATGACCGCTACCTACGGATTATGGCTGGGAGGAAACCTGACAGCAACGCCACCATGTTGAATAATGCTTTTCGTGCAGCCACAGGACGTCATGTTACGACTTAAACTATGCGCAATAGGCTGCATGATGCACAACTTCACTCCCGACGTCCATGGCGAGGTCCATCTTTGCAAACACCACACCGTACAGCGCGGTACAGATGAGACCCAGCAGCATGCCGAATAGACCGCTCAGGATTGGCATCACGTTCTCTTCACCGATGAGTGTCGCATATGGCTTCAACCAGTAACCGTCCTTTGGAGGCAACTCGATGAGGCGGAACGCCTTAGACACACTGTCCATCGAGTGCAGCAAGGTGGAGGTTCCCTGCTGTTTTGGGGTGGCAATATGAGGGACCGACGTACGCCGCGGGCGGTCATTGAAAGCGCCGTAACGGCTGTGAATGCCATCCTCCGACTGATAGTGCAACCATATCGGCAGCGTATTTGTAAGGCATTCGTCTTCATGGACGACAATTCGCGCCCCCCATCGCGCACTTCTTGTGAATGACTTCCTTAAGAATAACAACATCATTCGACTAGAGTGGCTAGCATCTTCTCCAGACAAAAAACCCTATGGAACATGCCTCGGATAGATTGAAAAGGCCTATTTATGGACGAGGTGACCCACCACCTACTCTGAACGGTCAACGCCGAATTGCCGTTGAGGAGTGGGACCATTTGAACCAACAGTGCCTTAATGAACTTCTGGATAGTATGCCACGACGAATACAGGTCTGCATCAATGCAAGAGGACGTGCTTCTCGGTATTAGAGGTACCGGTGTGTACAGTAATCTGGAGCACCACCTGTGAAGTTCTCGCTGTGTGGTGGTACAACATGCAATGTATGGTTATCTTGAGCAATAAAAGGGCGGAAATGATGTTTATGTTGATCTCTATTCCAGGTTTATGGACAGGTTTCGGAACTCTCGGAACCGAGGTGATGCAAAACGTTATTTGATGCGTGTATTTCTGGAAATACGTTCGTCCAGGTAATGCAATCAAGTGATTAACATTGAAAGATCGCAAGTCAATGTAAGCAATAGATAAGCTATTGCAAATGTAAATTGCTAGTACATTAATAATCGGTGTAACCACCAGAATGTTGATGCAAGCATGGAAACGAGCATCCATTGTACTGTAAAGGTGCTAGATGTCAGTCTGTGGGATGGAGTTCCATACCTGTTGCACTTGGTAGGTGATACAGGGATGTTAATGCTGGTTGTACACTCCTGGAAATGGAAAAAAGAACACATTGACACCGGTGTGTCAGACCCACCATACTTGCTCCGGACACTGCGAGAGGGCTGTACAAGCAATGATCACACGCCAGGCACAGCGGACACACCAGGAACCGCGGTGTTGGCCGTCGAATGGCGCTAGCTGCGCAGCATTTGTGCACCGCCGCCGTCAGTGTCAGCCAGTTTGCCGTGGCATACGGAGCTCCATCGCAGTCTTTAACACTGGTAGCATGCCGCGACAGCGTGGACGTGAACCGTATGTGCAGTTGACGGACTTTGAGCGAGGGCGTATAGTGGGCATGCGGGAGGCCGGGTGGACGTACCGCCGAATTGCTCAACACGTGGGGCGTGAGGTCTCCACAGTACATCGATGTTGTCGCCACTGGTCGGCGGAAGGTGCACGTGCCCGTCGACCTGCGACCGGACCGCAGCGACGCACGGATGCACGCCAAGACCGTAGGATCCTACGCAGTGCCGTAGGGGACCGCACCGCCACTTCCCAGCAAATTAGGGACACTGTTGCTCCTGGGGTATCGGCGAGGACCATTCGCAACCGTCTCCATGAAGCTGGGCTACGGTCCCGCACACCGTTAGGCCGTCTTCCGCTCACGCCCCAACATCGTGCAGCCCGCCTCCAGTGGTGTCGCGACAGGCATGAATGGAGGGACGAATGGAGACGTGTCGTCTTCAGCGATGAGAGTCGCTTCTGCCTTGGTGCCAATGATGGTCGTATGCGTGTTTGGCGCCGTGCAGGTGAGCGCCACAATCAGGACTGCATACGACCGACGCACACAGGGCCAACACCCGGCATCATGGTGTGGGGAGCGATCTCCTACACTGGCCATACACCACTGGTGATCGTCGAGGGGACACTGAATAGTGCACGGTACATCCAAACCGTCATCGAACCCATCGTTCTACCATTCCTAGACCGGCAAGGGAACTTGCTGTTCCAACAGGACAATGCACGTCCGCATGTATCCCGTGCCACCCAACGTGCTCTAGAATGTGTAAGTCAACTACCCTGGCCAGCAAGATCTCCGGATTTGTCCCCCATTGAGCATGTTTGGGACTAGATGAAGCGTCGTCTCACGCGGTCTGCACGTCCAGCACGAACGCTGGTCCAACTGAGGCGCCATGTGGAAATGGCATGGCAAGCCGTTCCACAGGACTACATCCAGCATCTCTACGATCGTCTCCATGGGAGAATAGCAGCCTGCATTGCTGCGAAAGGTGGATATACACTGTACTAGTGCCGACATTGTGCATGCTCTGTTGCCTGTGTCTATGTGCCTGTGGTTCTGTCAGTGTGATCATGTGATGTATCTGACCCCAGGAATGTGTCAATAAAGTTTCCCCTTCCTGGGACAATGAATTCACGGTGTTCTTATTTCAATTTCCAGGAGTGTAGATGAGATCGGTGGTGTCGTCGCATGATGGCTCATTTGTGCTCAGATCTCGTAATCAGGCAGGCCAAGCAAACATGTCCAAACTCTCTAGAGCACGTTCCATTACAACAGAGGTATGTGGACGAGCGTTATCCTGTTGGAAAACACTCCCTGGAGTGCTGTTTATGAATGACGGCACAACAGGTTGAAACACCAGACTGACGTACGATTTTGCACTCAAGGTGCGTGGGATAACCACAAGGATACTCCTGGCGTTGCAGACCGTAAGCCCAGGTGTAGGTCCAACGTGTCTGGCACGCAGACAGGTTGTCTGCAGGCCCTCAGCTGGCGTCGTCCTAACCAACACACGGCCATGTAAGTGGTGGTCGTTTGGGGTCAGTGGAAAGCACGCTACAGGGGGTTTGTCTCGCAGCTATCCTTGGATTAACAGATTAGTAACAGTTCGATGTGTGACTGTGGTGCCAACTGCTGCTCAAATTGCTGCTGCAGATGCAGTACGATGTTTCGGAGCGCTACGCCTAACACGATGCTCCCGTCTCGGCAATGACCATCTTCAGATTCTAAAGGCGGCATACACTTGTCAAACAACGCATGAACCTGTGTTCAGTGTATGCCGCCTTTAGAATCTGAAGGTGGTCGTTGTATGGCCGAAACCGGTTATGACTGTGTCATAAGAATGCACGTCTGGATCCTGGTCTTCTCGCGACCGTCAATTTGTGAGAGCAGCGCTGCCATGAGTCAAGTATAGTGTCTACATGCATGTCAAGTCTTTCAGTATCGGAGAAGGAACATCCAGCTTCTCTTATCCATATTACCCGACCTTCGTTCAAACTGTGGGGTGTTGATAATGACGTCTTTGTCGCCTTAGTCATCGACTCGCCGCGTCCAATCTGAAAGGGAACTAACGCTCAAGGCCGTTATAGCTTATGTTTAAAACAAACATGATATGCATCGTTATAGTGCCGCTGCTAGCACCACTGTTATGAGAATGGCGTGACATTTCAGAAGACATCATCTTTCAGCTGTAGAAACACGCCTACCACTATCGGTTATGTCGCGCAACTCCTTCTTGCTTTTGCGATTTTTTTTTCGTCCGTGTATGAAGAACATGCCATCTCACTGGTCATGCTTTGTAAATAGGGTGTTCTTGGTCATTCGGTCCTTTTCTTTTCCTACGATTTAACCTCTGAAAATGTGTACTAAAGTGATTTCTTGTTTAATTATGTGTCTAAGGGATTTTCGAAAAAACGACATTTTGTCCATGGAGTGAGTAATTGATTATTTGGTAATTTTTTTGTTCATTTATTGACGCAATCACGTTCTTATGACACAGTCATAACCGGTTTCGGCCATACAATGACCATCTTCAGATTCTAAAGGCGGCATACAATTGCCAAATAACGCATGAACCTGTGTTCAGTGTATGCCGCCTTTAGAATCTGAAGATGGTCATTGTGTGGCCGAAACAGGCTATGACTGTGTCGTAAGAATGTGACTACGTCTATAGCATGAACCTGTGTTCAGTGTATGCCGACTTTAGAATCTGAAGATGGTCATTGTGTGGCCGAAACAGGCTATGACTGTGTCGTAAGAATGTGACTGCGTCTATAGCATGAACCTGTGTTCAGTGTATGCCGACTTTAGAATCTGAAGATGGTCATTGTGTGGCCGAAACAGGCTATGACTGTGTCGTAAGAATGTGACTGCGTCTATAGCATGAACCTGTGTTCAGTGTATGCCGACTTTAGAATCTGAAGATGGTCATTGTGTGGCCGAAACAGGCTATGACTGTGTCGTAAGAATGTGACTGCGTCTATAGCATGAACCTGTGTTCAGTGTATGCCGACTTTAGAATCTGAAGATGGTCATTGTGTGGCCGAAACAGGCTATGACTGTGTCGTAAGAATGTGACTGCGTCTATAGCATGAACCTGTGTTCAGTGTATGCCGACTTTAGAATCTGAAGATGGTCATTGTGTGGCCGAAACAGGCTATGACTGTGTCGTAAGAATGTGACTGCGTCTATAGCATGAACCTGTGTTCAGTGTATGCCGCCTTTAGAATCTGAATATGGTCATTGTGTGGCCGAAACAGGATATGACTGTGTCGTAAGGATGTGACTGCGTCTGTAGCATGAACCTGTGTTCAGTGTATACCGACTTTAGAATCTGAAGATGGTCATTGTGTGGCCGGAACCGGTTACGACTGTCATAAGAATGTGATTGCGTCTATAAATAAACAAAAAAAAAATTACAAGGGATTTTCCTTTGTGTTGGGCTGTAACTTTCTGTAGTTGCTTGTTGTTTACTACTTCTTGTAGGACTACCTCATTCATTCTTCTGTCAGTAGGCTAGTTCTTGTGGTTCTCTTCTAGACTCACATTTCTGCGTCCTCGAGATGACCTTTGTTCTGCTTTGCTCGTGTGGAAGTTCCAGCTCCTTATGCTAGGCCAATCCTTGCAAATATCTTTACAATTTTTTTTCTTAGGAGTGGAACCTAATATAGTTGCCTGGTAGAAGATCCTTCTTATTTTGGAAGGCACTCTTGGACAGTACTGTTCTTATGGTTTCCTTCAGACATCTTTTCGTTCGCAACTCTACCGAGATAGTGAAATTCCCTGAGTAGTTCACTGCCTATTCTTAAGGCAATCTTCCGCCTGTTTTCTTGTCTGTAACCATGACTTTTGTCTTCTTGGTTTCTGTTTTTAGTTTTGGTTTTGCAGTGTAGACATAGTGTGTAGTGGGGCGATCACTCTGTTGCATAAATAATTCAAAAGCCAAGATCGCTCAAATACTGTTTACTGGATAACCGGTTTCAACACACTAAAGGTGCCATCATCGGATCTGAATGTAGCTTAACATTTATAAACCATATGGATATAACTATACATGACGCAGACCGTTCTTGTTGTTGTTGTGGTCGTCAGTCCAGAGACTGGTTTGATGCAGCTCTCCATGCTACTCTATCCTGTGCAAGTTTCTTCATCTCCCAGTACTTACTGCAACTTACATCCTTCTGAATCTGCTTAGTGCATTCATCTCTTGGTCTCCCTCTACGATTTTTACCCTCCACGCTGCCCTCTAATACTAAATTTGTAATCCCTTGATGCCTCAGAACACGTCCTACCAACCGATCCCTTCTTCTTGTCAAGTTGTGCCACAAACTGCTCTTCTCACCAATTCTATTCAATACCTCCTCATTAGTTATGTGATCTACCCATCTAATCTTCAGCATTCTTCTGTAGCACCACGTTTCAAAAGCTTCTATTCTCTTCTTCTCCAAACTATTTATCGTCCATGTTTCACTTCCATACATGGCTACACTACATACAAATACTTTCAGAAACGACTTCTTGACACTTAAATCCATACTTGGTGTTAACAAATTTCTCTTCTTCAGAAACGCTTTCCTTGCCATTGCCAGTCTACATTTTATATCCTCTCTACTTCGACCATCATCAGTTGTTTTGCTTCCCAAATAGCGAAACTCATTTACTACTTTAAGTGTCTCATTTCCTAGTCTAATTCCCTCAGCATCAGCCGTCTTAATTCGACTACATTCCATTATCATCGTTTTGCTTTTGTTGATGTTCATCTTATATCCTCCTTTCAAGACACTGTCTATTCCGTTCAACTGCTCTTCCAAGTCCTTTGCTGTCTCTGACAGAACTACAATGTCATCAGCGAACCTCCAAGTTTTGTCACAAAAATAAAAAAAAAAAACTGCTCTCAGCTAGTCTGCCTCATGTATCGTTATATCCAATTGGTTTATAAATGTTAAGTACATTTACATCCGATGATGGCACCTTTAGTGTACTGAAATCGGTTATCCAGTAAACAGTATTTACGCGATTTCGGCTTTTGAATTATTTCTAATTTTGGTTTTGTTATCTCTTCATGTGAGACTTTAAGCATGTGTTTAGTGTCTTTTCTGAGTCTACCACTACTGGAATGTCATCGGCAAATTTGATGCAGTAAATATTCATGAGATAAAATTTGGTTCTCTTTTCTTTCATTGTTGTTGTGACCTCTTCTACGAACATATTAAAAAAGTGATGTGATAGAGGGCACCCCATCTCACTCTCGTTCTGATTTTTGCTTCTTTCTTTGTACTGTTAATATCTGCTTCACTACTTTTCCTGTTGTATATACACAAAACTAGTCGCCTGTCCTGGTAAAGTCTTGCTTTTGGCATTGTTTTAAATAGTAACTTCCAATCAACCATGTCAAATATCTTTTTCTGTTTGCATCTAAACTTCTTTCCGTAATTTGACGTAGTGGCAATACGCTTCCACCGTTTCTTTCCCTGATCTGAAGCCAAACTAATCATTACTATAATGCAGTGCCTGTACAAACTACGATACAACGTTTATTAGGACGTGCATACATGTGCGAATGGACAGGCACTGCGGTCACTACAGCCGTTGTGAAATACATGAAATGTATTGACAGTAGCGAATATGGACAACCATTAGCTGTATAGTGGAATGACTACAGTAAAAATATGTTTCGGACCGTACTTCGTGGTTTGACGAGATGTGAAAGTTTGTGTGTGGTTGTGAGTCGTGCACGGATAGCCAGATGGTAAGGCGACCGCTCGCGATAAGCAGAGAATCCGGGTTCGAGCCCCGGTCCGGCACCAATTTTCGCTGTCGTCATTCCAGTACACAGCTGATGGCTGTCCATATTACGCACCTACCAATACATTTCAAGGTAATCATTGGCTACGTTACAATGTGTTTTATTTGTCATCCACTTTTTAACATAATGTTTACATACATGTGGCGGAAGAGCTATTGTCCTATAATTTGTGCATTTCTTTGCATTTTCTCTCCCTGCTAATGTAATAGTTACACATTTTGTCAATATTTCTTCCACAATAATTTCTGAATTACTATATAAATACATTCATTAAATGAAGCACATATCTGTTCTGAACAGGTAAAATATATTAACAAAGTTAATAAAGACTACATCTTTCTGAGTTTTATTCGTCTCTTCCCAAGCAGTTATCTCGTTCTTCTCTCAGGTTGCAGAACTGGAAATGGCGCGTATTAACACTTTTGTGCCTCCAGTTCGGCCCGGTTTGCACGAGCGGGCAATTGAATATTGATACATGCTTGTTCCGCCCAGCTTTGCGCAGCGGAGGTGTTGAAATGTCAAATGGCATTCGGCGGGAATGTTAATCGATTGATATTTCAACAATTCAGAATTTAATTTGCAAATGCGTTGATAGGGCTGACGAGTTCTCGCGATTGGATTTTCGCTGCGCGGTTTCGGAGAGGAGGGGGGGGGGGGGGGGGGGACGTAGCGCTGGACACAGCCAGAAATGTGTCACGAGGTCCGAAAAGGTATGATACGAACATACGCGTGTAGTTCTATTTTTAAGTACCGTGTAGTCATCATCTTCATCATCCTCATTATCTTTCTGTATACACTGCTCCACCAGCAGACTTCTCCTTTCTTTGTAGTCCCCATTTCGTAACAGGCCTCATACTGCTTCCTTGCAGAAAATTCATCTTTCATTACAAATACAGAATGGTAAATTAAATCATAGTTTTTCTTGCAGCATCATAATACTGGTTGGGTTGTTCTGGGGGGGAAGAGACCAAACTGCGAGGTCATCGGTCTCATCGGTTTAGAGAAGAACGTGG
Organism: Schistocerca serialis cubense; assembly: GCF_023864345.2. Lineage (NCBI taxonomy): Eukaryota > Metazoa > Arthropoda > Insecta > Orthoptera > Acrididae > Schistocerca > Schistocerca serialis. The sequence continues at coordinate 56,308,858 of NC_064649.1, read as the reverse complement.
AGAGAAGTCGGCGGTGCCCTTTCAAAGGAACCATCCCGGCATTTGCCTGGAGCGATTTAGGGAAATCACGGAAAACCTAAATCAGGATGGCCAAACGCGGGATTGAACCGTCGTTCTCCCGAATGCGAGTCCAGTGTGCTAACCACTGCGCCACCTCGCTCGGTCATAATACTGGTTCCCCGCAGGATTCACCTGTGTTCTTAGGTTTACCATACCTGCTACTGTAAGAATCAAATAAGTGAGTCAAATAAAATTAAAAAAAAAACGGATGTACTTATTTTAAATTTAATATTGAATGTTATTGTTCAGGAGTAGGATTTTTTCAGCGTCGGCTTGTAAGTGAACTTTAGACTGATCTTTCTTATTTCGCCTTCTAGTTTATTTGTTCAAAATAAAGCTATTCGTTCATTTTTAACACAAAATTACATTGTTGCCAGCTGAGGTTATTTCACAAACGTCTGTATATGAGAGAGAGAGAGAGAGAGAGAGAGAGAGAGAGAGGGAGAGATAGATACAAGCCTTCCAGGAAGCAGCGAAATTAACGTGCATGCTCTTGGCGTCAGCTCGAAATAAAGCACTCTTTAACGTTCGAGTGCTTCGGAAGTCGATAATTCAAAACATACATTTCTGCAGCAATAAATATTAATATAGGTATTTTCTAGCGGCTTATTGTAATATAAAGGCAATTGCAAATTTATTCTGTTATTTTAAGTTTAGTCGAACACACAAAAAATACATTCCTGGAAATTGAAATAAGAACACCGTGAATTCATTGTCCCAGGAAGGGGAAACTTTATTGACACATTCCTGGGGTCAGATACATCACATGATCACACTGACAGAACCACAGGCATATAGACACAGGCAACAGAGCATGCACAATGTCGGCACTAGTACAGTGTATATCCACCTTTCGCAAGCAATGCAGGCTGCTATTCTCCCATGGAGACGATCGTAGAGATGCTGGATGTAGTCCTGTGGAACGGCTTGCCATGCCATTTCCACCTGGCGCCTCAGTTGGACCAGCGTTCGTGCTGGACGTGCAGACCGCGTGAGACGACGCTTCATCCAGTCCCAAACATGCTCACTGGGGGACAGATCCGGAGATCTTGCTGGCCAGGGTAGTTGACTTACACCTTCTAGAGCACGTTGGGTGGCACGGGATACATGCGGACGTGCATTGTCCTGTTGGAACAGCAAGTTCCCTTGCCGGTCTAGGAATGGTAGAACGATGGGTTCGATGACGGTTTGGATGTACCGTGCACTATTCAGTGTCCCCTCGACGATCACCAGTGGTGTACGGCCAGTGTAGGAGATCGCTCCCCACACCATGATGCCGGGTGTTGGCCCTGTGTGCCTCGGTCGTATGCAGTCCTGATTGTGGCGCTCACCTGCACGGCGCCGAACACGCATACGACCATCATTGGCACCAAGGCAGAAGCGACTCTCATCGCTGAAGACGACACGTCTCCATTCGTCCCTCCATTCACGCCTGTCGCGACACCACTGGAGGCGGGCTGCACGATGACGGGGCGTGAGCGGAAGTCGGCCTAACGGTGTGCGGGACCGTAGCCCAGCTTCATGGAGACGGTTGCGAATGGTCCTCGCCGATACCCCAGGAGCAACAGTGCCCCTAATTTGCTGGGAAGTGGCGGTGCAGTCCCCTACGGCACTGCGTAGGATCCTACGGTCTTGGCGTGCATCCGTGCGTCGCTGCGGTCCGGTCCCAGGTCGATGGGCACGTGCACCTTCCGCCGACCACTGGCGACAACATCGATGTACTGTGGAGACCTCACGCCCCACGTGTTGAGCAATTCGGTGGTACGTCCACCCGGCTTCCCGCATGCCCACTATACGCCCTCGCTCAAAATCCGTCAACTGCACATACGGTTCACGTCCACGCTGTCGCGGCATGCTACCAGTGTTAAAGACTGCGATGGAGCTCCGTATGCCACGGCAAACTGGCTGACACTGACGGCGGCGGTGCACAAATGCTGCGCAGCTAGCGCCATTCGACGGCCAACACCGCGGTTCCTGGTGTGTCCGCTGTGCCGTGCGTGTGATCATTGCTTGTACAGCCCTCTCGCAGTGTCCGGAGCAAGTATGGTGGGTCTGACACACCGGTGTCAATGTGTTCTTTTTTCCATTTCCAGGAGTGTATTTTTCGTGCAGTTCCTATTAAGTTCTGGTCTTTTAACTTTAGTTACACACATTGCAAAATCGTTTTGTTGAAAATATACTGTAACATAAAGAAGAAAAAAAAGAAAGCAAGCCCACGGACCATGAAGACATTATCCGGATGGGGCGGAATCAATAGATGTGACGTACATGTACTGACAAACAAATGAGTATAATTTCAGAAAGATGTCGATACAGTATCAACCAAAACTCCGATTTAGTTCGTATTGTGTGCTGTATTCCAACAGAACGGGCTTAAACGTTAATTAAAAGTGACACCAGAACCATAGAGCACAGGAAAAGCTAGCTGCTATTAACTTAATTACGAGGGTAATCCCAAAAGTAAGGTCTCCTATTTTTTGCTGGGAAGCGGCGGTGCGGTCCCCTACGGCACTGCGTAGGATCCTACGGTCTTGGCGTGCATCCGTGCGTCGCTGCAGTCCGGTCCCAGGTCGACGGGCACGTGCACCTTCCGCCGACCACTGCCGACAACATCGATGTACTGTGGAGACCTCACGCCCCACGTGTTGAGCACTCTGTGTGGCAGTTGGTCACACTGTTATGAAGAGTGCTTCACGCGCTGTGTGTAAACATGCGCACGCCGCGCTGAGGCGCTCAGTCTTGGCTTGGCAGCCGTTGAGAATGGAGCTCCCGTTGGATGTTACCGCCAAGCGCGAATTGCGCGCATTTATTCGGTTTTTGAACGCAAAGGGCACTGCGCCGATTGAAATCCATCGCCAATTGAAGGAAGTGTATGGTGAGTCGTGCATGGATGTCAAAAATGTTCGTAAGTGGTGTAGAGAGTTTGCAGCTGGTCGTACCGAAATTCGCGACGAACAAAGGAGCGGGAGACCGTCATTTTCTGAGGAGACAGTGTTGAAGGTTGAGCAAAGCATGCTTGAAGATCGGTGGATCGCCCTGGATGATCTCTGCACGTTGGTTCCTGAGGTTTCCCGAAGCAGCGCTAACAGAATTTTAACGGAAACATTGAACTACCGGAAGGTGTGCGCAAAATGGGTGCCACGCATGCTGACTGAGGACCACATGCGGAAACGAGTTGATGCTTCCCCCGCATTTCTTCACCGCCTTGCAGCCGAACAGGACAACTTTCTGCACTCAATCGTTCCCTAGGTTAAAAGAACATTTGGCCGGAAAGTGATTCAGCTGCGACGACGAGGTGAAAGAAGAGAGGTTCATAACTTTTTGCACAGCATGGCGGCGAGCTAGTATGACATGGGTACACAAAAACTGCCACAGCGTCTACAAAAATGCATCGACAGAAATGGTGATTATGTCGAAAAATAGCTAAATGTTCAAGCTTTAAATTGTTCTAAACCATTGTGGAAATAAATGGTTCAAATGGCTCTGAGCACTATGGGGCTTAACTGCTGAGGTCATCAGTCCCCTAGAATTTAGAACTACTTAAACCTAACTAACCTAAAGACATCACACGCATCCATGCCCGAGGCGGGATTCGAACCTGCGACCGTAGCGTCTCTCGATTCCAGACTGTAGCGCCTAGAACCGCTCGGCCACACCGGCCGGCTTGTTGAAATAAACAGGTCTATGTACTTATAAAAAGAATACGAGACCTTACTTTTCGGATTACTCTCGTATATAGCTTCCGTGGGGAAGTTGGTAGAGTGTTATATCGTTTTACCAGGGATCCTCGGTTCAGACCCCAATGACGAAACTTTTTTTAACAGTAAGACGCCTGCGAGTGTTATGTGGGACTAATAATACTTCCGCACGTGTTACGCAATTATTTCTTTATTCTATTGTTCCGATTATTTGCGTTTATTATGTGAAAGTACAAATGCATCAGGTGCTTCACCACAAGAGGTGGTCTGTTGTCTGTTCTGTCGCACATGTCCGACAGAACACCATACCTATCTATGCAGATGTACTCTATAGGTTTGCTACTTCCAACCAACGGAGCGAAAGCAGACTGCCAAAAGAACATTGCTACACACTCCGAATAGTCCTTTTACATGTCGGCAAAATGTTCTCCCATGGAACAGTTTCACGCGCTAAGAGTTTAAAAGAATTGCTGGGATTTTTTTAACGATCCTTCAAAGGGTGGTGTGGGACAAAGTGGGCAGGGATCGCAACCCGAGGCCTGACCACGATGTCCCCTTACCGCCCTCCAGAAAGCAAGGAAAGCGAAGGGAACGTGGAGTAGAGGTACAACGAACGTCGTTTATTTATTTATTTTTCTTTCCGTTCTTTTTTATTTTTATTTATTTATTTAGTTTAGGCATTAATATAATCGAGAATATCAAGAAACCGTCATGCAAGAATGGGGGCGTAGCAAAGACTTTAGATTAAGAGGAACATTCCGATTACCGCTGAATATATCGGTTCTAGACGCAATGGCAAGGAAAGCGTTTCTGAAGGAGAGAAATTTGTTAACATCGAGTATATATGTAAGTGTCAGAAAGTCGTTTCTGAAAGTATTTGTATGGAGTGTAGCCATGTATGGAAGTGAGACGTGGACGATAAATAGTTTAGACAAGAAGAGAATAGACGGTTTAGAAATGTGCTGCTACGGAAGAATGCTGAAGATTAGATGGGTAGATCACATAACTAATGAGGAGGTATTAGATAGAATCGGGGAGAAGAGAAATTTGTGGCACAACTTGAGTAGAAGAAGGGATCGGTTGGTAGGACATGTTGTGAGGCAGCAGGGGATCACCAATTTAGTACTGGAGGGTGGCGTGGAGTGTAAAAATCGTAGAGGGAGGCCAAGAGATGAATAAACTAAACAGATTCAGAAGAATGGAGGTGGTAGTAGGTACTGGGAGATGAAGAAGCTTGCACAGGATAGACTAGCATGGAGAGCTGCATCAAACCAGTCTCAGGACTGAAGACCACAACAACAACAACAACATAGCGGTTCAAGGCACCTGCTCTGGGGTGGGTTAAGCAAGACATTGCCGAGTAAATTGGAGAAAAACTGTATTTTGGACAACTGTACAGTGGCAGTTCCTTAGAACGCAGGACCTGAAACTTCCTGGCAGATTAAAACTGTGTGCCGGACCGAGACTCGAACTCGAGACCTTTGCCTTTCGGCGACAAGTGCTCTACCATCTGAGCTACCCAAGCACGACTCACACCCCGTCCTCACAGCTTTACTTCTGCCAGTACCTCGTCTCCTACCTTCCAAACTCTACAGAAGCTCTCCTGCGAACCATGCAGAACTAGTACTCCTGAAAGAAAGGATATTGTGGAGACATGGCTTAACGACAGCCTGGGGGATGTTTCCAGAATGAGATTTTCACTCTGCAGCGGAGTGTGCGCTGATATGAAACTTCCTGGCAGATTAAAACTGTGCGCCGGACCGGCACACAGTTTTAATACGCCAGGAAGTTTCATATCAGGGCACACTCCGCTGCAGAGTGAAAATTTCATTCTGAACGCAGGACCTTTTTGACGTCGGTATTACCCTCTACCAACTCACCCAAGCGACTTCCGCAATGCCATGATTCACAGATACACTTTTCCTTCTCTCTGTCGTGCTACTGTTACCTTTAATTACCGTTTACGCGTGTTCTACTGGACGACAGTACTTAGCACGAACTAAATTGGCATTTTAGTTGATACTCTATCCACATACTACGTTTGGTACCGATCTGAGTGACTGTTAGAGGTTTGAGTGTTAGCATTGACCACAGAAAAAAGGGGCTTTCATGAAAGTGTTCAACCATTGTATCCAAGCCATTATAACTCCCTACGTACATTCGTTGTGCTACCTGGGTTGCTAGTTGAACTTTTTTTACAACAACGCACCGCAGTTCTAGATCGCTCCTCGTCGTGCGTGCATAGGAGGGACTGCCTGCTTCGGTTTGGCTGTGGTTGTTCCTTCGCAAAACGGATCATCAACAGTGGACCTGAGCAGCTGAAACGTCCCTGGCGGATTTGTTGTTCAGGTGACATCCGACGTTCACGTTCGAAGTCACTGACCGACCAATTCTGCTCTTACTCCTTCTTTTCTGACAACACAATGCGCCCTACTGTCACATATTGCCGATGTAATGACTTGTACATCGATAATCTTAAGGCTGTTGGAAGCCAACAAGGGCACTCCAAGGTAGGAAATCAAATGCAGAGAGCAGGCAGAAGTGGTAGCTTGTAGGTTACCAGTGGTAAACTGCAACGGTAGAGCCCTGCAAATTACAGACGCTCTAGGCAGCTGTTTCAGGGGAGAAGTTTCACTTCAGAGAATTACCCACCCACCGCCTAGACCCTGTTGTAAGTAGAAAATGGCCACGCACGAAAAACAGAGGCAGCAAGCTTGGTACTTGCCACTGAGAACTGCAACGTCAGTGGGTTTACACAGAGAGCGCTACGGCAGTGCTCTTCAGAGGCCTCTGGGCGGGGACAAGAGGCGTAAAAAACTACTGTTGCTGGCCATAAGAGGACACTGTCAGGTATGACCACAGCTCTCGTATTTTTTGGTACGTTATGCTGTAACATTTAGTTTTAATTTTGTCCGAAGAAGGTGTCCCTTGTGACACCGAAGATTAGGTCACAATTTAATTGTGTTTGTGACTGAGGGCTGTGTTTTTCAAAAATTTTGAAGGTCAATGACGTTTAGCTTTCAGCTGAACACTTATGCTACCAACCTTGGAGTCTGGCTATGTGGCGTCCAGATATATCCCTACCCACCGACTAAGAGAAGGGGAGGAATCTGAATGGCCAGAGACACACCGAAGGTGCAGAGCCAATCGTCAGATTGACCAGAGCCTCTAAAGTGCTGGTGGATTGGTCGGCCGATCGTAGGATGATTGTTTAGTTGATTTGGGAGAGGGGACCAAACAGCGAGGTCATCGGTCCCATCGGATTAGGAAAGGACAGGGAAGGAAATCGGCCGTGCCCTTTCAAAGGAACCATCCCGGCATTTGGGGAAATCGGCCGTGCCCTCTCAAAGGAACCATCCCGGCATTTAGGGAAATCGCGGAAAACCTCAATCAGGATGGCCGGACCCGGGTTTGAACCGAACGTAGGAATGGAGAAATAGCGTGCAGCGCCAGTCCTTTAAAAACGCACGTTTCTGTATTGAGACAGAGTTCTTAATCAGATCACTGTGACGCCAATTGCAAGTCGCTCGTTGCCAGTCTCGGGAAGATTCGACATTTTTCTCACTCGCAGTGGCGCTCACAAAGTCTGACCTCAAAATGCCGCTAGTGTCCGCTACATTTGTTGGCACTCAGCACCACGTATTCAAGCACTGGCTTCTGTTGGGCAACCAGTTACCTCCTTCCACTTTTCTAGTTCAGAATTAACCTTCAGTGTAGTAGCTAGACTGATCGTTATTTCACCGAGGTGGTGAAAGCTCCTAATAATGTGACGGACCTCCTTTTGCCCGGCGCAGTGCGGCATACAGACGTGACATGGACTCAACAAGTCACTGAAAGGCCTCTGCCGATGTATTGAGCCATTCCACCTCTATAACCGTTCATAATTGCGAAGGTGTTGCCGGTGCAGGATTTTGTGCAGAAAGTGATCTCCCGATTATGTACCATAAATTTTCGGTGGGATTCGTGTCGGGCGATCTGGGTAGCCAAAGCATTCACTCGAATTGTCCAGAATGTTCTTCAAACCAATCTCGAACAGTTCTGGTCCAGTGACATGGCGCATTATCATCTATGAAACTTCCGTCGTTGTTTGGGAATGTGAAGTCCATGAATGGCTGTCAATGATCCCCGAGTAGCCGAACATAACCATTTCCAGTCAATGAACAGTTCAGTTGAACCAGAGGACCTAGTACGTTCCAAGTAAAAACAGCCCATACCGTTACGGAACCATCACTAGCTAACACAGTGCCTGGTGGACAACTTTGGTCCATAGCTTTGTGCTGTCTGCGCCACACTCGAACCCTGCTGTCAGTTCTTACAAACTGAAATCGGGACCTGTCCGACCAGGCCACGGTTGTACAATCGTCTAACCGAGCGCAGGTGATCTCGAGCAGTTAGCAAAGGCACTCGACTCTGTCTTCTGTTCCTATAGCCCATTAAAGCCAAATTCCTCCCCCTTACCCTAACGGATAGGTCCGACGTACGCCCCACATTAATTTCTGAGGGTATTTCACGCGCCATCGACCACTGCGTTGTCCCTGATGAGAGGTGACGCCTGCAACTTGATATCCTCGGCACACTGTCTACACTGTGGATATCAGTATATTGAATTCCGTAACCATGTCCGAAATGGGATGCCCCATGCGTCTAGCTCCAACTACCATTCCGCGTTGAAAGTCTGTTAATTCTGGCCGCAATTACGTCGGAAACCTTGAAACGCCCCCTTTGGAAAATTTAGAAATGATTGTGCTGATAAACCACTATTTGATTCTCAAAGAGCGGAGCAAAACTGAACGTACTCAGACATTACTCTCTTTACTTGTTCTGGTCAACGCTAAACTGACACACAATATTTTTAGCACAACGTAAACTGACTTTCAATAATCCCAACAAGAGAATGGTCATGACTAACAATAACCTATACCTTTCATGAATCACTTACATCACAAAAATCTTCGTTACTCGAACTACTGCAATACAGCGAGCGCCAGTACTGCCAGCTAAATAAAAGACTCCAACTACTGAAGTCAATAACTACTGACAGACATACTTAGCAAATGAAAGATTTTGATAGAGAACAAACAATGTATTTACCTTAATAGTGTTCAAAAGTCATAATATATATATCAGTTCATGACATCCAGTGTCCGCAGCTCGTGGTTGTGCGGTAGCGTTCTCGCTTCCCACGCCCGGGTTCCATTCCCGGCGTGGTCAGGGATATTCTTTGCCTCGTGATGACTGGGTGTTGTGTGATGTCCTTAGGTAGTTAGGTTTAAGTAGTTCTTACGGGACTGATGACCATAGATGTTAAGTCCCATAGTGCTCAGAGCCATTTGACATCCAGTATTACAAATTTACTGTCTCTGATGGACACACGTCCAGATCATCCGATCTCAAAACTCCGCCACCTCTCTCCCCACATCCACCACTGCGCAACGCTACGCGCTGTTCACATCCAACTGCCCAACACTACAATATCGAATATTTCAACAATGCCAACCAGCCACAGACTGCACACAGCACAGTCAGTGATTTTCATACAGAGCGCTACGTGGCGTTACCAACATAAAAACCTAAACAGCCTACTTACAACCTCTTCGCATGAATCACCTGAGTACAAATGACAGCTCGGCCGATGCGCTGCCAGTTTTTACCTTGTGTAGGCGATGCTACTGCCACCTGCATATGTGCATATCGCTATTCCGCGTCTTCTGAGCCTCAATGTAAACAGTGTTAATCAGATCTCTGAAGTACATGAGTCTCCCGCCGTCAGCATTGAGTGCCAAATCGTGCCTGTTGTTGGTGTCCTGTGACGCTGGTTGGTGCTAATCTAAGCTGTCAGCCTGCCTTTACTGGAAGGTGCCTTTCAGCATTTGCTTCTAAACGCTCGGAATTTGCAGACTGACCTGTAAGCCCCTGTCTTCCCTATATCCTGTGTTACGACACGACACTATATTCTCTTATATTGGCGGTTACCGTTCCCGTGATATCTTGAGGCCAATTCCGCGTTACTTAGAGGTGTCAGAATAGTTTCCATCAATTAGTATGTGAGTAGTTAGTGCGATGGTTCCAATCTGAGGGCCACGGGGAACACTGGCACTTTCTGGCGTACTCTGTCTGTATACAGGGTTTTAGTCGGCAGCGCCCCGTAGCACCATGGCGGCGTCTCCAGGTCTGAGCAGCCAATCAGGCGGTATTGTCTGCCACGGCATCCGCCGTACGGGCTGAGACCTCGAGAAGAATGGAGCGGTAAGTTTCCAGCTGTTCGCTGGCATCCTGGAGGTACGCTGCTGGAACGGAGTCGTCTCTGATAAGGAGGCTCCGTCCAGTATGTCTGGCACTTAGAACTCTTTCGCGTGAGAGGGGAGGGGGGGGGCAGTGTGAGTAAAAGACAGACCCGCCCTCCCCTCCCCCTCCCCCCCCACACACACATATATGTATTCATTCACAGCTATACGTGGTGAAGGATTCTATGTAGGAGGTCACTGCAATGCTCATCAAAATTTACCTACCTGAAGCGGTCGTGACCGTATTTGCTTCGTTGGTACACATTTCTCAAATAACTACTTGTTCAAATAGAAACAAATTTGAAACGTACGTAATTTGTCATATCTTCTTAAAAATGTATGTAACATATCAGAGTAGCATTATTGTCATATTAGGAATCCACACGAAAGTTACCTAAAAAACACTGGAATTTAAGAAAAAAATCTGAATATTAGCACACTTTTATTTGATTGCTATAATTCTAACACATTTCAAAGCAAGTCATATACACTGAAGAGCAAAACAAACTGGTACACCTGCCTTATATCGTGATACCGCGAGCACGCAGAAGCGCCGCAGCACGAAGTGGCATGGACTCCACTAATGCCTTAAGCGATGGAGGGAATTAACGCCATGACTGCTGCAGGGCTGCCCATAAATCCGTAAGAGTACGAGGGGTGGAGATCTCTTCTAAACAGCACGTTGCAGGGCAGCTCATATATGTTCGATAATGTTCCTGTCTGGGAAGCTTGGTGGCCAACGGAAGTGTTTAAACTCGGAAGAGCGTTGTTTTGTAGGGCCGGCAACCAGAGCCAAACTACGACATTTTTCCAAAGAAAAATAAAAAAAGAAGATTTTTAAATTTTAACTACCGCTTTCGCCAGATGACGGCATATTGGACGTGAATGGTGGGGAGTGGCTACAGGGCAATTTTCAAGTTACCATGTTATAAATAGCGTATATTGCCTGAGGATGCACCGATAAGTGGTGTGAAACCGGTCGCAAATTTAATAAGAATCATTGATACAGACAGTGCGGAATTTTCTTTTTAAAAATGTCAGAAGAGTGTTCCCGGAACCAGACTGTAGCAATTATTGACGTTTGGACTGTCGCACGACCTGCTGGAATTGCCCAAGTCCGTCTAAATCCACAAGGGACATGAATGGATGCAGGTGATCAGAAAGGACTCTTACGTACGTGTCACCGGTAAGAATCGTATCTAGACGTATCAGGTGTCCCATATCACTCCAACTACACACGCCCCACACCATTACAGAGCCTCCACCAGCTTGAACAGTGCCCTGTTTAATATTTTTGTGGGATCAAAAATTTAAAAACCTCTCTCACACCGGCCTGATTTAGCTTCACTGATCAGGATAGTAAAAAACATGCGTATATTAAGGGAATTTTCATTCACAAAGCAGGCTTATCACATTCACACAGTTCAATACTGTTCTATCCTGATTAAATTGAGCTTAACTTAAATTCCATAAGGCAGTGAAGCAATTTCGAAGTCTCGGTGCGACGAAAATTGTTAGTCGATCTCCTGAAAACATTTGTAATAATTATTAACTTTCGGTGATCACATGGGGAAGACCGGAGATCTGCTGGTAAGACCGTGTTAGCCCATTTATTGAAAGTAATAAGTTGGGCAGACACTGTCAATAATAATCAGTTAAATAATACGCGAACACACTTACTTTAGTTTAGTTCATGTATTAAATTCCTTCTCTTACAGAATCTCATCAAGATGGCAACTAGCTCAACAATACATACATATACATCTTCGTTCTCTCCCGGATAATCGGCAAGATCTCCCATTCTTTCCATAAGAGAAAACATAGATAGCAGAGAAGCTATTCCATGGAGTAAATGGACGCTCCAAGGAATAATAGGGCTTGGAACTACTTTGCATTGATAATCATCGTATATTAAAGTTTAGGAATCGGTAAGATAAGAAGAGATATTTCGAGATATGTACTGAGTTATATAATTTATAAAATTTCTGGAAATATCGCGGAGAGACCGCTGCAAGACACATTACACCTGCTGACATGCCGGGTCCATGGAGTCATGAGGTTGTCTCCATACCCGTACACGCCCATCTGCTCGATACAATTTGAAACGAGACTCGTCCGACCAGGCAACATGTTTCCAGTCATCAGCAGTCCAACGTCGGTGTTGACGGATCCAGGCGAGGCGGAAAATTGTGTGTCGTACAGTCATCAGAGCTCTGAAATCCCATATCGATGATGTTTCGTTGAATGGTTCGCACGTTGACAGTTGTTGATGTCCTAGCACTGAAATCTGCAGCAGCTTGCAGAAGGGTTCCACTTCTATCCCGTTGAACGATTATATTTAGTCGTCGTGGGCCCCATTCTTGCAGAATGTCTCTCCAGAAGCAGCGATGTCGGAGATCTGGAGTTTTACCTGATTCCTGCTGTTCACGGTACGCTAGTGAAATGGTCGTACGGAAGAATCCCCACTTCATAGCGACTTCGGATATGCTGTGTCCCATCGTTCGTGCCCTAACTGTAACGCCGCGTTCAATCTCACTTAAATCTTAATAACTTGCCATTGTAGCAGCAGTAACCGATCTAACAACTCCGCGAGGCACTTGTTTTCTAATATAGGCGTTGCCGACCGCAGCACCGTATTCTGCCTGTTTCCATATCTCTGTATTTTAATACAGATACCTATACCAGTTTCTTTGGCGCTTCGGTGTAATTAATTTCTGTACCAATTTTCATAGACGTAGACGTATTATACTTGATCGTACCTACAGTATTCGTCGGCGTGCAGAACTGGACCTAATGTGGCAGATACAAAACCTTCGGCAGAGCTGGACGACAACAACGCCCCAGATAGGATTAGGGTCTTTTACTATTCCAAAAAATAGCTTTGAGCACTATGGGACTTAACATCTGAGATCATCAGCCCCTAGAACTTAGAACTACTTAAACCTAACTAACCTAAGGACATCACACACATCGATGCCCGAGGCAGGATTCGAACCTGCGACCGTATCGGTCGTCCGGTTCCAGACTGAACCGCCTAGAACCGCTCGTCCACAGCGGCCGGCTTACTATTCCAGTAAGGAGCTCAGTCAAATGGCTTCGGCTCTTTTTCGACAGCAGACTGACGTGGGCAAGCCATGTGGAATATTTAATTTCCAAGGTCAATCGATTACTCAATATCCTACAGACGGTATCTCGCGTCTGTTGGGAAGCTGATGTTGCAGTCCTGCTCACCTTTTACCGTAGCATTATTCTGTCTATACTGGCTTATGGGCGCACGTTATATCGCAATGCTTCGATGTCTCTGCTAAGCAAGATACTCAGCAGTACAGTGCAATGAATTCTACACCTGTGAATGCACCATTGGTGGAAGCAAAGGTGATAACCCTTCAATTCAGGAGGAATATCTAGGTTCAGAAACTCATCCTTAGTAGAGCAGCTCAGATAGTTCATCTTCTTCTTCAAAATCTTATATGTTTCACTGAGGACAATGGGTACACCGAAAGGATTCGAAGGAGGGGGGGGCACCTCTACTTGTTCAAAGTTTGAGGCAGCAAAGACATGTGGTCCCCCTCGTCCTAAAAGACACTCTGTCTCCTGTATTTAGTCTGGAATATGACGTACTGAAGTACCAACTGACAATCTTCTATCAGCCCAGACGTTTGAATCGAACTTTCACTACTTGTTACTGGCGTTTCCCACCTGGCTGGATCAACGTGGCCAATATCGGTCAAAATAATAACTGACGTCTTTAAAACAGGAGAGGGCTCCGGCTTTGCTTACTTCTGCGGAGATCCACTATCTTCGGCTGTGTTCAAGCTACCGACCGACGCCAGCAGCTCCATTGTCGAAGTCCTTGCAGTTAAGGAAGACCCTTGATACACGGGAAATCAGTTCGACGACATCCTAACTCTTACGGATTCGAGGAGTGTACTGGAAAACCTGGAAAAGCAGCAATGGAGCTTGAAACACTGACCGTCACGTGCTCGAAGTAATTAAAGTTACTCTGTCAGTGTGGAAGTCAACAGAAATGGCTCCAGTTATTTTGGATCAAGGAACACTCTGGTCTCTCATGTAGCGTGATGGCAGACAACCTGGCGAAACAAAGTGTGACTGATGGCCGATCTTACTCCACCTGCTTTCTCTGTACATACAGATTTTGTTGTTGCCATTAAGAAATAGAGCAAGAATGGTCACATACGTGGCAGATCTCACAACAGTCCAGCGAAAAACATGGCTCTCCCAAATCATGATACATAGATGTTAAACCACTCCCATGACACGTACATGGTTGGGTCACTGCTGTTACCCTTAACATCTTTACAGGATGGAAGTTCAGCCATCTCCGTACTGTGAAGACCACCTAACTGAAATTTCAGACGTCAACCACGTCATCATAAGACGTTCACGCTATGTCATGCAACACCGCAAGTTTCTTAAGGCCTTGATCAGAGCAGGAACTCCTCAGTCTACATCTGAGATGGACCTGTTTCGGCAGCTGGCAATAACGGGCTGTGTCGGTGTTGCCCAGTTTCTGCAAGAAGGTCATATCCAGTTACAAGTCAGCCAGAAAGATTTCAGCGTAAGAAACTGTGCTATATGGACTGTGTTGAGCGCTTGAATGTACAGACCGTACCGTGAAGTTTACCTGGAATTAATGTAATTTCCAATGTGTATGCTGTATACATGATACTATATACCAAGTCGGTAGTTACTCACTTATGGCAAAGGCCAATAAATTATATTAAAAACAACATTGGACCATGATGTCTCTATAGTCATCCACAAGCGTTGCCGGTGCAGGATTATGGTCACGAATTGACACCTCGATTGTGCCCCACAAATTTTCGGTAGTATTCATGTCCGGCGATCTGGATGGCCAGATCATTCGCTCGAATTATGCAGCATTTTCTTCAAACCTATCGCGAACAACTGTGGCCGAGTGATATACCTCACTGTAATAAATAAAAATTCCATCGTTGTTTGGCTAGCGTGAAGTAAATGAATGTCTGCAAATGGTCTCTGAGGAGGGGAACGTAATTGGCTGGTTCAAATGCCTCTGAGCGCTGTGGGACGTAACATATGTGGTCATCAGTCCCCTAGAACTTAGAACTACTTAAACCTAACTAACCTAAGGACATCACACACATCCATGCCCGAGGCAGGATTCGAACGTGCGACCGTAGCGGTCGCGCGATTCCAGACTGAAGTGCCTAGAACCGCTCGATCACAGCAGCCAGCCGAATGTAACTATTTCTAGGCAATGATGAGTTCAATTGAACCAGAGGACCCACTCCACTCCACTCCTTGTAAACACAGACCACACTATTACGGAGGACCACCAGTTTGGACAGTGCCTTGACAACTTGGGTCCGTGGGGTCTGCGCCACTCTTGAACACTACCATCAGCTGTTACCAGGTGACATCGGGACTCATCCCACCTGGCAATGGTTGACCAGTGAAACTTCCCGGCAGATTAAGAACTTTGTGCCGGTCCGAGAGTTGAACTCAGGATCAATAGGTCCCGAGTTCAAGCCTCGGTCCGGCACACAGTTTTAATCTGCAACGAAGTTTCATATCAGCGCACAACGGCTGCAGAGTGGAAATCTCATTCAAAATGGTTGACCAGTCCAACCGATATGGTCACGAGCCCAGGAGAGGCGCTACAGGCAACGTCGGGCTGTTGGAAAAGCCATTCCCGTCGTTCGTATGCTGCCATTGCCCATTAACGCCAAATTTCACCAGCTGATACATAGTCGCGTATATGAACAGTGATCCAATACAGTCAAATATTTTTTATTCCAGTCTTCGATTACAATGACCGGTTTCAGTCAGTAATGACCATCCTCAGATCTTTTCTGCACCATGTCCAAAAGTGATAAGACCGTAATGGCATCGTCAAAAGACATATACTCAGCACAGCATCGTCACATAGATAAATAAGGTGTAGAATACGCCACATCGTCCATACAATCATTTTTGCAACTCAAAAAATGACTGTGTGGACTATGTGGCCTATTCTACACCTTATTTTAGATCTATGTGATGATGCTGTGCTGAGTATATTTATATCTTTTGGCGATGCCATTACGGCATTATCACTTTCGGACATGGTGTAGAAAAGATCAGGAGTACTGAAACCTGTCATCGTCAAAGAAATTGATGTTGTGATCAAAGACTGGAATAAAAAAACATTTAACGCCAAATTTCGCTGCACTACCCAAATGGATATGTTCGTCGTACGTTCCACATTGATTTCTGACGTTATTTCATCCTGTGTTGCTAGTCTGTTAGCAGTGACAACTCTATGCAAACACCGCTATTCTCGGTCGTTAAGCGAAGGCAGTCGGCCACTGCGTTGTCCTTGGTGACAGGTAATGCCTCAAATTTGATATTCTCGGCACACTCTCGAAACAGTGAATTTCGGTATACTGACTTGCGTAATTATGAAATGGAATGCCCCATCCGTCTAGTTCGAACTACCGTTCCGCGTTCAAAGCCTTTTAATTCCCGTCGTGCTGCCATGAACACGTCGGAAACGTTTGCTCCGGCCGCAGTGGCCGAGCGGTTCTAGGCGCTTCAGTCTGGAACCACGCGACCGCTACGATCACAGGTTCGAATCATGCCTCGGGAATGGATGTCTGTGCTATCCTTACGTTAGTAAGTTCTAATTTCTAGGGAACTGATGACCTCAGACGTTGTCCCATAGCGCCCAGAGCCATTTGAACCATTTGAACTTTTTCACATGGCTCTGGTTCTGAGCACTATGGGACTTAACATCTGTGGTCATCAGTCCCCTAGAACTCAGAACTACTTAAACCTAACCAACCTAAGGACATCACACACATCCATGGCCGAGGCAGGATTCGAACCTGCGACCGTAGCGGTCACGCGGTTCCAGACTGAAGCGCCTAGAACCGCACGGCCACACCGGCCGGCCGAACTTTTTCACATGGATCACCTGAGTACAAATGACAGCTCCGCAGGTGGACTGCCCGTTTACACCTCGGGTACGCGATACTATCGCCGTCTCTATATGTGCATATCGCTGACCCACGACTTTTGTCATGTCAGTGCGTAAGCTGTAATCAGACAAACAGTCTGACTGTAATTTCACCCTGCCAGTAGTAAATGGAATCTAATGCTCGGAATCACGGTCAGAGGAGGAAGCTACCAGGCAGGTCATCATCTTAAGACGACCCTCAGCTGAGCACAGAGATTGGAGGATTGCAGCAACTCTGGCGAATCGCACACAGTCGTTTTACACGGTCGCTGGGAGGCCCTCGCTGTGGCTGGTGCAGCAGCCTCTGGTAAACAGGAAGTGTTGGCCGACTGTTGGACGTCGGCGGCCGCCATTAACACGCCGTTGCCGTCGCTGTTGCTGTGTCTGCCCTAACAAGCAGCAGGAAGGCGGTCGTCACCTCACGATGGACAAGAGGCAGCTACCCTGGTTCGTCTCTGTTTCTTCGCAGACACTACCAACGCCCCCCCCCCCCCCATTTCCCCTCCCCCCAGCCCCGGTCGGAAACAGCACAGTGGCGTCCACTGTAGTGTCAGGGCGATTCCCGTTTATCACGTAAACAACAGTGCTGTGGGCGCGTCTGGAACCGGCAGCCAGCGCGCGGTTTCGTAAACTGGTCACCTGCCAGATTAACCGCGCAATTTACTCGTTCTGGCCGCGGCGTAAATTATCACGTCGCCGGATTTGCGCCACGTGTGACGGATAAATCAGACTGAATTTACAACGGTTCTCGCGTTGTTGTAAACCTGTCATCACACCGAAGGTTCGTCTCAACACTACAGTGCTTTGCTGCTCACGACATGCGCTTCCTCCGAGCTTTGAACTGTCTTAAGCAGCCATTTATACAGTATATCTGACAAGCCCCCGTACCACTAAGTAAAAAATAAGTTTTGTACAGTGTGTCTCCTGTACATGAACTGATCAGAAGTATGCGCGCAACACCTATGTAGATGTCCGCCTGCTTAGCTGAGTGGTTATGTTCTTGCCTCCTGGCCGGGAGATTTTCTCCACCCGTGGATTGGGTGTTGTGTTACCCTTATAATAATTCCATCCTCATCACTGGCATATCTGTAGCTCAATGAGCCGTCGACTGATATAAGACTCGCACTTGGCGGCCAAACTTCCCCGAATGGGGCCTCCCGACCATCAATGCCATACAATCATTTCATTTTTTACCTATGTAATGCACAGTTGACAAGCAGATGGCATGAGAAGCAGACCCACTAATACTAAAGTGTTCGAGAAGTACCGTCTGTAGAGAGGCAGCAACAGCAGAATGGGCCACTCACAAGAGCTCAGCGACCCCCAACTTGTCCTATAGTCCCATTAAGATCAGGTGATGGTTGACATCTGTCACTTCCCACTACAATGATGCCACATCTGCTGCTGAGTGATAGTTGACATCTGTCACTTGCCACTACAATGTTGCCATGTCCGCTGCCACAGCGATAGTTGATGACCAGCGATAGTTGATGCCTGTTACTTGCCACTACTATGTTGCCACATCTGCTGCTGATAGTTGACACTTGTCACTTGCCACTCCACTGTTGCCATATCTGCTGCCAAGGTGATAGTTCACATCTGTCACTTGCCAGTGCACTGTTGCCGCTTCTGCTGCTATGATGTTGTCTCATCTGCTGCTGGCTACTGCTTGGTTTTCACTCAGGTGCTTACAGTACGCTGTTTCAGTCACACAGTGTGTAACACACAAGGTACATATGGCATGGGGTCAGCAACATCTAATGTGGTGGCAATGATGCATTTCCGGACACATGCTCATCGCACCTTTTTTCCTCCACTTCCAGTCTGTGACCCATCCCTGCAGTTTGTCAGTTTTATTAATGTTCAACCTGTATACATAATTATGTCTGTTCAGAACCCCCAATGCGCAATTCCTACTAGCACCTTTAGTTGGAAAGCCAGACATTTTAAGCACCACCTTAAATTCCCTGAGTCATCATACATTCTTCTGATTTGTTTTAATCAGTTGTCAATATCTTGGTATCTTTTCCTTATTTTTTTAAGAGGCAAGTCAGTGGAACTTCAGATGTAGCATTTACTGTCTGCTTCTTCAGCTTATTCATCAGAAAGGATTTTCTTTTACATAAAACCAGTACAGTTTCCTTCTTAGCTTTGAATGTCATGGCCAGTAGCCTTGCACCCATGTGCTTTCCGGTAAAGAACAAAAGTAACTGTTATGCACTAACTTTACAACAAATATTCTATTACGTAATGATTCAATAAGGTACAATGTTGTCATCGTTCAATGTGTTTTGTGTGCAGGAAATGATGATCTAATGCTTAACTGAAAATGCTGATAATTTAAATTTATTATACATTTTAAACAAATAAAGTTACAGAGTTGATGTTTACAACGTTTGTCATTTTAATGATGCGCTTCTATATGAAATACCATTAACCTCGATCTGCATTAGGATTTTTGAACATATATTGTGCTCGAACATTATGAATTACCTCCAAAAAAATGGTCCATTGACACACAGTCAACACGGATTTAGAAAACACCGTTCTTGTGAAACACAACTAACTCTTTACTCACACGAAGTGTTGAGTGCTGTCGACAAGGGATTCCAGATTGATTCCGTATTTCTGCATTTCTTGTAGTGAAACTGCGTGCTTATGGAATATCGTCTCAGTTACGTGACTGGATTTGTGATTTCCTGTCAGAGAGGTCACAATTCGTAGTAACTGACAGAAAGTCACCGAGTAAAACAGGATTTCTGCCGTTTCCTAAGGAAGAATTATAGGCCCTGTGCTGTTCCTTATCTATATAACCCATTTAGGAGACAATCTGAACAGCCGTCGTAGACTGTTTGCAGGGAACGCTGTAGTTTATCGGCTAATAATGTCATCAGAAGATCAAAACAAATCGCAAAACGATTTAGAAAAGATATCTGAATGGTGCGAAAATTGGCAGTAGACCATAAATAATGAAAAGTGTGAGGTCATACACATGGGTAGTAAAAGGTATCCGTTAAACTTCGGTTACACGATAAATCAGGCATTTCTAAATGGCGTAAATTCAACTAAATACCTAGGTACTACAATTACGAAGAACTTAAATTGGAAAGAAGACGTAGAAGATGCTGTGGGGAAGGCTAACCAAAGACTGCGTTTTACTGGCAGGGCACTTAGAAAATGTAACAGATCTACTAAGGAGACTGCCAACACTACACTTGTCCGTCCTCTTTTTAGAATACTGCTACGCGGTGCGAGATCCGTACCAGATAGGATTGACGGAGTACATCGGAAAAGTTCAAGAAAAGAGGAGCACGTTTTGTATTATTGCTAAATATGGTAGAGACTCAGTGAAATGGGTACAGGATTTCAGCTGGACATCATTAAAATAAAGGCGTTTTTCGTTGCAACGGAATCTTCTCACGAAATTCCAATCATCAACTTTCTCCCCTGAATGCGAAAATATTTGGTTGACACCGGCCGATATAGGGAGGAACGATCACCACGATAAAATAAGGGAAATCAGAGCTTGTAGGGAAAGATATATGTGTTCGTTCTTTCCACGCGCTATACGAGATTGCTATAACAGAGTATTGTGAAGATGGTTCGATGAACCCTCTGCCAGGCTTTGTGTGTGTGTCTATCTCGTACCCCTCACATCTACATCTACATCATATATGTGAGTTTCAGAGAATCCATGTAGATGTAGATGAAGTTGTGATTCGGAGGTGTACGAGATAGACGCACACGTGAGTGAAACCGCAGTGGTCCCCCTCCCCCCCCCCCCCCCCCCACCCCCTAGTTCGATGGCACCTTTGTTACCTGCCCGCCTTTGCTGAGCATTTTAGAAATGTATCTGTGATGAGAGTCCTAGGCACGCGCAGACGCGAAACGCTTCCGCTCTTGCGCCTGCTAGGCGACAACCAGAATGGAGATATGTCAAGGGGTTGCGTGTCTGCAAGTGTCTAGGACACTATCACAGTTTCATTTTGAACCCTCTCGTGGTGTCTGGTGTCCTTTTTAGACCTCAAGGCATTTTCAACTACAAAGACACAGTTTTAATGTGGATATAGACTTCTTACCATCCAGATATGCTTTTCATGGATTTTTCACTATAATTGGGTAAAATATTTGTTGTTGTACACTGATCATCCAGAACATTTTCACCTCTGACATAAGATCGGTAAAAACCACTCCAGGCTATAGCAGTGTCACCTGGCGAGGAATGACTGCTGGTCAGACACACACACTGTGTGTGTGGTATCAGAGAGTGTGTGTTGTCCAGTTCTAGAATGGGGAAGGTGTGCGATCAGTCGGAGTCTCAGCGAGGGTAGGTTTTCATGATCCAGGGGCTCAGCACAAGCATTTCGGAAACTGCTGCATTTCGGAAAATGCTGTAATGGGGATCTTCGACAGGTGGCGAGACCAAGGCGAAGCCATGTCCAGACATCGTGAGGTTGGGCAGCCACCCCTCATTACAGATGTTGGATGATGTAAGCTGAGCAGACTGGTAAAACAGGACAGACGGAAAATTGTGACGGAACTAACATCACATTTGTATGGTGGGCAGAGTGCAAGTGTGTCTGCACACACAGTTCACCAGTTGACGACCCATATGTGTGTCAATGTTAACACCACATCAGCAACTACGACTGACATGGACACGTTACTGTCAGCACTGGGCTTTGGCGAACTGGCAGAGCGCTGCATGGTCTGATGGATCCCAATACATGCTTCCACACGCCGATGGGAGGGCGCGAATCTGTCATCTTCCAGGGCAACAACTCCTTGACACCTGTAGTGCACGACAGAGACAAGCTCGCCGCGGCTCCATTATGCTCTGAGGAAAATTCTCGTGGGCCTCCATGGGTCCAGTGGAACTCGTGCAAGGCACATTAACGGCCATGGAGTATCGAACACTGGTTGCAGACAACGTACATCAATTCATGACCGGTTCTAGGCGCTTCACTGAGGAACCGCGCGACTGCTACGGTTGCAGGATAGAATCCAGCCTCGGGCATGGATGTGTGTGATGTCCTTAGGTCAGTTAGGTTTAAGTAGCTCTAAGTTCTAGGGGACTGATGACCTCAGATGTTAAGTCCCATAAGATTGTGGCCGTCCGGTTCTAGGCGCTTCAGTCTGGAACCACGTGACCGCTACGGTCGCAGGTTCGAATCCTGCCTCTGGCATGGATATGTGTGATGTCCTTAGGTTGGTTAGGTTTAAGTAGTTTTAAATTCTAGTGCTCAGAGCCAATTTTTGAACCAAGATTTCACTCACATTCGAACTCTTTTTTTTTATCCTGTCTCCTGACGGCAGTGACATTTTTCAACGAGATAAAGCTCCACGTCACATGGAGTGTGGTGGAGTGGTTCGACGAACACAGTCGCGAGTACCAATGGATGTGACGACCCCCCAACTAGCCAGATCTGAACCCAATCGAACACATCTGAGATGTGTTTGAACGTGGCGTCAGAGCTCATTGCCCCCCTCCCCGGAATTTCCGGCAATCACGTGACTTGCGTGTGCAGATGTGGTGCCAACTCCCTCCAGCGACCCACCAAGGCCTCACTGGTTCCAGACAACGACGCCTCGCCGCTGTTGTCCATGCCAGAGGTGAACATACGGGCTGTCAGGTTGGAGGGCATCATATTCTGGCTAATCAGTGTATGACGGTTCATAGTGCACTACCGGCCATTAAAATTGCTACACCACGAAGATGACGTGCTACAGAGCGAAATTTAACCGACAGGAAGAAGATGCTGTGAAATGCAAATGATTAGCTTTTCAGAGCATTCACACAAGGTTGGCGCCGGTGGTGACACCTACAACGTGCTGACATGAGGAAAGTTTCCAACCGATTTCTCATACACAAACAGCAGCTGACTGGCGTTGCCTGGTGAAATGTTGTTGTGATGCCCCGTGTAAGGAGGGGAAATGCGTATCATCACGTTTCCGACTCTGATAAAGGTCGGAATGTAGCCTATCGCGATTACGGTTTATCGTATCGCGACATTGCTGCTCGCGTTGGTCGAGATCCAATGACTGTTAGCAGACTAGGGAATTGTTGGGTTCGGGAGGGTAATACGGAACGCCGTGCTGGGTCCCAACGGCCTCGTATCACTAGCAGTCGAGATGACAGGCATCTTGTCCGCATGGCTGTAACGAATCGTGCAGCCACGTCTCGATCCCTCAGTCAACAGATGGGGACGTTTGCAAGACAACAGCCATCAGCACGAATAGTTGGATGACGTTTGCATCAGCATGGACTATCAGCTCGGAGACCATGGCTGCGGTTACCCTTGACAATGCATTCAGAGTAACCAATAAAATTTTTTGCATCGGTTTATGACCACAGATGAATCATGGATCCACAACTATACCCCTGGCAGAAAAAACAGTCAGAGCAGTGGAAACATGTTGGTTCACCAGGACCAGAGAAAGCATAGGCAGTATGATGGTCTGGAAAGATCATGACGTCAATTTCTGGGAAGGGAAAGGGATTCTGCTGATAGAGTATCTTCCCACTGGTCGAACAATTACACTACTGGCCATTAAAATTGCTACACCAAGAAGAAATGCAGATGGTAAACGGGTATTCATTGGACAGAAATATTATACTAGAACCGACATGTGATTACATTTTCACGCAATTTGGGTGCATAGATCCAGAGAAATCAGTACCCAGAACAACCACCTCTGGCCGTAATAATGGCCTTGATATGCCTGGGCATTGAGTCACACAGAGCTAGGATGGCGTGTACAGGTACAGCTGCCCATGCAGCTTCAACACGATACCACAGTTCATCAAGAGTAGTGACTGGCGCACTGTGACGAGCCAGTTGCTCGGCCACCATTGACCAGACGTTTTCAATCGGTGAGAGATCTGGAGAATGTGCTGGACAGGGCAGCAGTCGAACATTTTCTGTATCCCGTACAGGACCTGCAACATGCGGTCGTGCACTGTCCTGCTGAAATGTAGGGTTTCGCAGGTATCGAATGAAGGGTAGAGCCACGGGTCGTAACATATCTGAAATTTAATGTCCACTGTTCAAAATGCCGTCAATGCGAACAAGAGGTGACCGAGACGTATAACCAAAGGCACCCCATACAATCACGTCGGGTGATACGCCAGTATGGCGATGACGAATACACGCTTCCATTGTGCGTCCACCGCGATGTCGCCAAACACGGATGCGACCATCATGATGCTGTCAAAAGAACCTGGATTTATCCGAAAAAATGACGTTTTTCCATTCGTGCACCCAGGTTCGTCGTTGACTACACCATCGCAGGCGCTGAAATATGGTTCGAACATTTCCATTCCGAGTGTTTCCGATCTTGCGTTAAGAGTCGTGGAACCCACGTAACAGGTAATTTCCTCATATCCAGTTTCACTGTTAAAAGGTGATATATCCCTTCAGAAGACGACCGTACAGCTTCAGAAATTTCTTGCGCCTTAAGTCGGCGAACCTGCACGACCATATTACGCACTTTTGCCACAATATCTGGGGTATTGGCACTGATCGAAAGACCACTACATGGACCATCATCTAAGCTGGCCCGACCAACTTTAAACTGGAGTGCAATGTGAAAGAGCACACTCCTTCTGTATGTTTTGAAAATCGACATGAATTTCCTTTGCTTCCATACCTTTGTTGAAGAGGAACTTAACCACTGATTAAATCTCCATTTTCTTCCATCTTCACAACAGCAAAGTGAAGCCCTCAACACACATCGCTACCCAGAACATTGGCGCATCACGTGCTTTTTGCAGCTGGTTTGATGCGTCCCGCCACGATTTCCTCTCCTGTGCCAACTTCTTTTCTTGCAACTTACGTCCTCGGTTATCTGCTGGATGTATTCCGATCTCTGTCTTTGCCTACAGTTTTTGCCCTCTGCAGTTCCCTCTAGTACCATGGAAGTCGTTTCCCAATGTCTTAAAACAGCTGCCCTGTAACCCTGTCCCTTCTCCTTGTCAGTGTTTTCCACATACTCCTTCCTTCTACGATTCTGCGTAGAACCTCCTCATTTCTTACCTTATCACTCCACCTAATTTTGAATATTCGTCTGTAGCACCACATCTCAAATGCTTCGATTGTCTTCTGTTTCGGGTTTCACTATCATACAGTTCCGTGCCCCAAACTAACATTCTTAGAAATTTCTTCTTCAAAGCGTATATTTGATACTAGTAGACTTCCTTTAGCCAGGAATGTCCTTCTTGCCAGTGGTAGACTGTTTTTGATTTCCTCCGTCCGTCATTGGTTATTTTACTGCCTAAGTAGCAGAATTCCTTAACTTCATCTACTTCGTGATCGCCAATTTTGATGTTAAGTTCCTCGCTGTTCTCATCTCTGCTACTTATCATTACTTTCTTCTTTCTTCCATTTACTCTCAGTCAGTATTCTGAACTCATTAGACTGTTCATTTCACTCAGCAGAACATGTAATTATTCTTCACTTTCACTGAGGACAGCAACGTCATCAGCGAATCATATCATTGATATCCTTTCACCTTGAATTTTAATTCTACTCTTGAACCTTTCTTTTATTTCCATGTCTCTTCAATGTAGAGACTGAACAGTAGGGACGAAAGACTGGATCCTTGTCCTACACCCTTTTCAAACTCAGCACTTCGTTCTTGAACATCCAGGCTTACTGGTTTCCTCTTGACTCTTGTACATATTGTATAATACACTTCTGTCCCTATAGCTTACCCCTATTTTTCTTAGAATTTCGAACATCTTGTACCATTTGACATTATCGAACGATGTTTCCAGGTCGAAAAATCCTATGAATGTGCCTTAATTTTTCTTTAGCCAAGCTTCCATTATCATGTATTGACTCATAAAGGACTCATAAAGGATGACCTGCAATTACGAGGGAACCTCTTGCACTAGCACTGACATCTGGTGCTGTTTCCTTGAATCTTTCAAACCAACCACTTACACTGAAGTACTTTGTTCAACTTTCGTACAGTTTACTAAACTCTACTTTGGAAACCAATTTGGTTTGTTATTGCTGAAGACCACACAAAGAGCGTGTCCTGCGAAATAATCAGAAAGATTTTCTTTTGAAAATGAAACGTAGCCCTGGACGCGCAGAGTGCCTGGAGAGATAAACAACTTAGCAGCTAGACAGACGGCCGGAGCTCCCGCAGACAGAGCTGGGCTGGAACGCCAGTGCGGAGTGACTCGTCTGCGGAGAGACGTTTCTGCGGATCTTGCTGCTCTTGCCGGGATAAGCGGATTTTCGCAACCAGCATACAGACGGGCTAAAAATTTACTTCCTGTGTAGCAGTGCTGCATTGTGTGCTGTACTCTACGACACTTGTTATTAAAAGTTAGAGGTTCCTGTTGACGATTCACCTATGCAATCGGAGTCTAATTTTAATCTGTTATATGCAACATAGTAGACACATTGAAACACAAGATTGTTTGCAGAAAGATTGTTTGCCAAGCATATATGAAAAGAAAGGCACATGGTGTGCATTTTGTAGGAAAAATGGTGAATCTGATAAGATTTTTAGAAGCCATCAGCTGAAAGATAGCTATGGTAAAACAGTCTGTCCCATTCTTCAAAAGTATGCATGTCCACATTGTAAAGTAACCGGTCCTGAGGCTCATACAGTAAAGTACTGTCCAAGAAAACCCAATCCTCTTCCTGTGGCACTCATGAATGTCTTGAAAGCACAAAGGTCAGAAACAAGCAAAGCCCGTGTAAAAAGAAATCGATAATAGAGTCATTGGATGTTTGCTGTATTGTTTTATTTTTTATGTGTTCTGATCTTGTTTAAACATCGGTACATGGATTATTTGTAGATTTGTTACTGATATTTATTAAAATATCAAGATTGTTAGCCTGAAGTAAAATGTTTAATTTTGTTTTTAATTTTGTAAGTATGCTGTACTTGTTGATTAAAAATGTATTGTATACCAGTAGTAAATCTAATGATTGTCTCTAACTAGAAGTCTGCAAATATATGTGTATACGAATTAGCTTACTTTGAATTGATCTAAATTTATAAATACTTCGACATGTCCTATATCGTTGTAAAAAGAGATCTACAGATGAATAAAGCTACTACTACTACATATACACTGCACAACAAAATTCAACCATCACTTTATCTAAACGATATAATTGTCTTCTGTTAAAATGCAGCAGTTTGAAATTTGGCTCAAAGGTGCCCACAACATTCCTCCGTAACGTCACAAAAGTCTGTCTCCCTGATACGTCACCCTCGGACTCGCTAAAGCTTTAAACTTCAAGGTGTCGACACATGCGAATAAAAGGCCAGAGGTCAAAAGTTGATGGGAGGTGCAAATTGGGTTAAAAACCTCACATTGACACCAAATTTTATCACAATTATGCTCAAAGCCGCTGTGGATGTGTCTCCGATATGGAGGTCGACAAACCCTCTCTTACCCACAATTCAACCCTTCTTTTAGAGGTCCTCGTGATGGATGTCAGAACAGCGACGTCACAGCGGTGAAATCACGTGGTTTCCTTATGGGTGGCCAAAGAAAAGATTTCAGACACACCGCCGCTCACAATCAACACGAAAAGGTCTTACGTGGTGGCGTAAATGCGTCACTGAAATGGTGTTTACGGTTGATTGCACATGTTGTGCGGTCGAAAACGACAGTTCGCAGTGTGATCAGCATCAGGACGAAGTTCTTGACAGCCTTTGACACTCCTGACTCCAGACGGTTCAACCGTTGTCTAAGGACCTCTTGAGGTAGCAAATCCACTGAACACAATCGCACCCCTTTGGAGTGTTGCGCTGTCGCAGTTTTGGATCTCCTGTGGAGTCCGCACAGGGTACTGTGACCGATGCGCAGTTCCTTCGCTTCTTCGGGAACGGGTAGCCGACACTGTCTGCCACCTCACAGACGGTCGGGGATGACAGAATCGACGCGCACGTCCTTCAATCTATCTCAAACGATTTTACAGAAACTATTCGGTAAACAAATTTCATTGTTGCATTACTTATAGCTTTATATGTCAGGTTCATTATGATGTGCCCATCATTTCCTTAATGGTCATAGTTATTGTGATATTTACGTGGGAGTAAGATACTGCCTGAAATTAGAAAAAGTTTGCAATGAAAAATAGGGGTTACTATGAATTTGGTGTGTATTATATGATATGTTGCTGAGTATGAAATGTAGCTAACATATTCAATTTTTCTTTAGACTTGGGTGGAGGTCTGTACCTATCACCAGACTTGATAAAATTGATCTGAAGTAGCACACTCATTTGCGATCGCGCCGCTCAAGTGAAACATGAAACGTTGTGTGGCTAGGGCTCCTCGTCGGGTAGACAAGTCGCCTGGTGCAAGTCCATGGAGTTGACGCCACTGCGGCAACCTTTTTTTCCTGTTGATCTCATTTTGCTTCTGATTGTTCGTACTATTCGTTCGGGGTGGACGTCCCACGATGCTTGCTTAAGTTCATTCTCGTTCCATTAACTCAGCTTTAACCCTCTGACCAAACACGCTGCCGGCTGCCACTGAGCTATGGAGGCGGCTGCTGCGCCAGTGATAAAGCTAGAGTGAAATATAAGCAGTTGTGCTACTGTTTTATAAATCGTTTGAAATATCGAAATGAGATTTTTGCAAATGATACAACGTAAGGAGAAGAGCATTTCACCCTGTGCTTATGAAAAGCTTCATATTGTACTGTGTTATTCCACTAACTACAGACATTTTTGACAGAAGATTGTGATTTTTAAGGGCCATCGATAGCTGGTGGTATCAGAAAACCGACAGGTGAGGACATCACATGCATATTTTTGTACCGAGAATGTGCTTTTCAATAAGATACTGACATTACTTTACCTCAGTTCCTCACGTAATAAGTTTAATAAGTCAATGTTTAAGAATTCTCTCGCAGTTGCGTCTGCACAATACATTGGTGAAGTGACACTGTGTAAACGCTGTTACGTTTTGGAAAAGAAGCAAATTTTAACATGCAAACAAAAGAACTTTGTTAGTTTTACTCTACACTACTGGCCACTAAAATTGCTACACCAAGAAGAAATGCAGATGATAAACGGGTATTCATTGTACAAATATATTATACTAGGACACGTTATTATATTTTCACGCAATTTCGGTGCATAGATCCTGAGAAATCAGTACCCAGAACAACCACCTCTGGCCGTAATAACGGCCTTGATACGCCTGGGCATTGAGTCAAACAGAGCATGGATGGCGTGTACAGGAACAGCTGCCCATGCAGCTTCAACACGATACCACAGTTGATCAAGAGCAGTGACTGGGGTATTGTGACGAGCCAGTTGCTCGGCCACCATTGACTAGACGTTTCCAATTGGTGAGAGATCTGGAGAATGTGCTGGCCAGGGCAGCAGTCGAACATTTTCTGTATCCAGAAAGGCCCGTACAGGACCTGCAACATGCGGTCGTGCATTATCCTGCTGTATCGTAGGGTTTCGCAGGGATCTAATGAAGGGTAGAGCCACCGGTCGTAACACATCTGAAATGTAACGTCCACTGTTCAAAGTGCGTCAATGCGAACAAGAGGTGACAGAGTAACCAATGGCACCCCATACCATCACGCTGGGGGATACGTCAGTATGGCGATGACGAATAAACGCTTCCAATGTGCATTCACTGCGATGTCGCCAAACACGGATGCGACCATCATGATGCTGTAAACAGAACCTGGATTCATCCGAAAAAAATCACGTTTTGCCATTCGTGTAACCAGCTTCGTCGTTGAGTACACAATCGAAGGCCACCCTGTCTGTGTTGCAGTGTCAAGGGTAACCGCAGCCACGGTCCCCGAGCTGATAGTCCACGCTGCTGCAAACGTCGTCGAACTGTTCGTGCAGATGGTTATTGTCTTGCAAACGTCCCCATCTGTTGACTCAGGTATCGAGACATGGCTGCACGATCCGTTACAGCCATGCAGATAAGATGCCTGTGACCTCGACTGCTAGTGATACGAGGCCGTTGGGATCCAGCACGACGTTCCGTATTACCCTCTTGAACCCGCCGATTCCATATTCTGCTAACAGTCGTTGGATCTCGACCGACGCGTGCAGCAATGTCGCGATACGATAAACCGCAATCGCGACAGGCTACAATCCGACCTTTATCAAAGTCGGAAACGTGATGGTACTCATTTCTCCACCTTACACGAGGCATCACAACAACTTTTCACCAGGCAACGCCGGTCAAATGCTGTTGGTGTATGAGAAATCGATTGGAAACTTTCCTCATGGCAGCACGTTGTAGGTGTTTCCACTAGCGCCAACCTTGTGTGAATGCTCTGAGAAGCTAATCATTTGCATATCACTGCATCTTCTTCCTGTCGGTTAAATTTCACGTCTGTAGCACGTCATCTTCGCGGTGTAGCCATTTTAATGGCCAGTAGTATATGTCTGTGGTCTTTTTCGACGCCATAGTGATTCTCGCAGCGAATGGTCTTGCTGCAGTGGTGACACCGATTCCTGCCAGATCACCGAAGTTAAGCGCTGTCAGGCTGGGCTAGCACTTGAATGGGTGACCATCCAGTCTGCGGAGCGCTGTTGGCATATGGGATGCACTCAGCCCTTGTGAGGTAATCTGAGGAGCTACTTGATTGAGAAGTAGCGATTCCGGGCTTGTAAAATAACATACGGCTGAGAGAGCGGTGTGTTAAGCACATGACCCTCCATATCTGCATCTAGTGACGCATTTCGGCTGAGGATGACACGGCGTCCGGTTGGTACCATTGAGCCTTCAAAGGTCTGTTCAGACGTAGTTTAGTTTTTAGTGATTCTAGCAATTTTATGGCGATAAACGATAAAATATTTGCACAAAAATAGTAATGATTTGTTAAGAGACGCATGCACAGTGCTGAAGTTACAACTGCATAATTGATTGCAATATTAAGTTAAGTTTAAGTTATAATTTCGTACTGGCTATGTTTGAAATATAAAAACATATACATTATTTAGTTTGCTTAGCTACAGAAATTATTTTAACAAGAAATATTCTTATACCTCACACTATGTAACAATACTGTAATTTATTAATATGCTGTGTGATATCATTTAAAAAGAATGGTGCTAGAAGTAGACTGGCATGTTCTTTACAGACAAACTTGTCACATCAGACCATTGATTCGCTTTCCTGTCCTGTGGCCTTAAGCAAGAATCACACAATTTTCGTTTGAGATTCGGAACATTGCCTGTAATTGTTATGTAGGGTGACATGACACGATGTGGAGTATGTGTAGTTTCCTTGAAACCTGCTCGTGCACATCAAGTAGCACTACAAGTTATCCATCCACTTCTAGATACAATAATTTCCTGAATACAATTATAATTTTCTTCATATTCATTCACATCCTCTACGCCTTTGAACTGTATATCTTCCTCTATCATTTCTACACCAGCATCACTCTAATCCACATTTCCAAAAATTAATTCATTATCAGTATCATCTTTTGTGAATCTACTAAATTGTAAATTTAACATATTACTTGCTACATGATTCATTATAAATTCATAGTAAAAACCAAGTATTGCGCTTACTTTGCTTAATCAGTACTAAGCATATAACACGTAAGTTGAGTACAGTAGCAGTAAAATACAATACTAAGTGATAATTCTTATCACTGATTTTCGTTCAGTAAATGTAGATGAGTTCTTCTTGATTGCAGACTAATATTTCTTGGATATTGCTTGTGTACAACATTTGTACAACTTTGGTTTAGGATTTGAGTCTAGTAGGGTTCAGTTTGGATTAGCAGCCATGGCTCTGGATTAAACAGTTATTTTATTTGATATGAACAGAGCAAAAATACACTTCCACCTAAACAAAATATTTCTGTAGCTCATAAATAATTAGGTGGATTTCCCCACTGTCAGGACAAAAATAAATCCATTGAATAAAAGAATAAAATCCAACCCTTGTTCTAATATACATAACCGGAAAACAACACTAACAATTGACCATTCATAGTCCTCAGCCACACAACCAGTCATCATACCTGAAACAACTTCAGCAGTAAAAAAATAAGATGGCAAAACAATAGCAAACAACTAGGCAATGATATAATACTACTATCATCACTAGATAGCTATCATCATAGCTATATTCGTACCTAGGCATATATCTTGTTATACTCTTATACAATAGTACAAACAATTGATTATTCACACAGAACAAGGTTCAAGATGAATTCTTAGCAGTATAGATTAATGTAAACAGTTTTGGATTAATACAATTAGTTACACTATTAGCATGTAGTTCACAAGTAGAACTGCTCCTGGTCACAGCACACACTCCTGCACTCATGTGTGACATTAGTATACAACCACAACTTGTCACATGACACTCATGGAGTTCTGTGAGAAATTTGTGCCAGCAAACACACCTAATGCACCAGTTGTATACCAACCACAACTTGTCACATTACAATGATGGAATTCTGTGTGACATTTGTGCCTAGCAAACATACCTAATGCACTAATCATATACCACACCGTGTACTTTATCAACTAAAAAACTGCCAGCTTGAAACTGTCAGTTGCAAAAGCATTTGACTGCATGAATCAGAATATTCTCGTAGGTAAACTGAAGTTTTATGGAATAGGTGGTACATCTAACCAGAGGATAATGTCATATCTGAGCCAAAGAATTCAGAAAGTTCTACTCAGTAATTACAGTAATGAAGTGCACAGAAGTTATTCTAACTGCAGTGAAATCACTTTTGGCATTCTCCGAGGCAAAATCTTAGGTCCGCTATTGTACCTCATATATGTAAACGATCTTCCTTCTAATAAATAAGAAACAGGGTCATTTCCTTTTGCTGATGACACTAGTATTCTAATCATCCAAGAATATGTACAACAACAGACGAAATGCTAAATGAGTTTCTTAAAAATGTCGTTGACAGGTATTCTGAAAATATCTCAATGTCAATTTTAAAAGTTACACAACATATTTATTTATGCACATCTAATGGTACTATACGAATAGTAAATATAACACATGATAATGAAATAATATATAGGGTGGGAACTTCATAATTCTTGTGTTTTCACATTGATGAGAGCTTAAATTGAAAGAAAACGTATACTGGAAATCCTAAAACAACTTAGTTCAGCCATATTTCCACTTAGAATCATAAAAAATCTCAGGGAAAGACATATTTTATACATTTTCATTCAATAATGTCATATAAAATATTGTTTTGGGCTAACTCATACTTCAGAAAGAAAGAAATTATTGCTCAAAAACATGCTATAAGAATAACATGTGGTGCTCATCAACACTCATGGACACATGTTCAAGGAGATAGTCACTCTGACTACTACATCACAGCATATTTATTCCCTCATGAAGTTTGTTCTAAATAAATAATTGCAGTTAAAAAGGAACAATGATTACATAATTTCAGTATCTGCAGGAAAATTGACACTCATTATTCCACATTAAGATTGTCTTCAGCAAAAAGAGGGGTTTAAGGATTTACAACGTCACAACTATAATTTTTGATAACCAGTGACCTAAAATGTCTGACAGACCGAAAAGTAAATTTTGAAAACAAACTGATAAAATGTTTGTCCATGATAACTCCTTCTATTCCATAGAAACATCCCCATTATTTATTATGAATAAAAACAGCACTGGTGTAATATCCTACAATATTTATTATTTATTTCAGGAACCTGTTTTTCAGCTGTTATGCCATTAGCAAGTACAAAGACAAGCAGCTTGGGCAGCTTGCGCCATGAAATTTTTTTGGATCAAAGATTTTTAACAAAGGGTATCTATACAGTATCTCCATTTCCGAAAACGAAAGTATCAAACTTAGATTTAGGAATAAAATGAGAGGAATTATTTGTGTAAATGCAATGTAAAGTTGGTCAGCCAATATAAAATATGTAACACATTGACTAATGGACTATGTACAAATTACAACAGTTGATCATTGAAGAAAATAACAGTTAACTTTGGTGGCATGATCCAAGGGTGTGGCAGAACAAAATGATATTTTCTTGAATAATACCTATTGTACAAACAGATCAGGTATACCAGTGATATTAAGGAGGTACCTGCACAGTGCTGTGTGTGTTTTTATTCATAATGCATAAACTCTTCCACCAAGAACTAATGGAACTCACTTATTTATATTTAATAATAATAATAATAACCCCGTGGAGGCCCGGGAAAAGAATAGGCCTCCGGTATGTTCTGCCAGTCGTAAAAGGCGCCAAGAAGAACAAACCACTAATACAGCTAACCCCCTTTTTGTGTGATTAGTTGGTTCAGGACAGAACTAAAGAAGCCTCGGACAGGCGCCATCATGGTCGGGGACGACGCTCGAACCCTATGCCCGCCCACAATGGTAATGACACTGCTAGCCAACTGGAAAATGATTTAAATCCAAATAAAGGTGTTTTGCAGGATATGCTTCCTGCCACCCCCGTAGAAGGAAAACAAAGACAGAGGATGAGATGGTCAGATAAAGTTAATCGACACCTCATGTTCTGTTATTACCAAGCAACAAACCTAGGAACCAACACAACTGGATACAGATCACAAGTACACACAATATTTATCACCAGATACCCAGAATTAAAATTTTCAATGGAACAGCAACTAGCTGATCAGATCCATGTAATAATAAAAAATAACAAGATACCCCAGTCAGAATTAGAAAACATCAAACAACAAGTACAACAAATACAGGAACAAAATAATGTGCAATCAGAAGAAGAAGAAAATACAGTAATCGACTCAAACACCCCAGAGCAAACAAACAAAGAACAACATGCATCAATTAAACAATCAGAGAAAGACGAAATGTTAAGACAGCCACCAGAACAAGCACAAATAGAACATGAAGTGACACACATGTTAGGTATAGAAGAAAAATTTCAGCTGACATATATAGAATACAAAGACACAAATACAGACATTAGACCATTCTTGCATAGACCGCCAAATAACCCACAAGTCGAAACAACAATAAAAACTATCAACACAATCATACACAACAAAATAAATGAAAACACAACTATGAAAGAGTTACAACTACTGGTTTATATAGGAGCACTCACTACACTAAATATACACACCAGGCAGAGATCAGAACCAACCAACACACAGAAGAAACCCACAAAACCAGCATGGCAACACAGGCTACAGATCAGAATAGAAAAACTGAGAAAAGACATTGGACAGCTAACACAATTTATAAGAAATGAAATGTCAGAAAGAAAACGAAAAAGGTTAGGTAAAATCTCACAACAAGAAGCGATAGAGCAATTAGATGAAAAGAAGCAGAAATTACAAGCATTGGCCAAATGACTTAGAATATACAAAAAAAGTGAAAATAGAAGGAAACAAAACCAAACATTCAACACAAACCAAAAGAAATTTTACCAGACAATAGATAACACACACATTAAAATAGACAATCCACCAAACATAACAGACATGCAACACTTCTGGAGCAACATATGGTCAAACCCGGTACAACATAATAGACATGCACAGTGGATACAAGCAGAAACAAACACATACAAGATGATACCACAAATGCCTGAAGTGATAATATTGCAACATGAAGTCACCCAAGCAATTAATTCTACTCACAATTGGAAAGCCCCTGGAAAAGATAAAATAGCAAATTTCTGGCTAAAGTAGTTCACCTCAACACATTCACATCTAACTAAATTATTTAACAGTTACATTGCAGACCCATACACCTGCCCTGATACACTTACACATGGAATAACTTACCTGAAACCTAAAGATCAAGCAGACACAGCAAACCCAGCTAAATATCGCCCCATAACATGCCTACCAACAATATACAAAATATTAACTTCAGTCATTACAAAGAATTTAATGACACATACAACACAGAACAAAATTATAAATGAAGAACAAAAAGGCTGTTGCAAAGAAGTACGAGGATGTAAAGAGCAACTGATAATAGATGCAGAGGTGACATATCAAGCTAAAACCAAACAAAGGTTGCTGCACTACGCATACATTGATTACCATAAAGCTTTTGATTGTGTACTCCACTCATGGTTACTACAAATATTGGAAATATACAAAGTAGATCCTAAATTGATACAGTTCCTAAACATAGTAATGAAAAATTGGAAAACCACACTTAATATCCAAACAAATTCAAATAATATCACATCACAGCCAATACAGATTAAGCGTGGAATATACCAAGGAGACTCATTAAGTCCTATCTGGTTCTGCCTTGCTCTGAACCCACTATCCAACATGCTAAATAATATAAATTATGGATACAATATTACTGGAACATACCCACAAAAAATCACACATTTGCTATACATGGGTGATCTAAAACTACTGGCAGCAACAAATCAACAACTCAACCAATTACTAAAGATAGCACAAATATTCAGCAATGATGTATATATGACTTTTGGAACAGACAACTGTAAGAAAAATAGCATAGTCAATGGAAAATACACTAAACAAGAAGATTACATATTGGATAACTACAGCGACTGCATAGAAGCGATGGAAAAAACAGATGCCTATAAATATCTAGGATACAGACAAAAATAGGAATTGATAATACAAATATTAAAGAAGAACTAAAAGAAAAATATAGACAAAGACTAACAAAAATACTGAAAACAGAACTGACAGCAAGAAACAAGACAAAAGCTATAAATACGTATGCTATACCAATATTAGACCTACTCATTCGGAGTAGTGAAATGGAGTAACACAGACCTAGAAGCACTCAATACACTTACACGATCACAATGCCACAAATATAGAATACATCATATACATTCAGCAACAGAAAGATTCACATTAAGCAGAAAGGAAGGAGGAAGGGGATTCATCGACATAAAAAACCTGCATTATGGACAGGTAGACAATTTAAGAAAATTCTTTATAGAACGACCAGAAACTAGCAAAATACACAAAGCAATCACTCATATAAATACATCGGCTACACCACTGCAATTTCATAACCACTTCTACAACCCTTCAGATCACATAACATCAACAGATACGAAGAAAGTAAATTGGAAAAAGAAAGCACTACATGGCAAGCACCCGTATCATCTAACATAGCCACACATCAATCAAGACGCATCCAACACATGGCTAAGAAAAGGCAACATATACAGTGAGACAGAAGAATTCATGATTGCAATACAGGATCAAACAATAAACACCAGATATTACAGCAAGCATATTATTAAAGATCCCAATACCACAACAGATAAATGCAGACTTTGCAAACAACAAACAGAAACAGTAGATCACATCACAAGCAGATGTACAATACTACCAAATACAGAATACACAAGAAGACATGACAATGTAGCAAAAATAATACATCAACAACTTGCCATACAACATAAACGTATAAAACAACACGTTCCCACATACAAGCACGCAACACAAAATGTACTGGAGAATGATGAATACAAATTATACTGGAACAGAACCATTATAACAGATAAAACAACACCACATAACAAACCTGACATCATACTCACCAATAAAAAGAAGAAATTAACACAACTAATCGAAATATCCATACCCAATACAACAAATATACAGAAGAAAACAGGAGAAAAAATTGAAAAATACATCCAACTGGCTGAAGAAGTCAAGGACATGTGGCATCAGGATAAAGTTGACATTATACCAATTATATTATCAACTACAGGAGTCATACCACACAAAATCCACCAGTACATCAACGCAATACAGCTACAACCACACTTATATATACAACTACAGAAATCTGTAATTATTGATACGTGTTCAATTACCCAAAAGTTCCTAAATGCAATATAATGTATACCGTACAGTTAAAAGGAAGTCACGCTCGATCAAGGTCTGTGTCATTTTCCATTTTTAACCAGACCTAAGGTCTGAGAAAGGAAAGAAGATAATAATAATAAACAAAAATACTTGCAAATGTTCAGCATGTAGCCATATTTACAAATCAATTTGCAATGTGAATGTAGAATGACATCTTCCATATCAACATGATTTGTCATGTAATTGATCCGTGGAACATGAAACTAATAAACTCTGCTAGTGCTCCTCCTGGCATGCATAAAACCCTTTCTTCGTGTAACTGTGTTCAATGTCTGCTCCAACAAAGTGCTCTGTCTACACAGTAGTCATGCCCCACGCTGGCCATTAGCTGTGTGTGGCTGACTGTACCACAGTGATTTCTCGGATCCTCAATGTCGGTTCCTCCCTGAACTCTCCACCTTTTCTTGGCTCTGTTTTCACGAGTCTGTTAAGCCTGTGGCTTTTCTTGTGTTTTGAGATGCCGGTTTCTTCTAACTTCATTATGTACTATATACATTGCAAACACTTTTTTGAGATAGATAGCTAGCAGTTATAATTGTAAATGACTGCTAGCTCTCTGAAAAAGGTGTCTGGAAAATATACACCTTCTTTTTGAGAGAGTTAGCATTTATAATTTTAACTAACAATTTACAATTGATCCATGTTTGAGCTTTAGCTCTTTCCTAATTATGTTTTAGCTTATACTTCTGACATGATAGCTGGCTCAGCCCCACAAAAAATGTAGCAGTCGAAAGTCATAGCAGTACTAAAGCCCAGCACGGCATCACACCAGCCTAAGAAATATGGGTCATTCGCGTTATTTAGCACTATTTATAAGTTCTTTGAAAGAGTTCCTTGCAGTCAGATGAATGCAGTGATATTTCAGAGCCTTCCTATTTAGCAACCTTGCTTCTGACCATTACAGTGTCGTGCTGGTCAAGACTTATTTCTAACAACAGTTATTAAAGCAAGATATCAAATGAAACAGGAAACATCAGTTACTTTCATTGCTCTAAGTGCAGCATACGGCACAATTTGGAGGTATTGACTGCTTTATAAATTATTAATACTTGTCCCATGCAGACATACATCGAAACTAACTGAGAACATGTTAGCTGGACTGACACAGTAACTAGGAGAAAAGACACTCACTTCCTAAAAGTACTGAACAATGGCTTACCACAGGGATCTGTTCTTGCTCCTCTCTTGTTTAATTTATACATATCTGATATTCCAGCAACACAGTCCAGAACGTTTAGCAGTGTGGACGACTGGGCAACAGCCACCCAACACAAAACTTTTGAAACTACTCAAGAAATCCTAAATTCTGACCCGGACATTATCTCCACAAATGGAGGCTACAGCCAAATGCAAATAGAAAAGAAGTTTCCTGTTTTCACCTGTCCTATAGATTGGCACTCAGAACTGTTGATGTCTACTTTGAGGGAGGCAAGCTTTGTACAACATGCACTCAATAAACCTTGGGCTCACGTTGCTAAGCTCAAGAGGAGGAACAACATTCTCCATGAACTTTGTAGTACTCGTTGGGAATTGTCAGCAGACCGCCTTCGAGTATCAGTACTCGGATTGGTATACTGAACGGCAGAGTACTGTGCGCCTATCTGGCTTAATAGTCTACCCACAAAAGAGATAGAGGAACAACTTAATGAAATAGTGCACATCATTAGTGGGTCAATAAGAACGAATCCCACATGCTGATTCCGTATCTTGAGCACATTCCACCTCCTGGTACGAGACAGAAGAACGCGCTACTGCATTAATACCAGAAGATTACTGATAAATCCAACCTTCCAGTACTGAACGATGTATTCCCTGCGGAGTGAAAACGATTGACATCAAGACATCCCGCTCTCATCACAGCCAGAACTCTCAAGGCATCTGAATTCAATACTATCTATTAATGGAAACATTTCTCGCAACAAAAGTGACGTCCAGACCGCCTGAAACTGCCATGCTTCCAGAAGAAACGCCTCTGGAATTGACAAGCCTTGGGCAGTTAGGACTAATCTGAACCACATCTGAATGGGCTGTGGAAGATGTGCTGACACTGACCACAGATGAGTCAAATCTTGACCACCATCATGTGGCTGTGGTGTGGAACAACAGACATTTGCTCATCTTGTGTCAACATGTCCCTCATGTGCCTGCAAGGGTCTTTTGGAAGATTTTCTGACAACGACGAGTGGTGTGATAAAATACATAAAAGATCTTGATATCTGAATACAGCTCTTGTCATTTTTCTGTTGTTATACGCTGGAGAACTGTGTTTAAATATTGACTTGTAGTAGTTTTGTAAACTTTGTATATGTATTGCCATACGATAAAACAATAAAAGAAATTACTCTATTTTGTTTCATGTAGGAACTTAGAGATTGCATATCTGGCTTTGTAACACACCACTGTAAAAAGCACTTATGGTCAGTGACACCTAGCGACCAAACCCTCTCAGTTGTTTGTACTATAACTGTAAGTACGGTGTGCTGATGATGGACCTGCATTACAGGCCATGCATGTTTACTACAGTTTGATCGTATTTTTACATCATGTCTCGATGCCAGTCAAGGCTATAAATTAATTTGCCTCTTTTGTCAATTTTATTTATGCAGGTATGTAATTTGTTAGTTGCGTCTCATTGTGAGTCAGTGATACTAATTGCAATGTTATGGACTTCTCATAATGATCTTGCATGATGGAATATTAAATGAATGTCAATTTCGCACCTTACATGAGAGTTTTTGTACATCATGAATTTGTCACCTGACATACTTTGGCGAAAATGACCAGACTTGCGCATTAATGTAAAGGCATGCCAATCCATGGTATTATCACACTGAATCTAAATCCTGCATGTCAGTGAGCATGAGGTGAAGAAGCTGCTGGAGGAAACGTTTCGTTTGGGAGCAGATGTGAGTGGCGAGATCATAGGCCGAGTACAACGGAAAGCTCTTAAAGCGACCCGTGCCGAAAGAATGGGCCAGGTGACTCATCCAGGGGGGCAAGTAGCGGTCCACTGGAGTAGTACTGAAAGAATCTTTAGAAAACTGCGTTGGGGAATTTCCAGACGGTTACAAACAAACCAGTGACGCAGTCGATCACATGAACTGTGCTTGGTATGCTCTGGATGTCTGCATGTAACCTTTCGGCATCTTGAGCAGGCACAAAATGTCCTATTGACTGTCAGGAACTAGCAAGAAGTGAAGTGCCGAAATTTCGACGCCGTTTGATGGTAGGCCCTTTGCGATTGGCAGAGATAGTTTCCATAAAATAAAAGGAACGCTCCTATTGGTAGGAACAGTTTTTCTATGAGAGACACAAGACCGAAAATTTCGGGACTCTCTTCTTAGCCAGCGTCAAGTGCAGAACAGGGTGCATCATACTCTGTAAGACACAAAGGAGGAATTTTGAGTGAACACTGTGTTCACTTCAGCTGCCATACAGCTAGATATTAGCTGAAGCGTTATTGAGCTCCAACAATGGAGAAACGGAACAGCCACATAGTTAATTGTTCTTGAGAGAACTGAGAGGCTATTGTAATATGCTTGCTGCTCGATCCATGCACTTGAGTATCGCCATATTTCCAGACTACGGATGAGTTCATGTTTTCCACCCAAAGAGAAAAATAGGACAGTTTCTCCTGGTAAAAAAAAAAAAAAATGGCTCTGAGCACTATGGGACTTAACAGCTGTGGTCATCAGTCCCCTAGAACTTAGAACTACTTAAACCTAACTAAGCTAAGGACAGCACACAACACCCAGTCATCACGAGGCAGAGAAAATCCCTGACCCCGCCGGGAATCGAACCCGGGAACCCGGGCGCGGGAAGCGATCTGCTGGTAAAATCAGCAAAGATTTTGATTAGCCTTTATAGGTCTTTCAGACGACAAGATCAGCTATGTATCGAACAGCTCATCGCAGCTAAGGTAAATACCGCTAGCAGAGGTGTAAACTTGTTGGTTCACCAGCTTGTGTCCACTGTGAATTCGAGCAACCTTGAGTTGTTGAGTTTGGTCAAAACCTAACCATCGTCGATAGACTTGATTGTCATCCTAGATAGTACCACACTTAGAACCGGAATCGGATGATTTGTCGTAATACTGGCCAACTTGACGATGTAGCAGTAACAACAATTTTTTAAAAAAACCTTCTGGTTAAAATTTGATATTGTTGTGTTTAGAGTTATTTCGATTAATCAGGACGAAATGCGTTATCTTGACTACTGTCCTAACATTGTCATCTTACACCCTATGTAAACTCGTGTATTTCTTTGATAATTTCTGAATTAAAATCAATGTGTGTCAGCCTTAACACCACTGCGCTCTGTCATAGAATAAGGGTCCACTCCTTACCCCAGTCATTTATCTATAGATGCTAACGCACTCATAGGGTGTTTATACTGACATCTGACGAAAGAGAAATGGACTGGAGTGCCAGAATCTTATTCATAAACATGCATGGTCTTCGTTAGGCCAATCTGAAGTTGATAATTACCATTGAAACTTGTTATCGAATGAAACAAGTACTTGAGATCATAGACTGTTTTGCTTTATTACATATGATCAAATCGAATGAGGTATCGGTCACTTCAATATTGCATCTCTTGGTTTGTGATATTACAAGTGATCTGATACAATGCTTCAAACATAACTTCCAAGAGATTGCAGTGTCTCATACAATTGATTTTAGAACTATAACAACAACATATTATCACTTCATAATTTACAAGAGCGAAAGTAAAAGGTTATCAGTGTTTCACTCAGCATTGTTATTGTGAACACAGCTCTGCAGCCTATACCTATACAAGAGGGTAAGTACTGGGATACGGTGTTTATTTTTCTCGTTTCTGCTTATGTTCAGAATAGGTCAGCCATTATATTAATTTTCTTTTGTTTCTTTGTGTTTTGTCATCCGTCAACTTCACAAGATTCTGTAAACGAGAAAAATGGCATCTTCGGTCGTGAGATATTTGAGATCATTTATTACAGAATATCCATTACTGTTACTGCGTGACCAGCTTCAGCGTAAATGTTAAAGTCTTCAAGATTCGTGTAGTAAAAGCACATGTTACACCTTAACCATGGTGTCAATACAAGAGACTGTGGCATCTAACGAACAAATTTTAAACTGATTTTGTTCGTTAGCGGCAATGGTATTTCGTACTAAGCCATTTTGAAGTTGTAACATGTGATTTTACTGCATGGGTCTTCAACACTTCAGTATTTTCACTGAAGATGGACACACAATGACTGAAATCGATTTGCTGTAATAA
This sequence comes from Schistocerca serialis cubense, assembly GCF_023864345.2. Lineage (NCBI taxonomy): Eukaryota > Metazoa > Arthropoda > Insecta > Orthoptera > Acrididae > Schistocerca > Schistocerca serialis. The sequence continues at coordinate 56,265,686 of NC_064649.1, read as the reverse complement.
ATGATTTCAAACATGTTACGATCGAAGCTGTAACTTTTCTTATGGACAGTACTTACATTCCAGTAGTTAAGCACATGGTTCCCAATAGCATCCTACCTCAGGTTGATATGATCTGCTGGTTCCACCTGTGGACTCAGGAGCCGTTGTGGGTTTTTCTGTCGGCAGCAGGTACAGTCAGGTCAACCTATGAATGGGAGGAGTGTCCTTCGAAAAGTATTGCATGTTACACACACCTTGTTCTCTATATGCCATCCATGATAAATAGTATCTGGAGGTCGCTAACTTAGGTCCAAAACAATTATGATTGCGTTATAGGTCGTAACAGTGTCTCCAGTGAAAGAGAATTTGCGTGTTAAAGTGGCTTGTAATTGACACACTTCGTTAGAATTTTCGAGACTCTTAGTTTTCATTCTACTTCATTATCCTAAAGCTGAATAAGAAATTTATCCATCTAATTGCTTTGACTGCCTTTTTACGCGCTACATTTTACATTTAGTATGGTTCCCCACAAATTTGTTTCTGTGGTCGCAGCGAAGGGTCGAAGTGCAGTGTTTATTAGTGTCACTGTAGATAGCGGCGTGTCTATGGACCACCGTGGCTCTGTGTTACTTTCGTTTGCAGCGCGATGCTACGGATCAGATTTCCACTGCCTGACGTCACGACCCACTTGTTTCAGCAATCGCCGCCGGGCGGCGCGCGGCGCGTCGAGCTGGTGCTGACGTCATCGGGCAGTATCGAGTCGCGCCTGTGGAGGGCGCGCAGGTCGCGCAAGCGCCGCTGGAAGGAGGCGCGCATGCGCCAGCTGCGGCGGCGCGGCGTCGACCCGTGAGTGTCTATATGCACATCTGCATCTGCGTCTGCATCTACACAGCTGTCAGGTGATGCCGGCGTCCAGGCTTTCTCAGCATTGCACGCTTTAAGCAGTGCAGGGCGTGAGTGCAGTGAGACACACACTTCAGAATGGGGAAATAATCTTTACAGGTGTACCACAGGGGTCGATATTGGGTTCGGTCCTGTTCTTATTATATGTAAATTACTTGGCATCATATATCAAAGAAGGAATCGTTTTCACCCAGCCTCATTAAAACGATGCAATGCAGCCAGGGAAAGTGCTACTTCAAAATGGAGAATAATCGTTACAGATGTACTACAGGGTCGATGTTGGATCCCCTCTTGTTCTTACTGTATATAAATTATCTGCTATCATATATCTAAGAAGTAATGATTTTCCCCTACCTAAGACGATGCACAACATGTAATGAGACAACTACTTCCAAATGGGGAGAAGTACAGATGTACCACAGGGGTCGATATTGGGTCTGCTGTTGTTATTTTATGTGAGTTATTTTCTGTCATGCATCATAGACGCAATGAATTTCGTCCTATCTGAATGATACAGTGCATGCAACGAGACAGCTACTTCAAAGTGAGGAATAATCATTACAGATGTACTGCAGGGGGCAATATTGGGGCTGCTCCTCTTTCTTGTTGTACAGTGTGTTTCAAAAAGAACTCCCTAGTTTTAATATTTTTTAGAATCTGCGAAAAGTTACATACACTATTCTAGTTTGTGCTGTTTGATTCATCATCTCTCCAAGGTTGGCTCCCCTGCAGTTGGCTGGTCTGCTTGATCTTGAGACGGCATCAGTGTTGTTTTTTTCTTCCATTCCCACAGTTCAGTCCAGGTGTGCATGCAGTGCAGTGCAGAGTAACGCAACAATAATGTGTACTCCGCAACAGAGAGCTCAGTGTGTTATTTGAATTTTGAAAACTGAGTCAGTTACAAGAGTGCAACGTAATTTTAGATGTCGGTATGGTGGTGAACACCTACAGCAGAAAGTATCTGACATTGGCCAAAGTCTTTTAAGGAAACCGATTTGTGTTTTAAAAGCAAATTCACCAGGTAGATCGAGAACTTCTGAAGATGTTGTTGAACAGATCCGTATGTCTTGTGCTCGGAGCACAAAGAAGTCATTGGACAGACTATGACACATGAATAGGTAAAAAATTTTCTTGAAAATTACGAACATCTTCTCTGCAACTGGTCTGTCACTGATGTGAGATGGAACATAATGTATCAAATTCAGCACTACCTAGGTCTGACCACCCCATTACAGATTGTGCCTGAGGGTGAATTATTTAGTACACAATATAAATTCTTTATATTGATAAGAACCTGAATGAAAGTTGGATGTAAAACATGTTCTTCAACGTCTACGCTCTGAGACTGTTGAGTTATGGGTAACATCATATTTAGGAATGAAAATATAAAACAATGACTTATTTTTATAATTTTTATTCATTAATGTCTTTTGAGATAGTATTCTGTGATAAAAAGAGTTTGTTTCACAGAAGTGTTCAATGAAGATAGTACATGATATCCACTCTAGAACCACTTGGTGGCAGCTCTTTAAATAGTTGAGTGTACTGACAACAGCCTCCCAATACAGTGAGAACTTCACCACAGGTTCCCCAGTCTAAACTACTTGCAAGTGAAGTCAATCTCAGGACAGGTCCCAAGCACCAACCACGCATGCCAGAGTTTCAGCCAGCAGTGCTCACCAGACCAAAGTTCCGCACCCGAGTGCTTTGCAACTCCCCAGAAAAAATAAGTTTTCCCGCCAAGTGTAAGAACGACACCGCCTTCACGCCGTTTTGAGCTAATCACAGGGATCTAGGGGCGCTAAATCTCCCCTCCCAAAAAAATGGCTCTGAGGACTATGGGACTTAACGTCTGAGGTCATCAGTTCCCTAGAACTTAGAACTACTTAAATCTAACTAACCTAAGAACATGACACATATCCATGCCCGAGGCAGGATTCGAACCTGCGACCGTAGCGGTCGTACGGTTCCAGACTGTAGCACGTAGAACCACTCAGCCACTCTGACTGGTTCTCCCCTTCCACACGACAGCACAAACTCATGTAGAACCAGGGCAAGAGTTAAGAAACCTGCATCTCTGAAAAGAAAGAAAACCACCAGTTGCTGTTTTTTTTTTTTAAGTTTTCACAGAGGGGAAAAGACGATTTTCTCGGAAGTTGTGTCACTTCTCACAGCAGCAAGTGAACAGATACAGTCTTAAAGATCTTTATCTGAATCGCTTGTTCCTTGGAGCTTGTTAGTTCTAGGTATGAGGTGTAATAAAGAAACTATCTCCAAATATTTCTCTGACGCCGCATTTGTTTTATACAACTGAGGTGGCCACGAAGTGGTTCACTGGCCTACTTGAACTATTGGCAAACACAAAAATTTTTTTACACTGCTGGTTTATGACTTCACTGTGTAGACACGTTCCTTCAGACTGTTGCCCCCAGCCCAGGCCTCTGCTGGCGCTGTGGCGGGTAGCTCAGCATTGTTCTGCTGGAGACCTGTCTTGATGAGGGGCTGCCCTGTCTGCCCTATGGGTGTGAACCTGTCCAGAAATATTTACTGAGGCATGGGCTCGCCGCCAATTGCTTTCAACTCCCAACATGCTGTTTCTATGAACCAAGAACCATAAAAGTACATCATGCTTTTAGTGCCCTACCAGGCTCCATCAACGTCTGCTAAGGCCATCAACTTTCTAGACTCTCACTCAAGGTATGTCAGGTTGTAATAAAATGTTTAATAATTTTCTGTATGTGGAAAATAGGTGAGAGAGTAACTTATCCTCTCTGAAGCTTCACCTCGGTCATCTGCTGTCAAAGCCCATTAACGCAAAATTTCGCTGCACTGTCCTAAGAGATGGGATGGTCGAATGTTCCACATTGATTTCTGTGGTTATTTCAAACAGTGCTGCTTGTATGTTATCACTGACAACTCTACACAAATACTGCTGCTCTTGGTCGTTAAGTGAAGGCTGTTAAGCACTGCTTTGTCCATGGTGAGTGGTAAGGCCTAATATTTGGTATTCTCCACACAGTCTTGACACTATGAATCTCGTAATATAGAGTACTTCCCTAATGGTTTCCGAAACGGAATGTCCAATGCATTTACCTCCAACTGCCATTCTGCATTCAAAGTCTGTTAATTCCCATTATTCGGTCATGACGACATAGGGATCTTTTTCACGTGAATCACCTCAGTACAAGAGACAGCTCCACCAATGCACTTTCCTTTTGTACCTTTTTTATGTAATACTACCGTCATTTGAATATGTACATCACACTATTGCATGACTGTTGTCAGCTCAGTGTAAGTTGCAATGAAGAAGTTACTGTAAACCTGATCAGGCCTTCTTTGACTGCACACATCATCCTCCTTCAGCAGAGAATCCCAGCCCACCTTTCTAGAAACACAGCTATAGAGCCTTGCACCTATTCATCCACATGTCTTGTTCAAATGTGTGTGAATCCCTAAGGGACCACCGAGCGAGGTGGCGCAGTGGACTCGCATTCGGAAGGACGACGGTTCAATCCCGCGTCTGGCTATCCTGATTTAGGTTTCCCGTGATTTCCCTAAATCGCACCAGGCAAATGCCGGGATGGTTCCTTTCAAAGGGCACGGCCGACTTCCTTCCCCGTCCTTCCCTAATCCAATGAGACCGATGACCTCGCTGTTTGGTCTCTTCCCCATCAACAACCCAACCCCCTCCCTAAGAGACCAAACTGCTGAGGTCATCGGTCCCTAGACATACACACACTGCTTAAACTAAACACACACCCGCATACGCGAGGGACGACTCGAACCTCTGGCGGGAGGTACCGCGCAGTCTGTGACATGGCACCTCAAACCACCCAGGCACTCCGCGCTGCTCCATGTTTTCATTGATACCTTGCAGAGAATCTTTAGAAACGCTTCCTCAACGTTGTACCGATGCTGAGCCACATGGGACTTGATTATTCCTCATAACGACTTGTCTGGTGTTGTAACAGCAAGACACGTGTCGTGATAACCTGTACCATATTACAACATGAGACCAGAGAGAGGTGGCTAGCACACTGGACTCGCAAGCGGAGGACGAGGGTTCAAACCTGCGGCCACCTATACTGATTTAGGTTTTCTATGATTTCCCTAAATCACTTCAGGCAAATGCCACGATGGTTCCATTGAAACGGCACGGCCAACTTTCTTCCCCATCCTTCCACAATCCGATGGGACAGATGACCGCTCTCCCAAAACTAATCACAATGAGAGACACGTTTCGTTCCAACTCTTACACATCTTCACTAGATCAGAAACCACATTCCTCCTGCGTGAACTACGATATATGGCACCTTTGAACGAGACGTGACACTTGTCAGTTGTGCCAAAAGAACATGGCAGATTGCCACTCGCGGCTTCAAGTCGTTGCCATACAATTCATTCACAAATACTGAATTAAATCCTTTCAGTTTCAAATATTTCTTAACTCTTTCACTGCCCGTGGGATGTATGTATCAGACTTCAAGTTATCAGATAACCAAAGGGAAGTGCTGCATGTTGTTGCTACGCAATCAGTACACACAGTTAAAGAGAGGACTGATGGCGGTCTGGAGAATTCTTATAATTACAACTTACACCTGTATTTGTGTTCTGTTCAAATTCCACTGCTCACCCGCTGTTCCACTGCACTCCGTACTGTATCATCGATATACACTCCTGGAAATGGAAAAAAGAACACATTGACACCGGTGTGTCAGACCCACCATACTTGCTCCGGACACTGCGAGAGGGCTGTACAAGCAATGATCACACGCACGGCACAGCGGACACACCAGGAAGCGCGGTGTTGGCCGTCGAATGGCGCTAGCTGCGCAGCATTTGTGCACCGCCGCCGTCAGTGTCAGCCAGTTTGCCGTGGTATACGGAGCTCCATCGCAGTCTTTAACACTGGTAGCATGCCGCGACAGCGTGGACGTTAACCGTATGTGCAGTTGACGGACTTTGAGCGAGGGCGTATAGTGGGCATGCGGGAGGCCGGGTGGACGTACCGCCGAATTGCTCAACACGTGGGGCGTGAGGTCTCCACAGTACATCGATGTTGTCGCCAGTGGTCGGCGGAAGGTGCACATGCCCGTCGACGTGGGACCGGACCGCAGCGACGCACGGATGCACGCCAAGACCGTAGGATCCTACGCAGTGCCATAGGGGACCGCACCGCCACTTCCCAGCAAATTAGGGACACTGTTGCTCCTGGGGTATCGGCGAGGACCATTCGCAACCGTCTCCATGAAGCTGGGCTACGGTCCCGCACACCGTTAGGGCGTCTTCCGCTCACGCCCCAACATCGTGCAGCCCGCCTCCAGTGGTGTCGCGACAGGCGTGAATGGAGGGACGAATGGAGACTTGTCGTCTTCAGCGATGAGAGTCGCTTCTGCCTTGGTGCAAATGATGGTCGTATGCGTGTTTGGCGCCGTGCAGGTGAGCGCCACAATCAGGACTGCATATGACCGAGGCACACAGAGCCAACACCCGGCATCATGCTGTGGGGAGCGATCTCCTACACTGGCCGTACACCACTGGTGATCGTCGAGGGGACACTGAATAGTGCACGGTACATCCGAACCGTCATCGAACCCATCGTTCTACCATTCCTAGACCGGCAAGGGAACTTGCTGTTCCAACAGGACAATGCACGTCCGCATGTATCCCGTGCCACGCAACGTGCTCTAGAAGGTGTAAGTCAACTACCCTGGCCAGCAAGATCTCCGGATCTGTCCCCCATTGAGCATGTTTGGGACTGGATGAAGCGTCGTCTCACGCGGTCTGCACGTCCAGTACGAACGCTGGTTCAACTGAGGCGCCAGGTGGAAATGGCATGGCAAGCCGTTCCACAGGACTACATCCAGCATCTCTACGATCGTCTCCATGGGAGAATAGCAGCCTGCATTGCTGCGAAAGGTGGATATACACTGTACTAGTGCCGACATTGTGCATGCTCTGTTGCCTGTGTCTATGTGCCTGTGGTTCTGTCAGTGTGATCATGTGATGTATCTGACCCCAGGAATGTGTCAATAAAGTTTCCCCTTCCTGGGACAATGAATTCACGGTGTTCTTATTTCAATTTCCAGGAGTGTAGTTCGCACCTACAGACAGACAACCCAACTGGACAGATTTGCAAAGCTGGCTGCAGTCGCAGTCAGGGTTACCAGGTACCAGTTTGGGCGGGATTTTCCAGATTTTTCTGTTGAAAACCCGACTCCCTATCATACCTCGTCAGGATAAATAAAAATCTCTATTACACGGGAACGAATAATATATCACAAAATATCGTCCGGTAATTATAAGAGCTAGGCAGCACTCTCGTAAATGCATATCTCAGTCCCAAAAGACTTACACGCAACAGCTGTTCAGAGTTTCAACTTTAAGTTGGCCTATCAGCTTCATAGACCTCATTCGCTGTATGACGATGACCTAATGCGAATTTCAGAAACAAAATTCTCTATCGTTAGAAGTCGATAGGCTTCGGTTGAAAGTCATTGTTTTTGGCTGCAGCCAATGTTATCTACACATCTGACTGTGTAGTACTGTATGACGTAGCCATTGTTGTCTGCTTTGTCTCTGTGTTTTGCTTTACTCTATTTCGAGTGTTGCCTTTGCTTGCGATATCAGTACGTAATCGTTGCAGTTACGAGGTTTATTAAAAATATCACTACATATGACGATTCCACTTTCGATTTTTATTTGTGGCTTCTTCACCACGCATGGTAGTAGTACGTATGGGGGCAGGGCGTGCAGTCAGCTACCTTACGTCGAACTCAGTAGCGAGTCACAGATCGATCGAAACAGTTGGTTGTTGTTAATGATGTAAATGTCGTGTGACTAGGGCCTCCCGTCGAGCAGACCGTTCGCCGGGTGCAAGTATTTCCAATTGACGCCACTACGGCGATTTGCTCGTCGATGGTGATAAAATGATGATGATTAGGACAACATAACACGCAGTCCCCGAGCGGAGGAAATCTCCGACCCAGACGGGAATCGAACCCGGGCTCTTAGAATTGACATTCTGTCGTGTTGACCACTCAGCTACCAGGGGCGGACGTTGTTAACGATGGCGAAGCATTTTTGCAATTGCATTCGCCATCAGCGTAGCTAGTGAAGTATCATTGCCAAAAAAGAAACAAAAAGTGAAATTGGAAATCAATTTTAGTGATCAATGGCGTTAAGATTTGCTCATGGCTTCATAAAGGTGAAAACGATTAGCTATAATGCACGCTGTATTGAATGCATCACATAATTTAGTATGTATCATTGAGACGAAACTGAAGTTAAGAGCACACGTTGAAAATCACGATTTTGTTCAATTTGAGCTGCATGTTCTAAAAGAAACATCAGCTTTTGCCTAGAAAAACTTAGAACCCTGCTTTCAATTCCCAGACAACTTGTTTCAATTTATTGCACGCACATGTTGATATTTTCCACTCACGAGCAGTGTCCATGTTGTGCATCTGTAAGATGAGTTAAAAACTCATACGTGTCTGTTTTTTGTATGTCTTGCTGTTATTTCACAATAATCTGCTAAAATCCACGAGATATATATCAATAACCCTGTACATGCCCCCTCCCCACATTACACAACAAAGAAACGAACTTTTTCTATGTACACCCTTGCGACTGATAGTTTGTGGGACTTCGGCTGTTCACTTATGTAACTAAATGAAACACCTCAAGCCGTCGTTTTAATGTATTTTGTTGTATTGCACCAGTTATGGCGAGCCATACATCGTCTTCGGGCCTTAACTGACGCTGAGGGGTTAAACTTCGATAGTATACACCATTGTGTGCTGGTTATGGTTGCAGATACAACATAGTATTCTATGGAAACCAGTTCATGGATGTTGGCCAGTGATGGGATTGTGTATACGTTTGGAGTCATGGCTCGCCAAAACTTGTTGCATTATAATAAAATAAATTTTATTCCCAAAAAAATTGGTAGCCGAAATGTTAATGTGGTCTCGCATATTTGACAGCTTTACTTGATGTTCACCTCGTCCTTTGCAAATTTATTTTGTGGGAGAATGCTGAAATGATGGTGGCACAAGTTTCCTATCGCGTTTTATTTAGGGTTATACGGACTTCTTGGCCACCCAGTACAGCCCCGTCAAGCTGCAACCAAGGTTATCAAAGGCGCATTGAGAGGGCTACTTTCTGAGCTCAACGTCCAACATCTGTTCTCCCAACAAGGGTGCTTAACATTATACCTACCAAATCCGTGTATCAATGTGCTATCTCTGCTGACAGGTGTATGCACCTCGCTAGTAAAATATTGTCTAACTTCATTATCTTGACTGCACCATGTCTATTTACCTCTCTTAGGAAATATTTACAGTATTTGATGTAAGCATCTATCAATGGGGCTACCCAACGCTGCCATTGCTGTTACGAAGCTTGATTCATGGTAGTCCCGTTGGCCCATTGCGTTCACAGGTAGAAAAAGTACCAATGCGCCTTACATCCAGTTGACTCAACTGTGGTGCTGAGCAAGGTGTCAAATACACTGATGAGCCAAAACATTATGACCACTTCCTTAATAGCTCGTCACATCAACGTGAGTTCACTATAATGCTCCTCAAACGACTGCAGGTCGGCCCGCCCAGCTATCCGCGCGGTCTAACCCGCTGCTTCCCAAGTGGGAAGTCGTGCTGGTCTCCGGCACGAATCCGCCAGGCGGATTAGTGTCGAGGTCCGGTGTGCCGGCCATCCTGTGGATGGTTTTTAAGGCGGTTTTCCATCTGCCTCGGCGAATGCAGGCTGGTTTCCACTTATTCTGCCTCAGTTACACTGTGTCAGCAGTTGCTGCGCAAACACTGTCTCCATGTACGTGTACACCATAATTACTCTACCACGCAAACATTTGGGGTTACCTTCGTCTGTTATGAGACGTTCCCAGGGGCGTCCACTGGGAGCCGAACCGCACAATAACTATGGGTTCTGTGTGGGGTGACTGTGGGGTGGATGGACTGCTGTGGCCTGTTTTGGGGTTGTGAACCACTGAGGGCTACTGTGGAACGAAGCCTCTCTACCGTTTCTTTGTCCCTGGTTCAATACACAATACACAAAACACTGTCTGGCTCTGAGGCACAGACAATTATATTGCTGAGGGATGACGTCGCCATCAGGTAAGACATCGAGCATGAAGGGATGCAGGTAGTTAGCAACTGTCAGCGTGTCTTTGACTACTACCATATGTCCCATGCAAGCTCAGCAGAATATCTTCCATAGCGTAATACTGCTCCCACCAGCCTGTGTCCATGGTGCAAAGCACGTTTCAGGCCGCCGTTCACCTCGGTGACCGCGTTTGTGGAGAGAATCATCGACCTAGTGTAGCTAAAACATGATTCACCCTAAGAGGCGACACGTTCACTTTCATCCATGGTAAAGTCTCGATGGCCCGTGCCCAGTGGAATCGTAATTTTCTATATCATTGGGACAACGTGTAAACACACAGAGGTGTGGTCTAATGTGGAGCTCCATGTTCAAGAATAGACGATGAACAGGGTGCTCCAAAACACTTGCGCATACACCAGCATTCTGCTGTTACGGCACAGATGCCAGAGATCACCATCCGTCCCACTTTACAGACCAGACAAGTTTCTGAACTCCACATCCTGTTGTGGTGGACGTCTAACAATTTAGCGCTTAATGGTGGTTTCACTGCCCTACCTCTTTCTGTAGATGCTCACGACAGTAGCACGTGAACATTCAACCAGCTTCGCCGTTTTCGAGATACTCGTTCACAGGCTCTGCGTAATACACTCCTGGAAATTGAAATAAGAACACCGTGAATTCATTGTCCCAGGAAGGGGAAACTTTATTGACACATTCCTGGGGTCAGATACATCACATGATCACACTGACAGAACCACAGGCACATAGACACAGGCAACAGAGCATGCACAATGTCGGCACTAGTACAGTGTATATCCACCTTTCGCAGCAATGCAGGCTGCTATTCTCCCATGGAGACGATCGTAGAGATGCTGGATGTAGTCCTGTGGAACGGCTTGCCATGCCATTTCCACCTGGCGCCTCAGTTGGACCAGCGTTCGCGCTGGACGTGCAGACCGCGTGAGACGACGCTTCATCCAGTCCCAAACATGCTCAATGGGGGACAGATCCGGAGATCTTGCTGGCCAGGGTAGTTGACGTACACCATCTAGAGCACGTTGGGTGGCACGGGATACATGCGGACGTGCATTGTCCTGTTGGAACAGCAAGTTCCCTTGCCCGTCTAGGAATGGTAGAACGATGGGTTCGATGACGGTTTGGATGTACCGTGCACTATTCAGTGTCCCCTCGACGATCACCAGTGGTGTACGGCCAGTGTAGGAGATCGCTCCCCACACCATGATGCCGGGTGTTGGCCCTGTGTGCCTCGGTCGTATGCAGTCCTGATTGTGCCGCTCACCTGCACGGCGCCAAACACGCATATGACCATCATTGGCACCAAGGCAGAAGCGAATCTCATCGCTGAAGACGACACGTCTCCATTCGTCCCTCCATTCACGCCTGTCGCGACACCACTGGAGGCGGGCTGCACGATGTTGGGGCGTGAGCGGAAGACGGCCTAACGGTGTGCGGGACCGTAGCCCAGCTTCATGGAGACGGTTGCGAATGGTCCTCGCCGATACCCCAGGAGCAACAGTGTCCCTAATTTGCTGGGAAGTGGCGGTGCGGTCCCCTACGGCACTGCGTAGGATCCTACGGTCTTGGCGTGCATCCGTGCGTCGCTGCGGTCCGGTCCCAGGTCGACGGGCACGTGCACCTTCCGCCGAGCACTGGAGACAACATCGATGTACTGTGGAGACCTCACGCCCCACGTGTTGAGCAATTCGGCGGTACATCCACCCGGCCTCCCGCATGCCCACTATACGCCCTCGCTCAAAGTCCGTCAACTGCACATACGGTTCACGTCCACGCTGTCGCGGCATGCTACCAGTGTTAAAGACTGCGATGGAGCTCCGTATGCCACGGCAAACTGGCTGACACTGACGGCAGCGGTGCGCAAATGCTGCGCAGCTAGCGCCATTCGACGGCCAACACCACGGTTCCTGGTGTGTCCGCTGTGCCGTGCGTGTGATCATTGCTTGTACAGCCCTCTCGCAGTGTCCGTAGCAAGTATGGTGGGTCTGACACACCGGTGTCAATGTGTTCTTTTTTCCATTTCCTGGAGTATAATAATCTCTGCTTTATCAAAGTCGCTTGTCTCATTGGATTTCGCTGTTTGTGGCCCATATCTTCGCTAGGGTGATCCCCTGCCCTTGTCTGCTCCGATTACATACATAGTCTACCGCGTCGCGTGCCCGCATCGCCATCAGGCGGCATCCAGAATCGCGTTGGACGGTGGTCATAATGTTTTCGCTCATTTGCGTATAACCCACTCTGGTTTAGTCTTATGTAGGAATGGTCATCTTTCCAGCAAGCGTTGTAGTTAGTAGTTCCTTTAGAGCGAATTGTGTGCTGTAGCGGTTGTCGGACCACTGACGTCACTCGCCTGTTTCGCAGGGTGGCCGCGGAGCGGCGACGCCGTCGCGCGCGCCTGGCAGTGCGTGTCTTCGCCACGGCCATCTGCGTCGCTGCCGCCCTGCTGGTGGGGGTGACGCTGCACATGGCGCCCGACATCGACGAAATCCGTGAGTAGAGACCACAGTACAGCACTGCTCAGCAACACGACGGCTGCACGCAGCTCCGCCAATGCCAGCTGCAAGAGGCACAGTGTGGAGTGTCTTGGGCTTGAGGTTGTTGCTGGAGCTGGAAGAAACAGCCAATCTGAACAGACTGTCTTGGAGTGTCTGAAGCTTTTCTCATTAGTAACCCCCAGTTGAGATTTGAGGCCGGCCGGAGTGGCCGAGCGGTTAAAGGCGCTACAGTCTGGAACCGCACGACCGCTGCGGTCGCAGGTTAGAATCCTGCCTCAGGCATGGATGAGTGTGATGTCCTTAGGTTAGTTAGGTTTATTTAGTTCTAAGTTCTAGGGGACTGATGACCACAGCAGTTGAGTCCCATAGTGCTCAGAGCCATTTGAACCATTTTTTTGAGATTTGAGAGAGGTGGTCAGACATTTCAAGGATCCTAAAATATACGCGAGAAAATACTGTTTTGAAGGAGGTTAGGGGTGGTTTAAGCTACTGGAACTGTAATGGTATGAACCTTCGAAGCTGCTATGATGCACAGGCTGTTTAAAAATAAGTTTCACATAGTACCACAGGAGATAGTATCGGTCAAAACTAGAAGAAAGGTTCCTGTAGTGATAATTCTCACAACAAACTCATGCAGACGTTATGGTTGGGAGTGGACGGTGTCTGATGCGTCACTATCTCGATAACAGGGTAAGCTGGTATGAAGCCAAATAGTGTGCACCAGAATAGTCTGTAAGGTCTGAGGAACAGTAGTTGTGTGTACACCATGTGTTTGGTGTGCGATATTTGAGTCACAGGGAAACAGAAATATACTGTGTAGGTAACCATTTCATTGTATTTTAGCAGTCTCTTGTCACACAAACGGCAGTGAACTGGACTAGACTTGTAACAGAGTCATTGTGAGAAGATATGATCAAACAGAAAGTAAAAACAGAAATAATTAAATGGTAGCATACTAAATTACTAACTCAAATCAACTTTTGTAATATGTAGCAGGGTAACTCGTCAAATGAAAGCTAAACAGGACATGAATAGGAGAGGTGGTCATACTGTAACAATATACTGCACTCTGGTTGGAGTATATGAGGGCTACAGTTAAATGCATAGTACACAGTCCAGTCAGTTTGATGTGACCATGGCCAGTGTTCAACACAGCATGCAGTAACCAGTCATAGTCAGTATGGAGCAGCAACTCAAGCATTGGAGGGTATACAAACCATGTCAGAGGGATGTGGAAAACAATTCTATCACTGTCATAATGTGGAAATGGAGTGATTTAAGTCACGTCTAAAGGGGAATCTTCATTGGCTTTCAGGCGAAGGGTGGAAGCATTTCTGAAACAGAAGAATTTGTGAACTGTTCCGTGCCATCGCGGTTAAAGTACACCAGGCATGGCAAAATGATGCTATCCAAAACCAGTGCTGGGGCAAATGTGGACCGCCTCATGCCATAGATGACAGGGGTGAACGGTGGAAGTGGACATGTGCTACAGTTGAACAGTTGACCACCTAGATGAACCAAGAGGTTATGTATGACCAGCCTCTTCTCAACAACCCTTCAGCGAATGTTGCTACGTATGGGCCTCTGCAGCGGGCACCTGGTTCATGGAGTCATGCTGACTACTGTTCATTGGTGACAAAGGCTGAAATTTCCACATCAATATCGCAACTGTATATCAGCAGAGAGGCGGCAGGTGACGTTTCCAGATGGATCACGTTTTATGATTCATCAGAGCAAAGGCCATCGCCATAGACAACGTGAAACGTTTGAAAGCAAACACCCTGCTATAATCATCAGAAGGGTCCAGGTCGGAAGAGGGAGTGTTATGATTTGTGGCATGTTTTCGTGGCAACCCCTGGGTAATCTCATCGTTCTGGAAGGCACTTTAAACCAGCCCAAATATGCATCTATCCTTGGGGTCCATGACCACCCCTACAAGCACATCATCTTTTCTCAGCACAATGGGATCTACCAGCAGGACAATGGAATATGTCGCATATCCTGGCATTGTATGTGTGTGGTTCAAACAGCACCAGGATGAGTTGACTGTATTTCCTTGACCACCAAACTCCAGATTTAAAACCAAGCGAGAATCTGTCGGATCACCTCAGCTGGGCTCTCCACACCATGAATCGTCAACCGAGAAACTTAGCGCAACTGGCCACGGTAGTGGAGTTGGCCTGGCTCCAAATCCCTGTCGGTACCTTCCAGACCCTCACTACCTCTCTTCCTGAACGGAAGATTGTTAATCAGGCTTTTGACAGGTGATCACATTCACGTGACTGGACTGTGTATGTGCATGCAATGACTATGCCATCTCACTGGTGCTGAGCCATTATGACGATGACAAATCGTTCCATCTCCTGAGTGTGCACATGAATTCGACCATTGTAATGCTATTTGAAGTATTGGGACTCGCTTGAAAATAACGTGGCGCCACTCCCTTACACTGTGTTGACGTTGGGTGCTGCATTATTGATGCGTCTCCTCCTGCTGCAGCGACGAAGGAAGCCACGACAGTGCTTGCCGTGTTGACAATCCTTGGCACAGCTGTATGATCCTGCATGACCAAGCCAACATCTGGTCTCACGGGATGGCATTCGAGTGGGTGCTATATTACACGGGGCCTAGCTCTGCGGAAGGCACGGTGGGGGAGGGGACGATAGTAGGGAAGGGGCTCCATTGAGGATGGGTGACCACAGTAGGGGTGGTGTGGTTCTACGGCTCAAGCCTTCACAGAAGCGCCTATCACATATGAACATGTTCAAGGAGTAGTTGTGCTGTGACCGTAACGAGCTGTCGTGTTCTGTTTTTTTAGAGTTGGCAACACTGAGTCATAAAGGGGGATCCCCTGACGAGAGTGAGAGTTTCAGGAACTCGGTGGTTCGTAAACTCATGTTGTAGTGTAGAACTTTGTGAATGATGTCAGTAAGAAATCCCACTAAGTGTGAGCCACGTGCTGTGATCCACTTCCTACTCGCTGAAGGAATAGCACATACTGAAACTGTTCCGCGAATTAGAACGGATTACAGGGAAAGTGCTATGAACAGAAACAGGGTGATTAAGTGGTGTAGGGAGTTCAGTGGAGGCAAAGAAAATGATCATGACGAACAGAGGAGTGGAAGATCTTTCAGTTTTACTGATATGCTGGTGCAAAAAAAAATCTAGGAAACTATTCGTCAAAATCCCTGATTGACAGTGGATGGAATTTCTCCGACACGTCCACAAGTATCCAGAACGCTTTTCTACGTGACACTCACAGAAACTCTAGGATACCAGAAACCGCGCGCAAGATGGGTCTCAAAACAGCTGACGAAACAGCACAAGAGAAGTCGGGTCAATGGCGCCCGCGAGTTTCTCGAGCGAAATGGCTGGTTCAAATGGCTCTGAGCACTATGGGACTCAACTGCTGTGGTCATAAGTCCCCTAGAACTTAGAACTACTTAAACCTAACTAACCTAAGGACATCACACACATCCATGCCCGAGGCAGGATTCGAACATGCGACCGTAGCGGTCGCGAGCGAAATGAATTGGAAGGTAAGGATTAACTCTGTTAGGTCTGGAGATGAGACGTGGGTTGATCATTACACACTTGAGACAAAATGGCAGTCGTCACAGTGGCGTCACCCCAATTCTTCGTCTGCCTAAAAATTCAAAATCAAAATTTCGGACAAAAAAAAAAAAATATCACGGCCTCAGTGCTTCGGGAACGAAAAGGCATTATTGTGAGCGAATTTCTGTCTCGGGGAGAGATGATCATGGCATGAGGAGACCAAAAAGGAGCATTCAGGACAAAAGTAGGATAATGTTAACGACAGGGGTGTGCTCGTTGCACGACAACGCCAGTCCTCACACAACCTTAGCCACCGTGGCGCTCTTGCAGTCATTTGGCTGGGGTGTTTCGAACCAACCCTCAGATTTTTCAGTTCCATGAAGAAAAAGATGAGAGGAATTAAATTTTCAACCGACGAGCAGGAGCAGAAAGAGCTTCTGAAGTGGGGCAAGCAGCTGGCATGAAGACATTTGTGCCACAACTCACCACATGCACTGACCGGGATGGCGGTTATGTGGAAAGTAATCAACAAGTGTATCAAAAATATAGTGTAACTTTTTTTCAAATACACTTTTTAGTTCCTGAACACACCTCACAGGACGGTGACTACCAGACTTTCTTAAACCATTACTTCTGATTACACCAACGGCCTTGCCTTACGAAATAATGATAGTAGTAATAATCTTTTAAAACAATGTAGTTTCGTAATCAAAACTCTTTGGAAATATTTGCTCTTACCCCTTATAAAACTACATTTTACCCTTCAGGGGCAATTACGCGACGCTGGGAACTAGTGACGCAGAACTTGTAATGTTCATCTAGCGACTCTGCAAACGATTCTGTTGACTGGTTATGTCAGTATAACCAATAATTCAACAGTTTATTACTAAAAACTCAATAGGTGCAGAATTAAGGTTAAAATGTAACCGCGATAGCTAT
Organism: Schistocerca serialis cubense; assembly: GCF_023864345.2. Lineage (NCBI taxonomy): Eukaryota > Metazoa > Arthropoda > Insecta > Orthoptera > Acrididae > Schistocerca > Schistocerca serialis. The sequence continues at coordinate 56,248,653 of NC_064649.1, read as the reverse complement.
TTATTTTTTTGCCTGCCTTCTATAGCTTTCCTCTTTGTCTTATTGTAATCCTAAAATTAGCTCCTTTTCCCAAAACAAAAGCGGAATTTACACTATTTCATATCACTAACACAGTACTGCTCTTGAAATTGTAGCCGGCCGAAGTGGCCGAGCGGTTCTAGGCGCTACAGTCTGGAACCGCGCGACCGCTACGGTCGCAGGTTCGAAATCCTGCCTCGGGCATGGATGTGTGTGATGTCCTTAGGTTAGTTAGGTTTAAGTAGTTCTAAGTTCTAGGGGACTGATGACCACAGCAGTTAAGTCCCATAGTGCTCAGAGCCATTTGAACCATTTTGAAATTGTAAACAAAATTTTAAAAAATCTTCTATTAAACAATTCAGGACAAGTAAGCTCAATATACTTAGAACAACTCACGGTTGGTATAAAAATAAAAGTGTGATACCTTCAGTCTCATACCAATTCTCATTTCACAAGCTATCGAGGGCCCTTATTTCACAGAAAAATTTGTATTCTCTCATATATTGCAGTAGACAAGAAAGTTTTGTAGGTTAGCTATGTGGCAAAATAATTTCCGCTTTGCATGCTATCTTTCACCGTAAATTCGTTTCGATATCTCGAACCGTTTTTTGAGATACGAGAGAAGTTATGAACTTGTATTTCACTTCCACTTTGTCGTTTGCCCACACGGTCGAATGTAAGTGCATTACGTACAATCGATTTTCTTGATATTACTATAGATGTAGATCTCACCACAAGTTTGTAGATAAATGCAGTATGTTACCTCGGTTTTATACGCTGAAATGTGTGATCTAACGTGCAGCGATCACAAACTCATAGCGACTCCTATTTCTTATTGCAGACTATTCTAATTTCATGGTTGTCAGGAACAGCCTGAAGAGCTTGTAAGCGTGTTGCAGATTACGTTGAGCTGAGAAAAAATGGTTAAGAAACAAAACTTCATGCGTTACACCGCCTCCGAGTCCGTTAGCATTCAAATTAGCCAAATCAGGCCGCAGTGCCCGCCAGATACGAGACTGCTCATCGTTTGGCTCGGCTTCGATCCTTACTACCGTCCAATTACCAAATTTTGTATCGCTCAATGCTGACATTTCGAACCAGTGGCTAAGTACAAAATATAGACCGAGCGAGGTGGCGCAGTGGTTAGCACACTGGACTCACATTCGGGAGGACGACGGTTCAATCCCGCGTCCGGCCATCCTGATTTAGGTTTTCCGTGATTTCCCTAAATCACTCCAGCCAAATGCCGGGATGGTTCCTCTGAAAGGGCACGGCCGACTTCCTTCCCCATCCTTCCCTAATCCGATGAGACCGATGACCTCGCTGTCTGGTCTCCTTCCCCAAAACCAACCAACCAACCAACAAAATACAGGTTGACTCTTACACAAAAGATTATAGCAACCAGCCACTTCTTACAATGCTATTTATTTATTTAAACAGCGCCGTTACTGGTTTCGAAACGACAGGTTCATCTTCAGACTGTTAGTTCACGTTTTACATTAGATTTCGCCTTCTGTTTTCCCACCTGACGAAATTACCTTGGGGTGGTGGTGCCCTGCAACCAAAACAAGACTTAAGACAACGTCTTTTTAACTGTTATTGTGCCTCACAAACATTTTAAGTGATGCAAACAAATTATTATTATTATTAAAAGTAAGATGTTTCGGTTACTTACGATGAAGAATCCTTGCCATTATGTTCCAGTACAGGTTGCTCATCATCTTGCACCAGCGACAACTGTATAATGCACTTTTGTATATATATATATAAAATGTAGAGCACCACTCATAGACTAAGAAGTTTCACCACATGGAGGTATGAATAAAAACATGGCGACATTTCAACCATAATAATGCCAAAGACTTCCACCCTCACATATTTCATTATGTACATGTATGTGACGGTAGAAATTTACAAACTTCTAATGTTACGTTACTTACTATATATTCTGACAGAGAACTGATTAAAATTACGATAAACAAATAAAGGAGTCAGTTATAAAGTGTTACTGCAGCCATAGTACGTAATTATTATGATGTACATTAGAACAGAAGTAAATGATAAGGGCCAGATGTACATAAATAAATATTTCAACTATGGACATAGAATGACATACATTGAAGGCACAGTAAATGGGTTGGGACGATCGTGCATATATAAATATTACAACAGAGGACTTCTTTTTTTCTTTACTTTAAACTGGAAACCAAATGAACTTCCTGACGGATTAAAACTGTGTGCCAGACCGAGACTCGAACTCGGGACCTTCGTCTTTCGCGGGCAAGTGCTCTACCATCTGAGCTACCCAAGCACGACTCACGCTCCGTCCTCACAGCTTTACTTCTGCCAGTATCTCGTCTCCTACCTTCCAAACTGCTGTGACAAGGTGGCGTGAGTCGTGCTTGAGTAGCTCAGTTGGCAGAGCACTTGCCCGCGAAAGACGAAGGTCCCGAGTTCGAGTCTCGGTCCGGCACACAGTTTTAATCTGCCAGGAAGTTTCAGCAGCAAGTAGGTTGGAAACTAAGACCAGCACTTTTTGTTGAAATATGTGATGTAAAAAATTGAGGTATTTATGATTGATGAGTTAACAGTCGTACGAAAAGGATGCATTACTGCTCACTGTAAAGATGACCCGTTGAGTTGCAGACAGGCACAACGAAAAGACCAGTGGCGAATACAGAAAAACCTCAAGGAGGGGGCACTACAAATATCTTGAGATACCTTTACTTTTAGCGCAATAAAAAAATCAAGTCACACAGAAAGTTTAATTCTCGAATAAACACTTTATTCGCACTGAAAAAGGAAACACTAGTATACTTAGCACTAAACCACACACGGTTACACTCCGCGTGTTTCTAATATCACTAAGCACAACACTGACTGAAGTCCGCGGTAACAGCAAGTAATCGCAGTTGTTCACTGTTTATCACTTCCAAGTTATCGCGACGATTGTAGCTTTCAAACTGACTACCTGGCAGCGACCGTGCTTCCCTTAAATATGTGGATCGGTAGTTTCGGGAAGATTCGCTGCCAGAATGTTCACTTCCAGACTTTCATGGAGTGTGAACAAATACCTACTGTGAAAGCGACAAGCCAATATGTACCTTACGACGTATAATATAAGGGCTAGTTTCCAATGATGGCGTCATCCGACAATTTATCTGTGTGGAACTCTTACTGTCGATTCCGTTCCTTTCTAGTGCATTTGATAGAGAGCCTATTTAGTAACAACGCGTTTTTAGGAATCTTCTTGAAACTCACTATTACCGGTAATATACGCATCAATAGTTGTTAAGTTATTAGAAAAATTACTTTCATCATGGCAGCAACACCAGCAACCGCAACGAAATTTTTTCGAATGAAAAACAGCCCACAGTTGCACTAATTATGTTTGTACTAAATCTTGAGCTGGGTTTCAACTATAATAATGTGGCCTTCTCCAGAAGTCATAAGCTTTTAAAAATGAAAAACTTCTTAGCCCAGCGGCTGCCTCATATATACTTTTACTTATGATCGAATCAGGCTTATGTCTGTTGGAATTTTTTATTGATCGTGACGTAGTCGCTGGGATAAGACGTTTTTCATTTTTAAAAGTTTATAACTTCTGAAGAAGGCTATATTATTATAGTTGAAACCATACTCAATATTTAGTACAAACATAATTAGTGAAACTGTGGGCTGTTTTTCATTCGAAAAAACTAATAAAAATATTATCACGAGTCTCGTAACAATATTTTTACTGAGAAATTACTATGAATAACTATGATCGCTCTTACTCTTGACTATTCTTCACACTTGCACTTGATACAACTAGTACTTTTTACTTATTTATTCTTCAGTCTTTATATTTCTGCTTCTGAATGTAAACTAGCTTCCTATTCGGCGATTACTATGTATTTCTGGCGCTATGCATAGAAGGTTCTCTGTATAAGAAAACAGTAGAATATTCGGGACTTTTCTCGAACAAATGCTACACAGAATAAAGTATCGGGATCACTAAAATGGCCGCTACCTCTCTCGTAGGTATGTGTAAGCTACCTATGTGTCAGACAGAAATGTATAAAACACGATGACGCAGACGCGCCTCCTACATAGGAAAGTACTACTCGATAACTCGATTCAGTCGATTCGACTGACGAAAGAAAGGAACGAACAGCGTGCGAGATGACTAGCGGGGGCGGCGTGGGTGACAATGAGGGCGACCCCGCAAGGGGAGTCGGGGGAGGGTGAGCGCGCCCTCCATATGTATCCGCCACTGGAAAACACTGTTGTACATTAATTGCTTGGGGTGAAAGCCTTCTTCAGCAATGAACACATACACACACCGGTATCAGAGCAACTGGTGGTAGTGTTCGTGTGTGTGTGTGTGTGTGTGTGTGTGTGTGTGTGTGTGTGTGTGTGTGTGTGTGAAGTGTGCTTGTGTGTGTGTGTGTGTGTGTGTGTGTGTGTGTGTGTGTGTGCGTGTTTACTTTTCTGAAGAAGGATTTGGCCGAAAGCTATTGATGTGTAACAGTCTTTTTAGTTTTGCCTGTGTGCAGCTCAACGGGTCATTTTTACTGTAGTAGCAATCTATCCTTATCTTAATATTGTTCATATTCCAACCTAGAGTTTCCATTGTTTGGTTCAATATTTAAATACGTACAGTCAGCTGTCGGGAGCGTGTGTCCCGAAAGACATAACTGCGAGTTAACACTTCTTTGCTGGGCATTCGATTCTAAATAAATATATCAGGTTTAACAATCTATTTGTCATTAACTTCCAATGTGGCCTTTTAAAAATTAGTTTCCCATTTTTCAATCAAGAAAGAATTATTATATCTTTCCTTGCGATTTCCCTGTCGCGTAGAAAGTTGTGTGTCAGCCATTAGAATCGATATCTCAGAAATAATTCACAGTGTGTGAAGTACACTACTGGCCATTAAAATTCCTACACCAAGAAGAAATGCAGATGATAAACGGGTATTCATTGGACAAATATATTATACTAGAACTGACATGCGATTACATTTTCACGCAATTTGGGTGCATAGATCCTGAGAAATCAGTACCCAGAACGACCACCTCTGGCTGTAATAACGGCCGTGATACGCCTGGGCATGGAGTCAAACAGAGCTTGGATGGCGTGTATATCTACATCTACATCTACATTTATACTCCGCAAGCCACCCAACGGTGTGTGGCGGAGGGCACTTTACGTGCCACTGTCATTACCTCCCTTTCCTGTTCCAGTCGCGTATGGTTCGCGGGAAGAACGATTGTCTGAAAGCCTCCTTGCGCGCTCTAATCTCTCTAATTTTACATTCGTGATCTTCTCGTGAGGTATAAGTAGGGGGAAGCAATATATTAGATACCTCACCCAGAAACGCACCCTCTCGAAACCTGGCGAGCAAGCTACACCGCGATGCAGAGCGCCTCTCTCGCAGAGTCTGCCACTTGAGTCTGTTAAACATCTCCGTAACGCTATCACGGTTACCAAGTAACCCTGTGACGAAACGCGCCGCTCTTCTTTGGATCTTCTCTATCTCCTCCGTCAACCCGATCTGGTACGGATCCCACACTGAGGAGCAATACTCAAGTATAGGTTGAACGAGTGTTTTGTAAGCCACCTCCTTTGTTGATGGACTACATTTTCTAAGGACTCTCCCAATGAATCTCAACCTGGTACCCGCCTTACCAACAATTAATTTTATATGATCATTCCACTTCAAATCGTTCCGCATGCATACTCCCAGATATTTTACAGAAGTAACTGCGACCAGTGTTTGTTCCGCTTTCATATAATCATACAATAAAGGATCCTTCTTTCTATGTATTCGCAATACATTACATTCGTCTATGTTAAGGGTCAGTTGCCACTCCCTGCACCAAGTGCCTATCCGCTGCAGATCTTCCTGCATTTCGCTACAATTTTCTAATGCTGCAACTTCTCTGTATACTACAGCATCATCCGCGAAAAGCCTCATGGAATTTCCGACACTATCTACTAGGTCATTTATATATATTGTGAAAAGCAATGGTCCCATAACACTCCCCTGTGGCACGCCAGAGGTTACTTTAACGTCTGTAGACGTCTCTCCATTGATAACAACATGCTGTGTTCTGTTTGCTAAAAACTCTTCAATCCAGCCACAGTGCGGAACTGTATCGAACGCCTTCCGGAAGTCAAGAAAAATAGCATCTACCTGGGAGCCTGTATCTAATATTTTCTGGGTCTCATGAACAAATAAAGCGAGTTGGGTCTCACACGATCGCTATTTCCGGAATCCATGTTGATTCCTACATAGTAGATTACAGGTACAGCTGCCCATGCAGCTTCAACACGATACCACAGTTCCTCAAGAGTAGTGACTTGGCGTATTGTGACGAGCCAGTTTCTCGGCCACCATTGACCAGACGTCTTCAGTTGGTGAGAGATCTGGAGAATGCGTTGTATCCAGAAAGGCCCGTATAGGACCTGCAACATGCGGTCGTGCATTGTCCTGCTGAAATGTTCCCCAGGGATTGAATGAAGGGTAGAGCCACGAGTCGTAACACATCTGAAATGTAACGTCCACTGTTCAAAGTGCCGTCAATGCGAAGAAGAGGTGCCCAAGACATGTAACCAATGGCACTCGATACCATCACGCCGGGTGATACGCCTTTATCAAAGTCGGAAACGTGATGGTACGTATTTCTCCTCCTTACACGAGGCATTACGACGACGTTTCACCAGGCAACGCCTGTCAACTGCTGTTTGTGTATGACAAATCGGTTGGAAACTTTCCTCATGTCAGCACGTTGTAGGTGTCGCCACCGGCGCCAACCTTGTGTGAATGCTCTGAAAAGCTAATTATTTACATATCACAGCATCTTCTTCCTGTCGGTTAAATTTCGCGTCTGTAACACGTCATCTTCGTGGTGCAGCAATTTTAATGGCCAGTAGTGTATTACTAGGTAACGCATCCTCCAAATACAACGTGCTATTCGAGTAATAAACCTTTGGACAGTCAGGGGCTCTTCAACCAAATACCAGCTGAGCTGCTACTGAGCAGAGGGAGTCCCAATTGGGAATTTTTGTGAGGGTATTCCCAGTTCCTGAATTTCTCCTATAAGTTGGGGGAAAGCTTGTGAAAATATTAGTCGAACCGTGGGATGGGGAGTAATTTAATTTAATTCTGGGAAAAGGTGCTCCAGACAGTGCATGTGAAAATGTACTTGTTTATGAGTAGGCATTAAAATGCATGAATAAGTTCAGTAAAAATTTTACTGTGCTGGGAGAATGACAGAGAATAAACAGCTGTGTTTTCAGTTCTCGGAAAAGCGTTTGATAGTGCCCCAAGACAGATGGTATGTGAGCACTTAAGAGGGAGAAATGTGCCGAAAATGCTAATTCAGAAAGGTAAAAGGCTTTATGAAGGTGGCTGCAGTTGCGTACAGGTAGGAGATGGTAATTCTGATTGAAACTTCCTGCTAAAAAAAGGAAGAAAATCTTTCGAAAGCCAAGATCACACAAATGTTACTTTATTTTCAACAAGCGATTTTTCGACGGACTTTGCTGTCTTCTTCTGGTCTGTAACATAGTGCACATGGATGTAATATATCTTATAGCATGAATTATGACGTAATGTTTGAGAAAAAAGTTTTTTGTTTGACATTATGTCGAACGGAAAAGGAAATTACATTGACAAACGTGTTCGTTGTGAGTTGGAACCTCAAGCCAAGTTGTCATGTTAGTGATTAAAATGTAGCATCTTATACAAAGGTTTGTCATTTATGAAAGATTTACAGTAAGAAATCACCTTGGTTACACGGTCGTGTCCGTATGTGTAGCTCTCACAATTGATTGTTACATCATAAAAATCACAAGATACAATCAACTGCACCATAGCCCATCCGTATACTTTAGTTTGACGTGTTCCATTAATTGCTGATCCATCCCACGTATTACGTCATAATGCATGATATGAGATATATTCCAAAGACGTGAAGGTGATAGCAAAGACTGTCGAAATATGTTGCTGAAAATAAAGAAATGTTTATGCAATCTTTGCTTCATAAAGCCTTTTTTTTTTTTTGTTTTTTTACCAAGTAGGACAGATCGCTCCTTCTCATTTCTTAAAACTAGAAAGTTCAATGAAATATTCTGGCATATTAAAACTGTCTGCCACACCAGGACTCGAACCTGGGATCTTTGCATTTTGTGGGAAAGTGCTCTACCAAACACTACACGTGACCCGTCATCACAGCTTTACCAGCGCCAGTACCTCACCTCCTACCTTCCGAACAACGCAATGAGTTGCAACATGTCTGTTACTTATGTAAATCTGCAGGCTTTCGTGGCCGTTGTCACTGAAGTTAAAATCTTCTGGGTTATTAAAAATGGCTCTGAGCACTATGGGACTTAACATCTATGGTCATCAGTCCCCTAGAACTTAGAACTACTTAAACCTAACTAACCTAAGGACAGCACACAACACCCAGCCATCACGAGGCAGAGAAAATCCCTGACCCCGCCGGGAATCGAACCCGGGAACCCGGGCGTGGGAAGCGAGAACGCTACCGCACGACCACGAGATGCGGGCTTTCTGGGTTATTACGCCGCGTTATGTTTCTTCTAAAATGTTCGAAGTTTCGACCCCTCTGCTGGGATCTTCCTCAGGATCTTTTGGTGTCCACTACTGCCAGAACACTCTTCTAGCAATAGTGGACACCAAAAGATCCTGAGGAAGATCCCAGCAGAGGGGTCGAAACTTCGAATATTTTAGAAGAAACATGATGCGGCCTAATAACACAGGAGATTTTAACTTCAATGTCTGTTACTTATCCGAGGAAAAGTCTCGACTTATTATGTACAGTGACAATTAGAGGCGAACTAAAACTAACAGGTAAGGTACACAATGCGGCCTGTGTAGCACGTGAGACAAATGTCACTCACTAATTGTTCTAGTGTGTTCATTAATGTGCCTTTGTACTTACGAATATTTAAAGTTAGGCACAAGAGAACACGCTGATTTAAGTATAATATTGACGATGCATTATTCTGTTTTTCCTCTCTCTCTCTCTCTCTCTCTCTCTCTCTCTCACACACACACACACACAAGAAACCACGTCACCTACAGAAAGTCCATGGCCCACCGTGTTCGCGCGCGCCTTTACACACACACACACACACACACACACACACACACACACGCACATATACACAGAGTAATGGAGGCGGCAGATGTGGTCGGTGTAAACAGTTTACGGCGGGTGGATCGTTAACGCCGTATCGCCACAGAACTGCGTTGTCTGCGGACAACGCAGCCGGTGCTGTCGGTGGCTGGAAATGGTTGTAGCCGGTGAGAAGGGGGGGGGGCGGGTGGAGGGAGGGGTGGTGGGGAGGGGGCGGGACAGACAGACCGCTCGCTGAGAGCGGAATCCTGCCTGCATCTCACACCGGCGGACGCGTGACGTCACTTCCGGGACCTGCTGAAGGACATCACAAGGCACGTTTCCCTTCTGCTATCTCTTGCTGTTACTGTGAGTTCCTCAAGGATGCGTTTTTGGGCCTCTATTGTTGTTGACATACATTAATGGATTTTGCATTTCAATGATTTAGCTTTTAAGCCTATTCCACATGCACAAAATCCTTTCATCTGTCCTTAAATCTTCCAACAATTCTCCTCGCTTATCTCAGGGATACATCTTCCGAACACTTAGTTTTCTTGAAATACTGTAATGACTTCCTTTTCTTCACAGATTAGACTTTTCAGCTACTTCCACCTTTATAACATGCTTCAGTCGTGTCTTATGTCAGTGCTTTCTTTCTGTCATTTTCTTAATGATACATCTTTGGGTCATAATAACTTGGCCGGCCTCTGGTGGCCGAACGGTTCTAGGCGCTTCATTTCGGAACCGCGCTGCTGCTACGGTCGCAGGTTCGAATCCTGCCTCGGGTGTGTGTGTGGTGTCCTTAGGTTAGTTAGGTTTAAGTAGTTCTAAGTTCTAGGAGACTGATGACCTCAGACGTTAAGTCCCATAGTGCTCAGAGCCATTTGAACCATAATGACCTAAGTACGTTAAAAACTCCTTCTTCTTCTTCACTTCATCAAACAGGCTTTTCAGTATGTTCTGTCTTCAAATTCCTTCCACCTCTTGTTAGATATCCGGATGTCTCTCCTCTCATATTTCCATCCATGTAGTTTCTCAGAAACGCATGCTAGGAGCATTATTGTCCTTGAAATACATTACTGATGTCTTTTCCTTCTCTTCATGGATTAGGCTTTTAAGCATGTACTCTCTTGGCAGAATCCTTCCTTGCACCTTAGAGTGCGCCTCCTGTCGTATGGTTTATTGTCAGAAGCTGTTTTGGGGAATCTTTTGTTGTTCATGTGTGTTCACACATCTTGTTGCAGTACAGCTTTCTCCCAGACTGCGTCCACCACTAGTTCCTGTAACATTGTTCCATTTACTATACTGTCTGTTGCACAGTAGCACCTAATTCTTTTCACTGGCACTGTGAGCGACTCAGTGTCCTTTCATTTTTGCACCCAGGTTTTGCTGGAGCAAAAAGAAATGGAAGTACAATAGTTTTATAGAACTTCACTCTGGTGTCTTGCTGGATTTTACTTTTGAACACGATATGAATAGGGTAACCAGGCCCACACGCAGGGTGGCGGGGGTGGTGGCGGTCCATGGGGCCCTTGCACCCCACCCCTTCCCCCACCCCCCTACCCACCGAAATGTTTCTGCTAGATATATTGTTAATTTTTCGGTACCAAAATGCTCAAATATTGTTCATTGTCAGTTGTGGCGGAAAGTTAAGTGAAAAGAATTAAAGGTGCAAAAAAGTTGATGAAAAACAACAGAGGAAGATCTAGGAAATTATATGAGATTTGAACTTTGGTAAAGCAGAGTAAGCGGTGAACAGTTTCATAACTTTACTGAATGAGTGTTCGGGTGACGATTTCCTTGTAGTTGAGAACAGATCACCCGCAGACAGGTTTGAGCTAACTAGCCTCCCTTATCTCCAGTCACAGTATCATACGTAGCGATGCAAGGTGGAGTTTAGGTGTAAAGTGCTGTGTCTGGGGTATTTCTGGACAACAGAATAGACACAAGCTTTATATCTTTGTTCGAAAACTTGTGTAAAGTAAATGGATGCCTTTCACATTAAAAAAAATCCCTGACATTGAGATGTTAAAAATGGTACTAATGTCTCTGAGCACTGTGGGACTTAACATCTAAGGTAATCAGTCCCCTACAACTTAGAACTACTTAAACCTAAGTAACCTAAGGACATCACACACATCCGTGCCCGAGGCAGTATTCGAACCTGCGACTGTAGTGGTCGCGCGGTTCCAGACTGAAGCGCCTAGAACCGCTCCGACACACCGGTCGGCACAGTGAACTGTCAGAAGTTTTTTCCTGACATCAGAATGAGTGTCTTAAGTTGCAACACCTTGTACCGAAATTCACGATTAAAGTTAACTTTTTAAATACTGTATACGGTCCACCATTTGCGCCCATAGTACTGACTTTGCAAGCCCAGAAAGTTTTTGAAGAAGGTGGATTCGAGAGATGCAACAACACACAAGGCTTTTGATACCTTTCCTCACAAGCGACTATTAATCAAATTGCGTGCATATGGAGTATCGTCTCAGTTGTGTGGATGGATCCGTGATTTACTCTCAGATAGGTCACAGTTCGTAGTGATAGACGGTAAATCATCGAGTAGAACAGAAGTAATATCTGGCGTTCCGCAAGGTAGTGTCATAGGCCCTCTGCTGTTCTCGATTTATATAAATGATCTAGGTGATAATCTGAGCAGCCCCCTTAGATTGTTTGCAGATCACGATGTAATGTAGTAAAATCATCTGACGATCAATTCCAATTACAAAATGATCTAGAGAGAATTTCTGTATGGTGCGAAAAGTGGCAATTGGCACTGAACAAAGAAAAGTACGAGGTCATCCACATGAGTACTACAAGAAATCCGATAAATTTTGGGTATACGATAAATCTCACAAATCTAACGGCTGTGAATTCGACTAAATACCTAGGAATTACGATTACGAGGAACTTAAATTGGAAAGATCCCATAGATAATATTGTGGGGAAGGCGAAACAAAGACTGCGCTTTGTTGGCAGAACACGTAGGAGATGCGACAAACCCACTAAAGAGAGAGCCTACATTACACTTGTCCGTCCTCTGCTGGAATATTCCTGCGCGGTGTGGGATCCTCACCAGGAAGGATTGACGGAGGACATCGAAAAAGAGCAAAGAAGGGCAGCTTGTTTCGTGTTATCGCGCAATAGGGGTGAGAGTGTCACTGATATGATACGCGAGTTGGGGTGGCAGTCACTGAAACAAAGGCGGTTTTCTTTGCAACAAGATCTATTTACGAAATTTCAATCACCAACTTTCTCTTCCGAATGCGTAAATATTATGTTGACACCCACATACGTAGGGTGAAATGATGACCATAATAAAATAGGAGAAATCAGAGCTCGAACGGAAAGATTTAGGTGTTCCTTTCTCCCATGCGCCACGGAATGGTAGAGAAGTAGTATGAAAATGGTTCGATGAACCCTCTGCCAGGCAGTTAAGTGTGAATTGCAGAGTAACGATGTAGATGTAAACAAGCCGAAGAACGCAGTCGAAATATTACGATTGTGCTCGGAGATTCTCTTGCAAATCATTCGAACACTGCTTCTAATATTTGCTAACCTGCTTATGTCAGTCTGCAGTCGTGGGCAAAGATTTGCCTGCTTGCGTCCAACGAAAACTTGAGAGGAGCCACGCCACACCAACACGTCATGGTTTCCCTGTTCCCCAGTACTACATTTGGTATGTGGGTTTATGACTTTTTAGATGAGAAAATTGTGGTTAGAATGTTCACATAACTGTACGTGTAGCCTATAGTGACCATTATACAGAGACAACGGGTCATAATTTTAAGCTAAGCGATGTCAAAGTTAGCGTAAGGAGGGCTATGCGTGAAGCGTTCATTGAATTCGAAAGTAAAATTCTATGTACCGACTTGACAGAAAATCCTAGGAAGTCCTGGTCTTACGTTAAATCAGTAAGTGGCTCGAAACAGCATATCCAGACACTACGGGATGATGATGGCATTGAAACAGAGGATGACACGCGTAAAGCTGAAATACTAAACACCTTTTTCCAAAGCTGTTTCACAGAGGAAGACCGCACTGCTGTTCCTTCTCTAAATCCTCGCACAAACGAAAAAATGGCTGACATCGAAATAAGTGTCCAAGGAATAGAAAAGCAACTGGAATCACTCAATAGAGGAAAGTCCACTGGACCTGACGGGATACCAATTCGATTCTACACAGAGTACGCGAAAGAACTTGCCCCCCTTCTAACAGCCGTGTACCGCAAGTCTCTAGAGGAACGGAGGGTTCCAAATGATTGGAAAAGAGCACAGATAGTCCCAGTCTTCAAGAAGAGTCGTCGAGCAGATGCGCAAAACCATAGACCTATATCTCTTACGTCGATCTCTTGTAGAATTTTAGAACATGTTTTTTGCTCGCGTATCATGTCATTTCTGGAAACCCAGAATCTACTATGTAGGAATCAACATGGATTCCGGAAACAGCGATCGTGTGAGACCCAACTCGCTTTATTTGTTCATGAGACCCAGAAAATATTAGATACAGGCTCCCAGGTAGGTGCTATTTTTCTTGACTTCCGGAAGGTGTTCGAGACAGTTCCGCACTGTCGCCTGATAAACAAAGTAAGAGCCTACGTAATATCAGACCAGCTGTGTGGCTGGATTGAAGAGTTTTTAGCAAACAGAACACAGCATGTTGTTATCAATGGAGAGACGTCTACAGACTTTAAAGTAACCTCTGGCGTGCCACAGGGGAGTGTTATGGGACCATTGCTTTTCACAATATATATAAATGACTTAGTAGATAGTGTCGGAAGTTCCATGCGGCTTTTCGCGGATGATGCTGTAGTATACAGAGAAGTTGCTGCATTAGAAAATTGTAGCGAAATACAGGAAGATCTGCAGCGGATAGGCACTTGGTGCAGGGAGTGGCAACTGACACTTAACATAGACAAATGTAATGTATTGCGAATACATAGAAAGAAGGATCCTTTATTGTATGATTATATGATAGCGGAACAAACACTGGTAGCAGTTACTTCTGTAAAATATCTGGGAGTATGCGTACGGAACGATTTGAAGTGGAATGATCATATAAAATTAATTGTTGGTAAGGCGGGTACCAGGTTGAGATTCATTGGGAGAGTGCTTAGAAAATGTAGTCCATCAACAAAGGAGGTGGCTTACAAAACACTCGTTCGACCTATACTTGAGTATTGCTCATCAGTGTGGGATCCGTACCAGGTCGGGTTGACGGAGGAGATAGAGAAGATCCAAAGAAGAGCGGCGCGTTTCGTCACTGGGTTATTTGGTAACCGTGATAGCGTTACGGAGATGTTTAATAAACTCAAGTGGCAGACTCTGCAAGAGAGGCGCTCTGCATCGCGGTGTAGCTTGCTCGCCAGGTTTCGAGAGGGTGCGTTTCTGGATGAGGTATCGAATATATTGCTTCCCCCTACTTATACTTCCCGAGGAGATCACGAATGTAAAATTAGAGAGATTAGAGCGCGCACGGAGGCTTTCAGACAGTCGTTCTTCCCGCGAACCATACGCGACTGGAACAGGAAAGGGAGGTAATGACAGTGGCACGTAAAGTGCCCTCCGCCACACACCGTTGGGTGGCTTGCGGAGTATCAATGTAGATGTAGATGTAGATGTAACGTCTTTGTGAAAAAATGTTGACTGAAAATATGGTTTGGTTATCTTAGAACCATTGGGATGACCGCAAAATAATTGACATGTGTTCACTTCATCACTTAATGCTACATGTACGCCTCAGCACAGATATTTTACGTGCATAAGTACGGTAACTTAGAACCCGTGGATCTCGGTAACGGATCAAGACACCGAAAAAAATTTCGAAGTTCGTCAACAGAATCATCTTAAAGGGGGAAACTACATTAGGAGGCTGTTTGATAATGTTTGTTTGGGATTTTTTTTGGGTGGAAAAAATTAATTAGAATTTAAGCAAATTTTGACATCATTTCACTCATATTTCGAACAGTTTCAGCCAAAAATAACAAAGTTAGGCTGTGATGTCCGCCGAAGGTTATGAGAATAGTTCTCCAATTGCGTGCAGTGTAGCCATTCCGATTTCCATCTGATATCAAAAAGGTTATGATTTTACGTTAATAACTTATTTTCTAAGAATATGAACTTCAATGCATGTCAAAATAATGAAAAATTAAAAAGTTTGCAGGCGTTGGAACAATTTACTTCGATTTTCACGATTTTTTCTCTAATTAGGCGAAGAAAAATGCCCTTAAAATCATGGTATCATCTCACAAGTTAGTTCATAATTCTTAATTTCATAAAAAATGATACTGTCAATTTTCGCAATTTTCTGTTCTATACTTCTATGAGTTAGACTGCACACAAATGTGACAAATGTCATTTCTAGATAAGCCCGTTTGAAAAATAAATTCTGGGAAACTAGAAATTCAAGGAAGTTAACATTAATGTAAAATGGTTTCCGATTAATCTGCGGTTCCAGCACCATTTATTAATCCTTCTTCTTCCTCATAGGCTTCGTTTTGCGCTTGCATCAGTGCTTTCCGAGCTTTCCGACCTTCCTTCGACTCCAATGAACTATGTTGATTCTGCCGGCTCACGAGCTGGTTATCCATTTGTTCAGCATAATTGAAGCTTTGCGTGCCTGCTACAATTCCTGCATCGTTCATGACCATCAGAAGGGATGAGTTTCCTTCATTGAATAAGCGCGTTGCTGAATACGACTTGTAGTTCGGAGTGCGAGTGTTCAGGAGATAATCGCTAAAGTGGAATTAAAACTTTCATTCGCATTTCGTGAGGTTGAACTGGTCAAGCCTAC
Source organism: Schistocerca serialis cubense (assembly GCF_023864345.2). Taxonomy (NCBI): domain Eukaryota; kingdom Metazoa; phylum Arthropoda; class Insecta; order Orthoptera; family Acrididae; genus Schistocerca; species Schistocerca serialis. The sequence continues at coordinate 56,232,712 of NC_064649.1, read as the reverse complement.
CTGAGGTAGTGCTCTGCCCTATCTGCACTCGAGCCTGAACCCGATGTGCTGTCGGTTCTATGCTCATACGCAAATTTTGCTTTGAAATTTTGGCAGCGTATTCTTGGATAGTCGAGCTAACGATTTCTGCAATAAAGAAATCGGATTTCCTGAACCTCCTAATGTGGTTATCCTCTTAAAGACATATGATAAAAATTTTGACCATCCGCTATGAACAGAAGTTGTAGACGTTGTCAACGATTATGATTGTTTGTGATTTTCTGACGAATTGCCTGTGGAAGAAATGGCGCTTTTATAACCCTCCTAAGGTCCATTCTGGACCACATCTAATGTAAAAGAACCAACATATTTGCTCAGTTAGCCTGGGCAGTGGAAGTGTGTAATGTTACTTTAAATCCGTCTTGATTGCAAATTTTTTTTATTATTCATATGACCGGTTTCGGTTCATTCAGAACCATCTTCAGATCTGATATTTAAGTTACAGGAGTAACCCGTCCAATTCAGCAACTTTCACATGCTACGTCACATAAACATGTGAAAGTTGCTGAATTGGACGGGTTACTCCTGTAACTTAAATATCAGATCTGAAGATGGTTCTGAATGAACCGAAACCGGTCATATGAATAATAAAAAAAATTTGCAATCAAGACGGATTTAAAGTAACATAAAATCACTGATTGCTGTTATCCCATAAGACATTATGTCTGTTTTTGCGAAGTGTGTAATGTTTCAATTTTGGTCCTGCTACTATATGCCCGTTCTTCCAATAAGTCTACAAATGGTCGCTAGTGATCGCCCCCTAGAAAATCCTATTGCACGCGACTTTTTGGAACATATTGGTACCTTTCACTGTCGTGTAAGTAACGATGTGATTCCTTGGACTAGACGACTCATTTCAGTTGATATACGATAAAATATCGATGTTCCAGTGCTCACTGCACTTTTAACCGGCGATGTCGATGGGCCAAAATCGGATCACGTAGAGTTCGTTTGGTGCAGAGCACCATGTTGAAAAGCTTGTGCTGAGCGTTGTGCACCGAGAAGGCTGAGACAGCAGCATCATTGTGTTCGGTGGTCAGATGTGCCAATAATTGCAGCCTGTCCTGCTTTACAGAGCAGCTAAGCTTCCGATTTCCACGTTGTGTGATGAAACTCGGACGCCCAACACCTTGTCGTCTGCTTGTAGCTTCGCCGTCCTTCAACAACTTTCCACATACACTCTAAGATAAAAGGAAACGACGCACAACGAACGAATCACCCAAACGGGACAGAAATCACTAAGGGTGACGTTAATGTAGAGACACACAAATGACTACAATTAAAAAAAAAAGGAAAGAGGATTCCTTCAACAAAAAGAGCTTCACAAATTGAGCAAGTCAGTAACGCCTTGGTCCACCTCTGGCACTTAAGCAAACAGTTATTCGGCTTGGCACTGGTTGTCCGCAGCTCGTGGTCTAGTGTGTACCGTTGCTGCCTTTGGATCACAGGGTCCAGGGTTCGATTCCCAGTCGAGTTGGGGATTTTATCTGCCTGGGGACTGGGTGTTTGTGTTGTCCTCATCACGTGACAGTGGCAAGATTGGATTGGGTAAAACAAATTCGACTTTGTAAAAAAACTGGGTCTTTGTACGGTCGCTGATGATCGCGCGGTTGAGCGCCCCATAAACCAAACATCATCATCATCATTGCCACTGATTGATGGAGCTGTCGGGTGTCCACCTGAGCATATTGTGCCAAATTCTGCCCAAGTGGCGCGTTAGGTCGTCAAACTCCCGAGGTGGTTGGACGGTCCTGCACGTAATGCCACAAACATCTCAACTTGGGAGAAATTCGGTGATCTTGCTGGGAAAGGAGGTGTTTAGCAAGCACGAAGACAACCAGAAGAAACTCTCGCCAGGTCGGCAAGGGCATAAACTTGCTGAAATGTAATCCCAGAATGACCTACCACAATGGCCACGGATGACAAGCAAAGATGATCCTTGTATCAAAAGAAATGGCACCCCAAACCATCATACCTGTTTCTCAGGTCATACGGCGACAAACAGTCAGGTTGGCATTCCACTGCTGTCCAGGACGTTTTCAGACATGTCTTCAGCCTGGACTCTCATTGACTGGAGTCGAATTGTCTTCAGTGGTGAGTCCTGTTTTGAATGAGCCCTGTTGCCAGGCGAATATGTGTGCTGGGACGCCCCAAACAGTGGTGGGGTACCAGCCTGTCACCCGCCATACAGTCCGACAGCCAGGAGTGGTGGTCTGGGATGCCATTTCTTTTCATAGTACAATCCATTTGGCTCTCATTCGTGGCAACGTTACAAACGGCGGTATGGTGACGGTATTCTACGTTTCGTTTAGTTCCGCTTCATGGCAAGCCATCCTTGACTTACATTTCCGCAAGATAATGCACCCTCGCACATGGCGAGAGTTTCTACTGCCAGTCTCCGTGCTTGCGAAATCCTACCTTGGTCGGCAAGGTCGCCAGATCTCTTGCCAATTGAGAACTTTCCTTCGTTTGGAGCATTACGGTCTGGGCCATTCAGTAAGGTGGGGATTCTGAGGATCTAGCGCACCAGATGGACGGAATGTCACTCAGGAGAGTTGAACCAACGAGTTGTTGACTTGCTCAGTTAGTGAAGGCTTTCTCTTGAGTAAATGACCCAGCTTTTCTGAAGTTGTAATCGTTTGTTTGCTGTACATGTATGTAACATCTATCGATCTCTGTCCCGTCCGGATTCTTTCATCCTGATGCGTCTTTTTTTCCGTGGCAACAACCGACTAACTTTGCCCTCTCCGGGACGCGCATTCCCTGGCGCGGGCCCATACCAATCTGCCTTTTGTCAGAGTCACTTACATAAGCCGATTTCCCTCTTTGCTGCCCGTATCGTGGCTAGGATCATTCGGCTTTCGTCTCTGAGCTGCTTGTACACTTGCCTTACCACGTCGGCAACCGGCAGTCAGGTTCTCGGCTGACAGCGGTCATAATCGTGTGGCTGCTCAGTGTAGCTCATACGAATAGCGCGACCAACGATATCTTGCCACATGTTTTATTCATTGCTGAGTGTTCCTTGCATGTCACGAAATATTCAGTTTTGGAACATTTGTTGTCTGTATAATCTTCATCTAAATGATCGGACAGGCTGAGTATAAAACTGGAGGTACACATGTCCAGGTTCCAAAATACGTGTTTGACAGCTACTGCAGCTAGAAACCTGATGTAGACATTTATTTTTGCTGTAGCTGTTCTTTGTGTCCTGAGGTGTCTATCTGCTTACGGCGTTCTCGTGTTACAACGCCCGCTGAAGGTCAGGGTAAAATGAAAGGCTAGGTGGCGGACACTGGCTTACTGATAGACTGCAAAGCATACTAGTAGTAAATAGCTACGTTACGGAGAGAAAGGTAAGGACACCAGAGACTCAATTCGAACGTGGAGATTGATAATGGAAGCAAGACTTCAGAAAAATCAACACACGTCCATGGGATTTATCGCCTTAAAAAAGGGCTCGACAGTGTAAAGTGGTGCAATACGTTCGAAATTCTTGGAGATGTAGGCGTAAGCTATTGGTAGTGCCTTATATTATACAAAAACGAGAGAGAAAATTAAGAATACAAGATCAAAAAGAAAGTGATCAGATTAAAATGGATGTGTGATAGAGAGGTATTCTTCCACCCCTACTGTTCAGTATCAAAAAAGGTTGAGAATAAACGGAAAAAAGACAAAAATAATGGGGAATAGCGGGGATAAGCGAGAAGACGATAAAAAGGACGAGGTGATTCCCCAGTACAAGAAGTCTAATTGTATCGAAAAGAGGCCTTAATGCGGCAAAGAAATTTCTGAGAAAGTAGGTTTGGTCCACAGCATTGCATGGTAGTGAGACATGGACTGTGGGAAAACCAAAAAAGAAAAGAATCAAAGCATTTTAGACTTGAAACTATAGAAGAATGTTGAACATCAGGTGGACTGATAAGATAAGAAATGGGGAGTTTCTCTGCAGAACTGGTAAGTAAATGTGTATGTGGAAATCACTGACTTGGATAAGGGACAGGTTGATAGGACATTACGAAGCACAATTATTACGTTGTAATATCTCGTAGTTTAAACAGCATTAAAATATGTAGTAAGATCAAAAGCATTGTAAACACATAAAAAAAAGTTTTGCATCACCTCGGTCCCGAGAGTTCCAGAAGCTGTAGAGAAAATTAGATAAGAGATCAACATAAACATCATTTCCACACTTTCTACTGCTCATGAAAACCACACATAGCATGTTGTACCACCATACAGCGATACCTTCAGAGGTGGTGGTCCAGATTGCTGTACACACCGGTACCTCTAATACCCAGCAGCACGTCCTCTCGCAATGATGCATGCCTGTATTCGACGTGGCGTACTATCCACAAGGCACTGCGGATCCAGATTGTCCCACTCCTCAACGGCGTTTCGGCGTAGATCCCTTAGAGTGATTAGGGGTCATGTCGTCCATAAACAGCATAAATCCAGGTATGTTCGATAGGGTTCATGTCTGGAAAACATGCTGGCCACTCTAGTCGAGCGATGTCGTTATCCTGAAGGAACTGATTCTCAAGATGTGCACGATGGGGAGCTACCTACGGATCATGGCTCGGAGGAACCATGTTGAATAATGTACCAAACTCAATAGATGCTACGTCCATGAAGGCGAATGCCTCTCCAACATGCTGCCGATATGGTTGCACTATCGGTCGGAGTATAGCATTCACGTATCATACAGCCGTTACGGCGCCTTCCACGAACACCAGCGGCGTACGTCCGCTCCACATAATGCCACCCCAAAACAGCGGGGAACCTCCACCTTGCTGCACTCGCTGGACAGTGTGTCTAAGGCGTTCAGCCTGAACTGGTTGAATCCAAACACGTCCTCGACGATTCTCTGGTTGAAGCCATATGCGACACTCATCGGTGAAGAGAACGTGATACCAATCCTGAGCGGTCCATTCGAGACATGTCGTTGGGCCCATCTGTACCGCGCTGCATGGTGTTGTGGCTGCATGAAAAGCATTATTCAACATGGTTCCTCCGAGCCATGATCCGTAGGTAGCGGTCATCCACTGCAGTAGTAGCCCTTGGGCGGCCTGGGCGACGCATGTCATCGACAGTTCCTGTCTCTCTGCATCTCCTGCATGTCCGTCAATATGGCTTTGTTTAACTCCGAGACGCCTTTATACTTCTCTTGTTGAGAGCCCTTCCTGGCACAAAGTAACAATGCGGTCACGACTGACTCGCGGTACTGGCCGTCTAGGCATGGTTGAACCACAGACAACACGAGCCATGTACTTTCTTCCTTGTGGAATGACTGGAACTGATCGGCTGTCGAACCCCTCCGTCTCATAGGCACTGCTCATGTATTGTTGTTTGCATCTTTGTACGGGTTTAGTGACATCTCTGAACAGTGAAAGGGACTGTGTCCGTCATACAGTATACACAGAACGTTTGTCTTCAGGAGGTCTGGGAAGCAGGGTGATACAAAAGTTTTTTTGATGTGTGTATTAGCAGCTAAATAGATCTTATCTTGCGAATCTGACCTCAGTGTTGGGACTGGTTCCTTTGCTCCTGTATAACGTACAAAAGATTTTCTCAATGATCGTTTAAATGACAAGATACTGGAACATTATATGCTCATAACTATTCTGTTCTTTTATGTGCATGTTCTTGCTTCTTACCAGCGCATATGAAACTTGACTGAGCCGTACAAAGAACATAATCAATCGGAAAATGAAATGTACCAAACTCAATAGATGCTACATCCACTGTGGGGCGCCTGACGCCAAGACTTTCTATATTTGTTACGAACCCAGATCCAGTATTCTCTAGAACAGGAAGTAGCCGACATTTGTATTAACATCACTGTCTTAATTGAAGTTGTTTTTCAGATTTAGTTTATATGTTGTTTCCTCGAAATATTTATTTAGGTGAAAATTTATAGCCTTGATGATTAAAATAAAGGTGGCAAATTTTGACAATATGAAAATAGGTCCTTCCTGTTATTTTATAAAATCGGTTTCTTTGTAGATAGGAAAATTAGAAAAAAATTATAAGCGAAGTCACAGATTTTCTTTTTATGAAAACTGAAGCATAACAATGTTATATTTGCTATAAATTTCTTTTTGGATCATTTAAGTTGCAGTCGTGTTTACTAATATTCATGTAACAAGAGCGATGTTATGCAATACATCGATATGAATAATAAAAATATATTACGAGAAAAATAGTTTTTTTGGCAGTCACATATATTTAGAAATATCTACAGATGAGAAATATATAATTTAAGTAAGAAAATTAGTCCAAGTCTGAGCACAGTTTATACGGAATCGAAAATTTCGGTTAACATGTGAAAGTTACGTGAAGACCAGATTCATTGCAAGTGTTCAGGAGTGGAAAGCTTTCAGTGAAAGCTTGAATAGAATGAACAGTGTAATGGGCGCTGAATATGGACTGAGGGCAAAGAGAACGAGGACGAAAAGTGTGTGAGTGGAAAGCTTTCAATGAAAGCTTGAATAGAATGAACAGTGTAATGGGCGCGGAGTATGGACTGAGGGCAAAGCGAACGAGGACGAAAATAAAGAAAAGTTGCAGAAATAAGATTAGTGACTAGTGTAACATCAAAATTGGTGACCACGAATTGGCAAAGTGAAGGAATTCTGCTTCATTGGAAGCAAAGAACGGTGGAAGGAAGAAATAGAAAACAAGTAAAGAGGGCTTTCCTTACCGAAAGAAGTCTACTAGTATCGAAAGTAGACCTTCATTTGAGGAAACAATTTCTGAGAATGTGCATTGATTGAAAAGAGGAGAATCGAAGTATTTGAGGTATGGTGTTACAGAAGAAATGTAACAATAAAATGGGGGATGACTAGATCCTTCGCAGAACAGGCAAGGAACGGAATATGTGGAAAGCACTGTCTAGAAGTAGGGACAGGATGCAAGACGTGTTGTGGAGTCGGCTACCTGCCCATTATCCAGAACATTTTCAACTGTTGTTTATTAATTTCACTGAAAGTCAATTACCTTACAACTGTATTTATTATTTCACTTTTATATTTGTCTCATATGTGTACAATCCGTTTAAAGATGATATTGTCTCCTTTCAGGTAGTTGTTAGGCGTGTTTCATTAATCGAATGCCAAGAGTACTGTTTTCTCGTTTCAAAGCAGTGGATAAAGGGTGTCTGATACGAATTACCAGACTGGCTTTTGGTTTCAAGCGTCTACCAGTCCACGTTTTCGTCACCTCCGTGGCGGTCGTCCATAGATCGAACAAACCTGTGCTGGCCTTGTTTGTATACATTCACTGCCCGCGGTTAGTTCTACTTGGTACGGGTCCCACACATTTGAGCAATATTCCAATACGAGACGCTCAAGTGATTCGTAAGTAATCTCCTTTGTCGAATAACTGCATTTTTCTAGTATCCAACCAATGAATCGAATACGCCACTCTATCTACGACGGAGCCTGTTTGATTGTTTAATTTCACATCCTCACGAAGTGTTACAGTCACTTGTCACCATCAGTTGACTGATAGGTAGTGTAGTCGTAGGATAACATGTACTTCGTTACGTATTACTGCATCACCTGTAAAAAGCCTTTGTTTGAGTTACCAGTCTGTCGACCGGTTTGGTGCGGCCCACCACGAATTCTTCTCCTGCACCAACCTTTCCATCTCAGAATAGCGCTTGCACCTTACGACTTCAATTGTTTGCTGGATGTATTTCCATCTCTGTCTTCCCCCACAGCTTTTACCCTGCTCGTTCTAATACGATGGGGGCTATTCCCTGATGTCCTGCCGTCGTATCCCATCTTCTTGTCAATCAGCACATGTTCCATTTTTCACCGATTCTGCGGAGATCCTCCACATTCCATACCTTACCGGTCCACGTAATTTTCAACGTCCTTCTGTAACACATCTCAAATGTTCCGGTTTTCCACAGTCCACGTCTGCCATAAAATTCAGTGCTCCAAACGTTTATTCTCAGAAATTTCTTCCTCAGATTAAGGCCTATATTTGACACCAGTAGGCTTCTCTTGGCCAGGAATGCCCCTTTTGCCTGTGGTAGTCTGCTTTTTAAGGAGAGCTAAAAAGAACTCTCTTCTGTACTATCTTTAAAATGCTGAAGATGGCGGTTGTAAAATACAGGGCGCCAAAGGCTATATACAATTTGTACAGAAACCAGATCGCAGTTATAAGAGTCGGGGGACATGAAAGAGAAGCTGTGGTGAGACAGGGTTGTAGCCTATCCCCGGTGTTATTCAATCTGTATATTGAGCAACCAGTAATGGAAACAAAAGAATAACTTGGAGTAGGAGGTGCTGAACAAAATTGGTTAAAAGAGGAATTTCTGGCACAACCTGACTAAAAGAAGGGACCGGTTAGCAGGACACGTTCTGAGGCACCAAGGGATCACCAATTTAGTATTGGAGGGAATCGTGGAGGGTAAAAATCGTAGAGGTAGACTAAGAGACGAATACACTAAGCAGATACAGAAGGATGTAGGTTGCAGTAGTTACTCGGAAATGAAGAGGCTTGCACAGGACAGAGTAGCATGGAGAGCGGCATCAAACCAGTCTCTCGTTGAAGACCACAACAACAGCGGTCTGATTTTTATGTTCTCCTTGCTCGCCCGTCATGCGTTAATTTGCTATCATGGGAGCAGAACTGCTTCGCGTCCTCTACATTGTAGTCACCAATTTTGATATTAAGTTTTTCGCTATTTACATTTGTCCTACTCTTGTTTACCTTCTTCGGCCTACTCTCAATCCATATTCAGTACTCATTAGACTGTTCATTTCGTTCAGCACGTTCTGTAAATCCCCTTCACTTTCACTGAGCGAATATTAGCCTTCCAGCGCGAATTTTAATAACAAAAAAGTGCAATGTTATTAATAATATTGTCTTCCTGGCGCCGTAGGGCACACCTGAAGTTATTTCTACACATGCCGATGACTCTCCATACAAGATGACATACTGCTTCATCGCTACCGCAAAATCTCCAATCTAGTTACAAATTTCTTTTGATACCAACATATGACTGAAATAAAGAGGTTCATCCAGTCTATATATTATACCTGCTCTGCCGCAGACGATATGCTATTGCTTAGACATCTTCTAGGGACACATACGGGGTGTTACAAAAAGGTACAGCCAAACTTTCAGGAAACATTCCTCACACACAAATAAAGAAAATATGTTATGTGGACATGTGTCCGGAAACGCTTACTTTCCATGTTAGAGCTCATTTTAGTTACTTCCACCTACGCTCAATGGAGCACGTTATCATGATTTCATACGGGATACTCTACCTGTGCTGCTAGAACATGTGCCTTTACAAGTACGACACAACATGTGGTTCATGCACGATGGAGCTCCTGCACATTTCAGTCGTAGTGTTCGTACGCTTCTCAACAACAGATTCGGTGACCGATGGACTGGTAGAGGCGGACCAATTCCATGGCCTCCACGCTCTCCTGACCTCAACGCTCTTGACTTTCATTTATGGGGGCATTTGAAAGCTCTTGTCTACACGACCCCGGTATGAAATGTAGAGACTCTTCGTGCTCGTATTGTGGAAGGCTGTGATACAATACGCCATTGTCGAGGGCTGCATCAGCGCATCAGCGATTCCATGCGACGGAGGGTGGATGCACGTATCCTCGCTAACGGAGGACATTTTGAACATTTCCTGTAACAAAGTGTTTGGAGTCACGCTGGTACGTTCTGTTGCTGTGTGTTTCCATTCCATGATTAATGTGATTTGAAGAGAAGTAATAAAATGAGCTCTAACATGGAAAGTAAGCGTTTCCGGACACATGTCCACATAACATATTTTCTTTCTTTGTGTGTGAGGAATGTTTCCTGAAAGTTTGGCCGTACCTTTTTGTATCACCCTGTATGTGGAGTTCCCAGAAGTGATGAAAGTATACGGAACATTGCAGCACAGAAATTGTGAGAACGGAAAGCATTACTCGTCTTCACTGGTGAAATATCAGGGCTGGTGATACCAGCGCCATCAGTAACGTCCTCCCCGTGTAAACTGGTCGGCGCACTGTCAAACGGACGACACGCAAATACAGCGTGTGAGAAACGTGGAACATGGTGTCAGTCTGAGTGTGTGTGAGGTAAAATAAGGGTTGAAGGAAAGAGAGAGAGAGAGAGAGAGAGAGAGAGAGAGAGAGAGAGAGAGAGAGAGAGAGAGAGTGTCAGTGATCGGTGTTTTAAGAAGTTTTTACGTGATCAACTGCCTGATCACTTTCGACTAATTGCAGTCGTTGCTCATCACGAACCAGTGGTAAATGAGCCAACAACCACGTCACGAGTTGATCGGTGACGTCAATGAATGCTGCTTGTGCAAACTGTAATCTCTATCCGTTAGATACGCTCCACACAGTGGAGGCGTAGAATGGTGATAACGGTGGGAGTGTGGCGCCGTTTGCTAATCTATTATCGTCAAGTTCACTCATGATATAGCAACTTATTTTGTGTTTTTGTGTCTTATACACCTTTATTATATTATTATTATTGTTGTTGTTATTATTATTGGTTTGGTTCAAATGGCTCTGAGCACTATGGGACTTAACTTCTGAGGTCATCAGTCCCCTAGAACTTGGAACTACTTAAACCTAACTAACCTAAGGACATCACACACATACATGCCCGAGGCAGGATTCGAACCTGCGACCGTAGCGGTCGCGCAATTCCAGACTGTAGGGGCCCAGAACCGCTCGGCCTCTCGGGCCAGCTATTATTGGTTTGGCCAACTAAGGACCACAGGAAATAACTTACACTTACCAGCCACAACATTATCACCACCTACCTAACAGCAGGTACGTCCACCTTTGGCCCGGATAACAGCGGCATGGAAGCAGTGAGGCCTTGGTGGGTCGCCGGAGGGAGCTCGCACCACATCTGCACACAAAAGCACCTAATTCCCGTAAAATGGGGGAAGATGCGCTCTGACGCTATGTTCAAAATGTGTGTGAATTCCTAAGGGACCAAACAGCTGAGGTCATCGGTCCCTAGACTTACACACTGCTTAAACTAACTTATGCTGAGGACAACACGCACACCCATGCCAGAGGGAGGAGTCGAACCCCCGGGGGAGAGGGCCACGCAGTCCGTGGCATAGCGCCTCAAACCGCGCGGCCACTCCAAGCGGCTACGCCGTGTTCAATCACATCCCAGATGTGTTCGATCGTGGTCAGATCTGGTGAGCTGGGGGATCAACACATCAATAGGAACCCGCCATTGTGTTCCTCTAACCACTCCATCACACTCCTGGTCTTGTGACAGGGCGCATTATCTTGTTGAAAAGTGCCACTGCCGTCGGGGGACATGATCGTGATGAAGGGATGTACGTAGTCTCCAACCAGTGTACGATATTCCTTGGCCGTTATGGAGCCTTGCACGAGCACTACTGGATCCATGCGGATAAGAGCATATTACGAGGGGCGTTCAGAAAGGAAGCTCCGATCGGTCGCGAAATGGAAACGACTATGAATATCCGATAAAGCTTTGCACAGATGTGTTGGGTAGTGTCTCTAGTATAACCCCAGTTAGCATCACGTCGCTCTTCTCATTTCTGAGCTCGCAGTGAGTGCGTAAAGATGTCTAGAAAATAGTGTCTGCCGCCAAGTACGAGGGCCTGGTGAGAAATTTCGCCTGAAGCTATGCAGCTAACATTACATAACTGTCGTGCTGTTTCTTCTTCAAGACAATTCTCATCCGCATTCTGTAGGGGCAATGAAGATGCTCCTGCATCGTTTTCAAATGGAAATGTTAGATTACCCACAACACAGTCCGCAATTGTCTCCCCCTGAGTTTCATCTCTGGTCACATGAACCGCTGTCTTTGAAGACAACATTTTGACACAGACAACGAGGTGTAGGCCAGCGTGGAGAATTGGCGGAAAGCACTGGCGGCTGCCTTCTATGATGAGGCTATTGAAAAGTTGGTACAACGCTATGACAAAAGTCTAAGTCAGAACGGCGACTACGCAGAGAAGTAGCTGAAAGGTGTAGCTAATTGTTACAAGTAAAACATTTCTGATGTTCACTGTGGTTTCAATTTGGCAATCAATCGGAGCTTACTTTCTGAACAGGCCTCGTATATAGGCAACTACAGCAGATCAACTACTTCCATTTCACGTGTCTGCTGCTTGTTTCTAGTTGCCAGCATTCTAATCAAAATACCACCCACCGCATTTCTTACTTTGTGTAATATGTCATTGTTTCTAAACACTCGAAATTTTACGAATAATAATTATGTATGTTTAACAAAAATATTTACCATCACTGCCATGATAAACTGACATACCGATTTTTTACTCGGTTGTTACTGAAAGAGCTGCTATAACCGAAATCAAATATATACCGAAAAACACCGGTTGTTCAGAATTAAAACGCAAGTAACAATGTAACTGTCCGGTTTTCCTCATCTCTAACTGTGACTGAGTCATGTGGCCGCGATTGTGGATACTAACAGAAATATGAGAAATCATTACTGGGCTCATTCGAGACGATAAATGCTTTAAATCAGTGTTACGAGTGAAAATATAAATTAAAAAGTAATAAAGTGTCCCTGTCGAAAATAAAGAAAGATATAAAGAGCTATCGATACTGTTTTCTGTGTCCCTACTGTAACGCCGCAACGACAGAAAACCAAATTAACAAACTTTGTGCCGGCCGTGGTGGCCGAGCGGTTCTAGGGCCTTCAGTCTGGAAACGCGCGACCGCTACGGTCGCAGGTTCGAATCCTGCCTCGGGCATGGATGTGTGTGATGTCTTTAGGTTAGTTAGGTTTAAGTAGTTCTAAGTTCTAGGGAACTGATGACCTCATAAGTTAAGTCCCATAGTGCTCAGAGCCATTTTGAACAAACTTTGTGGAAACTTAAAGTAGGGAGGTGAGTCATCTTGACAGTGACGGCAACTATTGACGATAAAATCTACACTGGTAATACTTTGATTAACACCTTTATCTTTCAAATACTGAGAATATCATACAAAAAGGGGAGATAAAGGGAAAGGATTATCACAGATTCTTTATCAAACATCTATAGAATAAATTCAAAATCATATTAACGAATGTTAAATCCAAGAAAGTAATTCAGTCAAAAATAACATTTACCATGGAAGAGAGTTGTACCCGCTTCGAAAAGGAAATTCGATGCGACTACAATGCAACTTAGATATGGATATGTTCAGTTAGTTAGTTAGTTAGTTGCGGTTGAGTCGCTCAAGAGTACTTTTGCGATAGTTGTCTGGGTGGAAACGCTATTAGATTGTTTCAGTTTTGGAAGCGAGATAGAGATAAAAGTATTGGCCAGTCATTCGACTGAAGAAAGTTAATCTTTACCCTTCTCAACGCGACGGTATAGTAAGACGAGTGTTAGGCTTCGATTGAGTGATATTGGTTTATCGGACTTAGCCTTCGTACTGATGAACAGTTACAAACCTTGAGAGCAATGGCCAACGACAGGAAAACAATTCGTGGTCTTGAGTAGGACACAGTAAAACGAAGACACGAAGAAAGCCAAGGAGGCTACGCCGACTAGTGTACCGTCACGTGTACCGAACTGAAGTTCATCTCGAGTGACAAATCGGTGTGCGTGTGTTGTAGGGACAAACAATTAATTACAGAAAGAACAATAAAATCTGAGTCAAAAGATAAATCTTACGTGATGCCTAACTCATTAAACGGACAATACAATATGTATTAATGCAATTTGATTGACTCTTTAAACATTTTAAGTGACTAAGTGAGTACGTGAATAATGGACAGTGAAAAGTGATTAGTTTAAACCAGTATTACGACGTATTAAAAAAAAATACTGCAGCATATGTTATCTCTGGAGTTACGTCGGACCGTTGTTAATAACTGGACGTAGCAACGGCATAGCAACGTAATAGTAGACAGTAACATTTCATCCTCGCTATGTATGATGTGAAAAACGATCTTAATGATGAAATAAAGAATTAAGATTTTATTTCATCACGGAACTAACCGGGCATAAAATAAAAATAAACGATGGCAGTTTACCAGTTCGCACAAGCTGAAAAGACTATTGCGGACAGATAACAGAATATTTCTAAACCTCGCGAGGATTTGGGTTCTTACGAGAGTTACAGGTACTGTTCCACGTCACACCGACGGGGACGAACACCGTTATGAGCCATTAAATCACAGTAAGACTCAGTTTTTACGGTTTATAACACACAATTCAACAAAACCTGACTTTTTAATCTGTCAGAACGGGCATATGATTAGTGAAACTGAACAGTTCAAATTTCTAGGTTTTCAGATAGATAGTAAGCTGTCGCGGAAATACCCACGTTCAGGATCTTGTTCAAAGACTTAATACTGCCATCTTTACTATTCTAACGGTATCAAAAGTGAGTGATACTTCGACACGTAAATTAGTCTACTTTGCTTATTTTCATTCACTTACGTCGTATGGTATTATGTTTTGGGGTAACTCTTCCCATTATAGAAGAATATTTTTGGCTCAGAAACGGGCGGTTCGGGAAATAAGTGGTGTGAGTTCACGAACCTTTTGTCGACCTCTGTTCACGAGTCTGGGTATTTTGACATTGGCCTCTCAACATGTATATTCCTTATTGTCATTTCTTGTTACCAATATTAGTTTATTCCCAAGAATAAGCAGCTTTCACTCGGTTAATACTCGGAAGAAATCAAACCTCCATTTGGATCGGACTTCCTTAAGTCTTGTGCAAAAAGGTGTGCAGTATACTGCTGCATCCATTTTCAATAAGCTGCCACTCGAATTCAAAAATCTTAGCAGTAATCCACGCGCTTTCAAATCGAAACTCATGGGTCACTCCTTCTATTCTGTCAAGGAGTCCCTTGAAAAATTAAGATGATTCTCATTGTATTGCTGATGTTGTTGTTGTTGTTGTTGTTGTCTTCAGTCCTGACACTGGTTTGATGCAGCTCTCCATGCTACTCTATCCTGTGCAAGCTTCTTCATCTCCCAGTACTTACTGCAACCTACATCCTTCTCAATCTGCTTAGTGTATTCATCTCTTGGTCTCCCTCTACGATTTTTACCCTCCACGCTGCCCTCCAATGCTAAATTTGTGATCCCTTGTTGCCTCAGAACATGTCCTACCAACCGGTCCCTTCTTCTTGTCAAGTTGTCCCACAAACTCCTCTTCTCCACAATTCTATTCAATACCTCCTCATTAGTTATGTGATCTACCCATCGAATCTTCAGCATTCTTCTGTAGCACCACATTTCGAAAGCTTCTATTCTCTTCCTGTCCAAATTATTTATTGTCCATGTTTCACTTCCATACATGGCTACACTCCATACAAATACTTTCAGAAACGACTTCCTGGCACTTAAATCTATACTCGATGTTAACAAATTTCTCTTCTTCAGAAACGCTTATAGCGTTTACTTAATCTTATGGACTGACTTTTTTTCAGGTTCATGAACATTTATTTTTATCTGTTATTACTTTTCTGTTGTAAGTTCATGTACTGACACTTTCCATGACCTTGGAGATTTTGCTCCTCAATTTGGTCCTACGGAACTTGACGTGTAAATAAATAAATAAATAAAAGTCGCGTCTCCTACGGGCGGGTGAAGAACGAGGTAAGGGACGTCATACTACCCACGAGTAGCGGATTGAGACCTCTGTTGATCCATTGTGTACGGGGGGCAGCGGCTGGTCAAATATTTAACGAAGAAACTCGACACACAGCGGGGCAAAGTGAGAAGATGTTTTATTACATTTTACGCAACCAGTTTCGGCCTTTCAGTATGCCATATTCAGACCCCGTAGGCACCTCCCAAAAATTATCGATATTGGCGTACCGACGACATCTGTTTGTGGATGTCACGAATTCTCAAGTGCTTCCTTCGAAGATTTGGTGGCAACGACAAGAGAGTCCCCCATGTGAAGCGGGCCTCAGGACAGACTGGGTGTGCGTGGCGCGTCAGTTTCGGAGAGTCCGTGGCATGAGTTAATGCAGAGCGCAGATGCGGTCGGGTTATATAGTAGAGGTTGAGAACAGCCGCAAAACAAGGAGCCCTGTGTACACAAACAGCGGCCGATCGCGTCCGCGCAAACACGTCGGGCCGCCTAACAGCCCGAGGGAAGCTCCGAAGCGAATTACGGGGCAGTTAGGCCCGGCAGTCCGGCCCGTCAGCAGTGGAACTCACGACGCGGACGTCGACGCCTCGTCCTCCTCCCACAGACCGCGTATCCAGCTTGGAGGTCAGTACAGCCGTAAACCCAGTCCTGGGCGCACTATTGTTCTTCCTTGTGTGTCAATAACACCATCGTCACTTCCATCCTCCTGTGAAATTAAAGCACCGCGCAGTGTTGAGACAGGGATTAGTGATCATGATGTCATTACGACTATGGTTACGAAAGTTAAAAAGTCGGTCAAGAAGGCTAGGAGAGTATTCTTACTAGAAAGAGCAGATAAGCAGTTGCTAGCATCCCACTTAGTAGATGAATCGACTTCATTTACTTCCGGTACGATGGACGTGGAAGAATTATGGGCAAATTCTAAACACATTCTAAATTACGCATTGGACAAGTATGTGCCGCAAAAGTGGGTTACGGACGGAAAAGACCCACCGTGGTTTAACAGCGCAATTCGGAGAATGCTCAGGAAGCAAAGGCAGTTGCACTCGCGGTACAAGAAAAATCGGGAAAATGAGGACAGGCAAAAGTTAGTACATATTCGTGCTGCTGTAAAAAGAGCGATGCGCGAAGCATACAACCACTACCACCGTCATACCTTAGCAAAAGATCTTGCTGAAAACCCAAGGAAATTCTGGTCTTACGTAAAATCGGTAAGCGGGTCGAAGGCTTCCATCCAGTCACTCACTGACCAGTCTGGCCTGGCAACGGAAGACAGCAAAACGAAAGCTGAAATTTTAAATTTAGCATTTGAGAAATCTTTCACGCAGGAGGATCGTACAAACATACCGCCGTTTGAGTCTCGTACAGATTCCCGTATGGAGGACATAGTGATAGACGTCCCTGGGGTTGTGAAGCAGCTGAATGCGTAGAAAATAAATAAACCGTCAGGTCCCGATGGGATTCCAATTCGGTTTTACAGAGAGTAATCTACTGCATTGGCTCCTCACTTTTATCGCGAATCTCTTGCCCAACGTAAAGTCCCGAGCGATTGGAAAAAAACGCAGGTGACGCCTGTATATAAGAAGGGTAGAAGGACAGAACCTCAAAATTACAGACCAAAGTACTTAACATCGGTTTGTTGCAGGATTCTCGAACATATCCTCAGTTTGAATGTAATGAATTTCCTTGAGACAGAGAAGTTGCTGTCCATGCATCAGCTCGGCTTTAGAAAGCATCACTCCTGAGGAACGCAACTCGCCCTTTTTTCACATGATATCTTGCGAACCATGGACGAAGGGTATCAGACGGATGCCATATTCCTTGACTTCCGGAAAGCGTTTGACTCGGTGCCCCACTGCAGACTCCTAACTAAGATACGAGCATATGAGATTGGTTCCCAAGTATGTGAATGGCTCGAAGATTTCTTAAGTAATAGAACCCAGTACGTTGTCCTCGATGGTGAGTGTTCATCGGAGGTGAGGGTATCATCTGGAGTGCCCCAGGGAAGTGTGATAGGTCCGCTGTTGTTTTCTATCTACATAAATGATCTTTTGGATAGGATGGATAGCAATGTGCGGCTGTTTGCTGATGATGCTGTGGTGTACAGGAAGGTGTCGTCATTGAGTGACTGTAGGAGGATACAAGATGACTTGGACAGGATTTGTAATTGGTGTAAAGAATGACAGCTAACTCTAAATATAGATAAAGGTAAATTAATGCAGATGAATAGGAAAAAGAATCCTGTAATGTTTGAATACTCCATCAGTAGTGTAGCGCTTGACACAGTCACGTCGATTAAATATTTGGGCGTAACATTACAGAGCAATATGAAGTGGGACAAGCATGTAATGGCAGTTGTGGGGAAGGCGGATAGTCATCTTCGGTTCATTGGTAGAATTTTGGGAAGATGTGGTTCATCTGTAAAGGAGACTGCTTATAAAACACTAATACGACCTGTTCTTGAGTACTGCTCGAGCGTCTGGGGTCCCTATCAGGTCGGATTGAGGGAGGACACAGAAGCAATTCAGAGGCGAGCTGCTAGATTTGTTACTGGTAGGTTTGATCATCACGCGAGTGTTACGGAAATGCTTCAGGAACTCGGGTGAGAGTCTCTAGAGGAAAGGAAGCGTTCTTTTCGTGAATCGCTACTGAGGAAATTTAGAGAACCAGCGTTTGAGGCTGACTGCAGTACAATTTTACTGCCGCCAACTTACATTTCGCGGAAAGACCACAAAGATAAGATAAGAGAGATTAGGGCTCGTACAGAGGCATATAGGCAGTCATTTTTCCCTCGTTCTGTTTGGAACAGGGAGAGAAGATGCTAGTTGTGGTACGAGGTACCTCCGCCGCGCACCGTATGGTGGATTGCGGAGTATGTATGTAGATGTAGATGTAAAATACAGGGCGACACTAAAGGTACGGTACAACAGTAATGTGTTACAGCATCCATACTAATTAACAGATTCATACCATGTTTGGCTTACGTGACACGCTGTCTCAGAAAGTTTTTGAGCCTTTCGATCAATTTAACCATGTGCGCCTTTGGTGCTACGCGTAATATCCAGTTTCCTTTCAAGGTGTATCCACACTCGCCGCAACTTACCTGCATCAGCTGTGGCAGTGACAGCAACGATTCGCTTTTTTAAATTATTTGTGTGGTTGACAGGCGTCTGGTGGAGTATGTGTCGTTGACGTACCCCCCATAGAAGGAAGTTCAAATGGCTCTGAGCACTATGGGACATAACTACTGAGGTCATCAGTCCCCTAGAACTCAGAACTACTTAAACCTAAGTATCCTAAGGACATCACACCCATCCATGCTCGAGGCAGGATTCGAACCTGCGACCGGAGCGGTCGCGCGGTTCCAGACTTTAGCGCCTAGAACCGCTCGGTCCTACAGCCGGCTAGAAGGAAGTCCATCGCTGTAATGTCAGGCGACGTAGGAGGCTAGAGAATTTCACCACCCCTGCCAATCAAGCGATTTGGAAACACATCTCGCATAGTCTGGGCCCAGTCTGGCCGTGCACTATCTTGATATAAAACGACTGTATCTTGGCGGGGAATCAGTTGTAGTGATGCAAACAGTTCAAGCATATCAAGGTAATTGGTAGGATTTACTGTTTTTGCCCAGAAGCAAAAATGGTCCTACAGTACGATCGAGTATCAGATGACACCACACATCCACTTTCGGGCTGTGGCGTATCTCTTCCATCACAATGTGCGGATTGGTTGTCCCCCAAAAGTGAATATTGTGTTTTTTGTCTTAGTAAACTAGTGGCATATCGGTTTGTCAGTAAATACTACTGTACATTGTTTAGAAAATTTCTGTGCTCCTCTAGACGGTAATTAAGGGCCACAGAGAACTACCAAAGTTGTGGTTTGCCGTCTCATTTCAGTGCGAGCAGCACTTGCAGTCAGTATGGATACATTTGTAAGCGTTTGCGAGGGACTTTGTGCACTGTCGCCGTAGGTATCTGCAACTTCTTACGAACGGATTTCTGTGGTGAACGTCGAAAAGTCAGCAATACCCGTTCTGTGTAGACTTCACTTGTTCCAGGTCGTCCTGAATGGTACTGCGTAGGATTCCTGTACCATCAGCATACAGATGTAGGCGAGAGCGGGTGCTTCCTATACCGTGTTTCGAAGTTCCTCTGAACCTGCGAGTCCGATTTGGTCTGAATATTCCACACATTGAGCCTTTTCTGGAACTGTTGTCGTTATGCCTCACTCACATTATGGAACACACACAGACGAAACTTTGTTGAGTTTGACACTTAACCCAAACACGGTGTGAATATCTAAGACACTGAAGTAGTAACGTGCTTTTTGAGAAACTCTCTATTAGTCATTGCCCCTTAACAGGGTCGATTGGTGGCTTTGGAGAGCTAAGGGCAGTGTAGAACAGCTATCAGGAAGTCATGTGACCATCTACCTTTGATGAAAGTTCTCTTAGTGAAGTGGTGTGAATGTTCCAGTCGGCTGTACGGAATCGGTGAAGTAAGGTGGGACGACTTGGAGACGCGTCCAAATGGCTGAAAGAAGCGCTCGTATCTGGACGTTCCCGTCATTACAAAGTGAATAATGTTGCTCGATTTGTTGGTGTATCAACATTGACTCAACAATGTGTCTACAAGGAATGGTGCACTACTCGCAGCTACGTAACACGGCATAGGACTGCGGTCAGATAAAATCTCTCAAGGAACCCCCTGAGCGTGAAAAATTTGGAAATTTGTGCTAAGGTCTTACGGGACCAAACTGGTAAGGTCATCGGTCCCTAAGCTTACGCACTACTTAATCTAACTTATGCTAAGAACAACACACACACCCATGCCCGAGGGAGGACTCGAACCTCCGACGGGGGGAGCCACCCGGACCGTGACAGGACGCCTGAGACCGCGCGGCTGCCCCGCGTGCCCCTTGAACGTGAATTCGCAAGTTCAGTTTTAGGCAAAGCTTTTTTGAAAGTGTTGTGTTAACATAATGGCAAGAGAAATTTTAGCTGATATTAACACACCTTGTGCATCAGGAGGGGAACAGAAAATGATTGTCAGGAAAGTGCAGAGATCAACCTTCTATGGGATGTACGCATTACACTTCACAAAACGGATATCGTCGACGTTCAAGAAACGTTTAAAACAACCATTTAACCTGCACCATGAACACCCAACGAAAAATTGCGCTCCACGGTTCGCACCATAAAGATCGAAGGTTAGCTCCCTAAAAACCAGCACGTTCAGTTAGGTATCCACTCTTAAAAGATTGATATATAATCACAGTGCCGCAACGAGGTGATAAGAAATGATCGAATGTGATGGCATACAACTGAATGCGAAGCAGTCTGTTGTGGAGCTTATCGTGAAACTGACTGTCTTTTAACGAATAGCTGCAGACAGTATAGCATAATGTTTTATAGGCACGAAAGAAACGAACATCCAGAGGGGTAATATGTCCAGTGGTTCCAGGTGGAATATATTGCATCGTCCTACATTTTTCAGGAGGGGTATTTTTCTCTAAAGGAGTGCGATTTCTACACGCAGAGCAGGACTCAAACGAAAAAAGATCTTTCGACCAGCTGGTGGCCAAAAGTAGTGGTCATGCCTCTTACGTCCATTTTTCTACTTTTGCTTGCTGTGACTTAAATGTTCCCTACTGGCCTTGAGAGATCACAGATACGAGAAAGAATCGTGGGGGGCCGAGCTCTTCCACCTCGTCGCAACACAATAAATAACTTTCCAGCCAATTTACCATCCATATTAGCAGTCGGCATAATTGTATACGAATGTGTTTAGGCACTGATGTCAGTTGAGCGTGATACAACTCTCTTAATACCTGTAATTTCCCGGGTTCCTTTCATATACATTTCCTCTTGGAATCCCAATTGGTTGGAGTTGAAAACAAATTCCTTAATGAACGATGGGATAAGTTTGTTTATCTGATCTACAGATTTTCAGGCCAATTCCGCAGTCTGCCGTGCATCGTGAAGTTTGAGGCTGACGTCTTAGAATTCTGTAGCATTGTTTGAAGTTATGCAGCCCTCCATCGCTTTAATTGAAATCACTGTAATCTAAGTCGCGCGCAGTTTGATGTGCATGACGTAGTACGCCACTGTTAAATTGTATCAAGCACCCTGGCGCGAACAAACAAGTGCCGCTCGTACCCACTTATTCGGACATATTGATGCGGGCTTTTTCTAAATATATTCATAATTTTTCTTTTACTATGCTGCGGATGATCTTCCATGCAGGTAATGACGTTAAGTATCCGCACTTGGGACAACGATTGTCCTTTATTATGTTTCACTGCAGACGGGATCTGCGCCTCCCTGTCCGACAAGGCTAATGAACTACACGGCTCCACACCCATTTCAATATCACTTTCATTGTTAACCACGTATTGACAACGCTGTACTCCCCATGCACATTGTCCGCACAGTCGGCGTATATGACACCACACATTCCACTGATCCATCTTGCAGAAACGCTAGTAGTTCGTCTTCCACTTCTTTCTCACTTTGCGAAATTCCTTGTGCTCCTTTCTGACGAGATGTCATCTTCGGCAACTGTGGTTGTACATACACTAAAGCGACAGAGAAACTGGTATAGGCATGGAAACAGGCAGAATACGGCGCTGCAGTCAGCAACGCCTATATAAGGCAACAAGTGTCTGGAGCAATTGTGAGATCACTTCCCGCTGCTACAATGGCAGGTCATCAAGATTTAAGTGAGTCTGAACCTATGTTCTAGTCGGTGCACGAGCGATGGGACACAACATCTCCGAGGTAGCTATGAAGTGAGGATTTACCCGTATGACCATTTCACGTGTGTACCGTGAATATCAGGAATCCAGTAAAACATCAAAGGTCCGACATCGCTGCGACCGCAGAAAAATGCTGCAAAAACGGGACCAACGACGATTGAAGAGAATCGTTCAACGTGACAGAAGTGCAATCCTTCCGCAAACTGCTGCAGATTTCAGTGCTGGATCATCAGCAAGTGCGAACCATTCAACGAAACATCATCAATATGGGTTTTCGGAGCTGAAGATCCACTCGTGTACCCTTGATGACTGCACGAGACGAAGCTTTACACCTCGCCTGGACCTGTCAACACCGACATTGGACTGTTGGTGGCTCGAAAATATGTTGCTTGGTCGGAGGAGTGTCGTTTCAAATTGTATTGAGCAGATATATGTATGCGGGTATGAAGACAACCTATTGAATCCATAGACCCTGCATGGCAGCAGGGGACTTTTCAAGGTCATGGAGGGTCTGCAATGGTGTGGGGCGTGTACAGTTGGAGTGATACGCGACCCCTGATACGTCTAGATACGAATCTGACAGATGACACGTAGGTAAGTATCCTGTCTGATCACCATTCAAGTCCATTGTGCATTGCAACGGTCTTGGGCAATTCCAGCAGGACAATGCGGCACCTCACACGTCCAGAATTTCTCCAGAAAACTCTTTTGAGTTTAAACACTTCCGCTGGCCACCAACCTTCCGAGACATGAACATTATTGAGTATATCTGGGATGCCTTGCAAAGTGCTGTTCAGAAAAGATCTCCACCCCCTCGTACTACTACGGATTTATGCTCTGCAGGATTCATCGTGTCAACTCCCTCCAGCACGACTTCAGACTTTAGTCGAGTCCATGCCACGTCGTGTTGCGGCACTTCTGCGGGCTCGCGGGGGACCTACACTGTATTAGGCGGGTATACCCGTTTCTTTGGCCCTTCAGTGTTGAATGCAATATTTGCTTCGTTTCTCGTTGCCGTTGCTCTGCTTTATATCAGCACCACTGGAACTGTAACACTGTCGTTAGTTACTCTTCGCCCAAGCAAAAAAAATTGCTCTGAGCACTATGGGACTTAATATCTGTGGTCATCAGTCCCTAGAACTACTTGAACCTAGCTAACCTAAAGACATCACACACATCCATGCCCGAGGCAGGATTCGAAACTGCGACCGTAGCGGTCATGCGGTTCCAGACTGAAGCGCCTAGAACCGCTTGGCCACACCAGCAGGCGCCCACGCAGTTCAACTACGCTCTGTAGTCTCGTGCTGCGCTCACCATTGGATACCTCCAGTCAGCTGGCCGGTGTGGCCGTGCGGTCCTAGGCGCTTCAGTCTGGAACCGCGCTGCTGCTACGGTCGCGGGTTCGAATCCTGCCTTGGGCATGGATGTGTGTGATGTCCTTAGGTTAGCTAGATTTAGGTAGTTCTAAGTTCTAGGGGACTGATGACCTCAGATGTTAAGTCCCATAGTGCTCAGAGCCAGTAAAAGCCATACCTCCAGCCCCGCTACCTGTTGCCACTAGCAGCCAGTATTGCGGTTGCATAGTAGACAACATGTGTGGCGTCGAACGCCACCGTGAACATAATTGACCTTTTGCGATTCTGCACTCAAGTTGTTCCTTGTCAGCCGATTGGTTTCCTTTTTAAAGTCGTAACAATTAACTCAAAATTCAACACCAGTAAAAATGTATATAGCCGTTAGTGCATATGTAGGATCTAATCGCCAGTGAGTGACTCTTGCCCGGATGCGACATGCCTGAAGAAACCTGCGGATTCTTTTCGTAGCTGAATTAAGGCCGTTATCAAAGAGCTCCTGCTATGTTCAACTGTCCGCGTTGATTCATCAGCTGATGGGGTGTCTTAATTGACGGCATAGGCACCGGAACTTCGAAACAGGAAAGCTTCTTCGTGCCATTTCGTCACGTTGTCTCCGCGTAGAAACGCCTACCTATGCTGGCTCCATAACACTGACTGTCACATATACACCACTTCACCACCATGTCTTCCGTGGTCTCAGCGGTATGTCGTGGGGAGCGGATCGAACCGTCCTACTTCGCCTATATCGGTCGATCGTCCGCTCAAAGCTGGATTTTGGGAGCTTTTTATACTCCTCTGCACGGCCGTCCATCTTACGCCGCCTCAGCTCTATACAATATCGGGGGTTACGTCTTGCGATCGGAGCGTTCTATACTACTCCCGTCGAGAGTCTTCATGCTGAAGCCGGTGAATTGCCACTCACCTACCGGCGCGATATACTGCTTTGTCGGTATGCCTGTCGGCTATTATCAATGCCCGACCACCCGTCTTATCGTTCCTTTTTTTATGACTCTCTCGACTGTCAATACTAGTTGTATGTCTCTTTCCTGCTACCCCCTGGAGTTCGCTTTCGTCGCCTCCTTCAGCACCTTGATTTTTCACTCCCTGCAACCTTTAGAGTTGGCGAGAGCCAAACGCCACTTTGGCTCCAGGCTTAGGTTCGCGTTCACCTTCACCTAAGCTCGCTCCAAAGGAGGTTACCCCAGCTTCGGTATACCGCTCGCGGTTTGTCGAACTTCGTTCGAAGTTCATTAATACGGTCTTCATTTACACAGATGGCTGTAAGACCAATTACGGTGTCGGGTGTTCTTTTATTGTCGGGGCACACAGTTTCAAATACCGGCTCCATGGCCATTGTTCGGTCTTCACAGCTGAGCTATTTGCCCTCTATTAGGCTGTTCTTTACATTCGGCGCCGCCGACATTCTGCTTACGTCATCTGCTCTGATTCCCTGAGCGCCATCCAGAGCCTCAGTGATCCGTATCCGGTTCACCCTTTCGTGCACCGGATCCAACGCTCTCTTCAGCAGCTGGCGGACGACGGTTCTCCGGTTACCTTTATGTGGGTTCCTGGCCATGTCGGTATCCCTGGGGACGAAGCTGCAGATGCCGCGGCCAAGGCTGCGGTCATCCAGCCTCGGACAGCTTCTTGTTGTGTGCCTTCATCTGATTTTAGCAGGGTCATTTGTCAGCGCGTTTTTTGCGCTGTGGCATGCCGATTGGTCTACACTTACTGACAACAAGCTTCGGGCCTTGAAACCTCTCCCCACGGCTTGGACGACCTCTTCACGCTCTTCTCGGTGGTGGTCTAGCGGTTCTAGGCGCTCAGTCCGGAGCCGCGCGACTGCTACGGTCGCAGGTTCGAATCCTGCCTCGGGCATGGATGTATGTGACGTCCTTAGGTTAGTTAGGTTTAAGTAGTTCTAAGTTCTAGGGGACTGATGACCATAGATGTTAAGTCCCACAGTGCTCAGAGCCATTTGAACCATTTGAACCTTCTCGGTGGGAGAAGGTCGTTTTGGCCCGGTTACGGATTGGACACTGCCGGCTCAGCCATCACCATCTGCTGACGTTCTGCCCGTGTGGGCAATTGCTGACGGTACGCCACATTTTAACGTCCTGTCCGAAGTTTAATACACTGCGCATTGATCTTGGCCTGCCATGTACTCTGGATGCCATTTTAGCGGATGACCCAGGAGCAGCTGCTCGCGTTCTTCGTTTTATCCACTTGACAAACCTGTCTAAGGACATTTGATTATGCTGTTTTCTTTTAATACCTTGCCAGTTAATGTGCCTTTTATAGTGTTGTCCTTTTTAGTTGCTGTTTTAACCTTGTGCCTCACAGTGCATTCATAACTTTGTCTGGGCGCTAATGACCACAGTAGTTGTGCGCCCTAAAACCACAAAAAAAAAACAACTACTATGTCTTACATCTCCGTGATGTACAACGCCTCTCTTGTAGTGTCTGCTACCGGAGTCTGTAAGAGCATCCTTGTAGCGCTCTCGCACCGACTAAACGCTCCGGTGGTTAAACGCGCCGCTCTTCATTGGATCTTCTCTCTCTGCTGTCAGTCCTACTTGGTATGAAAACAGCTAAGAGGTTCTTTCTATGAATCTAGCTCTAGCATCTGATTTCCCTAATATATGTTCGATGTGGCCATTCTTCTTAGGGTCGCTCTGGATAGTGTTTCCAGAAATTTGTCATGAATAGTGCAATTGTGCAGCGGTGGATTTCTTTCCCTATGTATGCACAATATGTTACATTCATTTACATTCAGGGACAACTGCCAGGTCCTGAGCCATCCATGTATCCTCTGCAGGTCCTTATTCAAATCGTTGCTGTCTTCTGGTGTTCCTCCCTTCTTGTACGAAACCGCATCATCTGCCAACAGCCGTAAACAGTTTCCGATTCGTTTTACTAGATCATTTATGTACATTGTAAACAGTAACGGTGCTATCACATTTCACCATTGTGTCCCCGAAATTACCCTTACATCTGTCGCTTTTGTTCCGTTAAGATCGATGTGCTGAGTTCTATGAGCAGGATCGTAAAGTATCAAGCGAAATTTATGACTTGATTAAGGACTTTTTGATACGGAGGACGCAGAAAGTTATCTTCGATGGCGAATCATCGTCGGATGTAGAACTAATTTCTGGTATTCCCCAGGTAACTGTGCAGGGACGTTGCTGTTCATATTGTATATTAATGACCCTGCGGACAGTATTAATTGTAACCTAATACACTTAGGAGGTGATGCAGTTATCTATAATGAAGTACTGTTTGAAAGATACTGCGTACATATTCAGTCATATGTTGATAGGATGTGAAAGTGCTGCAAAGATTGGCAACTTCCTTTAAATTTTCAGTAATGTAAAATTGCGTACTACAAAAAACGACAAGACGTGGTATTCTAAGACCGTATAGCAATAAGTGACAGATGGAATCGGTCAACTGGAATGATCACATTGGCTCACTCATGGATAAAACAGGTGGTAAACTTCGGCTTATTGGTAGAATATTGGGGAAATTCAATGTCTACGAAGGAGATTGCTTTCAAAACACCCATTCTAGAATATTGCTCAAGTGTATGGGACTCATACCAGATAGGACTAACAGGGGATTTTGAACATATACAGAGAAGAACAGGACGATTGGTCATAGGTTTGTCTGTTCGGCGGGAGAGTGTCACAGAAATGCTGAAGAAACTGTACTTGTTGTCTCTTGGAGACAGACATAAACTGTCCCGGCAAAGGGTGCTTACAGAGTTTCAAAAACCGGTTTTAAGTTACGTCCCTAGGGAGATCATGACGGCGAGATTATGTCGATTATAGCACGCACGGAGGCATTTAAACAGTCACTTTTGCCGCGCTCTATGCATAAATAGAAGGCAGGAAAACCCTGATAACTGGTACAGTGAAATACGACCCCTGCCATGCACTTCATAACTGTTTGCTGAGTATAGCTGTAGATATAGATGTGGAACTGACAACGAGGCAGTGTCATCGGTGCCTCTTATAGTTATGACTTAACATACCATTTTCGTCCCACTGCACCAACGGCTCCGAGAGTCTGGAACTTTCGGTGCTAAGAGAGTTGATTGTGGTGCCTCGCGGTAGATTCGCACTCTAGACTTTGAAGAGGACGTCCTTCCTCACGTAGAAGAGAACGCGACGGCGAACACGCAAAACATTAGCCATCAGTTGGCTTTTGTACAGCACACAGGTAAGAGAAATCAGAGCGGTACTTTTCCTGACTTGGGATCCTAAACAAAACTTTATTTGCTATCTCCTCTACAACCCCTGAAGGCGTGTAATGGGAATAAAATGCCTGGTCACATGAAAGCGAGGACCTGATACCCTCAGTCTTCCCAAGCTTAAATACATTAATATACAGGGTGTCCCAGGAGGATTGGTAAATATTGAGGCATATGACGGCAACGGTCACTAGAAGCAAAAAAGTCTAGTAAACACGCCCTGAAAATGTATATCTTAAGAGATATAAGCACTTGTTTAGTAGAAGACATAGTCCATGTTTCACAGTAGCGAAGATGAACAAATGCTGATAAGTCTAATCATACACATTTTAGAGAACATCTTTTACTGGACATCGTTTCCTTGTTTTGGTCCATACTACCACTTCTGAAAATATGGGAAGCAAAGTGTTTGCAATAGAAGAGATTTGTTTCACAAAACCGAAAATGTCATGTTCCTAGAGTTTTTTTGCTTTGAATTATCGTTCATACCATATTTCTGAATACTTACTTTTGTATACGCGTGGGTTGGATCAGGAAAAGGTAAAACACGTCAGTACTGGTGAATGAATTTAAATCCCCTTTACTCAAGCAATGAGAATATATAACTTGCAAGGTGGTGCGAAGTTGAAGCGAAGTGTCCTGGCTGTCTGCACCTGATAACATGGGCTGAAGCTGTCGCGGAACTCGCAGACCTCGACAGCACCGGCTAGAGGGCGCTATCGTCGGTGTCTCGTTGTAGTGCCAACCTTTGAAACTAGTGGCATCGTTACTGTCGATACCACATTTACCATTCAACTGGTGATATAATTAGTTGTGACGACATCAAAAATGCAACTTGACGCAAAACCCAAAAACAGATGACATATTAAGAGACTGAGCTCAAATGGCTGTGAGCACTATGGGACTTAACTATTAAGAGAAAAACACAATGCAAAGAGCACGCTAAGAATTTTCAAAAACACCACGTCGGCCTATATTATACAGCAGATGGTAATAAAAAGATATGATCTGGTGTACTTTGTAGCGCTCAGCAAGTCGGCACTACCACGGTAAAACAAACCGAGAAGGATATGTGGCTTTAAGTGATTTTATAATTACCCGATTACACGTCACTTTCTATAGAGCTTGCTTAATACACCCTGATGTACACTACATGTAAAGTCTTTTATTATGCAGATGCTTCAAGATGGCATAATGGAATGCCGAAACTTGTACTCAAAGTAAAATGAAGTAACTTCTCAATGGCGCGGCTGTATGCGAATTTCACAGATAATTACTTGACCAGCTGATGTCCCCTGTCCATGATGGATGGACAGAGGCGAGGAGAAGTCGGTCGTCCACACCGCATCGCAGAACAGAGGCATCGGAGGCTAGCCCGTACTGTAATGTAGGATAGCCAGCGTTCTGCGGCAGGACTGATGGCAGAGAACACTGCCGGCGCGGGTACAAGTGTTTTGGAGCGCACAGTATTGTACACGGTGCTCATCAGCAGATGACCCCTACCGCGTTCCCATAGTGACCCAACAACGTGGCCACGGGATGATCGAGATTGGAGTGCGGATCGATGAAATCGTGCTGCCTGGTTGGATGAATGCCGTATGTCGTTAAACTAGCTGCATCGTCGTGTCCAAGTACGCCGTCATCCAGACGAACGGGTGCTTCTTATTCGGTGTAGGGTTCATTGATTATATCTTTACTTTTTGAATGCGATCCAAATTTTATACTTAACTACAGCTCTCTTATTCTGCTGATCACCTTGAATTTATTCGTGGTATAACCCAGTGTGCAACGGATGCAAGCCGTGAGATATACACCCTGGATTCCATGGGACCTGCGGTAACACAGCTGTGGACGATGAAAACATTTTCGGGGACCACCTGTAACCCCTTATGCTTGATTTCTTCCCCAACAGCGATGGCATCTTTCAGCAGGCTAGCTGTCTGTGTCACAAGACCAGAATCTTGCTGCAGTGGCTTGAGGAGCATGTTAATGTACTCATGTTGATGTCTTGGCCATCATATTTGGCCTACCTGAATTCGACGAAACCCAACTGGGAAGCCATCGGGCACCAGCTCCACACCCACAAACCATTCTACCGTAAATTACGGGAACTGTGTGACCTGTGCCTAGGCATCTGGTGGCACAAATCTCTGGGAACCTATCAGGTACTTGTCGATTCCACGGCACGCGGAATCACTCCTGAACTGCGTTCCAGAAATGGACAGCCTCGTTGGTTGTTGGTTGGTTGTTTTGGGAGAGGGGATCAAACAGCGAGGTTATCAGTCCTATCAGAATAAGGAAGAATGGGGAAGGAAGTGAGCCTTGCCATTTCAAAGGAACCACCCCGACATCTGCCTAAAATGAGTTAGGGAAATCACGGAAAACCTAAATCAGGATCGCCGGACGCGAGTCCAGTGTGCTAACCACTGTGCCACCTCGCTCGGAGGACCAATACGCTTTTGCGTAGATAGTCATCAACTTTTGGCTCATCAGTGTATATGATAAATTATACATTTACTTGTAAATAATAGAATAAATAATATAATGAACATTCAATGAACTGTGGATGAAGCCCGAAAAACAGGCATTACAAGCATTGATCAAAGTGATAGTGCATTGAGAATGGCTAGTTTCTAGCTGAAATCTAAAACTGCCAATAAAATGTCAAAAGGACGACTGATAGCTGAAATCTATTATTTACAAGTCAATATAACAGTCGCTGCGTGCAACAGCCTATGAATGGAGGGTAACCTGATAAATTACACAATTTACTTCTTTAATTTGTATTTACTTACTGCTGTTATTCACGAATCTAAGCTACCATCAAAGAGTCCCTGGTTGACTGAAATGTGTAGTTAAATACACTCCTGGAAATTGAAATAAGAACACCGTGAATTCATTGTCCCAGGAAGGGGAAACTTTATTGACACATTCCTGGGGTCTGATACATCACATGATCACACTGACAGAACCACAGGCACATAGACACAGGCAACAGAGCATGCACAATGTCGGCACTAGTACAGTGTATATCCACCTTTCGCAGTAATGCAGGCTGCTATTCTCCCATGGAGACGATCGTAGAGATGCTGGATGTAGTCCTGTGGAACGGCTTGACATGCCATTTCCACCTGGCGCCTCAGTTGGACCAGCGTTCGTGCTGGACGTGCAGACCGCGTGAGACGACGCTTCATCCAGTCCCAAACATGATCAATGGGGGACAGATCCGGAGATCTTGCTGGTCAGGGTAGTTGACGTACACCTTCTAGAGCACGTTGGGTGGCACGGGATACATGCGGACGTGCATTGTCCTGTTGGAACAGCAAGTTCCCTTGCCGGTCTAGGAATGGTAGAACGATGGGTTCGATGACGGTTTGGATGTACTGTGCACTATTCAGTGTCCCCTCGACGATCACCAGTGGTGTACGGCCAGTGTAGGAGATCGCTCCCCACACCATGATGCCGGGTGTTGGCCCTGTGTGCCTCGGTCGTATGCAGTCCTGATTGTGGCGCTCACCTGCACGGCGCCAAACACGCATACGACCATCATTGGCACCAAGGCAGAAGCGACTCTCATCGCTGAAGACGACACGTCTCCATTCGTCCCTCCATTCACGCCTGTCGCGACACCACTGGAGGCGGGCTGCACGATGTTGGGGCGTGAGCGGAAGACGGCCTAACGGTGTGTGGGACCGTAGCCCAGCTTCATGGAGACGGTTGCGAATGGTCCTCGCCGATACCCCAGGAGCAACAGTGTTCCTAATTTGCTGGGAAGTGGCGGTGCGGTCCTCTACGGCACTGCGTAGGATCCTACGGTCTTGGCGTGCATCCGTGCGTCGCTGCGGTCCGGTCCCAGGTCGACGGGCACGTGCACCTTCCGCCGACCACTGGCGACAACATCGGTGTACTGTGGAGACCTCACGCCCCACGTGTTGAGCAATTCGGCGGTACGTCCACCCGGCCTCCCGCATGCCCACTATACGCCCTCGCTCAAAGTCCGTCAACTGCACATACGGTTCAAGTCCACGCTGTCGCGGCATGCTACCAGTGTTAAAGACTGCGATGGAGCTCCGTATGCCACGGCAAACTGGCTGACACTGACGGCGGCGGTGCACAAATGCTGCGCAGCTAGCGCCATTCGACGGCCAACACCGCGGTTCCTGGTGTGTCCGCTGTGCCGTGCGTGTGATCATTGCTTGTACAGCCCTCTCGCAGTGTCCGGAGCAAGTATGGTGGGTCTGACACACCGGTGTCAATGTGTTCTTTTTTCCATTTCCAGGAGTGTATAAAAAAAATTGTGTAATCACCTAAGGGACCAAACTACTGAGATCATCGGTCCCTTGACTAACACACTACTTACACTAAGGTAAACTAACTTATGCTAATAACAACACACACACCGATGCCCGAGGGACGACTCCTACCTCGGAGGGAGCGGCCGCGCAATTCTAGACGTCGCACCTCCTAAAACGCGGACGCTACGCGCGGCTGTAGTTAACTACCTTATGTGATCAAAAGTATCTGGACACCCCCAAAACATACGTTTTTCGTATCAGCGACGTTAGTAGTCATTAGGCATCGTGAGAGAGCAGAATGGGGCACTCCTCGGAACTCACGGACTTCGAACGTGGTCGGGTGATTGGGTGTCACTTGTCTCATACGTCTCTATGCGAGATATACACACTCCTAAACATCCATAGGTCCACTGTTTCCGACTTGATAGTGAAGTGGAAACGTGAAGGGACACGTACAGCACAAAAGCGTGCAGGCCGCCCTCGACTGTTGACTGACAGAGACCGCCGACAGTTGAAAAGGGTCGTAATGTGTAATAGGCAGACATCTATCCAGACCATCACACAGGGATTCCAAACTGCGTCAGGATCCACAGCAATTATTATGACAGTTAGGCGGGAGGTGAGAAAACTTGGATTACACGATCAAGCGACTGCTCATAAGCCACACATCACACCGGCAAATACCAAACGACGCCTCGCTTGGTGTAAGAAGTGTAAACATTGGACGGCTGAACAGTGGAAAAACGTTGTGTGAAGTGACGAATCACGGTACACAATGTGCCAATCAGATGGAAGGGTGTGGGTATGGCGAATGACCGGTGAACGTCATCTGCCAGCGTGTGTAGTGCGAACAGTAAAATTCAGATGCCTTGGTGTTATGGTGTGGTCGTGTTTTTCATGTAGAGGGCTTAAACCCTGTGTTGTTTTGCGTGGCACTACCACAGCACTGGCCTACATTGATGTTTTAGGCATCTTCTTGCTTCCCACTGTTGAGGAGCAATTCGGGGACGACTGCATCTTTCAGCACGATCGAGCACTGTTCATAATGCACGGCCTATGGCGGAGTGGTTACTCGACAATAACATCCCTGTAATGGACTGGCCTGTACAGAGTCCTGAATCCAATAGAACACGCCGAATTCGTGCCAGGCCTCACCGACCGACATCGATACCTCTCCTCAGTGCAGCACTCCGTGAAGAATGCGCTGTCATTCCCCAAGAACCTTCGAGCACATGGTTGAACGTATGCCTGCGAGAGTGGAAGCTATCATCAAGGCTAAGTGTGGGCCAGCACCATACTGAATTCCAGCATTACCGATGGAGGGCACCACGAACTTGCAAGTCATTTTCAACCAGGTGTCCTGATACTTTTGATCACATATATTCCGCTTGCATTCAGGAAGTATCGATAGTAATCAACCACCCATATTTGCGGAAGTAAAGGGTTCGTGAGCCGTGCGTGTGCAGCTCAGTTGGTAGGATACTTCCCCAAGAAAGACAAAGGTCCCGGGTTCGAGTCTTGGCCCAGCACACAGTTTTAATCTGCCAGGAAGTTTCACACTTAAACTGGATAAGAAGCGAGTCATTGCAGTCAATTCGCGGAAAGCCTCTTTGCCATGTTTCCACCGTTGTGCGTAATTTCTGGCTGTGTTTAGCGAGCCAAGCAACTCAGTCGCAACTCGCTACTCATCTACATTGTCGAGACATTCTGGCTCTGTAAGCAGAGCGATAAGTGGCGCGTCCCGCTAATAAATATTGCGTAGTAACATTGAGGAGTACTTGGACGTGCGAGGGCATCTGGTTGAGGACATGGCGGACTAGAAACGGATGGAAGGAACACGTCAACCGACCGACAGATATAAGATGACAAAAGAAATTATTGAGCCAGAAAGCGAAAGAAAGGAGAGATAGAGTAATATAGTACAATTCGATCACGGAAATTTAACGCTGTATTGAGAGAAGACAACCACGTGTTCAATATACAGGGTGTTTCAAAAATGACCGGTATATTTGAAACGGCAATAAAAACTAAACAAGCAGCGATAGAAATACACCGTTTGTTGCAATATGCTTGGGACAACAGTACATTTTCAGGCGGACAAACTTTCGAAATTTCAGTAGTTACAATTTTCAACAACAGATGGCGCTGCAAGTGATGTGAAAGATATAGAAGACAACCCAGTCTGTGGGTGCGCCATTCTGTACGTCGTCTTTCTGCTGTAAGCGTGTGCTGTTCACAACGTGCAAGTGTGCTGTAGACAACATGGTTTATTCCTTAGAACAGAGGATTTTTCTGGTGTTGGAATTCCACCCCCTAGAACACAGTGTTGTTGCAACAAGACGAAGTTTTCAATGGAGGTTTAATGTAACCAAAGGACCGAAAAGCGATACAATAAAGGATCTGTTTGAAAAATTTCAACGGACTGGGAACGTGACGGATGAACGTGCTGGAAAGGTAGGGCAACCGCGTACAGCAACCACAGATGGCAACGCGCAGCTAGTGCAGCAGGTGATCCAACAGCGGCCTCGGGTTTCCGTTCGCCGTGTTGCAGCTGCGGTCCAAATGACGCCAACGTCCACGTATCGTCTCATGCGCCAGAGTTTACACCTCTATCCATACAAAATTCAAACGCGGCAACCCCTCAGCGCCGCTACCATTGCTGCACGAGAGACATTTGCTAACGATATAGTGCACAGGATTGATGACGGCGATATGCATGTGGGCAGCATTTGGTTTACTGACGAAGCTTATTTTTACCTGGACGGCTTCGTCAATAAACAGAACTGGCGCATATGGGGAACCGAAAAGCCCCATGTTGCAGTCCCATCGTCCCTGCATCCTCAAAAAGTACTGGTCTGGGCCGCCATTTCTTCCAAAGGAATCATTGGCCCATTTTTCAGATCCGAAACGATTACTGCATCACGCTATCTGGACATTCTTCGTGAATTTGTGGCGGTACAAACTGCCTTAGACGACACTGCGAACACCTCGTGGTTTATGCAAGATGGTGCCCGGCCACATCGCACGGCCGACGTCTTTAATTTCCTGAATGAATATTTCGATGATCGTGTGATTGCTTTGGGCTATCCGAAACATACAGGAGGCGGCGTGGATTGGCCTCCCTATTCGCCAGACATGAACCCCTGTGACTTCTTTCTGTGGGGACACTTGAAAGACCAGGTGTACCGCCAGAATCCAGAAACAATTGAACAGCTGAAGCAGTACATCTCATCTGCATGTGAAGCCATTCCGCCAGACACGTTGTCAAAGGTTTCGGGTAATTTCATTCAGAGACTACGCCATATTACTGCTACGCATGGTGGATATGTGGAAAATATCGTACTATAGAGTTTCCCAGACCGCAGCGCCATCTGTTGTTGAAAATTGTAACTACTGTAATTTCGAAAGTTTGTCTGCCTGAAAATGTACTGTTGTCCCAAGCATATTGCAACAAACGGTGTATTTCTATCGCTGCTCGTTTAGTTTTTATTGCCGTTTCAAATATACCGGTCATTTTTGAAACACCCTGTATATGTGTGTGCAAAACGACGAAAATAACTGTCAGATTGACGGCTGAGAGATATATGGAGCAGAGACTAGTGGTGGGTTAGGAAATTGTTGACAGCGTTCTCCTGCAATAGAAATCAGAGCTCTAGCAGTAGAGAGCAACATTTCTTTCTTCTGTATGACCTCAACAGAGATAACAGCTGATGCAACTGGTCGCAGCTAAGTATGAGACTCCGAGGTTGCGTCAGAAATCCTTTCCAAGTCCAATTAGGTAACATTTATGTTAACAAGGCGCCATAATTTACGTCTGTTGTGAGGAACGCAGCAGATGCATACGGCGCTGCTGCGAAAATGAAATATACCGTACAGATTACGCGCCCAAGATGTTGAAATGTGTTGCATTTTCAGACTGACATAATAGTGGTCAGGAAAACAGATATGACAGGTATCACGAAATCAACTACACAAGACCGACGCAGTTTCTAGAACCTGTGAACAAATGCCATTGGTCTTCATTCGATTACATCGTCGGTTTGGGGCTATTCAGATGTTACACTGCAGTTCCAGACTACCCTAACGTGTTCAGCTATAAATGAACAGCCGGCCGCTGCGGCCGAGCGGTTCTAGGCGCCACGGTCGCAGGTTCGAATCCTGCTTCGGGCATGCGGGCATGGGTGTATGTGATTTCCTTAGGTTAGGTAGGTTTAAGTAGTTCTAAGTCTAGGGGACTGACCTCAGATGTGCTTAGAGCCATTTATAAAGAACACTGCATTTCCAGAGAATCCTAACATGCTCGACTATAAGTGGACAGTGCTGTTACAATTTTAACCGCAGCAGCTAAAAATGGACACAGCAGTTCATATCTAACCTGTCAAGACATATGGTCACTGCATTTCCAGGACATCCTAAGACAGTCACCTATAAAGAGACACTGCAGTCCCAGACTATACTAACCTGATCATCTGTACATCGACATTGCACTTCCAGAATCTCCTAAGCTGATCAGCTTTATGGCAACTGCAGTCCGAGATATCCTAATATGCTCACCTATAAATAGTCACACCAGTTGTTGACTGCCCTAACCTGATAACCCATAAATGGACACTGCAGTTCCAAACTACCCTAATCTGCTCAGCTGTAAATGGACACTGCAGCTCCAGAGTATCATAATGTAACCTGCGATAATGGGGTCGCATTCGAGACGAAGGTAATTCGAATCCCCATCTGGCTGTCTGGTTTTTTTCTTGGATTGTCTAACTAGATTTAGGTGAATGACGGGTTGGTTCCTTAGAAAAAAGACGACCTGTGTGTTTGCCCAATCCAGGCTTGTGCTTCGTCTTGATCAACCACGGCGTTGACGGGTTTTTGAACTTTTAGACTTCTTTCTTCTATCCTGGTATCTATTTCTCACATAGATTCGGAAATCCAAAGCCGGTAACCATCAACGGCGACCTGTATATCGCATATACAGTAAGCTATAAGCGTGCTGCTCCTTTTAAAACTATACCTGAGCGTTCGCACAAGATTATGACCCAGATTTATGCGTTGCAATACAGCTCTAGTATGACCCGTTAACCACGCAATCTGAGGTCTACGATTTAGTTCTGAGGTGGCAATGGTACACAAAAGGGGAGAGCGAGAGTAAGCTTATTCTGAAGTAACACAGTGTGCTGAAACAGAACATTTACTGCAAACCTCGTATCGAAAAATCTCAAGTGGGTTAAAATGGTGTCTTATAGGCCATATCTGTGCAAGGACAAATGTTTTTGTCGTCTTTTCCATACAGCACATAATAACCTGAAAACAGAGAACTGGCATAGTGAAAGAAATTATTTATGATGACCCTGTCTCTGACTCCGTGTGAGTCGAGGGACTGTATTAACGGTACCTCACCAGGATTTATTGCTGATAATAAGTGCAGGCATTGAAATCACGTGCAGTACAGCTATTGCGCATACTATTCAGGTATGAATGGAACACTTTTTGCATGAAATAGAACTGAAGTGTTAAAAGATGGAGGCAATATACACGCGTTAGAACTTGTGGACCAAGGGAAGAGTACAAAAGAACGAATTTTCGAATCCCAAATGTACGAAGAATCCAATATAATACGAGATCACGAGATCACAAGTGATATACAGAGATATCGTGTATGGTTAGGGACAAACATAGAATCAGAGAAACTGACACCCCGTCAAAACATCATGGCATAAAATTACAAAAAAATGGTTCAAATGGCTCTTAGCACTATGGGGCTTAACGTCTGAGGTCATCAGTCCCCTAGAACTACTTAAACCTAACTAACCTAAGGACATCACACACATCCATACCCGAGGCAGGATTCGAACCGGCGACCGTAGCGGTCACGCGGTTTCAGACTGTAGCGCCTAGAACCACTCGGCCACTCCGGCCGGCTAAAATTACAAAAATGGTTCAAATGGCTCTGTGCACTATGGAAATTAACTGCTGTGGTCATCAGTCCGCTACAACTTAGAACTACTTAAACCTAACTAACCTAAGGACATCACACACATCCATGCCCGAGGCAGGATTCGAACCTGCGACCGTAGCGGTCACGCTGTTCCAGACTGTAGCGCCTAGAACCGCACGGCCACTCCGGCCGGCGCTAAAATTACACAAAAAAGTTTTACAAACTGTTTAGAAAAACCTTTTCGGTTGATATTCTCTGTAAATCTCTTGAATTTGAAGATGATTAACTCAGAGGAGGATACCGATCGTCAAATATAGTGTAGCAATGGAAGACACAGACAAGTGCACAACATTATCCACCCAGGTCAAAGTGCATGCACTGATGAGCCAAAATATTGTAACCACCTGCTGAATACCTTGTTTGTCCGTCTTTGGAACGAAATACACACATCAAGAAAAGTATTGATCACCCCGGTTCGCAGAACTCCTGAAGATAGACATTGACTGTGGATATTGTCTCACAGACACAGTCCCCTTAACTGTTGAGAGATGTCACTAAACCCGCCCAACGATGTAAACAACTATGCATGAGTATCGCCTATTAGACGGACACCCGTTCAGTTCCAGTCATTGAACCAGGAAAGAGGTACGCGACCCATGTTGCCTGCAGTTCAACGATGACTAGACGGTCAACACCGCGGTTCGATCGCGTCCGCATTGTTACTTTACCCCAGGAAGGGCTCTCAACAACGGAAGTGTCCAGGTGTCTCGGAGTGAACCAAAGCGATGTCTTGGACTAGAAACTGATATCTTCGATACTGTCAAACAAATTTCTTCTACTGCAACCTCTTTGCTTCCTTTATTTTGAGAGGTGGTAATATGGACAAATACAAAGAAAAAGTCTAGTTAAGTCCCTAAAATATGTGCCTTAAGAGCTATGAGGAGTTGTTCATCTTCGATACTGTGACATAAATCTCTTCTCCTGAAGAAGTGCTCATACCTCTCGAAGCAAATATTGTAGGGCCCATGTTCACTAGACAGTTTTTTCTTGTTTTGGTCCATGATACACTCTCCCAAAATATGAAAATCAAGGAGTTTGCAGTAGAAGAGGTTTGTTTCAAGGTATCGAAGATGATGAAGTGGTCATAGCTCTTAATGTATGAGTTTTAGAACGCATGTTTACCAGACATTTCTACTTCACGTAATAATTCCTGTCATATATGTGAATACTGACCGTTCCTCTTGGGAGACACTGTATGAATTAAATAAAAGTGTCTTGAACAGAAAGACGCCCTGACGTTCGCGACACTATGGAATTCAGAAGCGATGCTCTCGGTGCATTATCTTTCTTTTTCTTCATCTCAGATTACCACTACCAATCCACATCATTTATTATTTACTGAATGTATTCCAATCTCTATCTTCCTCTACAGTTTTTATTTTCTGCAGCTCCCTCTAGTAGCGTGGAAGTTACTCCGTGACGTCTTAATAGATGTCCTACCATACTGTCCCTCCTCGTCACCTTTTCTCCGGAGAACCTTCTCATTCCTTACCTTATCAGTCCACCTAGTTTTCAACATTCTTCTGTAATGCCACATCTCAAATGTTTAGGTTCTCTTCTTTTCCAGTTTTCCCATGCAATGCTGTTCTCCAGGCGCACATTCGTAGAAATTTCTGCCTCAAATTAGGCCTGTGTTTGATATTACTCAACTTATCTTGGCCAGCAATGCCCTTTTTGCCAGTGCTAGTCAGCTTTTGATGTTCTCCTAGCTCCATCCGTCATACGTTATTTTGCTACCTAGGTAGAAGAATTCTTTAACTTCATCTACTTCGTGACTGCCAAGCCAGATGTCAAATGTGTCCCTGTTCTCATTTCTGCTACTTCTCATTAATTCTTTTTTTTTCGATTTACTTTCAATCCATGCTCTGTACTGATTAAACACTTAACTCCATTCAGGAGATCCTGTATTTCTTGAATGAGATTTTCACTCTGCAGCGGAGTATGCGCTGATACGAAACTTCCTGGCAGATTAAAACTGTATGGCGGAGCCAGACTCAAACTGGGGACCTTTGCCTTTC
This sequence comes from Schistocerca serialis cubense, assembly GCF_023864345.2. NCBI lineage: Eukaryota > Metazoa > Arthropoda > Insecta > Orthoptera > Acrididae > Schistocerca > Schistocerca serialis. The sequence continues at coordinate 56,192,403 of NC_064649.1, read as the reverse complement.
CCGGGCAAGTGCTCTATCAACTGAGCTACCCAAGCGCGACTCACGGCCCGTCTTCACAGCTTAAGTTCTGCCAGTACCTCGTCTCCTGCCTTCCAAACTTCACAGAATCTCTTCTGCGAAAGTTGCAGAACTAGATGGTAGAGCACTTGCCCGCGAAAGGCAAAGATCCCAAGTTCGACTCTCGGTGCGGCACTTCCTGCCAGGAGGTTTCCTGTAATTCGTAATTACTTTCAATCAGGATAGCAATGTCATCAGAAAATCGTATCATTGATGCCTGTTCACCTTAGATTTTAATTCAACTCCTGCATCCTTCTTTTATTTCTGTCATTGCTTTTTCAACGTATAGGTTGTGCAGTAGGGGTGAAAGATTCCATCCCTGTCTTATACCGTTTTTAATCTGAGCACTTCGACCTTGGTCTTCCTCTCTTACTGTTCCCTCTTGGCTCTTGCACGTATTGTAGATTACCCGTCTCTCCATAGAGCTTACCTTATTTTACTCAGAATTTCGAACATCTTTTACCGTTTGACACTGCGGAACGCTTTTTCCAGGTCGACAAATCCAACGAACGGTCTTGATTTTTCTTTAGTATTACTTCCATTATGAGCCGCAACAGCAGAATCGCCTCTCTGATGCCTTTACCTTTCCTAAAGCCAAATTGATCGTCACCTAGCGCTCCCTCATTTTTCTTTTCCATTCTTATGTACATTATTCTTGTCAGCTACTTGGATGCTTGAGCTGTTAAGCTGTTAACTAAGAGTAGATTCTGGGTTTACAGAAATGACATGACACGCGAGCAAAAAACATGTTGTAAAATTCTACAACATATCGATGTCAGAGATATAGGCCTGTAGGTTTGCGCATCTGCTCGACAACCCTTCTTGAAAACTGGAACTACCTGTGCTCTTTTCCAATTATTTGGGACCTTCCGTTCCTCTAGAGACTTGCGGTACACGGCTGTTAGAAGGGGGGCAAGTTCTTTCGCGTACTCTGTGTAGAATCGAATTGGTATCCCGTCAGGTCCAGTGGACTTTCCTCTGTTGAGTGATTTCAGTTGCTTTTCTATTCCTTGGACACTTCTTTCGATATCAACCATTTTTTCGTTCGTGCGAGGATTTAGAGAAGGAACTGCAGTGCGGTCTTCCTCTGTGAAACAGCTTTGGAAAAAGGTGTTTAGTATTTCAACTTTACGCGTGTCATCCTCTGTTTCAATGCCATTATCATCCCAGAGTGTCTGGTGTTATCTCAGTACTCTCAGTAATTTCAACCCGAATGCTCGCAGCTTGCTGAAGTCCCGTTTTTCTGCTAAAATTTGCCGGTAGAATGCGGCGCTGTCAAATATACGACACGATAATGTGAACTACTACTGATCTTATGGGTACCCAGGATTAAAGACGAGACGAAAGATCTATTTTGTTTCAAACTGGACGAGGCTATCGACCTAACTACGCCCGTCCAGAACTCCGATTTGGCGACACGGTTCAAAGCACCAGGGTTGCTGCAAGAGGTTCTCGCTCCTTCCGGTTCAGGAAAAGACGTACCGTTCTCTCGAAGAGGAGCGGCTTGTGACTGGTCGGCTGTGAGCAGACGACCGACTTGCCCGTAGAGCGGGTGCGCAAAGCGCAAAAGGCATTAAATGTATTCGCAGTTGCGAATATGGAAAAAAACTGTGCCGGACCGAGACTCGAACCCGGATTGCCCACTTATCACGAGCGGTCGTCTTACCATGTGGCTACCCGAGCGCGAATCACGGTCAGACCCGAACTTCCATATGTCGTCAACCATGTGTCCACAACCTGTAGTCATACATCCATTACGTACACTACTGGCCATTAAAATTGCTACAAGAAGAAATACGATAAACGGATATTCATTGGACAAGTATATTATACTAGAACTGACATGTGATTACATTTTCACGCGATTTGGGTGCATAGATCCTAAGAAATCAGTACCCAGATCAACCACCTCTGGCCATAATAACGGCCTTGATACGCCTTGGCATTGAGCTCGGATGGCGTGTACAGGTACAGCTGCCCATACAGCATCAACACGGTACCACAGTTCATCAAGAGCAGTGACTGGTGTATTGTGATGAGTCAGTTACTCGGCCACCATTGACCAGACGTTTTCAATTGGTGAGATATCTGGAGAATGTGCTGGTCAGGGCAGCAGTCGAACATTTCCTGTATCCACAAAGGCCCGCACAGGACCTGCAACATGCGGTCGTGCATTATGCTGCTGAAATTTAGGGTTTCTCAGGGATCGAATGAAGGGTAGAGCCACGGGTCGTAACACATCTGAAATGTAACGTCCACTGTTCAAAGTGCCGTCAATGCGAATAAGGGTAACCGAGACGTGTAACCAATGGCACCCCATACCATCACACCGGGTGATACGCCAGTATGGCGATGACGGATACACGCTTCCAATGTGCGTTACCGCTATGTCGCCAAACACGGGTGCGACCATCATGATGCTGTAAACAGAACTTGGATTCATCCAGAAAAATGACGTTTTGCCATTCGTGCAGCCAGGTTCGTCGTTGAGTACACCATCGCAGGCGCTCCTGTCTGTGATGCAGCGTCTAGGTTAACCGCAGCCATGGTCTCCGAGCTGATAGTCTGTGCTGCTGCAAACGTCGTCGAACTGTTCGTGCAGATAGTTGTCGTCCTGCAAACGTCCCCATCGGTTGACTCAGGGATCGAGACGTGGCTGCACGATCCGTTACAGCCATGCGGACAAGATGCCTATCTCGACTGCTAGTGATACGAGGCCGTTGGCATCCAGCACGGCGTTCCGTATTACCCTCCTGAACCCACGGATTCCATATTGTGCTAACAGTCATTGGATCTCGACCAACGCGAGCAGCAATGTCGCGATATGATAAACCGCAATCGCGATAGGCTACAATCCGTCCTTTATCATGGCGGAATCGTGATGGTACGCATTTCTCCTCCTTACACGAGGCATCACAACAACGTTTCACCAGGCAACGCCGGTCAACCGCTGTTTGTGTATGAGAAATCAGTTGGAAACTTTCCTCATGTCAGCACGTTGTGGGTGTCGCCACTGGCGCCAACCTTGTGTGAATGATCTGAAAAGCTAATCATTTGCATATCACCGCATCTTCTTCATGCCGGTTAAATTTCGCGTCTGTAGCGCGTCGTCTTCGTGGTGTAGCAATTTTAATGGCCAGTAGTGTATTTTCAGCATGCCGGAGCTCCTACACATTCAGTACGGCCAGTGGCACAGTATCCCAACACAACGTATCCTGGTCGCGGGATCTGTCGCCGTGGAGTCATTAAAATGGCTCTGAGCACTATGGGACTTAACATCGGAGGTCATCAGTCCCCTAGAACTTAGAACTACTTAAACCTAACTAACCTGAGGACATCACACACATCCATGCCCGAGGCAGGTTTCGAACCTGCGACCTTAGCGGTCACGCGGTTCCAGACTGAAGCGCCTAGAACCGCTCGGCCACCATCGGCCGGCGTGGTGTCATTACTTGTCCACCGAGGTCATCCGGTGTTACCCCATTGGATTACAGTTTGTGGGAGTGGCTGAAGAGGTCTACAAGTGCTGAGTGGACACAAGAGGGGAACTTCTCGCCCCTGTTTTACATGCTTGTGCCCAGGTAAAAGAATTCAAAAGTGAGCTCCGATCGGCAGCACAACACCTGTCTATAAGAGCAGTGCCGGCCGCTGTGTCCGAGTTGTTCTAGGCGCTTCAGTCCGGAATCACGCTGCTGCTATGGTCGCAGGTTCGAATCCTGCCTCTGGCAATGGATGTGTGTGATGTCCTTAGGTTAGTTATGTTTAAGTAGTTCTAAGTCTAGGGGACTGATGACCTCAGATGGTTCAAATGGCTCTGAGCACTATGGGACTTAACTTCTGAGGTCATCAGTCCCCTAGAACTTAGAAATACTGAAACATAATTAACCTAAGGACATCACACACATCCATGACCGAGGCAGGATTCGACCAGCGACGGTAGCGGTCGCGCGGTTCCAGACTGTAGGGCCTAGAACCGCTCGGCCACCCCGCCCGGTAATTACCTCTGATATCCCCATAGTGCACAGAGCCATTTGAACCATTTTATAAGAGCAGCAACATGCATTGAAGTTGACGATCGATTGTTTTGACATCTTCTGTGAGGAAACGTACACAATTACACAAACCTTAACATAACAGTATTTTCATTTACCGTCACCTGCACCTTTCCCATTCCTAGCTGTTTTCATTTGTTTACCCGGAGACGGTAAGGAAAGGGCATATGTTTATTAGAAGTCTTCTGTTCAGAATCACCAGTAGTATCATCCGTCAAAACATGTACCTGTCCTCCTGACTCACCCTGTGTGTCCGAGGGCACTTTGCATCCTAATTGGGAATAACAAACGCACTGCAATATCTCATTTATCCGCCGGCATCGGGCAAGCGACTTTCAAGTAAAATGTCTCCCATGTACGGGAATACAGGTAGTAGAAACATGGTTGACGACATATGGAAATTTGGATCTGGTAACAAAACGGTAAGACGATCACTGACAAACGGGAAATCTGGGTTCGAGTCCCTGTCCGGCACAAATTTTCATGCATGTCCGAAGAACATTTGCCTCGTAATTCGGAATAACACAGGCACTGCAATATTGTAAGTGCCAAAGGAATCCGCGGAAAAGCGACAGTGTTCGCAAAAATTGCTCGTTGTCTCCTTCGAACTGTCAGTCCTCTTCAAACCCTTCCACTTGTTAGAATCGTCTACATGGGAACATTCCCAGGTGTAGATGAGCGATCTTTATCAAACTTGACGGGTATGTAAAGGGTCCAAAATAATGCGATACGCCGTTATTCGTTTTTGTCCAGTTTCGTTATCAAGGGATGAGACATACTCTGGGAGATAATATCATTAGATGAAATATCTTCGCAACCATGATAAATAAAATAAAAAATATGTTCCACATAAAATTTGAAATGTAGTTAAAATTCTTCAAAACTTCAATTCAACTTTTGTAACAATTTGATATTCTGTAAAATGCTACACTGCCATAATTTGATTTCGAAGAATGAAAACTTTTGTTAATACATAAATTAAAGATGCTTTCACGCCACATCCATCCATGTCCATTAAAGCTGATTTCTGAAATACACTCCTGGAAATTGAAATAAGAACACCGTGAATTCATTGTCCCAGGAAGGGGAAACTTTATTGACACATTCCTGGGGTCAGATACATCACATGATCACACTGACAGAACCACAGGCACATAGACACAGGCAACAGAGCATGCACAATGTCGGCACTAGTACAGTGTATATCCACCTTTCGCAGCAATGCAGGCTGCTATTCTCCCATGGAGACGATCGCAGAGATGCTGGATGTAGTCCTGTGGAACGGCTTGCCATGCCATTTCCACCTGGCGCCTCAGTTGGACCAGCGTTCGTGCTGGACGTGCAGACCGCGTGAGACGACGCTTCATCCAGTCCCAAACATGCTCAATGGGGGACAGATCCGGAGATCTTGCTGGCCAGGGTAGTTGACGTACACCTTCTAGAGCACGTTGGGTGGCACGGGATACATGCGGACGTGCATTGTCCTGTTGGAACAGCAAGTTCCCTTGCCGGTCTAGGAATGGTAGAACGATGGGTTCGATGACGGTTTGGATGTACCGTGCACTATTCAGTGTCCCCTCGACGATCACCAGTGGTGTACGGCCAGTGTAGGAGATCGCTCCCCACACCATGATGCCGGGTGTTGGCCCTGTGTGCCTCGGTCGTATGCAGTCCTGATTGTGGCGCTCACCTGCACGGCGCCAAACACGCATACGACCATCATTGGCACCAAGGCAGAAGCGACTCTCATCGCTGAAGACGACACGTCTCCATTCGTCCCTCCATTCACGCCTGTCGCGACACCACTGGAGGCGGGCTGCACGATGTTGGGGCGTGAGCGGAAGACGGCCTAAAGGTGTGCGGGACCGTAGCCCAGCTTCATGGAGACGGTTACGAATGGTCCTCGCCGATACCCCAGGAGCAACAGTGTCCCTAATTTGCTGGGAAGTGGCGCTGCGGTCCCCTACGGCACTGAGTAGGATCCTACGGTCTTGGCGTGCATCCGTGCGTCGCTGCGGTCCGGTCCCAGGTCGACGGGCACGTGCACCTTCCACCGACCTCTGGCGACAACATCGATGTACTGTGCAGACCTCACGCCCCACGTGTTGAGCAATTCGGCGGTACGTCCACCCGGCCTCCCGCATGCCCACTATACGCCCTCGCTCAAAGTCCGCCAACTGCACAAACGGTTCACGTCCACGCTGTCGCGGCATGCTACCAGTGTTAAAGACTGCGATGGAGCTCCGTATGCCACGGCAAACTGGCTGACACTGACGGCGGCGGTGCACAAATGCTGCGCAGCTAGCGCCATTCGACGGCCAACACCGCGGTTCCTGGTGTGTCCGCTGTGCCGTGCGTGTGATCATTGCTTGTACAGCCCTCTCGCAGTGTCCGGAGCAAGTATGGTGGGTCTGACACACCGGTGTCAATGTGTTCTGTTTTCCATTTCCAGGAGTGTATCATCTTCGGAAAATAAGCTGTACACAAAGTGTGGACGGACTAATTTCAACTTACAGTATGTGATCAAAAGTATTCGGACACCTGGCTGAAAACGACTTACGAGTTCATGGCTCCCTCCATCGGTAATGCTGGTGTTGGCCCACCCTTAGCCTTGATGACAGCTTCCACTCTCGCAGGCATTCGTTCAATCAGGTTTCCTGGGGAATGGCAGCCCGATCTTCACGGAGTGCTGCACAGAGGAGAGGTATCGATGCCGTCGGTGAGGCCTGGCACGAAGTCGGCGTTCCAAAACATCCCAAAGGTGTTCTATAGGATTTAAGTCAGGACTCTGTGCAGGCCAGTCCATTACAGGGATGTTATTGTCGTGTAACCATTCAGCCACAGACCGTGCATTATGAACAGGTGTTCGATCGTGTTTGGAAATTTGTGGTAAGTCCTATGGGACCAAACTGCTGTCATCGGTCCCTAAGCTTAGACACTACTTAATTTAACTTAACTGACTTAGACCAAGTTATTCTGAAGACAACACACACACACACACCCATGCCCGAGGGAGGACTCGAACCTCCGACGGTAGCAGCTAGATCGTCTTGAAAAATGCAATCGCCATCTCCGAATTGCTCTTCAACAGTGGGAAGCAGGAGAGGTGCTTAAAACATCAATGTAGGCCTGTGCTGTGATAGTGCCATGTGAAACAAGAAGGGGTGCAAGCCCCTCGACGAAAAACACGACCACACCATAGCATCACCGCCTCCGAATTTTACTGTTCGCACTACACACGCTGGCAGATGACGTTCACCGGGCATTCGCCATATTCACACCCGTGCATCCGATGGCCACACTGTGTACCGTGATTCGTCACTCCACACAACATTTTACCACTGTTCTGTTGTCCAATGTTTACGCTCCTGACACCGAGCGAGGCGTCGTTTGCCATTTACCGGCGTGATGCGTGGCTTATGAGCAGCCGCTCGACCATGAAATCCAAGTTTTCTCATCTACCGCCTGTCATAGTACTTGCAGTGGATCCTGATGCAGTCTGGAATTCCTGTGTGATGGTCTGGATAGATGTCTGCCTATTACACGTTACGACCCTCTTCAACTGTTGGCGGTCTCTGTCAGCCAACAGACGAGGTCGACCTGTACGCTTTTGTGCTATACGTGTCCCTTCACGTTTCTGCTTCATTATCACATCGGAAACAGTGGACCTAGAGATACTTAGGAGTGTGGAATCTCGCGTACAGACGTATGACACAAGTGACACCCAATCACCTGACCACGTTCGAAGTCCGTGAGTTTGGTGGGGCGCCCCATTCTGCTCTCTCACGACGTCTAATCACTACTGAGGTCGCTGATATGGAGCACCTGGCAGTATGTGGCAGCACAGCGCTCCTAATACGAAAAACAGATCTTTTTGGGGGTGTCCGGATACTTTTGATCACATAGTGTACCTAATTAAAATATCTAAACGTGCATTGATATTCTAATTATTTTTTTTACTTATTTTTGTTTTATATTTTAGATCGTAATTTTACGTTTTAAATTCATGTTTTTTGTTTTTGTTTTTTGTAGTTTACTGTTTCACGTGCCTGTATTTTCTAACTAAAAATAAGTAATTCATTATTGTGATACAAATCATTACACTATTGGTAATCTTTAAAGAAATACTTAAAAAAACATAAAGCTTTTTTCACATCATGCACATGAACTAAGCTTCCTGACAACCAGTAGCTGCGTAGCTATATTTGTAATGGAGTTCCTCCCCCTCCCGAAGAATTTTCGGCTCCATAAAAGTCTGGTTTACACGAGACGCTCGTAAACAAAGCGTATTAACGAGCAGTGGAGGATGATGATGTGGCACGGATCTGCACCAGCGACCACGCCACGTGGTGAAATGTTTACAAAAGGTAGGCTGCACCCAGGGATAAGAATAAGTTGCACATTTGCCGTTTCTCCCATATCATGCGTCTGACGATCGTGTGAAAACGTATTTGAATGAAGTGAAAAATTATTTTAATATAAAACGTCTAGCTAAATTAATGTTAAAATGTATTTTATAATATAAAGGGACACAACTCATTGTCATCATCATCATCATCATTATTCAAAATAATTAAACATCCGCTTGAGAATAAAGGTATTGAGACTGGCCCATGATTTAAGGTTTTCTGATATACACGTGCATGTTGGTCCCTTATATGTCACAGTTTCACTAACAATTAAAGTAGCATTGTCCTGGTTGATCAGCGAATACCAGTGTGGCAGTGTAAGGGGTTGGTAGATGTAATAAGTAACACTGTTACTACATAAATTTTTATCTATAAAATTTACGTTGTTTTGAAAATCTTCGTAATCTTAACGCTATAGTTTGAATCGCGAACACGTAATACCGTCAAGAGGAGCTTAAAGCCTGAGTAGAATGATTCTGTTATTTATAACATATGTCAAATTATGGAATTTAAATTTTAGTTGAATAAATTAATTAATTTATTACATGTAGTGTTGATTTAACTCATTTAAGAAAGTAATGGATGTTGATGTCTATGTTCTTGACTCACGTAGTTCTACATCTACATGGATACCCCGCAAAAAAATTTTCAAATGTGTGTGAAATCTTATGGGACTTAACTGCTAAGGTCATCAGTCCCTAAGCTTACACACTACTTAACCTAAATTATCCTAAGGACAAACACACACACCCATGCCCGAGGGAGGACTCGAACCTCCGCCGGGACCAGCCGCTCAGTCCATGACTGCAGCGCCTGAGACCGCTCGGCTAATCCCGCGAGGCTGATACTCTGCAAATCACATTTAAGTGTCTGGCAGACGGTTCATTGAACCACCTTCACAACTCTCTATTATTCAAATCTCGTATAGCACGCCGAAAGAACGAACAACTATATCATTCAGTACGAGCTCTGATTTTCATTATTTTCTCATGGTGATGGTTTCTCCCTATGGAGGTCGGTGACAACAAAATATTTTCGCATTCGGAAGACAAAGCTGGTGACAGGAATTTCGCGAGAAGATTCCGCCGCAACGAAAAACGCATTTCTTTTCATGATGTCCAGCCCAAATGCTGTATCACTTCAGTGACACTTTCTCCGCTATTTCATGATAATACAAAACGTGCTGCCTTTCTTTGAACTTTTTCGATGTACTCCGTCAGTCCTATCTGGTAAGGATCCCACACCACGCAGCACTATTCTAAAAGAGGACGGACAAGCGTAACGTGGGGGGTCTCCTTAGTAGATCTATTACATTTTCTAAGTGTCCGGCCAATAAAACACAGTCTTTGGTTAGCCTTCTCCACAGCATTTTCTGTGTGTTCCTTCCAATTTAAGTTACTCGTAATTGTAATTCTTAGGTCGTTGTTGTTGTTGTTGTGGTCTTCAGTCCAGAGACGGCTTTGATGCAGCTTCCCATGCTACTCTATCCTGTGCAAACTTCTTCATCTCCCAGTACTTACTGCAACCTACATCCTTCTGAATCTGCTTAGCGTATTCATCTCTTGGTCTCCCTCTACGATTTTCACCCTCCACTAAATTGGTGAGCCCTTGATGCCTCAGAACATGTCCTACCAACTGACCCCTTCTTCTAGTCAAGTTGTGACACAAATTTCTCTTGTCCCCAATTCTATTCAATACCTCATCATTAGTTATGTGACCTACACATCTAATCTTCAGCATTCTTCTGTAGCACCACATTTCGAAACCTTCTATTTTCTGCTTGTCCAAACTATTTATCGTCCACGTTTCACTTACATACATGGCCACACTCCATACAAATACTTTCAGAAACGGCTTCCTGACACGTAAGTCTATACTCGATGTTAACAAATTTCTCTTCTTCAGAAACTCTTTCCTTGCCATTGCCAGTCTACATTTTACATCCTCTCTACTTCGACCATCATCAGTTTTTTTGCTTGCCAAATAGCAAATCTCTTCACTGCTTTAAGTGTCTCATTTCCTAATCTAATTCCCTAAGCATCACTTGATTTAATTCGACTACATGCCATTATCCTCGTTCTGCTCTTATTGAAGTTCATCTTATGTCCTCCTTTCAAGACACTATCCATTCCGTTCAACTGCTCTTCCGGGTCCTTTGCTGTCTCTGACAGAATTACAATGTTATCGGCGAACCTCAAAGTTTTTATTTCTTCTCCATGGATTTTAATTCCTACTCCGAATTTTTCTTTTGTTTCCTTTACTGCTTGCTCAATATACAGATTGAATAACATCAGGGATAGGCTACAATCCTGTGTCACTCCCTTCCCAACCACTGCTTCCCTTTCATGCCCCTCGACTCTTATAACTGCCATCAGGCTCCTGTACAAATACCTTCAGAATTTGAAAGAGAGTATTCCAGTCAACATTGTCAAAAGCTTTATAGACTTTATAGATAGGAAGATTGAAGATAATTTTTGTTAATATAGAAACCTATACATATATTAAAATTACGCCAAAATTCCGTTTATTTATCTTTGATAGATATGTTATTGGTCGCGTGGGAGGATTCTCTCTTTGTTTCACCGTTGTTTGTAGATTTTTGGCTTTATCAATATTCTGTACTGATTTAGAGCACCTTACACGGAAGCAGTAACGCTTTTTACCATCTGAAGATCCGAGGACGTAAACATATAACACAACCGTCCACTACTGCTATACCATAACCTCAAAGCTGGAGGCAGGTCGTATAATGAAATTATTTTTATTCAAATAATTATAGTATGAAGAAGCAGAACAGTGTTACCGTCTGAAAGGATTTTAGTTGTGTTGACCGTGTTCTACCTAACGGAGGTGGCTTATCGGAAGTGAAAGTCAGAAGTACGTAAATATTTAAACAGTAATAAACAATATTTAACCTATCCACACTGTTCAAAGGATAAAGAAAGCGGTCACCAGCCTAATTAGGCAAGGGAATGATTGACATTCTTGTTTAAAAAAATAGGTGTGAGTAACTTCACCGGCCAAACACAACCTATACTTTGCCACACGCGAGTGCAATGAACTCTGGCACCTGAATACTGTATGTTCACGTTAAGGTTGGAGCTAACAGATTAGAACAAGCTATTTGCGTAAATATAACAGATAACAAAACACCCTATTACCTTGAGGGCTTAGTCAAACTGAATGGTCTCAATAACGTTACTATTAATTTTCACTGTAGAACCGTAAATTGGACATAAGTTTAATATTACTTTACAAACAAATTCCTATCTGACATGAAATATGGATATGGTCCACAGCAAATTTAGTTACTGTGCATAGATTAACTCTTTCACTGCTAAACACTTTTCTACTTAGAATGAAAATTAAATGGAATTCACTAACAGATTACTTCTCACTGTCTTTTGAATAAAGAAGTTATTGTTTTCATAGATAGTTGTCTTTCTATTAATCGTTATGTAGCATGAGCACAATAGACAAACTGTGGATCCTGTTACGACATTAATATGCACTTTTAATACACAAGAGGAACCCAATATTGTACAGAATTTGACTTGAATAGCAAGAGTAATTGAAACTTTTTATAATTAAGTAAATTTGTGCATTTGAACCACTTTCAATGGAGGGGGGCCCTTAATCTTGACCACTGGGGCAGAGTAAACTAAACACACTTTCATTATATCAGTGAAAGAAGCACTTAGCAAGCATGAACATATAACTCTCAACAGTTGCTGTTCTGAACTTTTACTGCATTCAAACACAAAATTGAGATATTTGTAATATCCTTTCAACTAACAGTATTAAATTTAGCACACTCTATTGCCATATTAATTTTAATATGCTTTCAATGAAGGACACTCGGTAATCACTTTATTATGGGAAGGACCCTAAGTGATTCTGGGACTACGGATAAAAAATCAAGGTAGGTATAAGAGTTCGAGTATAAGTTACCTTATATTTACACACACTAAAATATCCAATCCATGGCGAGTGCATGTCGGTGAGTAGATTTGCAGGCGGAAATGCTGGACCCTGTCATTTCTTGGTGGCGACGATAGGTACTAATTCCAGAATAGTTCCAGCTCTTTATCCATCCATCAGAGGCATTGGAAAGCGGTACGGAAAGCTTCTCCCGGCACCAGCACAAGACACAACTATTACATGAGCAGTTGACAGTTTGGTAGCTCGTCCCCGACTGACTCTTGATTCCACCTTTTTATCCATGCCTACCACATTTTGTGCGCGCTACACTGTTCCGTTCCCAAGGGGAACCACAACAACTTTTACATACGAAATAACTGAGAACCCTAAGTGAAGGTCTGCAGTTTACGTAACAGCAAATAAACATTTTACATAAAACAGAACATTTGCATAAATTGTTAGTTCTACCCAAAATTATTTAAATAAAATTATTTAATTTTGAAGATAACCAAAGAGATTGTATGAGGAAGACAAAAGATCATTTGCTCATATTGTGCATATTACAAGGATTATACTTCGATAGCGTATCGAATTAATCGTACAGTAATTACGGAAGTTCAACGATGGGATGTTGAATAAAATAGAAAGCTAAATGAATCAACAAAAGGTATGTAGTGTCTATGCTATGGTGGTACAAACAGTGTCTTAAAAATAACAAGTGCTCCCTTTTCCAGCATAAAACTTACTGGTGTCATAATGCCGAAGGTGTCTTTCTGGCTCAAAATTGGCATTTCTGAAACACTGATCATTATTTTGAAAAACATGAATATGTCACTGTGTACTTCTTTCACTACAGCTCTACAGGGACTCGATCCGCACAGTGAGTGCCGCAGCTTGAACCTGAGGGGTAAGTACCTCTGCAACCGTGAAAGGAATGACCAACCGGCGGCGTTTCGTGCGATAGACCTGTGTCGATCATCTAAGATGGCTGAATGAACCTCGTAGCTGTTTCCAGTGAGAGGAATGGTCTTTCGTTTGGGCCGACTTGCTACCCAGAGAGAGAAATTTTTCTGCCAGTTGCCTTTGTTTGGCATCTGTCTGTGTGACTGCTAACCACGAAAACAACAAAGTGTTTGGGGACGAGTGAGTGTTTTCTTCCCAGAGTGGACCAGAAGTGTCCTCAAAGACGACGCCAGCTGTGGGAGGTGAGGCGCCTGCTCCAGGCCTATTGTTCCCGACTGCCCGGCCGCTGTCGCCATTCTCTGCGTCCACCTTGTAGAAACCTCGCTGTGTGTGCACCGACGAGCAGAAAATCTAGAGCGAGCTGAATGGAGGGTCCTCTATCGACCGCGAGCAACGGCCGGCAGCGAACGTCGTACACGAGGGGAACGGAGTAGCGGGTGCCTGGGGAAAACACCTGTTGCGAGCATTGCGTGCCGTTGCCTCTCCAGTCGATGGCAGACGAGTGATGGGCACAGCAAAGACAGGAACAGCGAAAGGCTATCCCGCAAGTCTTCTGTCAGAATTTATGCACCTGGCTGCGAAGTCGACTTCACCGAAGGACACTCCTAAACTTCACACTGAGTTAAAGTGTTACAGGCTGTTGAGCTACGCCTGTACAGGATGTTTATAAGCTTCTAAACATGTCGTACTACGCCAATTCATGACAGATTGCACAATAAATATTTTATTACATTTACCGTTTTTGCATACCAGTTTGTTTTGTGTCATTTCTGAACGGCTGCGTGAGGTTTGCACTGGAAATATTTGTAGGAACACAAGGATGTACGCCAACACCACGCCACACTTCACAGAATGATGCTTTTCATCGTGTGAAATGCAGTAAAAATATTGCTTTCAAGTTTTACCTGTGGGTATGTAACGCACATGGCATAAATGGGTCACGTAATTTGTGGAAAGCACTCACTTGCTCAACCACATCACAGATGATCCGAATAGGGCAAAGTTTCATTCATTGTACGTTTTTCCGCAAACCGGTTTATTTTGAGACATTTCTGCAGAGCCACGTAAGATGAGAACTGGAAATATTTGCAGGAACACCACCATAGGTGCCTAAAGCGCGTCAAACTCCACAGAGTAATAATTTCTTGTTCTGTGAAATGGAATGAAACTGTTGATGCTGCTCCATTACTTCAAAAATTTACCTGTCCACAGTTAAACTCTGTGGCTTCCGCTACTTTTCTGCTAATAATGGGATTTTACAAAATACTACGATTAAATACGGAGATATTTGTGATGAAGCTGTGATTTGTCTGGGAATAAGGCAGTTTTCTGTGTTTGTAAATCGTTTCAACTTAAAACTGAACGCTGGATTACGCTATCACACCAATATGTCTTTTGTCACTATTCTGCTTTCGTTGTGGCATCTGATAACGCCTCATGAACAGACCCGAAGATTTATACTCTCCGCTGACACCTCTCCATTCGATCTATACTCCCTCTAAGTCAACGTGATTTCGTCGCACCACACAATTAGAGATTTTTCTTGAGCACATAATGTTTATTAGTGAACTGATAACTGTGGATACGATTGTTACTTGGTGTAGCGACGTCAGTGAACTAGTGGTTACTTTAGATAATACACGCGTGTCAAGACAAAACCAGTGCTTGGCATTACAGTACTGCCTGTTATATGTGGACTGATGTGGATGTAAATTTTGTAATGGGATAACACGAATTTACATTGTTAAAATATGACGAGGCTAAACAGTTTTCACTAAAAAGATTCTCAGAAGCCCTAAAACTGTCGAAGGATGTATGTATCAATGATTGTACGATTGAAGAATTTTATTGGCATATCAAAAAATTAGATGTCGAAGTTTGATATGGAAAAGCGAATAGACTGAGGTAACTGTTCACGTGTTTGAATTTTTGGCAAGTTATAAAAGACATAAATTTCTCTGAACTTTACCTGTGAAATGAATACTGAGCCAAAGGAAGAATTGTTAGGTACTGTGTAACGGTCGAAACAACTACTGTGGTTGGGACAGATGTATATATACTCTCTAAAATGGTGTTTACAATATTAAGATCTTGGTGTGAGTGCGGCAACTGTCTAATGGTACTGAACAATTGAGCAGCAATAGGAACTGGACATTGTGAAAGAAGAAAAAGACCATTTGTATCAGGCAACTGGACATAAAGAATTGAAATGGAATGTCCTGCGGAGCATAAACGTTGTAAGAGTGGTTCAGGTGAACCATCAGCTGTCGATCTGGAAGGAAACCTATCTCTGTCAAAGAAACCGAAACGAACACGTCGCAAGCAGTCTGCTCCAGATATAAGGCCTATGGGAGTGGTTCGTGGTCATAGAACTGAGAGAAGGTTTTCCGAATTCGTGCTAAGTGTTGCAGAGTTGCCAGATGGTGAACACATGTGTCGTTGCGGAAGTCTGAAGGGGAAGAGAGGGTCGAAACGTGCACACCGACCAAGGGCACGGAGACGGCAGTCAGAAGTGACGTTGGGGTTGACCGATGTCGAAATCCTCCAAGGCAGTGCTGAAGGGCAGACCACCGATGGAAGGGTGCCAGTTCATGGCGGTGACTCGTTGGGAGGATTTGGACCTTCTGTGATGCAGCGGTCTGAGATGAGTGAGGACTGTTACGAGTGCAGCCACGGCGATCATGGGCGAAAGTTGTCAGGCTCAGAACTTGGAAGGGTTGGAGACGCTTGCTGTTCACAGGCCAGAAGGCGACACTCCAAATCCCCTCTGAGGATGCCAGAAGTCGAGAGCAGTGGCCACTGCCGACAGTGTGACAACAGGCGGAGACACCGCAAGAGGTCAGCTCCAGAGCTGACACTGATGGAGGGCGCGCTGCGTGACAACCAGCGGAGGCGGAAGTCCGACTTTGTGCTGGGTGGGTCCCGCGCGGAAAAGTCCGACTCGTGCCGCTGTTGTCGCCGGTCCAGCCGTGGGAAGGACTTACAGCTCTCCAATCTCAAGGCTCTGGAGGGCAACCGGAGTTTTGGGTTGCCCGAAGCCACGCCGAACGCGCCAGAGGTCACCATCTGGGGGGGCGACAGCCCCGCGTCGTCGGGACGACGTTCCGACCTCGTGCTGGAGATTCCAGAGGGAGGCGTCCAGCTGGAGGGCAGTGTGTCGCTGGAGAGGACGCGCCAGCTGGTGGCGGCGGCGGTGGCGGAGGAGCGCAGGCGGCGCTCGGTGCTGCTGCCCCTGGTCGGCTTCGTGGTGCTGCTCGTCTCGTTCGCGGCTTTCGTCATCGCCGTCTCTGTGAGGATGACGCCGCCGGCGCTGCCTGAGCCAGACCGCGACGGTGAGTACCTCTGCACTCACTTACGTACAGAACAGCATACGTTGAGACCTGCTTGCACTTTGTTGCTTACTGTACGTAACTATCAGATTTCAGATCCACTTCTCCTGTGGCTGTTTAAAAAATGTCACATTTTAAAACAAGAGATAATTTTGGTCAAAAATAGAAGCTGTGGCTGGAAGCCAATACCTGTTAAGTTACTGCGGGCTTCCAAATAGAAAACGAATGGATGTGGTGGTTCTCAACTACTCAAATATTAAAAGTTTTGGCTGGTTTTGTAAAGGTTCTCCTTATGGGGTAGTAGACGTTATTGAACATGAATAAGATATCTTACTGTGACAGTGACTGCTAACTACCATGATTACTGAATCAAAAGCGATATTGTAAATAACTTGTATTTATTGTAAACTATCTCACGATAGAAATTACATCATATTGAACAAATCATGAATGAAAACAAACTAAACAAATTGTACACTGTTCTTAGATATACTACACTGGTAAGATTGGCTCTCAGCTCTTAATGTTAAGTTGATGCGAAGTTAGATTTAATTACGCCCCTGGACAAGCAAATGGTAAATGCGATCTGACTGCATTCCTAAAATCTCTATGTGTCTGAAATAATACGCACTTCGGACACCACCACCAAGAAACAAACCAGACAACACGCAAAAAACAAATAACCAATAACGAGTCGTAAGCAAAATTGCACGGATGCTCAGTGGATGGCAAGAACACGATCCAACAACTATTTCTGAACTTTACTGCCGCTGCTGCAAGTTTTACAATACCGTCTACCAGAGTGCTGACTCCGTCGATACTACTGGGGCGACGACTGCAGCTGCGAAGTCGCTGAATTAAGATCAGTCTCTCAAATATCTTGAGCAGAATAAACTACTCAGAAGCTGCTAATACCACAAGCCCTACATTTCCTCTAAATGGTATACAACGCTTTCAAGACTGGCTCAACAACCTTTAAGGTGCAGCCCATTGTGTCTTGTACTAACGTGCAATATCAGTATAATAGCTCTGTGCACTGGCTGACTACGTTCAGTGGTGACTACCAGCCTATAAGACGGAATCAACTGCAATTATACTAGCAGTCAATGCAATGCCTATCGTGGACGCTGACCTCCTACTGTAGCTGCAGACTCTAGATCATACACAGTATTCAGAATCTAAGTCCCTACCTCAGAGCTCCCGAACTTTGCGACTGTCCGCTTTCACGGCACAAGACGCTCTCCTGGCTGTCGCTCTCTGCACGATGCTCTTGCGACAATCTTGCCGCCAAACTCTAATCAGCCAATCCCGACGCTGCAGAGGCCTCCCACATCTCCCTCGCGGAGTGATACAATTTCTACACCTATCCAAAAATTTCTCTGTTCAAACAGCGGACGTTGACCCTCAGCGTTTCCCGCACTTTCTTATGAACTGCCCAATCAGAGCTCAGCCCATTTGCCGCTAAGATAGCGCGCGACCAGGCGGCGCCAGCGCTTACGTTGGACGCTCTCCGTCTGCTCGACATTTCCCCTCTCTCTCTCACCTGGCACCCGGCGGCGTTCCTTTTGATGCTTGCCGGTCAGTGGCCGCACCCCCCCTTGGACCCCCGGCCCCTGCACAATGCTCTTCCGGCGCTCACTGGCCTTCGCCTGCCCGCCTCCACTGGCAAATCCACATTGCTTACACCTACAGCATGCAACTAAATATTAACAGTACCAAAGCTCGTATTATTTCAGACATGTGTCTAATCACCACGTATCTCTCTTTCTAATCCACCTAATAAGACTAATTAACCATTATATGAGTTTATTTACTACAAATATGCCGAATAATCTGCGAGATGAAAGCCACCTTTCAGTTTCGTTGTCTAGAAGCTGGGATACGTAGTTGCCATATTACAAGCCAAATACTGCTGAGTCTATAGTGTACAATATGCATAGACACATGAATCGAATGATCGAAGGTTCCTATCACTCGGCAATTGCGAATTTTTAATGCAACATTGTAATTTATAAATGAAAGTTTTCAATTAAATAAAATCTGCAGGAAGTATCTTGACGACTTTAAATGATGAATACGATAGCAGAAGTACCTTTTAGAATGCCGTTTATTACTCCATTATTATTGGTATCGATGGTCCAGCAATTAAATAAAATATAAGTCGAATAACAGGAAACAATAGATTCCTACTTCACGTAATTAGTTAGGAACAAATACATAGCTCACGAGATATTCACTTCTAAACGCATACTACGTCTTCACTGCAGAAGCCACGGAAGTCTCATAAGTGCACAAGTCGGCACTACGAAATATTTCTATCTCTCGCGAACACGCACAAACCGGTCCACACTCTCCAAGTCTCTCCTGCGACCGTGTGTCCATCACGCTGTACTGTCCAGAACTCCCCCTCCATTCACTTCGGTAGTTGCCTCCCTTAGTAACGAGTGCTGTGATTGGCGATAGCGCTCCCGTCATGTCTCCAAGGCAACACTCACTCACAAACATTTTGAAAAACATTCGAAATACTGGATTTACGTTTAAATAATTTGAAATTAAATAAATATTCCTGTGGGTGGGCCATAAATACGCTCTAACACACATTATTAAATAGATAAACAAATTAAATAAACATATATCAAAAGAATAGAACAGCAGTAAGCCAGTAACCTAATGTCTCTGTGCTTTGTAAAACACAGTAAATAATTAACAAGTTTGTTGATGAATAGTAAGATATACATGAGTAATATGTTTATAAGCATACTGCTACCGTTTTCTCGTGTAACTGTGGAGTAATGGCCTGACGCGATTGATAGTAATTGGCAACTTTGACCTCCAATAACTCATGTACTATTCAATTTACATGCCTGCAATTTATACCAATTTAGGTTTAAGCTAATAGCTTTCTAAAGAGATGTCGATCGACAAAATCGGATGAACCTTTTAGATTTTAGACATTTGTTGCTGGGTGTTACTTGTATAATTTACAATCAGATACTAAACTTTAAACCAATAAAGATATTGAAAATCTGATTACACCATCAGAATTGTCCTGCAAATAATGGTAATGTACATGCTTCTTTTTAATTTATCATGATTCCTCTGGCTAGTATTAATTTCTGTATGAACTGTGAAATGTCTTCCATTAAGGTTTCACAAAGTCCGCCATCTTTGGCTCTCCCTGTATGTCTCTTTCATCGACACAGCGTCACCATGAAGTTCAAAACCACGCAGTCCCTGGACCACGCACTGGGGCGACCCCTCTTGCTCAGCTAACTTTCGGCACCATGTGGTTGCTGCTGGGCCCCGGCTTGCCGAGCAGCCCGTGTGGCCATGCCAACTCCTAACTTAGAATATTTTCAGGGCGCCACAACTCGCCCGTTACCTCACAGTATGGACCAATCTGTCCTTGCATTCCACATCTGTCTGTTATGTAGAAGTAGACACTATGGGCTGAGCTGCATGTGGTTACCAAGCGTACTGACGCACCCTTCAGCCTTTCCCTGCAGTGAATCACACACTCTTTCAAGTACACCTGGCTCCATTCGGATTGCGCCACATGCATTGGTCACACGCTCCTGTGCACATTGTCGATGGTTGGCCATACACCAGTGCCTTTAAACGTCACCATAGCCACAAATCCAATGGATGCAGGTCCGGTGAATTGGGAGGCCATGGTACTGGACTGTCTTTACCAATCAATCGCTCATGAAACGTAGAAAAGTACTTGGAGCCCCGTCATGCAGAAGCCACAGTCGTCTTTTTGCAGCGATGACGTTCCCCAATACCGCAGAAACTCATCGCTCAGAAACTGGCGATATACAGCATCTGTCAATCTGGTTGGTGAAGTGTATGGCCCTAGGAGTTTGTCGCCAACAGTTCGTGCCCATACATCGATAACGAAATGGTCCTTGTGACTCATCTCCATGACTGCTCGAGTCTGCACCTACCCGCATGTGCGTATCGTGGTAGTGCAGTATGAGACCATGTCTTGTGAACCATGTCTCATCCGTAAATGCAACACATTACTCGTCACAAGTAAAGTGGCCCGTATCTCAACAGCTACGCTTTTCTGATCATAAGAAGTTACCTACTATTATAGTTCTTATAAAAAATGAAACTCCTCCAACTGTACTTCAGATTTCATATTTACTTGTCTACTAGTTTCGACGGTGCGTCAACACCATCTTCAGGCCCGTAGACTTTGATGATACCTACATCTACATCTACATGACTACTCTGCAATTCACATTTAAGTGCTTGGCAGAGGGTTCGTCGAACCACAATCATACTACCTCTCTACCATTCAACTCCCGAACAGCGCGCGGGAAAAGCGAACACCTAAACCTTTCTGTTTGAGCTCTGATTTCTCTTATTTTATTTTGATGATCATTCCTACCTATGGAGGTTGGGCTCAACAAAATATTTTCGCATTCGGAAGAGAAAGTTGGTGACTGAAATTTCGTAAATAGATCTCGCCGCGACGAAAAACGTCTTTGTTGTAATGACTTCCATCCTAATTCGCGTATCATATCTGCCACACTCTCTCCCCTACCACGTGACAATACAAAACGAGCTGCCCTTTTTTGCACCCTTTCGATGTCCTCCGAAAATCCCACATGGTAAGGATCCCACACCGCGCAGCAATATTCTAACAGAGGACGAACGAGTGTAATGTAAACTGTCTCTTTAGTGGACTTGTTGCATCTTCTAAGTGTCCTGCCAATGAAACGCAACCTTTGGCTCGCCTTCCCCACAATATTATCTATGTGGTCTTTCCAACTTAAGTTGTTCGTAATTTTAACACCCAGGTACTTAGTTGAATTGACAGCCTTGACAATCGTACTTTTTATCGAGTAATCGAATTCCAACGGATTTCTTTTGGAACTCATTTGGATCACCTCACACTTTTCATTATTTAGCGTCAACTGCCACCTGACACACCATACAGCAATCTTTTCTAAATCTCTTTGCAACTGATACTGGTCCTCGGATGACCTTACTAGACGGTAAATTACAGCATCATCTGCGAACAACCTAAGAGAACTGCACAGATTGTCACCCAGGTCATTTATATACACTCCTGGAAATGGAAAAAAGAACACATTGACACCGGTGTGTCAGACCCACCATACTTGCTCCGGACAAGCAATGATCACACGCACGGCACAGCGGACACACCAGGAACCGCGGTGTTGGCCGTCGAATGGCGCTAGCTGCGCAGCATTTGTGCACCGCCGCCGTCAGTGTCAGCCAGTTTGCCGTGGCATACGGAGCTCCATCGCAGTCTTTAACACTGGTAGCATGCCGCGACAGCGTGGACGTGAACCGTTTGTGCAGTTGGCGGACTTTGAGCGAGGGCGTATAGTGGGCATGCGGGAGGCCGGGTGGACGTACCGCCGAATTGCTCAGCACGTGGGGCGTGAGGTCTCCACAGTACATCGATGTTGTCGCCAGTGGTCGGCGGAAGGTGCACGTGCCCGTCGACCTGGGACCGGACAGCAGCGACGCACGGAAGCACGCCAAGACCGTAGGATCCTACGCAGTGCCGTAGGGGACCGCACCGCCACTTCCCAGCAAATTAGGGACACTGTTGCTCCTGGGGTATCGCCGAGGACCATTCGCAACCGTCTCCATGAAGCTGGGCTACAGTCCCGCACGCCGTTAGGCCGTCTTCCTCTCACGCCCCAACATCGTGCAGCCCGCCTCCAGTGGTGTCGCGACAGGCGTGAATGGAGGGACGAATGGAGACGTGTCGTCTTCAGCGATGAGAGTCGCTTCTGCCTTGGTGCCAATGATGGTCGTATGCGTGTTTGGCGCAGTGCAGGTGAGCGCCACAATCAGGACTGCATACGACCGAGGCACACAGGGCCAACACCCGGCATCATGGTGTGGGGAGCGATCTCCTACACTGGCCGTACACCACTGGTGATCGTCGAGGGGACACTGAATAGTGCACGGTACATCCAAACCGTCATCGAACCCATCGTTCTACCATTCCTAGACCGGCAAGGGAACTTGCTGTTCCAACAGGACAATGCACGTCCGCATGTATCCCGTGCCACCCAACGTGCTCTAGAAGGTGTAAGTCAACTACCCTGGCCAGCAAGATCTCCGGATCTGTCCCCCATTGATCATGTTTGGGACTGGATGAAGCGTCGTCTCACGCGGTTTGCACGTCCAGCACGAACGCTGGTCCAACTGAGGCGCCAGGTGGATATGGCATGGCAAGCCGTTCCACAGGACTACATCCAGCATCTCTACGATCGTCTCCATGGGAGAATAGCAGCCTTCATTGCTGCGAAAGGTGGATATACACTGTACTAGTGCCGACATTGTGCATGCTCTGTTGCCTGTGTCTATGTGCCTGTGGTTCTGTCAGTGTGATCATGTGATGTATCTGACCCCAGGAATGTGTCAATAAAGTTTCCCCTTC
Source organism: Schistocerca serialis cubense (assembly GCF_023864345.2). NCBI lineage: Eukaryota > Metazoa > Arthropoda > Insecta > Orthoptera > Acrididae > Schistocerca > Schistocerca serialis. Next base: position 56,169,239 of record NC_064649.1, on the reverse strand, counting down.
CTGGGACAATGAATTCACGGTGTTCTTATTTCAATTTCCAGGAGTGTATTTCAGAAATCAGCTTTAATGGACATGGATGGATGTGGCGTGAAAGCATCCTTAATTTATGTATTAACAAAAGTTTTCAGGAATTTCCAGGAATGTAGATCAGGAACAGCAGAGGTCCCAGGACGCTTCCCTGGGGAACACCTGATATCACTTCAGTTTTACTCGATGATTTGTCGTCTATTACTACGAACTGCGACCTTCCTGACAGGAAATCACGAATCCACTCGCACAACTGAGACGATACCCCATAGGCCCGCAGCTTGATTAGAAGTCGCTTGTGAGGAACGGTGTCAAAAGCTTTCCGGAAATCTAGAAATACGGAATCAACTTGAGATCCCCTGTCGATAGCGGCCATTACTTCGTGCGAATAAAGAGCTAGCTGCGTTGCACAAGAACCATGTTTTCTGAAACCATGCTGATTACGTATCAACAGATCGTTCCCTTCGAGGTGATTCATAATGTTTGAATACAGTATATGCTCCAAAACCCTACTGCAAACCGACGTCAATGATATAGGTCTGTAGTTAGATGGATTACTTTTACTACCCTTCTTAAACACTGGTGCGACCTGCTCAATTTTCCAATCTGTAGGTACAGATCTATCGGTGAGCGAGCGGTTGTATATGAGTGCTAAGTAGGGAGCTATTGTATCAGCGTAATCTGAAAGGAACCTAATCGGTATACAATCTGGACCTGAAGACTTGCCCGTATCAAGCGATTTGAGTTGCTTCGCAACCCCTAAGGTATCTACTTCTAAGAAACTCACGCTAGCAGCTGTTCGTGTTTCAAATTGTGGAATATTCCATTCGTCTTCCCTGGTGAAGGAATTTCGGAAAACTGCGTTCAATAACTCCGCTTTAGCGGCACAGTCGTCGGTAACAGTACCATCGGCATTGCGCAGCGAAGGTATTGACTGCGTCTTGCCGCTCTTGTACTTTACATACGACCAGAATTTTTTCGGATTTTCTACCAAATTTCGAGACAATGTTTCTTTGTGGACCCTATTAAAGGCATCTTGCATTGAAGTCCGTGCCAAATTTCGCGCGTCAGTAAATTTTAGCCAATCTTCGGGATTTCGCGTTCTTCTGAACTTCGCATGCTTTTTCCGTTGCCTCTGCAACAGAGTTCGGACCTGTTTTGTGTACCACGGGGGATCAGTTCCATCTCTTACCAATTTATGAGGTATGAATCTCTCAATTGCTGTTGCTACTATATCTTTGAATTTGAGCCACATCTCGTCTACATTTGCATAGTCAGTTCGGAATTGTGAGTGGCTGAGTACATCAAAGTGTATGAGCCTGAATAGGGCTTTGACGCAACGTCGAAACTAGTAGCGAAATAAATATGAAATCTGAAATACAACTGGAGGAGTTCCATTTTTAATAAAAATTATACCAGCTGACGTCCGACCATCATAAAATTTAAATATGGATGTACGAAGATATTATAGTTTTGTAGGAATATGTGACAGTGTTTTAAACATCCTATATCTTAGTTGCAGTGGCCGGCCGGTGTAGCCGAGCGGTTCTAGGCGCTTCAGTCTGGAATCGCCCGACCGCCACGGTCGCAGGTTCGAATCCTGCCACGGGCATGGATGTGTGTGATGTCCTTAGGTTAGTTAGGTTTAAGTAGTTCTAAGTTCTAGGGGACTGATGACCTTAGATGTTGAGTCCCATAGTGCTAAGAGCCATTTGAACCATTTTGAACCTTAGTTGCAGTATTTTAATTGCAATAACATTCAAGCCACGATTCAAAAATTAAATTATTTCGAGGGCCAAAAGTTGGCCATGTCACAGAATAAAATTAAAACATAATAAAGACGCATAATCATGAGATTATGTCTGTCAAAACTAAAAACTTTAAGACAAACGTAGACGGTGCTACGCCGAGCCAGGAATGAGGGTCACACGTAAGCAACAAGTTTGTCTTAATGTTTATAGTTTTGACTGACATAATCTTATGACTATGTGTGTTTACTATGATTTAAATTTATTTTGTGACGTGGTCAACGTCTGGCCCCCAAAATAATTTAATTTTTGTTCTGAAGAAGATACCATTATTGGAATCGAAACCTAGGTAAACTAATAAAATTTTACCTTGCAAGCCAAGGCTGAATGTCTTATTTTCTGATATAGAGTGTAACCCATTAACGTATGCAGCAGTGTTATAATTAACACACTATTAGGCATCACATAATTTAAAGAGCACCTCGTGGCAGGCCGGACATACAATGAAACAAACACAAATTAAGTAAAGTTAAAAATGGTAAGTATACACACAGGAAAGGTGTCACACAATAACATATTCAATACATTGCCGAATTTTTCGTGTTCTAGGCGTGACACCGAGTGTTACGAAAACAATAGTTACACAGCATAGTCACTTAACAGGTGTAAGGGAGTACCGAAGTTTTATAATGAAACCATGTGGTCGACTGATAAACCTAAGCGGAAGGATATGACGCTCTGTGTATCATCTTCGTTAATCGTAAATTACGCTGTATAAATCACAGGAAGAGGAAGTAGTAGTTTTGCTTATTTATTGTGTGTGCAGGGTTCATAGGGCGGCACTATAAGCGTTTATACCAAGCTAATAGTTACAACAATGACTTTGTTGTGGGGTTGACAATGCGTATCAGAGGATAGCCGAAAAGTTGGTCAGCATTTGAAACTTCAATACTTCAGGGAATAACGCAGGTAAAGAAGTAAAAATCTACACACAGACTTTAAACCAAAAAAGTGCACAAAATGACCGACAGATAGTGCTTCATATCATAGACACGAGATAATTAGCATAGCAATTGATTTTTAGCAAACATTTTTATAAAGAAAAGTGCTCAACATGTTGGCAGTCATTCATCATTAGTACCTGAAGTCGAGGTACAACGTTATGAACAGCACTGTACGGCATATCAGCAGGTACGGTGAGAAATTGCGGTCGGATGTTGTCTTTCAGCGTTCCTAATGAGGGCCGGCCGGAGTGGCCGCGCGGTTAAAGGCGCTACAGTCTGGAACCGCGCGATCGCTACGGTCGCAGGTTCGAATACTGCCTCGGGCATGGATGTGTGTGATGTCCTTAGGTTAGTTAGGTTTAAGTAGTTCCAAGTTCTAGGGGACTGATGACCTCAGAAGTTAAGTCCCATAGTGCTCAGAGCCATTTGAACCTAATGAGGCCGGACTTTGCGGTAGACTTGCCAATATTCACAGGGATTCAGGTCTGGCGACCTCACAAAGCACGGCGGAAGTGGCGGCTCATCTTCACCAATCGACGTGCGCAGATGGCCTTTCACACGTGTGTGTAGCGATATGGGGCGGAGAGACATCCCGTATCAGTCGTACCTTCCAACGGATGCTTACGAGCCAGGCTATGGATGATGCAATTCTGTAACGTATTAGCCTACCTCCCATCTGTCACGCTGGTGGTTTGAAAAGCAGCAACCCCATGTTTCTTCTAAGAACAAGGGCCCGACCACGTCTGATATGGTAAATCTACACCGAACCTTGAGTGTCTAATCCTGCAGTGGGGTTTCCACTACAGTTCTAGGATTTTAGGCAGACGAGATTCTGCAGTTGTGGGTGTTGACAGATCTTCAGAGTGTGGAATGGGTGGCTCAAATGGCTCTGAGCACCATGGGACTCAACTGCTGTGGTCATAAGTCCCCTAGAACTTAGAACTACTTAAACCTAACTAACCTAAGGACATCACACACATCCATGCTCGAGGCAGGATTCGAACCTGCGACCGTAGCGGTCGCGCGGTTCCAGACTGTAGCGCCTTTAACCGCGCGGCCACTCCGGCCGGCCTGTGGAATGGGCTTTGTCGGTCGAGCACCGGCTGTTGGTCGTTTTAATCCATTCATTTTTGGTTTCAATAAAGCCTCATGTCATTTCAGGCAAGTGGCTCTAGTTTTACTCCTCTATCTACAGTTCCGGACGTTAAAGAGCTTTTGGGTCACCCCATGTAGGCTACTTGGATGTCTGACAAGACAAAGTACAACTTCCCATATATTTCCTTATCAGCAGCAGCAGCAAGAAGAAGCGTCCGGAATACGATGATAAACAATATTAATTAAATGTGACAATATTTTCGTAATAAATTTTTGTTTGACATTGTACGCAAAACAGATGCAGTTCTAGTCCACGTGCAATGCCGTGTCTTCCATTTTACCTACAGTGATAACGGCAGAGACTCAGGGTGAAAGTGTGGAAAACATAAAGAGCAGAGTCTTATACCCTTACGCGAAGCAGGTATTATTTATACGTAGTCACACCTTTAAAACCGGTTGCACTCGTCATGTAGTCGCTGGTATAATGGTTGCGGATCCACGGATCCATTCTCTGTGCGAGGTAATGTTAATTTGTAAATAACAAAAAAGTTGAGTAATGTTGGTTTGTTAGCGTACAGTACAAAACCAAAGAAGTATTGCATCACCCTCACCTGGGATAGTCAGTGTTGGGAATATACTGTTCAATAAATTCGAAAAATCAAAATGACTGGTCTGGCTAACTTAACAGTCTCAGAAATCGTGTACACACCTTCCCATATTTAACTGAGGTGATTGATTTTATTCTCTTGGCCTGTCATTCACATAGAGTCAAACAATTCCTGCGTCTGATTTACGACTTTTCTTGTGAATCAATTGAATATTTGAACACTTTCCAGTGACACTGAATTTTTATGCAGATCGAAGTAGTATTTAGGCAGCGTCCCTGGGTTTGTTTCCACGCAAAACACGTTTACATTATATTCGCAGAACAAAGATGCCATGCGGAGAGAGCGACTAAAAGATACAAAAACGAAAATCATTACAAAAATGCCTAAATAAAAATTATTTAGAGTGTTGTTCATATATAGGGTAGCACATAAATCGTAACACTTTCACCATTTTTCTGAGTTTAGTGATATTTAATGTACGTTATCTAAATGTATTACTAATTATGTGCAATCAACCGTCTCACAGATTTGTCGAAAGTACCGAAAATAAGATTTCTACAATTTAAGAGGCACAACACGATAGGTGGAGACCTGAAAAGTGGTACAGTCTAAAAGCTGGTCCTCTAAATTTTGCCACTGGTATTACAAATTGTACCACTGGCTGAAAGCCGTCTCTGTCCAGTGAATCAGAAAGAATTTGAAATAGAACTGATGACAGCTTCTTGGCTGAAATGAAATGCGCCAGCTGCTGAAGTAGCTTTTGGTCAGTGCATAGGTGTTTCAAGGTGCCGAGTCATGAAGCTACAGTACCATTATTTGGTTGTCGCCCTATTTTGAAACCTATGTGTATGCCATTTGCTTGTGCCAAATCAGAAGCAGGTCAAATGGCTCTGAGCACTATGGGACTTAACATCTGAGGTCATCAGTTCCCTAGAACTCAGAACTACTTAAACCTAAATAACCTAAGGACATCACACACATCCATGCCCGGGGCAGGATTCGAACCTGCGACCGTAGCGGTCGCGCGGTTCCAGACTGACGCCCCTAGAAGCGCTCGGACACACCGCGCGGCAAAATGATGCACATTTATTGAACTAAGGCAATATATGAAAATCGTAATTACACATTTAACATTATGTAATTCGTTTCATTGTTAAATAAAATGAAATAATAAATTTCGTGAAATGCACAACCCATAAATTGGCCTCCTAAATTTGTATACTTACAATTGGTGACACGTATAGCACTCAAACATTACAACAGAGGTAGTCGAGTTTTTTTACTCACAGCCCACTTTTGTGTCTCTGTTAAGAGTAAAATTTTCTAGCTGGCCGCCTGTTGCATAGTAATGGTTATTTATAAAGTAGTGTTAGGAAGTTGAAGCAAATAGTAGTAATGTTAATAACAATAATAATAATAATAATAGTAATGACAAATAGTTTGTCAAAATTATAGGAAAAATTAACCCCTATTACCTATTGCCCAGCATCAAACCTGGAGTGACAGGTTGGCTACCACTTCATTAGATCAATAAACTGTTAACGAGCATTATTTTGAATGTATCGGTGCAATACATAAGAAAAGTGACAGTTAAATTTGTGAGACGACGGCATACTTCTTAAACTTACGTTTTACTACACACAGAGTAGGACTATTTCAAATGTTTCTACGCTGCATTATCGCCGAATAAGTATATTTATATGCTGTACAAGTCATAAATAGACTTCACGTGCCTGTAAGATTACAGATGCTTAGCATCATAAACAAACGTTTACTTCCTCAGAGTGCAAAGTAAACCTGAGCCACACCACGTCAAAATTCTCAACGTTCTGTCAAACTGTTTACACACAATGGAAACTGCAGAGTGTGTGTGTGTGTGTGTGTGTGTGTGTGTGTGTGTGTGTGTGTGTGTGTGTGTGTGTGTGTGCCTGTCCTTTTCTGAAGAAGGCTTTGACCAAAAGCTAAATATGTAAGTGTCTTTTGCTTGTGCCTGTTTGCAACTCAAGATATATTCACAATGGATAGCAATCTGTCTTTTCCTTATACCGTCGCTTACATGCAACAAGTAGATAGAGATAATTTAATACACATTTCGCCCAACAGGCGGCATAACCATCGAAACCATAAATTATGAATCTGAATTGATTATCGATGTTTTTAACAGTGTGTTAATTAACGTTTAGTGACTAGAAGATAGATGTTTGAAAGAAAGAAATTATGTGTATCGAGGTATTTCGGTCTTGAACATAGACTGCGATTGCTCAGTTCCTTCCGAATGCTTCTCAAGGAAAGTGCCGAAAACTAACTCGAACAGTGCTGTTATATCAGGTTTTGCAGGATTAATTTAATGGAAGCCCACACAAAAGTATTACGTCACTGAAAATAAGAGGCGAGTCTGATTTCCAGTACATGTTAGTAATGCTGTTTTGCTGTTTGAATGAAAGAAATTACATGCACCGAGGAATTTCGACCTTGAGCATAGACTGTGATGCTGAGTTACTAGAGGATGCTTTCCAAAGATAGAGCCGAAAAGTAAGGTGAGCCGTGTCCTCATATTAGGTTTTGCAGGATTAGTTCGTGAGAGCTCTCCGCCACAGAACGTATTGCGTCATTTAAAGTAAGGGGTGATACTGATTTCCAAAACATGTAAGGCTGGGGATAGTTTCTAAAAGAGAAAGGAAATACTTGAAAAATTCGCTCTGTACAGTAAAGTGAAAGCTATTTCGTCATGTCGTAACACATCTCGCGTCATCCTGTATCCTCCTTCTCGGCAGTGTTTTTCGCACATTCCACTCCCCGTCCGATTCCTATGAGGACGTACTCAATAATTATCCTATACGTCCACCTAATTTTAGATATTCTTCTAAAGAAGCACGTCTCAAATGCTTAGATTCTCTTCTTTCCCTGTTTTGTCACAGTCCACAGTTCTCTTATATATAAATACGCCCTGAGTTCCATACAATCATTTAGACTATCAATAAACGTGCCCTTTCATAGAATAGGCGTATTCAGGCTGTTTTAGTTTTATTTATGGACCATGCCGTCGTAGGTATATCTTCTGAAGAAGGCTCAACTACTTGGGTTGAAACCTAGGTAAAGGTTGTTTTCATTACCGCAATAGAGGCTGATAGTTTCTTATTTATTCGATTATCACGATTGCTGAGTGGGCGGCAATGTTGAAAGTACCAGGTTAAAAATCGACCACACCCTGTCGTTGTGCACTGAAGCAGCCTTCGTGTGGACAGCGGGACATGGGAACCCATAACGAGCTATGCCAACCAGTACAGGCAGACACGTCAGGAGGGCAGCTGATGCTATTGCACGTACAGTAACTGGTAGACTTTCACTCACAACAAAACTACTGGCATCTTAGCGCAGCGATGGGCAACAGCCAGTAATCAATAAAGCAGGCGAAGCCGCTGTCTTGTTGTGATCATAGCCCACCCGTGCAGGCTAGTCCTGGACAGTGGCGCTTGCTACGTCAGCACACGGGAGCAACTGCCGCCCATTGCTGCTGACTCACCAGCCGGACAGGCAGCATCAGCAGGAGTGGTGCAGCACCCCAACGAGTGTAGAGTTGCGTCAATAACACTATTCAGTTCTGTGGGTTATCCTCGGTTGTGACGTCATTTTCGGTTTGGTAGACGAAGTTGCTATTCTGTAAGCAACAGTCAGTCCACCTGCCGAGTTTACGTCTACTGTACTGAGAGGTAGTGAGGTGTTAGTAACGTCGTTGGTTCAGCTTAGTATGCTTTGATTGCGACGAGAATTTATTACTTTAGAAATACTGAGCCACTTTTAGTTTTGGATGTAATGGTTGTGTTTTATTGAAGAATCACTGTGACATATTCAAGTGGAAAGTGAGTTCATAAATATTTTACGCATGCATTCCAACAGAGAATCATGAAAGTGGATGTGATGCGCATTGTACTGTTAAGGGAAAGGCAAGAACAATGAAGGCGGGCAAGCAGCTTGTGGAAACGCTAAGCCATACGACTTGCCAACGTAATCTGTGAGACAAGAAGAACCTCATTGAAAGGTCCGAGAGCAACTTTGAGGTGAGATAATGACAGAGCAGGAAGGTGGTCCATAATTTGGTTGAGGAACTATGGCTGTACATGAGAGCCCATCGAAGAGCTCTAGCCATCCCTTCACACCTGAAAGTATATTTTTTAGGCAAGTCCTTGAAATGACTAAATCAGGTGAACAGTCCTTATCCGTCATCAAATTTTTAACACATGTAGCTATTCTGAGGGAGAGCAGACATATTGGTCGAAACCACTCAATAATGAAGTGTCTTTCTGCATCCTGGTTTTGTTTCAAGAATAGTACACATGAACATCAGATTGACAATGGCTATATGCAAAGACACTTGTGTGACTGAGATGTGAACGTACTAACCTTCTCATTTTCTTCCACCCTTTGCACTGATATATGGCCAACACTATTCACTATAAACACACTTTCCGAAAACAGTAATGGGAATACGGTGTCTGTTTCGGCTGGCCGCTTCGGGTGTGGGGCATTATGCATAATGTGCTTCGCCGTGCTCGGAGCGCAGTCGTCTGGTGAGTGTGCCCGCGGCTGTGATCACATGACTGGATGACTCCAGGAGTGATGGCAACATGGCACGAGATCACCTCAGTAGCTCAGGAGCCATACCAGCTTGTACCGAACGGCTTACAGAATTGCATAAAGGCTTGGATGTGGTAAGTCTACTTGTTGGTGTTCACCGATCGGCACAGCGAGAGAATGATACGGAATAGGACCGCAGCACCTGGATGGAGGGAGGCGCGCAGTGGCGGAAAAACTCTGACGTAGGTGGGGCAGACGATTTGCAAGAAATATGCTATCAGAGGTGGTGGGCCTGATGCGGGAGTCATCCGAGGCACAGCACTGAACCAACGAAGTCTGATGTAGGAGGCAAATCTGTGGTGACATCTTGGCAGGACTCAGGTAAGAGTGGCACCCTAGAATGAGAGGTGAACTGTGGGCGCCATGATGCCAGTTGGCCACCTAGCAGATTCCCCATAGTGGGAGCGGAACATTTCAGCTCCTGGCTGCATCCAGGCTACGTGCAACCCACAGACGAGTACACAGCTAAGGTGAAGATGGCTCTGAGCGCTATGGGACTCAACTTCTGAGGTCATTAGTCCCCTAGAACTTAGAACTACTTAAACATAACTAACCTAAGGACATCACACACATCCATGCCCGAGGCAGGATTCGAACCTGCGACCGTAGCGGTCTCGCGGTTCCAGACTGCAGCGCCTAGAACCGCTCGGCCACTTCAGCCGGCTAGCTAAGGTGAAGTCTTGTAGTGGTTGACACTGCGTGACCCTCATTCGATCGATGTCTAGTGTGGAGTACATCTCAGATGTGGCAGCGGGCGCTATATATACTGCATGGGCCTGGGGCAAGTGTTTGTAATAGGACAACTGTTTTGATCACGTAGACCACAGAAACAGTGCAGCTCCAAACTGGACTAATCCAGATCACTGCTTCGATGCTCTGACACTCACACTGTGCTGTGTCGACAATATTCCAGGTCCAAGTAGTGGGACTAGCCGTGTGGCAACCAGACTCACTTCAGTGCCACAGTGGACATTACTGTCATGTCACCTCAGCCTCATTCTGCTTCTGTTCAGAGTATGAGGTGACTTTCTGCTCACTTGGTTGCACGTTGTGGACGACGATTGGAAAAGAAGTGGCACAACGCCACCGAAGCTGGTGATATTTGACACTCGTGTCCAGAGCAAGGTGTTACACTTACAAGGGGAGGCCGCCAATTGTGAAATTCAGATTCGATTCATACTGCGCATAATAAAAGCTCATGGCCAGAGGAGTAATGTGGCAAAGCACCAAGATGCACTTCTCAGCCATTGTCGAGAAAATCGACAGTTAAAAGTAACCGTTGCGGTGAAATACTCGATTAATAATTTTCCACAGCGTCCTGGCGCAGCGGTAAGCGCTCGGGTTCGTAATCTGAAGGTCGCCGGATCGAATCCCGCGCCTTGCAACTTTTTTTTATTTTTAGTTTTTTGTAATTCATATATATATATATATATATATATATATATATATATATATATATATATATATATATATACCTTCTTTCTAAGTTAGCAGGCAACTACGCTGTTATGCGGCGGCTCGTTTCGGCCCATTCAGCATCTGTCCTTCAAGTGTAACGAGCGAGTAACGGAGTTTATATTTCATACCTGCCACAGCAAATTTGTGTTCATGGGGTCTCTATTCTAATTCGAACGTTTGACTTACACTATACGTATTCGTTTAGGAATATCGTTTCTACGTCTTCCGTTAACTATACGTGGTTAACATTATGAAGACAATTAATAACATTTGTGAAATACAACTTTGTTTGCGGAAAACATAATGATGTTCGAAGTCGCCAGTTTTTCCACGACAAACGACTTTCAACAACTTATTATATGCATAATTGTTGCAACTGATTGCCGGGAATTATATATATATATATATATATATATATATATATATATATATATATGTGTGTGTGAATTACAAAAAACAGATACTAAAAAGAAAAAAGTTCGCATGGCGCGAGATACGAACCGGCGACCTTCGGATTACGAACCCGAGCGCTTACCGCTGCACCACAACGCTGTAGAAAGTTATTAGTCGTAGAGAGTATTTCATCGCAACGGTTTCTTTTAACTGTCGATTTTCTCGACAACGGCTGAGAAGTGCATCTTGGTGCTTTGCCACATTACACCTCTGGCCATGAGCTTTTATTATGCGCAGTAAGAATCGAATCTGAATTTCACAATTGGCGGCCTCCCCTTGTTAGTGGCGACTCCGTTTCAGGGGACCTCAGCCTAACCACGAAAAAACTCCAAATTGTAACACCACCTCCTCTGTGATTCATTGTTGGCACTACATCTGACACACTGGACTCGCATTCGGGAGGGCGACGGTTCAATCCCGCGTCCGGCCATCCTGATTTAGGTTTTCCGTGATTTCCCTAAATCGCTTCAGGCAAATGCCGGGATGGTTCCTCTGAAAGGGCACAGCTGACTTCCTTCCCCGTCCTTCCCTAATCCGATGAGACCGATGACCTCGATGTTTGGTCTCTTCCTCCAAACAACCCAACCCCAACTACATCTGATGGCAGTGGACTCTATCCCCCCTTCAACAAACCCAGATCTCTCCAGTGGATGGACACAATGTAATTCATCGCTACAAATTACTCGTCTCCACTCATCCACTGTCTTTGTGGCATAACTCTTTATACCACCTCAACTGCTACTTAACACTGCCTGCAGAAATGTGCGGCGTTAGTTCATGAGCCCACACGAACTGTAAATGGTTGCGAAAACACACTTGACCTCTTAGTAACAAATAATCCTGATGTAATAGAGAGCGTCATGATGGATAGACGTATTAGTAAACACAAGGTCATTGTAGCGAGACTCAAAACCATATCAACCAAAACCACTAAAAATAAACGCAAAATATATCTATTTGAAACAGCAAATATAAATTCGCTTGATGCCTTCCTAAGAGAGAGTCTACATTCTTTCGAAGCTAATTATGTAAGTGTAGACCAGGAGTTAATAAGAGACAGGACTGATCCACCATGGTACACAAAACACGTCAGAACACTGTTGCAGAAGCAACGAAAAAAGCATTCCAAATTCAGAAGAACGCAAAATCCCCAAGACTGGCTAAGTTTCACGGAAGCTCGAAATTTAGTGCGGACGACAATGCGAGATGCTTTTAATACTTTCCACAATGAAACATTATCTGAAAATATCGTAGAAAACCCTAAGAGATTCTGTTCGTATGTAAAGTACATCAGTGGCAAGAAGCAGTCAATACCGTCAATGCGCGATAGCGATGGAAATGTTACCGATGATAGTGCCACTAAAGCGGAGTTACCACATACAGTTGTCCGTAATTCCTTCACGAAAGAAGGCGAAGTAAATATTCCAGAATTCGAAACCATAACAGCTGTTAGCATGAGTAACATAAAAGTAGATACCTTAGGTGTTGCGAGACAACTCAAATCACTTAAGAAAGGCAAGTCTTCCGGTCCAGATGGTATACCAGTCAGGTTCCTCTCAGAGTATGCAGACACAATAGAGCCTTTCTCAGCAATCATATACAACCGCTCACTTGGCGAAAGGTCTGTTCCTAAAGACTGGAAAGTAGCACAGGTAACGCCAATATTCAAGAAGGGAAATAGGAGTAACCCATTGAATTACAGGCCCATATCACTGACCCCAATTTGCAGTAGGATTATGGAGCATTATGAATCACCTTTAAGAGAGTGACTTATTGATACATAACCAACACGGATTCAGACAATATCGTTCTTTTGAAACACAGCTAGCTCTTTATTCCCGTGAAGTAATGAGTGCTGTCGACAAGGGATCTCAGATCGATTCCATATTCCTACATTTCCAGAAGTCTTTTGATACCGTTCCTCACAAGCGACTATTAATCAAGTTGCGTGCATATTGAGTCTCGCCTCAGTTTTGTGACTGGATTCGTGATTTCCCCTCAGAGAGGTCACAGTTCGTAGTGATAGACGGTAAATCATCGAGTAGAAAAGAAGTGATATCTGGCGTTCCGCAAGGTAATGTCATAGGCCCTCTGCTACTCCCGATTTATATAAATGACGTAGGTAATAATCACTCAAGCCCTCTTAGATTGTTTGCAGATGACTCTGTAATTTACTATGTAGTAAAATCATGAGACGATCAATTCCAATTACAAAATTATCTAGAGCGGATTTCTGTATGGTGCGAAAAGTGGCAATTAGCAGTAAACAAAGAAAAATGCGAGGTCATCCACATGGGTACTAAAAGAAATTCGATAAATTTTGTGTATACGATAAATCGCACAAATCTAAGGGCTGTCAATTCCACTAAGTACCTAAGAATTACAATTACGAGCAACTTAAATTGGAAAGACCACATAGATAATATTGTGGGGAAGGCGAAACAAAGACTGCGCTTTGTTGGCAGAACACGTAGGAGATGCGCCAAACCCACTAAAGAGACAGCCTACATTACACTTGTCCGTCCTCTGCTGGAATATTGCTGCGCGGTGTGGGATCCTCACCAGGTAGGATTGACGGAGGACATCGAAAAAGAGCAAAGAAGGGCAGCTTGTTTCGTGTTATCGCGCAATAGGGGTGAGAGCGTCACTGATATGATACGCGAGTTGGGGTAGCAGTCACTGAAACAAAGGAGGTTTTCTTTGCGGCAAGATCTATTTACGAAATTTCAATCACCAACTTTCTCTTCCGAATGCGTAAATATTATGTTGACACCCACCTACGTAGGGTGAAATGATGATCATAATAAAATAAGAGACATCAGAGGTCGAACGGAAAGATTTAGGTGTTCCTTTTTCCCATGCGCCACAGAATGGTAGAGAAGTAATATGAAAATGGTTCGATGAACCCTCTGCCAGGCACTTAAGTGTGAATTGCAGAGTAACCATGTAGATGTAGATGAAGATGTGAAATGAGTAGCTCGACAATACTACCCCGGTCTGTTTAACTCCCTTCGAACAGTCACTAAGCTAGCTGCCCTGATAGTAGCACTTTGGATCTAACTAGTCATTCATTCTACTGACTTGATGTGACTTTTTTCCAACCATGTTTCGCAGTGCTTGGTGGTCCCTGTCCGCTAGTACACGAGGTCTGCCTGGTCTATTTGTGGTTGTTCCTTATTGTTTCAACTCCTCAACAGTCTACTTGTGTAACTTTAGAAGGATTGAAACGTCCCTGATAGATTTGTTACTCAGCTTACACTTAGGTGGCGATACTTGTTGGATACCTCCTAATATCGTGTCGGACCCGGTACAGTGCAGCAGCTCGACGTGCGTTGGACTCAAGATGTCGTTGGAAGTCCCCTGCAGAAATATTGAGCCATGCTGCCTCAATTGTTGTCCATAATTGTGAAAGTGTTGCTGGTGCAAGATGCTGCACACAAACTGAGCTCTCGATTATGTCCCATATATATTCGATGGGATTCATGTCGGGCAATCTAAGTCGCCAAATCATTCGGTCGAATTATGCAGAATGTTCTTCAAACCAACTGTGAACAACTGTGACCCAATGCCATGGCCCCTTTCCATCCATAAAAATTCCATCGTTGTTTGGGAATAGGCTGCATAGGATGGATAGCAATGTGCGGCTGTTTGCTCATGATGCTGTGGTGTACGGGAAGGTATCGTCGTTGAGTGACTGTAGGAGGATACAAAATGACTTGGACAGGATTTGTGATTGGTGTAAAGAATAGCAGCTAACTCTAAATAAAGATAAATGTAAATTAATGCAGGTCAATAGGAAAATGAATCCCGCAATGTTTGAATACTCCATTAGTAGTGTAGCGCTTGACACAGTCACGTCGATTAAATATTTGGGCGTAATATTGAAGAGCGGTATGAAGTGGGACAAGCATGTAATGGCAGTTGTGGGGAAGGCGGATAGCCGTCTTCGGTTCATTGGTAGAATTTTGGCAAGATGTGGTTCAACTGTAGAGGAGACCGCTTATAAAACACTAATACGACCTATTCTTGAGTACTGCTCGAGCGTTTGGGATTCCTATCAGGTCGGATTGAGGGAGGACATAGAAGCAATTCAGAGGCGAGCTGCTAGATTTGTTACTGGTAGGTTTGATCATCACGCGAGTATTACGGAAATGCTTCAGGAACTCGGGTGGGAGTCTCTAGAGGAAAAGAGGCGTTCTTTTCGTGAATCGCTACTGAGGAAATTTAGAGAAGCAGCATTTGAGGCTGACTGCAGTACAATTTTACTGCCGCCAACTTACATTGCGCGGAAGGACCACAAAGATAAGATAAGAGAGATTAGGGCTCGTACAGAGGCATATAGGCAGTCATTTTTCCCTCGTACTGTTTGGGAGTGGAACAGGGAGCGAAGGTGTTAGTTGTGGTACGAGGTACCATCCGCCACGCACCGTATGGTGGATTGCGGAGTATGTATGTAGATGTAGATGAAGTCGATGAATGGCTACTAATGGTCTCCAGATAGCTGAACATAGCCAGGACGCAGTCCTTTCAATGGAAACACAGCCCACAATATTATTGGGTCACCACTACCTTGCTCAGTGCCTTTGTGAGGGCTCGAACCCTACCATCAGCTCTTAACAACTGAAGTGAGGACTCATCCAAACAGGTGACGGTTTTCCAGTCGTCTAGCGTCCAATGGATACGGTCATTAACCCAGGAGAGAGGCTGCAGGTGATGTCGTGCTGAGGCACAGGCCTCAGTCGTCTGCTGCCTTAGCCCATTAAGCCTAACTTCCCAGCACTGTCCTAACGGATACGATCTTCATACGTTTCACACTCATTTCTGTGGTTATCTCACCCAGTGTTACTCGTTTGATACCACTGACGTTATGTAAACAACGCTGCTGTCGGTCGTTAAGTGAAGCCCATCGATCACTGTCTTGTCCGTGGTGAGAGATAGTGCCAGAAATTTGGTATCCCCGGCACACGCTTGACATTCCGGATCTCGGGATATTGAATTCCCTTCCGATTTCCGAAATCGAATGTCCCATGCGTCTAGGTGCAACTATGATTCCGTGTTCACTGTCAGTCAATTCTCGTCCTGCAATCGTATTCACATCCGAAACCTTTTCACGTGAATCACCTAAGTGACAGCTGCGCCAATACACTGCCCGTTTATACCTGGTGTACGCGATGCTACCACCATCTGTATACGTACATATCACTATCCGATGACTTCTGTTACCTCATTGGATCTCCAACATGTACTGCACATTCGACGTCACTGAGCTCTCGTGACTGACCAATTGTGCTGTTCTTGCTCCTCTACTGACAAAACAGTACTTTCTGCCTCGTTTTACGAGGGTAATCCCAAAAGTAAGGTCTCCTATTTTTTTATAAGTACAGAACTCTGTTTGTGTGGCAGTTGTTCACACTGTTATGAAGAGTGCTTCACGCGCTGTGTGTAAACATGCGCACGCCGCCCTGAGGCGCTCAGTCTTGGCTTGGCAGCCGTTGAGGATGGAGCTCCCGTTGGACGTTGCCGCCAAGTCCGAATTGCAGAAAGTTATTCGGTATTTGAGCGCAATGGGCACTGTGCCGTTTGAAATCCATCGCCAATTGACGGAAGTGTATGGTGAGTCGTGCATGGATGTCAAAAATGTTCGTAACTGGTGTAGAGAGTTTGCAGCTGGTCGGACCGAAATTCACGACGAACAAAGGAGCGGGAGAACGTCAGTTTCTGGGGAGACAGTGTTGAAGGTTGAGCAAAGCATGCGTGAAGATCGGCGGATCACCCTGCATGATTTCTGCACGTTGGTTCCTGAGGTTTCCCGAAGCACCGCTAACAGAATTTTAACGGAAACATTGAACTACCGGAAGGTGTGCGCAAAATGGGTGCCACGCATACTGACTGAGGACCACATGCGGCAACGAATTGATGTTTCCCACACATTTCTTCACCGCCTTGCAGCCGAACGGTGCAACTTTCTGGACTCAATTGTCACGGGTGACGAAACCTGGGCATACCACTTTACATCTGAGACCAAGCAACAATCACGCCAGTGGCGGCATCCTTCTTCGCCAAAGCCGCGGAAAGTCAAACAAACACAGTCTGCCGGTAAAGTCATGACAACCGTTTTTCGGGGTCGGAAAGGTGTATTGTTGGTTGACTTTAGGGCGTCTGGGATCACAATTAACGCTGAAAAGTACTGCGAGACACTGAAAAAACTTAAACGGGCAATTCAGAACCGGAGAAGAGGAATGTTGAGCAAGGGCGTACACATTCTCCATGACAACGCTCGCCCACACATCGCTCGGCAAACCGTTGCTCTCCTGCAACAGTTTGAGTGGAACATAATCACCCAACCACCCTATAGTCCTGACTTGACGCCCAGTGACTATCCCCTGTTCCCTAAGTTAACATTTGGCCTGAAAGCGATTCAGCGCCGACGACGAGGTGAAAGAAGAGATTCACAACTTTCTGAACAGCATGGCGAGGAGCTGGTATGACATGGGCATACAAAAACTGCCACAGCGTCTACAAAAATGCATCGACAGAAATGGTGATTATGTCGAAAAATAGCTAAATGTTCAAGCTGTAAACTGATGTAAACCATTGTAGAAATAAACAGGCCTATGTAGTTATAAAAAAATAGGAGACCTTACTTTTGGGATTACCCTCGTATGTTGGAGGGTCCGCCTCTGATATCTAGCGGTCAGCTGCCCATTACATATATTCGACCGAATACTTTTGGTTACATAGTGTTATGTATTAGCTCACCGGACAAACTATTAGGCCTAGTCACTCTCTTGCAATAGCACACTTGTCGCTTTGGTGTGTAGAAGTGGTACCACATGGTCATGTGACGTTCCATCACTGATGTGTCATAGCAGTGAAGTGGCGTGTGTGTGCGCGCGCGCGCGCGCGCGTGTGTGTGTGTGTGTGTGTGTGTGTGTGTGTGTGTGTGTGTGCCAGATGTGTGAACGGGAACAGGTCAGTCAGATTTGTTGGTATGGAGAATTGGCAAAATGGCAGAAAGCATCTATTGTGTTTGAACGTGCCCGTGACGCCACTGTGAATGAAGTTCCTTGATTTTATGGTATATTCATGCTAAATATCGAATGTGTCTTGCAAAGAACGATGTACCACTCACAGGCACAGTGTGAGAATAGTGTAGGTAAACACTAACGAACAGTAATGAAATTCTCTCTCTGCTGCGGAATGTGCACTGATATGAAACCCCCAGGCGGATTAGAACTGTGTGCCGGACCGAGACTCGAACTGGGGACCTTTACCTTGCTCGGGCAAGTGCTCGACCGACTGATCTACCCAAACACGACTCTCCATCCGTCCTCACAGCTTTACTCCCGTCATTACCTCGTCCCTATTCTTTCCAATCTTCACAGAAGCTCTCCTGCGAAACTTGCAAGACTAGCACTGTCGGAAGAAAGGATATTCAGGAGACATGGCTTAGCCACAGCCTGGGGGATGTTTCCAGAAAGAAATTTTCACTCTGCTGCGGAGTGTGCGCTGGGGACTTGCCCGCGAAAGGTAAAGATCCCAATTTCGAGTCTCGGTACGGCACACAGTTTTAATCCACCACGAAGTTTTGCTGTGCATCAGGGATCAGAGACAAGTATCAGTGGCAGTAGGTTTCAAGCATGACAGGAATTGCTGGTATCAATGAAGATCGGTGAATGTCAACAAGTTCCGAAAACAGTGAAGTGAAGTACGTTAATGGATGTTTGGAGTCGGAACCTAGCAGACGACCGTTGCTAAGAGGGGCACATAAAACTGCGCCTGTTGAGTGGTCCAAACAAGACAGACTCAGGCGTGTAGAGTGGCCCAGCGAGTCGCGATTTTCCTTCTTTTCAAATGAAAATCGTCTAGTGCACCTACAGCCCAGTGTAGAGTGTATAGTTGAAGCCAGTGGTAGTCTCATGATGTTCTTTGAGAGTGTTTTGCTACCACGTTTTGGGCCTAGTCATTCAAGTTACCGTGAATACGAACCTGTGTGCTTATTTCATCATCCTCGGTGAATAGGTACTTTCCTTTCTTTTACATTTTTCATGATGAGTATGCTGTGGACACTGCTATTTTCCAAGATGACAACATCTGTGTTCACAGGTCTTCACTCATTTCTTCTGGGTTTGACGAACACTACAGTACCCGCTAAATCACCCTATCGTAATCTCACAGAAAGTGTCTAGGATCAGCTAGAACAGAGGGAGAGGAACGTAGCAATTAACATACGTCAAATTTTCAACATACTTGCGAAGCAAGGCCCCAGGAGTAGACAACATTCCATTAGAACTACTGACAGCCTTTGGAGAGCCAGTCCTGACAAAACTCTACCATCTGGTAAGCAAGATGTATCAGACAGGCGAAAGACCCTCAGACTTCAAGAAGAATATAATAATTCCAATCCCAAAGAAAGCAGGTGTTGACAGATGTGAAAATTGCCGAACTATCAGTTTAATAAGTCACAGCTCAAAATAATAACGCGAATTCTTTATAGACGAATGGAAAAGCTAGTAGAAGCCGACCTCGTGGAAGATCAGTTTGGATTCCGTAGAAATATTGGAACACGCGAGGCAATACTGACCCTACGACTTATCTTAGAAGCTAGATTAAGGAAAGGCAAACCTACGTTTCTAGCATTTTTAGACCTAAAGAAAGCTTTTTACGATGTTGACTGGAATAATCTCTTTCAAATTCTGAAGGTGGCAGGGGTAAAATGCAGGAAGCGAAATGCTATTTACATTTTGTACTGAAACCAGATGGCAGTTATAAGAGTCGAGGAACATGAAAGGGAAGCAGTGGTTGGGAAGGGAGTGAGACAGGGTTGTAGCCTATCCCCGATGTTAATCAATCTGTATATTGAGCAAGCAGTGAAGGAAACAAAAGAAAAATTCGGAGTAGGAATTAAAATCCATGGAGAAGAAATAAAAACTTTGAGTTTCGCCGATGACATTGTAATTCTGTCAGAGACAGCAAAGGACCTGGAAGAGCAGCTTAACGCAATGGACAGTGTCTTGAAAGGAGGATATAAGATGTACATCAACAAAAGCAAAACGAGGATAATGGAATGTAGTCGAATTAAGTCGGGTGATGCAGAGGGAATTAGATTAGGAAATGAGACACTTAAAGTAGTAAAGGAGTGTTGCTATTTGGGGAGAAAAATAACTGATGATGGTCGAAGTAGAGAGAATATAAAATGTAGACTGGCAATGGCAAGGAAAGCTTTTCTGAAGAAGAGGAATTTGTTAACATCGAATATAGATTTAATCGTCAGGAAGTCGTTTCTGAAAGTATTTGTATGGTGTGTAGCCATGTATGGAAGTGAAACATGGACAATAAATAGTTTGGACAAGAAAAGAATAGAAACTTTCGAAATGTGGTGCTACAGAAGAATGCTGAAGATGAAATGGGTAGATCACATAACTAACGGTGAAGCATTGAATGGAATTGGGGAGAAGGGGAGTTTGTGGCACAACTTGACTAGAAGTAGGGACCGGTAAATAGGACATGTTCTGAGGCATCAAGGGATCACAAATTTAGTATTGGAGGGCAGCGTGGAGGGTAAAAATCGTAGAGGGAGACCAAGAGATGATTACACTAAGCAGATTCAGAGAGATGTAGGTTGCGTTAGGTACTGGCAGATGAAGTAGCTTGCACAGGATAGAGTAGCAAGTAGAGCTACATCAAACCAGTCTCAGGACTGAAGACCACAACAACCGAAACCTGCAATTTGGTAGATCTTCATTCAATTAGTGACTTCCCCTGGATGTGGCACACCTGAAAAAGCTTCTGATCTCTCTCCCTCGACAATTTGCTGTCGTGGTCGCGACACGGTGCTAGCGCCATATCTCTCCTGAAGGTGAGTAACTTTTTTGGCCAGTGCAATTGTACTTGGCGGTGGTGCGGCGTGCTGCTGGTGCAAGTGAGGTAGTGGGTCGTGAGATATGGGAGCGGCGAGAGGTTTTTGCTAAGGCGAGGAATTTGTGCGGTGACAGCGGCGTCCGCCTCCGAGATATACGGTCACCGGCTGGGCTGGGCGGGGACACCTGTTAGAGCTGCAACAGGTTACCCCGCTACTTGCTGTCTCGCTGCCCGTCCAGGCTAGCCGTCCAACTCCAGCCACAAGACAGCAGGGACGGTGTGCAGCCGACACTGGAGCACTGCCTGGTATGTCTACGTCTGCATCTACACTCCGCAGGCTTCCTTTCAGTCTGTGGAGGAGGGTACCTCTACTGACAAAATTTTTCCCTCTCTTCGCTGTTCGCCTCGCAAATGGCGCGAGGGAGCTAGCTGCGTTAAATAGTAGTATCGTGTCGAGCTGCACATGTACGCTGTTTGTTCAGTTTTTAGAGCTATTGCCAGAAATGTGGACAGTATAGCTACCTCAAGGATGCGTTTTGGGACCACTTATTTTAGACATACGTTCAGGGTACTGAAAAGAGATCGATGGGGAAATAATGTACGTCTTCATCTATACTCAGCAAGCTACCTTAGAGTGCGTGGTGTAGGGTACTTCTGGTGCCACTTTGTGTTCAATGCTTCCCTGTTCCATTCGAGGATGGCGCATAGGAAGAACAAATGTCAATAAACTCTGTAAGAGCTCTACTTCCTCTGACTTTAAAATCTTAAACGTGGCTGCGATTTAGTAACTGCATAAATCAAGAGGTTGAAAAAATCAGCAAGGCAGTGGCAAAATAATGGTTTACTAGCCCTTGACCTAGGTTTCGATATTTTTCAAAATATATGCTTCAGAAGTATAGTTACCCACCATGTTACGTAACGAGACCCACTCCTTCGGAAGAAGATATTTTTAGAAATGTCGAAACTAGGTCAAGGGCTAATTAACCATTATTTTTCCAATGGTTGGCTGATTTTTTCAACCTGCTCCTCTGATTTTCTTGTCTCGGTCATTTTAAGGGACTGATGAATCTGTAATTTGGTTCCTTAATACCCCAACCCAACCAATCAACCAACCTGGTCATCTTGCGAGACGTTCGTGGGAGACAGTTAATTGTTGCCCTACGTTTTATGGAACGTACTCTCTCTGAACTTCAACAGTATACCTGTCCATGACGCGAAACGCCTCTCTTGTAACTTCCGCAATTGGAGATTGTTGATGATCTCTGTAAAGCCCACAAACCGAGTAAACAATTATTCGACGAAACGTGTCGCTCTTCGTTGGATGCTCTCTTTCTCTTCCATTAATCCCAATTGGTAAGCGTCGCAGAGTCCGAAAAATATTCAACAATCAGTCGCGAGAGTACTTTGTAAGACACTTCTTTCATGGATGAACTACATGTACTCTGGATACTAAATATCTGGCAGACGACCCGAGAAGATACTGGTCCTATGTAAGACCGCTAAGTCGATCTAAGACTTCCATCCAATCACTTGTTGACTAGTCTGATCTGGCAGTTGAAGAAGGCAAAACGAAAGCCGGTGTTTTAAATTTCGCGTCCGAGAAACCGTTCACACAGCAAAGTTGTACAAACGTACCATCGTTTGACCATCAAACAGATTCTCGAATGGACGACATTTTAGTAAGCATCCCTGGCGTAGAGAAACGACTCAAAGAGTTGCAAACAAATAAGTCACCAGGACCGGACAGAATCCTAATTCGAAATTTGCCGGCCGAAGTGGCCGTGCGGTTAAAGGCGCTGCAGTCTGGAACCGCAAGACCGCTACGGTCGCAGGTTCGAATCCTGCCTCGGGCATGGATGTTTGTGATGTCCTTAGGTTAGTTAGGTTTAACTAGTTCTAAGTTCTAGTGGACTGGTGACCTCAGCAGTTGAGTCCCATAGTGCTCAGAGCCATTTGAATCCTAATTCGATTTCGCAAAGAGTACTCTACAGCATTGGCCCCTTACCTAGCTTGCATTTCTCGCGAATCTCTCGCTCAGCGCAAAGTCTCAAGAAACTGGACGAAATCGCCGCTGACTCCTGTGTATAAGAAGAGCAAAAGAGTGGAATCTTCAGAATTATAGACAAATATCGCTGACATCAGTTTGCTGCAGAATCCTTGAACACATTCTCACTTCGTCTATAATAACTTTTCTTGACTCCGAGAAGCTTATGTCCACGAATCTGTGTGGTTTTAGAGAGCATCGATCGTGTGACACTCAGCTTGCCTTTTTCTCCCATGATACACTGCGAACTATCGATGAAGGGCAACAGGCAGATTCCGTATTTATAGATTTCCCAAAGCGTTCGAAAGGGTGTCTCATTGGAGGCTGTTAAAGAAGGTACGAGCATATGGAGTAACTTCACAGACATGTGAGTGGTTCGGACGCTTCTTAAGTTATGGAACCCAGTGTGTTGTCCTTCATCAGAGACAAGGGTGTAGTCAACAGTGCTCCAGGGAAGTGTGATAGGACCGCTATTATTCTCCTGCGATGGAGAGCAATCTGCGTTGTTTGCTGATGGTGCTGTGGTGTACAGTAACGTGTCGAAGATGAATGACTGTAGGGGGCTACCACATCACTTAGATAAAATATCTAACTCTAAGTGTGCAAAAATTTAAGGTAATACGGATGAGCAGGAAGAACAAATCTGTAATGTTCAGGTACAGTATTACTAGAGTCCTACTTGACACAGTCAAGTCGCTTAAATATCTTAGCATAACGTTGCAAAGCGATATTAACTGGAAAGACGAGCCGGTTGGTGTGGCCGAGCAGTTTTAGGCGCTTCAGTCTGGAACCGCGCGATCGCTACGGTTGCAGGTTCGAATCCTGCCTCGGGCTTGGATGTATGTAATGTCCTTAGGTTAGTTAGGTTTAAGTAGTTCTAAGTTCTAGGGGAGTGATGACCTCAGATGATAAGTATCGTAGTGCCCAGAGCCCTTTGAACCATTTTGGAAAGAGCATATGAGAACTGTGCTGGGGAAGGTCAATGGTGGACTTTTGTTGGCAGAATTTTATGAAAGAGTGGTTCACTTGTAAAGGAGATCGTACATAGGTCGTTGGTGCGGCCTACTCTTGACTATTGCTGGAGTGTTCTGTACCAGGTCGAATTGAAGGAAGACTTCGAAAAAATTCAGAGGTGGGCTGTTAGATTTACTACCGGTGCGTACGAAACAAAGATTCTTTGGAAACTCGAATGGGAAACCATGGAGGAAACGCAACGTTCCTTTCGTGAAACATCATTGAGAACATTTTGAGGATCGGCATTTGAAGCTGATTGCAGAGAGATTCTACTGCCTCCAACGTACATGTCACGTAAGGACTACAAAGA
Organism: Schistocerca serialis cubense; assembly: GCF_023864345.2. Lineage (NCBI taxonomy): Eukaryota > Metazoa > Arthropoda > Insecta > Orthoptera > Acrididae > Schistocerca > Schistocerca serialis. The sequence continues at coordinate 56,144,982 of NC_064649.1, read as the reverse complement.
TAAGATACGAGAAATTAGGGCTTATACGGAGGCATACTCTCCTGGCTCTGTCTGTGAGTGGAACAGGAAAGGAAATGACGAGTATTGGTGCAGGGTACTATCCGCCACGCACCATATGGTGGAGTGCGGACTATCTATGTAGATGTAAATGTAGAATCTCAGCCTGCTATCTATTTGTGCTACAGTTTATTTAATGTCGTCATTCCATTCAAGGCGGCTACGGTTCCTTTTCTTTATAAATTATGTGTTCCGTCTGGTTGATGCGTATCGCCACGAATTCCTCTTGTATCAACCTCTTCTGCTCACGGTTGCGCTTGAACCCCACATCCTCGTTTATTTATTAGATATGTTCCAAACTTTATCAGTTTCACCTTCTAGTACGTTGCAAGTTATCCGCTGATGTTACACGTGTCGTATCATCATGTTCCTTTGCTCTTGCCAATGTTTTCTGACCCAATACTTCGGAGTACATCGTCATTCCCTCTCCCATCAGTCTACCTACGTTTCAACATTCTTCGGTAGCACCGCATCTGAAATCCTTGATTTCTCTTCCGTTCAGGTTTTCCCACTGCCTTGCCAGCCGCTGTGGTCGAGCGGTTCTAGGCGCTTCAGTCCGGAGCCACGTGGCTGCTACGGTTGCAGGTTCGAATCCTGCCTCGGGCATGGATGTGTGTGATGTCCTTAGGTTAGGTAGGTTTAAGTAGTTCTCAGTCTAGGGGACTGATGACCTCAGATGTTAAGTCCTATAGTGCTTAGAGCCATTTGAACCATTTTTTTCCCACTGTACATCATTCGCTACCATACAATTCTGAGCACTAAACATACATTCTTAGAAAATTTTTCTTCATGTTCTTCATTGTGTTTGATATTGGAAGATTTCTTTTGGTCAGGAATGCCGTCTTTGCCTGTGCTAGTCCAGTAATTACATGTGCCCTTCTCCGTCCGTCGTGCTTCCCTTTGCTACGAAAGTAGCGGAATTCCTTAATTTGGTCTACATTCTTGTCCCCAGTGTCTACCTTACATCTACATCTACACCTACAGGATAACTTTGCCAATCACAAAAAAGTGCCTGGCAGAGGGTTCAATGAACCACCTTCAAGCTGTCTCTCTATCGTTCCACTCTCGAACGGCACGCGGGAAAAATGAGCACTTAAATTTTCTATGCGAGCCCTGATTTCTCTTATTTTATCGTGATGATCATTTCTCCCTAAGTAGGTGGTGCCAACAGAATGATTTCGCAATCGGAGGGGAAAACTGGTGATTGAAATTTCATGACATGAACCGCAGTCTTTGGTTTGCTCTACCCACAATATTATCTATGTGATCGTTCCAATTTAGGTTATTTGTAATTGTAATCCATAAGTATTTAGTTGAATTTACAGCCTTCAGATTTGTGTTACTTAACGCGTAATCGAAATTTAGCTGATTTCTTTTAGTACTCATGTCAATAACTGCACATTTTTCCTTATTCAGGGTCAATTGCCACTTTTCGCACCATTCAGATATCTTATCTAAATCATTTTGCAAGTCGTTTTGATCATCTGATGACTTTACAAGACGGTAAATGACAGCATCATGTGCAAGCAATCTAAGACGGCTACTCAGATTGTCTCCTATGTCGTTAATATAGATCAGGAACAATAGAGGACCTATAACACATCCCTGGGGAACGCCGGATATTACTTTTGTTTTACTCGATGACTTTCCGTCTGTTGCTACGAACTGTGACCTTCCTGACGGGAAATCACGAATCTAGTCGCACAACTCAGCAGATAATCCTTAGACACGCAGTTTGGTTAGAAGACGCTTGTGAGGGACGGTGTCGAAAGCCTTACGGAAATCTAAAAATATGGAATCAATTTGACATCCCCTGGTGGTAGCACTTATTACTTCAAGAGTATAAAGAGCTAGTTGTGTTTGACAAGAACGATATTTTCTGAAACAGTGCTGGCTATGTGGCAATAAATCGTTTTCTTCGAGGAACTTTATAATGTTCGAATGCAGTAATGTTCCAAAAGCCTACTGCAAATCGACGTTAGTGATATGGGCCTGTAATTCAGCGGATTTCTTCTACTTCCTTTTTTGGGTACTGGTGTGACTTGAGCAATTTTCCAGTCTTTAGGTATGGATCTTTCTGTGAGCGAATGGTTGCATATAAATGCTAAACATGGAGCTACACTACTGGCCATTAAAATTGCTACACCACGAAGACGACGTGCTAGAGACGCGAAATTTATCAGGCAGGAAGACGATGCTGTGATATGCAAATGATTAGCTTTTCAGAGCATTCAAACAAAGTTGGCGCCGGTAGCGACACCTACAACGTGCTGATATGAGGAAAGTTTCCAACCGATTTCTCATACACAAACAGCAGTTGATCGACGTTGCCTGGTGAAACGTTGTTGTGATGCCTCGTGTAAGGAGGAGAAATGCGTACCATCACGTTTCCGACTTTGATAAAGGTCGGATTGTAGCCTATCGCGATTGCCGTTTATCCTTTGGCGACATTGCTGCTCGCGTTGGTCGAGATCCAATGACTATTAGCAGAATATGGAATCGGTGGGTACAGAAGGGTAATACGGAACTCCGTGCTGGATCCCCACGGCCTAGCAGTCGAGATGACAGGCATTTTATCCGCATGGCTGTAACGGACCGTGCAGCCACGTCTCGATCCTAGCTCAACAGATGGAGACGTTTGCAAGACAACAACCATCTGCACGAACAGTTCGTCGACATTTGCAGCAGCATGGACTATCAGCTCGGAGACCATGCCTGCGGTTACCCTTGACGCTGCATCACAGACAGGAGCGCCTGCGATGGTGTACTCAACGACGAACCTGGATGCACGAATGGAAAAACGTAATTTTTTCGGATGAATCCAGGTTCTGTTTACAGCATCATGATGGTCGCATCCGTGTTTGGCGACATCGCAGTGAACGCACATTGGAAGCGTGTATTCGTCATCACCATACTGGCGTATCACCCGGCGTGATGGTATGGGGTGCCATTGGTTACACGTCTCGGTCACCACTTGTTCGCATTGACGGCACTTTGAACAGTGGTCGTTACATTTAAGATGTGTTACGACCCGTGGCTCTACCGTTCATTCGATCCCTGCGAAACCCTACATTTGAGCAGGATAATGCACGACCACAACTTGCAGGTCCTGTACGGGCCTTTCTGGATACAGAAAATATTGGACTGCTACCCTGGCCAGCACATTCTCCAGGTATCTCACCAACTGATAACGTCTGGTCAATGGTGGCCGAGCAACTGGATCGTCACAATACGCGAGTCAGTACTCTTGATGAACTGTGGTATCGTGTTGAAGCTGTATGGGCATCTGTACCTGTACACGCCACCAAGCTCTGTTTGACTCAATGCCCAGGCGTATCAAGGCCGTTAATACGGCCAGAGGTGGTTGCTCTGGGTACTGATTTCTCAGGATCTATGGACCCACATTGCATGAAAATGGAATCACATGTTAGTTCTAGTATATTTGTCCAATGAATACCCGTTTATCTTCTGCATTTCTTATTGGTATAGCAATTGTAATGGCCAGTAGTGCATGTAATTTGCCTGCTGCCATTCATGCATAATTCGCAGTATATCATATGAGAAAAGGGCAGGCTGAGTTTCGCACGGCGATTCTTTTTAAAACCGTGCTGATTCGTGGGTGTAAGCTTCTTAGGCTCCAGAATATTATGTTCGAGCTGACAATATGTTCAAAGGTTCTGCGGAAAACCGAAGTTAGTGGTATTTTATGTATCCCGCCTGGAAGGCGGCCCGTGGGTAAGAGCAGGAGCAGGGAAAATGCGTCGGTACTGCACGTAAGTAAAAGTGATTTACTGGTGCAAAAGACAAGTTAATAGATGGTTACATAACTTGCAATGAGGTGCGATGCTGAGACCCGTCGTATGTAGAGCAAAGCTGAAGCGAAGTGTCCCGGCCGTCTGCTCTTGATCAAAATGGGCAGAATCAGGAGCGGAGCTCGTAGATCTCTCCCGCTCCGGCTAGAGGGCGCTGTCTTCGGTGTCTGTCGTAGTGCCAACTTTAGAACTCGTTGGTATCGATACCACAGTGTTGGTCTGTATTTTTGCGGCTCAATTCTTTTACCCTTCTTACATACAGGAGTCACCTGCGATTTTTTCCACTTGCTTGGGACTCTGCGCTGGGCAAGACATTCGGGTTAAATGCGACCTAGGTAGGGGGACAATGCCGTAGAGTAGTCTTTGTAAAACAGAACTGCTATATCTTTACACACCGTTCACTGTACATTGTTGAACATGGGATACCGCATGTCGACCCATCCCCGTTGTCTGTCACGATCGCAGTGGGCGCAGCTTTATCGAGACCTGACTCTGTGTCAGTGGAACCGCGTCGCCTGGTCGCCTGGTAGGATGAACCGCGTCTACAGGCACATCAGGTATACGGCGGTCTCCGGATACGCCGTCATCCAGCTAGACGGCTGCTTGAAATATGCACAGCGCCGTGGACACATGGCGGTTATCCTTAGGGACCTGAAACCATACTTTTAAAGAAATAACCGGAGAATTCGTAATAGTAATATTTCACTTCTTAGCATCACTGAAAGCCAATAATTTGTAAAAAGAAAAAAAAAAAAGAAAACGATGCATCAGGTATCTAAGACACTAAAATAATCAAATGTATAAAACATTTATTGCTGTTTATGGGAATTTTAAGGGATTTTGGGTTATTAAACATTAATTAACAGAAATCAGAGCTTTTATACATAGAACGAAACCCTCAGCTACCAACAGGTGTTGTTGATATACCTCAAAGGGGACAGCTGAAAATGTGTGTCCCAACCGGGACTCGAACCCGGGATCTCCTGCTAACATGGCAGACACTCTATCCATCTGAGCCACCGAAGGCTTCGTTTAATTTATCATTTCTGTCTAGAGAAGCTGTATGGTCATCATTGGTATCTGTTCTTTCGGAACAGTTACTATCTTCATACAGTTAAAGGCTACCCGGCCATTGACGTCCTTCTGTGCGAATGCGCACACTTTACCCGAACTTTTACAGGAATCCTCACCTTAGTTGGCACCATTAATGAGCGAATAGGCAAATATCCTTTAAGATCATTACGAATGTAGGTTACCGACAGTTGGGAATGTTGGTCTCACGGGAAGCGTGCAAGGGATAAGTCCCTGCTGTCGTGCTATCAGTGCCCTCGGTTGCTCAGAGGCGTGCCGGCACGGTAGTTCAGCGTGTTCGGTCAGAGGGTTTACTAGCTACCCTCTATATAAAAAAAAAAAAAAAACCTGAGTGAACGGATCAACGAACAACCTGAATGGGTATCATGAGATGTCCGCCCCGAACATATACATCGAAAAAGAAACAAAAAAAAAAAAAAAAAACATATGGATAGAGCGTCTGCGATGTAAGCGGGAGATCCCGGTTTCGAGTCCCGGTCAGGGCACACGTTTTCACTTGTCCCCATTGAGATACATCAACAACATCTGTTGGCAGCTGAGGGTTTCGTTTAATTTATCATTTCTTTCTAGAGAAGCTGCATGGTCATCATTAGTATCTGTTCTTTCAGAACAGTTACTATCTTCATACTTTTATACATTATTTTTTATGTACTAAAGGCTTTCTATGAAACTGAACGATGGAGTATGTAAAAGGGTCGAAGATACAATCATTCCAGAGACTAGAGTTTGCAAAACGGCCTTCATTACACTTATATAATAATATAAGTGATTACCCGTATATGAACATTACTGAACTTGGGATTTTTGCTTCCTCATTCTAAGCTGTTTGGCACTGTGCCAAAAGTTATGAAGCAATTCCTTTTTGAAGTGAAACGGAGCAACGCGTCACAAGTCTGACATTTTACGAACTTACGAGGGGAGCAACCTTGCACTCTAGATCTAGCTGTACATTTTTGTCTCACAGCGTAAATATCTGACAAATGCAATGCATTCCTAGATGTTTTGCATGCTGATGGGATGGCTTGTATAGATTTACGCTTCTTTGTTTCATATCTTTCCCTTTCGTCTGAAATATTTTGGTCTATTGGCTCCAGTAGCACCTCTAGAATTTCTGAAACCGTCAAACCTAAGAACCACGTACACATACAATGCAAACACTGTTGAATTATTAAATATTTGTTATATAGCCTGCGAAACTATCACCATTTTCTCATTTACAGCAAACAAGAGGCAGCAAACAAACTACATTTGGTTTTTACGTCATTCACACATATGTAAACATAACTGGCCTTATAAAGTGCAAAATTTAGTCATACAGTCCGATTGTATTAAATTTGATGCAGTACATTTACACTTGTCATGAGACTTGCACACACGTGCACAAACTTAGAACGTGGCGTAAGTTTAGTATTCAGACTTATTTGCTTATATTTATCATGATTATTCCTCGCAAGCTATAACATTTCTGTTTCTTATCTCTTATGTCACGTGTCATCTTCGTTCCCGCCCAATACTGTTCTTTTCCAGTGTTGCCACCTTCTTGTGACTGCGAGAAACTTGAAACAAATGACGAGCGTGAAGGGGAGAGACTATAATACGTGATTCGTACGCCTGCCAACTCAAAACATTATTTCTGACTGTGACAAAAAATATCGCCCGACTGTATCATATTTGGTACGTGGGGACGCTAGAGGTTATGGCAGTGTTGTGCTATGGTGGACATTCACCTGCATTTTTGTGGGACCTGTAGCAGTAATTGATCATGACAGCTGTAGAGTTAGTGAATAGTATTGCGGACCACCTGCATCCGTTAATGCTTCATTTCTCCCCCAACAGCGTAGGCATTTTTCAGCAGGATAACAGCCCTTTTCGCAAAGCCATAGTAGCTTGGGAGTGAACTGCCGCTGATGTTTTGGCCACCAAATTCGGCTGATCTGAACATTATGGAACACATCTGGAACACTGACGGTGCCGGCTCCTCTCCCACAAAACACCAGCTCGTAATTCATGACAAGTGCGTCAGATGTGCGTAAACACTGGGGGTCGTACACCTGCTGAAACTCCATGAATCCACGCCAAGCGGAATGGCTACTATATTTGATTCCAGAAGCGGACCAACACGCTATTAAACGTGTACTCCTAATGATTCGGTTCCTTAGCGTACGCTTCCTGTTTCACCACGAAGCTACTTTTATTATAGAACAAATTCATAACCGGCCAGACCAAAGTACATAAAAGCGTCTCTAGTGAATACGTTTGGTTTGTTTGGAAAGGGAGTATGCTACCCGTTGGCTTTATTCCCACCGGGGCTCGCTAGAATGAGTCAACAGTAAATAGTGTTAATCACGCACGACTTTCCACATGATGTATTTACTTACGGACGCAAATACCGACGGCGAATAGCTTTGTGTGACGTGAGTGAGTGATTAATTTCGGGGGTTTCAACATTTGTGGTACCCAAACAACACGCTTCGACGAACTGGAGAAGAAATACTGCGTGAACATCGCCAGCATGGTTACTGTCCAATTTTTGTATCTACGTAACCACAGCCGACGAATTGGGCCTATTAGCCTGGATTAATAAAAATTTCTAAGTCGTCATTGAAACGAGAAAAAACATCTTCAAAATAAATGCATCGACAAGTATGATCAAAATCTGTGCAATGCATTTCTAAGTAGTATTGCATTTTGTGATCCTTTTTTCTCCTCTAACATGTGAAAAAATTACAGATTTCCTAATCAGGATGGTTTTCCCCAAAGTAAATACACAAGGCTATAAAAAACTGTTAGGAATTTAATTGCACAATAATACTACTTCGGAATCTAAGAACGTGTTCTGAGCTCAAATGTAAAGGCGTATATCGAACACTATGATCCCCTCCATGCCATGGTACATGTCCTGAAAACATCGGTCGCGTTTAGGGTTTAGCGTCTTTGGTTGATTATCAGAACATCCTGGATTCTGAGTTCGATCTCTGCCAATGATTAAATTTTGAATAAAATTCGTCGAGGCCTGGAAGGAGCTTTGGTGCACTCTCTTGCCTTTGTGGTGGGAGACGCCCCTAAGAGACGGTAAACGATCATCTCCATGAGCATGCAGACGGCACTGGAATCTAGCGTATAAAGATACGCAATGTGTGTCCACACGGTCTGTAAATCGAAAAAAGTTTCATGATCACTTTATTGACAAAAGATTTATGATCAGTCCCCCATTCGGTTTTCCAGGTGGGGATTTGTAACAGAGACGCGACCATGAGAAAAAGAATGAATAGTGAATGAAAGCGTAACATTCTATTAATCACAGGATGGGATGTCAGAAGTCTAAATGTAAGAGGGAAGCCCGATAAGGGAAACGTAATGGCTCAGATTATGGTGCGGGACATTGAAGCCAAATGGAAATAGGATAAGAACTTCTAGTCAGACGAATAGAGTGTTATAGCAACAGTAGCAGAAAATGACTCACAATTCAGCGGTAAGATTATTCTCATCGTAATCTGTAGATAACCATCGCCAACAATAACAGTTCGGGTATACATGCTGGCGTCACAAGTTGAAGACGAAGAGATGGAGGAAGGACATGGGACTATTGAAAGTGTAATTCAATCTGTACTTCGAGGAAGCAGTGATGGAAATAGAGAAAGATTCAGGTGTGGAATTAAAATTCGAGGTGAAAGGGTATCAATGATTCGATTCGCTGATGACATTGCTATCCTGAGTGAAAATGAAGAAGAATTACATGATCTGCTGAACGGAAAGAACAGTCTAATGAGTACAGAGTATGGACTGAGACTAAATCGAAGAAAGGCGAAGGTAATGAGAAGTCGTAGAAATGAGAACAGCGAGAAACTTGACATCAGGATTGATGGTTACGAAGTAGGTGAAGTTAAGGAATTCTGCTGCCTAGGCAGTAAAATAACCAATGACAGACGGAGGATGGAGGACATCAAAAGCAGACTAGCAATTTCAAAAAGGGCATTCCTGGCCAAGAGATGTTTACTAACATCAAATATCGCTCTTAATTTGAGGAAGAAATTTCTGACGATGTACGTCTGGAGTACAGCATTGTATGGTAGTGACACATGGGCTGTGCGAAAAACGGAACAGAAGAGAATAGAAGCGTTTGAGGTGTGGTGCTACAGACGAATGTTGAAAATTAGGTGGACTGATAAGGTAAGGAATGTGGTAGCTCTGCGCAGATTCGGAGAGGAAAGGAATATGTTGAAAACACTGATAAAGAGAAGGGACAGGATGATAGGACATCTGTTACGACATGAGGGAATGACTTCCATGGTACTAGAGGGAGCTGTAAAGGGCAAAACCTGTAGAGGAAGACAGATTGGAATACAGCCAGCAAATAATTGAGGACGTAGATTGCAAGCGCTAGTCTGAGGTGAAGAGGAATTCGTGGCGGGACGCATCAAACCAGTCAGAAGATTAATGACAAAAAAAAAAGTAATGAAAATCTAATAATCATGGGGGACTAAGTCACTGTAATAGGTGAGGGAATAGGAGAAAGAGTCACGGTAGAATACGGGTTCGGTAGAAGAAATAAGAGAGAAACAAGACAAAGTGCCAGAATGAGATTTTCACTCTGCAGGGGAGTGTGCGCTGATATGAAACTTCCTGGCAGATTAAAACTGTGTGCCGGACCGAGACTCGAACTCGGGACCATTGCCTTTCGCGGGCAAGTGCTCTACCAACTGAGCTACCCAAGCACGACTCACGCCCCGTCCTCACAACTTTACTTCTGCCAGTACCTCGTCGTGCTTGGGTAGCTCAGTTGGTAGAGCACTTGCCCGCGAAAGGCAAAGGTCCCGAGTTCGAGTCTCGGTCCGGCACACAGTTTTAATCTGCCAGGAAGTTTCAAGACAAAGTGAGTTCCGTAAAAAATTTCAGTTAGTAATACCGAATTTGTTGATCAAAAATAACAAGCGGAGGAGATATACTTGGCCTGAAGACACAAGAAGATCCCAGTTAATTTCCATCATAGTGAGACAGAGGTTTTGAAATCATATACTGTATCGAAAGGTGTACCAGGAACATGTATACATTCAGATCGGAATTTAGTAATAATGAAGAGTAGACTGAAGTTTAAAAGAATAGTATGGAAGAACTAGTGGGGAAGGTAGTGGGACGCTGGAGTACTAAGGAATGATGAGAAGTGTTTGTAGTTCTCTCAGGTTATACACATGATAACGAAGATTACGGTACGTAGTCCAGTTGAAAAAGAATGGACATGTCTAAACAGGGCAATGACAGAAGCTGGACAAACAAATATAGGTACAAAGAAGATAAGTCCAAAGATGCCTTTGGTAACAAAGGAAATACTTCAGTTAATAGACGAAAGAATGAAGTACAAAATTGTACAGGGACAGATAGGAATAAAAAATTCAGATCACTTAGAAATGAAATAAAGAAGAAGTGCAGGGGGGCTAAAGTGAAACTGTTGCAGAAAAAATGTGAAGAATTCGAAATATAAATGGTCGTCAAAGGACAGATTTAGTATATACAAAACTCAACAACTTTCGGTGAAATTAAAAGCAAATGTGTCAACATTAGAAGTACAATAATAATTCCATAGTTAAACGCGGAGGAGAGAACGGCTAGGTTCAAAGAGTACACTGGAGGCCTACGAGGGAAGGAACTGTCTGATGTGATAGAAGAAGAAATGGGAGTCGATATTAAAGACATAGGGGATTCACTATTAGAGCCAGGGCTTTGCTGGTCTTGAGAACAAATAAGGCAGAAGGCACGATATTCCTTCGTATTTTTTGAAGTCTATACGGAAAGTACCAACAGAACGACTGTTCACTCTGGGTTTGTAGTATCGACAGATATACCATCCGACTTCCGGAACAATATCATCCACACAATCCCAAAGTCAAGGAAGGGTACATGAGAGTCAAAATTATCTTTCAATGAGCGTATTAGCCCGTGCATCAAAGTTGCTGGCAAGAATAATACGCAGAAGAGTAGAAAATGAAACCGAGTATCTGTTAGATGACGGTTAGCATGGCTTTAGGAAAGGTAATGGTACCTGAGAGACACTTCTGACGTCTTGATGGATAATGGAAGCAATACTTAAGGAAAATCAAGACGTGTTCATAGGATTTGTCGTCCTAGGAAAACTACTGGACGATCTAAAATTGTGCAATATTCTCAAAAAAGTAATTTTAAGCTATAGAGAAAGGCGGCTAGTATTCAATGTGTCCAAAAATCAAGAGGGGAAAGATAGGGGTATAAGATAAAGCACCAAGTGCTCTCTCTGCCTGAAACGGGTGTGAGGCAGATATGCAGTGTTTTTCCCTATTCAGTTTATATGTATAATAAGTAACTTTGTAAGAAGGTAGTTTCAGGAGTAGGATTAAAATTCGAGACGAAAGGATATCAGTGATTACAGTCGCAGATGACACTGCAATTTTTAGCGTAAGTGAGAAAGAATTGCTGGACCTTTTGAATGGAATGGTCTATTGAGTATCCAATGCGGATTCAGAGTAAACCGAAGGAAGACGAAAGTAATGATAAGTAGCAGAAATAACATTAGCGAGGAAGTTAACACTAAAATTTGTGACCACAGGCTCATGACGGTGGAAGTAAGGACGAAATAAAAGGCAGATAAGTAAAGACAAAGAGAAAATTTTGACCAAAAGAAGTCAACTGGTATTAAATATGGGTCTTTACCTTAAAAAATTTCCAGAGTGTTGTGGAACAAAACTGGCAAGAAGATATTAGAGGATCATAGACTGATTATCTATTGAGACATCAGGGAATAAACTCCCTCGTGCTGGAAGGAGCTGCTCGCTGATGACTCCCCACTTCTCCCGCAACCACCCAAAAGAAAAAGACACTTCGATACTCCACTCGCGCATTTGTTGCCATGAAATCCTGCAAGCGATGTATGAAGACATGAGGTACGTGCAGTATTACATTATACTCCAAGAGCATCTAACTCATTACCGCACCAACGCTTATTCAAGAAGATTAGTTTGTAACGAAATTTGTGACTAGACGGAGCATGGTAGAGACGATCAAAAGTATCCGGAAACCTGCCTGAAAATGTCTTACAAGTTCGTGGCGCCCTCCATCTGTAATGCTGCAATTCAATATGGTGTTGGCCCATCCGTAGCCTTGATTACAGCTTCCACTATCGCAGGCATACGCTCAAGGTTTCTTGGACACGGAGTGCTACACTGACGTATCGATTTCGGTCGGTGACGCCTGGCACGAAGTCGGCGTTCGAAAACATGCCAAAGGTGTTCCGTAGGATTCAGATTAGGACTCCTGGCAGGCCAGTCCATTACGGAGATGTTGTCGTGTAATCATTCCGCCAGAGGCCGTGCGTTATGAACAGGTACTCGATCGTGTTGAAAGACGCTATCGCCATCCCCGAATTGCTCTTCAACATTGAGAAGCAAGAAGGTGCTTAAAACATAAATATAGGCCTGTGCTTTGATTATGAGAAACACGACCACACCGTAACACCACCGCCTCCGAATGTTACTGTCGGCAGTACACACGCTGGCAGATGACGTTCACCGGGCATTCGCCATACCCACACCCTGCCATCGAATCGCCACATTGTTGTTCAGTCGTCCAACGTTTACACTCCTTACTCCAAGCGAGGCGTCGTTTGGCATTTACCGGCGTAACGGGTGGCTTATCAGCAGCCACTCAGCCATGAAATCCAATTTTCTCACCTCCCGCCTAACTGTCATAGTACTTACAGTGGATCCTGATGCAGTTTGGAATTCCTAGGTGATGGTCTGGATAGGTGTCTGCCTATTACACATTATGACCCTCTTCAACTGTCGGCGGTCTCTGTCAGTCATCAGACGAGGTCGGCCTCTACGCTTTTGTGCTGTACGTGTCCCTTCACGTTTCCACTCTACTATCACATCGGGAACAGTGGACCTACGGATGTAGAGGAGTGTGGTAATCTCGCGTACAGACGTAAGACACAAGTGACACCCAGCCACTTGGCCACGTTCGAAGTCCGTGAGTTCCGCGTTCTGATCTCTCACGATGTCTAATGACTACTAAGGTCGCTGATAAGGAATACCTTGCACAAGGTGGTAGGACAATGCAGCTAATATGAAAAACGTATGTTTTTGGGGGTCCAAATGGCTCTGAGCACTATGGGACTTAACATCTAAGGTCATCAGTCCCCTAGAACTTAGAACTACTTAAACCTAACGAGCCTAAGGACATCACACACATCCATGCCGGAGGCAGGATTCGAACCTGCGACCGTGGCAGTCACGCGGTTCCGGCCCGAAACGCCTAGAACCGCTCGGCCACATCGGCCAGCTTCTTGGGGGTGTCCGGATACTTTTAGTCACATAGTGTAGCTTGATATCTTGGTTGCAGAGTCATCGACCTCAATTTCTAGCGTGCTCAAAGGAAATTTGTTGGGATCCTTGCCGTTCATATGATATATTAGCGAACCCGCGAACACTTCGCATTTGCTGAATATGGATTTAAATTCGATATACGTTCTAATCTCCCGCCCCCTGCCCGTTTATCTCTTCTTCCTCCCTCTCTCTCAGATTATGCCTTGTTTTTTCTTATCGCGGACCAAACCTTGACTGAGAATTGAAGTCTTTTAAAATGGGTCTAAGTTGGTTTGAATTATTGGCATGAAAATATTTAAAAATAAATTTATATCGTTTGTCCATCTGAATGTTTATGACAGTATTATGTTGTTTATCATATGTCCATCCGAGTGTCTATAAGAGCTTCGTTTAAAAATTGAAAGTAAATCGGTCAAGAACTTTCCGTGATTTTTTAATGTAGTAATGTAGATTTGTTGTCCAAAAATACCTGCACGAATATCCTTGGTAAGATTTCAATGTGATGTACAGATTTTCAGCTTGCTTTAAATCATTAAATGCGCAGCACTGTAGAATTTAGAACTCCACAACACGAAAAATACATAGTGCTGGGTTGCTACAAATATGTCTAGAGTGAGTCTAAATAGGATGATGAGACTGTCTCTTTAGCAGGTAAGGCAGGTGTCAGACTTCGGTTTATTTTCAGGATACTAGGATAATGAAATCAGTCTACAAAGGAGATTGCTTAGACAACAGACCTGCAAACCAACCCGTAATATTTCTCAAGTGCGGGGGACCTCCAGCAGATATGAGTAACAGAGGCTATCGAACGTATACAGAGGAGGACAGCAAGAACAGTTTCAGGTTTTTTCGACCCGTCAGTGAGTGTCACGGAGAAGGCTGAAAGAACTAATCTTACCGATGGCTATCAACTAACCCGCAAAAACCCTCTTCCAAAGTGTTACGGACAAGTTGCATTGAATATACGTCAGGCCTTTGCTCACAAAGGGACTGCGACGAGAAAAAGGGAGTAATTAGAACGCGCACACAGGAATTTGAGCTGTCATTTTTCCCACGCACCATGTATAAATGGAATGGGTGAAATTTCTGTTATGTGTCTAATGGGAAGTGTCCTTTACCATGCACTTCACAATAATTTCCAGAATGTAGATCACATACATGTCAATTTACAGGCAACCTGCTTCATCAGCACGACAATGCACCACCCAGTTTTCCCCGAACTCCACCAATATTGTTTGAGGTATACTTAATGGGCATGAGGTTCATTACTCGGTTCATACGTCATCACCCCTGTTTGATCACGTCTGCAACCCCTTCCAGCAACATCCGCTCTCCTTAGGCATAGAAGCCGCCAATCTCCGTACATTGTGGCGCATTTTAACTGTTCGTGGATCATCGTAATTATCGGATTATTTTTTCGTGTCTCCTGACCACCAAGTCGAAATACTTAGCCATTGTCAGGAGAAAGGTTACAAGCTAGGTATACCCTAATTAAATGTGTTGTGAATGTACAGTATTGGCTGAAATGTATGGGCATCGCCTGAGAATATCTATAGGCAAGTTTCTGCACTCTAAGCAAATGCCTTAGAACTTTTTTACTTGCGTCACTATTCGTGTTGCTCTAAAGTGATTTGGTGTGTAGTTCTTTTGCACTATTTTGCAATGAGAGAAATATTTAGGACGTTTTCCTCCCAGATTTCTTGAGACACAGAAATCTTCAGATGTTAAAGCAACTTTTGGCGTACCTCAAGGGAGAGATTTAGGAACATTACAACTTCGGAAGTTCCATGGTGCTTTATGCGCGTGATAATGTTATACAGAGGAAGACGGTAACTCTAGAAAACTACAGCGAAATGCGTGAAGACCAGTAGAGGATTCTCTAAAAAGGATGAAGCTTGTTTATATCTCGATCACTCCCAATTGGGATGCAATACCATCTCTCATAACCTACTTGTCGACGGGACGTAAAATACTAATATTCCTCCCTGTGTTTCTGGGGCTTTCTAATATCTTTCCATATTTTTCTAAATCGACCAATCGTATGAACGTGTCCTACTAACCCTAGTTTGCTATCCTAAGGTGGTCATCTACGCTTCACTTTCAGCATGCCTCAAATGGTCAAAACCCTATTATTCGTTCCTATAGGGTTCACCTTTATTTATGGGGCTTGTGAACATCTTGCTGTACTTTACATTGTTGATCTCGTCGTCTATTTCGTCAAATCGCACGAAAATGTCTTAATATTTGTAAGGAACAGTATTGGGCCTAGTACGCTACCCTGCGGAACCTCATCTACACATCGCTTCCGAGATATCCAGTGTACTAAAAGACAGCTTTCCCCAGACGTTCTTGCCTTAAGGCACACCCACCTTTCCTGACGTTTAAGACCAATTTCCACAATTTCACGTAGTCTTCCACTTTCTCTAGATCGACAGATCATACGAACGTGCCTTGATTCTCTTAGCGAGTAATGCTGGTCCTTGTGTGGAGCCCTGAGGAATCTCATGTACGCATCTCTTTCAAGATGTCGCCCGCCATACATATGGTTTCTGTCCCTAATCTTCCTCGCTATAGATTTTCGTAGTTCCATTTCAAATTTCCTAACGCTTCTTTAATGTCGTCAGATCGTACGACAGTGTCTTGATATTTCTTTAGGAGACATAATGGTCGTAGTATGCAACCCTGAGTACCCTTTTCTATGCGTTCGTCTCAAGATGTCCCTTGCCTACTCTTCCGTCCTACAGCGCACAGATATTTCATCTGAGGTTTCCACCATTTACGTTGTCCAATACTTCTTCTGTATTGGCAAATAGTAAACAGGTGTCTTCGTCCTTCTCAAGGAACACTATTGGTCCTTGTACGCCACCCTGAGGAACCCCATCTGCTCGACCATCGCAAGACATCGCGTGCGCAGCGGACGCCAGCTCCCGCTATGTGGACGCCGCGGCACCGTCCCGCACCCGCAGGGGGGGCAGCGTCGCACGGCGTCGTGACGCAGGCGTGGCGGCGTGCGTGGGCGTCCCCACAGCCCGGCCGGCGCACGCCGTGCCATCGATCCGCGGGGCCGCTTTCCCCGCCGCACACGGGAGTCGGATGGGTTGCCTGCTGCGAAGGGGCGCGTTGCTAATGACCAGAGCGGTCTAGCGGTTTCGACGAGCTTGAGGGCACCACTCTTTGAACTATAGAAAATTTCGTCTATTTTACGGTGTACGTTATTACACCTTCCTTTTCGAAAAAAATTGAGGTCAATGGTAATGATGTAGAATGCATCCAAAACTAAGTGTATCAGTACGACATCCTAACGGAAGAAAATTTTATTTAAACTTATCATGACTATGATCTAACTGTATTAGTAGAAATCTGAGGATCAATAATGTCTATACTGTGTGTTTACACTTTCGGAGCAAAATGTGTGATTTCAGCCAATGAAACAATTAAACTCGTAAGAGCTCGTACTGAAATATTGCAAATAAGGATAAACGGTTATCTTTTCATTACGTGTTCCTTTTCGAGTCACCAGTCACCTGTTTGGTTCGATGCAGCCCTCCATGAATTCCTCTCTTGTGTTAACGTCGTGATCTGAGTGTGATCCTTTTTTTTTTATTCAACCCTTTCCACATTATTCTTTCCTCGTCGGTTCTTCCAGAAACTTGCTCGTGTCTTATCTGTGCATCTAATTTTGAACATTCTTGTATTGCACCTTTCCATTTTTCCCACAGTCCATGATCCCCTGCCAAACAGTGCTGTGATGCAAATGTATATACCCAGAACCTGCTTCCTCAATTTACGGTGTATGTTTGATACCTGTATACCAATAGAGTTCTTTGCCAGGAATGCCCTCATTACAAGTGCTTACCTCCCTTGCATCTTCCGTCACGTGTTATTTTGCTTCCAAGGTTTCTGAACTCCCGAAATTCATCTACTTTGTGGTCCCAATTTTGATGTTAATTTTATTGTTAAACTCGGTTCTGCTACATAAGCATTATCCCATTACTTTCGTATTTCTTCCGTTTACTGTAAGCTCATAGCGGTTGTTAACTAGACCGTTCGTTTCACTTAATGGGTCCTGTACTATTCCTAACTCTCACTGAAGAGACCAATATCATCAACGGATCTTATCATTGATGCATTTCACTCTGCTTTTGAGTCCCATTCCTGAACCATTCTTTTATTCCTGCCATTGCCTCTTCGACGTATAGATTGAACAGTATTAGCGAAAGACTACATCTCATATACTTTCTATCGTTGGCCCCTCGTTATAGTAGATATTTCACCGTCTGTCCCTATACCACACTCCCTTCCTCAGAATTTGCAATCTCTTGCAGCATTTTGATTTATCGATCGTTTTTACTGTGTTGTCAAACACTGTGAACGTATTCTTATCTTTCTTGAGCCTTGAATTCATTATCAGCTGTATCGTCAGAACTGCCTCTCTCGCGTCTTTATCATTTCCGAAAGCCACACTGATCGTCATCTAACAGATAGCCACTATTATTCTGCGTTCTTCTGTCTATTATTCCCGTCAGCTTGGGAATGCACAAATCGTTAAGGTTATTGCATGATAGTTCTCGCACTCATTTGTCCTTGCTATCTTTGGGTATATGTGGCGACGCAAGTGCGCAGTTTGACTTTTGAGAAAAATTTCATTGAAAAGAAAATCAGGCACGTGGTCGCAGCCTGTCAGGGAATGTTTTAGGGAATTGGTTTAAAAAATTTGTTTCAAAGGCCCAGTCAATTCTTTACAAGTGTTCTCTCTGAGTAACTTATTCCTTGCCTACTTGACACAAGTCTCTTGTTTTTCAAAACCGAGGCAGTTCTGTCCAGTTAAAGTTGCTGACAAGAGAAGCCTTGAGCCCTCTGCTGAAACTGCTAGCGAATTCACCCCATTGGTTTTAGCCTCTGGCTCTGCTTTTCACGCCCGGCCACCAACGTAAAAATGGCTCTGAGCATTATGAGACTTAACATCTGAGGTCATCAGTCCCCTAGACTTAGAACTACTTAAACCTCACACACGTCCATGCCCGAGGCAGGATTCGAACCTGCGACCGCAGCAGCAGCGCGTTTCCGCACTGAAGCACCTAGAACCGCTCGGCTACATCGACCGGCCACCAACGTAAGTTAACATGAGTCGCTTCCCCTTCCGTTGTCCATTTCAATTCATTGTTTGACCTCCTAGACTGCCCTAAACCTGGGAACTTCGGACTCTAGGCGTGCCCCTTGTACACCGTACATTGAAATATATTCTCGTTATTTTACGTGATTTCCTGTTTTGTCACTTAACGGCGGCCCTGGATGTCCACTCTCTAATCCTTACCGTTCGACCTCCTGCACCCTGTCGTCACGAGGCATATGTAACAACCGCCTCCCCACTTTCCCAAACCCTGTATAAATTAACAATTGGTGGCGGAAGTGCCAGTGTATTCTACAGTCACCTTGCCGTCTTTCTGGAAATTTGTGGTTACATAGTTCGAGGAAAGAGGAAGAAGACTATGTGTGCCACGTTAGGAAAATACAGGAGGGAGGGAAGGAATGAAGTTTGACAGCCCTAAGAAGACGCTCGTGTAACTGTGTCCTGAGGAGAATAAGGCGCGGCGTTGTTGTGAAGTGGAAAAATTCCTCGAAGTCCATAACTCTATCAGGTGATTTCGGTAGCGTTACTACAAAAATAGATTGTCCATTCCAGTTCATGCTGCCCGAATGGCAGTGCGACAGGGACTGTCTCGCGCACGCCTCCCGCGAGACCCATATTCTCACCATGTAAGTCCACACACTACATTCGTAGTGTCCCTACCAAACATACTCCTTACTCGTAGAAGACATTCTTAGCAAGTCCCGTAAAAGTTCGGGTAATTTGTGTGCATCCGCACAGAAGAGGAAAGTCATGGCCGGTATTGCCAGAACTATATACTTATATGGGTATGGTGTCAGTTCTTTCGGACATGTCCGAAAGAACAGACGATATATCCATATATGTCTGTCTCGTTCGTGATCATTTTAGAGAAGATTCTGGAGACGATGGAAACAGTCTTCCCTATCTCAATTCTTCTGAAAAGAAATATGGACACGGTGACGTTTAGATTCAGCAATGGCCCTTGCTGAATCTAAACGTCACCGTGTCCATATTTCTTTTCAGAAGAATTGAGATAGGGAAGACTGTTTCCATCGTCTCCAGAATCTTCTCTAAAATGATCACGAACGAGACAGACATATATGGATATATCGTCTGTTCTTTCGGACATGTCCGAAAGAACTGACACCATACCCATATAAGTATATAGTTCTGGCAATACCGGCCATGACTTTCCTCTTCTGTGCGGATGCACACAAATTACCCGAACTTTTACGGGACTTGCTAAGAATGTCTTCTACGAGTAAGGAGTATGTTTGGTAGGGACACTACGAATGTAGTGTGTGGACTTACATGGTGAGAATATGGGTCTCGCGGGAGGCGTGCGCGAGACAGTCCCTGTCGCACTATCCTCTGTGCCCTGGGTGGCTCAGATGGATAGAGCGTCTGCCATGTAAGCAGGAGATCCCGGGTTCGAGTCCCAGTCGGCCACACATTTTTACCTCTCCCCGTTGATATAAATCAACGCCTGTCAGCAGCTGAAGGTATAAATATATAATTCTAATTTCGAGACAGACATATCGTTGGCCTTCATTCAAATAAAACCATAAACCAACTTTGGGTGGGTCTGTAGCAGGACTGACCATTTGCAGGGCCTGAATGCGATGTAGAACAGAGCAACGATGGCCACGGTATTGATACAATTTCCGTAAAATCCCTAGCAGCTCTTAAAATCGGTATGACATCATTTAAGCCTTTCTTACCTTTACTGAAACATGTACAGGCTGTTGTACGATGAATGGGATATATTTTAGTAGGTGCAGAATAAAAAACATGTGAATAAAAAACATGTAGTTACAGAAGTAAGTTTCTACTTCGCGTTTTGGTTCCGAATTTGATATGGGTTTATTTATCGATTGTCACCTTTGTTTTGATGTTCCAGTTACGAATTTCCGATTGACTCTACAGGAGTGAAGTTGTGACGGTGATTTTTTGCTGGCCAGTTCTACTGTATAGTTTAAGCGCGCTGAGTGTATTTATTAGGTCTACAACTGTGTTTCCATTGTTTGTAATAGATGACAGTACCGGGAATTGGCGGTGCAGGTGATAGGTCGTAAGTTTCATACATTAAACTTAGATATTTATAAACATAACGCCATCAAAATACGAGGGCTATTCGGAAAGTAGGGAACGATAGGTCGCGAAATGGAAACCGCAGCGAAAATCAAAACTGTTTCGTTTGCAACAGTTAGCTACACCTTCCACCTACTTCCCTACACGGTCGTCGCTCAGACGTAGACATCTGTCTTAGCGATGTACCAACTTTTCAATTCCCTCGTTATAGAAGGCAGCCGCCAGTGCTTTTCGACAATTTTCTACTCTGAACTGCAGTTCGTTGTCTGTGTCAAAATATTGTCCTCATAGCCAGAGGTTCATTTGAGCAGAGATGAACAATTACGGGCTGTATTGTCCTGGGACCTCTGCTGTTCCTGATCTATATAAATGACCTGGGTGACAATCTGAGCAGTTCTCTTAGGTTGTTCGCAGATGATGCTGTAACTTATCGTATAGTAAGGTCATGCGAAGACCAGTATCAGTTGCAAAGCGATTTAGAAAAGATTGCTGTATGGTGTGGCAGGTGGCAGTTGACGCTAAATAACGAAAAGTGTGGGGTGATCCACATGAGTTCAAAAAGAAATCCGTTGGAATTCGATTAGTCGATAAATAGTACAATTCGCAAGGCTGTCAATTCATCTAAGTACCTGAGTGTTAAAATTACGAACAACTTCAGTTGGAAAGACCACATAGATAATATTGTGGGGAAGGCGAGCCAAAGGTTGCGTTTCATTGGCAGGACACTTAGAAGATGCAACAAGTCCACTAAAGAGACAGCTTACACTACACTCGTTCGTCCTCTGTTAGAATATTGCTGTGCGGTGTGGGATCCTTACCAGGTGGGATTGACGGAGGACATCGAAAGGGTGCAAAAAAGGGCAGCTCGTTTTGTATTATCACGTAATAGGGGAGAGAGTGTGGCAGATATGATACGCAAATTGGATGGAAGTCGTTAAAGCAAAGACGTTTTTCGTCGCGGCGAGATCTATTTACGAGATTTCTGTCACCAACTTTCTCTTCCGAATGCGAAAATATTTTGTTGAGCCCAACCTACATAGGTAGGAATCATCATCAAACGAAATAAGAGAAATCAGAGCTCGAACAGAAAGGTTTAGGTGTTCGTTTTTCCCGCGCGCTGTTCGGGAGTGGAATGGTAGAGAGATAGTATGATTGTGGTTCGATGAACCCTCTGCCAAGCACTTAAATGTGAACTGCAGAGTAATCGTGTAGACGTAGATGTACTGTGGGTGATCAAACACTTCCTATCGAAAACGCTGCAGGAGCGTCTTCATAGCCGCTGCTGAGTGCGGCCGAGAATTGTCATGTAGAACGAACCGCATGACAGTTATGTTACGTGGATTGCATAGCTTCAGGCGAAATCTTTCGCCAGGACCTCATACTTGGCGGGAGACGCTAATTTCTAGCCATCTTTACGTTCTCACTGTGACCTCAGAACTGAAAAGAGCGACATGATGCGATCGACGGACATACTAGATACAGTGCCCAAAGCATCTGTGCAAAGCTTCATCAGATTTTCATTGTATTTTCCATTTCGCGACCGATCTTTCGTTACTTTCCGAATAACCCTGGTATTAGTCAAATTGTGATTGTGTCATAAAGTTAGTGTTGATCGAATATGTCAACTTGCGAGCCCAGTTCCCATCATTCCACGGGGAAGTTTTTTTTTTCTTTTTTTCTTTTCTTTTCTTGAGGCTTGTAAAAAGTTGGGTAAGACCAGTGGTGAGAAACCTGTTAGTGCAAGAACGTGCAGAGAATGGTTTCAACGCTTCACGAACGGTACCTCTGACGTTGAAGATTGGCGTGGCGGTGGAAGAGGGAAGGTTTCCGGGGCTCCTGAAACCGATGGAAATAATCACACGAGATCGTTATCAAAAGCAGTTGTTGCGTTTGTGCTCCGCACTGAAAGACAAACGGGAACAATACATCGATAGACGTTAAAAAGTGATTCTGCAGCGAGACAGTGCGCGACCCCACGTCGCAAAGCCCTACAAATTGTCGAAATGGGATGTCCTACTCCACCCGCCGTATTCTCCAGACACTACTTCCTCTGACTGCCACTTTTTCCGATCAATGGCACACGGCCTGGCTGATCAGCACTTCCGGTCATCTGACCCAGTGCTAAATTCCTGGAAAGACGATCATTTCTTCCACTGCGGAATTCGTATTCTGACCGAAAGATTGGGGTAAGTAACGTTCAACGATGCCCAATACTTTGAACCGTAAATGTTTTGTAAGATTTCACAACCAAACCCCTAACTTCCAGAGAAGACGTCGAAAACAATGTCGTAGACTCAGTGTGCCCATTGGGCATTTGTGTGTAGGTTTTGTAATGGAGACGCTGCTGCTGCTTCTCGAGAATACAGTAGACCATTTCCTAATTCCACTGTTTACTTGTATTTTCGCTTTTCTGCCTCAGACATGTGGTGTGCCCAACACTTATACACTGAAGACCCAAAGAAACTGCTACACCTGCTTAATATCGCGTAGGGCTCCCGCGCGCACGCAGAAGTACCGCATCACGACGTAGCATGGACTCGACTAATGCCTAAAGTACCTCTGGAAGGAATTGATACCGTGAATCGTGCAGGACTGTCCATGAATGAGTAAGAGTACAAGAGGGTGATCTCTTCTGAACAGCACGTAGCAAGGAATACCAGACGTGCTCAGTAATGTTCATGTCTGGGAAGTTTGGTGGCCAGCGGAAGTATTTAAACTCAGAAGAGCAGCATACAATGAAAGCTTTCAAGACCGGATGTTTCAGCTGCCAAGAATTCTTGAGGGTTGTATGGCCGAGGCCCATGGAACTCTTCTATCCCTGGAGTTTCGTCCAAAGCTACGTTGGACATCTTCGGAGGTGCTCCTGGTTGTGCTGGGTCTTGCCGATTCCTGGAGCCACTATGTAGCAATTCAGGACGTGTGGGTTGTCGCATTGTCGTGCTGGAATTTCCCAGCTAATTCGGAATACACAGAGGACCTGAATGGATGCAGGTGATCAGACAGGATGTTCATGTATGTGTCACCTGTTAGAGTCGTATATAGCCGTATCAGGGGTCCTATATCGCTCCAACTGCACACGCCCCACACCATTACAGAGCCTCCACGAGCTTGAACAGTTCCTCAGGGTCCATTAATTCATGATATTGTCTCCATACGCGCACACGTCCTTCCGATCGATACAATTTGAAAGAAGACTCGTTCGACCAGTCAACATGTTTCCAGTCATCAAGAAGTCGAAGTCGGTGTTGACGGGTCCAGGCGAGGCGTAAAGCCATGTGTCATGCAGTCATCACTGGTACACGAGTGGGCTATTGACTCCGAAAGCCCTTATGGATGATGTTTCATTGAATGGTTCGCATGCTGACACTTGTTGATGGCTTACCATTGAAATCTGCAGCAATTTGCGGAAGGGTTGCACTTCTGTCACGTCGAACGATTCTCTTCAGTCGTCGTTGGACCGGTTCTTGCAGGACCTTTCTCCGGGCGCAGCGATGTCGGAGATCTGATGTTTTACCTGATTCCTGAGATTCATGGTAGACTCGCGAAATGGTCGTACGGGAAAATCCGCAATTCATCGCTACCTCGGAGATGCTGTGTCCCATCGCTCGTGCACCGACTTTAACAGCACCTTTAAACTCACTTAAATCTTCATTAAGTGCCATCGCAGGAGCAGTGACCGATCTAACAACTGCACCAGACACTTGTCTTATATGGGCGTTAGCCGACCGCAGCGCCGTATTCTGCCTGTCTACGTATCTCTGTATTTAAATACGCATGCCTATACCAGTTTCTTTGGTCTTCAGTGTATCTCTTTTGTAGGTGCAAATGAACTGATGTTACTCAGTTGTCAGAATAGGATAGTTCAATTACCAAACGCAGAATTTCTACATATATGGACGTTCCATATACAACACTATAGCGTACATTACGTATGCACGGCCTCTATCCACATCATCTACAGTGATTCGACACTCTCGAGGATGCGATGAAAGTAGAAGATTCGACCTTGCCCTTTAAGGAATTTTTTTATAGCCAAGATGCGATTCAAAACTATTTTTATTGACCGGTTTCTATAGTTAGAACTGTAATTTTCAAATCTTCCAACCATTTTGGTTGTACCTCATGTTCCATTGTGCTTTCACTACTCATCCCACCTTAACATTTTAGTGGAGAGTATGTTTCACATTCCGCACATGTATGTCAAAAATGTGTGAAATATACTCTCCACCAAAATGTTAACGTGGCATGAGTAATGAAAGTAGAATGGAACATGACATACAAAAGTTTTTGAAGATCTGACCATAACAGTTTTACCTATAGAAACCGGTCAATAAAAATAGTTCTGGGTGCGATATTGGCCATAAAACATTTCTTAAAGGTACATACAGATGTCTGCTAATTAAGAGAAACTTCAACTGAATTTTGTTGTTGGCAGATTCCAGATCGCCGAGTTATCCCAGTGATCACACTGATGCTGTTTACTTAGGAAGCCATTTTCAATCGTGACGATAGCAGTAACACTCGTAATTCACATCGTTGGACCGCAGAAAACCGACATGCTTCTTTGGGGACTACTTTTCAAGACCAGCTTCTCTGTAAATGTATGGTTAGGTATAAAGGACAATCAGTTGATTTGGCCTGTTGTGTTACCGCATTGTCTTACAGGTTGCCGTTTTCTTGACTTTCTTGAAGAAGAACTTCAGGTACTGTTGGAACAGCTTCCTTTGGCTACAATGATGGGATTTTCGTTCCAGCGTGACGACCCTGCAGATCTGGTTCTCATACACATCCCATAAACCTAACACTCCCCGGAAGATGGATGCGTAGAAATGGTCTCGTTTGTTGGTCACTAATGTCCGCGGCCCCTACTCTTTTTCAAAAGAAAAAAATGTAACGGACGAACTGATAGTTTGTGTTACGAGTAGTGCTGGCTTCAAAAAACACACCAAGATGAGGTCAGAAGAGCTTAACGTGATGTTGTGAAGAGAATCCTGATGAGATTTCAAATCGGAGGTAGAGTTTTTATAATTATCTTTGACTTAAATCGTTTGCCTTTGCATAACACCTGGTGTGAGTACTTGGCTCGTTCCATTCTCACACCTGTAATTAATAAAAACATTTCTTGCTAAACGCTTCATTCGAATTAGTCTATACTGGAACCTCATAAAATATTTTCTGTTCCCCTGAAGCACCAAGCATACGCCAGTGTTACACTGTGAAACGCTTGTTCTACACTTCAAGGGGGAAAAAATAGGACGCATCATGAAGGAATTACGGAAATTGGTGGAAAATCGATATTCTTACAGACATCGACGAAAAATGCAAAATTGTAAACGTTGGCGGCCGACGGATGAATTTATGGCGCTGCCGCTTTAGCTCCTGCCGGTGCTATGAAGGATAGTAAACAGGGGACAACCCGGTACCAGGGAAGTTCATTCCTTGTACTCAGTTGGATAGTAACTATGCCTCACATACAGGCGCTTGAACAATATACGGAGATGTCACCATTAGAGAGAGGACGTGTAGTTGGGCTAAAGGAAGCCGATTAGAGTAATCGGCGAATAGCTCGACATTTGAATGGGAGCGATACCACTCTTAGACCATGTAGGCAGGAACAGGTCAATCGTGGCCGATGACAGCGTGAAGAAGGAAGCGGTCGCTCTAGAGAGCCGCAGCAATCGTCAGACAGACCTTCAGAACCCCGGATTCATCATCAGCATCGACACGGCGTGCAATTGGTGCTTCAGTGGCCACAAGGGACCATTAGTAGACGACCCACAGAAAGGGGGCTGAGCTGACGGCACCTCCTGTGCCTACTAGACATTTATTTTCACAGTGGGACTCCTTTGGTTGTCATCCGCACATTGCTATAGCACAGCGGTAGGTCGACGATATTGTTCGCCCCATTTCGTTGCCCGTCATGGCAACCTATCTTGGGTTTACATTTCAGCAAGATAACGCCCACCCGCACACGGTCAGAGTTTCTGCTGCTTGTCTTCGGCTTGCCAAACCCTATCTTGGCCCGCAAGGTCGCCGGATATCTTCCCAAAAAAGTGTGTGTGGAATCTTATGGGACTTAATTGCTAAGGTCATCAGTCCCTAAGCTTACACACTACTTAACCTAAATTATCCTAAGTACAAACACACACACACATTCCCGAGGGAGGACTCGAACCTCCGCCGGGACCAGCCGCACAGTCCATGACTGCAGCGCCTAAGACCGCTCGGCTAATACCGCTCGGCAGATCTCTCCCCACGCGAGTGCGTTTAGAGCATTATGGACAGGGCCCTCCAACCAATTCGGGATCTTAACGCCAGTTGGACAGAAATTGGCACGACATCGCTCAGGAGAGCATCCAAATTCTCCATCAATCAGTGCCAAGCCGAATAACTCTTTGCATAATGGCCAGAGTTGGACTAACGTGCTGTTGACTTGCTCAATTTGTAAAGCTGTTTCTCTTGAATAAATCACCAAATTATTATGAAACTCTAATCATTTATTTGTTCGTATACTTACGTCATATTTATCGATTTCCGTCTCATTCGCATAATTCTTCCTTTCTTTTCATTTCTGTCTGTCTGTCTCTTTCTTTTTTTTTTAAGTATATCGTCAAGTCGTTAGAAGGTGTACATATTTCTTTAATTTTATTGCCTGATCGAAAAGTTTTTAGAACAAAATGACCGATTTCGTATTTTTGCCGGACCGAGACTCGAACTCGGGACCTTAGGCAAAGGTTCCGAGTTAGAGTCTTGGTCTGGCACACAGTTTTAATCTGCCAGGAAGTTTCACATCAGCGCACACTCCGCTGCAGATTGGATTTCTCATTCTGGAGGCATTTATTTACACCAACACGATTCGAACCGGATGCGTCCATTACAAGAGACATCGCATGTTAGAAACATAGATGGGTTGCCAGGGAACGATGTCCCACATCAGCCAAACTACTTTCGCGGAACGCTAAACTGGAGAAACAAAGAAGGACTGCGCGTCAACTCAGCCAGACGTCAAGACCGCCTGCTTAACGTTGCAGCAACGTGGAATCGACAAGTCATTGGTAGACGTTACGTCTCCGCACAAGCCAACCAATTCCTGCCAATTACGCCCCACTGGTAGAGGAAGACACAGATCGGAATATATCCAACCAATAACTGAGGACGTGGTTTGCAAGCGCTACCATGAGACGGGCTGGCACAGGATTCGGTGGTGAGCTGCGTCAGACCGACCAGATGACCGATGACTAAAAAAAGTACTTAAACGAAAAGATGTTAATACTTCGTTTGTGCTCATTTCCAAATTTTCCATACATGCTCTTATGATGTTTAATATTTCGTTGGTTGATGACCCACATTCCAGTATCACGTCCCAATAAAGTCTCTTTCAAGACTGTTTGCTCACTGGTGCTTGTTTTTGTTTGCTTTTAGTAACTAGTTTCTGATCCCTGTCATTCAGGCAACTGAACATTTTAGACGTAAATTAGTGTCATACTTTTTATTTTAATTTGTTGGCCTTTGGCATTAACTATTTAGTCTGAGAAATGAGAAACTAGAGATATCGCATAGAATATGATATATACGGCATAGGCGTTAAACATTACGTTAATTGCAAATGAAGTTCATGGAATGCTTAGTACATTCACACACTCATTGCAGTCCATATATCACAACTTCTTACTCTCGAATCTTTGTGTCTGACTTACAACTGGGTATCAGTTTTTTGCAAAAACCGGACAATACTGACATAGTCAATTATGGTCAACTGTCGAAACAGGTCATTCAGAGATGTAAGTTTGGGAATTCCTCTTCTGATCAAGGCCTCAAGAAACCTGCAGCGTTGTATGTCATAGCGTGAAGACCCTAGTATCACATGGCTGAGGTCTGCAATCTCAATGTACAAATCAGTTGTTCTAAAAGTCTCAATGTAAATTTAAGTACATTAGAATTGCACACCTAAAGTTTAGCACCCAAAGGATGGACCGAAAAATTAACTAATTTGAGGACACTATATATGTAAAATATTAAATGAAAACCGATCTAAATTCTTTTAAACCTTCGTTTTTTCCCCGTTTGACTCTCTCTTTTTTGCTTTTTTTCACATTACTAGTACACTGAAAAGCGCAAAGCACCGTGTTTAAACAAGACAGCATACCCAGCAACACGTGTACAGGCGCTGTGAACGAAATATCCCGGCACGAGAGAGCTTAACTGCTTTTAAATTTTGCCAGTGCAGTTGGGTGCAGTAGCAGCTGCTAGGTTTCCGCACTCTGCCGGAGGTGTAACGATCGATTGTGGTTCATAACAATAACTCAGGAAGGTGAAGTTCAGTTTCTCGGTTTTACGACACCCACCGTGTATTTGCCTACAACATGCACAGAACCATTGATCAGCCTGTTGCATATTTGACACTTCCTAAGCAAAAGTGTTGTGTACGGACATAGGGTTTAACTTCCAGTAATTGAGGCAGAGCAATTTCCTTCCTCGTACTACTTATCGAACACCGCCTCTACTTCAGACACCAAATACAGACGCCACTAGGCCTGTTGTCCATCGAAATTACAAGACATGTATCCAATGTCAAATTGACTTGAGGAGTGCTACGTGCTATGATGTGTAAATGACTAACATTGCAAAGAATCCGCGCAAAGTACACTCCCTGAAAAAAAAGGCAAGCACCATAAAGGAGAGAGGAAACGAAATGAAATGTTATTTCAGCGATTACAAAATGGAGTCCAATTTACAAAGGTCTTGGCAGTACGAGCCAACTTACCGGTATGACTTTGCAACCTCACAGGTGTGGACGCATGAAATGGTTCAACTGTGGTGGCTCCCATAAGGTCGTCGTATCTTCTTCTGAGGCAAGTTGGAAGTTTGACTCTCGGATTGGTCGTTGATATTCCTTTGATGTTCATCAAAGAAGAAAGGTCTAGAACACGAGCTTTCTATGAACCTTGGTCAAGACAGCTTCTCTAGTTTCGTCTGATCTTCGATCGCTCAGAATGGAATTTGTATAAGACGTTGCCTGTTTCTTTAAACTTGGTGATTAATTTCCTGACGGCAGTAAAATAGGTTGAGAGTAAGGGTGTCGATGGTTAAATTCTTCATCAATTCTGGCATACGACTATCATTCTTGTCCACTTAAGAGTATCAACTCTTCTTCTTTAGACAGAGCCATAATTCAATATGGAAGAAAACAAAATTTATTAGAATTACTAGAGGTTATTACATTATTATTTATTAATACACTGAAGAACCAAAGAAATGGTACATCTGCCTAATATCGTGTCGGGCCCAGCGAGACCGCAGAATGCTGCAACACGAGGTGGCACGAATACTAATGCCTGAAGTAGTGCTGGAGGGAACTGACATCATGAATACCGCAGGACTGTCTATAAATCCGTAAGAATACGAGGGGGTGGAGATATCTTCTGAACAACACGTTGTATGGCATCCAAGATATGCGGAAGAATATGTCTGGAGACTTTGGTGGCCAACAGAAGTGTTTAAATTCAGACGAGTGTTGCTGGAGCCACTCTGTAGCAATTCTGGACGTGTGAAGCGTCGCACTGTCCTGCTGGGATTGTCCAAGTCCGACAGAATGGACAATGGACATGAATGGATGCAGGTGATCAGGCAGGATGCTTACGTACCTGTCACCTGTCAG
The DNA here is from genome assembly GCF_023864345.2 of Schistocerca serialis cubense. Taxonomy (NCBI): domain Eukaryota; kingdom Metazoa; phylum Arthropoda; class Insecta; order Orthoptera; family Acrididae; genus Schistocerca; species Schistocerca serialis. The sequence continues at coordinate 56,114,811 of NC_064649.1, read as the reverse complement.
AGTCGTATCTAGACGTATCAGGGGGCCCACAGCACTCCAACTCCACACACCTCACACGATTAAAGAGCCCCAACAGTCCCCTGCTGACATGCAGGGTCCATTCATTCATAGGGTCGTACACGTCCATCCGCTAGAAACAATTTGAAACGAGACTCTTCCGACCAACCAACATGTTTCCAGTCACCAACAGACCAATGTCGGTGTTGATGGGCACAGGCGAGGCTTAAAGCTTTGTGTCATGCAGGCATCAAAGGTACACGAGTGGGACACTTGTTGATGGCCCAGCATTGAAATCTGCAGAAATTTGCGGAAGGGTTGCACTTCTGTCACGTTGAACAATTCTCTCCAGTCGTCGTCGGTCGCGTTCTTGCACGATCTTTCTCCGGCCGCAGTGATGTCGTAGATTTGATGTTTTCCGGATTCCCGACATTCACGGTACACTCGTGAAATGGTCGTATGGGGAAATCCCACTTCATTGCTGCCTCAGAGATGCTGTGTCGTATCGTATGTGCACCGACTATAACACCAAGTTCACTTAAATCTTGATAACTTGCCATTTTAGCAGCAGTAACCGATCTAACAAATGCGCCAGGCACTTGTTGTCTTATATAGGTGTTGCCCATCGCAGAGCCTGTTTACGTACCTCTGCCTTCGAATACGTATGCTTTTACCAGTTTCTTTGGCTCTTCAGCGTATTTATCGAATTTTGTTGTGGTCTTCAGTCCTGAGACTGGTTTGATGCAGCTCTCCATGCTACTCTATCCTGTGCAAATTTCTTCATCTCCCAGTACCTACTGCAGCCTACATCCTACTCAATCAGCTTAGTGTATTCATCTCTTGGTCTCCCTCTACGATTTTTACCCTCCACGCTGCCCTCCACTGCTAAATTGGTGATCCCTTGATGCCTCAGAACATGTCCTGCCAACCGATCCCTTCTTCTAGTCAAGTTGTGCCACAAACTCCTCTTCTCCCCAATTCTATTTAATACCTCCTCGTTAGTTATGTGATCTACCCATCTAATCTTCAGCATTCTTCTGTAGCACCACATTTCGAAAGCTTCTATTCTCTTCTTGTCCAAACTAGTTATCGTCCATGTTTCACTTCCATACATGGCTACACCCCATACAAATACTTTCAGAAACGACTTCCTGACACTTAAATCTATGCTCGATGTTAACAAATTTCTCTTCTTCAGAAACGCTTTCCTTGCCATTGCCAGTCTACATTTTATATTCTCTCTACTTCGACCATCATCAGTTATTTTGCTCCCCAAATAGCACAACTCCTTTACTACTTTAAGTGTCTCATTTCCTAATCTAATTCCCTCAGCATCACCCGACTTAATTCGACTACATTACATTACCCTCGTTTTGCTTTTGTCTATGTTCATCTTATACCCGCCTTTCAAGACACTGTCCATTCCGTTCAACTGCTCTTCCAAGTCCTTTGGTATCTCTGACAGAATTACAATGTCATCGGCGAACCAAAGTTTTTATTTCTTCTTCTTGGATTTTAATACCTACTCCGAACTTTTCTTTTGTTTCCTTTACTGCTTGCTCAATATACAGATTGAATAGCATCGGGGATAGGCTACAGCCCTGTCTCACTCCCTTCCCAACCACTGCTTCCCTTTCATGTCCCTCGACTCTTATAACCGCCATCTGGTTTCTGTACAAATTGTAAATAGCCTTTCGCACGCTGTATTTTACCGATGCCACTTTTAGAATTTGAAAGAGAGTATTCCAATCAACATTGTCAAAAGCTTTCTCCAAGTCTACAAATGCTAGGAACGTAGGTTTGCATTTCCTTAATCTTTCTTCTAAGATAAGTCGTAGGGTCAGTATTGCCTCACGTGTTCCAACATTTCTACGGAATCCAAACTGATCTTCCCCGAGGTGGGCTTCTATCAGTTTTTGCATTCGTCTGTAAAGAAATCGTGTTAGTATTTTGCATCCGTGACTTATTAAACTGATAGTTTGGTAATTTTCACATCTGTCAACACCTGCTTTCTTTGGGATTGGAATTATTATATTCTTCTTGAAGTCTGAGGGAATTTCGCCTGTCTGATACATCTTGCTCACCAGATGGTAGAGTTTTGTCAGGACTGACTCTCCCAAGGCTGTCAGTAATTGTAATGGAATGTTGTCTACTCCCGGGGCCTTGTTTCGACTCAGGTCTGTCAGTGCTCTGTCAAACTCTTCACGCAGTATCATATCTCCCATTTCATCTTCATCTACCTCCTCTTCCATTTCCATAATATTGTCCTCAAGAATACAGAATATTTATTAAAATATATTAGAGTTCCCGGTGTACCCAGACTTTGTGGACTGTTAGTGATTAATTTGTGACTGTCATCAGTGATCAGATGCCGCTCTGTCTGTACGCCCTTTGTTTTGGCTCTGCTGCTAGAAACTGCTGATTTTAGTGGAGAACAGGGTTAGCAACATTGATTGCCATGCCCCACCAGCGAATACGTATTGCTGTTGAGAAGTGTCCTCGCCAACGGACGCAACCGGGCCTGGTGCGCTGAGACAGTTTCCGATTGGCGCCACGGGCGGCGCTTTGAAGTTCGCCGCCAGCCACAAACGAGGCCCAATCAGCAACATCCGTGCTGCATCCAATGAGATGGACTTTCGCGTTGTGATAAGCAGTGGCCTTAGCCAGCAACGGAGAGTTCCAGTACAGAGTTCCAGGATTGCAGTTCGTAGTGGAGATTAGCCTTCGTGACTGATCGAGCGAGGTGGCGCAGTGGTTAGCACACTGGACTCGCATTCGGGAGAACGACGGTTCAATCCCGCGTCCGTCCATCCTGATTTAGGTTTTCCGTGATTTCCATAAATCGCTCCAGGCAAATGCCGGGATGGTTCCTTTCAAAGGGTACGGCCGACTTCCTTTCCCATTCTTTCCTACTCCGATGAGACCGATGACTTCGCTGTCTGGTCTCCTCCCCCCGAACAACCCAACCCAACCCCCTGCGAGACTTTGTCTACAAGTGGAGTCGCCTGTAGCCTTCGCGTAGGAACAAGTAGCCGCCCAGGATGGAGACAGTGTTGTCGACATTGTATTCAGTAACCCACGCCTCGACAGGCCAGTACGTGGCTCTATTTGTCCAGAAGGACATGCAGTGAGCTGTTATGCCACTTCAGTATCACAGTGCAGTAAAGTGTATATCTGAGAGTCGCTAATTTGTCTGCGCTGTCACAGTCCCTGCGTGCTCCATGGAGCACCTAAACCTAACACAAAATGTGCGAGGCGTTCTACCCGGTTGGCCCGTACAGATCAAACAACTTCAGCCATTTGAATGGAATCGCACTGTGGGCGTGCGGGAACGTGGCTGCATATATCGACGGATTGGTGCACGTCTTCGAAACAATGTCTCTATGGTATTTCGCTCATTTTAACACTTGTTTGTTTTTTGGAACACGTGAGGAAATACTGACCCTACGACTTATCTTAGAAGAAAGATTAAGGAAAGACAAACATACGTTTCTAGCATTTGTAAACTTAGAGAAAAGCTTTTGACAATGTTGACTGGAATACTCTCTTTCAAATTCTGAAGGTGGCAGGGGTAAAATACAGGGAGCGAAAGGCTATTTACAATTTGTACAGAAAGCAGATGGCAGTTGTAGGAGTCGAGGGGTATGAAAAGGTAGCAGTTGTTGGGAAGGGAGTGAGACAGGGTTGTAGCCGATCCCCGATGTTATTCAATCTGTATATTGAGCAAGCAGTAAAGGAAACAAAAGAAAAGTTCGGAGTAGGTATTAAAATTCATGGAGAAGAAATAAAAAATTTGAGGTTCGTCGTTGACATTGTAATTCTGTCAGAGACAGCAAAGGACTTGGAAGAGCACTTGAACGGAATGGACAGTGTCTTGAAAGGAGGGTATAAGATGAACATCAACAAAAGCAAAACGAGGGTAATGTAATGTAGTCGAATTAAGCCGGGTGATGCTGAGGGAATTAGATTAGGTTCAAATGGTTCAAATGGCTCTGAGCACTATGGGACTCAACTGCTGTGGTCATCAGTCCCCTAGAACTTAGAACTACGTAAACCTAACTAACCTAAGGACATCACACACATCCATGCCCGAGGCAGAATTCGAACCTGCGACCGTAGCAGTCGCACGGTTCCGGACTGCGCGCCTAGAACCGCGAGACCACCGCGGCCGGCCATTAGATTAGGAAATGAGACTCTTAAAGTAGTAAAGGAGTTGTGCTATTTGGGGACAAAATAAGTGATGGTGGTCAAAGTAGAGGGGATATAAAATGTAGACTGGCAATGGCAAGGAAAGCATTTCTGAAAAAGAGAAATTTGTTAACATCGAGCATAGATTTAAGAGTCAGGAAGTCGTTTCTGAAAGTATATGTATGGAGTGTAGCCGTGTATGGAAGTGAAACGTGGACGATAAATAGTTTAGACAAGAAGAGAATAGAAGGTTTCGAAATGTGGTGCTACACAAGAATGCTGAAGATTAGTTGGGTAGATCACGTAACTAATGAGAAGGTATTGAACAGAATTGGGAAGAGGAGCTTGTGGCACAACTTGACTAGAAGAAGGGATCGGTTGGTAGGACATGTTCTGAGAGATCGAGGGATCACCAATTTAGTATTGGAGGGCAGCGTGGAGGGTAAAAATCGTAGAGGGAGACCAAGAGATGAATACACCAAGCAGATTCAGAAGGATGTAGGCTGCAGTAGGTTCTGGGAGATGAAGAAACTGGCACAGGATAGAGTAGCATGGAGAGTTGCATCAAACCAGTCTCAGTACTGAAGACCACAACAACAACGACATTGTGGATCATTCTCTCACCTTTAGACCAGGCTCTGGACGTCCTCGTAGTCAACATCGACGGCTAAATATCATAAAGGGACTAAATGTACGCTCATTTTGCACCTGCTCTGTCCTCAGATATCCTTGGTAACCCTCTACTCGCAACAAGATTGAGTCCAGGTATATCTTCAGTTTCACGACCTTCGCACGGAACTTCGCGACAGTACTATTGCGTACACTGATGACTCTCGGACTGACCGTGGTGTCGGGTGTGCCTTCGTCGTTGGCACCGACGTTTTTCGGTATCGGCTTCCGGATCACTGCTCAGTATTTACAGCAGAGCTCTTTGCCATATATCAGGCTACGCAGTGCATCGGCGACACACGCTTTTCAATTGCGTCATCTTCTCAGACTCTCTCAGTGCCCTTCAAAGCTTCTGTGTAGAGTACAACGTCCATCCCTTAGTGCAACGGATCCAGGAAATTTTGGAAAAAAAATTGTCTATGGAGTGCGTGATTGACTATTTTGTAAAAAAATTTTTGTTTATTTAGAGACGCAATCACATGTTTATGACTCAGTCGTAACCGGTTTCGGCCATGCAATGACCACCTTCAGATTCTAAAGGCGGCATACGCTGAACACATGTTCATGCGTTGTCAAACTCGCATGAACAATGCATGAACCTGTGTTCAGTGTATGCAGCCTTTAGAATCTGAAGATGGTCATTGTATGGCCTAAACGGGTTATGATTGTGTCATAAACATGTGTTTGGATCCAGGCTCACTCTTGATGGAGCCACTGTGATGTTTCTGTGGGTCACTGGTCATGTGGGTCTGCCAGGAAACGACGCTGCTGCCAAGGCTGCAGTCCTCGTACCTCAGCCCGCTAGTTCTTAGATTCCCTCCGATGATCTCTGTGTTCCCATCTGGCAACAGGTGGCGTCCCTTTGGCATCTCCGCTGGTCTTCCCTTCATGTGAAGAAGCTACGGGAAATTAAACCTCTCCCAGCGGCTTGGACGACATCCTCTTGGCCCTCTCGCCTTGAGGACATCGATTTAGTTAGGCTAACAAGCTGCGATACTGTTGCGAATAAAACAGTGACCCGTGTATACAATAAGTTTCCTTTAATTTACGTCTATGGTCACAAACTTCTGTGAAATGAACAGAGAAGGAACAAGAACATACTAGATTCATGCTTAAAATGTACGAAAACGAAGTAAATATGTGAGGCACTCAATACTAGGTAAAATTATCGACAAACTGTATATACTGAAGTTAAAATATTCTGGGTTATTAGGCCGCCCTATCTTTCTTCTAAAATGTTCGACGTTTCGACCCCCCTGCTGGGATCTTCTTCAGGATCTTTTGGTGTCCACTGCTGCTAGAACACAGGTGGCATCCCTTTGGCCCCTAGCAGCAGTGGACACCAAAAGATCCTGAGGAAGTTCGCAACAGAGAGGTCGAAACGTCGAACATTGCGAATGTGAAATAATCTGGGTTAAGTTAAGTATCAAAGGTGGGTCAGATATGATAGTCGGATGCTTCTATAGACCACCTGCATCAGCAACCGTAGTAGTTGAGCGCCTCAGAGAGAACCTGCAGAACGTCGTGAAGAAGTTTCGTGATCATACTATTGTAATAGGGGGAGACTTCAATCTACCAGGTATAGAATGGGATAGTCACACAATCAGAACTGGAGCCAGAGACAGAGACTCTTGTGACATTATCCTGACTGCCTTGTCCGAGAATTACTTCGAGCAGATAGTTAGAGAACCAACTCGTGAAGCTAACGTTTTAGACCTCATAGCAACAAATAGACCGGAACTTTTCGACTCCGTGAATGTAGAAGAGGGTATCAGTGATCATAAGTCAGTGGTTGCATCAATGACTACAAGTGTAATAAGAAATGCCAAGAAAGGAAGGAAAATATATTTGCTTAACAAGAGTGATAGGCCACAAATCGCAGAATATCTGAGTGACCACCATCAAACGTTCATTTCTGAGGAAGAGGATGTGGAACAAAAATGGAAAAAATTCAGAAACATCGTCCAGTACGCCTTAGATAAGTTCGTACCGACTAAGGTCCAAAGCGAGGGGAAAGATCCACCGTGGTATAACAATCATGTACGAAAGGTACTACGGAAACAAAGAAAGCTTCATCATAGGTTTAAGAGTAGTCGAATCATAGCTGATAAGGAAAAGCTGAACGAAACGAAAAAGAGCGTAAAGAGAGCAATGAGAGAAGCATTCAACGAATTCGAACATAAAACATTGGCAAACAATCTAAACAAGAACCCTAAAAAGTTTTGGTCATACGTAAAATCGGTAAGCGGATCTAAATCCCCTATTCAGTCACTCGTTGACCACGATGGCACCGAAACAGAGGACGACCGAAGAAAGGCAGAAATACTGAATTCAGTGTTCCGAAACTGTTTCACTGCGGAAAATCGTAACACGGTCCCTGACTTCAGCCGTCGCACGGACGCCAAAATGGAAAATATTGAAATAAACGATATCGGGATTGAAAAACAACTGCTATCACTTAGTAGCGGAAAAGCATCCGGACCAGACGAGATACACTTAAGATTCTACAGTGATTATGCTAAAGAACTTGCCCCCTTTCTATCAGCAATTTATCGTAGATCGCTGGAAGAACGTAAAGTACCTAGCGACTGGAAGAAAGCGCAGGTCGTTCCCATTTTCAAGAAGGGTCATAAATCAGATGCGAATAATTATAGGCCTATTTCGCTTACGTCAATCTGTTGTAGAATAATGGAACATGTTTTGTGTTCTCGTATTATGACGTTCTTAGATAATACAAATCTCCTTCATCATAACCAACATGGATTCCGCAAACAGAGATCATGTGAAACTCAGCTCGCCCTATTTGCCCAAGAAATTCACAGTGCCGTAGACACTGGCGAGCAGATTGATGCCGTATTCCTGGACTTCAGGAAGGCATTTGATACGGTTCCGCACTTACGTTTAGTGAAAAAAATACGAACTTACGGAATATCGGACCAGGTTTGTGATTGGATTCAGGATTTCCTAGAAGAAAGAACACAACATGTCATTCTTAACGGTTCAAAATCTGCAGATGTAGAGGTAATTTCGGGAGTACCGCAGGGAAGCGTGATAGGACCTTTATTGTTTACAATATACATAAATGACTTAGTTGACAACATCGGTAGCTCCGTGAGGCTATTTGCAGATGACACGGTTGTCTACAAGAAAGTAGCAACATCAGAAGACTCGTACGTACTCCAGGAGGACCTGCAGAGGATTAATGCATGGTGCGACAGCTGGCAGCTTTCCCTAAACGTAGATAAATGTAATATAATGCGCATACATAGGGGCAGAAATCCATTCCAGTACGATTATGCCATAGGTGGTAAATCATTGGAAGCGGTAACGACCGTAAAATACTTAGGAGTTACTATCCGGAGCGATCTGAAGTGGAATGATCACATAAAACAAATAGTGGGAAAAGCAGGCGCCAGGTTGAGATTCATAGGAAGAATTCTAAGAAAATGTGATTCATCGACGAAAGAAGTAGCTTACAAAACGCTTGTTCATCCGATTCTTGAGTATTGCTCATCAGTATGGGACCCTTACCAGGTTGGATTAATAGAAGAGATAGACATGATCCAGCGAAAAGCAGCGCGATTCGTCATGGGGACATTTAGTCAGCGCGAGAGCGTTACGGAGATGCTGAACAAGCTCCAGTGGCGGACACTTCAAGAAAGGCGTTACGCAATACGGAGAGGTTTATTATCGAAATTACGAGAGAGCACATTCCGGGAAGAGATGGGCAACATATTACTACCGCCCACATATGTCTCGCGTAATGATCACAACGAAAAGATCCGAGAAATTAGAGCAAATACGGAGACTTACAAGCAGTCGTTCTTCCCACGCACAATTCGTGAATGGAACAGGGAAGGGGGGATCAGATAGTGGTACAATAAGTACCCTCCGCCACACACCGTAAGGTGGCTCGCGGAGTATAGATGTAGATGTAGATTTTAGAAGAAACATGACGAGGCCTAATAACCCAGCAGATTTTAACTTCAGTGACAACGGACATGAAAGCCTGCAGACTTACATAAAACTATATATAACAGAGGCTTTATTTGACAGTGTTTTACTCTAATCACTGCACTGTATTAACCAGATAATGTGGATCATCCACTGTTACGGAATGTTATCATTCTTTTCTTGCAATGGAGTGCCGCAGGGTACGAGGGGCCCTCTGCCGGTCACGTTCCTCCAGCCACTTCCCGCCTGTGCGGAATTCTGGCGTCAGCGATAACAGAGGGGGCTGATTATGTGCAGCACTGTGTTTTCTTTCATTTGTGGCTTCTTTAGGGATTTGTTTTATGGTTGTTTAATATTATACGGAGCACTATTAAAGGTATTTAATATTTATGTCATTATCTAGAATATTGGCACTAGAGCATATGTCAACTCCTGTCTCTTAACTCTTCCTCTTTTTAACAATCTTGCCGGCCGCTGTGGCCGAGCGGTTATACGCGCTTCAGTCCGGATCTGAGCTGCGGCTACGGTCACAGGTTCGAATCCTGCCTCGGGCATGGATGTGTGTGATGTCCTTAGGTTAGTTAGGTTTAAGTAGTTCTAACTTCTAGGGGACTGATGACGTCAGGTGTTAAGTGCCATAGTACTTAGATCCATTTTTTGAACAATGTTACTTTTGTCGTGTTTTCTTATTGCTTTTTGTTACTGTGATGCCTTTTATACGATATAATCTCATTACAGACTTCAGCTATTGCATTTTCCTTTAGTTTCGGTGTTCAATTAATTATTGAAAACTAGTGTATGCGACATCTGATGAACTTACGACACAAACATCTTGTGGCTACTGTACGACAGCACGTTTTAAACAGTAGTGCTACTGACAATATGACTCGTGCATATGACGTTATTTATATGTATTTGACGATGCTGGTGTGTTTGAGGTTTACGGGCGCTAAACAGCGTGATCATCAGCGCCCAACAATGCTGGTGCCGATTCCGTATTTAATATTTGACGATGCCACTATGGTTGAAGTACATTAGGAATTTGAAAGTCTCTTCGGGTTTGCTGCCTGATCCTAAAATCAAGACTTTCAAGGCCTATTACGCTGGGAAAGCCTACGTAATCACATTAGGACTTTGTTTTTATAAAACAGGCATGCCTCTTCATACTTAAAGCGCACAAATGCATATATTTGTCAGTAGTAGTTTTCATTATGGTCTATGTATTGTTTTTAAGTTGTAGACAATCTGCGAGTGTATTTACGTTTTTCTCATTTTTTGCTGCAGATCTGAGGATCGTCATTAATAGGCCGAAATCAGTAATCTGTTAACAAAAAGTTAGTGATCATAGACGTAAATTAAAGGAAACTTATCGATTTAGTTAGGTTGCGTATCGGGCACTGTCTTCTTAGGCATCGTCATTTGTTAAGTGGCGCTCCCCCGGCACCTTGTAGACATTTGACGGTCCGCCATTTCCTGATGGAATGTGCTTTCATTTTTTAAAACCACTGACGTTCTCGTCTGTGTTTGCCGTCTGAGTTATCGGCCGTTTTAGTGAACGACACGCGGGCTGTCAACCATGTTTTACTTTTTATCCGTCGTAGCAATACGATGAGCGGCATTTAATTTTTAGTTCTTGATCTCCGTTTCAACATGGCGTATTTTGTAGACCTTTCTGCATGTTCGTGTTTTAGCGGTCTTCTCTTCCCTCGATTAGCATTAACGTATACCAGGTGTACCGTAATGAAATGGTCGTTAAGATACAAATGTGTCGATAAGGAACATTTGTTGTGAACGAGCCTTAATTTTTTTTGTTTGGTTGGTATGACATCTGTGAAAGATATTTAGTATACATCAAGTCATGGAACAAACAACATCATATGTTTTAATCGTGTTAACAATGTCGAATTTTGTACCAGAAAGTGATTATTTGCGGAAAGCATTAATTTTTTGTTTTTATTTGAAAAAGTGTGCTGCAGGGTCGCATCGAATGCTTGTCGAGGCATATCGTGATCATACTTTATCAGAAGCAACATGCAAAAGATGGTTTCAACGGTTCAGAAGTAATGATTTTGTTATAAGAAATGAAGAAGGTGGACGACCACCAAATAAGTTCGAAGACGCCGAATTGCAAGCAATATTGGATGAAGATGATACTTTAAGTCAAAAACAAACGGCAGCAATGCTAAATGTTGTACAACAAACAATTTCTGACCGTTTGAAAGCTATGGGGAAGATCCAAAAGTGCGGAAAATGGGTGCTACATGAATTGAATGAAAGACAGATGGAAAACCGAAAAACCATTTGTCAAATTTTGCTTCAAAGACATGAAAGAAAATCAGTTTTGCATCGAATTGTTACTGGCGATGAAAAATGGATTTATTTTAAGAATCCTGAACGGGAAAAATCATGGGTTAATCTGGGAGAACCATCAACATCGACTGCAAAACCAGATCGATTCGGCAAGAAGACAATGCTCTGTGTTTCGTGGGATCAGAAAGGTGTGGTGTATCATGAGCTTTTAAAACCCAGTGAAAGTGTGAATACTAATCGCTACAGACAACAAATGATCAATTTGAGCTATGCATTGACCGAAAAAGGACCAGAATGGGCCAGAAGACATGGCAAAGTGATTTTTTTACACGACAGTGTACCTGCACACAAAGCAAAACTGGTTCAGGATACAATCAAAATACTTGGCTGGGAGCTGCTACCCTACCCGCCGTATTCACCAGACTTGGCCCCTTCCGACTACCATTTGTTTTCATCAACAGGACACGCATTGGCTGAGGAACACTTCGATTCCTACGAAGAAGTCGAAAATTGTGTGCCTGATTGGTTTGCTTCGAAAAACGAACATTTCTACTGGCGCTGTGTCCACAAACTGCCAGAAACGTGGTCAAAATGTATAGAAAGCAATGGTCAGTACTTTGAATAAAATGTTTTTACTTTAAAATTCAAAATTAGTGTTTCACTTTCACAAAAAAAAAAAAACGCTCATTTCATACCGGTACACCCGATAGTTGTTTTTAGCTCTTCTTCGTCTTTGTGTTCTGCATTTCTGACGTGGGCGCCTATGCAGTTATTTTTGCGCCCTAAAAACAAACAAAGAAACAAATCACGCATGCCTCTGGCCAGACTACCATTGAGACCACGACAGCGCCAGTCATCTCTGCTCTGGTGTCGTGAAAGAGTTGACTGGAGAACGGAATGGCGCTCTCTCCTCTTCAGTGATGGGATTGGGTTCTATCTCCATGCGAGTGATGGACCTACACGTCTCGGGCGTAGACCTGGTGAGACAGGTATTTCAAAGTGAATTCGCCAGTGACACACGGGTCTCACTCCAGGCTTCATGGTGTAAGGAGCCATCACTTCCAACTTGCGATTGCATTCGGAGTTTGTGCTGGGTGAAGCAACCAGTGGCTGCTACATTGCACAGGCTGTTATCCCTGTGTCACTGCAATTTCTTCGACGGATGTTCCAGCAGGACAATGCAGGCCAACATACAGCTGCTTTGGCGCAACGTGCGTCGTATAAAACAACTGCCCTGGCCAACAAGATAACAAAATCTCTCGCCAATTGTACACGTATTCGATATGATGAAGTCTGAACTTACCCATTCTCTAGGGCCTGCCGAACTGCAACAAAAGTAGCGAGGCGCTTGGGGCAGTATATTGCAGGATGCCACGCGGCAGCTTTGTGGTCGTTTCCGTACGAGAGTACACGCCTGCGTTGCTGCCAGAAGGGAGGGGGGGGGGGGGGTGCTGGGAGGCTGGTATAATGTGTATAGATGTGACTGCTTTACTGTTACATGTTGTAACGCAGCAATTTCGTTTCAAAATTTCAAGACTAATATTTATAATATAAGGTGTACAACTTTGCCTCCGCCGTTTTTTCCCAACATTTGAGGCTTTAATGAAACAAATTGGCTGCACACGTATCATTAATAGTATTTTCCATTGCTGGCCACTGCTTTCCCCCATCTTTCGGGCAGTGTACGAATCCCGCGTCGAAAAAAATTGTTCATCTTTGGAAGTGATCCCTAATCGATCTTATTTGTGACTTCTTCATTATATCGGAAATGTTGGTCAGCCAGGCCATGCGCCATTGATCTAAACAGGTGATAGTCAGAGGGAGCAATGTCTGGACAATACTGCGGGTGGGGTAGGACTTCCCATATTAACGTTTCCAAGTACGTTTTGACCACTTTGGCAACGTGGGGTCGAGCGTTGTCATGCTGAAAAATCACTTTATCGTGCCTCTCGCTGTATTGTGGCCGTTTGTCTTTTAATGCTCTGCTCAAATGCATTAATTGCGTTCGACAACGAGCACCTGTGATTGTTTCACTTTGTTATGACACCTCATAGTACACGACGCCGAGCTGGTCCCACCAAATGCAGAGTATGATCTTGGAGCCGTGAATATTCGGTTTGGCCGTCGACGTCGAAGCATGACCAGGACATCCCCATGGTTTTTTTTGCGTTTAGGGTTACCCTAATGAACCGATTTTTCGTCCCCGGTTACAATGCGACGCAGAAATCCCTTCCGTTTTTGCCTCTGCACCAACTGTTCACAAACACACAAACACTGTTCAACGTCTCTTGGTTTCAGCTTCTTTCTGAATCATGCCCATAGCCTTGAGACATTTTTAAATGCCTTGCAGTGTCACTTCTTGAGTTTGACGCAAGTCTTCACTGAGAAATGTCTCCAATTCTGTGTCTTCGAAAACATTCTCCCTTCCACCACTAATCCGGTCTACGACGTTGAAATCTCCGTTCTTGAAGCGTTGAAACCACTCACGACACGTTGGAATGGAATGGCTCTGAGCACTATGGGACTTAACATCTATGGTCATCAGTCCCCTAGAACTTAGAACTACTTAAACCTAACTAACCTAAGGACATCACACAACACCCAGTCATCACGAGGCAGAGAAAATCCCTGACTCCGCCGGGAATCGAACCCGGGCGTGGGAAGCGAGAACGCTACCGCACGACCACGAGCTGCGGACCTCACGACGCGTTCTTTCACTAACAGCGTCCTTAGCATACGTACTTGAGAGCATTCGATGAGTCTCAGCCGCTGTTTTATTCGTACTGAAACCATCAGTAACATTTTCAATCAAGAACAACTTTACGATGCAGACCCTCAGTCTATGTGGCTTGGCCGCCAGGAGCTGTTGCAGGACGAGTTGAGTCACGGATCCAGTTATATGGCTGCTTCCGTGTATAGCGATTTTACGACTATGACGAGTGGGGCCTGAAGATGGCATCACTGGTAGTGTCGAAACGGGCAGCACATAGAAGTTCATAAAATAAAACAAATTTCTACAATACATATGGCTGTTGGTAAATTATCACATCAAGAAGAACAACTAATCTACTAATGTTTGAAAGAGGTTATGTTGACCGAGGTGCAAGCTAACTACGTGACGTCCGCGGTCTGTTTCTTTCGGCCGCTACTTTCCGTTGTCGCCACCTATCGGCAAACGACGGAAGCAAAGTTGTACACTTTCTAATAGTATCATAAGGGTTTCACCCCCAACAAAGCTGAAACGATTCACGGCACCCATAAGGCGGTACGAATTGTTTTATTTCCTTTATTATTCAAACAAATGTAAACTAGAGTGCTCCGATGATAATGGGCAGGCGTACGTCAGAACGACTTGTGTAGAAGGCTGTGAGTCACATTGAGTGCGCAAGCCCACTGGCTGATGTGGCCGGAAGTATTAGGTGATGCCAAGTGCGCGGGAAAGTAAAAAGCTTTCAGTAGCTTCTAAAATCCAGCGTAGGAATACCTTTCCGATAGAAAGAAAGGGTGAGGGATTGATAGCTCTGAGGGGAAACCCCGTAAGGCTTTGCTGTGCGATATTGCAAGATATCGTCGTCGACACAAAATAGTTCCGATTATTCTTAGTCCCTCGGGTTAAGAAAAACATAATTCAGTAATTATCTAAAGAAAATAACTGAGAACAGTGGTTGAGAAAACGATTTCCCCTTGTACATTCCGTATTGTTTCATTTGCTTTCTAAAATCGAATGACTACCTGATTACTCATCGACGCGGAGGTATGGGTACGGTGGAGGGTGTGCCAGCTTAGTCGTTGGCGCGCTCCATCCAGAGAGTCACCGATTGTCTGTCACTGGGATCAGGTCCGTATGCACTATGGGAGCTCTGCATCTGCTATGCATCTGAGCTCACCAGTCCCCTAGACTGAGAACTACTTAAATCTAACTAACCTAAGGACATCACACACAACCATGCCCGAGGCAGGATTCGAACCTGCGACCGTAGCAGCAGCGCGGTTCAGGACTGAAGCACCTAGAACCGCTCGGTCACAACGGTCGGCGCCACTGCTCCAAGTGTCTGGCACAGCAGTAGACTAGCGACATGTTATTCCGCTATTAGTACACACCAGTAAATGTGTACGCGAGGTATTTACTTTGACTGTGTGGCACAAAGTTTCATGAAATTGTGCCAAACGAACGATAGGACCCCGTACCGCAATCAAGATGCTGTCCCATTGTCGACGGTAAGTGAATCTATGCATGGCTCTGCGCTGGTGTGAATTTCCGCTGCGCCTTCAAAAGATCAGCATATAAGCTGGCCGACGGGTCGAGTGCGTATAACAGAATCCCAGTTCAGTGTTTCATGTTTGAACGTGTAGGCGAGTGAGTGCAATCGTCGTTCCATTACTGAAGGAGCCGACTGGCAGTGCAAAGTTATGATTACTCTGAGGGAAACCGGAATCCAAAGTATATGTGCTTCCAGAATAGACGTATTGTTCCAGAAGTGGTTAACGAATATCGAATTTATCTCCAAGTAGTGGGGCATGATTGATAGTGAAGAAGAATATTAATATGAACTTGTATGGTGGATGTGTCATCACATGGTTCTGAAGGGAAGACGTTAGCCTGATACTCTGTTATTCCTGTGCTCTTCGATTCAAGAATAGGTGCCAAGTGGTTCTGTAATAGCAATCGTTTGCACATTTAACATTTGCTTTCTTAGAGGACACTGCGCCTCTCAGTTACCACTTATTCACTTATCGTGGTAGATACCTTTTCTTATTTGCAACGAACCCTTTCATTTACAAAATTATTTATCTGTTTCTTCTTCCGAGAGATTACAGCGAGTGCGTGGAGAGCGAAAGAGCTTGACTATCTTTGAGGGCAACATATCTTCGTGAAATATAAAGATCGTGGTCTGTGGTGCTCGCAACACTTAACAAATATTAGGTGACCATTGACCCATTGCATGCTCTAATTAATATAATTTTTTTGGAATCCATGTTCTCAAGTGACTAACCGCTGGCACCGATGCGTAGCAACAACAGTAAAAATTATTTTCAATCATATTACAGCATATGGTTTACTCACCACGGTAGACAGGTGGAATTAGGTAGTGAATATCTAAATTAAAACAAATGAGCCCTCGGTCACAGTTTTTTAGTCGTATTAACCAGGTTTCAATACTTCTAAGAGTGCCTTCATCAGAATTTGGACGACGTCTAAATTATGACGAAGGCACTCTTAGAAGTGTTGAAACCTGGTTAATAAGACTAAAAAATCAGTATTTAGACAATGTCTAAATTACGATGAAGGCACTCTTAGAAGTGTTGAAACCTGGTTAATAAGACTAAAAAATTGTGACTGAGGGCTCATTTGTTTCAATTTTAATTTGTAAACGGTAACTGAACCAAGCAGCCATGTACAAAACTTTGAGTAACGAATATCTCCATCGTGCTTACTAACTTGCAGTATGTGGTTCATTTGGTCTGAATTTTTTTATCATATTCTCCACAACTGGTTACCTACCTGTCACCATACGGGTCAATAAAATTGAGCCTGTCCTTGGTGGCGTGCATTTTTTGTCCAGCGGTGTACGTTGTCCAACTCTTCCCAGAACATAGTCTCGCAGATCTTCGATAGCAAACCTCTCCGTGATACACAACGCCTCTCTTGTTGCACCCCCCTCCCCCCCCCTCCCCACTGTTATTTGTCGAGTTCCTCCATAACGCTCTTGAACTACTAACCATGCAGTGACGAAAAATGCAGCTCTTCGTTGGATCTTTCCCATTTCTCCTATTCATCAGTTATGGTAGCAGTCCCAGACTGATGGACAAACCCAGGAATCGGTCAAACAAGTGTTTTTGTAAGCCACTTCATTCGTGGATTAATTACACATCCTAGAGATTCTCCCTATGAATCTTCATTCTGGGACTTGTTTTTCTATGTGATAGAGCAGCTATCCAGCTGCTGCTAGATATAGCTGTTGTTAGAGGTTTTAATGTAGCTACTGTTTACAGAAATTTGTCACCAGTAGCATGATTGAACAGTACTGGATCTCCTCTCCTCTTTGTGTGCACTTCTTTACTTTGATTTACGTTCAGGGTCAGCTGCCTGGCCCTGCACCATGTAAGTTCTGCAAGTCATTCTGAAAATCTCTCAATCTTCCAGCGATACTACCTTCTTTTACGCAACTGCATCGTCTGATGTGTGCCCCATGGAGTTTCAAACATTATTTTTTACATACTGTAAATAGTAACACTAGTATCACACTTATTTTAGGTACTCCTGATATTACTTCGCATCTGCCGATTTTGTTTCGCTAAGGGCATTGTGTTAACTTCTATCTGCAAGAAATTCTTGATGTCACAAATCTTGTCATAAGGTAAGCCCGTATTTTTTAGCCTAAACACAGGATGGAATTATAGCAAATGCCTTCCTGAAGTCAAGGAACGCAGCAATAACCTGAGCGCCGAGGTCTACAGTGCAGTGGATTTCATGAAGGAACAGAGCGAGCTGAGTTTGGTGAGGTCTGTTTTTGCGGGATCCATGTTGATTTTTATAAATTAGAATATCGTTCTCTAAAACCGTTTTAATACGTGAACATATTCTATAATTCTGCAACATATTTCCGTTGGCGATATACACTGATCGGCCAGAACATTACGACCACTGACCTATTATGAATATAAACCAGTACAGGCGATAGCAGCCTCACCTGACGGGGAATGATTGCTAGTCAGGTACATGCATAGTGCATGGAGTATTAGTCAGAGTGCTGTCCACGCATAATATGGGGAAGGAGTGCGATCTATCTGACTGGGAACAGGCTGTGATGGCCCGGAGGATCGGCGCGAACATTCCGAAAGTTGTACGACTTGTTGGGTGTTCGAGATGTGCTGTAGTGAAACCAAATTGAAATCACGTCCACGCGTCGTGGGTTTGGGCGGCTATGCACCATTATAGATGTCGGACGTCGTAGGCTGGGCAGACTGGTGAAAATAGGACAGGTGGCGATATGTGGCAGAACTAACATCAGACTTTAATGCTAGACAGAGTACAAGCGCGTCTGAACACGCATTGGACTGAACACTCCTAATGATGGGCCTCCGCTGGTGACGAGCGATGTATGTGCACTGTTAACACCACGACAATGGCAACTAAGACTGAAATTGGCCCATCACCGTCAGAAATGGACGTTGGTGCAGGTGCAGAGCGTTGCATGGTCTGATGAATCCCAGCACCTTCTTCATCACGACGACGGGAGGGCGTAAATCTGTCATCATCCAGGGGAACAGCTCCTCGACACTTCTGATGCGGAATGAAGACAAGCTGGTGGCGCATCCATAGGTCCAGAGTGGATCATGGAAGGAACCAGGACGTCCAAGGAGTATCATCACTGGTTAGTAGATTTTTTTTGTAGGTTCTGGACACTAGGATAATTTTATACAAAATAAAAAAAGTGTCTCGTGACTGCATCACTCACGATTTTCTTATTTTTCACAAAATTGTCCTAATCTCCCAAACCTACAAAAACAATCTACTATCCCTTTTCCCTAATAATAATATAATAAAATAGAATAATAATTAGTATAATAAAAAATCATTTATTTTACATACATTTCCCATAGGTGAATGTAATGTAATTAAATAAATTAGAGAATTATCTATTATTTTAAAAATCCATTTTAAAAAAAATGCATTTTTTACATCACTTTCTTCGCCCTAAAAATTGTCCTATTTTCGACTTTCGTGAAAAACGTGTTTTTAAAATTATTTTTAAAACAATTTCTTAAAAAAGCATTTTTATAACTTTTTGTAACCTCCAAAAAATGTCCTATTTTTGACTTGTATGAAAAACGTGTTTTTTAAAATTATATTAAAGAATAAGTATATAAAATTATTTACTATCTGCTTTAGCACCTATAAGATTGAGTGAGTTGTTTGTAAATGTTTTTTGAAGGAAGATTTATTTACAGTTCTACCATATGTACAAGTAACAGTTAGTTAAAATGTATTAGTTAACAAAAGTACATTTTAGTAAAAGTATAAATGGACAACAAAAAAATAGACAAACATAAGAAAATAAAAAATACATTAGTTAACCAAGGTAAATTTTATTGTTTACATGAGTAAATTGTACAAGTTAACAAATGTAAATATTAGTAAATTATAAAGGACAACAAAAAATGGACAACAATAAAAATATATAAAAAATGAAATACTTAACAAGGTAAATTGTATTGTTAATGTAAGTAAAATACATCAGTTAACAAAAGTAAATTTTAGTAAATTATAAATGGACAACAAAAAATTGGCAACACTATTAGTTTTATATGTATTAAATGGAGAACATAGAGCAAAAGAAATGTCCTAAATGCTGTATAGTGAAAGACATTACAGAATATGGAACAAAGTTAGATAAACCAAGATCGATTTATAAAAGTGTATAAATAATGATGAACTTAATAGATGTTATTCAAACAAAAAAATTAAGAACAATAACACATTGAACATTATAAATGATGTAAAAAAGTGTACTGAACGTGAAACAGTAAAAAGTGTAACAGAATATGGAAAAAAATTAGGTAAACCGAGATCAATTTGTAAGAAACGTTTAAATAACGATCTCATTACCATATATTCTATTAAAATGGCTAATATGCAGAATAGTATGGAAGAAAGGCAGGACAGGAAACAACAAAATGAACAAAACAGTATGGACAACAAAGACCAAAATGAACAACACTTTATGGACAACAAAGAACAAAATTTACAAAATGTTATGGACAAAAACAGTTTAAAAATTAACAATTTATGTAATATTAAAAAGAAATTAGATTGTTTTGCAAGAAATCATGGAAACATACTATCACTTTGTATAGAATGTAGAAAATTAAGAAGGTCAGAAAATAAAAAGAACTAAAATAGATTACCCAAATCTAGGTTTTTTGTTGTGGTATAATTCCCAATTGTCTAACAGAAAATGAACAAATCCAATGTATGTTACAACAAAAATTTTAATAAAGTTATTGTTGAGTTTTTAGAATATAATCAAACACACAAAGCTTTTAAATATATTGATGAAGATGATAAAAAATAGTTAGAAAATTTAAATCTTTCCAATCTAAATGTATAAAAAAGACAAAAAAACTATATTTGTTAATAAATACATTTGTTTCCTTAATTATGTAACTGAATACATCAGTTTCCTTAGTTACATAAATAAGTAAATAATTAATTTACTTTGTTATATAAACAAATACATCTGTTTTCTTAGTTATGTAAAAAGTACATCTTTAGGAATAATTAATTTACTTAGTTATATAAACAAATACATCTGTTTCCTTAGTTAACTAAAACACAAAGGTAATTGTATACAGCAACAATAAATTAAACACAGAAAATATACCAGATTCTTATTGGTTGGAAGAAGAAATAAAAAATAAAAAATATAGATTTTAATTACAAGATTAAAGTTGAACTAGATAAAATTAAAAAACACCAAGTAAACATAAAGAAAGATTAGTGTGTGCTGTCTAATTTTTGTGTATATATTACAAATCATCGGTTAGTGACCGATGTTTAGTTAACTATATATTTTTGTGTATCTATTTTAATTGTTTCGAATTTATCTGGAATAACTATATTATTCTGTTTAAAAAAGTCTAACATTAATGGCAGATATTCATCATTAAGTCCAACTAAACTTGCTATGTATTTGCGAATATAATAATTTCCAAAAATATAACAAGGTCGAATTAAATTTCCATCTTCTGCAGAACAAATATGGTAAACATTACATCCGAAATAACTACATAACAACAGATACCATTCATTTTCTATAGTTTTCTTAGTTATGTAAACAGATATAATTGTTTCCCAAAGAGCAACATCTTTAGGAATAATTAATTTTTTCATGTAATCTAAATAATATGGAGATGATATTAATTTATCAGAAAATTTGAGACCCATCTGCCAGACAGAGTTAAAAGGAAATGAAATAAACACTATATTTCTTTAATGAATCTTGTTTATATTCTTTAATTTTAAAATCAATGTTTATCCAACTTATTAAAAATGTATAATATTAAATGGAAAAAGACAGTAACGCTAAAATTATGGATCTATTTTTTAAGACTAAAATGCATTACCATGATACAAGAGAAAAATTAAATAGTTTGTTAGGTGAAGAACACCAAATACAATGTTTAGATTTAGTTTTACTTAAAAATGGTTGTGTAAAATTTACAGTTTACAACAAACAAAGAGAAGCTTTTGTAGAATTAAAAGATTTGAATAAACGAAGTAGAAACAAATATATATACAAGATTCTTAAAGCAATTAATAAATGGGAAATTGGAAATAGCAGTAAAACAAATAAATGTTAAACAAATGTTAAGCAAACTTCAAACTAATTTTTGAGCTTGCATTTTGCAAGACCAAATTATTACCAAGATTTGCTTGTGAATAAATTAATTAAACTTGCAACAAAGATAAATTAATTTAACTTTAAACTAAGAAAAATTAATTAAATTTGGAACAAAGATAAATTAATTAAACTTGGATGAAAGATAAATTAATTAAACTTGGAACAAAGATAAATTAATTACACTTTAAACTAAGATAAATTGATCAAAATTGGAATAAAGATCAATTAAATTCGAAATGACAGTAAAACAAATAAATGTGATACAATCTTTATACTAATTTTGGGTATTACGCTAAACATAAACACTAAACAGAAGTTTTAATAACCCTCTTTTGTTAAACAAATGTTAAATGTTAACATTAACATACGAAAATAAACATGTAAACGTATGTGAACATTAACATAAAATAAATATAAAAAAACGTATGTTAACATTAACATTTACCTTTGTTAACTAATTCATTTTTTATTTTCTTATTGTTGTCCATTGTTTGTTGTACTTTTACAATTTACTAAAATTTACTTTTGTTAACTTATACAATTTACTTACATAAACAATAAAATTTAACTTAGCTTACTAATTCATTCTTTTCTTATTGTTGTCCATTTTTTGTTGTCCATTTATAATTTTACTAAAATTTACTTTTGTTAACTAATACATTTTAATTAACTATCATTTGTACATGTGGTAGAACTGTGAACAAATCTTCCTTCAAAAAACATTTACAAACAACAACTCATTTAATCTTATAGGTGCTAAAGCAGAAAGTAAATAATCTTATATACTTATTCTTTAATGTAATTTTAAAAACACATTTTTCACAGAAGTCAAAAATAGGACATTTTTTGGAGGTTAGAAAAAGTTATAAAAATGCTTTTTTAAAAAATTGTTTTAAAAATAATTTTAAAAACACGTTTTTCACAAAAGTCGAAAATAGGACAATTTTTGGGGCTAAGAAAATGATGTAAAAATGCGTTTTTTAATAATCGTTTTTTAAAATAATAGATAATTCTCTGATTTACTTAATTACATTACGTTCACCTATGGGAAATGTATGTAAAATAAATGATTTTTTATTATACTAATTATTATTTAATTTTATTATATTATTATTAGGTAAAAAGGATTGTAGATTGTTTTTGTAGATACTGGGAGATTAGGAAAATTTTGTGAAACATAAGAAAATCGTGAGTGACGCAGTAACGAGAGATTTTTTTAAAATTTTGTATAAAATTGCCCTAGTGTCCCAGAACCTACAAAAACAATCTACTAGAGTTGCAGACCACTTACACCGCTGCAAGGAACCAGGACGAGCAAGGAGTATCATCACTGGTTGCAAACCACTTACACCCCTACACGGTTTTTGTATTTTCCGACAGCAATGGCATTTTTCAAGACGAAAATACGCCATGTCACAAGGCGAGGAGTGTGATGGAGTGGTTCGTGCAGTTGATGTATTGGCCCCTCAATTCGCCAGATCTGAGCCTGATCGAATACATGTGGGATGTACTGAATATGATGTCACAGCTTAATGCCCTCCCCCCCCCCTCCAGAATTCACGGGAATTATGTGGCTTGTGTGTGTAGATGAGGTGCCAACTCCCTACAGCGATCTACTAATCTTCCTTGCTTCCATGCCACGGCGCGTCGCAAAGGTAGACACACCGAATCTTCGGTGGACGATCGTAATGTTCTGGCTGATCAATGTAGACCCGTGTTGTACGCAGGTATGACCTGAGTTTTGTCCCGTCGCTAGGTACCCTTCGTTATCCAAGGGACAGACGGCAGGTGAAGAAGTTCTTTCGCATAATCTCTGTAGAATTTAGTGGGTATCTCATCTGGTGCAGACGCCTTTCGACTGCTAGCGACTCTATTTCGACGTTCGTGCGATGAGTGAAGGGAGGGACCATATTATGATCATCCGCTCAGAAAAAGTTTTAGAAGACGAAACTCAGTATTTCGGTCTTGTCTCTATCTTGCTCCGATTCGGTGCTTATGTGATCACTGAGCAACAGGACAGATGACTCCGAACTACTTGCTGATTCATGTAAGACCAAAAGCTCTTGAGGTTTCTAGTCAGATCATCTGGCAAAATTTTACTTTGAAAGTCACTGAGCGCTTTTCTCATTGCTCATCTTATGGCCATTTTCGCGTTGTTCGACATTTTTCCATCAGCTAGTGTTTGACTTCACGTGAATCTGTGTAAAGCTCTCTTGGTTAACATAGCAATATTCTAACACAGCTACTAAACCATTGTGTATCTTAGCCATCCTATAAAATCTTACTCGCAACGTACTTCTCTAAGCGTACACATCAGCTTGGGTAGTACCTTGTTGCCCACTCCCCTCAATGATTTCTCAATTTCCAAAGGAATCCAGTCTATACCATCCGCCTTATTTGGTCTCAGACATTCGAAACTCTATCTATATTACTTGAACACAACGACTCCATTAGTAACAGACAGATATTCCCTCTCGAACCGGCGTTCATTGTACTCTTCCTCAGATTTGTTCTCTCCTCTGCGTTAAACCGCAGAATTCCTTTTGCACTTTTAATGTTGACACTTTTGCTTTTAGTTTCATCGAATATGGTTTTGACTTTTCTATATGCTGACTTTGTTCTTCCGACTCTCATTTCTTTCTCGTTCACATTGTTTCTTCAGGCATTTCGCTTTAGGCTCCTTGGATTTCCTACTTACTTCATTCCTAAATAAGTTAATCTATACAGGGTGGTCCATTGATCGTGACCAGGCCAAATATCTAACGAAATAAGCGTCAAACGAAAAAACTACAAAGAACGAAACTTGTCTAGCTTGAAGGGGGAAACCAGATGGCGCTATGGTTGATCCACTAGGTGGCGCTGCCATAGGTCAAACGGCTATCAACTGCGTTTTTTAAAAAAATAGGAACTCCCATTTTTTATTATATATTCGTGTAGTACATAAAGAAATATGAATGTTTTAGTTTGACCACTTTTTCCGGACGGTGACGACTTTTAACGATTAACTAAGGGACTACCTTCCAGCATATCGCTGTCACACTGTAGATAGCCTGTTGGGGGCTTACAAGATAATTTAAGTCGGTTACAAGATCGGTACATATGCAGCCCAAGGTGCGGGCTCACCACGTCAGTATCGCCGCTTGAACAAAAACGTTTCACCAGCACTGGTTTGGACTAAGTCATTCGCTGCCTTACGATCCTATTTATGACCAATCTTACTTCCGTTGCACCATTTAAGGCTGCTGGTACACAGCACATAGACTAAATTTGTCTCAGTTTTACCTCCTTTTTACGTCACTTGTTGTTTAGGTCTTCGTGCCAGAGACTCGTTTGATGCAGTTCTCCATGCTACTCTATCTGTGAAAGCTTCTTCATCTCCGAATAACTACTGCAACCTGCATCCTTCTGAAACTGCTTGGTGTATTCATCTCTTGATCTCTCTTTACGATTTTTATCCTCCACGCTTCCCTCCAGAACGAAATTTGTGATCCCTTTGTAACCTCCCCCTCACTTATCGACCTTAATGACAGTAAAAATAAAACCGCATGTACCTAATGGAAATTTGGGAAAAGCAATCGTCACCAAAGTTAATCTGTCGCTAAAGAGGGAGGTAAGGGTTACATCAAAATGAAAAGAAAAATGCAAATGAAACTGGTGAAAATTAATTTTGAAAAGGGGTAAAGTTAATAAAGAAAGTATGTGCGGTCGTTGCGTTAACAATTAACTAGCGTTAATTAGATATTTGAGATTTGGGGAAAATTATGGTCGCCAACCCCATGGACAACTACTATAATAACTGAAAAAGAAAGGTTATTGCACATATAATTAGCACTAAAAGCGTGGCAACTGAAGGTTGACACATGTTGTGTGAAAACTGAATGTTTGTCAGAAGTAATAAATTTCGCTATACTCTGACTTAATTTAGCAAAAGAATTAATAAAACCAGAAAATTGAAAGTTAATTTAGTGACTGCAAATAATAGTGGCTTTTTTTCTGAAGCACTACGAAATTCAGTGAAATAAGGCTAGTCTTGGGCTTCCTCAACAATCATTTCAAAAGCTACTTGAATCTACGCAGTTTAGAAATAAGAGATTTAACTTTGAACTTGAATTAAATGATTCTGAACAATTAACTATAGTAAAATTTAGTACATACCAAGCTGAGCTGTAGTCACAGGTAAGCTAAAATATGATAACAAAACTCGCACTCTTAATCTGTGCTCTAAATTTGTAATCTAAATATTGTACCCAGC
Organism: Schistocerca serialis cubense; assembly: GCF_023864345.2. NCBI lineage: Eukaryota > Metazoa > Arthropoda > Insecta > Orthoptera > Acrididae > Schistocerca > Schistocerca serialis. The sequence continues at coordinate 56,089,035 of NC_064649.1, read as the reverse complement.
TATGAATACCTTAACTGAACTTTGAAATTAAAGCAGTGAAATGGAATGACATTACTTTAATGCTGGCGTCTGAATTTCAACGACACTCGGATTCATTTCGGAAAAGGAAGGGACCCTGCTTGGTAATGCAATTGGGACAATGAGCAACAAAGGTTCATGCTAAGTTGCTGTATTTTTGTGATGCAACAGTTTGAAAAGCTGAGGTCTGCCATACAGTTCTAAAACATTACGTGCTTTTAGTCTTCCTTGTTGGTTGATTGAAGGCTTGCAGTCGTCTATCGGGGAAGTGGCGACAGTCACTCATTGACGGCCGTCGCTGTTGCAGAAGCTGGATGTTGGCGCGCCTTCTTCTCGACACTGTCACCAGGTGAAACGGGCTCTTCATGTGCGCCAGCTAATGCTTCCCGTCCGCGACACCGTGTCAGAAACTATCATAGCAAGTCGAACGCAATTACATGCTGCCAAACCCCGAAAGCGCGGCAACTCGCGGGAGCGTCACACAACACACCTGCTCCACCACCCCACTCCAGCCAGACTCTCTCTGCCCGCGCTCCACGCGGCAGAGTTAACACTACCAAAGATCCTAAACACTTTGGTTCTCCACACGACCTATCGATGTAATCGTTCGATAGCATAGTTTTCCCTAGGCAAGACCCAGCGTAAAAATACAAATAATATTTACAAAACAAACCAATTATACATCGACATATATATATATATATATATATATATAGCGAAACAGTTACAATATATAAAGGTACAGAAATGTCATATCTTCAGGTAACAAAACAAGGAAAAAAATTGTAGTACAATAGATGGAAATAGGAGGATATGCATTTTCGGCGTTACATCTTGACGCCTCAGAACATGTCCTACCATCCGATCCCTTCTTCTAGTCAAGTTGTGCCACAAATTCCTCTTCTCCCCAGTTCCATTCAGTACCTCCTCATTAGTTACGTGATCTATCCATCTAATATTTGGTTAGTTGCCGTATTTTACGGACTACAAGACGCTACGGACTATGAGGGACACCATAGTTTTTAAGCAGTTTCTTTAAAAAATAAAATTTTTACCATTTCTTATTATTAGATTGCAAAACCAGACTAAAAGAAATTCTTAGTTTAAAAACCCGAAATGACCTTTAAAATCCCTAAAGTCGTCATATGAATTTACTTGTTATTTGTCCTCGTTGTCCTCTTCATATGAATGATGGTCTTCACTGCCACAGAAAGCATTACTTACACCGCACTTCTTGAAAGATTTAACAATGTCTTCTCTCAATCTACATGACTGTTTTATTCACTCACACACTTGTTTGATCGTAGGTCATTTTAAGGCTCCCTTCGGCACAAAAAAATATGTTGGGTTTCATTCATCATTCATTTATTTCGCTCCTCTCTGATATATACTTCAAATGGTTTATTTATCGAGACATCAAGAGGTTGCAATTCTGAAGCAAGTTCTCCCGGAATAACAGCAGTTTCTCTTTCACAGAATTTTTCAAACGACCACTAAACTGATCTATCACAAGAAGGAAACTCTTCTTCAATAAACCACCTTTGCATCTCGTCCACACTCTGTGGATCCATAGTTTCACACCAGCTTCGTCCAACCAACCATTGTCATGTAGGTGAACAGCACCACCTGGCGGTATTTCAGAAGGTTTTGGCATTGTTTCGCGCTTGAGAATGATAATTGGATTAGGTTTAATGGCATCAGTACAAAATGAAAGAACAGCAATGTTGTGCATTTTTTCATGTCCGCTTGTTTTTATAGTTACAATTTTATCACCTTTCGTGGCGACAGTTCTTTTACTTGGCACATCAAATCTCAGAGGAGATTTGTTCATGTTTGCCATTTGACTTAGTTCCACACTACCTTTCTTTCGATGCTAATAATAATAAGGCGATGGAAAGTAATTTATCTCTTCATGTTTTTGGGAAATTTTCAGACATATTTTGGTTTCGGTCGCATGCTAAGTCCATGACGCGTCATAAACCTGCAACATCAATCATCTCCACCCTTAAAGTCTGTTAAGTTCCATTGTAGCGCTAGCTTACGAGCGTGTACTTGATTCATTTTTGCATTAATTCCAGTGACGTTTTGACAGCGTCCTTGAATCCATTTCAATACGTCATCTTACGGTTTCGACAATTTTTTATTCAGTCCTATATGTGCACATTTAGTCTTCCTCAATTCATTCAGCTCTACTTGACTAGTCCATCAATCGCGAATCGTTTTTTTTCTGTTAGTGGAGGGCCGAAATACCGCTCAGCTGCTTTCAGTTTATATCCCAGATCATATGAATACCTTTCATTTTTGTCCATTACGAAACAAAAGTACTGTAGTGTTACCGATAACGCAAATCACTTCAATTCAAGTGCACTGCCACCGTAGACTGCAGTGATGAATCAGAGGCTAGATAATATTCTGAGTTTGTGATGGCGGGTCGGGAGGGAGACTGTTTTAGGAAACTTGAGATCCTCGCAACTCACGTTCGTCGCATCGGTGCGCTGTTGCTACCAGTTGACTCCAACGTTTGCCGCGGCAACGAATATATAGCTACTTTACGACTAGCTGGAATTTGAAATCAAACTGGATTTTTTATGTTAATTTCGAGTATAAGATGGACCTAAATTTTGGAGAAGTTTTTCGAAGAAGAAAGTGCGCCTCATTGTCCGTAAAATACGGTACTCAAACTTTCCTCCTACTCCGTCTGTCTTAGACTTCGAGTTTTTTATTTTTTGTTCCGTGGGACCAAATTAAGGAGAAGTCTCCATGGTCATGGAACGAGTCAATACATGGAATTGTAACACGATAGTAGAAACAGATAAAATGAAATATAAGAAACATATTCAGGCAACAAGTCGTAAGTTCAAATAAAGAAAATCAACAATGTAACACTGGAATTAGCTTAATTTTTTAGCTCTTCCAGGAGCTCCTCGACAGAATAGAAGGAGTGAACCATGAGGAAACTCTTCAGTTTGGACTTAAAAGAGTTTGGGCTACTGCTAGGATTTTTGAGTTCTTGTGATAGCTTATTTAAAACGGATGCAGCAGAATACTGCACTCCTTTCTGCACAAGCGTCAAGGAAGTGCATTTCACATGCAGATTTGGTTTCTGCCTAGTTTTAACTGAGTGAAAGCTGTTAACTCTTGGAAATAAGCTAATATTGCTAACAACAAACGACATTAAAGAAAATATATACTGTGAGGGCAATGTTAGAATTCCCAGACTACTGAATAGGGGTCGACAAGAGGTTCTCGAACTTACACCACATTTAGCTCGAACAGCCCGTTTTTGAGCCAAAATACCCTTTCTGAATCAGAAGAATTACCCCAAAAAATAGTACCATATGACATAAGCGTATGAAAATATGCGAAGTAGACTACCTTTCGTGTTTAAATGTCACTTATTTCAGATACTGCTCTAATGGTAAATAAAGCAGCATTTAGTTTCTGAACAAGACCCTGAACATGGGCTTTCTACAACAGCTTACTATCTATCCGAACGCCTTGGAACATGAACTGCTCCGACTCGCTTATAATATGCCCATTCTGTCTGATCGGTTCTTGTTGAATTGTGAATTAGAAACTGTAAAAACAGAGTCTTACTGTGATTTAGCATCAAATTATTTTCGACAAGCCACGAACTTATTTCATGAACTACATTATTTGATACTGTTTCAATATTACACACAAGGTCCTTCACTACCAAGCTGGTGTCACACCAAACAGAAATATTTTTAAATCACCTGTAATACTAGAAGGCATATCATTTATATAATAAGAAACAGCAGTGCCCCCAGCACTGACCCTTGAGGAACGCCCAGCTTAACAGTGCCCAATTGGGACTGAACATCACTACCACTCTCAATATTGCTTTCTGTTCTTAAAGTAAGAGGCGAACCAGTTGTAAGCCACTGCCCTTACTCCATAATGATCCAACTTCTGCAGTAATATTTTGTGATCAACACAGTCAAAAGCCTTCGTTAAATCAAAGAAAACACCTAGCGTTCGCAACCTTTTATTTAATCCGTCCAAAACCACACAGAGAAAAGATAATATAGCATTTTCAGTTGTTAAACCATTTCCAAAATTAAACTGTACATTTGACAGCAAGTTGTGTGAATTTAAATGCTCCAGTAACCTTGTATATACAACATTCTTGATAACTTTAGCAGACACCGATGACGTAGAAATAGGTCTAAAATTGTCAACATTATCCCTGTCTCCCTTTTTATAAAGTGTCTTCACTACCGAGTACTTTAATCGGTCAGGAAACCGACCACTACTAAAGGAAAAGTTACAGATGTGGCTAAGTACTGGGCTAACATACATAGAACAATACTTCAGTATTCTGCTAGATACCCCGTCGTATCCATGAGAGTTGTGATTAGGTATTGTGCCAAATCATGATTTTTCAAAAATAAAGGAGGAGTGGTGAACGATGATTTGAACCTACGCTATTCTTAGTGGGTCAAATGGCACGGTTTTGACGTGCCCATTCCTTCCGTAATCGACTGATGCTCTTGTAGCGTCACGGGGTCGGCATGCGGTGGCTTCAGGGTGACGGACGACACCTATGGCGCTTGGGCCATCCGGGGGGCGGTGGAGGCGGTTCGGAGGCTGGAGGCGGTGGATGCGGTGGCGGCGGTCACGTCCAAGATGGCGGCCGTGGCACAACACGCAGCGAGCGCGCCCGCCTCCGCCGCCGCCGATCGAAGCGGGCGCAGCGTGGCGTCCGGGGGCGGGCGGGAGGCGGCGGTGGCGGCGGCGGCGGCGGCGGAGGCTGCTGGACCCGGGAGCGGCCGCGGCAGTCGCGACCCGGGCGTGACACGGCGCGCACCGCCTCCGTGCCGCGTGACACCGACACGCTACGATCCGCTCTCGAACACGCGTACTTCGCCGCCCCTCGCGGGCTCCGGGAAAAAGCGCAGCTGCGCCGTGCGCCTCCCTACGCGCTGCAAGCTGCCGGGCGCACACTCCTGTTTCTCTGGTTGCATACGCGTCAGGGGAACTTTGCAGCGCCCAATTGATGACAGTACGTAACAGCTACGAGTAAATTTCCGTACCTGCGTTGCAATCCGCGTTCTTCTTATCTGCAAGAAGCCACTGGGAAACAGTCATCAATACTGAGTCATATCTCTAATTAAAATTTCACTCACCGTCGACGATGTGATTATTAGCGACTTTTAAATTAAGCAGTGACCCAAAAATTATATTTAAACATACAACCAAAATTCATGCACTCGGACGCCTCAGCTCGATTCCTTGCATCTCTAATATCTCTAATATAATTTCGTCCGTGCATATTTTCGGTAAAAGTGGACGACAGAATTAGCCAAATGGGCAACATTTTAACAACAATGTCACTCGTTTGATGTTGTGTAGTGACCTGTCCGGTTACTGCAGTGTGTAAAGTCTTGTGCTAGAGCAGTCAATTCGAGTGTTTTAGGCCTAATTAGATATGCCGAATAAGGCTTTAGTACACTGTTCCATAAACGATACATTTCCTTCAACTAATACTTTCTTTTTTTACTTTTTTTTACTTTCAACATAACAGTTGCTGGTTAAATATGTAATATGTAAATATGTAAGAAACATTTATAATCAGTTGAAAATAAATTAAGTGTCATAGCACAGAGCTAAATATAAAACTTTTCTATGTGGAGGTATTAAACAAACATACTATATATATTCAGTAACTGTGGTTAACTGTTTTTCCTGGGGAAGGGTTGTAGTTGTTAATATTGTTGTTGTTGTTGTCGTTCTTTCAGCCTGAATAGTTTCATGCAACTCTCCACGCTACTCTTTCCTGTGCAAGCCTCTTCATCTCAGAATAACTATTGCAAGCTGCATATATTTCAACTTGATTAGCATTCATCTCTTGGTCTCCCTCTACAATTTTTACTCCGTACACTCCCCACCAGTACTAAATTAGTGGTGCCTTGGTGTGGGAGAATTTATTATACCAACGATTTCTTCTTTTAGTCAAACTGCCCTGTAAGTTTCTTTTCTGAACAATTTTATTCAGTACCTCCTCATTAGTTACATGATCTACTCATCTCATCTTTAGAGTTATTCCTTAGCACCGCATTCCAAAAGTTTCTATTTCCCTCTTGTCTGAACTATTTATCGTCCACGTTTCACATCCACACAAGGCTATACTTCAGACAAGTACCTCAATAAAAAGCTTCCTAACACTTGAATCTGTATTACATCGTAACAAATTTCTCTTCTTCAGAAACGTTTTTGTCGCCATTGCATGTCTACATTTTGTATCCTCCCCACTTTGGCAGTAATCGGGTATTTTACTGCCTAAATAGCAAAACTCATGTGCTATTGTTAGTGTCTCCTTTCCTAATCAAATTCCCTCAGCGTCACCTAATTTAATGCGTCTATATTTCAGTACTCTCGCTTTACTTTCAGTAATGTTCATCTTATTCCTTTCAAGAGACTGTCCATTCCATTTAACTCCTCTTCCAAGTCCTTTACTGTCTCTGACAGAATTACAATGTCATCGGCAAACATCAAAGGTTTTATTTCTTCTTCCTGAATTTCGATGTCTACTCCACCGTTTTTCTTTGGTTTCCTTTGCTGCTTGCTCGCTGTGTGCACTGAATTACATCGGGGTATACTACAACCCTGCCTTGCTCCCTTCCCAACTACCATTTTCCTTTCATGCCCCTCCACTCTTATAACTGCCGTCCGGTTTCTGTACTAATTGTGAATAACCTTTAGCTCCCTTTAGTTCACCCCTGCTACCTCCAGAATTACAAAGAGTGTATTTCGGCGGACATTAAATTAAGAAAAGGACAAGCAACACTGACAATGTAACGGACAGTATGGAGGGAAGTTGTGCATGAAAGAGTGAACCTTTAAAGACAAAATATGTCGCAGAAGTGGAGTAATAAAGGATAAAAACGATTGTACTCTCATTTCAGTATGTATTAAATAAATGCTAGTGTTTTGTGGGCGATCTGTTCTAATTGGTATGTATAACGATCAAGAAATCAGATAACATGTGACACAGTCTAAAATAAGGAAAAATAAATGGAACCTTAACCGGAATCGAACTCTCCAATTGGAGTATTCTGAAGCAAAACTGTAGCCAGTGCCTAACTGAGAATACTGTTGCCACGGTGCTTATTTTTTTTTACTTCCATTTTTTTGCCGAAAATATGCACAAAAGGAAATTTTATTACAGGCATTTTTGTATCGCTAGTGTACAAGGAATCGCCCTGTGTCAAACTAGTCCGTGAATTTAGTTTCCGTCTGTATATCTAAAGTGAATTTTTATGGAGTAGCAGTATAATTTTGCAATATACATGCGTGAAATAGTGTAACGAATATTCTAAAGGTTTATATATTTTTAGTTAAATTTAAAAAGATATCACCGGTGGAACGACAGTCTGAAATTATCATGTTATTCTCCGGCTGTTGAAACCATGTCCTCACTCGTTTCCTGACGACGACCCGGTGTTAAGATACATTATCCTTAGCTGCCATTCCTACTGTACTCCTGCCGGTGGCCGCATGCTACCTGGCGCACAACCGTCTTTCTTTGGTTGATACTCGCTCGTCAGGGAAACATTTCAGCGCCTCTTTGAAGCCAGTACGTAGAGCTACGCGGGAATTTTCCGAACTTGATTGCACTGCAGCTCTTCGTTACTTACGTGAATCGATATTCATAAGTGATTCTTATTAAAAATACCTCACCCCTTCAGTGATGTCATTCTTAGTGCCTTTTAACTAGTACGCATTTCTTCTTAAATCGAATAGAACATATAGATACAGAATAACTCGATCAGCCACGTTTGTTGATATACTGATATACTCCACTAAGCAAAGTTTGAAGCTTCCCAGGCTCGTCTTCAGATGCGGCAATGAAAGCTACATATTAACTTCTATAGCGTGGTGCTGGGTACTAGTTCTGTGGCAATAAGATGGATAAAAAGACTTTAATGTATCGTCATGAGTAACGTTTCTGCAGCGAGTTGTATCGAAAAATCGATCTTGTTACAACCAAATAATTTCTGGACACAAAGCCATCCATACTGTTCCAGTTTGTAGCAGAATTCATTTTACGATACAACTCGTTGTATAACAATTACTTCTGCCGATACATTAAATTCTTTTATCTGTCTTATTTTGAAAGAGCCAGTTTCCAGCATCAGGCTATGGAAGTAAACATGTAACTTCTACGTGCCTCCTCCAGGGGATCCAAATTAATGGAATAGTCGAACAATTCGAGAAAGTGACTGGTTGCAGTTTTCCGTATTTATGTAAAACATCATACTTAGCTGGAGTGACTCTGTAATGATAATGTCATGATCCTGTCGAAAAAAACCCAATTTTTTCTTCACTTGTCTCGTGGCGACGATCAGGTATTGCGATACACGAATACTAAAGCATCTTCCCCCACTGTATGCATAGGTCGACTTTCTCTCGCCTACGCCATCGGAAGGAGAATTCCATTACGTACTGGGCCCTGTCTTTTCAGCCGCGGTTAAGCGACAACCTCACATCACTTCGTTATCACTGTAAAGAACCATTGACATGTGCCACTTCCTAAACCAATCTAATTTTCTTCTAACTCCTTAAAGTTAGCACATACAGCGCAGATAATTTATTCACCTTAGCATCGTAATGAAGGAGATACAATTTTGTAGCATGGACACTGGTTGTCCTAGAAGTTCTTATCAAATGCCACCTTAAAAAAGGTAATTGTTCATTTTACTTTTTCACTACGTTTGTCGCATTTTAACTAGCCCTCCAGCTTCGCTATCATCATGCATTGTAGTTTTATCCACTTACTAACGCTGTTTGGGCTGCTAAGTGTCATCTAAGTTTGAGAACCACGAACAGCTGTCCATAGAAACGGTCTATTTTAAATCATGATTTGGGCGCTAAAAACCTCAGCAGATTTGCACCCTAAAACACAAATAAACAAAGAAGCGAACATACCATGCGCCTGCCAATGACATGCAAGCCAGCAAATGTACACCCCTGTTTGTCGGGTTGCATATTCAGTAGGGGAACATTTCCTCGGGTCACTACCTCTTAAGTATGCCGAACCTGTGTTTGACTGCAGCTCTTCGTTATCGACACCACCCCTTGCCAACGAAAGTCATTATGTAGTCGAATTTCTTGTTAAAACTACGTACATCGTCGACAGTGTGATAATTAGTGGCTGCTAACATAATATTTTGTAATGATATAAGTTATCTTCAGCCATATATCTAAAGAGAATTTTTATGAAGTACACACTAAATTTGTAACGTATTTTACAAAATAACAGTGTCTTTTTTGGTGAAACAGTGTAAAGAATACTTGCAGCCAATATATATTTCTGATTAACATTATAAGGTTATCTTCAGTGGGGTGATCGTCTATAACAATCGAGTTACTCTCAGGTTGTTGAAATCCTATTTCTCTTTCTCATTTCCTAACAAACTTCCGGAACAGGGATACATGCAGAATAGTTGATACTTCCACTGTGCGCCTAACGGCACTCCATAAGTCACAACAATGTTGTCTTGTTTGCATACACAGCAGGAGACCTTTGATGCCTGTCCCTTTGAAGACGGTACATAGATCTACGAGTAATTTAGCGAATCTTACCAGAATGTAGGTCTTATTTACCTACGTAAATCGTTGCCCAGTATACGTTAATATTTGCACATATTTATCACTAAAATTCCGCACATTGTCGACGGTGTGATTACCGTGTCAATTAAAAACCAGAAATGAACTACAGATTATCTTTGCATACACACGAGACTGCAAAACGTAAGGGCGAGGAAGATAAAGTGACGTCACATTAGAACTACTCGGAAATAAGTGAAAGTGCGGTAGCATATTGCCAGCGATCTTTTTGGATTCTCCACATAATGTATACTGCATTAGCTTAGCCCTCTCGGCTTTGCTCGGGTAGGCTGTATGGCCTCACAGAGAGCTTTTTTGTTTTGTTTTCGTTTAATCGAATTTTTATGTTGCTCCAAAACTGCAACACCTTCAAAGCTTTTCACGCTATTTAAGGCCATGTATAAACATGATCTTTTTCGAATGTTCTTCTGACCAAAAAGCGATTCTGGCAGCTGGAGTAGAAAGTCATTGTCAATCATGCCACTTGCGTCCTCGTGGAGATATTTCCATAGCACCTGTCATCCCCTAACAAATATGTCTTTATATCTAACCCAGAAATGAAAGAAAAATTTTCATAAATTTAGGTTTGAATTGTTTTTAATCTAACGAAATATTTTCTTAAAAATTTTCGTCCCTTGCGGGTTGAATTTCCAGAAACGTATGTTTTTTATTTCTAACCAAGAAGTCAAATACCAATTGCATAGATGTAGCCTTAAAAATCAATTAGTTATTCTTTAGTAATTATTTATTTTCAAAGAATCTTTTTTCTTATTTTCTGACTGAGAAATCAAGTACCAGATTTCATTGTTCCAGCTTCAAAATTCCCTTAATAGTGGCATATTATCTAAAAGCCTTACATCCCCTATTTCACCCCCTTATGAGTGAAATTACGGACAATCTCTTCTTAAACGATGCCTACAGTATAAAATACACACCTTCTCCAAATTTCACGTTTTTGAGGTTTGGGCTGGACGAAGATGAATCAGTCAGTTAGCCAATTACGACACTGCCTTTTATATATAGAAAAGAAGAAGAAGATTTGTGTGTGAAACCGTGTAACAAGTACTACTGACCAGTATATATTTCTGTTTAATTTAAAAAGCTTGGAGGGACTGACCGTCTCCAATGCACGTGTCGTTCTCCAGTCGCTAAAGTCATAATTTTCTTCCCCATTTGCGGAAGGCGAACTGCCACACCCTCCCTCCTGCTCTTCTCAAGTGCGCCTACTGGCTCTGGGATAGCCACCTGAAACGCTCCCATTTTGTTTTGGTTGCATATCCACAAGGCGTACTTTCCTACGGCTCAGTGACGTCGGCCTATGGGCGTATTGGTGAAACTGTCTGGAAAGCAGTTCTTTGTTATTTGTACGAATCGCTGCTACATGTACGTCAATATTTCAATATTTTCTACAGAATCACGGTAAAAGGACTCGCCTTTATATTATCACAAGAATTTATAAGGTGTGACTTGACGAAAGAGATATGATCTACACTAAATAAAAAAATTCTGTTAATAATGTGAATTTATTCAGCATTCACAAAGTACTGTTCTGAGCCTGCGTCGATAAGTAGAAAAAGCGAAAAAAATCTACAAGTAATGTGAAAGAATATTGGTTCTCGTCGCGGAATATGCCATTTTAAATTACGAACTGTCAAATTTGTTGTGTCAAAAGTAACGACTACATCGCTGCTCGCAAGGAAGATCGTTTCTTTACCATACATATTTTATTTGAAGAGTAATCAGGCCTATTTTCGAAAATACAGGATTCGACTTCAAACGCCTATTGAAGGATAACTGTCCGTTCGTTGGAACCACATTTTTCTGGCTCATTTTGTGACAACAGTCCCTAGTTGGGACCCTCACAGTCCAGCAGTATATGCCCACAAACCGTTCGTTGCACACCTTTGTTTCTTCAGCTGCATATGCTGGAGGGGGAACTTAGCTGCGTGTCCCATGTCGTAGACCCACATGCAATTGGTGCATACCTGTGTTGAACAGCATGTCTTTGTTATGTGAAAGAAGTTTTACCAAATAAACGGTCGTATTCAGACTCAGTTCACACTAATCATGTCACATACAATTGGCAACGTGATTACTGGTTTCTCTTAACAGTACATTTGGTTTCCTTCGCTATTTATTCAGTATTCACAGATTCAACAACATCGAGAATAGGCTAAAAAACCTTCCCAACTGTGGTTTCCCTTTCATCTCTTTCGACTGTGACAACATCGATCTGAATTTGTTACTGAGATCTATGCATATAGTAATCACTTGAAACCACAAAGTCACCATTGTACTGTCAAGTGATTAGTGTATGCGTGGTCAACAACGCAACATGTAATATGTTTCAATTATGTGGTATTTTGTGACATGCTGGTGTTCCCTGCCAGTTTATATTAAAAACATCACTAAATGACTTTCAGTGTTGTAAAAGACAGGTACATCTAATAATGCTTCAAGATCCAATGAAGACAGCGGAGGTAGGTCGAAACCGATAACAGTAATAAGAAGAATTAGCAGCGAGGTCGGTAAACTGGATTCTTCAAAAATATTAGAACTTTAATATTGCACCCAACGACTGACGCAATGTTAAACAATATATTCTACGGTGTCTAGCGCCACTGTTTTGTAAGCGATCTGCTTTGTATATTGACTTCATTTTCTTAGCATCCCCCCAATAAACCGAGATCTAAAACCTTCTCCTACAACTGGGCTTATGCGGTCGTTCCATTTCATGTCTCTGGAAGTTACTGTAGTATAGTTTGATTGAGTTGATTTATTCAGTTATGACTCGTTAATGTTGTAGTTAAAATACACTAAGTTTTATTGTTTTCTGAAGGGCATAATTTTGCTTTTCCTAACACATGGGGAAAGTTGTCAATCATTGCACCACTTTGAAATCTCCTCACAACCTGATAATATTTATACAGCTTTTTCTCCGACAGTACTTCATTATAGATACCTTCATCATATGTCAGAGGAAAAGGTGTAGTTATTAATCCCACAAATAGAGAACCTCAAAGATTTATACGTATTATCGATATCAAAAAAAGAAGCAGGCAGGGGACTTCAATATGTATACACAGAGAGAGAGAAGGTTTAATAAAATATGTTTATTTAGTTAGTAAAATATGACTCCAACTTACATTTTATGTTTGCATGCAGTTTGTCTATTATGCTTCTGAAGGATGATGAATACAATGTACGTTCAAACGGCGAGGAGATTTTTATGTGATATAATTTCAAATCAAGAAGTTCAGCTTTTATGATTTATTTGTACAGTGAAACCTTGCTTCTTACCAAATATCATTATTCTAGGTCAACGGGAAGTGCCCTATTTGTTTCGATGAGTGGCTATTCGGGTTTCAAAATATGTGACATAAATAGCCGAATCTTTTCATCGCAATTGACTTAGAAACTTAAATTTTTTACAGCTCCAAGGTATCATAGCCTTCAATATGTGATATAAATCTGAACTTGCGCCAACCCGTTGCAGAGAAAATGGGATCTTAACAGACGAACAGACGTGCACACGGATAAAAAAATGACAAGAAATATTTGCTTCACGTGATATAATTACAAATTATCCACTTTCAAATTTTTTCCTTTCCTTGTAGCACTAAAACTTGATTTAAGATCAATTTCGTGATTCTAGTTTAACGGAAAGCACCTTATACGCTTTGAATGTGTTTTCGAGTATCAAAATATACGTCATAATTGTCCGCATGTTTTGATTTGATTATTTTTAAATGCTGAAAATTTTTTCACAGCTAAGATTCCATAGACCTCTTGAAACGCCAACTTGTTCCAGAGGAAAAGGTTCTCAACAGATAGGCGGACCAACAGACAAACGGATGAAAAAGACAAAAAATGTTTTTCCGTGCGTTGTTGTGGTCGTTAGTCCAAGAGACTGGTTTGATGTAGCTCTCCATGTTGCTCCATCCTGTGCAAGCCTCATCATCTCCGAAAACTGCTGAAGCCTATATCCTTCTGAATCTGCTTAGTGTATTCATATCTTGGACTTCCTCTACGATTTGTACCCTCCATGCTTCCCTCCAGTACGAAACTGATGATCCCTTGATGCCTCAGAACATGTCCTACCAACCGATCCCTTCTTCTAGTCCAGTTGTGCCACAAATTCCTCTTCTCCCCAATAATATTCAGTACCTCCTCAAGAGTTGCGTGATCTACCCATCTAATCTTCAGCATTCTTCTGTAGTAAAACATTTTAAAAGTTTCTATTCTCTTCTTGTCCAAACTGTTAATCATCCATGTTTCACTTCTATACACGGCAACACTCCATACAAATACTTTCAGAAAAGACTTCCTTACACTTAATTCTATACTCGATGTAAACAAATTCCTCTTCTTCAGAAACGCTTTCCTTGCCATATCCAGACTGCATTTTATACCCTCTCTACTTCGACGATCACAGTTATTTTTCTCCCCAAATTGCAAAACTCATTTACCACATTAGGTCTCGGATTTCCTAACCTAACACCCTCAGCATTGCCTGATTTAATCCTACTACATTCCATTATCCTCGTTTTGCTTTTGTTGATATTCATCTTATATCGTCCTTTCAAGACATTGTCCACTCAGTTCAGCTGCTCTTCCAGGTCCTTTGCTGTCTCTGACAGAATTAAAATGTTGTCGGTAAACCTCAAAGTTTTTATTTCTTTTCCATGGATTTGAATTCCTACTACAAATTTTTCTTTGGTTTCCTTTACTACTTGCTCAATATACAGATTGAGACAGGCTACAAATGTGTGTCACTCTCTTGTCAACCACTGCTTCCCTTTCATGCAACTCGTCTCTCCTGACTGCCATCTGGTTTCTGTACAAACTGTAAACAGCCCTTCGCTCCCTGTATTTGACCCCTGCCACCTTCAGAATTTGAAAGAATATTCCATACAGCACTGTCAAAAGCTTTCTCTGAGTCTACAAATGCTAGAAACGTAATTTTGCCTTTCCTTGACCTATCCTCTAAGACACGTCGTAGGGTCAGTATTGCCTCGCGTGTTCCAACATTTCTACGGAATCCAAATTGATCTTTCCAAAGGTCGGTTTCTACCAGTTTTTCCATTCGTCTGTAAAGAATTCGCGTTAGTATTTTGCAGCTGTTACTTATTAAACTGATAGTTCTGTAATTTTCACATCTGTCAACTGCTGCTTTCTTTGGGATTGGAATTATTATATTCTTCTTGAAGTCTGAGGGAATTTCGTCTGTCTCATACATCTTGCTCACCAGATGGTAGAGTTTTGTCAGGCCTGGCTCTCCCAAGGCTATCAGTAGTTCTAATGGAATGTTGTCTACTCCCGGGGCCTTGTTTCGACTTAGGTCTTTCAGTGCTCTGTCAAGCTCTTCATGCAGTATCATATCTCCCATTTCATCTTCATATACCTCCTCTTCCATTTCCATGATATCTCCCTCAGGTGCATCGCCCTTGTATAGACCCTCTGTATACTCCTTCCACCTTTCTGCTTTCCCTTCTTTGCTTACAACTGGATTTCCATCTGAGCTCTTGATATTCATGAAAGTGGTTCCCTATTCTCCAAAGGTCTCTTTAATTTTCCTGTAGGCTGTATCTATCTTACCCCTCGTGAGATAAGCCTCTACATCCTTACATTTGTCCTCTAGCCATCCCTGCTTAGCCATTTTGCACTTCCTGTCGATATAATTTTTGAGACGTTAGTATTCCTTTTTGCCTGCTTCACTTACTGCATTTTTGTATTTTCTCCTTTCATCAATTAAATTCAGTATCTCTTCTGTTACCCAAGGATTTCTACTAGCCGTCTTCTTTTTACCTACTTGATCCTCTGCTGCCTTCACTATTTCATCTCTCAAAACTACCCATTCTTCTTCTACTATATTTATTTCCCCTGTTTTTTTCAATCGTTTCCTAATACTCTCTCTGAAACTCTCTGTAACCTCTGTTTTTTTTAGTTTGTCCAGGTCCCATCTCCTTAAATTCCTATCTTCTTGCAGTTTCTTTCATTTCAATCCCCAGTTCATAACCAATAAATTGTGGTCAGTGTCCACATCTGCCGGTGGAAAGTCTTACAATTTAAAACCTGGTTCTTAAATATTTGTCTCACCATTATACAGGTGTCCCATTTATCTTGACCACCCTAATTACTGTTTGTCCAGATGCAAATTACAAAATGTCGCAAGCAAATGTTCCTTAAACGTCAGGGGAACATCAATCAGCATGATTGTCTTCGCTGTATTTTTTATTCGGTAATTCATTTCTTCTCCTAAAGACCTATTCAAAAATGTATCACAGTGTACCATTCACTGAAATACAGCGTTAGTAATTACATAACACAACATTGACGTTGACGCTCCCAGCACTTAGTGCAGGTACTCGGGGTAATGGAACACACCCACGTGCTGAAGTTGACAGAGAACAAATGTAAACATAAGTAGAATGCACACCCGTCATTCCATTAACCATCGTCAGCTGAAGAGCCGTGTGAGCAGAATGTACACCAACGACGGTAGAAATGCTACTCATCTATGGAGAATGTAAGTTAGCAGAACAGTGATTGCAATACTGTTTTCTTATGTACGGCTACATTTAGTACAGTAGTTTATTCCTTTTAAATACTTTTGCGTACAGTAGGCATACAGTAAAGGCTGTCCTTCCTACAAACTGCATTGACATAGCGTTTATTTTATTGTTGTTGTTGTTGTTGTTGAACGTAGGCGTAATGCTAAGCAGGCAGCGGAACTGTACAGAGAGCGATATCCTGACAAGAACCCACCTTCCCGACGGATGTTTTCTCGTCTTGTTGCGACGATTCAGGAAACGGGAAGTTTCAACCCCCGACAACTTAATCGTAGCACTCGCACAGACGAAGCTGTCGAAATTACTGTTCTGGCTTCCGTTGCTATGAATCCACATGTGAGAACACGACAGCTTGAACACGAGATTGGCATTCCTGAAACCAGTGTACATCGTATTCTTACAAGTCACCGGTTCTATCCTTACCATGTACACCTACATCAAGAATTGCATCGGAATGATTTCCAGAATCGTGTACAGTTCTGTCAGTGGGCACAGCAGCAAATCCTCTTCTCCATTGTTCTGTTTACCGATGAGTGTTCCTTCTGAAACATAGGACAGGTAAAAACAAGGAACATGCGTTATTGGTTCAGCGACAACCCACGATGGCTTAGACAGTTGGAACATCAGCGTCAATGGAGAGTTAACCTCTGGCGTGGGATGATTGGCACTACAATTATTGACCTTTATTTCATCAATGGTGGTCTAAGCGGCACAGCGTGTGCCAGCTTCCTCTGATGAATTCTTCCTCCTATTCTGGATGAAGTGCCGCTAAGAACCAGAATGCTTATGCGGTCTTCCTATGTGAAGCAGCTTTGGAAAAAGACATTTACTGTTTCGGTTTTTAGTCTATCATCCTCTGTTTCAGTACCATTTTGGTCACAGAGTGTCTGGACATTTTGTTTTGGTCCACCTACCGCTTTGACATAAGACCAAAATTTCTTAGGATTTTCTGCCAGGATAGGACATAGAACTTTACTTTCGAATTCGTTGAACGCCTCTCGCATAGTCTTCCTCATACTACATTTCGCTTCAGGTATTCTTTGTTTGTCTGCAAGGCTTTGGCTATGTTTATGTTTGCTGTGAAGTTCCCTTTGCTTCCGAAGCGGTTTTCTAACTCGGTTGTTGTACCACGTGGCTCTTTTCCATCTCTTACGATCTTGCTTGGCACATACTCATCTAACGCATATTGTACGATAGTTTTGAACTTTGTCCACTGATCTTCAACACTATCTGTACTTGAGACAAAACTTTTGTGTTGAGCCATCAGATACTCTGAAATCTGCTTATTGTCACTTTTGCTAAACAGGGAAATCTTCCTACCTTTTTTAATATTTCTATTTTCGGCTGAAATCATCGACGCAGTAACTGCTTTATGGTCGCTGATTCCCTGTTCTGCGTTAACTGTTTCAAACAGTTCGGGTCTGTTTGTCACTAGAAGGTCTAATATATTATCGCCACGAGTCGGTTCTCTGTTTAACTGCTCAAGGTAGTTTTCAGATAAAGCATTTTAAAAAATTTCACTGGATTCTTTGTCCCTGCCACCCGTTATGAACGTTTGAGTCTCCCAGTCTATATCCAGCAAATTAAAATGTCCACCCAGAACTATAACATGGTGGGGAAATCTACTCGGAATATTTTCCAAATTATCCTTCAGGTGCTCAGCCACAACAGCTGCTGAGCCAGGGGACCTATAGAGACATCCAATTACCATGTCTGAGCCTGCTTTAACCGTGACCTTCAACCAAATTATTTCAGATTTCGGATCTCCGTCAATTTCTTTAGATACTATTGCACTTCTTATCGCTATAAACACGCCTCCCCCTTTACTGTCCAACCTGTCTCTGCGGTATACATTCCAATCTGAGTTTACAATTTCATTTCTGTTTACATCTGGTTTCAGCCAACTTTCTGTCCCTAGTACTATGTGGGCATTGTGACCGTTTATTAATGAGAGCAGTTCTGGGACCTTTCTATAGACGCTCCTGCAGTTTACTATTAGCACATTAATATTGTTATTCCCTGTTGCATTTTGCCTACTTCTACCTTGCCGCGTCTCAGGAGGCGTCTTGTCGGGCCTAAGGAGGGAATTCTCTAATGTAAAAAACCCACATGTGCACTCCACACGTACTCCGCTACCCTTGTAGCCGCTTCCTGCGTGTAGTGCACGCCTGACATAATCAGGGGGGACCCTACATTTCTCCTCCCGATAGCGGAGGTCGAGAAATTTCCACCCCAGATCTCCGCAGAATCGTCTGAGCCTCTGGTAAAAGCCTTCCACTCGGTTCCAAACCAGAGGACCGAGATCGGCTCTGGGAACGATACTACAAATAGTTAGCTCAGATTCCACCCCGCGAGCGAGGCATTCCGCCTTCACCAACTCCGCCAACCGCCTGTATGAACTGAGGATGACCTCTGAACCCAGACGGCAGGAGTCATTGGTGCCGACATGAGCAACAGTTTGCAGTCGGGTGCGCCCACAGTTCTCAGAGCCATTTAAACCATTTGAACACGATCGATGTCCAGCACATAATGCCTTGCGTGCACGTCGTGCTCTGAACCGAAGGTATCCTGCCAGATGGATTGGTCGAGGAGGGTCAGATACTTGGCCTGCTAGGTCTCCTGATTTAAATCCTCCGGACTTTTTTTCTTTGGGGATGCATTAAAGAAGTTGTCTATCCTATATTCCAACAAATTCAGAGGACATGCAGGAACGCATCTTGCTTGCCTGTAGTTCTCCTCACTGATGACATTGGAAGCAGTAAATAATTCACTTATTCAACGAGTGCACCAGTGAATCGGTGTCCAGGGTGACCACTTTGATCACCTTTGAATGTTCTACACCTGGGCAGTCTTACAGGAGAGTCAAAGTCAATTTTGTGTTATGCTTTTACATGCTTTTAATTTGTTTTCTGACAACTCCAGCAAGTAGACGAGTTTGTGACCCTGGGCTCAAAGTCAATGTTGTGTCACGTAATTAATAACGTTGTGTTTCAGTGTATGGTACACTGTGATACATTTTTGAATAAGTCTTTAGGTCTGTAGGAGAGGAAAAGAATTACCGAATAAAAAATACAGGGTGTCATTTAAAAAAGTCATACCGCTCTTCATATCTTTGGAAAAAACAAAGCTACAACAAAGGCAGTGTTGCTGATTGATGTCCCCCTGACGGCTAAAGAACATTTGTTTGAAACATTTTGTAATTTGCATCTGTACAAGTAGTTATTTAGGGTGGTGAAGATAAATGGGACTTCCTGTGTAATCTATCTGAAACCTTGCAGTGTCTCCATACCTCTTCCATAAATAAAAACTTCTTTCATGATTCCTCAACCAAGTGTTAGCTGTGATTTATTTGTGCTCTGTGCAAAATTCTACCAGGTGGCTTCCCCTTTCATTCCTTACCCCTAGCCCATATTCACCTACTACTATTCCTTCTCTTCCTTCTGCCACAGTCTCTTCAATGTCTTCATCATCTGCTGATCTAGTTGGCATATAAGCTTGTGCTGCTGTGGTATGCGTTGGCTTCGTGTCTATCTTGGCCACAATAATGCGGTCACTGTGCTGTTAGTAGTAGCTTATCCGCTATTTTTTTATTCATTACTAAACCCACTCCTGCATTACTGTTATTTGATTTTATATTTGTAACCCTGTATTCACCTGACCAGAAGTCTCATTCCTCCTGCCATCGAACTTCACTGGTTCCCGCTATATCTAACTTCAACCTATCCATTTCCCTTTTCATAATTTCTAACCTACTTGACCGATTAACGGATCTGACATTCCGTTCTCCGATCTGTAGAACGCCCTTTTTCTTTCTTCTGGTAACGGCGTCTTCCTGAGTAGTCCCCGCCCGGAGATCTGAATGGGGGACTTTCTTTACCTCCGGAATATTTTACCAAAGAGGGCTCCATCATCATTTAATCGTACAGTAAAGATGCATGCCCTCGGGAAAAATTACGGCTCTAGTTTCCTATTGTTTTCAGCCATTGGCAGTAGCAGCACGGCAAGGCCATTTTGGTTAGTGTTACAAGGTCAGATCAGTCAATCATACGGACTGTTGCCCTGCAGCTACTGAAAAGGCTGCTGCCCCCCTTTAGGAACCACACGTTTGTCTGGCCTCTCAACAGATACCCCTCCGTTGTGGTTGCACCTACGGTACGGCTATCTGTATCGCTGAGGCACGCAAGCCTCCCCACCAACGGCAAGGTACATGGTTCATGATTTGGGGGAGGGAGGGGGGGAGGAGGCGTGGTTTCCGTGTTATATAATTACAAAATTAAAATTTTAGAATTGTATCTCTCACTTGTACTGTGAATCCTTGCTTCTTGCGAAATTTCATGTTTCTGCATGAACAGTAAGCACCATATAGACTTTCATGAGTGAGTTTTCGAGTGTCAAGACATATAACATAAATTGACTTGTCATTTGATTACATTGACTTGGAAGCTTAGAATTTTTACAGCATCAAGTGTCCATAGACCTTAATATGTGACCTAAATTTGAGCTTGATACATATACCCGTTCCCAGGAAAAAAGGTTCTTAACTGTCGAATAGACAGAGCAACCCTATAATGGTTCCGTTGTTACAGACTGAGGAACGGAACCCTGAAAACAGTTCAGTAGTAATTTTGTCTGTTTGTTCATTAATACAGAGCGTCCCAGGAGCAATGGTCAATATTCAGATATATAACAGGAACCATCATTTGAAGTAAAGAATTTCATTTGGACCTATGACCTACTGCGAATCGTTTCGGGGAGATAAAATAATCTATGCCACGGTAGAACCAACAGGTACTTACTAGTGTACAAAGCCAGCTTGATACCAGCCCTGAGAACAGCAACGATAGTAGGCAAACACTGTTGACCTAGCAGTCCCTATTCCAGGAAGCCCGAGGGGCGGGGCTAAATGACGTCTAACAATAATGTTGCAAGCCTTATTTGGCAGAGCAGTTACGTTTAGCTTTCTGCTGAACAATGTTGTTACCAAATACGGACTTAGTGCAACTCCATTAACACCCCCGCCTTAGAAGCAGTAGACGGGAGCTTACTAAACCATGACTAGCAGGCACCTGCAAGAGACCTACGGGACTGGCTGTGTGGCTTTAAGTTGGAAAAACAGTGCCCCCACGCGACTCTTAAAAACCCTAGATTCCGCATTTTGGCGGAGTTCTCAGTCAGACGATCTGGGCGCCGAATCCGCGTCCGTCGACTCCAGCCTCGGTCCAGCTCCGCGTAAGTCTGCTCTCGGAGTGCCTCAGTGAATAGTGTCGCATTGAGTATGTTTTGTTTTGCATCTAAGTTAGTGCTTTAAGATGCTGCTAGTGTTTGCTACTGTGGTTAGCATCCACTCCCGGAACTTGTGCACTGGCTTCTGTTGTAACAGATGCTAACCCTAGAACTAGCCTCCAGTGTATTAGTTAGTCCCGTCAAACAACTATTTCAAAACTCAGTTTGTCCAAGAGTCTCCACAACGAGTTCCCTACCGTGTCTCACCACCTGTATTTCTAGTAAATGCGTGTACCAGTCTTGGCTGAGACAGAAGGAAACAATCAAATGCCTTCACTGTGAATTGTCCTTCTGCCTTCTGCTATGTACCGCTCGGGAGCGCAGACCGACCAGCAACACCTTTTTCCCTCTCCTACCTACGTCAGGACACGAGAAGTGCATTAGTGCACTCTAGGGAGAACGCGGGGCATCCCTTGTCTGAGTACCTTAACCCCCATGATGCGACCAACAAGTACAAATCGTATGTTAACGGTAAGTCTGTACACCTCAGAGTTTGTTCACCCCCATATAGAAACATCTAATGCCGTAAGGTACGTCGATCTTGATGGCCTATTAATTGCATTACTACGTCAAAACGTTTGGTGTGTAAGACACATACGTGCGTGCCACGAGCCCAGAAACATAGACTGATGTGAGAAAAGTCATGGGATAGTTCCTAATATCGTGTCGCACCTCAATCGCCCGGCGTAGTGCAGAAATTAGGTATGGAATGGACTCAACAAGTCGTTGGAAGTTCCCTGTAGAAATATTGAGCTATGCTGCGTCTGTAGCCGTCCATAACGGAGAAAGTGCTGGCGATGTAGAATTTTGTGCACGAACTGACCTCTCGATTAGGGTTCAAATAGCTCTGAGCACTATGGGACTTATCATCTTAGGTCATCAGTCCCCTATAACTTAGAACTACTTAAACCTAGAATGAGATTTTCACTCTGCAGCGGAGAGTGCGCTGATATGAAACTTCCTGGCAGATTAAAACTTGTGCCCGACCGAGACTCGAACTCGAGACCTTTGCCTTTCGCGGGAAAGTGCTCTACCAACTGAGCTACCGAAGCACGACTCACGCCCGGTACTCACAGCTTTACTTCTGCCAGTATCTCGTCTCCTACCTTCCAAACTTTACAGAAACTCTTCTGCGAATCTTGCAGAACTATCAGCGCACACTCCGCTGCAGAGTGAAAATCTCATTCTGGAAACATCCCCCAGGCTGTGGCTCAGCCATGTCTCCACAATATCCTTTCAGGAGTGATAGTTCTGCAAGATTCGCAGAAGAGCTTCTGTAAAGTTAGGAAGGTAGGAGACGAGATACTGGCAGAAGTAAAGCTGTGAGTACCGGGCGTGAGTCGTGCTTCGGTAGCTCAGTTGGTAGAGCACTTGCCCGCGAAAGGCAAAGGTCCCGAGTTCGAGTCTTAGTCGGGCACACAGTTTTAATCTGCCAGGAAGTTTCTTACTTAAACCTAACTAACCTAAGGACATCACACACATCCACGCCCGAGGCAGGATTCGAACCTGCGATCGTAGCGGCCGCGCGGTTCCAGACTAAAGCGCCTAGAACCGCTCGGCCACACTGGCCGGCTCCTCTCGATTATGTCCCATAAATATTCGATGGGGTTCACGTCGGGCGATCTAGGTTGACAAATCCTTCGCTCGAACAGTACAGAATGTACTTCAAACCAATCACGAACAGCTGTAGTCCAGTGAGATGGCGCATTGTCATCCATAAAAATTCCATCATTTTTGTGGAACATGAAGTCCGTGAATGACTGTAAATTCTCTCCAAGTAGCAGAACATAATCATTTCCGGTCAATAATCAGTTTAAAAAAATGTTCAAATGTGTGTGAAATCTTATGGGACTTAACTACTAATGTCGTCAGTCCCTAAGGTTACACACTACTTAACCTAAATTATCCTAAGGACAAACACACACACACCCATGCCCGAGGGAGGACTCGAACCTCCGCCGTGACCAGCCGCACAGTCCATGAGTGCAGCGCCCTAGACCGCGCGGCCAATAATCAGTTCATTTGGACCAGATTTCCTACTCGGGTGGTAAAGGATAGCAGCTCACTGATAGATAACTTCTTTATAGACCAAGATAAGTTTAACCAGATAAATGCTCAGCCTGTTGAGAATGGTCTTTCCGATCATGGTGCACAGCTAGTTAAAATATATGACATAGCTCCATTCAGCAATACTAAACAGTCCTCCAAAGTAGTACGTTCAGTCAACAATTTAACAATTGCAAATTTCAGGGAAAGCCTACACCAGTTAGACTGGGATGAGGTGTACCGTGAACCTGATGCCAATTTAAAATATAATTTATTTCATGACATTTTTGTAAATGCATTTGAAAACTGCTTCCCCAAGAAAATAGTTAAATATACTCGTAAGAAACCTTGTAACAAACCATGGCTTACTAAGGGTATAAAAATATCTTGTAACCGGAAAAGGGAAATGTATCTGACAGCAAGAAAGAGTAGTGACCCAGAAACTATCAAAAATTATAAAAACTACTGTGTTATATTAAGAAAAGTTATTAAAAAATCCAGGAGTATGTGTATCATGTCTGAAATCAGCAACTCTGATAATAAAATTAAAACAATTTGGAATATTATTAAAAGAGAAACAGGTCAACCAAGAGCAGAGGAAGACAGTATTACCATCAAATTGAATGAAAACTTTATGAACAAAAAGTCAGAAGTTGAAAATATTTTTAATAATCATTTTCTAAATGTTGTGGATATAGTAGGATCCAGGTGTTCATTAGAAGATGCTAGGCTGTTAATGGAAGAGGCCATACCTATGCAATTTGATACAATTGAAATCTCACCCACTTCTCCCTCTGAAATTAGGAAAATAATTAACTTGCTTAAAAGCAAAAACTCACATGGAATTGATGGCATTTCCAGCAAAATACTAAAAGCTTGTTCTCAACAGATAAGTAAGATTCTCAGCCACCTGTGTAATAGCTCTCTGGAACAGGGCATTTTCCCTGATAGACTGAAATATGCTATTGTTATACCTTTGCATAAAAAGGGGGATAGATCTGATGTCAACAATTACCATCCATTCTCCCTTCTAACAGCTTTATCCAAAATTTTTGAGAAAGTAATGTATTCAAGAGTAGCTTCACATGTCTGTAAAAATGAAGTACTAACAAAATGTCAGTTTGGTTTCCAGAAAGGTTTTTCAACAGAAGATGCCATATATGCTTTCACCAGTCAAATTTTGAATGATCTGAATAACCGAACACCACCCATTGGGATTTTTTGTGATCTCTCAAAGGCTTTTGATTGTGTAAATCATGAAATTCTGCTAGACAAGCTCAAGTATTGTGGCATGAGTGGGACAGTGCACAAATGGTTTAATTCGTACCTAACTGGAAGAGTGCAGAAAGTTGAAATAAGTAGTTCTCGTAACATGCAAAGATCAGCACATTCCTCAAACTGGGGGGACTATCAAGAATGGGGTTCCACAAGGGTCAGTCTTGGGTCCTTTGTTGTTCTTATTATATATTAATGACTTGCCATTCTATATTCATGAAGAGGCAAAGTTAGTTGTCTTCGCTGATGATACAAGTGTAGTAATCACACCTGAGAAACAAGAATTAACTGATGAAATTGCCAATACTGTCTTTCAGAAAATTACTAAGTGGGTCCTTGTAAACGGACTCTCTCTGAATTTTGATAAGACGCAGTACAGTTCCGTACAGTGAATGGTATGACGCCATTAATAAATATAGACCTTAATCAGAAGCATATAGCTAAGGTAGAATATTCCAGATTTTTAGGTATGTCCATTGATGAGAGATTAAATTGGAAGAAACACATTGATGATCTGCTGAAACGTTTGAGTTCAGCTACTTATGCAATAAGGGTCATTGCAAATTTTGGTGATAAACATCTTAGTAAATTAGCTTACTACGCCTATTTTCATTCATTGCTTTCATATGGCATAATATTTTGGGGTAATTCATCACTGAAGAATAAAGTATTTATTGCACAAAAGCGTGTAATCAGAATAATAGCTGGAGTCCACCCAAGATCTTCCTGCAGACATTTATTTAAGGATCTAGGGATATTCACAGTAGCTTCTCAGTATATATACTCTCTTATGAAATTTGTTATTAACAACCAAACCCAATTCAAAAGTAATAGCAGTGTGCATAACTACAATACTAGGAGAAAGGACGATCTTCACTATTCAAGATTAAATCTAACTTTGGCACAGAAAGGGGTGAATTATACTGGCACTAAAGTCTTTGGTCACTTACCAAGTAGTATCAAAAGTCTGACAGATAACCAACAAGTATTTAAGAAGAAATTAAAAGAATTTCTGAATGACAACTCCTTCTACTCCATAGAGGAATTTTTAGATATAAATTAAGAAAAAAAAACAAAAATATTAAAAAAATAAAAAAATAAAATAAAAATAAAAAATAAAGAAAAACAAAAAAACACAAAAAAATAAAGTTGTTATATTAACTTAAGTATGTTGTTAAATTAACCTAATTATGTCATGCATTGGAAAATTCGACTCGTTCCACATCATTACGAAATATCGTATTCATGATCCATGGAACTAGTATTAATCTAATCTAATCTAATCTAATCTAATCTAATCCAGAGTATCAAGTCCAGTTCATGTAGACACAGCACTCGTCTTTATGGAGCCTCCACCAGCCTGTGCAGTGCCCTGTTGGCAAGTTGGGTCTAGCTTCGTGGAGCAGTGCGCTACAGTCGGATCGTACCATCAGCTCTTACCAACTGAAATCGGCCATCGTTTTGCAGTCGTGTAGGATCGAAACGATACGATCACGAGCTCAGGAGAGGCACAGCAAGCGATATCGTGCTGAAGCAAAGGCACTCTCGTCTGTCGTCCGCTGCCATAGCCCACTAACTCCAGAGTTCGCCGTTATGTCCTAACAGATACGGTTTCGTAGAGTTGCTTGTCTGTTAGCACTGACAACTCTAGGCTAACGCCGCTGCTCTCGGATGTCAAGTGAATGCCATTGGCCACTGCCTTATCTGTGATGACTGGTAATGCCTGAAATTTAGTGTTCTCGGCACACACTTGACCCTGTGGATCTTGGAATATTCAATTCCCTAACGATTTCCGAAATGGAATGTCCCATGCGTCGAGTTCGAACTACCATTCCGGGTTCAGAATCTGTTAATTCTCGTCGTGGCGTCGCGTCGGATACGTTTTCACACGATCACCTGATTACAAACGACAGTTTCGCTTTTTATATCTTGTGTACGCGATACTGAAACGACCCCTTAGAAAAATTTATGAATTACTGTGCTGGTAAACCCCTTACGTTATTTAATTTTCAAACAGCTGAGCAAAACTGAACGTACTCAGACACTTCTCTCTTTACTTATTCTGATCATCACTAAACTGACACACAATATTTTTAGCGCAACACAATCTGGCTTTTAATAATCCCTACAAAAGAATGGCCCTGACTAACAATAACCTATACCTTTCATGAATCACTTATCTCACAGAAATCTTCGTTACTCGAACTACTGCAATACAGCGAGCGCCAATACTGCCAGCTAAATAAAAGATTCTAACTACTGAAGGCACTAACTACTGACAGGCATAGTCGGCAAATGAAAGATTTTCATGCAGAACAAACAATGTATTTACGTTAATAGTGTTCAAAAGTCATTATATATATATCAGCTCATGACATCCAGTCTTACAAATTTACTGTCTCTGATGGACACACGTCCATATCATCCGCTCTCAAAACTCCGCCATCTCTCTCCCCACATCGACCACTGCTGGCGGCTCACCCCCAACTGCGCAACGCTGCACACAGCACAGGCAGTGATTTTCATACAGAGCGCTACGTGGCGTTACCAATATAAAAACCTAAACAGCCTACTTACAATACTACCGTTATCAGCGTACGTGAATATCGCTATTCTAATAACTTCATCTCAGTGTGTGTACATTAAATGAGTTTTACGTTTTAAACCATTCTGAATAGGACATGTGTCCGTATGCAGTTCTCTGCTTCAAACGAACGTCTCTGTCATTTCTGTAAATACCCTCCATTCCTCCGGGGAGACTCTGAATAGTGCATAAGCAGCATTGGTCCTAACACCGTTCCCTGAGGCATGCCTGAAGATACTTCTACGCCTGTCGATCCAAGAATTGATTCTGTGTCCTTGTTGCCAGGGAACCCTAACTCTAATCACAAATTTCGCTTAACATGTGAGATACGCTTACTAATAAGCGTTTGTGTCTTACTGAGTGAAATGCCGTTCCCAAAGTTCCTCTGCGGTAAACGTGACGAAAGTAAGTGATGAAATTTTTCCCTTTGTCATTGAGATTGGCGTATTTGTCGGAGGAAGGAATTGAGAGAGAACGTGGACATGTTTGAAAAAGAACAAAATTCCCTTGCAAGTACATTGGAGGAGCGATAAACTGCGCTGATATTGGAGTTGTACAGCACGTCGCTTAATCTGGCTGAATGAGATGCTTGACTTTCAATATCATTTTAATACCGCCGCGCGGCTGCGAGAATTCCGTTATTCCTTTCCGCTCGCGCTGGTAATTAATGTTTCCGGCTGGAGGTATTAACTACGGAAAGCAGGTCGCGATATTAAAGCTTCGATCGCACTCCTGTCGTGAAAAAAAAAGAAGCTTTCGATTTCATGTAAATGGAGTCGTATTTACCATTACATTTTCGTGAGAGCCATTTTGAAGCACTTCGTTTGGAAAAAAAAAGGGAGGCAGGTGGGAGGGAGCTTATGAAATTTCACTTACCTGCTCCATGTCGGAATTATTTGACGAGAAGGCCGGTTGGAGAACCCTCAAGTTCTCTCTGTCTGCTTTCATTCCAACCCGTGTCAACTCTCACCGCTGCACCCTCCTTGGTAAGCTTTGAGCTCCTATTAATCTCACGTCTGGAACCAATCCGGACGATGTCTTTCTCTGTATTTACATGTCAGTTCTGCGAACGTTAAAGTCCACGGCGGTGCGTCAATTTTCTTTGCGCAAGGGCCGTCTCTTATAGGAGGTGCAGGGTAAGCATAATATCTTTCCCTGATTACATAACTTTATATCTAAGAAACTATGGTCGATTTAGCCATGCGGTTTGTTACGTTTCGCAGCTAAATACTTTACGTTTTCGTGGGTATACGACGGGAAGTCAAAAAAGGCATATTTATTCTAGTGATAGAAAACTGAAACATCCATTATTTTTCTATGTAACCTCCTGGCACATCAGCGAACTTTGTCCAACGTTTCACAAGCTTTTTGGTTGCGCCAGTAACCAGTTTTGAACCGCATCAATGACTGCTGCATCGGTTGCAGGTCTTCTTCCCCTAAGCGCTTCCTTCAATGATCCAAACATGGGAAATAGCTTGGAGCCAAGTTCTACATGTACATATCCATCTACATATATACTCCGCTAGCCACCAACCGGTGTGTGGCGGAGGGCACAATTCGCGCCAACGTCATATTTCCCTCCCTCTGTTCCACTCGCGGATCGCGCGAGGGAAAAACGACTGTCTGAATGCCTGAGTACGAGCTCTAACTTCCCTTATCTTTGAATGGTGATCATTGCGCGATTTGAGAGTTGGTGGTAATAATATATGCTCTACATCCTCGTTGAAGATCGGATTTCGGAATTTAGTGAGCAGCCCCTTCCGTTTAGCGCTCCGTCTATCTGCAAGTGTGTCCCACTTCAAACTTTCTATGAGATTGGGAACGCTCTCGCGATGGATAAATGTACCATTCACGAATCTTGCCGCTCTTCTCTGGACCTTCTCAATCTCTTGAATCAGACCCAACTGGTAAGGGTCCCATACAGACGAACAATACTCTAATACTGGACGAACTAATGTATTGTAAGCTATTTCCTTTGTTGAAGTACTGCATCTCTTCAAGATTATACCAATAAACTGCAATCTAGAATTTGCCTTACCCGTTACTTGTGTAATCTTATCATTCTATTTGAGATCATTTCGAATAGTCACATCCAGGTTTCCACTGTCCGTTTGGCAGATCATGGCCGAGCGTTATCTTGATGCAGGATGAAATGTTTTCGCAGTTTTCTGCGACGTTTGGTTCTTATTGCAGGTTCCAGTTTAGTCCGCAACAACAGTAGTTCTCAGTGTCCACAGTTTCGCTTCTTGGTGTGAAATGAACGGCTACTACCCCTTCATGTCCCAGGATAGTGTTAGCATATTCTTACCAGCTAATTCTGGACGTTTAAATTTTTTAACTTTTGATGATGGTGGGTGTTTCCACACCAAGCTCGCAGCCTTACATCCCGGTTCGTGATGTTGCACCCGCGTGTCGTCTGCAGTAACGATTTGCTGTAAAAAAAGCATCTCTCTCGCGATGATAAGAGACCAGATGTTAAAGAAAGATGTCCATCCTTTATGCTGTATGCTGCATTCGCGGCGGCGCGCTTCCTTTCGTCCTTTTTACCTGCATCTACCTGTAAACCCGTCGCAGCAGATCGCCGGTAGGAAAGCCGAGCAGAAACTTACCGTACTGTGACTCGCACCAGGGTGCATACAACGTAACTGTTCGAAGAATCGGGAAAAGGTCTTACTTTTGAATGAAAGTCAGAAGAATTTGAGATCAAGAGTGGTGTTAAACAGGGAGATGGGTTGTCTCCATTGTTGTTCAGTATAGCACTGGACGAAGTGATCAGGCAGTGGAGAGCAATAAACGCCCGTAACAAGACAAAGACATTAAATACTACTGCAGAGTGGGAAACACCGGAAGGCACTGTCCAAATGGAGGACAAACAGGGAGGATAAAGAATATGAGGTCAGCCTTCTGCATGACGAGAGACGTATACAATAAAAAGAATATATCCACAGAGGCAAAGATAAGCCACTAAAAGGCAACGGTGGGGAATGCAGTATTATATGCTGCTGAGACGATGACACTAGGAATAAATGGGGTAGAACAACTACAGAAAGAAGAGAGAAAAATACTGAGAATAATACTAGGTCCCAAAAAGAGGTGGAGAGAGGTGGATGCGAAGACCTATGTACAGGAACATGAGAACAATATCCGGGGAAATCAGAGTGAAAAGGGCGAGGTTTGCTGGACATGTAGTTAGAATGAGTATGGACAGAATGACGAAGAGTGTGTGGGAAACAACAGGGAGGAGAAGGGGGAAGACAGGAACCAAGTGTGTTGTTGAACTTCGGAAGGACTGGTTGGCATTGGTGATCTAGGTCGAACGAAAGGAAAATTGGAGGAACAAATATACACCGACCAGTATGCCGGAGACCAATGGCAGAGAAGAATACAGGAAAAGATTAGAGTGTCACCAGTGGAGGCGACAGGAGAAACGGAAACTGAAGATCTCGAAAGAATAGCGGCAGAGAAGAAGAGAAAGAATGAAGAGGTTCTGGGAGAAGAAGAGGAAAATGCAGTCTACGAAGGGGCTACCCGTGGTCCTACAGAGGCCGTAACGCAAGAAGAAGAAGAAGAAGAAGAAGAAGAAAGGTGGAAATACTGGCAAAACTTCGGCATAATCTGAACCCTGATAATGTACACGTTCATTGCCAAGCCCGAGCTAATCTTAACACAGCCACGCACAAACCCTTTATGGTAACATATTTCCCGAAATCTGAACAGCTACTAAGCACGGATTGTTCTTAAATGAAAATGTTCGCCGTACAATTATGTTTATCGACGTCTAGTGTAATCAAGTTTTTAGTCACCGGTCTGCTCAATATGCCACGCGGAATTACTGTCTTTCGTCAGACACAAAATTACTTAAAAAATCCGTTGTTGTTGTTGTTGTGGTCTTCAGTCCTGAGACTGGTTTGATGCAGCTCTCCATGCTAATCTATCCTGTGCAAGCTTTTTCATCTTCCAGTACCTACTGCAACCTACATCCTTCTGAATCTGCTTAGTGTATTCATCTCTTGGTCTCCCTCTACGATTTTTACCCTCCACGCTGCCCTCCAATACTAAATTGGTGATCCCTTGATGCCTCAGAACATGTCCTACCAACCGATCCCTTCTTCTGGTCAAGTTGCGCCACAAACTTCTCTTCTCCCCAATCCTACTCAATACTTCCTGATTAGTTATGTGATCTACCCATCTAATCTTCAGCATTCTTCTGTAGCACCACATTTCGAAAGCTTCTATTCTCTTCTTGTCCAAACTATTTATCGTCCATGTTTCACTTCCATACATGGCTACACTCCATACAAATACTTTCAGAAATGACTTCCTGACACTTAAATCAATACTGGATGTTAACAAATTTCTCTTCTTCAGAAACGCTTTCCTTGCCATTGCCAGTCTACATTTTATATCCTCTCTACTTCGACCATCATCAGCTATTTTGCTCCCCAAATAGCAAAACTCCTTTACTACTTTAAGTGCCTCATTTCCTAATCTAATTCCCTCAGCATCACCCGACATAATTAGACTACATTCCATTATCTTTGTTTTGCTTTTGTTGATGTTCATCTTATATCCTCCTTTCAAGACACTGTCCATTCCATTCAACTGCTCTTCCAAGTCCTTTGCTGTCTCTGACAGAATTACAATGTCATCGGCGAACCTCAAAGTTTTTATTTCTTCTCCATGAATTTTAATACCTACTCCGAATTTTTCTTTTGTTTCCTTTACTGCTTGCTCAATATACAGATTGAATA
The DNA here is from genome assembly GCF_023864345.2 of Schistocerca serialis cubense. NCBI lineage: Eukaryota > Metazoa > Arthropoda > Insecta > Orthoptera > Acrididae > Schistocerca > Schistocerca serialis. Next base: position 56,056,873 of record NC_064649.1, on the reverse strand, counting down.
ACATCGGGGAGAGGCTACAACCCTGTCTTACTCCCTTCCCAACCACTGCTTCCCTTTCATGCCCCTCGACTCTTATAACTGCCATCTGGTTTCTGTACAAATTGTAAATAGCCTTTCGCTCCCTGTATTTTACCCCTGCCACCTTTAGAATTTGAAAGAGAGTATTCCAGTCAACATTGTTAAAAGCTTTCTCTAAGTCTACAAATGCTAGAAACGTAGGTTTGCCTTTCCTTAATCTTTCTTCTAAGATAAGTCGTAAGGTCAGTATTGCCTCACGTGTTCCAGTGTTTCTACGGAATCCAAACTGATCTTCCCCGAGGTTGGCTTCTACTAGTTTTTCCATTCGTCTGTAAAGAATTCGTGTTAGTATTTTGCAGCTGTGACTTATTAAGCTGATAGTTCGGTAATTTTCACATCTGTCAACACCTGCTTTCTTTGGGATTGGAATTATTATATTCTTCTTGAAGTCTGAGGGTATTTCGCCTGTCTCATACATCTTCCTCACCAGATGGTAGAGTTTTGTCAGGACTGGCTCTACCACGGCCGTCAGTAGTTCCAAAGGAATATTGTCTACTCCGGGGGCTTTGTTTCGACTCAGGTCTTTCAGTGCTCTGTCAAACTCTTCATGCAGTATCATATCTCCCATTTCATCTTCATCTACATCCTCTTCCATTTCCATAATATTGTCCTCAAGTACATCGCCCTTGTATAGACCCTCTATATACTCCTTCCACCTTTCTGCTTTCCCTTCTTTGCTTAGAACTGGGTTTCCATCTGAGCTGTTGATATTCATACAAGTCGTTCTCTTATCTCCAAAGGTCTCTTTAATTTTCCTGTAGGCGGTATCTATCTTAGCCCTAGTGAGATAGGCCTCTACATCCTTACATTTGTCCTTTAGCCATCCCTGCTTAGCCATTTTGCATTTCCTGTCGATCTCATTTTTGAGACGTTTGTATTCCTTTTCGCCTGTTTCACTTACTGCATTTTTATATTTTCTCCTTTCATCAGTTAAATTCAATATTTATTCTGTTACCCAACGATTTCTACTAGCCCTCGTCTTTTTACCTACTTGATCCTCTGCTGCCTTCACTACTTCATCCCTCAAAGCTACCCATTCTTCTTCTACTGTATTTATTTCCCCCATTCCTGTCAATTGCTCCCTTATGCTCTCCCTGAATCTCTGTACAACCTCTGGTTCTTTTAGTTTATCCAGGTCCCATCTCCTTAAATTCCCACCTTTTTGCAGTTTCTTCAGTTTTAATCTACAGGTCATAACCAATAGATTGTGGTCAGAGTCCACATCTGCCCCTGGAAATGTCTTACAATTTAAAACCTGGTTCCTAAATCTCTGTCTTACCATTATATAATCTATCTGATACCTTTTAGTATCTCCAGGGTTCTTCCATGTATACAACCTTCTTTCATGATTCTTAAACCAAGTGTTAGTTATGATTATGTTGTGCTCTGTGCAAAATTCTACCAGGCGGCTTCCTCTTTCATTTCTGTCCCCCAATCCATGTTCACCTACTATGTTTCCTTCTCTCCCTTTTCCTACCCTCGAATTCCAGTCATCCATGACTATTAAATTTTCGTCTCCCTTCACAATCTGAATAATTTCTTTTATTTCATCATACATTTCTTCAATTTCTTCGTCATCTGCAGAGCTAGTTGGCATATAAACTTGTACTACTGTAGTAGGTGTGGGCTTCGTATCTATCTTGGCCGTACATTCTAAAAAAAACACACCGGAATATATATGCCTTCACTTTAAAGCACTTTTGAAACATGTAGCACAACTAAAACCGGCAGATTATAACTTCCTTCTGAGCTCATACTACACACAACCTTACCATTGAAAGGCTAGGCTCCGACCTCTTTACACTGCTGTAAGCATTCTATATCTTCAAGAGAAAAGACGTGCGAAGAGTACTCCGTTCTGATTGCTCAGTTTTATTTAAGGCCAATAGAAAAACATTATTCTCCCACGTTAGTCAGCGCTTTTCATGACTAACAAATCAACAAATAACACACTTTCGAACTGTACTTTCTCCCGAAATAAATATTTAACATTCTGATATTTTGTGTATACTTTTCGTCATTAGCTATTCTCATTTGCACTACAATTAGCGTTCCCTCTACCATAAACTTACTTAACATATTACGATACAAAATTCCCCGTCGTTTGCATTCACACTGTCTTAAAACTTTCTCACACTAGTTTGTACTGCGTTCATCAGTAGAACAATAATCTACAGATTTACTTTAGACCACATTCACGCATCATTCACACTAGTAAAAGCATATACAAAACTGTACAGACATAAATAAACAAAAAAGCCTTCAATAAATAAACAGAACAGTTCACAGAAACATTATCTTGACCTGTTTCTTGAATGTCCTCTAGCAGATGAAAATTAGAACTACGTACACGACTGAACTCGGTTCAGAACATCTGTCACTGTGCACAGGCTCTAGACAGGAGCGATATAAGGCGCCACGACTCGCTTTGATAATTCTTTCGGTACGCACCATGCACACACTTTCCGAAAATTTAGCTTTTCGTGTAAGATGGAATACGCTGATCCATGACTCATGCGTAAAGTATTGTCGATTTCTTCCATTGTGATTCTTCTGTTTTCCATCACCATGTCCTCAACGACTTCTAAATCGTCCTCAGTTGTTCACGTCGATGGCCGGCCAGATCTTTCCTCGTCACATCGAGAAGTCCTTCGCTGTTTGAAGCGCTCTGTCCATTCGTAGACCTTGCTTCGCGATAAACGGCTGTCACTATACTGCGCTTGCATTCGTCCTTCCGCAAACAAAAAGCAAATCACTGTCCTCATTTCCTCGTTGGTGCAGACCGACAATGGGCCGCCCATGTTTCACAGTCTGCTACAATATGACTACTACCTCGGGAATAAGAGAGACCGTTGTATAGTACTGTTGCAGACGACAATACTTCTGCCCTTGATACTAGCAGTGTTATCAAGCCACAGGGCGAGAAACTGCAAACGTTTCTTCTCTTTGTGACTTACCCTCGTACGTCTACATATACTGTGACAGCTCACTTACAGGAATTTCAACCGTGGCTCGTGTTTCAACAAGGTACTGCATCACCGCGATGGGGGTTATTTGTTCGCCAGCTCCTGGATGAAAGCTTCCCACACAGATGGATCAGTAGAGACGATCCCACATACAGGCCTCCAAGTTCGTCAGGAATAACCCTTATCGATATTTTTGTCGTGTTGTTAGCGGCAATGTGTTCCTTCCGCCATAGCCGATGAGCAAACTCTTTCACTACGAATACGAGTTGAAGTAAAGGAGGTCACAGAAGACATGATAGTGAAGACGAGGAGAGAAATTATCAACCAAAAACCAGAGCAGGCTGAAATTTCTCATAATTAGAGATTGGTGGGAATGATCCGTATTTTCTACAAAGCATCTTTTAATAGCCAAGATCGCATTCTAATCTATTTATTCCCGAAGACCGGTTTCAACAGTTAAGACCTTCATTGTCTGCTCTTCAAAGAACCTGGTGATACAAGCCCTATTCGATAGTGACTATATCACACACACTATGTTGACATGATTGCGATCTTCATCACACAAAATTTCTTCAAAATGGAGATGTTACAGCTACCACTATCAATCAACCGCATAGCTGTATCTAATATATCTACTCCCGAACAGGCCATGGAGGCCGCAACGGTACTGACCGGCCGCCGTGTCATCCTCAGCTCATAGACCTGCCCCCTCCTGCTGAGGTGTCCTACTCCTTCCAGGACTCCCCCACTCGTGAGTAATAAGCTTTAACGTCCCTAAAAGTATGATCAGTTATTTCAAACGTCATCCTATCGAGACGTCGGCGTCCTGGAAATGTCTCTCGATCCCAACGTTGGGCACCATGGCCATTACAATCTGCTAATCCGTACAGGAAATGGGCATCTGCCATCTCCGTACTTGTTTACACTTTCATGGCATTGTACCGGAAACGAAATCTGTTGTGAACACTGAACAGATGATGCTACGTGCTACAGCGAGGGGGTTAGTCGGATGTCAAGACAAGCACTGAAGTGAGCCACACTTTAACGTTACCTTCTTTCCATTCGAACAAAAAACACTAACGGTGAATCTCAGAATTACAGCTTCCTAACATTCTAACCATATATAACTGAGAGGTTGTTCTGAACATTTCATGTAAGAAAACGATTCACGTAACGCTATTACTTTTTGTTTCTGTCTGTTTACAATGATTAATGTAATTATGCAGAGAAGTAGAGTAAGAACAGTAGCATGCATATTAAACATTTCCGGAACGATTTCGTACAACAAATTTAAGTCCTGTATGGATGAGGAATGTTTGCTGTAAGTTTGGCCACAACTTTTTGTTACATCGTGTATAATGTATATGAAATATAGAACAAAGCACGAAGAAGGTACTGTGATGTTTAGAATAGTCGACAAGAAGCATTTTTTAACGAAATCTTGCCACTCGCAAATAAAGTTGTACCACATTAGGATGTAAAAAGACTGTACGCCATATAAACATACGAAATGAAAGTTTAAGTAAAATTATGAAAATACATAAAAGAAAAATTATCATAAAATTTTAAAGTTAAAATTTACAGACTATTACATCTAAAAATAGAAATGTGCTAAATTATTAAAAAAATCTGTTACATCGAAATGATAGAACTGTTACATAATAGAATTACACACTAGAACTCTTAAGCGGTATCCATTAAATGGAAGTGTATCGATAATCAAAAATAAAACTAAAAAACAGAATTTTCATCATCATCGCTTTTAAATCATTTAACAGAAAATTAAATTTTGGACGGAAAAGTATAACTACAATGAAGTTAACAGCGACGATACCTTGGGTAACAAAGGAAATACTTCCATTGATCGACGAGAGAAGTAAATACAGAAATACTGAAGAGGAAAAGACTTCCCACTGTCCTGAAAAACTATATTTATTTTCCCACGAAACATCTTTCGGCTTCTCAGGGCGTCTTCAGGTGACAAGATGGCCTGAGGAGCCGAAAGTCCGTTCGTGAGAAAATAAATACAGTTTTTCAGAACATTAGGAAGTGTTTCCCTCTCTAATATTATTATTATATTCTGCAAAGCACCGACGGAAAAATCAGTAAATATTAAATACAGAAATGTTCAGGTAAAGACTTAAACACAGCAACAGAAATACTTTCGGAATGAAATAAGTAGTGAGTGGAACAGCCAAGGTCAAATGGCTGCAGGTTAGATGTGAAGAAATCGACAAATAAATGATCGTCCTGAGGACTGACCCAAATATAGAAAAATCAAAAACAAGCATGGTAACGTTAGGTTATTAGAATTCGACTGTTAAAGGCCGAGGAGAGAGGATCTGTCGACCTGAAAAAAGCGTCCGACAACGTAAAATGGTACAAGCTGTTCGAAATTATGATAAATATAGCTAAAATACACTACTGCCTATCAAAATTGATACACCAAGAAGAAATGCAGATGATAAACGAGTATTCATTGGACAAGTATATTATACTAGAACTGAGTCAAACAGAGCTTGGATGGCGTGTACGGGTACAGCTGCCCATACAGCTTCAACACGATACCACAGTTCATCAAGAGTAGTGACTGGCGTATTGTGACGAGCCAGTTACTCGGCACCATTGACGAGACGTTTTCAATTGGTGAAAGATCTGGAGAATGTGCTGGGGAGGGCAGCAGTCGAACATTTTCTGTATCCACAAAGGCCCGTACAGGACCTGCAACATGAGGTCGTGCATTATCCTGCTGAAATGTAAGGTTTCACAGGGATCGAATGAAGGTTAGAGCCACGGGTCGTAACACATGTGAAATGTAACGTCCACTGTTCAAAGTGCCGTCAATCCGAACAAGAGGTGACCGAGACGTGTAACCGATGGCACCCCATACCATCACCCCGGGTGATACGCCAGTATGGCGATGACGAATACACGCCTCTAATGTGCGTTCACCGCGATGTCGCCAAACACGGATGCGACCATCATGATGCTGTAAACAGAACTTGGATACATCCGAAAAAACGACGTTTTGCCATTCGTTCTCCCAGGTTCGTCGTTGAGTACACCATCGCAGGCGCTCCTGTCTGTGATGCTGCGTCAAGGGTAACCGCAGCCACGGTCTCCGAGCTGATAGTCCATGCTGCTGCAAACGTCTTCGAACTGTTCGTGCAGATGGTTGTTGTCTTGCAAACGTCCCCGTCTGTTGACTCAGGGATCGAGACGTGGCTGCACGATCCGTTACAGTCATGCGGATAAGTTGCCTATCATCTCGACTGCTCACCACCGGTAGCTGAGTGGTCAGCGCGACAGACTGTCAATCCTAAGGGCCCGGGTTCGATTCCCGGTTGGGTCGGAGATTTTCTCTGCTCAGGGACTGGGTGTTGTGTTGTCCTAATCATCATCATTTCATCCTCATCGACGCGCAAGTCGCCGAAGTGGCGTCAAGTCGAAAGACTTGCACCAGGCGAGCGGTCTAACCGACGGGAGGCCCTCGTCACACGACATTTCATTTCATCTCGACTGCTAGTGATACGAGACCATTGGGATCCAGCACGGCGTTCCGTATTACCCTCCTGAACCCACCGATTCCATATTCTGCTAACAGTCATTGGATCTCGACCAACGCGAGCAGCAGTGTGGCGATACGATAAACCGCAATCGCGATAGGCTACAATCCGACCTTTCTCAAAGTCGGAAACGTAATGGTACGCATTTCTCCTCCTTACACGAGGCATCACAACAACGTTTCACCAGGCAACGCCGGTCAACTGCTGTTTGTGTATGAGAAATCGTTTGGAAACTTTCCTCATGTGAGCACGTTGTAGGTGTCGCCACCAGCGCCAACCTTGTGTGAATGCTCTGAAAAGCTAATCATTTGCACATCACAGCATCTTCTTCCTGTCGGTTAAATTTCGCATCTGTAGCATGTCCTATAGTGCTCAGAGCCATCTGAACCGTTTTTTGTTCTCTTTCAAAATATTTATGGAGTTACGAAATTTCTGGTCAAGTTAACATACATGTCGAACTCTCCAGTGTCCCGATTGAGTATTTAGTTTGCATTGCGAGACACGTGCCGATTTATCTGAAGCTGCCTCATAAATAGGCGACAGCTTTTTCCCTGCTACAGTTGGGCTCTCTTTCTTGTTTAGTCCATATTCCCCAATTCTTAATTTCTTCTCAATCTCCTTGAAGTCTGGATTGTCCGTTTTGCTTTTCCCAGTGTTATGATAAATGAGCTGCAGTGAAAGTACCTACACAGGCATCTAAAAATTCTGGAACATTCATAATTTCGCGCCAGTGGTGTGTTGGAGCGAAATGCGGTTGGCATCCCTGCACGAGCATGTGTTCAATGTATAACTGCCTGAAATTTCATTTTTGTGTGTCTGTTAGTTATTATTCAGTGCCGTATTGAGCAGAAGGTTGTATCGCAGTGTTTGTGAATTTCGAGATGGCAGATTTAGAGGAGCAACGCTCTGCATTAAATTCTGCGTGTAACTCGAGTAAACTTTTACAGCGACACACGAAATGATGCAGAAAGCCCAAGGTGATGCGTGAAATGGTTCAAATGGCTCTGAGCACTGTGGGACTCAACTTCTGAGGTCATTAGTCCCCTAGAACTTAGAATTAGTTAACTAACCTAAGGACATCACACACATCCATGCCCGAGGCAGGATTCGAACCTGCGACCGTAGCGGTCTCGCGGTTCCAGACGGCCACTTCGGTCGGCGGTGATGAGTGCTTAAGCCGTACTCGGTGTTACGAACGGCTCACACGGTTTAAAAATGGCCGGACGGAAGTTAAAGGCGACCCTCGTTCAGGACGCCCTTTCACGTCTACAGACGACGCTCATGTCAGAAACGTCAAAGAAATTGTGGGAGAGAATCGAAGTCCGACTGTCCGAGAGATTGTAGAAGAATGTTGAATCATATCATGATATCCTGACACAGCATCTTGGAATGCATCGTGTTGCCGCCAAGTTCGTCCCATGTGTCAGAAGTACCTTCGTCTCGCAATGTGTGAAGAGATTTTGGATCGCGCAAATGAGATTTTCCTTAAGAGAATCATAACTGATGATGAGACGTGGGTCTATGGTTGTGATGCAGAGAGCGCCTTTCAATCTTCACAGTGGACTGGGTAAGGTTCCCCAGGACCAAAAAAGCTCGTCATATCAGGTCACATGTTTGACTCTGAAAGACTGGTTGAACATGATCTCGTGAAACAGGGACGAACTGTTAATCGATGGTACTATCGGGACGTGTTGTGATGCCTGCGAGAAAATGTGAGGAGCAAACGGCCCGAAATGTGGCGAGACAATTCATTACTCTTGCCTCAGGATAACGCACCCGCACATTCATCCCTGTTGGTGCGTGACTATTGTACAGAAAACGAAATTACTGTGCTGTCTCATCCTCCGTCTTCCCCAGACCTGGCCCCTCTGTACTTTTTTCTATTTCCAGAGTTGAATACCCTGTTGAAAGGACGAAGATTTGCAACGATAGAAAGAAAAATCGCAGACGGCGCTTCGCGCGATAGAGCACGATGCGTACCAAGACTGCTTGTCGAAATGGAAATGACGTCGTGAGCGGTGTAGGAATTGTTTAGGAGAATTTTTCGAAGGAGAGCATGCACCACAACGCCCGCCCGGCTAGCCGCGCGGTCTAACGCACTGCTTCCCGAGCGGGAAGACGTGACGGTCCCCGGCACGAATCCGCCTGGCGGATTAGTGTCGAGGTCCGGTGTGTGCCGGCCAGCCTGTAGATGGTTTTTAAGGCGGTTTTCCATCTGCCTCGGCGAATGCAGGCTGGTTCCTCTTATTCCGCCTCAGTTACACTATATCGGCGATTGCTGCGCAAACGCTGCCTTCGCGTATGCATAAACCATAATTACTCTACCACGCAAACATTTGAGGTTACGCTCGTCTGGTGTGAGACGTTTCTGGATGGGTGGTGAGGGGTTGGTGGGGGGTAAGGAGATCCACTGGGGGCCGAACCTCATAATAACCCTGGGTTCGGTGTGGGGCGGCGGTGGGGTGGGTGGACTGCTGTGGTCTTTTGTGGGGTTGTGAACCACTGAGGGCTACTGTGGGACGAAGCCTCTCGATCGTTGCTAGGTCCCCGCTTCAAAACACATACACACACACATGCACAACAATAATGTGTAAACGCAGAAAAATTTTGTTGACCTCGTAATCAGCTTTTACTGACAGCGCAACCTGTTCTGAGGTGCAGCAGGCTGAATGATGGTAGTGAAGCTTACCAGATTTGTGGAAACCCAAGCTGGCCTGCTTTTTTTAACCACTGTGCTTCACTACACGTCCACTCCCGTGCCTCTGATGCTGCTGTCATAGTTGCGGTGAAGGCAGGGCAGGCAGTCGAGAAGTAGAATTTACACACCTCTGTCGGATCTTAATCTGAGCCTGCTCAATGTACAGATCGAATAACACGGTGGATTGGCTAAAAATCTACCTCAGACTCTTTTCAATTACTGCTTACCTTCGTAAATATTGATCCACAGTGCTAGCATTACGACAGTTTCTGTAGTCAAACAGTTCATTTTCGCAACCTATCATACAGTCTGCACCACAGGAGTGCGACTAGCTGTGACGTCAAAGGGCTTGCGCACAAGATGCCGTCCAGCGATGCGGCACAGCCACTAAAATCTCTCTCGAAGCTTCCATCTTCCGTCCCGGCAGCTGCGCCTAATGGTCCCTCATTCAAACTTGGCTTCGGGCCACAGTCTCGCTAATGCCTTTTTGCCCGAGATAGAAAATTTAAGACCGCGATTATCGACAAAAACCGGTCTTGTGCTTTTCCCATCATGCAAAAAAGCGTCAATAAAACGTCATTAACTCCTCATATCGCCACTCCGTGTAATGACACGGTTTATAATGTGCGTTTGAAGAGCGCATTTACGGATTGATTAAACAGCGGCTTGTAACAGTCCCGGTTGCCTGGCTGTAACTTTTATTCTGTCCAAGGCAGACGCTACAGTCGCTGTTTTTTGCTACATTTCCTGGCACTCTAATCAGTATTAATTGAAGCTCGTTGTGAGACGCAGTCGGATTAAATCAGGCGATGCTACCTCCAAAATAGAAAGGGTATAACATAGAGCTTTCAAACAGCTAGAAAAGCATTTTCAGCATCTTAATTGTGGATGACGTACTGCCACTGTGATTTAAATTGGAATTTATCTGGTAGTAAATACGCAACCAGTCGCTTTTTTACGATTTATTCAACCATGGACACGTTTCCGAGCCACTGCAGCTTCATCTTCAGATGGAGGTGTTACAAGAACATTATGTTGTGGACCGAGTGTAGCTAGATGCAGTGCTGGTGGAAATGACCGAAATTTGGTAATCGGTGACGTAACATTTACGAACCCGAAAGGTTTTTATGTCGTAGGTACTTACAGTACACTGCCTTGTGGTATTCACATCAGATTGCCTCTTGTAATGTGCATTACTGAGCTATGTACACAAACAAACACAGAATGTAGCTACATTTGGTTTTACCCTGGCTCACAGGATGTAAACATTCGATGTTTTTACAAAGAACATGAATATGACAGATACTACGCTTTACTGCATAATAGTCTTTGACAAGAGATGTGTTGTATTATGGTACAAATATTACTTTATAATTTCAGAAGAACTGGATGACTTACTCAAGGGAAACAGCTTCACAAATTGAACAACTCAATAACGCGTTGGTACCCCTCTGGTCCTTATGCAAGTACTTATTCGGAGAGAGACTGAACGACAGAGATATTGGATGCCCTCCTGAGGCACATCGTGTCAAATTCTGTCCAACTGGCGCATTAGAGTGTCAGAATGCCGAGCTGGTTGGAGGACCCTGCCCAGAATCCTCCGAACGTTCTCAGTTGTGAAGAGATCCGGCGATCTTTCTGCCCAAGGTCGGGTTTGGCATGCACCAAGATAAATAGTAGAACCTCTAGTCGTGTGGGGACGGGCATTATCTTGCTGAAACGTGAACCCAGGATGGCTTGCCATGAATGACGACAAAACGGGGCGTAGAGTATCGTTGACGTACAGATGTGCTGTAATGGTGTCATGGATAACAACCAAAGGAGTCCTGCTATGAAAAGAAGTGCCACCACAGATTTCACTCTTAGTTGTCAAGCCGTATGGCGGGTGACAGTCACTGCCGTCTGGGGCGTTACCAGACGTGTTCTGCTGGTCATCGCAGCTCAGTTCAAAGGGAAACTGATAACTGTAGACAATTGTACTCCAGTCGATGAGATACAAACATACCGCCGTTTGAGTCTCGTAGAGATTCCCGTATGGAGGACATAGTGACAGACATCCCTGGGGTTGTGAAGCAGCTGAATGGGATTCCAATTCGGTTTTACAGAGAGTACTGTACCGCATTGGCTCCTTACTTAGCTTGCATTTATCGCGAATCTCTTGCCCAACGTAAAGTCCAGAGCGACTGGAAAAAAGCGCAAGTGACGCCAGTATATAAGAAGGGTAGAAGGACGGATCCTCAAAATTACAGACCAATATCCTTAATATCGGATTCTCGAACATATACTCAGTTCGAATATAATGAATTTCCTTGAGGCAGAGAAGTTGCTGTCCATGCATCAGCACGGCTTTAGAAAGCATCGCTCCTGCGAAACACAATTCGCCCATTTTTCACATATCATCTTCCGAACCATGGATGAAGGGTATTAAACGGATGCCATATTCGTTGACTACCGGGAAGCGTTTGACTCGGTGCCCCACTGCAGACTCCTAACTAAGGTACGATCATATGGGATTGGCTCCCAAGTATGTGAGTGGCTCGAAGACGTCCTAAGTAATAGAACCCAGTACGTTGTCCTCGATGGTGAGAGTATCATCTGAGGTGAGGGTATCATCAGGAGTGCCCCAGGGATGTGTGGTGGGTCCGCTGTTGTTTTCTATCTACATAAATGATCTTTGGGATAGGGTGGATAGCAATGTGCGGCTGTTTGCTGATGATGCTGTGGTGTACGGGAAGGTGTCGTCGTTGAGTGACTGTAGGAGAATACAAGATGACTTGGGCAGGATTTGTGATTGGTGTAAATAATGGCAGCTAACTCTAAATATAGATAAATGTAAATCAATGCAGATGAATAGGAAAAAGAATCCCGTAATGTTTGAATACTCCATTAGTAGTGTAGCGCTTGGTACAGTCACGTCGATTAAATATTTGGGCGTAACATTGCAGAGCGATATGAAGTGGGACAAGCATGTAGTGGCAGTTGTGGGGAAGGCGGATAGTCGTCTTCAGTTCATTGGTAGAATTTTGGGAAGATGTGGTTCATCTGTAAAGGAGACCGCTTATAAAACACTAATACGACCTATTCTTGAGTACTGCTCGAGCGTTTGGGATCCCTATCAGGTCGGATTGAGGGAGGACATAGAAGCAATTCAGAGGCGGGCTGCTAGATTTGTTACTGGTAGGTTTGATCATCACGCGAGTGTTACGGAAATGCTTCAGGAACTCGGGTGGGAGTCTCTAGAGGAGAGGAGGCGTTCTTTTCGTGAATCGCTACTGAGGAAATTTAGAGAAGCAGCATTTGAGGCTGACTGCAGTACAATTTTACTGCCGCCAACTTACATTGCGCGGAAGGACCACAAAGATAAGATAAGAGAGATTAGAGCTCTTACAGAGGCATATAGGTAATGATTTTTCCCTCGTTCTGTTTGGGAGTGGAACAGGGAGAGAAGATGCTAGTTGTGGTGCGAGGTACCCTCCGCCACGCACCGTATCGTACAGTGGTGGGAGACCAAACTGACTGTCATTCTTATGAAAAGGTTTCCCACGTCATTATGGCGTCTCGACGGGAATTAAGAGACTCTGTACTTGGCATGGTAGTTGGAGCTAGATGCATAAGACATTCCATTTCGGAAATTTATAGAATTCAAATTCACAGTGTCAAGAGTATGAAGAGAACACCAAATTTCAAGAATTACGTCTCACCACGGACAAGGTAGTGGCCGACGGCCTTCACTTAACATCGTTTGCGTAGTCAGTGCTAAGAGACAAGCAACATTTCTTGGAATAAGAGCAGAAATCGATGTGGGACGTACGACGAACGTACCCGTTAACACAGTGCGGCAAAATCTGCCACCTCGGCAGACGACTGACGCGAGTGCCTTTTCTATCAGCACGACATCGCCTGCCTCGCCTTTGCTGGGCTCGTGACCGCTTGGGTCGGAAGACTGGAAAACCGTGGCCTGGTAGACGAGTCCCCATTCCAGTTAGTATGAGCTGACGGTAGGATTCGAGTGTGCCGTAGACCCCACGGCACTGTGCGAGCTCGTGGTGGCTCCATAACGGAGTGGGCTGTGTTTACATGGAATGGTCTGCGTCCTGGTTTTGTTCGGCAACTTAGAGACCATTTGCAGCAATTCATGACCTTCATGTTACCAAACAAAGATGGAATTGTGGATGAAAATGTGCTATATCACTGGGTGATATACATAAATGACCTTGTGGATGACATCGGAAGTTCACTGAGGCTTTTTGCGGATGATGCTGTGGTATATCGAGAGGTTGTAACGATGGAAAACTGTACTGAAATGCAGGAGGGTCTGCAGCGAATTGACGCATGGTGCAAGGAATGGCAATTGCATCTCAATGTAGACAAGTGTAATGTGCTGCGAATATATAGAAAGAAAGATCCCTTATCATTTAGCTACAATATAGCAGGTCAGCAACTGGAAGCAGTTAATTCCATAAATTATCTGAAAGTACGTATTAGGAGTGATTTAAAATGGAATGATCACATAAAGTTGATCGTCGGTAAAGCAGATGCCAGACTGAGATTCATTGGAAGAATCCTAAGGAAATGCAGTCCGAAAACAAAGGAAGTAGGTTACAGTACGCTTGTTCGCCCACTGCTTGAATACTGCTCAGCAGTGTGGGATCCGTACCAGATAGGGTTGATAGAAGAGATAGAGAAGATCCAATGGAGAGCGGTGCGCTTCGTTACAGGATCATTTAGTAATCGCAAAAGCGTTACGGAGATGATAGATAAACTCCAGTGGAAGACTCTACAGGAGAGACGCTCAGTAGCTCCGTAAGGGCTTTTGTTGAAGTTTCGAGAACATACCTTCACCGAGGAGTATATCTCGCGAAGAGACCGTGAGGAGAAAATCAGAGAGATTAGAGCCCACACAGAGGCATACCGACAATCCTTCTTTCCACGAACAATACGAGACTGGAATAGAAGGGAGAACCGATAGAGGTACCCAAGGTACCCTCCACCACACACCGTCAGGTGGCTTGCGGAGTATGGATGTAGATGTAGATGTAGATGTGATGTGTTCGCGATTTTTTTTGAAGAACATTCTCGGCAATTCTAGCGAATGATTTGAGCACCCAGATCGCCCGACACAATCCGATGGAATATTTACAGAACATAATCGAAGTGTAGCTTACCGCTATTTTTCTCAGACTTTCGAACATGTTGCACTAATTTACATTATCGAAAGCTTTCTCCAGCCCGACAAATCCTATTTTAACGTTCTTTAAAATAAAAAAATTACGATTACGTTGAATAAATGTCTGAACTGTGGAATTGATACTAAACTCTAGTTATCGTGTAGCGTGTTGTAACTGCATGTGGTGTACTTACTCTATGTTATTGTTAGCAAAATTTTATACAAACTGACTGGACAATGCAACTCCCAGTACCAATAAAGAAATACAGTCACTGCATAATACATTCACCCTCTTAGGCACTGAATCCTCTGGCCCTGTTCAGTTATGATAACTTTGGTCCCTGTGCACATAACACATAAATGAAATTGTCTTAATACATTCACCCTCTTAGGCACTGAATCCTCTGGCCCTGTTCAGTTATGATAACTTTGGTCCCTGTGCACATAACACATAAATGAAATTGTCTTGCGTCTAAAACAGCAACGGTGGAACGCGATATGTTCTGCTCTCTAACCAGAAATATAGATATACTAACTACAGGCTGTACGCTGCGCAATGCTGACTGTAATACTTTGAAATGCACAGGAAATTGTTTTGGCTCATAAATGAAAACATTTATGAAAAATCCAACTTCTTTGAAAAAATATATGAGCTGGGTCGGGAGGCGGTACTGATTATGGTTAATTACTAACACTGAGTTTTCTTTAGCAAAATTATATTGGATGTCAAGTTTGTCTTTTCAGAAACATTTGACAATTGAAGTTGGTCAAAAAGATACATCATAATTACCAGTTATGAAGCAGTATAAATGAAAATCATCAAATTACATTTATCTCTGATAACAAATCTTAGAAACATTACAAAAGTCTTTTTTTTTTTAATCAGTTTATGTACATTGTACTTCTTCTGCCTACCTTTATTTCAAGCCTTCCAGAATTCTTTTAATTTCTAATACTGGACCCCTTTATCTTCTGCATCAACTGCAGCTTTTTCTCTTGTCAGGTCATCGGACAAGTGCTTCCTCTGATAGATGCCCTCAATGTACTCTTTGCATCTATCGGCTCTGTCCTTTGCAGTTAACAGCGGAATTCTCATTGCACTCTTAATGTTACCCTCCCCCCCTTTTTTTTATTTCACCGCAGGTCGTTTTGACTTTTCCAAATGTTGAGTTAGTCATTACGACAACCATTTCTTTTTCGATTTCTTCACATTTTTCTTGTAGGCATTTCGCCTTACCATCCCTACATTTCTTATTTATTTCATTCCTCCGTACTTGTATTACTTTATTCTTGAATTTCCCTTCTCGTCGATCAGCTGAAGTATTTCTTCTGTTGCCTATGTTTTCTTCGCAGTTACCTCCTTGCACCTATGTTTCTTTTCCAACTTCTGTAACCGCCCTTTTAAGGGGAGTCTATTCCTCTTCAACTGAACCGACGATTCAGCTACTCAATATCGTATTGTCTATAATTTCAGAGAATTTCATTCCTTAGTACTTCGGTATCCTACTTCTTTGCGCAATACCAACATAAACTGCTTTCATTTGTCACACATACCTCCCTGAAATTTTACCAGGATTCACTTTTCCTTCACTGACATATATACACATCATATACTAGAAAGTATCACATGCAAAGACCTGATAATGGGAGCGTGCTGGTTGCGATGAAACGGGCTGATACGCTTGGCAGTTCAGCGTTCGACAATCAACGCCGATGGCAAGCGGATCAAGTCTGACGTCATCCGAGCTTAGTGACGCCCCGAGATATTCAATTTGGCGTGGCGATAGCAGATTCTCTCTCTCTCTCTCTCTCTTTCTACCCTTCTCCTCCATTTCCCCTTCTTTCTCACACCCCTCTTTTTACTCCGCAGCACCATCTCCCCCGCTCCCTCCCGCTCTCCGTCACACACATGGCAGCTATAGCTAAAGACAAGTTTACACGAGCAATAAAAATCGCATATTGCCGACGATATATCCCGACAGCCACTGTCACATGGCAATGTTTGCGGCGATAATTTTCCCGACAAGAACTGCTTAGACGGGACACACTATGGACGCGAAATAGACTAGTAAAGTGGAACCGAGTGAATGCAAAGCATTCCACAAGGGAAGGTGTTAGCAAGGAAAAGATAAATTAGGCTTCGTGGGTGTGCTCTTTTTTAAGTAAGCGAACTGCTTCGGGAAAGCTTAAGTCGTGAAGTTATGCTGGACACATACATCTTCCAGAAAAACTGAACACGATTCGTCTGTATCGTTTAAAAGCAATTCGTTCGAGAATTTGTAAGACGAGTACCAGTATGAATGACTGCACACCAGTTAGAAACAGACTGGCGATCACTTTCAGCTTTTCGTTAGTGGTGCTCCAGACTGAAGTTCGGTGTAGGCCTTCAAAGCATATGTGTCACGCTTCTCAGCGACACGCGTCTTGGTGGGAATTCTATGACGAAAGGACTCACAGACTTCATTAACCTACTTTGAAATAACAGTGAAGTGTTTGTCAGTATTTTATGGAGGTTCACCAGTACATTGTGAGAACTGTTAATTTCATTAATGCGATACATCTACAACCGGACTCACTGTGTGAATGTTGAAAAGTTATGTTCTGAAACACCCAAATAAATTAAACACCGGAAAAGTGCGACTGAGGGTTCCGTAAAAACTTACAGATGTATGTAGATAGTTCATCGCACAATTTAGTATGAAAATCACTGGCTGTGCTGTGTGCAGTCTGTGGCTGGTTTGCATTGTTGTTATATTCGCCATTGTAGTGTTGGGCAGTTGGCTGTGAACAGCGCGTAGCGTTGCGCAGTTGGAGGTGAGCCGCCAGCAGTAGTGGATGTGGGGAGAGAGATGGCGGAGTTTTGAAATTTGTAAGACTGGTTGTCATGAACTGCTATATATATTATGACTATTAAGGTAAATACATCATTTGTTCTCTATCAAAATCTTTCATTTGCTAACTATGCCTATCAGTAGTTAGTGCCTTCTGTAGTTTGAATCTTTTATTTAGCTGGCAGTAGTGGCGCTCGCTGTATTGCAGTAGTTCGAGTAACCAAGATTTTTGTGAGGTAAACGATTTGTGAAACGCATAGATTAATGTTAGTCAGGCCCATTTTTTTGTAGGGATTTTTGAAAGTCAGATTGCGTTGCGCTAAAAAATAGTGTGTGTCAGTTTAAGCACAGTCATGTATAATTGTTCTAAGGGGACGTTTCAAGTGAGTTGGCAAGTACCAAAATATGTGATATAAATGACCGTATCTTTTGAGTGCTTGACTTACACCTCGAACGCTCGCCATCACACAAAATCATGCTTAGACTAACATTCGATCGTAAAACCGGCAGTAGTCTGGTCATTCCCATGCAAAATTCCACACTTCTCTGCTAGCACCATTAGATGGTGGCACGTTGTAGATGGAGTAACAAGTGCTCCAGTTGCTTGAATGGTATAGCTGCAGTACGAATGTGTCTCTTGGAGTGTTCGCATGCTGTTTACCGCATAAACTGTATACAGCGGCATAATGATGAGAATTAATCCTACGAACTTGGTCCAGATATTAGTGACGACGCTGCGACGTGCTGAATATGGAAATGAAATCGGAGTCGAGGATAGAGAGTTCGTGGATATATTGTATAGCATTGTATTGTATTGTATTGTACGTTAACTGGGGACCTAGAAACGCCGCAGCCGCAGTGGTCCACAACCCCACGACGACTACCGCAGTCCACTTCACCGAATCACTCTTTCAGTGTCATTGTGCGGTTCTTCGGCCCCCGGTGGACCCCCCCCCCCTCCAGGGAACGTCTCACACCAGACGAGTGTAACCCCTGTGTTTGTGCCGGCCGAAGTGGCCGTGCGGTTAAAGGCGCTGCAGTCTGGAACCGCAAGACCGCTACGGTCGCAGGTTCGAATCCTGCCTCGGGCATGGATGTTTGTGATGTCCTTAGGTTAGTTAGGTTTAACTAGTTCTAAGTTCTAGGGGACTAATGACCTCAGCAGTTGAGTCCCATAGTGCTCAGAGCCATTTTGAACCCTATGTTTGCGTGGTAGAGTAATGGTGGTGTGCGCATACATGTAGAACTTGTCTGCGTAGCAATCGCCAACATAGTGTAGTAGAGGCGGAATAAGGGGAAGCATCCCGCATTCACCGAGGCAGATGGAAAACCGCCTAAAAACAATCTACAGACTGGCCGTTCACCGGACCTCGACGAAAGTCCGCCGGGCGGATTCGTGCCGGGGACCAGGCGTTCCTTCCCGCTCCGGAAAGCCATGCGTTCGACCGCACGGCTAACCGGACGGGCTTATATAACATAATAACTCACGAATATAATGGAGATGACACAGAAATACATAACGTTACGCTAGATATATATCCTGATTTTGTCCTCTGAAAGGGCCCCTTCGATTTCCTTCCCCAGCCTTGGCACAATACGAGCTTGTGCTCCGTCTGCAATGACCTCGATGTCGACGGGACGTTAAACTCAACCTCCCTTCCTTCGTTCTTACTGATTTTGATGGACAGGAAGAACCTGAATCTGAACATTCCGGTATAATCAGTTGAAAGTGTAGTTAGTGTGGCTTTTGATATTGGATTGCTTGAATGTGAAAGTGATACTGAATGTGAGAACGTGTCTGTAGTAAGGTATGCACATGGTTCTCTAACGCGTTGTTTTAACCACTTCATCGAAATCTCGAATCTGCACTATGAGGACTAATACAAGCACTATCAGGTGTGTAGGATGTGTACGTTACTTTACATTACATTAGTACTTATTCCATAGATTACGAATACGATATTTCATAATGATGTGTGACCGAGCGGGGTGGCGCAGTTGTTAGCGCACTGGATTCGCATTCAGGAGGATGAGAGTTCAATCCCACGTCCGGCCATCCTATTCAGGTTTTCCGTGATTTCCCTAAATCGCTCCAAGCAAATGCCGGGATGGTTCCTCTTCAAGGGCATGGCCGACTTCCTTCCCCGTCCTTCGCCAATCCGATAGACCGATGACCTCGTTGCCTGGTCTCCTCTCTCAGAAAACAACAACAACATTATGATGTGTCTGGTCTCCTCTCTCAGAAAACAACAACAACATTATGATGTGGAACGTGTCAGTTTAACATAAGTTTTCATTAAACTATACAGTTACTAATTCATATCTAAAAATTCATCAACTAAGTGGAAGGAATTGTGATTTTATTTCTTTTTAAATGCTGGTTGGCTACCTGCCAGACTTTTAATGCTATTTGCAAATGACAAAAGATTTTTATGGCAGCATAATTCACACCTTTTGTCCCAAAGTCTGATTTAACCTAGAATAGTGAAGATCATCTTTTCTTCTAATGTGGCTATGCGCTTCGCTATTATTTTTGAATTAGGATGCGTTATTAATAACAAATTTAATAGGTGAATATATGTGTTGCGAATGAACTGTGAATATCCCGAGTTTCCTAAATAAATGTGTCTCCAAGGTGATCCTGGGTGGTCTCCTGCTATTATTCTGATCACACGTTTTTGTGCAATGAATGCTTGTTCTCTTAATGACGAATTACAACAAAATATGATACTATATCAAAGCAGTGAATGAAAGTAGGTATAGTAGGCTAATTTAGTGATATGTTTATCAACAAAATTTGCAATAATCTTAATAGCATAAGTAGCTGAACGTAACCATTTCAGCAGATCATCAATGTGTTCCTTCCCATTCAATTTCTCATTGCTGCACACAGGCAGAAATTTTGAATATTGTGCCTTAGCAAGAGATTTATGTTTAAAATCTGTATTTATCAGTGGCGTTATGCCATTTACTGTACAGTATTGTATACACTGCGTTTTCTCAAAATTTAGTGAGCGTCCATTTGCAGAGAACCACTAAATAATTTTGTTACACATTATTTACAATTACCTCAGATAGTTATTGTTTGATGGGTATGATTACTGCACTTGTATCGTTAACAAACACAACTTGCTTCGCATCTTCGTTAATATAGAGTGGCAAGTAATTAATATATGTTAAGAACAATAAGGGACCCAAGACTGAACCCTGTGGGACACTATTCTTGATACCTTTCCAGTTAGAGGACTCTGATGATTTTTGCAGACTATCTGCACAGTTAATTTCAACCTTCTCCACTCTTCCAGTTAAATATTATTTAAAGCGTTTGTGCACTATTCCACTCATACCACAATACTTAAGCTAATCTAAAAGTATTTCTGAGGTGCGGAACCGTGAAAAAGACAGCTGGTTAGTTGCTGCCAACGAAGCTCACGTGATGAAGCTTCAAAAATGATCAGACGTGTTAAGAACCTATGTAGAATAAAACTAAGCCTCAATAATGCAGATCTTCTACTACGACTGTGGCAGCGAGAAAGTCTATTTTCAGTTTTCGGTCTTTCTTTTTCTATTCGATAGCTCTGGTCGTAGATGTACGTATCACATTAACGGAATACATGATACTCTGATTTTGCCACTGCTACATTTCTGTAGACAACAAACAAATCGAGTGCCTATAATGACGCGTACAAACGTTCGCACTGAAGCGAAACAATGTTTCATGTCAGTCGGCGCTGCATCGTTGCCGGTGGGAGAAGGAAGAAAACAAGGCAGTGTGTGAGAGGGAAGTGATTACAGACAAGGGTAGACGTTAGTCCATGCAACATATTCCCGACCCTTGGGCTGCGTTCGCAGTGGTTCAAAACGGCTGTGAGCACTATGGGACTTAACATCTGAGGTCATCAGTCCCCTAGAACTTAGAACTGCTTAAACCTAACTAACTTAAGGACATCACACACATCCATGCCCGAGGCAGCATTCGAACCTGCGACCGTAGCGGTCGCACGGTTCCAGACTGTAGCGCCTAGAACCGCTCGGCCACTTCGGCCGGCGTTCGCAGTGGCGCCGACAACAGTCGTATGACACCGTCGCCAGAGGTTGCCCGATAACATCGGCCGACTGCGTAATCACAGTGCGTCCAATCTCCTCCGTCACTTTTTGGCAGGGTCAAAGGAGGTCAGATTAGGTTGGAATCTGTTGTATGTATGAAGTAGGTTAGATTTTGACTTCTTAGAATGGAGCGGATGACACGACGCCTCTGTGCTTGGATACGAGTAGTGCATAGCGGCTTCTGCTACTAAAGAGACTCCGAATGCGTGTGAATGAGCTTTCTTCTCTCGTACAGAACGTGGCTAGTACTATACACTCTGTCCTCAGTTGTAGGACAAACTAGTCTTACAAATATATGAGGTGATGGGAGAAAAGTTCTGTTACACACCCGAGATAATTAGTGGTGATCTTGAAAAAGCAAGTTCTAAACTCTGGAAGAGCAGCTGAACGGAATGGGCAGTGTCTTCAAAGTAGGATATAAGATGAACATCAACAAAAGCACAACGAGGATAGCCGGCCGGGGTGGCGGAGCGGTTCTAGGCGCTACAGCCTGCAACCGCGCGACCGCTACGGTCGTAGGTTCTGATCCTGCCTCGGGCATGGATGTGTGTGATTCCTTAGGTTAGTTAGGTTTATGTAGTTCTAAGTTCTAGGGGACTGATGACCTTCGAAGTTAAGTCCCATAGTGCTCAGAGCTATTTGAACCAAAACGAGGATAATGGAATGTAGTCGAATGAAATCAAATGATGGTAAGGGAATCATATTAGGCAATAAGATTCTTATGGTAGTAGATGAGTTTTGCTATTTGGAGAGCAAAATAACTGATGACGGCAGAAGTAGAGAGGATAGAAAATGTAGACTGGCAATGGGAAGGAAAGCGTTTCTGAAGAAGAGAAATTTGTTAATATCCAGTATAGATTTAATTGTCAGGTTGTCGTTTATGAAAGTATTTGTATGGAGTGTAGCCATGTATGGAAGTGAAGCATGGACGATAAATAGTTTGGACAAGAAGAGAATAGAAGCTTTCGAAATGTGGTGCTACAGAAGAATGCTGAAGATTAGATGGGTAGATCACAAAACTAACGAGGAGGTATTGAATAGAATTGGTCAGGAGAGAAATTTGTGGCAAAACTTGACTAGAAGGAGGGATAGGTTGGTAGGGAATATTCTGAGGCATCAAGCGATCACCAATTTAGTATGGAGGGCAGCGTGGAGGATAAAAATCGTAGAGGGAGACCAAGAGATGAATACGCTAAACAGATTCAGAAGGATGTAGGTTGCAGTAGGTACTGGGAGATGAAGAAGCCTGCACAGGATAGAGTAGCGTGGAGAACTGCATCAAACAAGTCTCTGGACTGAAGACCACAACATGAACAGACACTCCGTTTCGCTATTTGTTTAAAGCTGTGCAAACTGAAGTCAATAAACCTTTAGTGACTGTCGTTTAGCGCACGAGTGAAAGACTAGCTTAAAGTGTAGCATAAGTTACTCTAATAACCTATAGCACTCAAAGTGGAAATACATACCGTACACCACAGCTGCAAACCACTTCATACTAACAGAATCACTATCCTAATGGCATAAAACGCCAGTAAGCAGCAATAATAATTTGTAGCCAACTAATGACAACCTACCGCCCAAAAGATTGAGTACAGTAGCTATAAGTATGTAAGATACGCCACCGTTTTCACTTGAACGAATTATTTTTTGAAGTTATAAACTATGCCTAAAATTTCCGTTAAAGATTTTGCTTACCTGAGGCTTCGAAAAAACCTGCGAGTTCAGTCCATAGATTGCGAATTATAATCCGATTACGATATTCTCGTCCTCAGGATGCCAGGAACTCACCAGTTTCTCACTCTCCAATATTTCGCGTGCGAGAACGTCGGTCGATTAGACCGAAGAAAACAAACTGATTCGATTTCAGTATATCCAGTGTGGATGACGAAGTGCGACTGTGATTTAAACTGGCATTTATCTGGAATGAGATTTTCACTCTGCAGCGGAGTGTGCGCTGATATGAAACTTCCTGGCAGATTAAAACTGTGTGCCGGACCGAGACTCGTCGAACTCGGGACCTTTGCCTTTCTGGCAGGTACTGGCAGAAGTAAGGCTGTGCGAACTGGGCGTGAGTCGTGCTTGGGTAGCTCATATGGCAGAGCAGTTGCCCGCGAAAGGCAAAGGTCCCGAATTCGAGTCTCGGTCCGGCACACTGTTTTAATCTGCCAGGAAGTTTCATATCAGCGCACACTCCGCTGCAGAGTGAAAATCTCATTCTGGAGACATCTCCCAGGCCGTGGCTAAGCCATGTCTCCGCAATATCCTTTCTTTCAGACGTGCTGGTTCTGCATGGTTCGCAGGAAAGCTTCTGTAAAGTTTGGAAGGTTGGAGACGAGGTAGTGGCAGAAGTAAAGCTGTGAGGACGGGGCGTGAGTTTTAATCTGCCAGGAAATTTCGTGGCGTTTATCTGGTAAACTGATCTGAATTTCACCGATTGTCGTCCGAAATCTGTACGTTCGCGACATGGGATCGGCTATAGTGTGACCTGGTACGTTGTGGCGTACTGATTTGAAAAGATCGGCCATCTGCGGCCGATGTCGGTGGTCGGCGGAATCCACCGATATCGGGGTCACTGTGATCCCACCCTTAGTGGGAAACACCGGCAGCACCTCGGCGGTACGTTGGCAAATACCTGCAACAGCCTGCTCCGCTAGCAATACTGCCCGACCATACCAAAATACTGCCGTGCATTACAGCCACATCACAGCGATGTTGACAGCTGCACTATTGTGGCCGCAGTTATCCGCAAAATGCGACCAGTATAAACGCACCTTAACTTTTGTTTTAAACGTGGCCACAGGGTGAGAGATGGTACTAGCGAATCAGCAGGAAGTCGTTCAGCTGTTGCGTACGGTCGGCATGTTTGGCTGGTGTCCCACTTCCGTAACTACTCGCCGTTCACCATTTTTCCCTTTTTTTTAATGGTTTGAAAGCAATTCTGAACTGGGTTAGAACGCAGGAAAAGTCAGCAGTGTTCGGTGGATGGGAAGGCAATAATACCTGCCCATAAGCGAGCTGTGACAGGCGACGCTGCAGTGGTGTGGATGCAGCGAGATCGCGGTGTGTGTGTGTGTGTGTGTGTGTGTGTGTGTGTGTGTGTGTGTGTGTGTGTGTGTCAGTGGCGGCTGGGCGCGCGTCCCTTTGATCTGTGGCACGGAAGAGCAGGCGGCCGGCGTTGTCGTGCCGGCCACCACAAGCTGTTGTGTTGCTGCGGGAAGCAGAGGCACGCCATGCTCGAGCCCCGCTGAGGAATGGAATTCACCCACTTGCGCCTTTTGTAGCTTTACACTGCCGCCCATTCCGATTTTCTGCGTGCAGTATCGAAAACATATTTCACATCCATATACAGAGTCTCTCAAACCTTCACTACCTATCTCTGACGTGCACGAGCTACCTTCCGGTGTGTGGCGAAGGGTAATTCCCTCACCACAGTCGTTAACCTTTTCGCGATCCAGGCTTACGAGTTCGGAGCTGTAGTTATAAATGCATCAGAATGAGTTGGACAAATTCGTATATTCTTAGTATAACAACGATGAGCTGTTCTTGCTTTGGATTGTGTTAGTACGGTCGCAGGTTCGAATCCTGCCTCGGGCATGGATGTGTGTGCTGTCCTTAGGTTGGTTAGGTTTAAGTAGTTCTAAGTTGTAGGGGACTGATGACCTCAGATGTTAAGTCCCATAGTGCTAAGAGCCGTTCAGCGGCCCATTATTTACTCGAATTAAGTGACCTGTGCGTAGACTTTCCTCCAAAAACTTACCGAAAAACTGTCGTATTCCTGATTCGCAGAATTAGTGATTTATTTCGCTTTAGAGACGGAAAAGAAGTTACTATGCGGGTCGTGATAATGTTTTGGCTCGTCAGTGTAGATACGACAACAGTATCAATCACTACCCATTCTTTCAAAAAGAAAAAAAAAAGCTTGCAAATGGAACCCAGCACTATGGGACTTAACATCTGAGGTCGTCAGACCCCTAGAACTTAGAACTACTTAAACCTAACTAACCTAGGGACATCACACACATCCATGCGAGGCAGAATTCGAACCTGCGACCGTAGCAGTCTGAAGCCCCTACAACAGCCATTCTCTCATGAACCGAACGCTCACGTATAAAGTAAGCTACGTTTTCATGCATCTCAATATTTATGACGACATAACTCCTCAATTTTGCAGGTATATTCAGCGCTATATGTGGGAACTGCCTGCGAGAAGTATTACCCAATGCTGAAGTTCTACTGCAGGAAGATAGAAATGCAGTAAGAGATAAACATTTCTCATTATTTTGTGTGGAATGTCAGCGGAAAAGTTACGAAAAGATTTATGCTTGTGTTCATCGTTTGTTGGACGTAGCTAAGCACTCTCGTTCTCAAACACTGGAGGAATTTGGTCTAGATAATTTTCGCGCCCTGAGTTACGATGACCCAGCACATAGTAGTAGCTCGGTAGGGGCTTTTGTTGAAGTTTCGAGAACGTACCTTCACCGAGGAGTCAAGCAGTATATTGCTCCCTCCTACGTATGTCTCGCGAAGAGACCACGAGGTTAAAATCAGAGAGATTAGAGCCCACACAGAGGCATACCGACAGTCCTTCTTTCCTCGAACAATACGAGACTGGAATAGAAGGGAGAACCGATAGACGTACTCAAGGTACCCTCCGCCACACACCGTCAGGTGGCTTGCAGAGTATGGATGTAGATATAGGTATAGATAGTTTCAAACGTTTTTGGTTTACACAGATGTGACGAAAGTCATGGGATAGCGGTATGCATACATGCAGACGGTGGTAGTATCGTGTTCACAAGGTATAAACGGACAGTACATATATTGGCGGAGCTGTCGTTTGTACTCAGGTGATTCGTCTGAAAATATTTCCAACATGATTATGGCCGCGCGACGGGAATTATCAGAGTTTGAATGCGGAACGGTAGCTGGAGCTACAAGTATGGAACATTCCTTTCCGGAAATCGTTATGGAATTCAATATTCGGAGACCCACAGTGTCAAGTGTGTGCCGATAATACCAGATTTCAGGCATTACCTCACACCACGTAAAACGCTGTGGCCGACGACCTTCACTCAATGACCAAGAACAGTGGCGTTTGCGTGGAATTTTCTGGGCTAAGAGACAAGGAAAACTGTGCGGAATAAGAGCAGAGATCAGTTTGGGACGTACAACGAACTATCCGTTCGGACAGTGCGGCGTTTCTGGACTATGGTAGCAGACGACCGATGCGAGTGTCTTGGCTAACGGCATAACATGGCCTCCAGCGCCTCTCCTGGGCTATGATCGCCGGCCGCGGTGACCGTGCGGTTCTAGGCGCTTCAGTCCGGAACCGCAAGGCTGCTATGGGCGCAGGTTCGAATCCCGCCTCGGGCATGGATGTGTGTGATGTCCTTAGGTTGGTGTAAGTAGTTCTAAGTTCTAGGGAACGATGACCTCATAGTGCTCAGAGCCATTTTTTTGGGCCATGATCGTACAGGTTGGACCCTACGCGACTGGAAACAGTGCCCTGACAGATGAATCCCGATTTCATTTGGTAAGAGCTGATGTTAGGGTTTAAGTGTGGCGCACACCCCACGACGCTATGGCACCAAGTTGTCAATGAGGCACTGTGCAAGCTGGCGGTGGCTATAATGGTGTGGGGTCTGTTCACATGGAATGAATTTGGTCCTCAGATCTAACTGAGCAGATCACTGATCGGAAATGGTTATGTTTCGCTCCTTGGAGATGATTTGCAGCCGTTCATGTCTTCATGTTCCCAAACATGTCACCAGGCCACAATTCTATGCGATTGGTTTCAAGAACGTCCTGGACAATTCAGGCGAGTGGTTTGGCCACCCAGATCGACCGACATGACCCTCTTCGAAAATTTATGGAATATAATCGAGAGGTGAGTTCGAGCACAAAATCCTGCTCCGGCAATACTTCTGTAATTATCGATGGTTTCTAGAGGCAGCAAGGGTCAATATTTATGCAAGGGACTTTCGGCGAGAGTTTCAGTCCAAGAGACGTAGAGTTACTGCACTACGCCGGGTAAAAGGAGGTCCGACTTGATATTAGGAGGTATCGCATAACTTTTGTCAGCACGGAGTATTGAGGGTATTGCCGAAGTGCCGACTGAGGTCAGATACAACTGTGTAACCTGCAGGCTTATTTAGGATCTGCCTTTTTGTGTTCAAGGGTTTTTTTTTGGAAGTGTTGGGTCGCAATCTTTAATTTTTCTTGTTCGCCTTTGACTCTACAACGTTGTGTTCTGTTCTACATCTCCTGCCGAACGCCTGATGGCCTCCTGCTCATTGCACTCTCTCCCACCCCTTCTGCCTAACCCCTCACGCGCCTCCCACCCCGCCAGTGCCTCCTGACGCGCCGACACCCGCGGGGGCGGTAAGCTAACGACCACCCTTGTCTGCTGGCGCCCTGATTGTTCCCCTCCCTATCCCCCTATCCCCTGCCACCGCCACAGCCGCAGCTCCTCGGGGCACATTCCCTGGTCCGTTACTACTGTCGCTGCTGCCGCTCCCTTCAACCACAACCCTCTCAGTCTCTCCCCAGTAACAAAGTCGTTTCTGGGCCGGACTGGAACACCCGAAATACACTGACTTCAAAAAAATTAGCAGCACCAAATCATATTTAATATAGAGTATTGAAATTTCGGGAATACATTTGTTTAGGTAACATATTTAAGGTCGGCAACGGCCTTGCCACAGTGGATACACCGGTTCCAGTGAGATCACCAAAGTTAAGCGCTGTCGGGCGTGGCCAGCATCCATATCGCCATGCGCTGTTGCCATTTTTCGCGGTGCACTCAGCCTCGTGATGCCAAGTTAGGAGCTACTGGATTGACTAGTAGCGGCTTCGGTCAACAATATCATCTTAATGACGAGGAGAGCGGTGTGCTGACCACGCGACCCTCCTATCCGCATCGTGCACTGAGGATGACACGGCGGTTGGATGGTCCCGGTAGGCCACTCGCGGCCTGAAGACGGAGTGCTTAATATATTTAAGTTCATATGCTTCAAATGGCTCTGTGCACTATGGGACTTAACATCTGAGGTCATCAGTCCCCTAGAACGCAGAACTACTTTAACCTAAGGACATCACACACATCCATGCCCGAGGCAGGATTCGAACCTGCGACCGTAGCAGCAGCGCGGTTCCGGACTGAAGCGCCTAGAACTGCACGGTCACAGCGGCTGGCCTCATATTTAAGTGGTTAACGTTACCACATCACAGGTTAACATAAGTGCGAGATAAGCCATTGCAAATGTGAAACCAGTGTAATACGCCAGAATGTTGAATGCAAGCATGCAAACCTGCACGAATTGTGCTGTATAGGTGATGGTTGTCAGTTTGTGGAATGAAGTCCCATGTCTACAATTGATCTGACAAAAAATTCAAATGGCCCTGAGCACTATGGGACTCAACATCTGAGGTCATCAGTCACCTAGAACTTAGAACTACTTA
The DNA here is from genome assembly GCF_023864345.2 of Schistocerca serialis cubense. Lineage (NCBI taxonomy): Eukaryota > Metazoa > Arthropoda > Insecta > Orthoptera > Acrididae > Schistocerca > Schistocerca serialis. Next base: position 56,027,999 of record NC_064649.1, on the reverse strand, counting down.
AACGTAACTAACCTAAGGACATCACACACATCCATGACCGAGGCAGGATTCGAACCTGCGACTGTAGCGGTCACGCGGTTCCAGGCTGTAGCGCCTAGAACCGCTCGGCCACCCCGGCCGGCGATCCGACAAAACATGGAGGTTAATGCTATTTGTGGATGACGTTGGAGTTGTTGTCCAATGATGTCTGATATGTGCTCGATTGAAGACCGATCTGGCGATCGAGCCGGCCAAAACAACTTTTCTACACTCTCTAGAGCATTTTGGGTTACAGTAGCCGTATGTGGTCGAGCGTTATCCTGTTGGAAAACGCGCCCTGGAAATCTGTTCATGAATGGCAGCATAATAGCTCGAAACACCAGACAGATGTACAAATTTGTAGTCAGGGTGCGTGGGATAATCACGAGAGGTCTCGTGTTGTCGTACCCCAGATCATAGCTCCAGGTGTACCTCCAGTATACCTAGCACACACACACAAGTTGGTTGCACGCCGTCAACTGGCCGGCTTCTACCCGACACACGGCCATCACTGGCATCGAGGCAAAACCAGCCATCAGGAAACACAACAGACCTCCACCCTGCCCTGCAATGAGCTCTCGCTTAACAGCTTTGAAGTCACAGTGGAATGCTCTCTCCAGGGCGCCGTGTACTTCAAGTAACCGATTTGTAACAGTTCGTTGTGTCACTGTGCTGGTCAGATTACTGGTGCAGATGCAGCACAATGCGCCAGAACCACACGCAGATACGATGGTTTCCCCTCTCGGTAGTGCCGCGCGCTCGTCCTGTGCTAGGTGTCCTTCCCACCGCTGCCAGCAGTCTTGTACAGTGACTACATTCCTGCGACGCCTTTCTGCAGTATCGTAGATCCAGCTTATCGTAGCCGTATTACACGACTTCGTTCGAACTCAGTGAGGTGTTGATAATGGCATCTTTGTTGCCTTAAATGTAATCGCAATTAGCATCAACTCAGCACGCCCAGTCTCAAAGGTAACTAACCCGCACGATCGTTACAGGTGATCTGCATCCTCATAGTGGATGTACCAGCGCCTCTCTTATGTGACCGGTGCGAAATTTAAGTAAATATCAGCTTTCAGATGTAGAAACACGCCTACTAACTTTAGTTTATGTCGCGCAACTCCTTCTTGGTGTTGCGTTTCTTTTCCCGTATCATGTAGAAAGCAGAAGGCCGGTAAAAATGAAATGAGCGTATGGCATCTGAAGCGAGATTTATTTTCAAAGAATATTCTTAAGAATTTATTTTATTTACTAGCGATTCATCAAGAACATTAACACATTTAATCACACTATGTAAGCGTGGAAGTAGTTGCCAGGGAGTAACTGATGAAATCATAATCAAATTGCATTTAACAAATGGGAATTTTATTCACTTTACTAGTGCCTAAAAGAATTTTTTAAAAGAAACAGATTTAAAATTATAATCAGAAAGCACCCTCTAAATATCAAGTTATAATTTATTCAGAGACAGAAAGAAACAAGTTTTGACTGTATGAGCTTTCGGGCAGAGAACCTTGCCGCTCCCTTTTGACACGGCCCTAGTTACGACCGCACACAACAGCCTCTGAAAGTTTACACTGGTGCAAATCTGCAACACACCAGATTACTTCAAAAGTTTTAACAATATACACAAGCACACAAACTATGCACCCCGGCAGGAGGGATGGAAATGGTACAAAACACTAAAAATTAAAATACAAACTTTGCCACCGAAGCTGCAACTTGATTTTAACTTCTAAGAGAGTCTTACGGTGAAAGGCGGCAACTTTATATACTAAAATGATCATTTAAATAAAATTCCATGAAATGCGATCTTATATAAAATTCTACAGGGTTGGCCAAACAAGTTAAGATGCTCTACAGTACACAGATACCGCCTCTCAAGATGATAGGCAAGATCAAAACATGTTTCAAGAATTAGGCCGTTACAATCCAAGCAATAAATTCGTTAACACACCAAATCCGACAAACATGACAGAGGCAGCTCCGAACGACAGACAGACACTAACTGCCTAACAAATGCGGACGAGAGACAGGCAAGCAAGCTGGGGACGAGAGACTGACCAAGAAAACAAGTATAATTTAACAAGAGTAAATCACACAACATATCACCAGTAAGTTAACATCTAATAAACCGCGATTTCTCGAGGAGACCTGGCGCAGCACCCCGAAATCGCTCTCATGAACCGTCCGCAGCCAGCCGCTTCAACGGACGCAGGAAGGCGCGCCGATCTCCCGTCTCACGGCGTCGCAGCTCGCACCGGCCAGACCGATGTCATGGGTTGAGTCCTGTTGCTCTCGTGTTGACCGCGAAGCCACTACCCCTCGCTATATGCCGCGGCCCACTGGTCTCAAGTGGCGACCTCACATGCGCCGACGCTCAAGGCGGACAAGTCATCTTGTGTCTCAGAGCGCGACCGACCAACCGATCGATCCAACCGCCAATGACCATTGCCTCAGCAAACTCGAGCAGACTGGCGGCCTAACGCGCGGACTCAGATGCAGGAACTCAGCCCCCACCGGACGACCACTCGCTCTCTTACTGGCGGAGTGGAAAAATATTTTGCCGGCTTTAAATGTTGATCCGAAAGACAGACGTACTAGCACTCCGAACGACAGACAGACACTATCTGCCTAACAAATGCGGACGAGAGATAGACCAGCAAGCTGGGGACGAGAGACTGACCCAGACTGACCGACTGGCGAGTTCATAGCGCCCCTTAAATACACACGAACAAACAACCTTTCCCCCTTCCCACCAGAGGGAGACACCAAAGCTGCGACTGCCACAGCGGCGCCACCGCCAGTAACGGAGGGCCACTGCTTCACACTACGAGCTGCGGCGCGCTCTTCAAAACAGCGATTTTTACTACGGTTCAGCATCGCTGGCCGGGAGGCCGCATCGGGGAAGTTCGGCCACCGAGTGCAAGTCTTATTTCATTCTACGCCACATTGGGCGACTTGCGCGCCAAGATGAGGATGAAATGATGACAACACAACACCTGGTCCACGAGCGGAAAAAATCTTCAAGCCGGCAGGAAATCGAACCGGCGCCCGCTTGCATGGGACGCAAGCACGTTACCACACAGATAAGCAGGCGGACGGAAGGCCGGTATACTTCGGTGATAAATTTGATGTTACCAAGCGATCGCACAGACTAGAATTCCTTAAGACATCACTGACTGTGTTACAGAGCTGTATGTGCATATGCATTGATGGAAAATAAAGGAGAGCTTTCTTACTGTTTCCAGTGGAAATAATCGATGTCAGTAGTGAGAAACTTTATTATGGAGGACTGAGCCGTTGCTATAGTTCAATTCATTTATCTTGGCGGTTCGCGCATGCCCGCCCAGACGCGGGAGATTGCTGCGTTGCCAGTTGTACGCGCCAAGAGAAGCAGCGCCATAGTATAGTATAGTTCGCAAACTTACGTTTAGGTGGGAGCGCGCAGTTTATGAAATAAAGCCACCACGACCGCATTAACCCTTTCGCTGCTACAGAGACGTGCTCCCCGCATTCGGCGATGTGCGCGATTTTGTCATCATTGCACTGCTCGCCTGTGCAGACACATGGTGTTTCGACTGCCATGACACACTTTATCATTCGATTTCACAAAAACTATTTGGTTCAAAAATTTTATTTTTACACATCTTCTTGACTGATACCTTCCCCCATAAATGACTTAATTTTGTTTCGAAGTTCAACGCAGTTATTGTGCAGCATTAGATGTAGTAAACCATTGCACGAAATTTTGAAGTTTGCAGAGGTAAAAGTTGCCACTAGAAATTTCGAAAAATTACATTCAAACGAATGAAACTCATGAATTAATACGCTTTGATATTGTTTTTAAATAAAGAAAATATTAAGCACCAAACTCTGTTTGAACTTAGAACCTCCCACTTAGTAGTCATACACTTTAACCATTACACTATCGCAGCTCATCGATTATTACAATTCCCAGAGGACTTTAACATCTCATGCAAAATACCGACAAACACTGCTGGTGTGACTATGAATTACTCACGTTTCGTCGAAGTACAATAGGAAATAAACAATTACCGCTGTTCTTTACTGCGAAAAAGCGGTTAGTGTGAAAGATAGAAATACCTTTCCTTGCTATCGCCTGAATTAGGAGGCTTATTGCTTGTTTGGTTTAATTAATTAATAGAATATGAAGCAATTGGTATAAAGAATGCTTTTTCCAAACTTTCTATAGAAGAAAGTCTGCTATCAAGACACTGCTTTCGTTCAATTACTTTATTTATGACTGAACGTTTCTACAACTGAAGACACTCGTCCGTGCTCTGCAGTTGAGCTCTAGCAACGTCGTTCTCTGTTCATTGGCTGACTGTGTTTTGTGACGTCAGATGCGCAGAACGAACCTAAACTCGGCCGCCGTCATAAATGACGTGCACTATAGTCTCATAGCCTCTGTCGACAGTAAATCGACTGATAAAGGCCCTAAGCACCCACCAACCGACCGCCCGACCAACGAATTTCGTGTGTAGCCTACAGACATTCTGGCTCACTTTGCTCAGCAATTACAAGACATCGCTGTTCCTATCGCTGATTACAAGTTATTCATTCTGAGTTAATTGAGTTTATGTCCGGCAAGATACCGCCTAGTTTTACACAGAAACAAAACCTGATATTTGCCTGGCTGGTTTAGAGGTGACAAGGAGAAAAAAAAAAAAAACTGTGAGAAAGCTGATGCAAAGAAAGAAATTCACCCATGGTTTGTTACTTACGCAGCTGGGAGCTGACGATTTCCGTAACTTTCTAAGCATGAACGAGAAACACGCTTTTCAGAGGTGCTGAACATCATCAAACTGTTCATAACGAAATCGAATGCAGTCATGAGAGAGATTGAAAGCTGTGACAATACGCTGTTGGATATATTACGTCTTCTAGACCCTGGCAGAAGTTAAGATGACTTCAAATTCGGTGCTGTTGTATCTCCACTCTCTAAAATGATTCCTCAATCATACGACGTGCTTTATAGTTGCCTGAGGAAATACATCATGGTAAGGCAAAATCAATAAAACAAATGATGTTCCTGCAAACTTTATTAACTTTATATATATATATATATATATATATATATATATATATATATATATATATAAAATAAAAGATGTCCTCTGTAAGTTTAAGAAAATCGTTTCAAATCGGAAGAAGGACTACAAATAGTGGTAGCACACATCATGTAATAAATACAACAGCCGATATATAGGAAATGTAGCATTTAGCAAGTTCTACGCTTTCCCATTCTAGGCAGGAGGCTTAAACATAGGCCGAATTTCTTTTATCGTTCCTAGCAATGAAGAATTATGTTTTATGATGAAAAGTTCATCGATTGTCTATGTTTCGGTTTCAGATTTTATTTCCGATACATAGCGGAAGTGAAATCTAAGATCTAATCTGTATTTCGATTTTTTTTTATTTTACTTACGATGAGTATCGGAAATACAGCCTAGAAACCGAAATACTGAAGGTCGACGGACTTCCGAATGAAATACGTGTGTTTTACTCTCTATACGCTACACGAAACCATTATAGAAGTCCTTCATTTCTTGTTTTCCTGTGCATCTCGCACGATGTCTTTCACAAAACTCTACTGTCTTTATATTTCTCCAGAAGCCCTGTCGTCATCGTTTCGCCGCCTCATTCCCTGTCCTGTGGATTAAAAGACCGTTTAATTCAGGCGCCATGACGAGAGATACGTTTTGTCGGGCGGTTGGCACGAGAGCGCTACATACGGCACAATTTGCAGGGTGAGGTGGTGGGGTAACGGTTGTCATGTGGTTCTACTGTAACGTGCCTGCAACAAATACGTAACATGCTTACAGCAAATATAGCCACTGTTCCTCTGTGAAAATGGATTCGATAAGCAACCTGAGCTATCAATAATCGAAATCTGTGCGTGTGTTGTATGAGTGTAAGTTTCACTGTCATTTAAGCCCTCAACAGATCGTTACATGAAAAACTTAGAACTAACTTTGGATAAGGTATCTGACTGGGTATTCGAATATGAAAAACTGCGGGAACAAATGAACCTGTGACAATGAATACCTAAGCTGTCTGACTGCGTATTTGAAGAAGAATTTGCAGGTGGTACAGAATCTGGCTTGTGCAATGGAATTTACTGGATTAGACCACATGACATCTTGTGGTCTGCAAGTGTTTCTGTTTTGGCCCTAAGTTTTGCACTCAACTCTTTAGATGACTGCCTTTTTCCATGTGGTTTTACAGCAACTCGCAGCAATATGCAGCAGAGGCAGGGGCTAAAGTTTATTGTTACCAAGAATGAATTAAATAAAAATGAAGTTTGCTGGGGTCCTGTTAACTACTAAATAACTCGTGAGAAGGGATTTCATAAATTAAGTCTATTTAAAAATTTCAGAAATCATCATCACCAACAAGAGTTTGTCAAGTATTAATAATGGCGAAATGCCTGACAATGACATAAGTATCAATAATGGTTCAGTGTCAGATTAACAAATTATTTCAGTTTCAAAGTTACATTAACATTTAATAACTACGGCATATTTATGGATTAGATGTGGAGAATAATTATTATTTGGATGTCGAGGAGGCTTCTTTAACTGACAATAAAAAAAAGGGATTATTATTAACTCGGTCTAACAATCACGAGTCTAACAATGCAATTGCGCTTTACGCTGGGCTTGCGAATTTTACCTTGAATTCCATCTTCAAGCGTAGCTAAGCCATCTAAATCTCTCCTGGCCATATAAATGAAATTAGACCTCGAGTGTGCTAACATCTGCCATCACCAACGTGAGAGCAGCCTGTCACGTCTTCTGTCTCCGAGCTCTCGAGCAACACTACCGACTCGCCTCACAACAATGCTTAGAATCGCGCTCCCATGTTTCGCCCTCAGATTGTTAATATAGACATCTGAGTGCTTATTTATTTCCAATCTTACACAATGCAAAGAATAGTTGGCTATATTGTTTTCGATAATCAATGTAATATTTCATCTATGTAATGGAGAGTTCTGACACACACCTTACACTTCTAGGGATCGGTTTTCGGCTGTACCGATTTATTTTAATGACAGTTTAGCCTGACTGTTAAAACCGCTAAAAATAACCAGTTTGTGAAATAACCGGTTTTCAGTTTTTTTATTACTATTATTTCCTATAATACACATAGAAACCGAAAAAGAAGTGAAAAATTTCAAAATACATACAATGATAATAGTAAATGAAATAGACAAGGAAAAGAAAACTTAATCTGTCCATCGTTAACTTCTTTTGTAGAAAGTGATGTGGTTGAATACTACAAAAAATCTCAAGTATTCTCCTATTCATTTGAATTTTTTGAAACATAGGTCAAAAATCATGTTGTAATCGAGGATCACACCACTGTTTGGGCATTACGAATAGTCAGTGCTAAAGGGCGAAGAACTCTGTTTTTCGTGTTAATTTGGTCGTTTTATAGGGCAGATAAAGGGATATCACGTACGGAAAGGCAGCATATCAGTTACTTTTTATTTTTATTGTGAACTATGAATGAATAGTTAAGTTTTACGTTTTCGCGTGATGTCGCAGGTTTGTTGTGGCCCAATCAATGTTTAATCTTTTAAAGCAAGTGGAGCGTTGTACTTCATTGATGCCACAATTCGCAAAATGCTTCCAGACTGCGTATGATTCCATGATTCCATCTTTTAATATAAATAATGTCTGACGACAACGGTGACAAACTACCGTATGGACTAGTCATGAACCGTGAGAAACACGAATACCACCCAATTGGCAACACCACGTGGTGCACTGATAGCATTTCCTATTTTCTATAATAACGCAATAATTCAAAGCAATGGAAATTTTACGAATAAAAATTACTCAGTTTTTAAAAAATGATTTATTTAAAAATCTAAAATTTTTGCGCTGCTGCTATGGTTAATTGATATTTACGTTTTTATCCGGTTATTAGAAAAAAAAGCGTCTGTTATAACAGAGACCAAATACCGAAAAACTCAATGTTAGGATACAGGTAAGGATTAGGGAAGGACGAGGAAGGAAGTGGGCCATGCCCTTTCAAAGGAACCATCCTGGCACTTACCTGGATCGGTTTAGGGAAATCACGGTAAACCAAAATAAGGATTTCCGGACGCGGGATTGAACCGTCGTCCTCCCGAATGCGAGTCCAGTGTGGTAACCATTGCGTCACCTCACTCGGTGGAGCTAGAAACGACGGAGAAGCTTCGTCCAGCCATAGCCCTCTGTGGTTCACAACCCCACAACAGGCCACAGCAGTCCACCCACCCCACCACAGCCCCACACCGAACCCAGGGTTACTGTGTGGTTCGGCCCCCAATGGGATCCCCCACCCCTCCCTCCCGGGAACGTATCATACCAGACAAGTGTACCCCAAAAGTTCGCGTGGTAGAGTAATGGTGGTGTACGCATATGTGGAGACAGTATTTGGCGCAGCAGTCGCTGACATAGTGTAACTGAGGCGGAATAAGGAGAACCAGCCCGCTTTGCCCGAGGCAGATGGAAAACCGCCAAAAACCCACTCACAAGCTGGCGGGCACACCGGATCTCGTCACTAATCCGCCGGACGGATTCGTGCCGGTTACCGGCGCGCCTTCCCGCTCGGGAAGCAGCGCGTTAGATCGCGCGGCTAGCCGGGCGGGCTCATTGGTCGGGTACTATGGCTAATGTTTTTTTATTGCTGTCAGTGTTCCCTGTGCTGGCGGTTGTGTGGCAGTTTGCTTGAGACTGACAACTGCGAATGCGCGGTCACGCCCGCTTGTGTACAGAGGTCGGTGCTATAGTGGAAGCCGCGTGGTGTGTTGTGCCTAGTCGAGCCGTCGCAGTGTGGCTATCTACGAGTATATGAGTTGCGTAGCAGTACTGCCGGCTGTCTCAGTAACTGCACAAGTAGCTGCAACACATCGCATGTCTCGGATGGCTGTTCGTCGAGATGCTGCTCAACACCGTCTATCGTGTCGCCAACGGTTGTTATTCGAAGCTTGTTTCAAGGCGATGTTACAACACGAGAGTACCGTTGGAATCATCATCGACGTTGAAACTGCCTGCCAGATTAAAACTTTGTCGTGGACCGGGTCTCGGAACGACGAAATTAAAGGTTCGAGGACAAGTGCTCTACCAAACCCAAGCACTACTCAAGACCCGTCCGCACAACTTTACTACACAGAAGTCCCCTTGGGTTCAAGTCGCGGTGCGGTACACAGTTTTAATCTGCCAGGGTGTTTCCTATGAGTGCACGAGTTGCTGGACAGAGAAAAATTCATTCCGGATCTCCGGCGCTTGGTACGTCGAATTTACTTCGTTCCTCTCTTGTTTACGTTGTTGTTGGTTAACTGTTCTCTTAATAACGTTGCGGTCTCATCTGCTTCAACATTTTCTTTCTAGTCGTTGGTTGTTGCCTGGGTTGTTTGTCTGCGCATTTTCCTCGTAGAAAAAATGGAAAAACTAGCTGGTATTCGATCGTAGTTATATCTGTGAAATATGCGGAAATGTGCTAGCAAGTAAATCCTACATGGAACACATTAATGTAATATTGATGTGTATGTGTATAAGATTATGAAAGTCCTCGGTACGGTTAAGAAACTTACTTATAATTTCAACTGTATACGTTATGTTCCCCCCCCCCCCCCCCCCCCCCCTCCCACCGCCGCCACCCACGAATCATGGACCTTGCCGTTGGTGGAGAGGCTTGCGTGCCTCAACGATACAGATAGCCGTACCGTAGGGGCAACCACAACGGAGGGGTATCTGTTGAGAGGCCAGACAAACGTGTGGTTCCTGAAGAGGGGCAGCAGCCTTTTCAGTAGTTTCAGGGGCAACAGTCTGGATGATTGACTGATCTGGCCTTGTATCACTAACCAAAACGGCCTTGCTGTGCTGGTACTGCGAACGACTGAAAGCAAGGGGAAACTACAGCCGTAATTTTTCCCGAGCGCATGCAGCTTTAGGTGTATGATTGGGTAAAATATTCCAGAGGTAAAATAGTCCCCCATTCGGACCTCCGGGCGGGGACTACTCAAGAGGACGTCGTTATCAGGAGAAAGAAAACTGGCGTTTTACGTATCGGAGCGTGGAATGTCAGATTCCTTAATCGGGCAGGTAGGTTAGAAAATTTAAAAAAGGGAAATGAATAGGTTAAAGTTAGATACAGTGGGAATTAGTTAAGTTAGGTGGCAGGAGGAACAAGACTTTTGGTCAGGTGAATACAGGGTTATAAATACAAAATCAAATAGGGGTAATGCAGGAGTAGATTTAATAATGAATTGAAAAATAGGAGTGCAGGTAAGCTACTACGAAAAGCATAGTGAACGCATTATTGCGGCCAGGATAGACACGGAGCCCACGCCTACTACAGTAGTACAAGTTTATATGCCAACTGGCTCTGCAGATGATGAAGAAATTGATGAAATGTATGATGAGATAAAAGAAATTATTCAGGTAGTGAAGGGAGACAAAAATTTAATAGTCATGGTTGACTGGAAATTCGACAGTGGGAAAAGGAAGACAAGGAAACGTAGTAGGTGAATATCGATTCGGGAAAAGAAATGCAAGGGGAAGCCTCCTGGTAGAATTTTGCACAGAGCATAACTTAATCATAGCTAACACTTGGTTCAAGAATCATGAAAGAAGGTTGTATACATGGAAGAACCCTGGAGATACTAGAAAGTTTCAGATAGATTATATAATGGTAAGACAGAGATTTGGGAACCAGATTTTAAATTGTAAGACATTTACATGGGCAGATGTGGACTCTGACCACAATCTATTGGTTACGAATTGTAGATTAAAACTGAAGAACCTGCAAAAAGGTGGGAATTTACAGAGATGGGGCCTGGATAAACTGAAAGAACCAGAGGTTGTACAGAGTTCCAGGGAGAGCATAAGAGAACAATTGACAGGAATGAGGGAAAGAAATACAGTGGAAGAAGAATGGGTAACTTTGAATGAAACAGTGAAGGCAGCAGAGGATCAAGTAGGTAAAAAGACGAGGGCAAGTAGAAATCCTTCGGTAACAGAAGAGATACTGAATTTAATTGATGAAAGGAGAAAATACAAAAATGCAGTAAATGAAACAGGCAAAAAGGAATACAAACGTCTCAAAAATGATATCGACAGGAAGTGCAAAAGGGCTAAGCAGGGATGGCTAGGGGACAAATATAAAGATGTAGAGGCTTATCTCAAGGGGTAAGATAGATACTGCCTACAGGAAAATTAAAGAGACCTTCGGAGAAAAGCGAACCACTTGCATGAATATCAAGAGCTCAGATGGAAACCCAGTTCTAAGCAAAAAAGGGAAAGCAGAAAGGTGGAAGGAGTATATAGAGGGTCTATACAAGGGCGATGTTCTTGAGGACAATATTATGGAAATGGAAGAGGAGGTATATGAAGATGAAATGGGAGATATGATACTGCTTGAAGAGTTTGACAGAGCACTGAAAGACCTAGGTCGAAACAAGGCCCCGGGAGCAGACAACATTCTATTCGAACTACTGACAGCCTTGGGAGAGCCAGTCCTGACAAAACTCTACCATCTGGTGAGCAAGATGTATGAGATAGGCGGAGTTCCCTCAGACTTCAAGAAGATTATAATAATTCCAATTCCAAAGAAAGCAGGTGTTGACAGATGTGAAAATTACAGAACTATCAGTTTAATAAATAACAGCTGCAAAATACTAACACGAATTCTTTACAGACGAATGGAAAAACTGGTAGAAGCCGACCTCGGGGAAGATCAGTTTCTATTCCGTAGAAATGTTGGAACACGTGAAGCAATACTGACCCTACGACTTATCTTAGAAGAAAGATAAGGAAAGGCAAACCTACATTTCTAGCATTTGTAGACTTAAAGAAAGCTTTTTACGATGTTGACTGGAATACTCTCTTTCAAATTCTGAAGGTGGCAGGGGTAAAATGCAGGAAGCGAAATGCTGTTTACAATTTGTACAGAAACCAGATGGCAGTTATAAGAGTCGAGCGGCACGAAAGGGAAGCAGTGGTTGAGAAGGGAATGAGACAGGGTTGTAGCCTCTCCCCTATGTTATTTGTATATTGAGCAAGCGGTAAAGGAAACAAAAGAAAAATTCGGAGTAGGTATTAAAATCCATGGAGAGATACACCGATGACATTGTAATTCTTTCACAGCCAGCAAAAGACTTGGAAGAGCAGTTGAACGGAATGGACAGCATCTTGAAAGCAATATATAAGATGAACATCAACAAAAGCTAAACGAAGATAATGGAATGTAGTCGAATTAAGTCGGGTGATGCTGAGGGAATTAGATTAGGAAATGAGACACTTAAAGCAGTAAAGGAGTTTTGCTATTTGGGGAGCAAAACAACTGATGATGGTCGAAGTAGAGAGGATATAAAATGTAGACTGGCAATGGCAAGGAAAGCGTTTCTGAAGAAGAGAAATTTGTTAACATCGAGTATAGATTTAAGTGTCAGGAAGTCGTTTCTGAAAGTATTTGTATGAAGTGTAGCCATGTATGGAAGTGAAACAGGGACAATAAATAGTGTGGACAAGAAGAGAATAGAAGGTTTTGACATGTGGTGCTCCAGAAGAATGCTGAAGATTAGATGGGTAGATCCCATAACTAATGAGGATGTATTGAATAGGATTGGGGAGAAGAGGAGTTTGTGGCACAACTTGACCAGAAGAAGGGATCGTTTGGTAGGACATGTTCTGAGGCATCAAGGGATCACAAATTTAGTACAGGAGGGCAACGTGCAGGGTAAAAATCGTAGAGGGAGACCAAGAGATGAATACACTAAGCAGATTCAGAAGGATGTAGATTCCAGTACTGGGAGATAAAGAAGGTTGCACAGGATAGAGTAGCATGGAGAGCTGCACCAAACCACTCTCAGCACAACAACAACAACAACGTTTGAGGTCACGAAACTTTTTTCTTTTTTTAAAAAAAAAAGGAGCTGTTAAATTCTACGACTTATTTTACAATTGTTATTTTCAGTCGTGGTCTTTTTTAAAAATGTTTTTATTAATTCCTAGAATTTATCATTCGAACAGTTTCTATCAATGGTTGTCTTAGCGTTAGAAATTAAAATTTATTAAATCTGTTGCGAGAGAGCCGGCCGGAGTGGCCGAACGGTTCTAGGCGCTACAGTCAGGAACCGCGCAACCGCTACGGTAGCAGGTTACACTCCTGCCTCGGGCATGGGTGTGTCTGATGTGCTTAGGTTAGTTAAGTTTAAGTAGTTGTAAGTTTTAGGGGACTGATGGCCTCAGATGTTAAGCCCCATAGTGCTCAGAGCCATTTTGATGTAGTTATGCCTAAAGAAGTCATTCTCAAGATGTGCGCGATGTGGGCGCGAATTGGTGTCCATGAAGACGAATGCCTCGCCAATATGCTGGCGATATCGTTGACTATCTGTCGGAGGATGGCATTCACGCATCGAACAGCCGTTAGGGCGCCTTCAAAAATGGTTGAAATGGCTCTGAGCACTATGGGACTTAACATCTGAGGTCGTCAGTCCCATAGAACTTAGAACTACTTAAACCTAACTAACCTAAGGACATCACACACATCCATGCCCGAGGCAGGATTCTAACCTGCAACCGTAACAGTCGCGCGGATCCGGACTGAAGCGTCTAGAGCCGCATGGCCACCGCGGCCGGTACGGCGCCTTCCATGACCACCAGCGGCGTACGTCGGCCCCACATAATGTCACCCCAAAACAGCATGGAACCTCCACCTTGCTGCACTCGCTGGACACTGTGTCCAAGGCGTTCAGCCTGACAAGGTTGCCTCCAAGAAGAGAACGTGATGCCAATCCTGAGCGGTCCATTCGCCATGTTGTTGGGTCCATCTGTACCGCGCTGCATGGTGTCGTGGTTGCATAGATGAACCTCGCCATGGACGTCGGGAGTGAATTCGCTCATCATGCAGCCTATTGCGCACAGCTTGAGTCGTAACACGACGTCCTGTGGCTCCACGAAAAGCATTATTCAACATGGTGACGTTGCTGTCAGGGTTCCTCCGAGCCGTAATCCATAGGTAGCGGTCATTCACTGCAGTAGTAGCCCTTCGACGGCCTGGGCGAGGTATGTCATCGACAGTTCCTGTCTCTCTGTATCTCCTCCATGTCCGAACAACATCGCTTTGGCGCAGATTTTAAATGATTGTGGTTACATGACATCTGGTGACGTCACAAATATGTTGGTACAGGGAAAACTAATTTACATTTGGTCTCTGTATGTCCGTCTTTTCACAGGGACTTGCCGGACCTCAGCTGTTCAGTGCAGAATGTCAAATTAAACACCTTTCAGTGGTCAAAATTCCAAAAATTGTTATTTTATTGGGCTACCAGTTTCGACGATATATTACGCCGTCTTCAGGCCCCCTGATCGGCTTGTAGGAAGATTCCCACCTCTGGTCCAGTAAAAATAGCGGTAGATTTCTACTTGAGGCAGCGATCACTCCAAACATCACCTGCTGTATGTTAGACCTATAACAGTTGGCAGGTGCTGCTTAAAGCGATCACTGTCTCGAGTAGAAATCTAACGATACCAATCATAGAACGCTGACCGCTATATTGACTGTAGCTGACGTGTCCTAAACGTCGGTCAGGGGGTCTGGAGATGGCGTAATATATCGCCTAAACTGGTAGCTAGATGAAACAACAATTTGGAAATTTAGATGGTTGAAAGGTATTTGATTTGACATTCTGTCTAATACATTTTGTGAGCATCACGACACAAAGACCCCTCTCAACTGAATCGTTGCATCTGTCCACGCCAAACGCGCTGCATGGTCACAGTGGTATGTGGGCTGATATTGCCAAGCTCTTGCCTCGATTTTCTAATCACTGAAACAACATCACAATTTCTCAGCTCGTGAAGTTTCATTTCGTTTCGTCCCTTGTTCTGGCTGTTTTTTTATTTTCTTATTTTTTCAGGCATTGTGGATCGAAAGTGGTATAAAATAAAAGAAAAATTTTCGCGATCAGAGGTTGTTTTAAATTCTACAAAATTTAAATGTTGGGTTGCAGGAAGTAAAAGAAAATAGCATCGAGATGGACCGACTAGAGCAATAAGCATCACAATGAAGGAATTATATAAAACGTATCAGTCAGCCAACCGGTTACACACAACTTTTTTAAAAACACCTTAACCAGGTTTCGATATCTCTATCTTCATCATAATGGTAAAAGTTACCCAATGAAGGACTGAGTGAATAGCGGAGGAAGAGCAATAGGAAAGAACAGAATAGGAATAACTGAAATTGGCCGGTGTTCCTCTGAATTACGCGGCAGGAGTGAAACAACTGGAGCTTCGTTCTCTAGAAAATAGAACAACAACTTTAATTTACACTAAATAAAGTATGCACACATTTGATTTATAACATTGTGGTTGTGTCACATATGTCATTAACCCTTTAGTGAGCCGTGGGAAACATGCTTCCCACTACAATGAAATCGCTGCTAGTCCCGTGGCATTCACAGTTCCCACCTCTGTACGGTGCTACCACCTAGTGAACAGTGTAAGGTACTGCTTCCAATCGGAAGTTCCCGCCGTTTTTGCTGTACCTTCGTGCACAGGCATTGTATAGCTGAGTGTTGCTCTGTAGAGGAGCCTTTCAGTGCTGTTCGCGTGACATTTTGTGATTTTTTCCCTCAAAGCTATAGTACAAGGTAAATACAATTTTGGTAAACATTTTTGGAAAGCAGTGATCAATTAATTGTTATATTTTGACTAACGTTCAGTCTTGATCACGTCATGTATGTTTTAATGATACAGGTAACCGGTTTCGGTTCTTTCTACAAAACCATTATCAGACCCATGGCTCCCTTAGGATGGTAGGCGGAGCTCTCCTCGCTGCTACGCAGCTGATCAGTTGACTGTGTAGCAGCGAGGAGAGCTCCGCCTACCATCCTAAGGGAGCTATGGGTCTGATGATGGTTTTGTAGAAAGAACCGAAACCGGTTACCTGTATCATTAAAACATACATGACGTGATCAACACTGAACTTTAGTCAAAATATAAGAAGGTAAATACTTTTGATTTACCAACATTTATGAAGGAAAACTTAAATTTGAACGAGGAGAATTCCAGTTTGAAACAAAAGGAGTCATTTCTGCAGTAAAATGGATGGATAACCGTCTAGTCACTTGCCTGTCCTCAGTTCATGACCCATGAGAAACAGCCACAGTGAAAAGGATAAACAACGATGGTACTAGTACAGCTGAAGTTGTGGCAGAATACAACAAAATAATGGGTGGTGTCGATAAGTTTGATCAATTACGAGAAAGGTGCGCTATTGGCAGACGTTCTGTAAAATGGTGGCATAGAATATTTTATTTCCTGGTGGACGTTGCTGCAATGAACAGTTTTATCCTGTGGAAAATAAGTAAAGGAGAAAGCGGACAGCATGATCAGCTCACATACGGGATCCATCTAGCCAGACAATTGATCGCTGGCTTCTCATCCCAAAAAAGGCGTGGACCAAAACCTGTCTTTCTGGCAAACAGGGGTAAAGTCCCTGAAGATTTTCGTCATGTGGCTGTAGCGGGCCATCAACCCATTTTAGGAGAAACCTACTGGACGTGACGTCATTGTAGTACCAAAGCTGCGGAAAAGAGCACTCGCTGTGTTTGTACATATTGTCAAATACCACTTTGCACAGAAACCATGTTTCAGAAAATTTCATGGCAAGTAATTGTGAACAATCACTGTAACAAGAGAAGTAAATGTATCAAATAAATGTGACATATATTGAAAAAGTTGTTTTTGTCATTTAACTCCAAGGAAGGGCAGTGGAAGGAGTACTTCACACCTTGTTGTGTGACCTCACTTTCACAGTTGGAGCAAATTTTATATTCTGTACGATAAATATACCTATCTGTTAACTACTATCTGCTCTCCATTCATTAAAAAAACTGCTCAATAATTTTGCCCACGAAAGGGTTAAGTAGGAATGAATCGTCTAGGAGCATTGCGTATGTGAGTCGGGTAGCAGCACTGGCGTTTTGATGAAGAAACCGCTTCGCAGATGCTGCACGAGTTGTGATAATGGAATGACGAAGGCTCTCCTTTTTCTGCAGGTGTTACTCGTTCAAAGTGTTCCTATTCCTAGATTTAATGTTCTCCTCGCTGCTCATATTCCCTACGCCACTACTCGGTGGAAGGCAACCGAAGGCCTTTCTTCTTCGCCGTAATTAATCTCGAAACTTTTTGTGACCGTCGACATTAATAACTTCTGCGCTGCCGCACTCACAACCTACTTACTTCGGCTTTGCGGTATTCGTATCCTGGGAAAAAATAGACGTACCGGGAAACGTTTATGACAGCAAAGAATATTATTAACTTCATTAAAGTTAGGATCAAGTAATTAAGGTTATTAATTAATGTAATTCCCTCGAGGGCCAGCGAGAGATCACGGCGTAGCTACGAAAGCAGTCATGAATCAGTCGCTGTCCCGTCAAGCACAGCGTGTGCGAGACCGGTAGCCGCCTAATTATTAGTCTCAATAAAAATCGACTGTACTGATATTTTATTTAGTGTAGATTAAAGCTGTTGCTACATTTTCTGGAGACTGAAGCTCCAGTCCTTTCATTCCCGCATGTAATTCAGAACAACACCTGTTCTTCGTGTTCTGTTCTTTTCTGTTGCTCTTCCTCCCTCATTCCTTCACCGCCTTGCTTGTTTATTTTGTCACTCCATTTCTGTTATCTGTTCTGTTACTTCCTGCCTAGGAAGGAAGGATCTCTTATTGTATGAGCCGTTCATCATCTACGTTTCGCTTCTGTTCAAGCCTACATCCCAGACAAATACTTTCACAAGGGGCTTCGTATTATTTACATTTATGTCCTGTGTAATGCCAGTCTGCATTTTATATCCGCTCTGTTCCGGACATCGTCAACTGTAAAGCTGACCGTGCAACAGAACTCATCCACTATTTGTATATATAATTTTTGAACCTTATTACCCCAGAATTAAGTGATTTCATTCGCCTACATTCCGTTACCCTTGTTTTGCAATTTTTGATGTTCGTCTTACAAGCAAAACTGGTGCCACTGGCAAAATTTACAGTTTTAGTTTATTCTCCCTAAACTTAAACCCCTTTTACACTTTGTATTAGATTTCCTTGACTGCTTCCGTTAGCACTACTGACGGCCTTGGGAGAGCCAGTCCTGAAAAAACTTTACCATCTGGTGAGTAAGATGTATGAGACAGGCGAAATACCCTCAGACTTCAATAAGATTATAATAATTCCAATCCCAAAGAAAGCAGGCGTTGACAAATGTGAAAATTACCGAACTATCAGTTTAATGAGGCACAGCTGCAAAATACTAACACGAATTCTTTACAGACGAATGGAAAAACTGGTAGGAGCCGACCTCAGGGAAGATCAGTTTGGATTCCGTAGAAACACTGGAACACGTGAGGCAATACTGACCTCACGACTTATCTTAGAAGAAAGATTAAGGAAAGGAAAACCTACGTTTCTAGCGTTTGTAGACTTAGAGAAAGCTTTTTACAATGTTGACTGGTATGCTCTCTTTCAAATTCTAAAGGTGGCAGGGGTAAAATGCAGGAAGCGAAAGGCTATTTACAATTTGTACAGAAACCAGATGGCAGTTATAAGAGTCGAGCGGCACGAAAGGGAAGCAGTGGTTGGGAAGGGAATGAGACAGGGTTGTAGCCTCTCCCCTATGTTATTTGTATATTGAGCAAGCAGTAAAGGAAACAAAAGAAAAATTCGGAGTAGGTTTTAAAATCCATGGAGAAGAAATAAAAACTTTGAGGTTCGCCGATGACATTGTAATTCTGTCAGAGACAGCAGAGGACCTGGATGAGCAGTTGAACGGAATGGTCTTCAAAGGAGGATATAAGATGAACCTTAACAAAAGCAAAACTAATGAAATCAGTTGATATTGTGGGAACTAGATGAGGAAATGAGACACTTGAAGTAGTAGATGAGTTTTGCTATTTAGGGGGAGCAAAATCACTGATAATGGTCGAAGTTAAGAGGATATAAAATGTAGACTGGCCATGGCAAGGAAAGCGTTTCTGAAGAAGAGAAATTTGTTAACATCGAGAATTGATTTAAGTGTCACGGAATCGTTTCTGAAAGTATTTGTATGGAGTGTAGCCATGTATGGAAGTGAAACATCGACGATAAATAGTTTAGACAAGAAGAGAATAGAAACTTTCAAAATGTGGTGCTACAGAAGAATGCTGAAGATTAGGTGGGTAGATCACATAACTAATGAGGAGGTATTGAATAGAATTGGGGAGAAGAGGAGTTTGTGACGGGATCGGTTGGTAGGACATGTTCTGATGCATCAAGGGATCAGCAATTTAGCACTGGAGGGTAGCGTGGAGGGTAAAAATCGTAGAGGGAGACCAAGAAATGAATACACTAAGCAGATTCAGAAAGATGTAGGCTGCAGTAGCTACTGGGAGATGAAGAAGCTTGCACAGGATAGAGTAGCATGGAGAGCTGTATCAAACCAGTCTCAGGACTGAAGACCACAACAACAACAACAACAATGTCAGGAAAGAGTCCAATGGGAAAGAAAGGGGAGAGAGTGATGGTGGGACAAAAAATGGTTCAAATGGCTCTGAGCACTGTGGAACTTAACATCTGAGGTCATCAGTCCCCTAGAACTTAGAACTACTTAAACCTAACTAACGTAAGGACATCACACACAGCCATGTCCGAGGCAGGATTCGAACCTGCGACCGTAGCGGTCGCGCGGTTCCAGACTGAAGGGCCTAGAACCGCTCGGCCACAACGGCAAGCCACATCTAAGTAACGCACGATAGTGAGGTATGTGTACGACCTTCCAGAAGGCCCGAAACAGGGAGACTAGCACAGCTGAAGTATTTCGTCCTCCAAGCGCGCCAAGCACTTCGGTTTGCTGTATCGTTACTCATATGTTTCTCAAAAGTAGTGAAATTTAATAAACAAAAACTTTAGGCTCGTAAGGTAACTATGAGAGACTGTCATACAAAAAACTGCGTTAAATACAGTGGAAAGTATATAAATAATTAATAGAAGAAGTTTGGCGTTTTGGCCCCTAGGACCCGAACGTGCCGACCAATCAGAAGCAAGTTCAGTACAATTGGCGGTCCCTCCTATAGGACTGGTACATACTGTACCGTCTGTTGTTTGTATTTCACTCGACTTTTGTACCATATGCTACTCACGTGCATCAAACTGCGTCAAGGCGAGCTTCTAGCCAAATAAAATACTGACGGCCACAGCCAGGGATATCACACAAGCCTCCGAACCCCACGTTCTGTGAAGAGTCTTGGACGTCCAACCATTTAGCAGCTAGTGATAATTTCACTGTCCTCCTACCTCTTTCCGTAGATGCTGACGACAGTAGCACGTGAACATTCGACCAGATTCGCCGTTTTCGAGAGACCAGCTCACAGGCTTTGCATCATAACACTCAAATAATCTTAATAATAATCTTCCATTTGTCAAATTCGCTTATCTCAGTGGATTTCCCTATTTTCAGCCGTTATCTTTGCTAAGATGATTCCGTAACCATGTCCGCTCCGCTTACATACCAGGTGATCAAAAACTCAGTATAAATTTGAAAACAGAATAAATCACGGAATAATGTAGATAGTTACAAATTGACACACATGCTTGGAATGACATGGGGTTTTATTAGAACGAAAAAAATACAAAAGTTCAAAAACTGTCCGACAGATGGCGCTTCATCTCATCAGAATAGCAAAGTAAGACAAATCAAAGATGATGTTCTTTGCAGGAAATGCTCAATATGTCCACCATCATTCCACAACAATAGCTGTAGTCGAGGAATAATGTTGTGAAAAGCACTGTAAAGCATGTCCAGAGAGATTGTGAGGCATTGGCGTCAGATGCTGTCTTTCAGCATCCTAGAGATGTCGGTCGGTCACGATACACTTGCGACTTCATGTAACCCCAAAGCCAATTGTTGTGTACATAGTTCCGCACAGTCAGCACGTACACAACTTTCCCACTAGAGCGCGCCCCGCTAAGCACAACAGTGCAGGAGCAGCGCTCGTCCGTCTCCGCACTATGAGATGGCGCTGCCTTAGAGACGGATCAAATTCTGCTTCCGCCGATCCGCGTATTAATATCACGCAGTGATACCTCAATGCGCGAGGTATTAAACGAGTGTACAGACCTCTGATTAGTCAGTCTGCATTTGTCTGCACCAGTCTGTGCCAGTCTGCACTAGTCTGTAGTCAAGTTTCAGTCTGTGCCTAAGAAGATTATCATATTCCTGTACATAGCCATGAAGATAAATGTATAAACACTTTGTCAAGTATCAGAGATATGTGACAATAAGGTTAATGTATGAAGACCAAAGGAACTTCAGATTGTCAGTTGTAAATAGCATCCAGAATCAAGTTATGTAATGTTTATGCTTGATATTATTTTAATAAATGTGTGTGAAAATTAATCAAGTTCTGTTTAAAGTTGGTCACCGTCAATCTGCTACTCTAAGCATGCAAGTGGCATTTCTATCGCCTTACCTAACGGCAGAAGATAAACATGCCATGATAAGACCACGAGACATATTGCTGACAGTCGATTACTTCGTTAGAGCGACAAGTCAAATAATCTGATGGTGTGTGTACCGAAGGTCTTACAGTATGCACACCACAGCAGTAATTGCACGGACTGTGGTACGGGGACCTGGGAGGCCAAGCACGACGAAAGTGGCGGCTGAGCACACGATCATCACCAAATGACGCGTGCAAGAGATCTTTCACGTGTCTAGCAATATGGGGTGGTTCTAATAAAACCACCCCATGGGGTGGTTTGGGGAAGGAGACCAGACAGCGAGGTCATCGGTCTCATCGGATTAGGGAAGGACAGGGAAGGAAGTCGGCCGTGCCCTTCGAAAGGAACCATCCCGGCATTTGCCTGGAGCGATATAGGGAAATCACGGAAAACCTAAATCAGGATGGCCGGACGCGGGATTGAACCTTCGTCCTCCCGAATGCGAGTCCAGTGTCTAACCACTGCGCCACCTCTCCAAGCATGTGTGTCAATTTTAACCTCTCCATCTACATTATTCCATGGTTTATTAAATTTTCAAATTTATACTTACTTTTTGATCACCCAGTACTTTCGTGGCCCCTTTACGTGCGAATGACGCCATCAGGCGGCAAGTGGGCAGTGGTCATAATATTTTGGGTGATCATTGCATTAGCTGAGTGGCGACAAATGGGGATCATGTGGGCTGCAGTGGGAGGAACTCACTGACATGAAGAGGTTGGCACGGAAGAGGAATTCGTGGCGGGCCACTTCAGACTAGTCAGATGACTCAAAACAAAAATAAAATAAATTAAAACATCCCTCACGACACGGTCGGATATCGAAGAATTCTACAAGTTCCTTCCCAGCCTTCTACAAGCTTGCCCTACACTAGCTTGTGCCGCATCCCTGATGCCCATGCCTTCGACAGGCCGTTGAAGCTCCAGTCCTCCTCTCCTTCCACGTTTGGAAGGGCGCGGCCGGTGGTGTCCAGTTCTTTTCGCCGAGACGGGCGACCTGAGGCTCTCAGCGAGCCGCTGAGCGACTACTGTGCGCTGTGTCGGCTCTTCGTGTCAGATCAATAGCGCGAGCAGAGGCTGCGTCCAAACAGGCCTCTCCATCCCAGATTACCAGAGGCGGCAACACGCGCTATCGATTATCCGGCAGCTGGATGTGCTGGGGGGAGGGCGGTGGAGCGCCGCTTCACCCTCTCCCCCCCGCCCCCCCCCCCAGGCCGTCCTGCCACCACCTGTCACAACAGCTCCGCAGGTGGCTGCATCTCTGCCGCGTGGCGTAGCGTGACGTGACGTAGCGTGACGTCACGAGGACATCAACCACCCCTTCCGGGGGGAACCCCGCGCGTGCTCAGTGGCCAAGCGCGTTAATGGCGCAGGGTGCTTAACGTCACTAACTGCGAAGCCGTGCTGCTTGGCACTTCCGCCGCTCTGCGTCACTTTCATTTCACTCTGCGTAACGAGCTGGATAAGAATCAGATTATGCAAAGTGCTGGTTTCAGTTAGGCTGCCTCAGGCTTACCAGACACCTTCCTTCTCATTGGATTCTTCTGCTTTTTCATCCAAATTTTCTTCCTGCCGTTGTTTACCCATAGTGAGTAATTCTCCATTTTTAAGGTTCTGTACCTCAACCAATAAAAACGAAATCTTGTAGGATAATTTTGTTGTTCGTTTGTCTGTATACCTGTCCGTCTTCCGACTGTTAAAATCTACATCGACATCTACATATATACTCCGCTAACCACCAAGCAGTGTGTGGCGGAGGGCACAATTCACACCAAAGTCATACTCCCGCCCCCCCCCCCCCCCCCCCCCCCTTCTGTTACACTCGCGGGACGCCTAAGTACGACAGTACGAGCTCTTACTTCCCTTATCTTTGAATGGTGATCATTGGGCAATTTGAAAGTTGGTTGTAATAATATATGCTCTACACCCGCAGTGAAGATCGGATTTCGGAATTTAGTGAGCAGCCTCTTCCGTTTCGGGCGCCGTCTATCTGCAAGTGTGTCCCACTTCAAACTTTCTGTGAGATTTGTAACGCTCTCGCGATTGATAAACGTACCAGTCACAAATCTTGCCGCTGCTCTTTGTACCTTTTCAGTCTCTTGAACGAGACCCAACTGGGGACGAACAGTACTCTAAGACCGGACGAACTAATGTATTGTAAGCAATTTCCTTTGTTTAAGAACTGCATCGCTTCAGGATTCTACCAATAAACCGCAATCTAGAGTTCGCCTTGCCCGTTACTTATGTAATCTGATCATTCCATTTGAGATCGTTTCGAATAGTCACACCCAGATACTTGACGGACGTTACCGCTTCCAAAGACTGGGCATTTATTTTGTACTCTTACATTAATGGCGATTTTCGCCTTGTTATAAGCAGTAGGTTACACTTACTAATATTGAGAGATAACTGCCAGTCATTACACCACGCATTTATTTTCTGCACATCATCATTGATTGGTTCACAACTTTCGTGTGATACTACTATCCTGTAGACTACAGCATCATCGGCAAACAGTCTAAGGCCGCTGTCAGTACCATCAACCAGATCGTTTATGTAAATCCTAAAAAGCAGAGGACCTATTACGCTGCCCTGGGGCACACCTGAAGTTCAACTTGTTTTTGTTGAAGTCACCCCATTCAGGACGACATACTGCTCCCTGTCTGTTAGAAAACTTTCTATCCAACCGCATATGTCATCGGATAGGCCGTAAGCGCGCCCTTTTTGGAGCAAACGACAGTGCGGAACTGAGTCGAACGCCTTACGAAAGTCGAAAAATATGGCATAGACCTGGGAGACGGTATCTAGAGCCTGTTGTATATCATGCACAAAGAGGGGGAGCTATGTCTCACATTACCGCCGTTTCCTAAGACCGTGCTACTTTCTGCAGATGAGCTTCTCAGAGTCTAGAAAGGTCATTATGTCTGAACATAAAATATGCTCAGTGATTCTACAACAAATCGATGTCAGTAAAATTGGCCGGTAATTATGTGCATCCGATTTTCTGCGCTTTTTATAGATTGCTATGACCTGGGTCTTCTTCCAGTCCCGTGGAACTTTCCGCTGTTACAATGATCTCTGATAGATGATGAATACGAATGCTGCTATATTTGTAGGATAGTCCACATATAATCTTACGGGGATACCGTCTGAGCCTGATGCCTTCCTGTTTTACAATCCCAGATACACTAAACACTATGTCAGCCATCCTTGCGATTGTTCGATAACTGAAAGGGGGAATGGTGCTGCAGTCCTCTACCGTAGACGAGTTTTTGAAAGCTAGGTCTAGAATTTCGGACTTTGTTTATCATCATCAGTTACATTACCCGTACTGTCAGCAAGAGAAGGTATTGAATTATTTGCAGCGCTCATAGATATTACGTACGACCAAAATTTCTAGGGGCTATTTTTAGAATCTGTTTCTCTCAGTTACGAGAGGCGTATCAAGATGAAATTTATGTCACTTACTATGGTCTACGGTCCATTAGCGCTGTAAGAAATTGAGGTTTCTGAATCAATACAATAGAAAGATACGATTTATGTCGCTTTTTTATAAACTCGCAAACTCGCTCATCAAAAGCTATAGGATACCACTCGCTGGTCTACAATCGTGAAACTTAGCAAGAAAAAAGATTTCACTGCACAAATAAAGGACAATGTAAAGGTTTTTTGATTTACCGCTACCAGTCACAAACTTTGTTGACTATTGTATTACTTGCACAATTTTGGTAAACATTTTTGGAATACAGTGATCAATTAATTGTTATATTTAGATTAAAATTCAGTCTTGATCACGTTATGTCTGTTTTAATGAGTAACCGGTTTCGGTTTTTTCTATAAAACCATCATCAGACCTGTGAATATATTTTAAGAAATACTAGATACCAATCTTTAAATGAATGAAAAAGTCTAATGATGTCAAAATTTTTAACAAAATAAAATAAAATTAGTTATACCCATTGGCTCCCTTGGGTTGGTAGGTGGAGCTCTCCTTGCTGCTGTGCAGTCAACTGATGGTTATGAGTGCTGAGCACGAGCTTAAATATGCAGAGGCTCCGCCTACTTCCTGTCACACTACTTCATAACTGCCAATCAGCGTTCATAATATGACGCCATCGTCAAAGTATAAAAGTAGGAAATACACTAATAACATAAAATTGATTCATTTACATATCTGATTAACAGATAATAGTTGTGTCTACAACTTATTTATATTTTGGATAAAAACAGTGAATTACGATGTGTGATAGCTGTGCCCTCTATGGACAACCTTAATATTATTACAGTGCCAGTTACATCAAAGATGTAAAATCCTTGGCGTTGTGGTATATATCGATTATACCAAGTCGCCTACATCACAATTGCATCTTTGTTGGATGCTGCAGAATCGTCTTGTTTTAACTGTAGTTTTTATGGCAATGTTCTTTATAGCATTAAGTTAGCAGCCAATAGTACGTTCCACATTATGTATATCTGAATAACTGATCAGCAAATATTGTATTACTTATTTATTTAGCGACATGTTTCGAGGGAATACCTCATCTTCAGGCTAAATGGCATTACAAAAACAATTTTTCAGTAAGGTCACACTGATGTTTCGTAGTCTTTTCGTAAATGCTGTCGTTATCCTGCTGAAGAAGGGAAAAATTAGTAAGAGGCGATGTTACATTGGAAGCCGGACTGATGTTTGCATGAAAATGTTTCGTAAATGTGACACTCCCTTCGTTCTTATGGCGTGGCAGTCTCGTTGTGATGCGCTGAGGCCCATTTCCGTGGATCTCTTGGCTTTCTTGGTCACTCTTCACAAATTTTCACTAACGTAACAGTAACTTGGACACACGATCACAAAAATAAATCTGTAGTGCAGAGGACAAGATGGCGGTCGAAATACAGCTGGTTTCGATTTGACTATCGATTTGTCGATTTGTGCGCGAGTCCTATTCCCTCTTGGCCAGTTTTTGTATTTAAGTGTATTGCCAATTGTATTTTGTGGTATAACTATCGTCTTAACACTTATGTTCTTGAAAAATTACATTATTTTAGTTTCTTTGGTTATCTCGATTTCGTGAATGATGGCAACGCCGTAGCTTGCAGGCCGAAGCAAAAATCAACGATATTAACTTACATCGCTTTCACCAGCGTCTCGAATCTGATTCAAGCGTCGTCATAAGTGTATTCCTAATACGTTAGTCTTCACTAGAAAAACAGTTTCAGGGTAAAAATGTCGGAGGGCGTAGAAGATCCATCAAGGAGAAAGGTAAACATAACCAAATATATTCGAAGAAATGGGAAGATATGTCAAAAATATCAAGAAAACCGTCACCTGAAGTTCACCTCGAATTTCAATTGTTCAAATGTGTGTGAAATCTTATGGGACTTATCTGCTAAGGTCATCAGTCCCTAAGCTTACACGCTACTTAACCTAAATTATCATAACGACAAACACACACACCCATGCCCGAGTGAGGACTCGAACCTCCGCCGGGACCAGCCGCACAGTCCATGACTGAAGCGCCAAGACCGCTCGGCTAATCCCGCGCAGCTCCTCCAACAATCTCATCTTTTAAATAAAGAGGTTCACAAAGTTTTTACGCCCTGTCTACCAAAGTTTTCTTTAAACCTCTTTTTTGTCTAGGGTGGTGGTTTGAATCTTTATGCAGATAACGATCAGTTTGTGTGGCCTTTCTATACACCTTATGGCCCAACGTTCCGTCCCGTCATTTAATCACACACACATCCAGGAAATTCAATTGCCCATTCCTTTCCGTCTCCATAGTAAATTGGATTTTCGAATTAGTGCTATTTAAATTCCTTGTATTTGTGGATAGGTTTGTATCGGTACTGCCGGCCTTAGTTGCCGAGCGGTTCTAGGCGCTACAGTCTGGAACCGCGCGACCGCTATGGTCGCAGGTTCGAATCCTGCGTCGGGCATGGATGTATGTGATGTCCTTAGGTTAGTTAGGTTTAAGTAGTTCTAAGTTCTAATGGACTGATGACCTCAGATGTTAAGTCCCATAGTGCTTAGAGCTATTTGAACCATTTGTATCGGTACCACAAAGAGAAGTGTGAACACCCGTCTTGTTGAACATAAGAGAAATTGCCGCCTGGGTCACACGGATAAATCGGCCGTAGCGGAAGTTGTTTACCAGGAAAGTGATAATGAAGTAAAATTCAGCGAGACGAGCGTCATATCAAGAACCTCGCATTATTATACGCGCATGTATAGAGTGGCTATCTAGATTGATAAACACCGGAATAATTTTAACAGCAAAGACGAAAGCGTTCAGCTGGATAAAATTTGGATGTCAGCGTTGCACCGCAAGCGTGACGATCGATTACTTTCAATCGTGAATGTTGGCATTACCAGAGACAATCTCATAGCCGACGCCACGAGATGGACAGTGGCGCCGTCTGCACTGCCTATATAATCAGTGCTTCCTCGAGTTCTGTTTGCAGTTCGCCGCTGTACATCCGAGGATGTCTCCCACAGTCGGAGACGAAACGTCAGGGGAGAGTTTTATACTTCGACCACGGCCTATCAGCCAGGAAGTTTTAAGTGAAGACAATGCCGGCAGTGAAAGCCTACATTGTATGAGTAACTTGTATCTACTATGATGAATGAAGTCACTTTAGCTGTATGAGAAATCTGGAGCTATCTTACTCATCATGGTCCAATTCTGCAGCTGTGGATGCCCAAGATAAACAGGGTTGGGCAAATAAAAGTGACTCGGGCTAGTGGATACGATTGTATGTGAACGTATGCGTACAGCCACACCATGTGACGAACACACCACGTATACGCTCGTTACGTGATCCACACTGGTTCAGAGCACAGTATGGGCTGTGGCAGTGTGAGTCGACCAGAGCAAAGGTGACGATGGTACTCACAAAGGAGCAGGGAGTGTACGTTCTGAAAAGTTACATGACAACAAAGTCGTGGAAACGGTATGGTCAGTTGCGTGCAGAGAATTTTACTGGTGTTAAAGTCCCAGGAAAAGAGTTCCAGGGAACGCTTAGTCCGACAATGGCGCCAGGCAGAATCCGTTTTGAACAAGTCAAATGGTTCAAATGGCTCTAAGCACTATGGGACTTAACATCTGAGGTCATCAATTCCCTTGACTTAGAACTATTTAAACCTAACTAACCTAAGGACATCACACACATCCATGCCCGAGGCAGGATTCGAACCTGCGACCGTAGTGGTCGCGTGGTTCCAGACTGTAGCGCCTAGAACCGCTCGGCCACTTCGGCCGGCCCGAATGACATTAGGAAATGAGACACTTAGAGTAGTTGACGTTATTTAGGCAACAAAGTAACTGATGATGGCCGAAATAGAAAGGATGTATGGCTGAAATACAGAGGATGTACCCATAAAATGTAGACTGTCAACGGCAAGAAAACCATTTCTGAAGAAGAAAAAGTTATTAACATTGAATATAAACTTAAGTGCAGGAAGTCTCTTCTGAAGGTATTTGTCTGGTATGTAGCCATATGTGGAAGTGAAACATTGACGATGAAAAGTTCAGACAAGAAAAATATATAAGATTTTAACATGTGGCTCAGCTGGAGAATCCTGAAGATCAGATGGGCAGGTCACGTTACTAATGTGGAGGTACTGAACAGAATGAGAGAGAAAAAAAAAATTGTGGCACAACATGACTAGATGAAGGGATCGGTTGGTAGGGAATATTCTGAGGCATCAAGCGATCACCAATTTAGTATGGAGGGCAGAGGATAAAAATCGTAGAAGGAGACCAAGAGATGAATACACTAAGCAGATTCAGGAGTATGCAGGTTGCAGTAGTTACTCGGAGATGAAGAGTCTTGGACAGGATAGAGTAGCATGGAGCGCCGCATTAAACCAGTCTCTGGGGTGAAACCCACAACAACAACCACATGCCATAGTGCCATTAAAAGTTAAAATCCAGCAGCATAAATGAGTTGTCAGACATGAAACTCTTCGCTGAGCATCTGATATTGGCGCATCATACTATGACAAGGCTCAGTCATAGACCTACCAAAGATAGTACTATACAGTAATGCAGGTGTGACAGCCCATAACGATAGTAAAGTGTCTCTTCTTTGAATGTCGTATGTCTGGTCCTAATAAATTCCAAAACCACTCCACCTATGCTGCGATGTGTCTTTCCATGTAGAACAACCAACAGAAGATATTAAACATATCACCGCGTCTTCTCAAGGTGGACACGGCTAAAGTGGGCCCACTAACGCCCCTTGGAGACTTCCGTCTTCTCATTTAACATACTGTCACATTCCTCTCTGAAAGTGCAAAAAAATCTCCACTTCCTCTAAATTTGTCAGCAGCCGCCCTTTATACTCAGAGTGCAATAGCCTTATGCTCTCTGCGATGTAGCCAAATGAATGCTACCCACTCTTGAGGCGCTTCGCCACGGCCGATGAACCACTCTTTTATCATTACACTCTTTAAAATTTAAAGATTTTGTGTTTGCACTACGTACTTCGTTTTACAAACCTGACACTTTATTTCATAAACTGCAGCATTCCCTATGCAGTCCCCCCCAATGCCAGTCTTATGCCTCAAGTTCTGCCCCAGTTCCTCGTATATCCTGAATAGAACTTAAACCATATTGTTGTTAAATAACCTCGCCAATTCATATCTACTTTTTTTTGAGTCATCAGACTTCTGCTACTTTGACGTGGCCCACCACGAATCCTCTCCTGTGCTAACCTCTTCATCTCAGAGCAGCACTTGCAACCTACGTCCTCAGTTATTTGCTGGATGTGTTCCGATCTCTGTCTTCCTCTGCAGTTTTTACCCTCTACAGCTCCATCTAGTACCATGGAAGTTATTCCCTGAAGTATAGCAAAGGTCTTATTATCCTGTTCCCTCTCCTTGTCAGCGTTTTCCGCATATTCCTCTCCTCTCCGATTCTGTGGAGAACCGACTCATTCCTAAACTTATCAGTTCATCTAATTTTCAACATTCTTCAGTAGCTCCAAATCTCGAACGCTTCGATTCTGTTCTGATCCGGTTTTCCCACAGCCCCCGTCTCTCTACCATACAATCCCATGTCCCATACGTATGTTCTCACACATTTCTTCCTCAAATTAAGTCATATGTTTCATACTAGTAGACTCCTCTTGGCCTTTTTGCCAGTGCTAGTCTGTTTTTCATGTCCTCTTTGCTCCGTCCGTCGTGGGTTGTTTTCCTGCCTAATTAGCATAATTTCTTAACTTCATCTACTTCGTGACCATCAATCCTGGTGTTGTTACTCGCTGTTCTTATTTCTGCTACTTCTCATTACTTTCGTCTTTTCCTTGGTTCACTCTCAGTCCATGTTCTGGACTCATTAGAAAAATCATTCCATTAACAGATCCTATAATTCCTCTTCGCTTTCACTGAGGGTGGCAATGTCATCAGCGAACCTTAACGTTATTATCCTTTCACCTTGAATTTTAATCTTTCACTTCAACGTTCCTTCTATTTTCGTCATTGCTTCTTCGATGTATAACTTGAACAGTAGGAGTGAAAGATTAAATCCCACTCTTACACCCTCTTTACAAGCTGCGACATTATCGCGAATAAAATAGTCACCCGTATATACTATAAGTTTCCTTTAATTTACATCTATGGTCACAAACTTTTTGTTAAGAGATGACCGATTTCGGTCTATAATGACCATCATCAGATCTGTTTTACAAAAACAAAGTCCTAATGTACTGCAGCCATAGTGGTATCGTTAAATGTTAAATGTTGACGATGCCACTATGGCTGCAGTACATTAGGACTTTGTTTTTATGAAACAGATCTGATGATGGTCATTATAGACCGAAACCAGTAATCTCTTAACAAAAAGTTTGTGACCATAGACGTAAATTAAAAGAAGCACCCTCTTTAATCCGATCGCTTTATTCTTGGTCTTCCACTGTTATTGTCCCCTCGTGGTTGTTGTTCATACTGTATATCACCCGTATTTCCCCGTAGCTCACCGCTTTTTTCCTGAGAGCTGCGAATATCTTGCATCATTTTACATTATCGAATACTTTTTCCAGACCGATAAATCCTATGAAAGTGTCTTTATTTTTCTTCAGTCTTGGTTCTATTTTCAACTTAAACGTCAGAACTGCCTTTCTGGTGGCTTTACCTTTTCCTAAAGCCAATCTAATTGTCATCTAACCACTCCTCAATTTTCTTTTCAATTTTTCTCTTCTGTTATTCTTGTCAGCAACTTGGAGGCGTGAAATGTTGAGCTAATTGTGCAACTCGGATTTATATAATTCCCAGTGTGCCATGACTGTACATTTCTGTCAATTTTTTATTGTCTTGTTGGTATGTATACCCCGCTGCTGCAACAATCTCATCTATTAAAACGCGTCAAAATCAGTTTATTCCGCTGTTTGCATAATTGTTTCCATTTCTTCATTCTTGTTCTTAGGGCTTAGTGAGATGGAATTAGCCCTGTGCACAGCGCTGTGGAAGAATGATAGTTTATGTTTGTGCGGAGGGCGGCAGGGGGTGAGATGGATGCCTTGAGAGCCGGCCGAAGTGGCCGTGCGGTTAAAGGCGCTGCAGTCTGGAACCGCAAGACCGCTACGGTCGCAGGTTCGAATCCTGCCTCGGGCATGGATGTTTGTGATGTCCTTAGGTTAGTTAGGTTTAACTAGTTCTAAGTTCTAGGGGACTAATGGCCTCAGCAGTTGAGTCCCATAGTGCTCAGAGCCATTTGAACCATTTTGATGCCTTGAGGTCTTATGCGTGACTGGGCTTTTGCGTTGTGAAAGCGGATTTCCTAAATATACCTATCGGAAGCTCGTTGGTCTCATTCTCGATCATCGAATCACGATACATTAAAAATCCCAGTTGTTTATCATGTGTTGTGAAAACCGTGTGCTTATATTCAACAGATAACGTGGAGAGTAGGTCCGCAAGAAGGGGGTGGGCGAGTCCCAGCTGTGTCACAAGTAAATCTGTTTGGCATCAGCCGCCCCGCCTCGGGTGAGCTCAGAAGGAGCGCAGAGGGTCCAAACTGCCAGACAGGCGCCCGTGTCAACAGCCTAGGAGGTCGCGGCTGCCCGGTGTTTGCCGGGGGATCCCAGCCCCGTCTGTGCGCTGTTTGCCTTCTCTCGCAGAAACCCCCGACTCCGGAATCGTAAACTCTGAAATCGATGGCGTTGTGCCTCCAGCGGTGGGCTAAGAGCAGCCGGCTCTTAGGACGGTAAGGACTGGCGAGGTGCTCTCTCTACCAGTCCCTTTTGGAGGCTGAAGCGATGATCGTACTCGAGGACGCACCGCAGATAGCGTTAAAGTAGGCATGTCTGCACTGTCACTAGAAACTGAGGGAATAGCTTGCTTCATTATCAGCTGAGATCGTGTCTTAAGAAACGAGAACGAACGAGAGGTACCTTTAGAGAAGGAGAAAGAGGAGGAGAAGAAGAAGAAGAAGGAGGAGGAGGAAGAGGAGTAGGAGTAGGAGTAGGAGTAGGAGTAGGAGGAGGTCATGATGAAGAACAAGATAATGGTGATGATGATGATGATGATGATGATGATAAGCAGGGAGAGTAAGAGGAGAATGAGGAGGAGGAAGATATGCTGATGCAGTGAAGAGGAAAATGGTCATGATATTGTGATGAGGAATATGGTGGACGAAAGAGAACTTGAAGAGAAGACGAAGTAGGATGTGGTGATGAAGAATAAAGAGATGATGATAACCTTGATGGAGAAAAGGAGGAGTAGGAGAATGAGGAAGAAGATACTCATACAATGATGAGGGAAATGGTCATGACAGTTGTGATGAGGAATAAAGTTATGTTGATGATGCTGAAGGTGATGAAGGAAGCATATGATGATGATGATTGATGATAAGGTAAATCAATGTGATGAGGATGATGACATGGAAGATGATGAAGATGGCAAGGAGCACATAGAATGAACATAGAGTAGGTACTAACATGTGCTGTCAATTTGGGTGCTACTTTTTTGTTGATGTAAAGGAGAGTTATTTCTCAGTGATGTGTCATGATGATTATGATGATGAAGATGATGATGATGGTTGTGGTGGTGGTGGTGGTGTTGAGGGGGAGGAGGAGGAGGAGGAGGAGGAGGAGGAGGAGGAGGAGGAAGAAGATGATGATCTACTGATGAGGAAAATGATCATGATACCAGATGGTGACGATAATGGCAATGAGGATGTTGCTGAAGATGATAATGAAGCGTATGATGATGACGATTATTAATATTATAAGGATGGTAAAAAGGCAGATGAATATAATGAGGATGATGTTGAGAAAGATGATGATGAAGATAGCCCAGGACACATTCAACGAAAATAAAGTAGTACTAACCTGTGCTGTCTTTTGGGTAGTATATTTTCTTTATTGAGGAGGAGAATTAGATGTCAGTGGGAGAATGTGTGTGAATGGAGGTACAAAACAACAAATCACGGCCGGTGGACTGCTTCTTCGACACCCGGAACATTTCTGGAACTCAATCTTTTGGATAGCTATTAGATTTGTCAGCGACAAGTTTTTAATTTCGTCTACGGTTCTAAAACCACGACCCTTTCAGATTTTCTTTTTTTATAGGAACAGAAAAAGCACACAGGTCCATGTCTCGCGAGTTTCGAGAGTGGAGCATCCTACAGTACTCTTTTTCGCTAAACGTCCTCGAACGAGCAACTAAATGGGAACAGGCGCACTAATGTAATGCGAAACTCATGAATGTTGTTTCGCCACAAATCCGGGTGTAAATTTCTGCTTTGGTCTTGTGAATAGTACCGCATACGATCGCCGGAGAAGGAGGAGTGTTTTGGGTACGATATATTCGACAGCAAAATAGTTGAAATTAGAACTCGACAGTGGCGGATGCAAATTGCTTAGTAGTCGCTCGATGAAATCAGAAACGATCTTGAACCACTCAAAAGTGCCTTAAGTCATGAAGCATGGGTTTATGGATGCGACTATGAGAAGAAGGTTCAGCTGTCTCAGTGGAAACAATCTAGATCGCAAACACTGAGAAAAAATGGACAACTGCGATGGTCAAATGTGAAGGTTATGCCGACTGCGTTACACTGAAGAGCCAAACAAACTGTTACACCCGCCTCATGTCGTGTAGGGCCCCCGCGAGCACGCAGAAGTGCCGCACCAAGACGTGGCATGGACTCGACTGATGTCTGGAGTAGTGCTGGAGAGAACTGACGCCATGAATCTTGCAAGGATGTCCATAAGTCCGTAGGAGTACGAGGGGGCTGAGATCTCTTCTGAACAGCACGCAAGGCATCCCAGGTATGCTCAATAATGTTCCTGTCTCGGGAGTTTCGTAGCCAGTGGAAGTGTTTAAATCCAGAAGAGTGTTTCTGGAACCACTCTGCAGCAATTCTGGACGTGTGGGGTGTCGCATTGTCCTGCTGGAATTGCCCAAGTCTGTCAGAATCCACAATGGACATGAGTGGATGCAGATGATCAGACAGGATGCTTACGTACTTGTCACCTGTCAGAGTCGTATCTAGACGTGTCAGGGGTCCCCCCATATCACTCCAAACTGCAGAAGTCCCACACCATTACAGAGCCTCCACCAGCTTGAACAGTCCCCTGTTGACATGCAGGATCCATGAATTCGTGAGGTTGTCTCCATACCGGTACACGACGGAACTGATCCTCCTTGGTACACAAAACGGGTCAGAACACTTGCAGAAACAACGAAACAAAGACGTCAAATTTAAACAGACTCAAAATCGCCGAGATTGGCGATCTTCTGCAGAAGGTTGAAATTTATCGCGGACTTCAATGCGAGATACTTATAACAGTTTCCACAACGAGACATTGTCTCGAAACCTGGCAGAAAATCTGGTCGTATTTGGAGTATGTTAGCGGCAAGAAACAATCAATGTCTCCTCTGCGCGATGGAACTTAAACAGTGGCAACTATTTATTCACAACCGATACAAGAGTTACATGTTTGCGCCTGTTCCTGTCCTTCAAAGTAGTCACCAGCGTAGTGCAGCCTTCCGAAATTCCTTTACAATATCCGAATCGAGAATAGCTGCCAGCATGAGTAACGCAGAAGTCAATACCCTCGGAGTAGTGAAGCAACTTAAATCACTTAATACAAGCAAGTCTTTTGGTCCAGACTGTATACCAATTAAGTTCCTTTCGTAGTATGCTGATGCATTAGCTCCATACTTAACAATCATATACAACC
Source organism: Schistocerca serialis cubense (assembly GCF_023864345.2). Taxonomy (NCBI): domain Eukaryota; kingdom Metazoa; phylum Arthropoda; class Insecta; order Orthoptera; family Acrididae; genus Schistocerca; species Schistocerca serialis. Next base: position 55,992,255 of record NC_064649.1, on the reverse strand, counting down.
GTTCGCTCGACGGAAGATCTGTACCCAGAGACTGGAAAGCTACACAGGTCACACAAATATTCAAGAAAGGTAGTCGCAGTAATCCACTTAATTACAGGTCCATATCATTAAAGTCGATATGCAGCAGGATTTTGGAACATATATTGTGTCAGAACTTCATGAATTACCTCGAAGAAAACGGTCTATTGACACACAGTCAATACGGGTTTAGAAAACATAGCTACCTCTTTATTCACAGGAAGTGTTGAATGTTATTGACAAGAGATTTCAGATCAATCCGTATTTCTGGATTTCAGGAAGGCTTTTGACTCTGTACCACACAAGCGGCTTATAGTGAAATTGCGTGCTTGTGGAATATCGTCTCAGTTATGAGACTGGATTTGTGATTTCTTGTAAGAGAGGTCACAGTTCGTAGTAACTGACGGAAAATCATCGAGTAAAACAGAAGTGATTTCTGGCGTTCCCCAAGGTAGTGTTTAGGCCTTCTGCTGTTCCTTACCCATATAAACGATTTGGGAGACAATCTGAGCTGCCGTCTTCGGTTGTTTGCAGACGGCGCTGTCGTTTATCGACTAATAAAGTCGTCAGAAGATCAAAACAAACTGCAAAACGATTTAGAAAAGATATCTGAATGGTGCGAATATTGGCAGTTGATCCTAAATAACGAAAAATGTGAAGTCACCCACCTGAGTGCTAAAAAGAATTCGTTAAACTTCGGTTACACGATAAATCAGTCTAATCTAAAGGCTGTAAATTCAAGTAAATACCTAGGTATTACAATTTTAACAACTTAATTTGGAAGGAACACATAGAAAATGTCGTGGGGAAGGCTAACCAAAGACTGCGTTTTATTGGCAGGACACTTAGAATATGTAACAGACCTACTAAGGAGACTGCCTACACTACGTTTGTCCGTCCTCTTCTAGAATACTGCTGCGCGGTATGGGATCCTTACCAGATAGGACTGACGGAGTACATCGAAAAAGATCAAAGAAAGGCAGCACATTTTGTATTATCGCGAAATATCGGAGAGAGTGTCACGGAAATGATACAGGATTTGGGCTGGACATCATTAAAAGAAAGGCGTTTTTCGTTGCGACGGAATCTTCTCACGAAATTCCAATCACCTACTTTCTCCTCCGAATGCGAAAACATTTTGTTGACACCGACCTACATAGGGAGAAACGATCACCACGATAATCGAAGGGAAATCAGAGCTCGTACGGAGAGATATAGCTGTTCGCTCTTTCCGCGTGCTATACGAGATTGGAATAGTAGAGAATTCTGAGTGGTTCAATGAACCCTCTGCCGGGCACTTAAATGTGATTTGTGGAGTATCCATGTAGATGTAGATGTATATCATATTGCGTTTCACGCTAGGGAGCGGTCATGGTGTTACAACCAACGACAGAACATTTACAGTTATCCTTCCCAGAGCCTGAAGTTCTAAATTCAGTCATCTCTACTCTAGCACGCTGCTTTGTGCGTAACTACTTACTTCTTCAACATTGTTGCAGTGCTGTCCTTTATAGTGTAGCACTTGCATTTTGCACGCTCCCTGTAGACAAGAGAATCGACAGAAAACGCGTGAATCGTCAAGTAATAAATGACACCGCCCGTGTGAAGAAACCGTGGAACAATAAAACTGGCCAAACGACTGCGTCGGGTCATAAAACATTTCCGCTAACGACCGCGCCGTTAATATTGGATAAGTGTTCCAGGGAACGAGGTGGTAATCGACCCGCGGACACGTCCAGCCAATTTAATATTCTGTTTCCACTTTACTTAATTAACTTAGAAAATTCTCTACGCTGGACCACGGAGAAAATACCGTTACTGTTCGGACTGCTTTCCCACCCAAAAAAAGAGTGGTTTTGTGGGTTGGTCAATTGAAACTAGGCAACAGTTTTAAATTTCCGGTCTCGCACAAGAAAAATCAATGGTTCTATAAAAGAATGAGTTAAAACTGTGTTCTAAATATAATGCCATTGTACACAAGGAAAATGTTTACTTTTGTGCAAAGGTTTGTAGAATATGTTGTAACGTCCCCTTAGAAAAATCATGAAATGACTGTGCGGGTAAAGCTCTTACGTTATTTGATTTTCAAACATCTGAGCAAAACTGAAAGTACTCAGACAGTTCTCTCTTTACTCATTCTGATCAACACTAAACTGACACACAATGTTTTTAGCTCAACGCAATATGACTTTCAACAATCCCTACAAAAGAAAGGCCCTGACTAACAATAACCTATACTTTTCATGAATCACTTACCTCACAAAAATCTTCATTACTCCAACCACTGCAGTACAACGAGCGCCAATACTGCCAGCTAAATAAAAGATTCAAACTACTGAAGGCACTAACTACTGATAGGCATAGTTAGCAAATGAAAGATTTTGATGGAGAACAAACAATGTATTTTAATACTGTTCAATATATATATATATATATATATATATATATATATATATATATATATATATATATATAATGACTTTTGAACAGTATTAAAATACATTGTTTGTTCTCCATCAAAATCTTTCATTTGCTAACTATGCCTATCAGTAGTTAGTATATATATATATATAATGACTTTTGAACAGTATTAAAATACATTGTTTGTTCTCCATCAAAATCTTTCATTTGCTAACTATGCCTATCAGTAGTTAGTGCCTTCAGTAGTTTGCATCTTTTATTTAGCTGGCAGTATTGGCGCTCGTTGTACTGCAGTGGTTGGAGTAATATATATATATATATATATATATATATATATATATATATATGGTGAGTCACCTAACATTACCGCTGGATGCATTTTGTAAAGCACATCAAATACTGACGAATCGATTCCAGAGACCGAACGTGAGGAGAGGGGCTAGTGTAATTGGGTAATACAAACCATAAAAAAATGCACGGAAGTATGTTTTTTAACACAAACTTACGTTTTTTTTTAAATGGAACCCCGTTAGTTTTGTTAGCACATCTGAACATATAAACAAATACGTAATCAGTGCCGTTTGTTGCATTGTAAAATGTTAATTACATCCGGAGATATTGTAACCTAAAGTTGACGCTTGAGTACCACTCCTCCGCTGTTCGATCGTGTGTATCGGAGAGCACCGTTTTTACGTAGGGATCCAAAGGGAACGGTGATGGACCTTAGGTACAGAAGAGACTGGAACAGCACATTACGTCCACATGCTAACACCTTTTTATTAGTCTTTTTCACTGACACACATGTACATTACCATGAGGGGTGAAGTACACGTGCACACGTGGTTTCCGTTTTCAATTACGGAGTGGAATAGAGTGTGTCCCGACATGTCAGGCCAATAGATGTTCAATGTGGTGGTCATCATTTGCTGCACACAATTGCAATCTTTGGCGTAATGAATGTCGTACTAGCCACAGTACATCTGGTGTAATGTCGCCGCAGGCTGCCACAAAACGTTGTTTCATATCAAATGGTTCTGAGCACTATGGGACTCAACATCTTAGGTCATAAGTCCCCTAGAACTTAGAACTACTTAAACCTAACTAACCTAAGGACATCACACTCACCCATGCCCGAGGAAAGATTCGAACCTGCGACCGTAGCAGTCCCGCGGTTCCGGTGAAAGGTGGCTACACTGAGCCACTGCGCCAGAGATTGCGCCAAAGAGTACTATTAAGCCGCCTCCACAGTGCCTGTTAAGAACTCGTAGAAGTCAGTGTGTGGGCAGAGCTCGTAGTAGTGAGTGCTTGTCGAGAGCTCGTAGTAGTCAGTGCCTGTTAAGAACTCGTAGCAGTCAGTGCGTGGGCAGAGCTCGTAGAAGACAGTTCGTGTTGAGATGTGCTAGTGGGCAAGGCTTGTCGAGATGTTGTAGTAAGGAGTGTTTGTTCCATGTTTTATCCAGTTATTTGATGGGAGAGATAGCAGATGTTATTGTAATGATCAGAGTGCATTTCGTCAATATATATGAAGGTAAAAACCACAATGTTCTTTTATTATTTGTGTGTCTGAAATAATGCGTCATTACAGGTTCAGTCAACAAAGCATCTGGCTTGTGTTCTTGTATTAGAGTGAATTCTGGTTTTCTTGCGTAATTATAGTTTTTCTAATTTTCTTTTATCACGTCAGTATAATTGGTATTTAAAAATTCTTGTCTTGTTGGAGAAGAACCGTGCCAGATGTGTACGTTGAGTCACACTCCCACATACAGAACAGTTACTCTTGTGCTTATTGGTTTTGTAGGTTTTATAGTTGCTGGGGACTTAATTAATTAACTGTGTTTACGAAAATTTTCTTTCATTGTTTGTTGCAGTCAGATTGCGTAATAATTCTAGTCAGGGCCAACCGTTTACGAGAATAGCGTAATCGGACAGACAGCTAAAAAAAAAAAAAATATATATATATATATTTTCAATCATATTTGATGGACTGCAGCGCCAGAACCGCTAGACCACCGCGGCCGGCTGTTTCATATCCTCTGGGGTTGTAGGCACATCACGGTACACATTCTCCTTTAACGTACCCCACAGAAAGAAGTCCAGAGGTGTAAGATCAGGAGAACGGGCTGGCCAATTTATGCGTCCTCCACGTCCTATGAAACGCCCGTCGAACATCCTGTCAAGGGTCAGCCTAGTGTTAATTGCGGAATGTGCAGGTGCACCATCATGCTGATACCACATACGTCGACGCGTTTCCAGTGGGACATTTTCGAGCAACGTTGGTAGATCATTCTGTAGAAACGCGATGTATGATGCAGCTGTTTGGGCCCCTGCAATGAAGTGACGGCCAATGAGGTGGTCGCCAATCATTCCGCACCATACATTTACAGTCCATGGTCGCTGTCGCTCTACCTGTCTGAGACAGCGAGGATTGTCCACGGACCAGTAATGCATGTTCCGTAGATTCACTGCCCCGTGGTTTGTGAAACCCGCTTCATCGGTAAACAGGTAGAACTGCAACGCATTCTCTGTTAATGCCCATTGACAGAATTGCACTCGATGATTAAAGTCATCACCATGTAATTGCTGATGTAGCGACACTTTAAACGGGTGAAAGCGGTGACGATGCAGTATGCGCATGACACTACTTTGACTCAGTCCACCGGCTCTCGCAGTGTCCCGTGTACTCATGTGTGGGTTCATGGCAACAGCAGCTAACACACCAACTGCACCCGCTTCTCCTGTGACGGGTCTGTTACGGACCCGTTTGCGTGCTACGACCATACCTGTTGCATACAGTTGGCAGTAGATGCTTTGCAATGTGCGGCACGTTGGATGCTCTCTGTCCGGGTACCGTTCTGCATACACACTGCAGGCTTCAGCTGCATTTCGTCGACACTCGTCATAGATGATTATCATCTCCACCTTTTCAGAGTTCGAATACACCATGATCACAGTTCCTACAACACTACACTATCACAGACGTCTGGTAACACGGTGTACTACAGTTGGTCTGCGTGCGGACACGAATGCAGAATAACAATAGCAGCAAGCGCTACATGCGGACACTGCGACAGCTAGACCAAACCACAACAATGCACTGCAGCCACACTCGTAAACACAGTCGTCATCGTAAACATGTCCCTGCAGATGCTGCTCGCCGACCGTGGCCCGTGTTTGTTACAACACGCAACTGAACGTCGGAGGTTTCAAGCGTCAACTTTAGGTTACAATATCTCCGGACGTAACTAACATTTTACAATGCAACAAACGGCACTGATTACGTATTTGTTTATATGTTCAGATGTGCTAACAAAACTAACGTGGTTCCATTAAAAAAAACGTAGGTTTGTGTTAGAAAACATACTTCCGTGCATTTTTGTATGGTTTGTATTAAACAATTACACTAGCCCCTCTCCTCACGTTCGGTCTGTGGAATCGGTTCGTCAGTATTTGATGTGGTTTACGAAATACATCCAGCGGTAACGTTAGGTGACTCACCCTGTATATATATATCAGTTCATGATATCCAGTATTACAAATTTACTCTAACTGATGGACACACGTCCAGATCGTCAGCTCTCAAAATTCTGCCATCTCTCTTCCCACATTCACCACTGCTGGCGGCTCACCTCCAACTGCGCAACGCTACGCGCTGTTCACATCCAACTGCCCAACACTACAATAGCAAATATTGCAACAATGCAAACCAGCCACAGACTGCACACAGCACAGTCAGTGATTTTCATACAGAGCGCTACGTGGCGGTGGCGCTACCAATGTAAGAACCTAAATAGCTTACTTACAAGGTAAAAGTCTTGCTAGCATCCTTAAGCAATGTTGATATGAGCACCATGCGCGGGACGACACTTATTTACCAGATGTAGATGTATGGAACCGGAATTTGGTCGCAGTAATCACACGTCTGTATTTTGAAACTGATAATATTTTATTCAGAATAGTCTCCATTGCTATTTATATTTTCTCCCACCTCTCCGGCAGGGTATGAATGCCAAGCCGAAAAAACAGCTCTTCTTTTGAAGCGAACCAGTTTGCGAGCCATTTTCGTACGTTTTCATACGGACAGAAGCGTTGCTCAGGGAAAGCTTGTCACAGTGATGCAAATAGACAATCGGACGCAGCCAGGTCTGGAGAATTAGCCGCATGCCCTAGTATTTCCCAACCGAACGCCTCAATCATTCCCTGACCGGTTTTGCTGTGCGTGATGGTGCGTTGTCATGGAGCAAAATGAGTTTGTGTTGCCATTTTCCACATTCCGGTCGTTTTGTACGTAATGCTAGATTCAAACCGATCATTTGCTGTTGGTAGCGATCAGTGCTAACGGATTCACCAGGTTTTAGCAGCTCGTAATAGATGACACCCTCCTGATCCAAAGAAACACACAGCATTGTCTCCTTTCCTAAGCGATTTGGTCTTGCAGTGGATGTCGATGACTGCCGTGATTCACCCAAGATTTACGACGCTTAGGATTCTCAAAATATATCCGTTTTTCATCACCTGTCGCTATTCGATGGAGAAACGACTTTCTTTATTATCTGGCGAACAGCATTTCACAAGTGGTCTTTCGATTTGCTTGCTGTCTTTCATTCAGTCATCCGGAACCCGTTTTCCCACTTTCTGCACCTTTCCCATAGCTTTAAACCGAAGAGAAACGGTTTTCTGCGTCACATCCAATTGTTCCGCGAGTTCCTATTGAGTGTGAGTATCATCTTCATCGAATAAGGGTGAAATTTGTTTTCTTCGAACTTTTTTGGTGGTTTCCCGCGCTCGTCGATTCTCACGTCAAAATCACCACTTTCGAATTTTTTGTACCACTCGAAACAGTGTTTTCCCAAGAGCATGTTCGCCGAAAGCTTCGACAAGCATTCGATGCGATTCTGCAGCAGTTTTCTTCAAATGATAACAGAAAACCCAAGTTGTCCGCAAAATCGTAGTTCGTAGGCACAAAAGTCGACATCTTTAGGGTTTGTAAAATATACCGATGAATGGAACTTTTGTTGCTGTGTGTTGCCATCCGTCGTCAGCCGTTACAGGAAGCAGATGGCGCTGCAGGTGCCGTCTCAACGGCCCTACGCTGACGGTTAGCACCATCTGTAGGGAAATTCAGGTTTCATAGTTCTACGTTTGGTATATCATAAAATCGCGACCCGACTCGTTTCGCAATGGTAATGTGATGTATCTGCGGTAACAAGTCTTGCGTGGCGTGGTGGTAATAATTATACACACAAATTATCGTTGTGAATATTAGCTTTAACGGTATCAACATCCCTACAGTAATTCCACGGATTATCCGGAAAATCTGACAAAAAACAGCAGAACAGAGGTGTAGGTCCATACTCAACAGTACGCTATACCAACGTATTCAAAAAAGCCGCGTGAGAAAATGTGATTTTTCCAGGAGGCCATATCTCGGGTTCTGGTGATCAGAGATAAGTGGCCGAGTGTTTTGGTTAGCCATACTGCCAGGTACTCCATATCAGTGACCTCAAAAGTTATTAGAAATCGTGAGAGAGCAGAATGGGGCGCTACGCGGAACTCACGGACTTCGAACGTGGTCAGGTGATTGGGTGTCACTTGTGTCGTACGTGTGTACGCGAGACTTCCACACTCCTAAACATCCCTAGGTCCACTGTTTCCGATGTGATAGTGAAGTGGAAACGTGAAGGGACACCTACAGCACAAAAGCGTGCAGGCCGACCTCGTCTGTTGACTGACAGAGACCTTCCGACAGTTGAAGAGGGTCGTAATGTGTAATAGGCAGACATCTATCCAGACCATCACACAGGAATTCCAAACTGCATCAGGATCCACTGCAAGTAGTATCACAATTATGCGGGAGGTGAGAAAACTTTCATGATCGAGCGGCTGCACATAAGATACACATCACGCCGGTAAATGACACTCGGTTGGCGTATGGAGAGTGAATATTGGACGACTGAACAGTGGAAAAACGTTTGTGGAGTGACGAATCACGGTACACGATGTGGCGATCCGATTTCAGGTTGTGGGTATGGCAAATGCCCGGTGAACGTCATATGCCAGCGTGTGTAGTACCAATAGTAAAATTCGGAGGCGGTGGTCTTATGATGTGGTCGTGTTTTTCATGGAGGGAGCTTGCACCCCTTGTTGTTTTGCGTGGTACTGTCACAGCACCGGCTTACATTGATGTTTTAAGCACCTTCTTGTTTCCCACTGTTGAAGTGCAATTCGGGGATGGCGATTGCATCTTTCAACTCGATCGAGCGCCTGTTCATAATGCATTGGCGGAGTGGTTACACGACAATAACATCCCTGTTGTGGACTGGCCTGCACAGAGTCCTGACGTGAATCCTACAGACACCTTTGGGATGTTCTGAAATGCCGACTTGGTACCAACTCTCACCGACCGACATCGATACCTCTCCTCAGTGCAGCACTCCGTGAAGAACGGGCTGCCATTCCCCAAGAAAGCTTCCAGCACATGATTGCACGTATTCCTGCGAGAGTGGAAGCTGTCATCGAGGCTAAGGGTGGGCAAACACCTTGTTGAATTCAAGCGTTACCGGTAGAGGGCGCCACGAACTTGTAAGTCATTTTCAGCTCGGTGTCCAGATACTTTTGATCACATAGTGTATAACACATCAATAAACCTTCGGACGTAATGAATAGTGCATAAAATTTCGGGCATGAAGCCGCGCAAATAAAATTTCTTCCACTGATATTTCGGCCGTCTTCGGACTCACTCTGAAGGTGGTTGGACGATATGCGGCCGAAGTGTCAGTGGAAGAAATTTTATTTGCGCGGATACATGCCCAATATTTAATGAAGTATTCATTACGCAGCGAAAAGTCGAAAATTCACATAGGCCGTATCTCTTTTTAAACGAATATTGAGAGATTTTCTCTTAAGACCTACCACAAGAAAGAAAATGCTGTGCTTGTCTCTATGGCTTATCGGTTTGCGATTAGAAAAGTACGACAGAATCTGAATCGTTCGAAACTTTGTAAAATTACCCATTTGCAGATTAAAATTATACCAAATACTGTCATTAAAGTTACTATTCTCACAGATCTAGCGGGCGGAGAGGTTTCTCTTAAACCCCGTGTACCAATCATCCCAACTGACTTATCCATTCATTTCAAGCGGCTTCAGTTGCAAATTAACGTTTCGCTTGCAGTAACAATTAACAAGGTTGAAGGTCAGAGGGAGGGGAAAGAGGATAGAAAGGGGGTGGAGCAATGGACGTAGAGAGGGGTGAGGAGTGGATGGAGTGTGTGTGTGTGTGTGTGTGTGTGTGTGCGCGAGAGAGAGAGAGAGAGAGAGAGAGAGAGGGGGGGGGGGTGACGCACCGAGAGAGGGAGGGAAGGAGAATGAGAAGGACAGAGGGAGGTGGAAGGTACGAAAATCCCTACAGTAATTCCCGAGATTAGCCTCTGCATGCATGCAAAACGTCGGCTGGGGGTCTTTAAATTACGCATGCACATATTTATGGATGGAACTTCATGGCTGCGGGTTATATTTCTGGACGGGGGATGGCAAACAGACGTCATTTGTTCTACTTTATTTATGCCCCGAAAATTTAATCACAATTTTAGCAGAAGAGACTGAGTAGAATCATCGAAAAGCAGCGTGTTTCACCACGGGGTCGTTTGTTCGGCACGAGGGCGTTACAGACACGCCCAACGAACTCTAGTGGCAGGCGCTACAAGAGAGGCGCTGTGCCATTCCGAGAGAATACGATCCGAGAAGAGTTGGGCACCACGCTAGTTCCTCGCACGTGCGTCTTGTAAAATCACCACTAATAGAAAATTAAAGGTACTAGAATTCATTTGTAGACTTGCCAATGATCTACATGTAGGTCTATGCAAACCATAAGAGGATGAGTGACAGAGAGTGCCTCTCGTACGATATCGGTACCATTTTCCCGTCCTCTGTTCCAGTCGCATTCGTGTGTGGATCGCATGAGTGTCGATAAACTTTCCTGTGAGTTACAACCTATTTTATAGGTGTGATCATTTACCACTCCCTCTGACCTTCAACTTTGTTAATTGTTACTGCAAGCGAAACATTAATTTGGAATTGAAGTCGCTTGAAATGAATGGATAAATCACTTGGGATGACTGGTATACAGGGTTTAAGAGAAACCTCTCCACCTGCTATATCTGTGAGTAGTGCGTGGAAGTAGTATGATGCTAGATTCTTCTTCGAGGATTTAACTTTTATTTGTCTAGATTGAGAGTTTATAAAATGATATAACTGGTTTCAAATTTTCTAGCATTGACATATAGGTCTAAAATTAAGAGAAAAAAATATTGTTCGTAAAAATTTCTATCTTCTTATAAATCAAAAGAAATGAATGTGAAAAAGAACTTACCATAAAAATCGGTACAGAGTGTAACACTTCACATATCGTACATTCGAGCACTGAGTCATAAAACTATAGTGTGATGCTGCTATTCAAGATACTAAGAGCCGTGCATTTGCTACAGGGTGTCAGTGTATGCATAATTACGTAATAACATTTGTTAGAGGGCTGCCGCGCGGGATGGAAGCGTGGTCTCGGGCGTCTTGTCACGGTCCGTGCGGTTCCCTACGTCGGAGGTTCGAGACCTCCCTCTGGCATCGATATGTGTGTCGTCCTTAGCGTAAGTTAGTGTAAATTAGATTAAATAGTGTGTAAGCTATCTTAGAAGAAAGATTAAGGAAAGGCCATCGAACGTTTCTAGCATATTTAGACTTAGAGAAAGCTTTTGACAATGTTGATTGGAATACTCTCTTTCAAATTCTGAAGGTGGCAGGGGTAAAATATAGAGAGCGAAACGATATTTACAATTTGTACAGGAAGCAGATGGCAGTTATAAGAGCCGAGGGACATGAAAGGGAAGCAGTGGTTGGGAAGGGAGTGAGACAGGGCTGTAGCCTATCCCCGATGTTATTCAATCTGTATATTGTGCAAGCAATAAAGGAAACAAAAGAAAAGTTCGGAGTAGGTATTAAAATTCATGGAGAAGAAATAAAAACTTTGAGGTTTGCCAATGACATTGTAATTCTGTCAGAGACAGCAAAGGACTTGGAAGAGCAGTTGAACGGAATGGACAGTGTCTTGAAACGAGGGTATAAGATGAACATCAACAAAAGCAAAACGAGGATAATGGAATGTAGTCGAATTAAGTCGGGTGATGCTAAGGGTATTAGATTAGGAAATGAGACACTTAAAGAAGTAAAGGAGTTTTGCTATTTGAGGAGCAAGATAACTGATGATGGTCGAAGTAGAGTGGATATAAAATGTAGACTGGCAATGGCAAGGAAAGCGTTTCTGAAGAAGAAAAATTTGTTAACATCGAGTATAGATTTAAATTTCAGGAAGTCGTTTCTGAAAGTATTTGTATGGAGTGTAGCCATGTGTGGAAGTGAAATGTGGACGATAAATAGCTTAGACAAGAAGAGAATAGAAGCTTTCGAAATGTGGTGCTACAGAAGAATACTACAGATGGGTAGATCACGTAACTAATGAGGAGGTATTCAATATAATTGGGGAGAAGAGGAGCTTGTGCCACAACTTGACTAGAAGAAGGGATCGGTTGGTAGGACATGTTTGGAGGCATCGAGGGATCACCAATTTAGTATTGGAATGCAGCGTGAAGGGTAAAAATCGAAGAGGGAGACCAAGAGATGAATACACTAAGCAGATTCAGAAGGATGTAGGCTGCAGTAGGTACTGGGAGATGAAGCAGCTTGCACAGGATAGAGTAGCATGGAGAGATGCATCAAACCAGTCTTAGGACTGAAGACCACAACAACAACAACACTGTGTAAGCTTAGGGACCAGTGACCTCTGGAGATTGGTCCCATAAGACCTTACCTCGAATTTCCAAATTTAATGGGCCCTACACACGTAGCAACCGACCGATAGCGTGGGCGTGTGTAGGCGCTCTGACCGACCGACGAACATTCCTCGTTACGATGTCGTGCGAGTAGGACCACTCAACAGCCGAGTCCCCCCTTCCTCCCCCCCCCCCCCTCACCCTCCTCCAGATACGCACCAACAAAAGTTCGCTTTTTTTCACCGCACGTGGGATTAAACGCTATTCTAACGTCATGATAGGGCACGAGGCGGACAAACCCTTAAAGAAAGGATTTCTGAAGGATGAAAGTGTTAGTGGCACACATCGTGCAAGGAGTATACCAATAAAGATGCAAGAAATAAAGCATTTTTTCCATTTTTAACCAGCCTACATTGGTTTCGTGTGGCACATAGAATCAAAGTCCGTTGACCTTCTGTATTTCTGTTTTTAATTGTATTATCGTTATTTATTGGAAATGAAATCTAAATACCGACGTTCAGTGGACGTTAGTTCATGAAATATACTTACTTCATTAAAATTAGTGTTAAAAAGTCCAATTTGTATCTAAGCCCCCTGCTACGAAGAGCAAAGTATGGGAACTTTGCCGGCCGGAGTGGCCGAGCGGTTCTAGGCGCTACAGTCTGAAACCGCGCGACCGCTACGGTCGCAGGTTCGAATTCTGCCTCTGGCATGGATGTGTGTGATGTCCTTCGGTTAGTCAGGTTTAAGTAGTTCTAAGTTCTATGGGATTGATGACCTCAGATGTTAAGTCCCATAGTGCTCAGAGCCATTTGAACCATTTTTTTGCGGTAACATCTTGACGGTTCTAGCAGTTGATGAATGCTTCATTTGGTGTGCATCTGTTATTATATTTATTAGATTATGTGCGCCACAGCCATGTTTCGTCTTTCTTCTTCGAATTTTAAATGGGTTTCTTACATTTACAAGATATCTTTTGTGCTACACATGTAATTATATTAATAACGTTTACATGAACATTTTTTGTTTTATTTATTTTGGTTTACCATGATGTATTTCCACAGTCACGTATAAATCACATTGGAGTTTTTAGGAATTATTTTACACTCCTGGAAACTGAAATAAGAACGCCGTGAATTCATTGTCCCAGGAAGGGGAAACTTTATTGACACATTCCTGGGGTCAGATACATCACATGATCACACTGACAGAACCACAGTCACATAGACACAGGCAACAGAGCATGCACAATGTCGGCACTAGTACAGTGTATATCCACCTTTCGCAACAATGCAGGCTGCTATTCTCCCATGGAGACGATCGTAGAGATGCTGGATGTAGTCCTGTGGAACGGCTTGCCATGCCATTTCCACCTGGCGCCTCAGTTGACCAGCGTTCGTGCTGGACGTGCAGACCGCGTGAGACGACGCTTCATCCAGTCCCAAACATGCTCAATGGGGGACAGATCCGGAGATCTTGCTGGCCTTCTAGAGCACGTTGGGTGGCACGGGATACATGCGGACGTGCATTGTCCTGTTGGAACAGCAAGTTCCCTTGCTGGTCTAGGAATGGTAGAACGATGGGTTCGATGACGGTTTGGATGTACCGTGCACTATTCAGTGTCCCCTCGACGATCACCAGTGGTGTACGGCCAGTGTAGGAGATCGCTCCCCACACCATGATGCCGGGTGTTGGCCCTGTGTGCCTCGGTCGTATGCAGTCCTGATTGTGGCGCTCACCTGCACGGCGCCAAACACGCATACGACCATCATTGGCACCAAGGCAGAAGCGACTCTCATCGCTGAAGACGACACGTCTCCATTCGTCCCTCCATTCACGCCTGTCGCGACACCACTGGAGGCGGGCTGCACGATGTTGGGGCGTGAGCGGAAGACGGCCTAACGGTGTGCGGGACCGTAGCCCAGCTTCATGGAGACGGTTGCGAATGGTCCTCGCCGATACCCCAGGAGCAACAGTGTCCCCAATTTGCTGGGAAGTGGCGGTGCGGTCCCCTACGGCACTGCGTAGGATCCTACGGTCTTGGCGTGCATCCGTGCGTCGCTGCGATCCGGTCCCAGGTCGACGGGCACGTGCACCTTCCGCCGACCACTGGCGACAACATCGATGTACTGTGGAGACCTCACACCCCACGTGTTGAGCAATTCGGCGGTACGTCCACCCGGCCTCCTGCATGCCCACTATACGCCCTCGCTCAAAGTCCGTCAACTGCACATACGGTTCACGTCCACGCTGTCGCGGCATGCTATCAGTGTTAAAGACTGCGATGGAGCTCCGTATGCCACGGCAAACTGGCTGACACTGACGGCGGCGGTGCACAAATGCTGCGCAGCTAGCGCCATTCGACGGCCAACACCGCGGTTCCTGGTGTGTCCGCTGTGCCGTGCGTGTGATCATTGCTTGTACAGCCCTCTCGCAGTGTCCGGAGCAAGTATGGTGGGTCTGACACACCGGTGTCAATGTGTTCTTTTTTCCATTTCCAGGAGTGTAGTTAATATTTGTGGGGATACAACAGCACTAGCTAGAAACCATAATGTAGCTAACAGCCTTTCCTCGAAGCTTACAGCCTCTCCCATGGCCGTGTTATTTTACGTTAAGTACGGTTTCATCATGTTCAACAGCTCCGAAAGCAATGATTCATTCATTATTAGGTAAATATGAAATATCCTGGGTTCCAAGCTGCTTAAATAGCAGAATGTTGGTGACTTTCTTTCGTTGCGTTAGCCATATTTTTGCCCTCAGCTTTCTCTCAGCTTTTTCTGGCCTTGTTAACTTGAAAACAGCCACGTCAAACTCCCGTTTCTGTTTCTTTGTTAAACCGAGTGGAACATAAGTACAATAAACTTAAAATAAACAACTCACACGAACAGGGCAGCGCTGTAATTGCGAAGTGTAGTCGGTCGGGACGTGTGTAGGCTGACTCGAAATCGATTGGACGGTCGGTCGGTCGGTCGTCCGATAAATTAGTGCCTGTGTAAGGGACTTTAAGGAATATGCAAAAGAATGTTGCATAGTTGACTTAAGGTATTAAAAATCAACAACTGGAAATAATAAAATGTGGAAAGAATATTCAATCCGATAAAAGAATAATTCTAATGAACAGGCTGCTGGTTGATAATGCTAGGAAGTAATTAAAAAAAAAAATTGAATGCGAGGTACAGTGAAAGCGAAGCTGTACCGTCCAAGAGTTCATATCACATCAGAAAATAACAAGATAACCAGACGAATAAAATGCGAAATGTAGGTGGTTAGAGAGGGTGGCATCGGTAAGTTCATTGCACCCACCAGGTGTCGCTTCGTACCGACGCGTTGTGACTTGCTATCGCCGTCAGTTGCCGATAGCAGATGGGCCCATGCGGGGGTAGTCTGTTCGTGTCCCCATAAGTAGTAAGCATTGTAATCACACTTCTTTCTGCATATCATTGTATCACATTGTAATACACGACGTCAAAAGTGCAGGAACACTGCAGTAGCTCTTCTAAAATGTCAAAATACTCGTTCTTATTAAACTCGCAATATTAACTTAAAATATATTCTGGAGGACACTTTTTGCTTAAGATTTCACTTACCTTTGGAACGTAGAACAATCTCCCTTTAGTTTCTGTATGTAGCGCCTGTATGTTACGTCCTGTGTTTGTTGCAGAGTGCTTATAATCGATGATGTGTGCACCAAAAGCTGTTCTCTTCTGGGAGTACGCGAGCTCTATAAAACGTGTGTTAAACGATCGTTCTGCCTGACCTTTAAAAAACAGTCATTGCAGTTCATTTTGTGTGCAGCTGAATTGTCACGTTTAGGACCAATCATATTTCAGAGACGTAACTCCAAAGTGTAGTTCGTTTGAAAACCTGTTGCATTGTTTGATTTTTTAAAACGTTAATGTGTGTTTGGCGATATCATGCCGTTATATGTCATAGGAATACTAAAGTTTTGAACATGGCTGTGTCTCAGACACCGTATACAATTTTTAAATATAGCACTTTTACAGCCAACTGGTTGCAAATAACTGTTTGGTAAAATTGACTTAGGTTCCGACACCTACCAAGGGTGTCTTCAGCAGAATAAAATTTTTGAAGAATCTTATAAATAATGCATAGAAAATTAAGTATGACAAAAAAGCACCTTAACTAACAAGTAAGATGACAGTTCTGATGACGTACGAAGGTTACTTACGTGAAATTACATTGCGAAAAAGCAATGGTCGGAATCTAGAGCAGCTATTCTCAAGTCAAAATTAAAATAAAGTACGTTCCAGCCTTGTCATGTATGCCTGGCTAGGGATAACATGTGGCTGATCGGCTCAGTGGCTGACATTGCTGCAACGAAAACAATACAACTTAACGCCGCCTATTGGGCGCGGACAGTGACATCTACCCATGTGAAATATTATAACAGAAATAACTAATAAAACACCATTAATTAATGACAAGGGAAGAGAGCTTAACGTAAATTTGAAATTACACAGTAGTAAAACAGATGAAATATAAGAGCCATCTATTACGCTTTACAGAAATTACTATTACGTAAAGGCCGGAATATAAAAGTTTATACAAACATTTCTACAATCTAAAAAATATCTACATGAAGGCGACTATAGCAGTAAACATCTGAGATTCGAAGAAAATGATGTTGCGGAACCACAGGCAGAAAAATACAGTAAAAAAATAGAGGAATCAAAATTCTGCTAGTAGTGAATTAAAGCCGTTGAAAAAAAATTTGTTAGGTAATTGTAACTGTTCATTGAGGATGAGGCCATCGTTCTTAGAAATATGTTTGAAAATCCCCAGCTCTTCGAGTACGTCCAGTCTATGACCTTTCCTTGGTTTATGACCGGACGTTAGCAGATGATCAGCAAAAGTGTAATTATATACATCAGTGTCTCTTTTTCCCAATAAATGTTCTCTGTATCTGACACTAAAATATCTTCCAGTTTGTCCTATATAATAATCGAGAGTCGCATCACAAGTAATTTTATACATTCCTGAATTCTGATGACATCCTTAGCAGGTGTTGAAACCTAGGTCAACTAACTATACCACACAGTTATTTACAACCGGTTGGCTGTAAAATTCCTATGTTTAAAAATTGTGCACGGTTGCTGATAAACTGCCATGTTAAAAATTGTAAGACTCATACCAGACCAAGTATTCAGGTCCGTGTCAAAGTACAAAGACATAAGAAGAAAATAGTGGAACACCGCTGTGGCTGTTACGTTTAATAAACATTGCGAAGAAAATGTGCTTTGCCAAGTTACGTTAAATCCCATCTTAACATCATGAAGGATCCAAAAAATTTTCAGTGTCTGGTTCAAAAAATGATTTCCGACAAAATTATTGCTTTATACAAGAAAAAGGACAGATTAAATGAAGAGGCCTATGTTTTGTATCTTGAGCTCACTAAAATCTTTTGCTTTCAATTTAATTTTCAAATTCATGGATTTCGTGATTTTATTAGTGACAGGGTGGATAACATAAGAATGATATCACAAAAATACAAGAGAAGAAACTAACTAATCTTAAGAGTTTTATCTGCAAGAATGCTTGTTGTTAGTAGTTTTCAAAGGTCTGAACATAACTTTTTCAATATAATTCTTAATAAGACTGAAATAGATTTTACACAAGACGAAAGTGCCTTGTTGAAAAAAAAGGGCTTAAATACAAATGTAATGTCTAACCTGTCAGAGAAAGACGATGTAGAAAGTACGACTGTAGATATTAAAATACGCCTTGATAACGTCAAACTGGACGCCCTTCGACAAACGAGGGTAGATCATGATGTATGTAGTATTTTTGAGAAGGAAAGTCGTCGAGTAAAATAGAAGTGGTATCTGATATTCTCCGAGGAAGTGTTGTAGGCTCCCTGTTGTTTATAATTTGTATAAATGATTCTGGAGCAAATCTGAGCAGCCATCTCAGATTATTTCCAAATGATGCTGTCATTTACCGTTTAGTACAGTGATTAGCAGATCAAAACCAATTACAAAATGACTTTGTCACGATAACTGTATGGCGCGAGAAGTCATTGACTCAAAATATGGAAAACTGCGAGGTCATTCACATGAGTGGCTGAAGGGAATCTGTTAAATTTCGGTTTCATGATAAATCACCCTAAAAAAGTGCGGAAATGTATCGAATGCCTTGTGTCAAATCAAGGGATACGGCTTTCAGCACCTCATAGATGAACAGAGCGAGCTTTGTTTCGCAATATCTCTGTTTACTTAGTTCATTTTTTTTTTTTTTTTTTGAGGGTATTTCCGTTCTCCTGAAACGTTTCACAACAGACCGTCCGTGAAATTGAAGAGCATTCGGGAAATAACATTAGCATTATAGCTACCCGTGCCTCGCACCGTAAGGTATCTTGAGTTTGACTGTTTGGTGTCTGTAATATTAAATGGTGCTGGCCGCGGTGGTCGAGCGGCTCTAGGCGCTTCAGTCCGGAACCGTGCGACTGCTACGGTCGCAGTTTCGAATCCTGCCTCGGGCATGGTTGTGTGTGATGTTGTTAGTTTAGTTAGGTTTAAGTCGTTCTAAGTTCTGGGGGACTGAAGACCTCAGATGTTAAGTCCCATAGTGCTCAGAGCCATTTGAACCATCTTAATATTAAATGGTATCACGTGCGATTTTATTTACGATGAGTCGTCATGGTTTTGATACAGTTGCGCTGAAGATAGCTACATAGTAGCTGAAATCGATCCGGAATCAAGCACTTTAAAAAGATTTACGGCCGATGTTGTCCTTCCTCCTGTCTTGGATTTTGAGAAGCATAGAAGCAGGAGCAGGTGACACAGTGTTTTGAGTCTGAAGTTGGGAGCTTGGTTTGAATCGCGATGACGCAGGCAGCAGATCCCCAGGGTGCGACACGGCCGCAGCGAGTTTATGTTAGTGGCACTGCGACAAGAACTTGGCTCCAGCTCTTGGAATTCCCCGGAGACAGCTACAGGCGCTCTCAGGAACTGGACGGGGAGCTGGAGGAGGGTCGGTAGTAGGAGAGGCTCCAGCATAGCTGGCAGTGGTCAGTCACGAATAGTCCCAGGGAAATCGGCGTTGCGAGATACATAGTACGAGAGGGTAGACCAAAAAAAGTACCGGAAATATTTTTTAAAAGCTGCAAATTTTCAAACTGCTTACAAACAACCTTATCCCCTTCAAAATACTATCAATTACAACTAATACATTTCTCCCACCGGTGCGTCCATTGTTCGAAACATTTTTTGTGGTCATCTTTAGAAATGGCTAACAGCTCCTCCCTCGATTTTTTTTTCCTTGACTTCTTCAATGGTGTCCTTTCATGCCCCTCTTCATGCGTGAGAATATGAAAAAAATAGCACGGAGTCAGGTCACGCGAGTAAGGTGCGTAGGACAGCGGAACCATGCCATTTTTAGCCAAAAACTGTCTCAAGGGAACATTGTATGTCCTATGCCGCCGATGTTAAATTATCGAACTTTGTGACCAATTGTCTTGGAAACTTTTTAAGACACAAACTTACAATTTTCCATAATTATTGAAGGCCCCTTTCTAAATACAGTGAACTTCAATTATTTCTAAAATTGTATTGTGGGGCATGTAATCTTTTTTTTCTTTTTTCAAACACTCAATTTTTTGAGAGAATTTTGTAAATAAATGAACATAAAAACAAAAAATCTCGTGATATTTTAATTATTCCAGTTCCATATGTGTTAAATCTCACACTTAGCATGCTGTGAAAATTCCGTGTATCTGCCATCATTACTTTTTTAGAATACGGGTCATTTATTGCAAAAAATGTAGTCCAGAGATATTGAGGTTTAAAACTTTTTTATTACAAATTCTTACACATACATTTCTGCGTCTTTTATGCACCAGAATTGCCCTGGCCCATAGTCTGTCTCTTCTTCAGTGTCACAACAGCCCAGTGCTTGCCTCCTCTTGTTCTTTCTTGCTGCTTTTGTTATTTTCTGAACAGCTAACTCTACTTCACGTACACGAAGCTCATCCAGTTCCCGCAGTCCTTTAGCTATGTCCTGTCCAAGTCTTACCCCTAACTTCTCCAGAACCTTAAGTCTTTCACAGTTCCCACCATTAAAAGTTATTACAGCATCAGACGGTGCTAACCGTACTGTCATAAGGCCAACAAATACATTTTTAGGCACACGACACCACACAACATTACTGAAGGACTCATTCACATTCTGGGTCTTCCCATGTAAACACTTCTTTAGTAGCTGAGGAGTTGCCAAATCTCTGGCCAGCTGTTGTGGCCGAGCGGTTCTAGGCGCTTCGGTCCGGAACCGTGCGACCGCTACGGTCGCAGGTTCGAATCCTGCTTCGGGCATGGATGTGTGTGATGTCCTTAGGTTAGTTAGGTTTAAGTAGTTCTAAGTTCTAGGGGACTGATGACCTCAGATGTTGAGTCCCATAGTGCTCCGAGCCATTTGAACCATTTTTGCCAAATCTCTGTAAAAAGGTTTGATTGCCTCCGTTACTCCCAAAGGAAGAGAATATTGATATGTAAATTCATGCAGGGTGTGGTGGAGGTGGACACAAAGCATGACATGGCTTTTCACCGGCTGATATTCGATGAAAGAAAGGGCTCCACACAGCTCTTTTCATCTTCTCTAAATTGTCACACTGATCTCTATTGGTGTTCCCATAATATTCCTGTAATTCATCAAATACTTTGTCCGTCAGCTAACTACAGAAATAGCCGATAATCACTCTACTTTCAACGAAAACTAGTATCAGAAAGAAAGGACTGATTTGTTCATTCGTAATGCCAAATTCTGAGACGCAGTAGTAGGCACAAAACAAAGCAATCAACAGCCTTGTAGACTGTGTAGTTCCCAAGATATGACTGCTCAACTCGGGCAGTATATACATAGCCGCGAAATTTGTCAGTCACACGTCAACATTCAGAATATTATTTGAAGGTCTCACAATTGTCTGATTTTAATGTGTTATATACCAAATTGTTCAGGAAAGTCCAAAGTACATTATGGAATAGAAAACAGAAAATATCAAATTTCAACGAATTTCACCCGTAACAGAGGTGGCTCTATGTGCAGGTGTGTTGTCGTGTTGGAAGAACCAGTCTCCTGCCTGCCACAAAGCAGGTCTTTTTTCACGAACACTGTTTTGCGATATTCTTAAAACTTCCGGATAAAAGGCTTGAGTTAAAGTCTGATTTGGGCGAACAAACTCTGAAAGAACTACGTCCTTGGCATTAAACATGCAAATCAACATTGTTTCGATGTTTGATTTGACTTGGCGACATTATTTTGGACGGGGTGACGTGACACCTTCGACTGGCTTGACCGTTGCCTTGTTTCTGTGTGGTAACCATAGCACGATGGTTCATCACCAGTAATGACGTCTGACAGAAAATCTTGATCAGTTTCCAGCTGTTGTTTCAAAGTTCGACATGTTTCAACTCGACATTACTTTTGATTGTTCAAATGGCTCAAATGGCTCTGAGTACTTTGGGACTCAACTTCTGAGGTGATCAGTCCCCTAGAACTTAGAACTACTTAAACCTAACTAACCTAAGGACACCACACACATCCATGCCCGAGGCAGGATTCGAATCTGCGACCGTAGCGGTCTCGCGGTTCTAGACTGTAGCGTCTAGAACCGCACTGCCACTCCCGCCGGCTTTGATTTGTCAGAACCTGAGGAACAAACTTGGCAGCATCCCTTTTCATTCTCAAATCTTTCGTTGAAATTCGCTGAACCGAGATCCAACATAACCCACTAATCTCTGACAGTTTATCAATTTTCCGACCACAAGCATAACTTGTCGTTTTTTTTTTCAATATTTTCGTCGATTCGGAGAGTTGATGGACGTCCAGAACGAGGTTTGCAATCAATCGACACGTCACCATTTTTAAATTGAGCAAACCACTGTAACACATTCGTTTCTTCCATAGCGTCATATTTATAAACTGTTTTCAATATTAAAACAGTTTCAGCGGCATTTTTACCGAGTAGAAGCAAAATTCACTGCTACACGTTCTTCACTTAAACTTGCCATCATAAAAAACGAAGCAAGAACAAAACAGCACTAGTAAAAACAGTCACTGCAGACGAACAAAGCAATCCAAGTCGACAACACAGGCGACAGTGACCTGGTAACGAGTTGCGCTGCACACTCCTAGCGGGAGAAATGCGTACTACACAAGTTTCGCCACCCCCCCCCCCCCCCTTTTTTTTTAGGAGGGTCTGACTCCATATCACAAAATTACAAGTTGTTTTACATACGACACAGATTTTACTATAGATCACTAAGGGATTTTCGCACTTGATTTGCGATTTGCAGGAGTCTATGTTTCGGTAATTGACACTGGAGTATTCCATGCTATATATGCATGTCGACTCTGCAGTTCATATTTAATTATCTGGGAAAGTGTTTACCAAACGACTTTCACCCCCTCCACTCTCTCTCTCTCTCTCTCTCTCTCTCTCTCTCTCTCTCTCTCTCCCTATCCCTCCCTCCCTCTCTCTCTCTCTCTCTCTCTCTCTCTCTCTCTCTCTCTCCCTCCCTCTCTCTCTCGAACAGCGTATGAGAAAAAAAGGGACATTTAAATATTTCCGCACGATCTCCGCTTTCTCTTGTTTTATTACAAAGATCATTTCTTCCTATCTAGGTGGAGATAAACTAAAAACTTTGTATCTGGAGGAAAAAGTTGGTGACTGACATTTCGTAAAAAGCTCAAACCGCAACGAAAAGCGACTTCGCTTTAATGATTGCCTTCCTTGGCACTCTCTTCCCTACTTCACGATAGTATAAAACGAACTGCTCTTCTTTGGATTTTTATCGATGTCCTCTGTCAATCCTATCGGCAAGGATCCCATACCGCAGATCAACACTCCGAAAGACGACGGACAGTCACAGGGTACGTAGCCTCTTTGCTAGACCTGTTACATCTTATAAGTGTTCCGACAATAAAATGCAGTCTTTGACCTGAATTCCCCGAAACTTGAACTACGTGATCTTTGAATTTAAGTTGTCTGTAATTGTAATTCCTAGATATTTTGTTGAATTGGCAGCCTCTAGATTTTTGTGATTTCTCAGGTAACCGAAATATAACGAATTCCTTTTAGTCACTCATGCGAATGACCTCACAGTTTTCCTTATTTAGAGTCACTGTCTTCTGGTACAATACAGATATCATGACTAAGTCAATTTGCAAATGCTGATGTTCTTATAGTGACTATGCTAAACGGTAAATGATAGCATCCCCTGCAAATAATCTAAGATGGCTGCTCAGACTGGCTCCAAAATAATTTATACAGACTATAAACAGCAGGGGGCCTAAAACACTTCCTTGGAGAACAACAGATATCAGTTCTGTTTTACCCGATGACTTTCCGTCGATAACTATGAACTGTGACCTTTCTGGCAGGAAACCACGAATCCAGTCGCACACCTGTGACGATGCCCTATAGTCGTGAAATTTGTTCAGAAGTCGCTTGTGAAGAATGATGTGAAAAGTCTTCTGGAAGTCTAGAAATATGGAATCGATTTGAGATCACATCTCAGTAGCACTCACTTCGTACGAATAAAGAGGAGGCTGTGATTCACAAGAATGACATTTTCTGAATCTATGCTGACTATGCGTCAATGTAGTTCAATAGTGTTGGGACACAATATCTGTTACAAACTCATGCTGCAAATTGACGTCAGAGACCTGTGTTTGTAATTCAGCGGATTACTGCTATTCATTTTCTTGGGTATTTTTGTGACCTGTGCAACTTTCCACACTCTAGGTACGGATCTTTCGTCGAGGGAGCCACTGTGGGTGATTAGTAAGTATGGAGCTATGGTCTCAGCATATTCTGAAATAAACCTAATTCTCATGCAGTCGTCACGGAAAGACTTACCTTTATTGAGCAGCGAAACCTGCAATGTTTCGCAATTGCTAAATATGCATGGAAATTTGGGACTTCAATACACGTCATAAACACCTTCCCCCCTCTCTCTGCTCATATCCCCTTACTCCTTGTGTATCTCTTCCTCCTTTCCCCTCCCTCCTCCTCACACTCCATCTCTGTCCATCTCCTTCCATCTCTGTATATCTGTTTACTTCCCCCCCCCCCCCACCCTTCCCCCCCTCTCCCGCCCCTCACTACCTCCCTCTTACCATTAACCCCTGACCTTGAGCCTTGATTATTGTTACTGCAAATGGAACTTTCATTCGGAACTGAGATCGCTTAAAATAAGTGAGTAAATCGGTTCGGATAATTGGTATATGGGATAAGAGATCTATAAGGATAGTAGGTTAAAAGACCGTATTTCGCACCGTTTTGCGAAACGGGTAGGGTTACAAAGTTTCGGAAGGTTTGGTAGCATTACAATCATCAGACGATGAGTCACAGATAGACCTTTCCTGTTTCTTCCCGTAAAGCCAATGGCTAGAAAGAAAACAAATCAGGATAGTGTTGTGTATACGATTTTTGTTTTGAAACTATATATAAGCGTGTGGCGTCTCCTCCAGCGTTGCATGTGGGATGTCTCGCTCAAGTTTAGTTAATTCTTGCCCTTAATTTCTCAGAGACATGTAAATTTTTGGATAATCTTGCAAAGGAGACGACACAACATCTAACAAATATTCAAACCGTATGGATGTTTGAGAATCAGTGCCATGATAAAAATCACTGACACGTGACAATCACTTCAAGCTACTGAATAGATTTAAAAAAGCGTTTTAATTTATTTCCCAAGTTTCAGTATCGTCGGAAACAATGCTCACCAGAGATATCAGAAGAACGCGAGAATCGGCAGTCTAACGAGATAAGTGAACTGCGCCTACACATTGTAGCGTAAATTTACCGGTTAATATTATTGAATACTTTCAGTCGCTGCCTACAAATATCCATAGAAATGTTTCAAATTAATTATTTCTCCTTCTTAACTAAATCACTTACATTACGATTTGAAAGTATTATCTGTCCAGTTATATTTTCAAGTTTTCACAGATTGGAAAAAAAAACTACTCCGTCTACAGGCCACAAGTGACCCATCGGTACCATCCGACCGCCGTGTCATCCTCAGAGGAGGATGGGGATGGGAGGGGCGTGTAGTCAGCATACCGCTCTCCCGGTCGTTATGATGGTATTCTTGACCGAAGCCGCTACTATTCGGTCGAGTAGCTCCTCAATTACATCACGAGGCTGAGTGCACCCTGAAAAATGGCAACAGCGCATGGCGGCCTGGATGTTCACCCATCCAAGTGCCGACCACGCCCGACAGCGCTTAACTTAGGTGATCTCACGGGAACCGGTGTATCCACTGCGGCAAAGCCGTTGATTTTCCAGGTTGAAGCTTTGTGAAATATAATGAAATATGTTCTCCCTTTTCAATATACTTCCACAGATCAAAACTTTTCCAGTACAATAACAGATATCTGTGCTTACCAGAGAGAAACACAAGCACACAAGGTACGAGATTATATATATATATATATATATATATATATATATATATATATATATATATATATATAAAGACAGAGCTATTTATAAGAAAAGTGAAACGAAATAGTCACATCTTTAGCTTCTGTAGCTTACAGGTTCTTAGGAATCGGACTGTTCCAATATTAATACGGCGTGTTAAATATTTGGCTCTGAGCACTATGCAACTTAACTTCTGAGGTCATCAGTCGCCTAGAACTTAGAACTAATTGAACCTGACTAACCTAAGGACATCACACACATCCATGCCCAAGGCAGGATTCGAACCTGTGACCGTAGCGGTCGCTCGGCACCAGACTGCAGCACCTAGAACCGCACGGCCACTCCGGCCGGCTTAAATATTTGTTAAAGTATATGAACTATTTTTTATTATTAAACAACCTAAGGTAATACTTAGGGCCGTATAAGTGTGGTTACAAAAGCAAAGAATGTATATGAGAAACAGTATGTCTGGCGGTGTCCATGCTTTGATATCGTAGATGGAACTGTCTCCAAGACAAAATACTAAACTGCACGTTTACACGGCACAGCACTTTCTTTCGTGCAGTCGGAGTTAACAGGAAATCTCTACACTTTCGTTCAAAAAATTATGGAGACCATGATCGTTTGTGTGTTTACTAGTGTATCGTGTAAAAATTTAATTTTCGAGTTTTTTGGTAACGTTTCCCCTTTATGTATTAGAGATAGTTGTTTATGCTACATATATTTAGGAAACAGATAGTCTATATACGTCAGAATGTTTCTCTAGAATATCGTGTAAAACTCTGAAGTAAATCGGTCAAGAGCTTTTCGAGATTTTTAGTAACAACGTTAAACTACGGCTTGTCCTAATTTAGAAGTGTAAATTTCATATATATATATATATATATATATATATATATATATATATATATATATATATATATATATATAATGGTACACAGAATTTATTAAAAAATATATAGTGTATGTCTGTCACAATGTTGATTAGAGTATCGTATAAAAATCAGAAAAACCGCTCAAGAACTTTTCGAGATTTTTGACAACTTTTTTTTACGCCTCTTCGCTTACCACGTAATCAGGATAATACATGAAGTGACTGCAGTTACCCTTTCAGAGCTCTCTCTGAAACAGTTACTATCTTTCCTTCATTTCCTAAGTTCAAAACGAAAAGTAAGATATTCGTATTGAGTTGTTAATTTTTGCAGGTTTACTCTCCTGGGTGAGAGATAGTAATGTTTATGCTCAAGATGTAGTGTGTTTCACTATCAATAGGTGGAAAGAGAAGGTGCTGCTCACGAGGACTCATCATAGAGCTTGAGAAGAGAATCTATTTATTTATTTATTTATAGAACCGTCTTTCTTTCTTGTGTCTTTCCCCCGGTCAGCTTCAACGCCGGCACTGTGCCAGCGCGCTTGGTGGGAGCACGTCCAACCAGCCCACACAAGAGCAGACTGCCGCGGGCTCTCGTGCGTCAAAACGCAGCCAACAACCTCGCTGTCTCTCTCCCTCCCTCCCCTCTCTCACTCTCCCTTCCACTCAACACCGTCCCCCCCCCCCCCCCCTCCAGCGTCCCTTTCCACTCCGACAACTCGCAGAATATTCTGCCCGCTCAGTGTGGCCACAACAGAATGGTTCCTCCTCACCTCCCCCGCCCCCCCCCCTCTCCCACTAGCTGTTATCAGCCGCCTGCGTCACAGCAAACAGTGGAACGACGCCGCCGCCTACACACAGACCGCCGACTGCAGAGCGCAGATAGCGGCTGACGTTTCGGTTTCCTGTGGTCATCCTCACGACTCCAGCCGGGCCAGCCCGCAGTCTCACCGCTCGCTGGCAGAGCGCCTTCCCTCCTTGTCTCACTTGCTCACCCATGTCTTGATACTACTCTTCATTCCTCCAGCGTTGTTGTTGTTGTTGTTGTTGTTGTTGTCATCAGTCCGAAGACTGGTTTGATGCACATCTCCACTGTATCCATGGAGCCTCTTCTTCTCTGTATCACCCCTCCAAACTACTCCACTTTCAATCTGCTCACTTCACTGGAGCTTTAGTATGCCTCTACAGCTTTTACGTACCTCTTTTTCCTCCATTACGTCTACATCTACATCTACATGGATACTCTGCAAATCACATTCAAGTGCCTGGCAGAGGGTTCATTGAACCACTCACAATTCGCTATTATTCCAATCTCGTATAGCACGCGGAAAGAATGAACACCTATATCTCTCTGTACGAGCTCTGATTTCCCTTATATTATCGTGGTGATCGTTCCTCCCTATGTAGGTCGGAGTCAACAAGATATTTTCTCATTCAGAGGAGAAAGTTGGTGATTGGAATTTCGTGATAAGATTCCGTCGCAACGGATGATTTCTTTGTGCCTCAGAATGTGTCCTGTCAGCCGATCCCTGCTTTCAGTCAAGTTGCGCCACATATTTCTTTTCCCCGAAGTGAGCCCAGTACCTCATCACTGTCTTGATGTGCCAGGCTAATCACCAGCAGTCGTCCGTAGCACCACGTTCCAAAAGCTTCTATTGTCTCCTTGTGTGATCCGCTTATTGTTCCCATTCCGCTACTGTACAGTGCCAGAAAAGAAACATAGTTCGCCCTGTTAGAAGTTTAAAACTCACTCAAAATCTAATTTTGCAACAGTCTGTATGGAGTACATGATATAATGACATTTACAGATCAAGAGCACAAGCAGTTCCAAGGTACCAAGTATGGTGCAAATGGCTCTGAGCACTATGGGACTTAACATATGAGGTCATCAGTCCCCTAGAAATACTTACACCTAACTAAGCTAAGGACACCACACACGTCCACGCCCAAGGCAGGATTCAAACCTGTGACCGTAGCGGTCGAGCGGTTCCAGACTGAAGCGCCTAGAACTGCTCGGAAACAACGACCCATGCTGAAATGTCCATCTTAGTACAATGTAACCCTCATAAGCGGCAATGCAGGAACTACATCTGACATCCAGTCGATCGTAGAGATGTCGAATCCTGTCCTGAGGTCTGTTATGCCATGCCTGCTCCACCTGTTCACACAGCTCTGTAAACATTGTTTGATGATGAGTCACAGTAGTCACTTCTCGTCCCATCACATCCCACACGTGATCGACTGGAGTCGGGAGACCATGCTGACCAGAAAAATAGCTTCCCGTTTTGCAGAGCACATTTGAGTTTCCTGGGAAGTGTGTGTTAGAGCAACATCCTGTTGGGAAGACACATCGCCTTGTTGCTGGAAGAATGGCAAAAAATGGGTCTAACAACATTCTGCACGCACTGAGTACTGGATAGCGTACCATCCAGAAACATAAGGTGAGTGAGAGCTGTAGCTTATCTCACCCCAGACCATAAGGCCTGGGTTAGACGAATGGACGAGGCAGCGCTCATCGGACCTAAGTCTTAATCCCAAACAACCACCGCATACAGGCAGGAAGAACCTGCTTTCGCTGCTGAAGACCACGGCGCACCATCCCATCTTCCAAGTGATTATCTGCTGGCACCAGTCAAGCTGTGCATGTCGATGCTAGGGTGTGAGTGTAAGCTTGGCTAGAAGTTTGCATCCATGTAGTCCCGATGCTACTAACCGGTTCACAACAGTTCGTGCTGACACGTCTCGACTCACAAGCCATGTTATCAGCATGGGCGACCGTAACTTCGTCTACTGTTGTGAGAATGTTCACGAGACCGCTGATGCCAGCACCGCTGTACAAATGACGCAGTACGTTCTACTTGTGATGTAATTCTCCTAAAGAACCATCCTGCCACTCGGAAGGCCACAGTCTGACCCCTTTCAATCTCGCTCAGTTGCCAGTAGGAAACACGAGTAGATCTTATGGCCATAGTTGCCTGCTTGGCTCAAATGGCTCTGAGCACTGTGGGACTTAACATCTGAGGTCATCAGTCCCCTAAAACTCAGAACTACTTAAACCCAACTAACCTAAGGACATCACACACAGCCATGTCCGAGGCAGGATTCGAACCTGTGGTAGCGCGGTTCCAGACTGAAGGGCGCAGAACCGCTCGGCCACACCGGCTGGTGGTTGCCTGCTTGCTTCACACGTTTGCACCACACTGACCCATTTAGTTGTAAGCATTCCCTATTAAAGGGTAGACACAGACGGCGGTCTGGTAGCTATGCGTCTAAGCTATGTGTTGGCGGACTACGTTGAAAGCATTATCAGTACATCTACTGTCTCCAAATAGGTAAAATCATCAGCTACATTTAGAGTGTCATTTCATCAGCACCGTCTCATTTATTTCAAATACAATGACTTTCACGTTTTTCCTTCTTTTGTTGTAAATCTTATTAGCCCTTTTCGAGACTGCATCCATCCCGTTGAACTTATCATCCACGAACAGAGCCTTGGCCCCCCCTTGAGAAAAGTGCATTGTCATTGGCAACACTCAAATTTTTTATTTCCTCTCTTTGAACTTTTATATATTCCCAGATACCTCTTTGCTTTCCTCTACTTCTCCTTCAGTGTACACATTGATTAACTTGGAGAACAAACTACCAGATGGTCTTATTCGCTTCTCAACAACTGTCTCTGTCTCCTGTCTTTTGACTCTTGGAACTGCAGTAGGGTTTCTGCGCCAGTTGTTTCTCGTTTCCACCAATCCGAAATTCTACCGCACCGACCGCGATTTCGCTCTTTGGGAGGGGCCGTGCCAGGGCCACCTGATGGTCCCTAAGAGTGGCACTTCAGCTGCATGTGTCAGACGCACAGATCCGGATCTCTGACATCCGTCAATTTAGATTTAGCATTTTTGGTCGTGGTCGTGGCCTGTTTTGGAGCTTTCCACTAAGTGGCCTCACCTTCTCGTGGACAACGTACGCAGAAATAAAGCTAAATACCGAGACACTGAATCTTACATACATACATTGCATGCTACCGATTTACTAGTATGGGATTAAACACCAAAGGACCTAAGACAAAAACAGCGTCCTCCAAGTCAATATTCTCTAAGAAGTGCTGAGATCGTCTGAACAGCCGGTTGTAATAAAACTAGTCCACGCAAGATGCATGATCTAACATTCTGCGTGGTGCCTGTTTGTTCTATATCGTGTCTCCCTACCACTTTCGCGCAACGACGCTCTGAGCATGTTTTTTGGGAATTGACTATTTTGCACCTGGGACCTGTTGCTGCTAAGGAGACGCCAGACCACACATGACATGTAGAGTTCAGAAGCGTTCAGTGAGACTAGCGATGATATAACCAAATACTTAATGATTTCAGCGTCAGCTCCACTGCACTCCCTGTAAAAGAATCTTAATACTAACTAAATTTAGTGGAAGGGGTTCAAGGAGCCGGCCGCGGTGGCCGTGCGGTTCTAGGCACTTCAGTCCAGAACCGCGTGACTACTACAGTCGCAGGTTCGAATCCTGCCTCGGGCATGGATGTGTGTGATGTCCTTAAGTTAGTTAGGTTTAAGTAATTCTATGTTCTAGGGAACTGATGACCTCACATGTTGAGTCCCATAGTGCTCAGAGCCATTTTTAAGGGGTTCAAGGCTTTCCTATTTTTAGTTAGCTGGTAAAATAACGTCGAAAAAGCAGTTAAGTTTACCATTGGAAATTTTATTCTACTCACAAAACATTGTTTATAAATTGCACTATTGATAAAAGGAAATGTTTTAATACAGGATGATAAAAACCAACTGCGTTCAACAAAAATGTGAACGAATATTCCCTGAATGGGTTTCCAAGTTCTACAATGGATCGAAGGATGACCTATGCCATATCACATCTATAATCTAGGTTTAAATTAAGTTTCACAAGAGAGAAAACTATCAAAATGGTCTACAGTGACCCTCAATTATCTTTAATTACTTATCTAACTTGTCGTAAATTACAGTGGCTGATGTGGCTTCTCAATAACTATATAACAGAAAAATAATCGCGTTTCAGATTTTTACTGCAAGTGGCAAATCTGAACACCATGAGCTTTAATTGACGATCGACACTAGTATTACGCAAAAAGGGGGTGTAACAGATGAGACTTCTGCAGTTCTGAGTGAAGCTTTATGCGCTGTAATGCGGCATCGCGTGCATTCATTTCCTTGTTGGTGTTCGTCAGGGGGCGGCGGGCAGCACAGCTCCACTCACCTCGCCGTCTCGGAAGCAACTCTCTCCTAACTTCTCCTTACTACAATTTACCGAAGGTGGTTTAAAAAAACTATCTGGCTGTGTTTTCATCTGACCAATCAGCTCCGCCTACAAAAATTCTGTCTATCCAATACTTTTCATGGTGGGGCAATGTTTTTAAAGTTTGCAACGTAACAGAGACACGAAAAAGTCTCACGCTAAAACTTGCAGCTGGTGTGGTCCTTTTAGTGTTATCGTAAGATCTGTACTGTTCTTCTGGAGTGCTCTATCTTTTAACATGGGCTGGGGGGTGGTCCTGACGTAACAGAGACGCGAAAAAGTCTCACGCTAAAACTTGCAGATGGGGTGGTCCTAGCCGTTAGCTGGCGACGTGGGTGTCCGTCCCTTATCGTAGGGCCTTCCAGCTTAACACGGTTCTGCTCTCGGCTTCTGTTCTCGTTTCTCCCCTCGGAACTGCGTCTGTCTCACGGTGGGAAGGTATGACATGCATTTAGGCATTCTTGTGTTAGTCTGTGGTATTCCATTTGCTCACTCGTTACTCGTATTACTTTGGTTAATTTAATGTCACGATTTATTCGGAGATATGTGACATATTACTGGATTTGCTTATCATGTCAGGGTTTTCATGGAAGGTGTTGGTTTTGCCTTACACCTTACAATGAGACAAGCAAATTTTGATTCCATGAGCAACTACTGTGCACAGTGACTGTAGACTATAAGGAAGGAAGTTCACACAGCTCTCAGTCACAATCCCATTACTTTTAATTACTCTTGCACATGCAGATTTCGACGATAAATAGCGATCTTCAGTGCATTTCAGTAACAATCCAACAAAATCGCAGCAATACGTATCAAAGTACTGTATGATCTTACTGGTGTACTGTTGTTGTTGTGTCGTCAGTCCAGAGACTGGTTTGATGCAGCTCTCCATGCTACTCTATCATGTGCAAGTTTCTTCATCTCCCAGTACCTACTGCAACCTACGTCCTTCTGACTCTGCTTAGTGTATTCACCTCTTGGTGTCTCTCTACGATTTTTACCCTCCACGCTCCCCTCCAGTACTAAATTGGTGATCCCTTGATGCCTCAGAACATGTCGTACCAACCGATCCCTTCCTCTTGTCAAGTTGTGCCACAAACTCCTCTTCTCCCCAATCCTATTCAATATCTCCTCATTAGTTATGTGATCTACCCAGCTAATCTTCAGTATTCTTCTGTAGCACTACATTTCGAAAGCTTCTATTCTCTTCTTGTCCAAACTATTCATCATCCATGTTTCACTTCTATACATGGCTACACTCCACACAAATACTTTCACAAACGACTTCCTGACACTTAAATCTACACTCGATGTTAACAAATTTCTCTTCTTCAGAAATGCTTTCCTTGCCATTGCCAGTCTACATTTTATTTCCTCTCTACTTCGACCTTCATCAGCTATTTTGCTCCCCAAATAGGTATACTCCTTCACTAATGTAAGTGTCTTACTGGTGTATAGGCGGAACTAAACTGAAGCCTCTGTTTCCATCTGCCTATACACCAGTATGTTCATATGGTCTCATGCACGGAAGATGGCTATTTATAGCCGAAATGTAGGTGTCCAAGAGTAATAAAAGCTAATGGGATTTCTACCGGTTGCGAGTGCCTTTCCTTCCACGTGAGACACGTATAGTAACTTCACGTTTCAAGAAGAATGTAATACACTCAAGTGACAAGTCATGGGATATCGTGTCGGACTTCATTTTACCCGGCGTAATGCAGCAACTCGACATGGATGGGACTCAACAAATAGTCAGCCACGCTGCTTCCATAGCCGCCCATCATTGCAGTAGTGTCGCCGGTGCAGGATGTTGTGCACGAACTGGCCTCTCGATTACGTCCCATAAATGTTCAGTGGGATTCATGTCGGGCTATGTGGCTGGCCAAACCATTCGCTCGAACTTTACACGATGTCCTTCAAACCGATCGCTGTCAATTGGAGCCCAGTGACGCTATGTCTTTGTTTGCGAACATGAAGCCTATGAATGGCTACAAACGACCTCCAAGTAGCCGAACATAACCATTTCCAGTCAATGATTGCTTCAGTTGGATCAGAGAGTCCGTTCCATGTGAACACAGCCCAGGCCATTACGGAGCCACTGCCAACTTGCACAGCGCCTCGCTGAAAACTTGGGTCAACGGCTTCGTGGGGTGTGCGCCACACTCGAACCTCACCATGAGCTCTTACCAACTGAAACCGGGACGCGTCTGACCAGGCCACTGTTGTCCAGTCGTCTAGGCTCCAATCGACATGGTCATGTGCTCGGGAGAGGCGCTGCACGCGATGTCGCGCTGTTAGTAAAGGAACTCGGGTCAGTCATCTGCTGCTGTAGCCCATTAATGTCAAATTTCCCCTCAGTGTCCTAACAGATACATTCGTCGTACGTCCCACATCATCGTCATTAGTGTTCTGCCAAAAGGCGGGTTTTCACATGGTAATTCTCCAGGCTGTCCGCTCTTCTGCCATCCTCTTCAGGTCTGCATATTTTCCTCTTCCCTTTGTGTCGTCTATCATCTTGTATCTCATTCTTCTCCCACAAACCAATCCTTTCAAAGTATCTGCTAGCAAGCACTCCCTTCTCAATGAATGTCCCAACCAGTTCTTTTTCCTTTCTCTTACAACCTTCAGCAGACATCATCTCTCACTAACCCTTTCCAATACTGTTTAATTACTCACTCTTTCCATCCAGCTTATTCTCTCCATTCTCCTCCACTGCAATTATGTCACGTAGTGTTGGTTGTCTGGCACCGCTAACAAATTTATGCAAACGCCGCTGCTCTCGGTCATTAAGTGAATGCCGTCGGCCATTAATTTGTCCGTGGTGAGAGACGGCTGTATTTTGTATTAGTTGAGAAATATTGCTTCTAGGGTCGTAGGAAGTACAGGTACCACCTATTAAGGTTGTTTAACAGTCCATTGGATAGGAAAGTTTCCTTGTGGATAAAGCAGTTTTTCCATAAGCCACGGGAAGTACTCAGTACTTACTACAAAAATTAACATTTCTTTTGTGAGCTTTGGGAAGCATACTGACCACCAACTTAGTGGTTTTACAAAGATTTTGGGAATATGCCTTACCACATTTGGATGTGCCTGACGCTGTACCAGGTGTGTAGAAACTGCTACAGGGATTAGTTTCTTGTTTTCACGAGACCGTTACTATTGTCACTTACGAAGCCGTAAGACACTGCTTCGTTTCCACCATACAGTGCGTCCCTCCTAAGAGTGTTATGCGCGTTTTTTCTTGTTTCGACAAACACTAGCAATTTTGTTTTTGCGGTGTGAGGCTGGAGCCGTCCCAAAAAAATGCTCCTTACCCCGTCTTTCATGCGACGTCCACTGGCAATATGATGCGTCAGTTTGTTTCTGTTTACATTTAAAAAAAATAAAAAAATAAAAAAAATTCTTAATTGCCCATTCGATAGAACCCTCCCAGATTAGGCTAGTCCGATATCAGATATTCTGTTTATCGATATGCACGAACAGGAACAGAAAAACATGTAGAATAAACTACACTCATGCGCATAAATTAATGATAATTGCAGAATGTTGTGCCACACATCGTGGCACTACACAAAACTGACGCTAATAGCGTAGGCACATAGGCAACACACACGACACATATCTGTAGGTCCACGGTATTGGTGATAAGTTGAGGAAACCGTCCCGAAACACGTGTGCTACAATACGCAACTGTTTCCTGCGCATGTACCGCCGACATAAATATGGGATATGATCACCATGCACACGTACACAGGCCGCACAACGGGTTGGCATACTCTGGATCAGGTGGTCGAGCAGCTGCTGGGGTATGGCCTCCCATTCTTGCACCAGTGCCTGTCGGCGCTCCTGAAGTGTCGTAGGGGTTTGAAGACCTGCAGCGATACGTCGACCGAGAGCATCCCAAAATGCTCGATAGGGTTTAGGCCTGGAGAACATGCACGCCATTCCATTCACCTGATACCTTTGTATCAAGGTACTCCTCTACGATGGCAGCTCGGTGGGGCCGTGCGTTATCATCCATCAGGAGGGAGGTGGGACCCACTGCACCCCTGAAAAGGCTGACATACTGGTGCAAAATGACGTCCCGATAGACCTGACTTGGTACAGTTCTTATGTCAAAGACATGCAAGGGTGTACGTGCACCAATCATAATCCCACCGCACACCATCAAACCACGACCTCCATAAAGGTCCCTTTCAAGGACATTAAGGGGTCGGTATCTGGTTCCTGGTTCATGCCAGATGAAAACCCGGCGAGAATCAGTGTTCAGACTATATGTGGACCCGTCCATGAACATAACTTGGGACCACTGTTCCAATGACCATGTACTGTGTTCTTGACACAAGGCTTTACGGGTTCTCCTGTGACCAGGGGTCAGTGGAATGCACCTTGCAGGTCTCTGGGTGAATAAACCGTGTCTGTTCCGTCGTCTGAAGACTGTGTGTCTGGAGACAACTGTTTCAGTGGTTGCGGTAAGGTCGCGAGTAAGGTTACGTGCAGTACTCCGTGGCCGTCTGCGGGCACTGATGGTGAGATATCAATCAGTCTTCTTGTGGTTTTTACAGTGTGGAGGTCCCGTACTGTAGCCCCTGGATATGTTTCCTGTCTGCTGGAATCGTTGCCACAATCTTGAGATCACACTTTGTGGCGCACAGAGGGCCTGTGCTACGACCTGCTGTGTTTGACCGGCCTCCAGTCGCCCTGGTATTCTACCCCTCATAATGTCATCAATATGTGTTCTCTGAGCCATTTTCAACACCATTAGCACGTCTGAAAACGTCTGCACACTTATTCGCTGCTCCGTACTCCAACATTCACGAACACACCTCTGCGTATATCGACTGCTGCCAGCGCCACCGTGCGACGACCGCAGATCAAATGTACCACATGGTCATACCCCGATGTGATTTAAACTCGCAGACCACGTACCAGAGTGTTGTTTCACCATGTATCAGCATTATCCTTAATTTATGAGCATGAGTGTAGTACTCCAATAGCGTCTGAGATGCGCTGCTGCATGGCGGCAGCAGTCAGTGTAACCCAGGGTAATGCTACCGCTGCTGGGGTCGTGGTTTATTCTACATGTTTTACTGTCCTTGTTAGTACATAAATGTAAATAGAATATGGTATTAGACTAATTTGGGAGCGTTCTATCGAATGGGCACATAAAATCCCGCTCTAATTTTGTTGGTAACAGGAAACAAGCAGACGCGTTCCGTTGACTCAGAATCCAGCAACACATTACAAACGCGAAATAGCAAATGTCTGCCGAAACATCAGAGGAAATGCCCCTGATGACTCCTAGGATCGACACCTGGTGTATACCACTATACTTGTATGATCTTTTTTTTTATCGTAAGATAAACGAAGTTTCTAGGGTTGTTTTCGCACTGTAGTAAATAAAGCAGAAACACAGAGGACAGTTTTTATTTTCATTTTATACGTGTAATGTGGCAGCTCACAAAGAGATGGAAATACACTCAGACCGCAATAGTTCAACAGCTCACAAACGGGCCGCGAGAGATATAAACAGGCCTGCCACCATAGATTTTGGTGCTGAATTACAAAAATAAAATTTTCTAGAAGTAAATATAGTCAGTTCATTACAATTCTCGTGAGTCGTTAAAAAATGAGCCTGTGGAAAAATTTAAGAGAGGATTTTTATCAGTTTAGAGTACTTTTAAAGTTTATCTGGGCAGGACATACGTTTACAAAGTAATCACAAGCGCCTGAAGTATAATTTAATACGCTTCTACGGAGCAACCAGACGTATAAAACAGTACTTACTTTACACTTCCAATACGTAATATTTTAATCTT
Source organism: Schistocerca serialis cubense (assembly GCF_023864345.2). Lineage (NCBI taxonomy): Eukaryota > Metazoa > Arthropoda > Insecta > Orthoptera > Acrididae > Schistocerca > Schistocerca serialis. Next base: position 55,954,589 of record NC_064649.1, on the reverse strand, counting down.
GCGCTCAGACAGCAGAGAGGAAACTATTCGGATATGCATTACAGTCAGAGCTACTGGGCAATTAAAACGTTTGCTAGGTCCAACAAGGCGTTCAGCTAAAAGCAAACGGCTTATACTCTCTCTCTCTCTCTCTCTCTCTCTCTCTCTCTCTCCTCTCTCTCTCTCTCTGTGTGTGTGTGTGTGTGTGTTTCTCTCTATCTCTCTCTCTCTCTCTCTCTCTCTCTCTCTCTCTCTCACACACACACACACACACACACACACACACACACACACAAACACGATCGTCGGGACGCAATCTAGGCAGAGAGTAAAGGACGAAAATGCAGGAAAATAGAAATAAGTGGCCAGATACAACAAGAAGGAAATGAGAGGAGCGCAACCACGACTGAAACCGTAGAAAGCAACGATCACAAAAACAATAAAAACCAAGCGCAGCCATAACTTTTTGTCGTGACTCAGAGCGGCGAGCAATTTCAGCGCCGCACGAGCTGATACCGGCGCTTCCAATAGAATTCCAAACAGCGTTCTTTAATGTTCAGGCTGCAAAAAATCATTCATACAACGTAGTGAATGCTATTGCGGTGTTAAAAATCTACAGATCTCACGCTAAAATCGACGTTTTCATTTTTATAGTATTCCTTAGATAAGCTGCCGTAAATACATACGACCGATTAAATTACAGACACGTACCTACAAGCGCACAGTTACCTCTTTCGCAATAATAACAGTGTGCTCGTGATAACGAAGGGAAAACAAGAAAAAGTCCAGACACATTCATAGGACGTGTCGACACAGTGAAAGCATTAGATGACGTAATATGGTACGATGGTGTTTGAAAATTTCAGAAAAATTGGTGTAAGCTAAGAATAATATATCAAAAGGATGCTACTGTTTAATGTGTAAATCGGAGAAGTAATGAAAGAAATAAAAGTTTCAGGAGTGGGGTTAAAATTCAGAATAAATGAAAAGCAAATGGTAAGGTTCGACTGTCACATCACTGTTCTCTCTGAAAGCAAGGAGGAACCGCAGGAGTTCAAAAATGCCTCTGAGCACTATGCGACTTAACTTCTGAGATCATCAGTCGCCTAGAACTTAAAACTAATTAAACCTAACTAACCTAAGGACATCACACACATCCATGCCCGAGGCAGGATTCGAACCTGCGACCACAGCGGTCGCTCGGTTCCAGACTGTAGCGCCTAGAACCGCACGGCCACTCCGGCCGGCGAACTGCAGGAGTTGTTGAGTGGAATGCTCTGAAGACCCCAGAATATGGAGTGGGGGTAAGCTGAAGAAAGCCAAAAGTAATAAGTAATTTCGGTAATGACATAGGCGAACAACTTAACATCAGAATGTTGCAAACATAGTGAAGGAATTCTGCTGCGTTGTAAGCAAAATAACACTTGAGGAAGGAAGCAGGAAGTATACGGTCGCAGGTTCGAATCCTGCCTCGGGCATGGGTGTGTGTGATGTCCTTAGGTTAGTTAGGTTTAAGTAGTTCTAAGTTCTAGGGGACTTATGACCTAAGATGTTGAGTCCCATAGTGCTCAGAGCCAGGAAGTATATAAGAAGCAGATTAGCACAAACAAATGGACATTCCTGGCTAAAATATGTCTGCTAGTATCAAACATCAATCTTAATTTGAGGAAAAGATTTCAGAAAAATGTACGTTTGGAAGAAAACACAGAGTGAGCCATGGACTGATGCAAAATTGGAAGAGTATCAAGAAGTTTGAAATATGGTGGTTTGAAATACGGTGTTAGAGAAAACTACTAATAATTAAGTGGACTGATGAGAAATGGTGTTTCGCAGAATCGTCGACGGAATGAATAATGCGGAAAACACTGACGAGAAGAAGGGGCACGATTATAGGACATTTGTTAAGGCATAATGGATTATATTCAGCGGTACTAGAGGTAACCGTAGAGGGTAGAAACTGTAGAGGCACACGAGGATTGGAGACTATAAGTACACTCTGAGAGAGAGAGAGAGAGAGAGAGAGAGAGAGAGAGAGAGAGAGAGAGAGAGAGAGGAGGGAGGGAGAGAGAGAGAGAGAGAGAGAGAGAGAGAGAGAGAGATCGGTGGACGTGACGTACATGTACAGACAAACAAAGATCACAATTTCGAACAATTGGATATATTATTCAAGAAGAAGAGCTTCACAAACTGAGCAAAGTATCTCTTTGGTCCACCTCTGGCCCGTATGCAAGTAGTTATTCGAATTGGCATTGACTGATAGAGTTGTTGGTTGTCCTCCTAAGGGATGTTGTTGTTGTGGTCTTCAATCCTGAGACTGGTTTGATGCAGCTCTCCATGCTACTCTATCCTGTGGAAGCTTCTTCATCTCCCAGTACCTACTGCAACCTACATCCTTCTGAATCTGCTTAGTGTATTCATCTCTTGGTCTCCCTCTACGATTTTTACACTCCATGCTGCCCTCCAATACTAAATTGGTGATCCCTTGATACCTCAGAACATGTCCTACCAACCGATCCCTTCTTCTAGTCAAGTTGTGCCACAAATTTCTCTTCTCCCCAATCTTGTTCAATACTTCCTCATTAGTTATGTGATCTACCCATCTAATCTTCAGCATTCTTCTGTAGCACCACATTTCGAAAGCTTCTACTTTCTTCTTTTCCAAAGTATTTATCGTCCATGTTTCACTTCCATACAAGTATTTTCAGAAACGACTTCCTGACACTTAAATCTATACTCGATGTTAACAAATTTCTCTTCTTCAGAAACGCTTTCGTTGCCATTGCCAGTCTACATTTTATATCCTCTCTACTTCGACTGTCATCAGTTATTTTGCTCCCCAAATAGCAAAACTCCTTAACTACTATTAACTAAGTGTCTGATTTCCTCAGCATCACCCGACTTAATTCGACTACATTCCATTATCTTCGTTTTTCTTTTGTTGATGTTCATCTTATATCCTCTTTTCAAAACAACGTCCATTCCGCTCAACTGCTCTTCCAAGTCCTTTGCTGTCTCTGACAGAATTACAACGTCATCGGCGAACCTCAAAGTTTTTATTTCTCCTCCATGGATTTTAATACCTACTCCGAACTTTTCTTTCGTTTCCTTTACTGCTTGCTCAATATACAGATTGAATAGCATCGGGGAGAAGCTACAACCCTGTCTCACTCCCTTCCCAACCACTGCTTCCCTTTCATGCCCCTCAACTCTTATGACTGCCATCTGGTTTCTGTACAAATTGTAAATAGCCTTTCACTCCCTGTATTTTACGGCTGCCACCTTCGGAATTTGAAAGAGAGTATTCCAATCACCATTGTAAAAATCTTTCTCTAAGTCTACAAATGCTAGAAACGTAGGTTTACCTTTCCTTAATCTATTTTCTAAGATAAGTCATAGGGTCAGTATTGTCTCACGTGTTCCATTATTTCTACGGAATCCAAAGTGATCGTCCCCGAGGTCGGCTTCTACCCGTTTTCGCATTAGTTTCGCGGTAGTATTTTGCAACTGTGACTTATTAAACTGAGAGTTCGGTAATTTTCACATCTGTCAACACCTGCTTTCTTTGGGTTTGGAATTAAAATCCCAAGCTGATTGAATAGCCCTGGCCATAACGCCCCGAGCTGTGTTACATGGTGGGAGATGTGATAACTTTTCTGGCCAAGGTAGTGTTTGGCTAGCATGAAGAAGAGCGGTAGAAACTCTCGTCGTGTGCGGGAGGGCGTTATATTGCTGAAATGTAAGTGGAGAATGGCTTACTATGAAGTGCGACAAACGGGGCTCAGAATATCGTCGGCTAACCGCTGTGGCGTAAGGGCGGCGCAGATGACAAACAAGCTGGTCCTACTATAAAAAGAACTGGCATCCCAGACCACCACTCCTGGTTGGCAGTTCTTAGGGCAGGAGACTGTTAAGTTGGTACCTACCCCACTACTGTCTGGGGGTCCTCTGGACCTGTCGTTGCTGGTATTGGGGTTCAGTTGGAAGAGGGACTCAGTTTTCTCCAGTCAACGAGATGCCAGCCCGAGAACGCGTCTGGAGACCCCACAGACAGCGGTGCAATATCATCCAGAATGTCGCCCGCCATACCGGCCGACAGCCTGTGCTGATGGTCTGTGGTGCCGTTTCTTATCGTAGCAGGACCTCTTTGGTAAATGTCCGCGGCGCAGCCCAGCGGTACGTCGACGATATTCTACACCGCCATTTGTTGCCCTTCATGGCGAGCCGCCCTGAGCTTGCATTTCAGCAATATAATGCCCGCCCGTATGCGGCGGCAATTTCCGCTGCTTGAGTTCGTACTTGCGAAACCCTGCCTTGCCCAGCCAGGTCACCGAATCTCCAGTTCAGATTGTTTGGAGCATTATGGACAGGGTCCACCTGCCACCTGTTTCAACGATTAACGCATCAGAAGGACATCCAACAACTGTATCAATCACTGCCAAGCAGAATGACTGCTTGCATAAGGGCCAGAGATGGACCAACGCGTTCAAATGGTTGAAATGGCTCTGAGCACTATGGGACTTAACATCTATGGTCATCAGTCCCGTAGAACTTAGAACTACTTAAACCTAACTAACCTAAGGACAGCACACAACACCCAGCCATCACGAGGCAGAGAAAATCCCTGACCCCGCCGGGAATCGAACCCAGGAACCCGGTCGTGGGAAGCGAGAACGCTACCGCACGACCACGATATGCGGGCGACCAACGCGTTATTAACTTGTATAGTTTGTGACGCTCTTTCTCTTGAAGTGGTAATTATTTATCTGTCTGTACATGTACATTACACCTACTTATTTCCGTGCCATTCGGATAATACCTTCGTAATGAGTCGCTATTTTTGTATTAGAGTGCGAGTATGGACTGAAACGGTGTACCACACAGTCTTAGTATGGTACAGAAAGCAGTGACTTATTTATCCATAAAAATTTTGACCAAATTGTGAGTGATATAAAGAATCAAGTACATAATAAAAATCACTTCAAAGCCAACGGATATGATTCATGATTGATGCCTGTTTCTCACGCATACAATGGTTTTTTAATGTTATATATATATATATATATATATATATATATATATATATATATATGTGTGTGTGTGTGTGTGTGTGTGTGTGTGTGTGTGTGTGTGTGTGTACGACTGAACGTAGCTATTAAGTATACACTGATATTCCAAAAGATTATAACCACTGCCCACCGCGACATTCACCTGCGATTGGTGGCGCTACGGGCTCGTGACATAGTAGCGAAAGTATATAAGCGGGGCAGAGACGACGTGGATCTCATTCTAGGCTAGAGTTGGTGAAAGTCGTTCATCCTTGGAATCTAGTTCACTGGTAATCACTCTTTTTTGGCAACCGTTCATTTTTACTCATTCACCTTTCATTGTGCTTGGTATATGGTCCTTATGAAAAACTGGAAATTAGTAGCATAGGTGACTGAAGATGGAAGGCCCCAAGAGGGGGTACTTGCCTCCCCCCTGGAGTACAGTTTTTTATTCATAACAGAATTCTCACACACCTGTAATTTTCGTTATTCTGCAGAACATCTCGTTCATCCAACTGCAGCGTTATGTACTTCTTATTCTCCCGGTCACAAATACACTCAGTATTAATTGTGAGTTTCTTTAGGTGGAGTAGGCTGTAAAACCAGACGTCTGGGAGCAGGACAGACCAAAGGACATTTTAATTTCCACTGTCCTTAATATAGGTTTGATAGTTTCCATTATAAAATATATACGTTTGATTTCTGAAGAGCGAAATACAGTCAGTGCTGTGTGAAGAGGCGTGGCACTGGACTTTGGCACACTTAAGACCAATTAATATGTCTTACATTTCCTCGTACATGTATGGTTTGCTTATCAACCTCTTCAGAAAGATATGTCCGCTACAAAATGAACATATTTTTTAAAAATCGATTTTTTTTTAAAGTTTTGACGTCCTATCTCAAAGACGAGGGGGAAGGAGCGCCACTATCAAGTTTTCGCCTCGGCTCGGAAATATCGTAGATCTGGGGCTGCAAATGAGTTAACCTAACAAGGTTAGTCTTATTAGTTTCGCATGGACCAATGACAATGTCACAACCTGATATATGAAGTTTAGAAATAGCTTTGAAATTATGTTAATAGTTTGTAGTTTGTAGGAAGTCACTAAGTGCTCTCATTGTAAAACACTGAGTGAGTGTAGTGTGGATAATTAGCGCTTCGTTTTAAGAACTGCATCTCAACGTCTACGAGGTTATAAGAGTATGTCCTGAAATATAGGTCGTACAACGATGTCATTCTCCTAGCTCATTCAGTGGTCTATGTACATACTGTCTGCAAAACGTGTTTCTAATAGAATTAGTAGAAGAAACTCCGTTCCAACAGGCCTCGGAACGTCCAACGGTGCTGACCGACCGCCGTGTCGTCCTCTGACGATGGGCGTCATAGGATGCGGGTATGGAGGGGCATGTGGTCAGCACAAAGCTTTCGCAACGGTTGTCAGTTTTCGCGACCGGAGCCGCCACTTCTCAGTCTGGTAGCTCCTCAATTGGCCCTACAAGGACTGAGTGCATCCCGCCTTCCAACAGCGCTCGGCATATCCGGACAGTGACTCGTCCAAGTGCTGGTGACATCCGACAGCGCTTAACGTCGGTGATATGCCGCAAACCGCTGTTACCACTGTGACAAGGCCTTTGGCAGAGTTAGCAGTAAACAAGTAATAAATATGAACCTCACGTTTGGTGTTGAAATTATACTGTATAAACTGCGAACACCTAAACAGCGATGAACCTTTTTCGTTCCGTTATTTTGTGGTCAGTGTCAGCGAGAAAAATTTCTGAAAAGGTTTAAAATTATGTATTAAGTTTGTCTGAAATCGCTAAGTGCTCTTATTGGCGAATACGGGATTAATACACTCCTGGAAATTGAAATAAGAACACCGTGAATTCATTGTCCCAGGAAGGGGAAACTTTATTGACACATTCCTGGGGTCAGATACATCACATAATCACACTGACAGAACCACAGGCACATAGACACAGGCAACAGAGCATGCACAATGTCGGCACTAGTACAGTGTATATCCACCTTTCGCAGCAATGCAGGCTGCTATTCTCCCATGGAGACGATCGTAGAGATGCTGGATGTAGTCCTGTGGAACGGCTTGCCATGCCATTTCCACCTGGCGCCTCAGTTGGACCAGCGTTCGTGCTGGACGTGCAGACCGCGTGAGACGACGCGTCATCCAGTCCCAAACATGCTCAATGGGGGACAGATCCGGAGATATTTCTGGCCAGGGTAGTTGACTTACACCTTCTAGAGCACGTTGGGTGGCACGGGATACATGTGGACGTGCATTGTCCTGTTGGAACAGCAAGTTCCCTTGCCGGTCTAGGAATGGTATAACGATGGGTTCGATGACGGTTTGGATGTACCGTGCACTATTCAGTGTCCCCTCGACGATCACCAGTGGTGTACGGCCAGTGTAGGAGATCGCTCCCCACACCATGATGCCGGGTGTTGGCCCTGTGTGCCTCGGTCGTATGCAGTCCTGATTGTGGCGCTCACCTGCACGGCGCCAAACACGCATACGACCATCATTGGCACCAAGGCAGAAGCGACTCTCATCGCTGAAGACGACACGTCTCCATTCGTCCCTCCATTCACGCCTGTCGCGACACCACTGGAGGCGGGCTGCACGATGTTGGGGCGTGAGCGGAAGACGGCCTAACGGTGTGCGGGACCGTAGCCCAGCTTCATGGAGACGGTTGCGAATGGTCCTCGCCGATACCCCAGGAGCAACAGTGTCCCTAATTTGCTGGGATTTGGCGGTGCGGTCCCCTACGGCACTGCGTAGGATCCTACAGTCTTGGCGTGCATCCGTGCGTCGCTGCGGTCCGGTCCCAGGTCGACGGGCACGTGCACCTTCCGCCGACCACTGGCGACAACATCGATGTACTGTGGAGACCTCACGCCCCACGTGTTGAGCAATTCGGCGGTACGTCCACCCGGCCTCCCGCATGCCCACTATACGCCCTCGCTCAAAGTCCGTCAACTGTACATACGGTTCACGTCCACGCTGTCGCGGCATGCTACCAGTGTTAAAGACTGCGATGGAGCTCCGTATGCCACGGCAAACTGGCTGACACTGACGGCGGCGTTGCACAAATGCTGCGCAGCTAGCGCCATTCGACGGCCAACACCGCGGTTCCTGGTGTGTCCACTGTGCCGTGCGTGTGATCATTGCTTGTACAGCCCTCTCGCAGTGTCCGGAGCAAGTATGGTGGGTCTGACACACCGGTGTCAATGTGTTCTTTTTTCCATTTCCAGGAGTGTATATTGTGGGTAATTTGCGGTTTACTGCAAAACACATACAAAGTTTTTACCTTTAATACGAGGGCTATCCACAAAGTACATTACGTTTTGGAATAAAAATAAATAAAGTATTGGAATTTTTTTTATTATATACAGATGAAAGCCATACTTAAATACTACTTTTCTACATAGTTGCCATTTCAATTAAGGCACTTATCGTAGCGATGGATGAGCTTGGAAATTCCTTCGTCGTAAAATTCGGCCGCCTGCGCCTTCAACCACGTGGTTACCTCTTTTGGGACAGAAAAGGTGTGATTTTTGTGGATTTCCTGGAAAGAGGCACTACAATAAACTCTCAAACGTATTGCCAAACGCTGCACAACCTCAGAAGAGCAATACAAAACAAGCGCAGGGGAAAGTTGGGCTCAAAAATCGTGCTGATTCACGACAACGCCCGGGCCCACACGGCAAATGCCACTCGTTGAGTTCTCGAATCTTTTAAGTGGGAGTTGTTTCCTCATCCGCCGTACAGTCCCGACAAGGCACCGAGCGACTTGCACTTATTCCCAGCAATGAAGAAGTGGTTGGCTATGCAGCGTTTTGATGACGACGCACAGCTTCAAGAAGAGGTAATCACGTGGTTGAAGGCGCAGGTGGCCGAATTTTACGACGAAGGAATTTCCAAGCTCGTCCATCGCTACGATAAGTGCCTTAATTTAAATGGCAACTATGTAGAAAAGTAGTATTTAAGTGTGGCTTTCATCTGTGTACAATAAAAAAAATTTCCAATACTTTATTTATTTTTAATTCCAAAACGTAATGTACTTTGTGGATAGCCCTCGTAGCTACTTGTCTCACTGTGTTAGCCATTAATGTGAGATTGCGCCACTTAATGAGTATACAGGGTATATATGAAGCCCGGGGACATTTTCAATTATTTATTGCACAAGAACCAAACACTGTACAGATATCATTACATATGTCATTTTTAAGAGAAACCCCGAAAGTTTCTTTTCACGTATACCGCCACAGCGTAGTTTGGTAATTTGCCGATAGTCAGCGCTAGTCGCAAACATGGCGAGTTCAGGTGCGGAGCGAGCATTCTGTGTGTTGGAGTTCGACAAAAACAAGTGTTCTGCAGCTGTTCAACGGATGTTCAGAAACAAGTACGCTAAGAAGCCACCGACAAGAAAGACCATTTACCACAGGCAAAACAAATGCGTTACGACGGGTTGCTTGTGCCCGGCTAAGAGAAGCGGACGTCCCAGTGTGAGTGAAGTGAATGTGGAGTGCATACGAGAGACATTCATAAGGAGTCCAAAGAAACCTGTGCGTCGTACATCCTGTGAACTCGAAATGGCTCCAATGACATTGTGGAAAGTCCTGCGACAGAAGCTGTCTGTGAAACCTTTCAAATTGGAGCAAGCGCAGAATCTCAGTAACGACGAGAAACACAAGCGTTTTGAGTTTTGTTTGCAATTTCTATAATTGAATGAGGATTGGGATGGCATTGTTGATCGCTTAATTTTTAGCAACGAAGCCACTTTCCACACTAACGAGAAAGTGAACAGGCATAACCGTCGCATTTGGGATACAAAGCATTCACACGAATGCATTGAATTTGAGCGTGATTCCCCAAAGGTAAATGTGTCTTTGTGCCTTGTCACGTCGAAAACTGTACGGCCCAATCTTCTTCGCCGAGAGCACTGTCGCTGGATATTCCTGCTTGGACACGTTGCAGCAGTGGCTGATGTCTCAAATGCAATCGTATTCTCCGTTCATCTTTCAGCAGGATGGGGCTGCACCCCATTTTCATCGTGAAGTTCGTGGGTACCTGAGCATGGGGCTGCCGTATCGATGGTTCTGCCGTGCTACAGAAGGGGACAGCTGTTTCATGAAATGGCCTCCCCGATCACTAGATCACACTCCGTGTGACTCTTTTTCTGTGGGGACATATTAAAGGTCTGATGTATGTACCGTCTGTACCACGTGATGTAGCAGAGCTCTGGGAGAGAATACGGGAAGCGACTGCCACAGTCGACGATGCCATGCTGGGACGGGTATGGCAGGACTTCGATTACCGTATTGACGTCTGCCGGGTCACTCATGGTTCGCATATCGTATGTCTGTAAAAAAAAAAGCTTTCAGAGTTTATCTTCAAAATGCAATATGTATGACATCTGTACAATGTTTAGTTCTTGTGCAACAAATAGTTCAAAGTGTTACTGGACTTTATGTAGGCTACACCCTGTATTACGCCGGCTTTTAAATTTTTTAAATTCGGACTATAATGTTACGACGTAAGGAAAATCGAATTTTTATTGCCCCTGGAACTCGATTGACAGGCAACTCGCAACGAAATCTGTATGACATTTGCAGCCGCTTACAAGGGAACATCCCCATCGCACCCCCCTCAGATTTAGTTATAAGTTGGCACAGTGGATAGGCCTTGAAAAACTGAACACAGATCAGTCGAGAAAACAGGAAGAAGTTGTGGGGAACTATGAAAAAATAAGCAAAATATACAAACTGGGTCATCCATGCCTAAGATAGGCAATATTAAGAGAGATGTGAGCCGAGGAGCGCCGTGGTCACGTGGTTAGCGTGAACAGCTGCGGAACGAGAGGTCTTTAGTTCGAATCTGCCCTCGGCTGAAAATTTTGCTATCTTTATTTTCGCAAAGTTATGATCTGTCCGTTCGTTCATTGACGTCTCTGTTCACTGTAATAAGTTTAGTGTCTGTGTTTTGCGACAGCACCGCAAAACCGTGCGATTAGTTGACGAAAGGACGTGTCTCTCCAATGGGAACCGAAAACATTTGATCGCAAGGTCATAGGTCAACCGATTCCTCCACAGGAAAACACGTCTGATATATTCTATACGACACTGGTGACAGCATGTGCGTCACATGACAGGAATATGTTGTCGACCCACCTAACTTGTACACTTGGCGAATGGGTAAAAAGATTCTTCTACCTTGCCCGATTTAGGTTTTCTTGTGGATGTAATAATCACTCCAAAAAAAGTGATGAAAACATAAGGGTTTGTCACATAAACTGAAAATAAAAAGTTAAAATTTTCGGTCGAGGGAAGATTTGAACCAAAGACCTCTTGTTCCGCAGCTGTTCACGCTAACCACGGGACCACGTCTCTCCTCGGCTCACATCGCCCTTAATATTGCCTATCTTAGGGATGGACGACCCAGTTTGTATATTTTGCTTATTTTTTCATAGTTCCGCACAACTTCTTCCTGTTTTCTCGATCGATCTGTGTTCAGTTTTTCAAGGCCTATCCACTGTGCCAACTTATAACTAAATCTGAGGGGGGTGCGATGGGGAGGTTCCCTTGTTAGTAATATACACACCCTCTAAAATGCAGCCCCTTCAAAGGGAACGTCATTTTATTGACGAGTGATGTGGCACGTATTTTATCATTGTAGGAGGATATGATGATAAATTAAAATCAAATGAATACACTGTGGACAGTGCCGTCGCATCAATACACAGGTTACCCCCGTCTCGCTGTAACGCAGGCGTGTATTCGCGCAGGCAAACGACCGTACAGGTACCGAATGGTACCTGCTGCACATTGTCCAAAACTTCTTGCGCCTTCTTTTGCAATTCAGCAATGGTTCTTGCAGGCTCTGGACAACGAGTATGTTTTTGCTTCACCATGACCCGCACGTGTTGAATTAGTGAGAGATCTGGTGGTCTTACTGGCCAGGACAGTTCTGGTGCAGCACGAAGAGCAGGTTGCAGCGCAGCTGCCGTTTGTCAACGTGCATTATCCTGCTGAAAAAGCACAGCACCTTCCTGTCAAAGAAGCGGTAGTAGCACGGGGACAGCAGCATGTGCAATGAAGCGGGCGCTGGGCACTTCACCCTGCAGGAACACCAAATGTGACCGTGACTTGTAAGCGATGGTCCCCTATACAATGAAGCCTGCAATAAGGTCTGTGAACCGTGGGTGACTGCACTCTGGAGTAGTCAGCTCACCACTAGCATAGAGATACACTACTGGCCATTAAAATTGCTACAACACGAAGATGACGCGCTACAGACGCGAAATTTAACCGGCAGGAAGAAGATGGTGTGATATGCAAATGGTTAGCTTTTCTGAGCATTCACACAAGGTTGGCGCCGGTGGCGACACCTACCACGTGCTGACATGAGGAAAGTTTCCAACCGATTTCTCATACACAAACAGCAGTTGACCGGCGTTGCCTGATCAAACGTTGTTGTGGTGCCTCGTGTAAGGAGGAGAAATGAGTACCATCACGTATCAGACTTTGATAAATGTTGCATTGTAGCCTATCGCGATGCGGTTTATCGTATCGCGACATTGCTGCTCGCGTTGGTCGAAATCCAGTGACTGTTAGCAGAATATGGAATCGGTGGGTTCAGGAGGGTAATACGGAACGCCATGCTGGATCCCAATGGCCTCGTACCACTAGCAGTCGAGATGACAGGCATCTCATCTTCATGGCTGTAACGGATCGTGCAGCCACGTGTCAATCCCTGATGGGGACGTTTGCAAGACAACAACTATCTGCACGAACAGTTCGACGACGTTTGCAGCAGCATGGACTATCAGCTCGGAGACAATTGCTGCGCTTACCCTTGACGCTGCATCACAGACTGGAGCGCCTGCGATGGTGTACTCAACGACGAACCTGGGTGCACGAAAGCCAAAACGTCATTTTTTCGGATGAATTCAGGTTCTGTTTACAGCACGATGATGGTCTCATCCGTGTTTGGCGACATCGCGGTGAACGTACATCGGAAGCGTGTATTCGTTATACAGGCGTATCACCCGGCGTGATGGTATGGGGTGCCATTGGTTACACGTCTCGGTCACCTCTTGTTCGCATTGACAACAGCTTGAACAGTGGAAGTTACATTTCAGATGTGTTACGACCCGTAGCTCTACCCTTCATTCGATCCCTGCAAAACCTTACATTGCAGCAGGATAAATCGCGACCGCATGTTGCAGGTCCTGTACGGGCCTTTCTGGATACAGAAAATGTTCGACTGCTGCCCTGGTCAGCACATTCTCCAGATCTCTCGCCCATCAGTCTGGTCAATGGTAGCGGAGGAACTGGCTCGTCACAATACGCCAGTCACTACTCTTGATGAACTGTGGTATCGTGTTGAAGCTGCATGGGCAGCTGTACCTGTACACGCCATCCAAGCTCTGTTTGACTCAATGCCCAGGCGTATCAAGGCCATTATTACGGCCAGTGGTGGTTGTTCTGGGTACTGATTTCTCAGGATCTAAGCACCCAAATTGCATGAAAATGTAATCAGATGTCAGTTCTAGTATAATGTATTTGTCCAATGAATACCCGTTTATCATGTGCATTTCTTCTTCGTGTAGCAATTTTAATGGCCAGTAGTGTGTTTTTCGTGCTAAATGCCAGGCTTTTATGTGGGGCAGACAGGGAGATCTTCTTTTACTCGTTTTCGTGAGCACACGAGTGCCCAAAATAAATTCGCTTTGGGTTACCATCTGCGGTATTCGAACCATAAAATTACCGATATGCAGCGAGGTATGAAAATCTTGCATAAAGCATCGAAAGGAAGCAAACTCAACGTTTGGGAAACATCGAAATTTACAAAAACAGAAAGAGGTTTCCGAGCAAATTGTTAAAGGACCAGTTAGAATCGGCGGATCATAATTTCTTTGACATATTTGATGCTGTGCTGTAGAGACCTTGTGCGACCTATTCACACATTGTAATGGGTGTTGTGTTTCTATTATGGTCGGAAAGCCACCGTTAGGATACTGCTAATGTTATTGATATGTTTTTTTGGAGCGCCTACCTTGGTAAAGTAAATACTTGTATAAGTCTTGAAGCCTTATTCTAGCTTCGCCAGTACACGATGATTACCATTGCCCGCTAAGCGTGTCCTCGTTACGTTCTTATTTTATTTGTTTTTATATTTTACAGACATATTTGTGTATGAAGCCAGAACGCTTGAGTTTATGGTATCATAGTAGAGTGGTTTTTCGTTATTTACCATTCGGTGAGGCTCAAGGACGAAACGATTGCCATGCGGATGGGAGCGTACGTGGAGTCACTGTGCATCTTGGTCCGCATGTCATTATCCGCCTGTCGGTGTGGCCGTGCGGTTCTAGGCGCTTCCGTCTGGAACCGCGTGACCGCTACGGTCCCAGGTTCGAATCCTGCCTGGGGCATGGATGTGTGTGATGTCCTTAGGTTAGTTAGGTTTAAGTAGTTCTAAGTTCTAGGGGACTGATGACCTCAGATGTTAAGTCCCATAGTGCTCAGAGCCATTTGAACCATTTGTCATTATCCCCCCCTGTTCCTGTGCCCTTCGGTTTGCTTCTGACCTGGCACTCCTTAATTCCAAGTGCCTATGCAGGCTGGCTCTGAGCACTATGGGACTCAACTTCTCAAGTCATCAGTCCCCTAGAACTTAGAACTACTTAAACCTAACTAACCTAAGGACATCACACACATCCATTCCCGAGGCAGGACTCGAACCTGCGACCGTAGCGGTCGCGCGGTTCCAGCCTGTAGCGCCTAGAGCCGCTCGGCCATGCCGGCCGGCGCCTATGCAGGTTTTCGTAGTTGATTGGTACCTTGCTCATAACGAATGTATAGATGGAGAGAGACTTTATAGCAAGTTAATACGTTCTTTTTTTAGCGTTTACAATACCTAAGACCATAGTGCCTAGTCAGGTAAAGCCCAGCATTCACGTTTTAATCGCTTGTCACATTGTACCTAAGACATGTTATGAACAACTTTTTGTCTGCATATTCCTGACGTCCTTATATGAATAAAAGTGAATTATAATAGGTAGTTTTGTAAGGCGCTAATGGGTAATGTCTGTGCCTCAGATGCTTTTATTTTGTAATTGACGTACTTTATACTGATTGTAGTATGTACAGGAAATGTATACGCAAATGTGGGCTTTGCATGGGTATGTGACTAGCAGTTATATTAAAGTTGTGTTTTAGTAGTAATGAGTGGTTACACCATGGGCCTGTGTGTGCGCTGCTTGGACAGCGCTATCTGGTGGCCGGTTGTGAACCGCTAGAATCACAGCAGGTAAGCCTGCGCGGAATGGGGCAGTGATAATGCCGACCGGTGTTACGCGAGCAGTGGTAGTTTCATCTGATGACTTCAGTTTTATATTTTATGGAAAGAACGACCATGAGAACAGCTTTTTAATTATTTTTTATGACAATGGATTTTATCAGGTGGTCTGCCTCATGTGCCATGATGTCCATATGGTTTTTATAAATGTTAATCCACGTTTCAGATCAGATGACGGCACCTTCAGAGTGCTGAAACTGGTCATCTAGTAAACGATACTGAAGCGATCGCGGCTTTTCAATTATTTTGCAAAGCAGATCTTTTTGAAATGTAATCATGGAAGTGTGGGCGCGGAGGTACCTCGCTTAATATTAACGAAAAATGTGTGTGTAGTCTTCAGTCTAGAACGGCACTTCCCTTCAAGCAGTCGGCATTTCCCCTACAGCACCTGCCATAATTCCCCGCCACTGCCGTTATCCCCACGCGTGTCCTGCCATCTGTGCATCTACTGGCCACGGTACTTTGCGCGGGCTCTGTTGCCTTCAGACAACACTACAGACTCCGCCGGATGCACATATTACACCCTGGCGCCACTGACTATAGTCTTTGAGCGTGTTGCGTTTTCTTATTTTTTTATTTCTGGGCGGCGGCGGGGGGGGGGGGGGGGGGGGGACGGCCATGTACATTCCTCATGCCGTCACGCATTTGCCAAGACACTCTGAATGGTGACGTTACCTTGATTAGTAGTCGAGCATGTGACGCAACGCCAATCGCCCATGAGTCAGTGCGGAGTCTTTACAGCTGTAGTTGCGGCGAAATCGGGTCGTTCGACGAGACGGAGGACTACTGGAGTTTTTACGGCGGCGTAAAAGTCGCTCGCTGCTGGGCGTTCACTATTTCATGCCCGCGGCAACAACGAGGGCGAACCGGTTCTGACAGCCCATCAGCGGGCGTTCGTGACAGGCGGATAAGGGTTGCCAGCGAAATCTGAGCAGGAGGCCGGTTCATTCGTAGACCTTTCGACGGTCTTTGTGTAACATTCACGCATCAGCCTTCAGCGGTAGCGGCCGATCCAGTGCCACAGAATGGGCAACAGCTGACAGTCATCTGAATAAAGTGGCCCTCTTTTTACTCACTTACAAAAGGCGGCAGACGCACGTCATCGTTTGAAATAACTAGAAACAAAGTAGCTAACTAGCTTGTAAGTTGCAATCATCATCTGCATCTGCAGATCTACTCTGCAAATCACACTTAAGTGTCTGGCGGAGGGTTCATGCAACCACCTTCACAATAATTCTCTACACTACTGGCCATTAAAATTGCAGCACGAAGATGACGTGATACAGACGCGAAATTTAACCGACAGAAAGAAGATGGTGTGATATGCAAGTGATTAGCTTTTCAGAGCATTCACACGAGTTTGGCGCCGGTGGCGACACCTACCACGTACTGACATGAGGAAAGTTTCCAACCCATTTCTCATACACAAACAGCAGTTGACCGGCGTTGCCTGGTGAAACGTTGTTGTGATGCCTCGTGTAAGGAGGAGACATGCATACCATCACGTTTCCGACTTTGATAAAGGTCGGATTGTAGCCTACCACGATTGCGGTTTATCGTATCGCGACATTGCTGCTCGCGTTGGTCGAGAT
Organism: Schistocerca serialis cubense; assembly: GCF_023864345.2. Lineage (NCBI taxonomy): Eukaryota > Metazoa > Arthropoda > Insecta > Orthoptera > Acrididae > Schistocerca > Schistocerca serialis. Next base: position 55,937,600 of record NC_064649.1, on the reverse strand, counting down.
CCAATGACTGTTACAGAATATGGAATCGGTGGGTTCAGGAGGGTAATACGCAACGCCATGCTGGATCCCAACGGCCTCGTATCACTAGCTGTCGAAATGACACTCATCTTATCCGCATGGCTGCAGCCAATCTCGGTGCCCGAGTCAACAGATGGGGACGTTTGCAAGACAACAACCATCTGCACGAACAGTTCGACGACGTTTGCAGCAGCATGGACTATCAGCTCGGAGACCATGGCTGTGGTTACCCTTGACGCTGCATCGCAGACAGGAGTGCCTGCGATGGTGTACTCAACGACGAACCTGTGTGCACGAATAGCAAAACGTCATTTTTTTCGATTAATCCAGGTTCTGTTTACAGCATCATGATGGTCGCATCCGTGTTTGGCGACATCGCGGTGAACGCACATTAGAAGCGTGTATTCGTCTTCGCCATATTGGCGTATCACCCGGGTGATAGTATGGGGTGCCATTTGTTACACGTCTCGGTCACCTCTTGTTTGCATTGATGGCACTTTGAACAGTGGACGTTACATTTCAGATGTGTTACGACCCGTGGGTCTATCCTTCATTCGATCCCTGCGAAACCTTACATTGCAGCAGGATAATGCACGACCACATGTTGCAGGTCCTGTACGGGCCTTTCTGGATACAGAAAATGTTCAACTGCTGCTCATGTCAGCACATTCTCCAGATCTCTCGCCCATCAGTCTGATCAATGGTGGCCTAGCAACTGGCTCGGCACAATACGCCAGTGACTAGTCTTGATGAACTGTGGTATCGTGTTGAAGCTGCATGGGCAGTTGTACCTATACACGCCATCCAAGCTCTGTTTGACTCAATGCCCAGGCGTATCAAGGCCGTTCTTACGACCAGAAGTGGTTGTTCTGGGTACTGATTTTTCAGGATCTATGCATCCAAATTGCGTGAAAATGTAATCAGATGTCAGTTGTGGGTGATATATTTGTCCAATGAATACCTGTTTATCGTCTGCATTTCTTCTTCGTGTAGCAATTTTAATGGCCAGTAGTCTATTATTCTACTACCGTGCAGACGGAAGAAACGAACACGTATATGTATCCGTCCGCGACCTGATTTCTCTTATTTTAACATCATGATCGTTTTTCCCTACGAAGGTCGGCGTCAACAAAATATTTTCGCATTCGAAGCACAAAGCTGGTGATTGAAATTTCCCAAATCCTGTATCATGTCCGTGACACTCTTCCCCCTATTTCTCGATAATTCAGAGCGTGCTGCTCTTCTTTGAACTTCCTCGGTATACTCTCCTAATCCTATAGGGTAAGGCTCCCACTGCGCAGCAGTACACCAAAAGAGGACGAAAAAGCTTAGAGTAGGCAGTCTCTTTAGCAGATCTGTTACATTTTCTAAGAATTCTGCCAATAAAACGCAGTATTTGGTTAGCTTTCCCCACAGCATTTTCTACTTGTTCCGTCCAATTTAAATTGTTTGTAATTGTAATTCGTAGCTATTTAGTTGAATTTACGGCCTTTATATTTGACTGATTTATCCTGTATCCGAAGTTTAACGGATTCCTTTTAGCACTCATGTGGATGACCTCACACTTTTCATTCTTTCTTTTCTTTTGCTGCGGCCTTTATACTGCATTGCGCGCAGGGTCGGCACAGTTAAGTACGGATTTGGCATGGTTAATTTTAATGGGTGGCCATATGCACTTCCTGCCGCCACCGCATCCCCCCCCCCCCCCCCCCTTGGGACGGAAGTAGTGTACCCCAGCTGTCTGTGTCTAGTGTAAATCGTGAAATAGTGTGAATGTGTTTCAAGTGTCTGTGAGTCGTGTAACTGAGGACGCGGACGTGGGGACCATCCCAGTATTCATGTAGTAGGATGTGAAAAACCGCCTCAAAACCATATCCAGGCTGGCCGGCACACCGGCCGGTGTCGTTAATCCGCCAGGCGGATTCGATCCGGGGCCGGCGCGCCTACCCGAGTCCAGGAAGCAGCGCGTTAGCGCTCTCGGCTATCCTGGCGGGATCTCACACTTTTCATTATTTATGGTTAATTCCCAATTTTCGCACTATACAGATATCTTTTCTAAATGGTTTTGGAATTTGTTTTTATCTTCTGATGAGTTTCTTAGACGATAAACGGCGGCATCATCTGGAAACCACCTATGACAGCTGCTCAAATGGTCTCCTAAATCGTTTATATAGATAAGGAACAGCAGAGGGCCTGTTACACTACCTTGGAGAATGCCAGAGATCGCTTCTGTTTTGCTCGATGACATTCCATCAATTACTACGAACTGTGGCCTCTCTGACAGGAAATCACAAATCCAGTCACTTAAGTGAGACGATATTCCATAAGCAGGCAATTTCACTACAAGCGACTTGTGCTGTACAGAGTCAAAAGCCTTCTGGAAATCTAGAAATACGGAATCAGTTTGTAAGCCCTTGTCAGTAGCACTCAGCACTTCTCCACGCCTCTCTATACTGTGCAAGTCTCCTTACCTCTGCTTACCTATTGCGACCTACAGCAATATGAACTTGTCTACCTGATCTGCCTAGGTAGCCCTCTACAGGTATTCCACCTCCTTCCCCCCACCCCCACGCCCCTAGCACACACATACGTACACATAAACATTTCCCTTGCTTACCAAACTGAACAATCTTTGATGGCTAGGGATGTGTCTTATCAACTGAGCCCTTCATTTAGTTACCTGTACCAAAAAATGTTCAAATGTGTGTGAAATCTTATGGGACTTAACTGCAAAGGTCATCAGTCCCTAAGCTTGTACACTACTTTACCTAAATTATCCTAAGGACAAACACATACACCCATGCCCGAGGGAGGACTCGAACTTTCGCCGGGACCAGCCGCACAGTCGATGATTGCCGCGCCTGAAACCGCTCGGCTAATCCCGCGCGGCTTTAGCTATACCATAAAATTCTTTTCTCTCCGTTTCGGTTCACTACTTCCTCACTAGCTATCCGATCAGCCCACCTAATCTTCCGCATTCCTCTGTATCGCCACATTTCAAAAGCTCTATTCTGTTCCTTTATTGCCTCAACCCTTATTGTCCACGTTTCGCTTCTGTATATGGATTGCAGACAAATAGCTTTACAACATGAGGGTATTTTTGATCCATCGTTTCAACTACAAAAATGTGTGATTTTTTTTCACCAGACGCGTTTCGCTTTATTGAGGTAAAGCATCATCAGTGGTCTGTAATTAAGTTTATTTATATTTTGATTTGCTTTGTAGATCGAAAAACGGTTCGTTAAGAATAGGTTGGTTTGTACTTAAGGTGATTTTTCGGCTGCTTTCTCGTTTACATCGGGAAATGCGGTCTCCTAGCACATATCGCTTGGTCTTGAATTGAAAACGATATGAGTATCACAAAAATAAGTAAAGACAGACACCTCCTTCCTTTCTAAGAAAATTTCCACATACGAAAAGCATTAACACAAAATAAACAGTTGCTCAATGACCAGACAAATATTGGGAACCAGACTCTACATAGAATAATTGATGAAATCACACGAAAAAGGAAAGAGCCTTTTCCAGCCTTCACCCCTCCCACTCTTCCACAACCCCTCCCTCCCCCCCCCCCCCCCCACCACCACCACTCACAGTTTCATTTCAGCTCTCCCTCCTCACCTTCTCCTCTAACTCCTCTAACCCACACTCCCTCACACTGCTATATACTTACGACCACTAATCATGGTTTCTCATCAACAAAAAATTTTCCGTCTCTATTCCTTCTCTACTCTTACACAGAATATAAATACACAGAAACATACTTAAATACAATTATACACGTACAATAAGCTGATTTAATAAAGAATATTTGTAGGTCAAAGACAAAGTAGTGGAAAAGTTATGTTAGCAACATTACAAAACACAAACATCACCACAGACATGAAGTACGAAAACAAACAGAATATAGTGGTGAGCATAAAAAAGTGTCTTGTGTGAAATGGATAGAGCCGCAGAACATCTAAAAAGTAGACGAAAATTATCAGTGGCTAACACAGAAAAACAACGATGTGCTAGCAAACGGCATTTCCTGATGTAAGCGAGAAAGCAGCCAAAAAATCACCGTAAGTACAAACCAACCTATAATTAACGAACTGTTTCCCGATCTAAAAAGCAAATCAAAATGTAAATAAACTTAATTACAGGCCACTGATGATGCTTTGCCTCAATAAAGCGAAACGCGTCTGGTGAAAAAGTCACGCATTTTTGTAGTTACAACGACGAATCAAAAATACCCTTATGAATTGTAAAGCAACTACGGACACTATGGCCACAGAAATTAAGAATTTAATGTCACCTTCAAAACAGACTTGCCAAAACATAAATTTGTATCCCATCTGAACAAATTTTTCTTTTTCATAAACAATTTTCTCCCTAATGTCAATTTGCCTTTAATTCTTCTCTCTACTTCAGCCAATAGCCACTTAATTTGCTTCACCAGTAGCAAAACTCATCTACCGTTTTTAGTATCTTATTTACTAATCTAATTCTCTCAGCTAATGTTACTACCCTCCATTACCGTTATTTAGTGTACATCTTACCAATTACGTTCAACTAGTCTTCCAACTCTCTTGCTGTGTCTGATAGAATCTCAATCTCCTTGGTAAACCTCGAACTTTTTATTTATTCTAGCATAACTTTAATTCCTTTTCTAAGTGTCTCCGTGGCTTCATCCAAAATTTGCTCCATGTATAGATTCAATAACAAACCTAGAACAGGATACAACGCTTTCACACTCTTCTCGGCCGCTGCTTACCTTTAAGTCCGTCGACTATTATGACAGTATTTTAGCCAATATTAAAGATGTATATCACCTTTCACTCCATGTATTTTATCCAGTTATCACCACAATTTCAAAGGCTATTTTCAGGTCATATTGTCAGAATATTTATCTAAATCACGTGAATTTGTCTTTTTATATCCTCTCTTCTAAGATTCCTGTACCACCCCGCGTGTTCCTACATTTCTTCGAATGCCAAACTGATCTTAGCCAAAGTCAACTTCTACTAGTCTATTTAGTGTGCTGAAAATTATTCATGTCAGTGTTTTGCAAGTATGACTTACTAAAATGATGGTTCAGTAATGTTCACAGCTGTAAACTACTTGGAACTATACGTTCTCCGTCAAATTTTTTTTGTTAAAAACTTGATTAAAAGGTTCATAATATGTTCTGAAAGTTGCATAAAATACCACTCTTTAAAAATAATGAGTCTGTGTAGTCCATTATGGTGCACACATTAAGTTGTCACCCTAGGTGTTAGCGACTCCCACCTGACACTGTGATTGGAACTGAGCTTGGGTTTTCGATCCTGTCTTGCACATTACTCTGTTAAGGTGACCCTATAAACAGAACTCCCCACAAAGAGGAGGTCAGGAGACTGGGGTACCCGTGTCATGTTAGCGTTCCTTGAAGTTTCGCCGGCCCCAAACATGTGTCTCGTCGCTGCCTTCGACTCTGTGTGGCGGTGTGTGAGGTGGCTACATCCTGTTGACAGGTGTGCTGAACCATAAGACTTGCAAACACAGGCCATTTGCGGAGTAGTAGTAAATATTTAAGGATGTGGCAGTAGTGACTCTCTCTCTCTCTTTCCAAGCATTTATCCCGACTTGCAGAGTCGCCTTTGTTAATACTGATTTGGCATGGTGAACTTTGAAGTTTGAAGGGGTGGCCCGATGCTCTTCCTGTCGCCACCCCATACCCATACCTCCCCCCCCCCCCCCCCTGGATGGAACGAATGTACACAGCTGTCTGCATCTAGTGTAAATCATGAAATAGTGCAAATGTCTTTCAAATATCTGCGAGTCATGTAACTGAGCCGAGGCGTGGGGATCAGCCCAGTATTCACCTAGTGGGGTGTGGAAAACCGCCTAAAACCACATTCAGGCTGACCGGCCCACCGGCCTTCGTCGTTAATCCGGAAGGCGGATTCGATCCGGAGCTGGGGCGCCTACCCGAGTCCAGGCAGCAGCGTGTTAGTGCTCATGTGGCATTACTGTCTGACTCTAATAAAACTTCCCCAATGATATTTGTCAAAAAAATGGTTCAAATGGCTCTGAGCACTATGGGACTTAACATCTATGGTCATCAGTCCCCTAGAACTTAGAACTACTTAAACCTAACTAACCTAAGGACATCACACACCTCAATGCCCGAGGCAGGATTCGAACCTGCGACCGTAGCAGTCGCGCGGCTCCGGACTGAGCGCCTAGAACCGCGAGACCACCGCGGCCGGCGATATTTGTCGAATTTTTGTTTGTTAAAGAGATATGACTATTAAAGTTAACACAAACAACTACTTACAGATGAATTTCAAAGTCGATTTTTTATGGATGCCACTTACAATTTTATAGCACTTCCGATTTATTTTAACACTTGTAGCTCTTCTGAGATCATCTTGGGGTTGTTTTATAATGGTAGCACTATCCCTAATCCAAGTTATCGGATCCTCTCTTGTTTTTGACTTTTTCTTTGGAAACCTTGCCATCCAACCATCTCCAGAGACAAAAATCGAAATTGGTAAGGTTCGGAAATGGTAGTAACGAAGAAACCCGGCCATTTCTGGCATTCCACCTTCTGGGGACTATCAGACTTAGATGTGTCACATGACGACCACATCATGTTGGAAGAAAACCCGATATTTGTAGCCAAAGCACTTCTTCCAATGATGCTGGAGGATATTTTTTCAAGAAAGTTTAGGTAATGAACATGGCATCAGCTGCCTTACGTATAACTTTGTTTGGTATACATTGTAACTGACGAAAAAACATAGAAGGTGCAAGAATGCACGCCAGAGATACAGCTGACAAATTTGAACTACACATCACAAGACGCTACCTCTAAAACACAGGATGTGTTTTCTTACCTAGTACCAATCGGGTACTCTGCGTTATTAAATCGTCTACCCTATTCTCTACGAGCAGCAGAACCAGCATTACCATTTCTAAATTGTCGGACAAATGGCACATTGATACATTCAGCATATACAAAAACATATGAGTTGCTTAAACAATAAAGTAGAAATTTCCTGAAAATCTCAATCACAGGTGAAAAAATCAATTATATAGACTGGAGCAGGTGAACGCAGAAGTTGGAAATTCAAAACATAAACGACAATCGATAAGTAAATCCGTAGCATCTTCAGAAGCACCATGTCAAATGAAAACCTATTTCTGTATCCAGCTGTATCTCTGTAGCCAAAAAAACTGGGAACATATTATACGAAATGTTTTATTTGCTTTAGCCTATGCTATCACCTCCTAAAATACACTCCTGGAAATTGAAATAAGAACACCGTGAATTCATTGTCCCAGGAAGGGGAAACTTTATTGACACATTCCTGGGGTCAGATACATAACATGATCACACTGACAGAACCACAGGCACATAGACACAGACAACAGAGCATGCACAATGTCGGCACTAGTACAGTGTATATCCACCTTTCGCAGCAATGCAGGCTGCTATTCTCCCATGGAGACGATCGTACAGATGCTGGATGTAGTCCTGTGGAACGGCTTGCCATGCCATTTCCACCTGGCGCCTCAGTTGGACCAGCGTTCGTACTGGACGTGCAGACCGCGTGAGACGACGCTTCATCCAGTCCCAAACATGCTCAATGGGGGACAGATCCGGAGATCTTGCTGGCCAGGGTAGTTGACTTACACCTTCTAGAGCACGTTGGGTGGCACGGGATACATGCGGACGTGCATTGTCCTGTTGGAACAGCACGTTCCCTTGCCGGTCTAGGAATGGTAGAACGATGGGTTCGATGACGGTTTGGATGTACCGTGCACTATTCAGTGTCCCCTCGACGATCACCAGTGGTGTACGGCCAGTGTAGGAGATCGCTCCCCACACCATGATGCCGGGTGTTGGCCCTGTGTGCCTCTGTCGTATGCAGTCCTGATTGTGGCGCTCACCTGCACGGCGCCAAACACGCATACGACCATCATTGGCACCAAGGCAGAAGCGACTCTCATCGCTGAAGACGACACGTCTCCATTCGTCCCTCCAATCACGCCTGTCGCGACACCACTGGAGGCGGGCTGCACGATGTTGGGGCGTGAGCGGAAGACGGCCTAACGGTGTGCGGGACCGTAGCCCAGCTTCATGCAGACGGTTGCGAATGGTCCTCGCCGATACCCCAGGAGCAACAGTGTCCCTAATTTGCTGGGAAGTGGCGGTGCGGTCCCCTACGGCACTGCGTAGGATCCTACGGTCTTGGCGTGCATCCGTGCGTCGCTGCGGTCCGGTCCCAGGTCGACGGGCACGTGCACCTTCCGCCGACCACTGGCGACAACATCGATGTACTGTGGAGACCTCACGCCCCACGTGTTGAGCAATTCGGCGGTACGTCCACCCGGCCTCCCACATGCCCACTATACGCCCTCGCTCAAAGTCCGTCAACTGCACATACGGTTCACGTCCACGCTGTCGCGGCATGCTACCAGTGTTAAAGACTGCGATGGAGCTCCGTATGCCACGGCAAACTGGCTGACACTGACGGCGGCGGTGCACAAATGCTGCGCAGCTAGCGCCATTCGACGGCCAACACCGCGGTTCCTGGTGTGTCCGCTGTGCCGTGCGTGTGATCATTGCTTGTACAGCCCTCTCGCAGTGTCCGGAGCAAGTATGGTGGGTCTGACACACCGGTGTCAATGTGTTCTTTTTTCCATTTCCAGGAGTGTATATACTACTAGTTGACAAACCCGGCATTGTTCGAGTTTTCATTTTGCCAATTTTATATTAGAAACGGAAAAAAATTAACAGTGTATATGTAGTATAGTATCGAAAAAAATTCATTCCCATTTATTAGTAAAATTATGAAACAGGCGTACAAAATAGCACGGATAATGTACGTATGTACGGTGTAAGTACAGTATCCAAATTAAGAAACATAGTATTGCTGTATGCTGGGTACAGTTGCTTTGCATGTCAGCAACACGTCTCTATGGCACTGCCTCTTCGTAGCCCTACAGATGGTCACTATTTTCTCCTACAGCCGTTTGCGCTACGCAGTTGAAAGCTGTCAAAAGCGCTGCCGGGTGTCAGGGACTTCCTTCGTCTGACTCGAATGAACAAGTGTCTTAGTAGTAAAGGATAAATGTATTAAGATTTCCTGCATGATGTGCCAGTTTTTTATGCGTCTGAGTATTTATGGCTTCATATTTCTTGAACTGTGTGTTGTATGGTGATACATATATGTAGGTACATTCAGCGGCACGTGTGGATACTGTATGCAAAATATGTTGAGAGTAGGGTGAGTAGCAAACAAGTAATAAATATATACGTCGCGCATGATGCGGCAGTTTTTCACGCATCTATTTTTTTTATGACGTCACATCTGACGCCCCACAGCAATTGTTGCCTGACGGTAAGCTACATGTGTACCACGTTACGTTGGTATCGGTCAAGTGGTTTAGGAGGAGATGTGAAACATAAACTTACACATAAATACACACAAACAACCATTTCTGTAATATGTACGGGTACTATTTATACAGGATATTTCCATAAGACCGTGCAAAAATGTAACTGGACATGGAAAATGCTCCAATGAACAGTTTGAGGTAGGGAACCTAGGATTGGAGAAGCCAGCTTAAGGAGGTAGACCTCTTTGTCTAGGATTACCGTTTTCCATCTTATTTACAACTAACATACATACACGTTTACACGTACTGTGCTGTTTATTTATATGTACATCCTTTATTTCCTGCAAGGAAACATGGACGACGAGCATGATTACTAGATTGTCGCACAGATGACAAAATGGTAGATATCAAAATAGTTGACAGAGACACAGAAAACAATTAAAATCACTCAAAAGAGGAAAGGCCGCTGGACCTGATGGGATACCAGTTCGATTTTACGCAGAGTACGCGAAGGAACGTGCCCCTATTCTTGCAGCGGTGTACCGTAGGTCTCTAGAAGAGCGTAGCGTTCCAAAAGATTGGAAAAGGGCACAGGTCATCCCCGTTTTCAAGAAGGGACGCCGATCAGATGTGCAGAACTATAGACCTATATCTCTACCGTCGATCAGTTGTAGAATTTTGGAACACGTATTATGTTCGAGTATAATGACGTTTCTGGAGACCAGAAATCTACTCTGTAGGAATCAGCGTGGGTTTCGAAAAAGACGATCGTGTGAAACCCAGCTCGCGCTATTCGTTCACGAGACTCAGAGGGCCATAGACACAGGTTCCCAGGTAGATGCCGTGTTTCTTGACTTCCGCAAGGCGTCCGATACAGTTCCCCACAGTCGTTTAATGAACAAAGTAAGAGCATATGGACTATCAGACCAATTGTGTGATTGGATTGAAGAGTTACTAGATAACAGAACGCAGCATATCATTCTCAATGGAGAGAAGTCTTCCGAACTAAGAGTGATTTCAGTCAGGTATGCCGCAGGGGCGTGTCGTAGGACCGTTGCTATTCACAATATACATAAATGACCTTGTGGATGACACCGGAAGTTCACTGAGGGCCGTGCGGTCTAGGCGCTTCAGTCTGGAACCGCGTGACCGCTCTGGTCGCAGGTTCGAATCCTGCCTCGGGCATGGATGTGTGTGATGTCCTTAGGTTAGTTAGGTTTCAGTAGTTCTAAGTTCTAGGGGACTGATGACCACAGATGTTAAGTCCCATAGTGCTCAGAGCCATTTGAACCATTTTCACTGAGGCTTTTTGCGGATGATGGTGTAGTATATCGAGAGGTTGTAACAATGGAAAATTGTGCTGAAATGCAGGAGGATCTGCAACGAATTGACACATGGTGCAGGGAATGGCACTTGAATCTCAATGTAGACAAGTGTATTGTGCTGTGAATACATAGAAAGAAAGAAAGATCCCTTATCAATTAGCTACAATATAGCAGGGCAGCAACTGGAAGCAGTTAATTCCATAAATTATCTGGGAGTAGGCAGTAGGAGTGATTTAAAATGGAATGACCATATAATTAATCGTCGGTAAAGCAGGTACTGAGATTCATTGGAAGAATCCTAAGGAAATGCAGTCCGAAAACAAAAGAAGTAGGTTACAGTACGCTTGTTCGCCCACTGTTTGAATACTGCTCAGCAGTGTGGGATCTGTACCAGATAGAGTTGATAAAAGAGATAGAGAAGATCCAACGGGGAGCAGCGGGCTTCGTCAAAGGATCATATCGCGAAAGCGTTACGGAGATGATAGATAAACTCCAGTGGACAACTCTGCAGGAGAGACGCTCAGTAGCTCTGTACGGGCTTTTGTTGAAGTTTCGATAACATACCTTCACCGAGGAGTCAAGCAGTATATTGTTCCCTTCTACGTATGTCTCGCGAAGAGGCCATAAGGAGAAAATCAGAGAGATTAGAGCCCGCACAGAGACATACCGACAATCTTTCTTTCCACGAACAATACGAGACTGGAATAGAATAGAGAACCCATAGAGGTACTCAAGGTACCCTCTGCCACACACAGTCAGGTGGGTTGCGGAGTATGGATGTAGATGTAGATGTCATGAAGCAGGTTTTATTTACTTTAGTTGTTCCTAAGGTGGCTCTGTTGTATCGTATTTACATCGTCCCATGACAGAGAGTGCTATGAATCAACGACAGACCCATTCATTACTCAGTGCTATTCACAGACGTACACTGCAATACGATGGAGCAGTACCGGTACATATTCGCAGAAGTCAATGAACGCACGTCGTGCATGGGGAAGTGTAAGTACGTTTGCAATGCTCTCGCTGCTGAAAGACTGTATGGGGAACGATTTCATGACAACAACAACGAGTGTTTGTTTCTCTCGATCGACGAAGTGGGAGACTCGTTCACTGGAAAGAAGAAACAAGGGACCTGGACTCATTGGGGCCACTCGCACGTCCGATTTTGAACAGAAGTTACTGGAACGCGTTGCAGCGGACTCAGCTACAAGTACTGGTAGTGTTGCACGTGAAATAGGCGCTGCAGATACTAGCTTCTGACGAGTCTCCACGAACAACAATTGCATCCATTATCACCCACAACGAGTCCGTCCAATGCTTGTGACTGACTTTGCTCCAAGGTCGAGCCGGCCGGAGTGGCCGACCGGTTCTAGGCGCTCCAGTCTGAAACCGCGCAACCGAAAGGTCGCAGGTCCGAATCCTGCCTCGAGCATGGATGTATGTGATGTCTTTAGGTTAGTTACGTTTAAGTAGTTCTGAGTTTTAGGGGACTGATGACCTCAGATGTTAAGCCCCATAGTGCTGAGAGCCATTTGAACCATTTAAACCAAGGTCGATTTGTGTCACTGGTTGCCCAAACAACGGACTGACAGACCATTTCTCTTCAAATCGTGCTGTTTACTGACGAGGCCTCATTTGATCGTGATGGTATTTCGAACAGCAGGAATGACCATGTGTGGGATGAGGGAAACCGTCACGCTGAAGTAGAGTCACGCCGCCAACTACTTTTTGCTCTGAGTATCTGGGTCGGCACTGTGGGCAACAATCTTATTAGGCGGCCGGCCGGAGTGGCCGAGCGGTTCTAGGCGCTACAGTCTGGAGCTGCGCGACCGCTACGGTCTCAGGTTCGAATCCTGCCTCTGGCATGGATGAGTGTGATGTCCTTAGGTTGGTTAGGTTTAAGTAGTTCCGAGTTCTAGGGGACTGATAACCACAGCAGTTAAGTCCCATAGTGCTCGGAGCCATTTTTTCTTATTAGGCTACGTCATCTACCTGGGTGCCTGAATAGCTACATGTAGTTGAGGTTCGTGTAAGGAGTTCTGCCAGAGTTGTTGGAGAACCTACCCTTGGCTGTTCGTGAGAGGATGTGGATACAACATTACGGTGCACAGCCTCACCTCAGTGTGGTTGTCTGCAACCATCTCCGTGCTGTATTTCCTGGTACGGAAAGGGAGATCCTATTTCATGGCCTGCGAAGTCACTTGACTGAATCCCCATGATTATTTCCAATGGGGATATCTAAAGTCAGTTGTATATGAGACCCTAGTAGATATGGAATTAGTTTCCTGTGCTGTGATTCGAAACACACGAGGGATATTTGTCACGGTGCGTCAGAATCTTGTTCGCCGATGTGATGCTTGCACTGAGGTTGATGATCGTCAGTTTCAGCGCATTTTGTAAGATACAGTTCAAATGGTACGTTCATTGAGTCAGTGACGGCATTTGCAGTTAACTGTAACTAACGTAAATAAAAAAGTACACAGTAATGTGATTTTATTCCTGTTATTTCGTTACGCTGGTTTCTCCGTCCCCAGGTTCCCAAATTCAAATTGTTCAGCACTGTTCAACAGCTGCTGGTGAAGCTGTGATATTACCTTCACATATCGCTATGCAATATTGATTCATTTTCAGCATATTTGCTAGGAGGCAAGACTTAGTTTTTTCTCTCAAATAGGGTGCTGTCCCACTGTGGTCTCTGGACCCTCTTTTACGGCAGGAGCCAGCAGTGGATCTCATTAGGAAGGGAAAAAGTTCCCCCAGAGGCTGGCCAGTTTTTACTGAAGTAAGACTGATCTCTGCTTCGTGGTTTTGTCAGCTGCGCCAGTATCTATCTCAGCCAGGAGGCCGACCGCTGTGACCGAGCGGTTCTAGGTTCTTTCGTCCGGATCTGCGCTGCTGCTACGGTCGCAGGTTCGAATCCTGCCTCGGGCATGGATGTGTGTGACGTCCTTAGGTTAGTTAGGTTTAATTGCTTCTAAATCTACGGGACTGATGACCTCAAATGGTAAGTCCCATAGTGCTCAGAGCCATTTTAACCATTTTTGAGCACCCTCGAGTGGAAGGCGACATGGCCCTACGGCCATTCCCAGAGAATAACTGAGCGCGACATGTCTGTGCGTCTTCTGTTCAGACATCGAAGGGCGAGACACTGAGACAGCACCCGATATAGATGACAGAGGGATAGCTGCCGCCACGGTAGCTCAGCGTGTTCGGTCAGAGAGCCAGTTGGCCTCTGTAATAAAAAACTGTGTGGAAGAGTCAACAAACGAACTTGACCGGATGTCATGTGACGTCCGCAACGACCAAACACAACGATCAACAACGAACAAAATGCAAAAAAAAAAAAAAAGAAACGTGGGAAGATGCGTAGCTTTCACTCCAGCATTTGGTATATCCGATCGAACCTACGAGGAGAACAGGGCAAGTGCCATAATCCGATTTCCCTGAAACCTCGCTCAGTGCAAGGTGCGTCAAAATAACTGAACACGGATCTCGGTTTTTTGAGAAAACGAGCGTCGAATTTTTCGAGGTACTTCTACGTGCCTTTCAGGGAGTCTACAGTTCCAGTGAAGCTGTGGCGCCATGGCTAGTGTCACAGCTTCACACTTTCTCGTCACACTTTCGAAACCCGATTATTATTTTTGTTTTTCATTTATCTCTCCGTGTCCCTATATCTACTGCTTTCCAATGTATATTCAAATAACGTTGTCGTTATTGGAAAAAAACGGCGAGAGAATTATTTGAAATCGTTTTCGGTGGAAGACCTAAAGTGCATCGTTATTCGTAACCAATTGCAAGCGCCAGTCTTCGGAAAAGTGTTCGGTTACGCGTGGTTTGTTGCTAAATTATTACCAACTTGTGAAATCAACAGCAATGTTATAACGGTTTTTCTTTCCGGAGTGAGCTTTATACGAAGAAATGATGCTGTGACAATCAAATACAAGAATTAGATATTAGTAACTTCTTCCAAAGCTGTTTCACAGAGGAATACTGCACTGTAGTTCCTTCTCTAGACTGTCGCACAGATGACAAAATGGTAGATATCAAAATAGACAAGAGAGGGATAGAAAAACAATTAACATCGCTCAAAAGAGGAAAGGCCGCCGGACCTGATGGGATACCAGTTCGATTTTACACAGAGTACACGAAGGAACTTGCCCCCCTTCTTGCAGCAGTGTACCGTAGGTCTTTAGAAGAGCGTAGCGTTCCAAAAGATTGGAAAAGGGCACAGGTCATCGCTGTTATCAAGAAGGGACGTCGAACAGATGTGCAGAACTATAGACCTATATCTCTAACGTCGATTAGTTGTAGAATTTTGGAACACGTATTATGTTCGAGTATAATGACTTTTCTGGAGACTAGAAATCTACTCTGTAGGAATCAGCAGGGGTTTCGAAAAAGACGATCGTCTGAAACCCAGCTCGCGCTATTCGTCCACGAGACTCAGAGGGCCATAGACACGGGTTCCCAGGTAGATGCCGTGTTTCTTGACTTCCGCAAGGCGTCCGATACAGTTCCCCACAGTCGTTTAATGAACGAAGTAAGAGCATATGGACTATCAGACCAATTGTGTGATTGGATTGAAGAGTTCCTAGATAACATAACGCAGCATGTCATTCTCAATGGAGAGAATTCTTCAGAAGTAAGACATTTCAGTTGTGCCGCAGGGGAGTGTCGTAGGACCGTTGCTATTCACAATATACATAAATGACCTTGTGGATGACATCGGAAGTTCACTGAGGCTTTTTCCGGGTGATGCTGTGGTATATCGAGAGGTTGTAACAATGGAAAATTGTACTGAAATGCCGGAGGATCTGCAGCGAATTGAAGCATTGTGCAGGGAATGGCAATTGAATCTCAATGTAGACAAGTGTAATGTGCTGCATAGAAAGATAGATCCCTTATCATTTAGCTACAAAATAGCAGGTCAGCAACTGGAAGCAGTTAATTCCATAAATTATCTGGGAGTACGCATTAGGAGTGATTTAAAATGGAATGATCATATAAAATTAATCGTCGGTAAAGCAGATGCTAGACTGAGATTCATTGGAAGAATCCTAAGGAAATGCAATCCGAAAACAAAGGAAGTAGGTTACAGTACGCTTGTTCGCCCACTGCTTGAATACTGCTCAGCAGTGTGGGATCCGTACCAGATAGGGTTGATAGAAGAGAGAGAGAGAGAGAGAGAGAGAGAGAAGATCCAACGGAGAGCAGCGCGCTTCGTTACAGGATGGTTTAGTAATCGCGAAAGCGTTACGGAGATGATAGATAAACTCCAGTGGAAGACTCTGCAGGAGAGACGCCCAGTAGCTCGGTACGGGCTTTTGTTGAAGTTTCGAGAACATACCTTCACCGAAGAGTCAAACAGTATATAGCTCCCTCCTACGTATATCTGGCGAAGAGACCATGAGGATAAAATGAGAGAGATTAGAGGCCAGGCAGAGGCATACCGACATCCTTTCTTTCCACGAACAATACGAAACTGGAATAGAAGGGAGAACCGATAGAGGTACTCAGGGTACCCTCCGCCACAAACCGTCGTGTGGCTTGCGGGGTGTGGATGTAGATGTAGATACAAGAACGAAATATAAGAACATGAGAATTAAAAAAAAAAGTAACTCGTGAAAGTAGCATACACACATGTCTTCTATAATGAATTTGCGATACATATTGTGAAACCCCGATGTAATTTTACAAGTAATACAACGCATAATATAATTAATAAGACACATTCATGTAGTAACCTTCTACCGACGCGTGTAGATAAATGAAATTATTAATAGGAACAGCACTCGGGTTTCGAACTGCAAAAGTGGGAGGCCGCAGCGCTAGATATTGTGTAGTCAGCTGGGCCGAGCTCGTCGCCCGCTAAAGGACGTCTAAATTACGTGGGAAACTTCGTCCTTTACTGAGAAACTCCCTGCTATCTAGAGATAAGGCGAGACACGTGTTCGCTTATTCTGTCGCCTCTTCCACCGAGCGAAGTTTGTTGGGAATTAGGTTTTAGAACTTGCCATGTTCTCTTCGTGAGTCACCCTGCCACAGTTCTCCGCACGAAGAAACCGACCCCACTGCGAACGTCTCATTTGTCAAGGCGAATTTTTTACCCCAGGAGTCGGAAGTTTATGCGGCGTTTCCCCATTTTTCCTGAAATCGGCGAGATACTGTGTGCCACATGCATAACAGCACCGAGTCATCGTCTGCATGTAAAGCTTTCTTCCAAGTTGGAGTGTTGTGGAGGGCGACTCATCTCCCACGGGCGTCCGACTGCTGCTATCTATGGTGAGATCACTTGTCTCCCGACCGCCGTTTGATGCTGATGGGCGCCCTTTGGGGAAAATGCGAGTGTCGCGACTGTAGTAACATGATACATATCCTGGTTCTAATGGCTCTGAGCACTGTGGGACTTAACTTCTGAGGTCATCAGTCCCCTAGATCTTAGAACTACTTAAACCTAACTAATCTAAGGACATCACACACATCCATGCCCGAGGCAGGATTCGAACCTGCGACAATAGCACTCGTGCGGTTCCAGACTGAAGCGCCTAGAACCACTCGGCCACATCGGCCGGCTACATATCCTGAACAGGTCGTTAGCTGCCACACGACTTCTGTAGCTCAGTTTGGTTATGATTTGTAGCATCTCGTATTGTTACCTTCTGATTTTGCAAGCTGCCCACAAGAGCGACTCTTGCTGCAAGTCCTCCACACAATCTTTCACATTTTTGGATTCATTTTGTAATTCTATATGAGTTTTAGAGAAATACTTTATTTTAGTGTTAGCCGGCCGGGGTGGCCGAGCGGTTCTAGGCGCTGCAGTCTGGAACCGCGCGGCCGCTACGATCGCAGGTTCGAATCCTGCCTCGGGCGTGGATGTGTGTGAGGTCCTTAGGTTAGTTAGGTTTAAGTAGTTCTAAGTTCAAGGGGACTGATGACCTAAGATGATAAGTCCCCTCAGAAGTTAAGTCCTATAGTGCTCAGTACCACTTTTGTTAATGTTAATTGTGCTTTTTGTCAGTCATTAGAGCAAATAATATCTGGTACTCTCAGTCTTGACTGAGATTCCGAGATATTTTACGCTGGCCTCCAACATATCTATTCTTAGATGACGCACTAATGTCTATATATGCAAGACAGTGTCCTTACTGACTCATCATAGCTCAAACCCAAACCGCTAATTGAAGGTGTGGATCTCATACTATAGGCGTCGTTTAAGAACGGATTTTTTCAAATTCCATCCGTAAGGGGGTGAAATATGGGATGAAGGATTTTTTGTGAAAAATGCCGCTGTTAACCCTTCTCGTGACTTTCCTGTACATATATCACGAGGTGGGGTCTCTGGGAAGCCTATGTTTAAACCGAGATTTAAGGCAAAAATCATTTGAAATTTTTAATTTATGCTGTATAACATTTATTTTTACAATTATTTAAGTGTTGTTTAAATACCTCTATTTTATTTTATTGCACTAAACAAAGCCTACAGCATTTCACTATGTATCACACAAAAGCCCATAATTTTGTGTGCTTCTTTTAAATAGTACACATAAATAGACTGTTATAGTACTGAATTTTACATCCTAAAAAAATATACACTCTCTGTAGCAAATATATTTCCAAATAAAACTAAATTCCAGGGTTTAAATTTGCTCATGAAAATTCCACCCGATAGGTACAAAAGGAAAGTCTGTCAAACTGACATTCATTGCTGGGAACTACATTTTTATCACCACTCAGAACGCATTCGATTTTAACAGACAGTTCAAGTATTTCATTGAAGAAACAGACAGATCCACATCAGAACTTTCCTGAAGTTCTTCCTCTGAATGATACTCTTGTTCAAATGGTTCTGAGCACTATGGGACTCAACTGCTGAGGTCATTAGTCCCCTAGAACTTAGAACTAGTTAAACCTAACTAACCTAAGGACATCACAAACATTCATGCCCGAGGCAGGATTCGAACCTGCGACCGTAGCGGTCTTGCGGTTCCAGACTGCAGCGCCTTTAACCGCACGGCCACTTCGGCCGGCGATACTCTTGTTCAATAGCAGAACTGTGATGACTGGCTAATGTAAGGTAGTCGCCTTTTTCGATTATCTCTTGGTCTATATCACTGACAATTTCCTCCATAGACAGACTAACAATTTCATAAAACTCAGTAAAGTTAAAAATCACACACTACTGCGAACGCATTTTGACCTATACGGCACCGTATTGAAGAAAGAGGGTACGTAGTTCACGAGGCGCGCTATAGGAGACTCCAACACATATCAGTAACACGCGTCAACAATAAACACAGAAGGTATCACTCTATATCTCGCCAACGTTCGGCGCTGACGTGCGTAAAAGCTGCGTGCGTTAGTTCCAGTTCCAGTCTTACTTCTCGGGACAATCCCTTAACTTGGTCCCAGGTCAGTTCTGTTGGGTTCATATTGTAATGGTACATTGGCAATGGTGTCCTCGCTGATGGGAAATGTTTGTTTTCCATATTTCTACGACACTTACCTACATCTGTGGGATAAACCAACGGACATAGTCCAAATAAAGAGTATTGTGGCTTTTATTTTTGCCTTCAAAAATTAATCTGTTATAGTTCCTTAGTTTAAGCAACCTTTATTACCACTCTTTCATAAAATATAGATAATTAAGAAAATATATTTGAAACGAAAACAGTAATTCCGATTGCAATATTTAATTAGAAATAAGAACACGTGCAATATTCATAAAAATGATGATGATTTTAACAATTACGAGATGCAGGTGTTTCAAATTGAACGAGAAAAAGAAGCGACTCAGGCAAGACTTGACCCAGCGAAACATGAACTGCAGTAAATTATGGATCTACAATGTTACCGATACGGCTATACATACACAGTCAGTTGCTCTGTCAACTGTATTTAATACTCCCTCGAAAAACTTCAATGCCGATTGCCTCCGTGAGTCTGAGAAAAATATTAAGAATAACCTATTTCTTGGCACTTTTTAACCGTGCTCCCCACGCGCGTTTCACTGCGGTACAGTAAGCAACCTCAACCATTTTCACACAACGCGACAATCAGAGCACAACAGTGCAGAGACTGTGACTGTTCACTACATTTGAAATAAAAACTACGTAGCTAAAGCGTGATTAAGAAAACCGTTGATGACTGTTAACACATTTGAATATCTTAAAGTTTCATTCAACGTAACTTAATAATAATGTATCTAATACATAAGTAGGACCTACTTCCAAGGGCGTAACAACACCAGTGTACGTGTGCTACGGCTTCTGACCAATCATCGCGTTTGTGTTTGTTTACATCGGGTTTATTCTTCTGATGAACGGAGTATATAAGTTACGCATCCATGGCAAACTAAAGGTGTCTGTTCCCATTATTAAGGGAGGTATTTGATACTTGGTACTTAATGGAATTAAGAAAAATGTTGCAGGGTGGACCCACCAATATATCTTTCTTTTCACAGAACCTGTTTATTTAACAATATATAAACTGTGTACAGATAATCGAAGCATTTAACCACAAAATTTTCTTCAACAAAATGAACTAATTTGAAAAATTCTTTTGACCTTAAACCTGAAGCTGAATAAAATTTTACTCTTTGCCAAAGAAATGTGAAGTGCTGTATTGCAAAACAGCAAACAATATGACAGTGATTACAAGATGGCTGGACCTGGAACCCGTCCGTTATTGGCTGAAACAGCGGTGTTTACTACCGCTCTGGACACAGTCTGTCTTACTAAATGCCCATCTGCAACACATGAAAACATTATAAGCACCACTGATGACAAGAGTGATTCAGTTACTCAAAAGAAATGACTTAATTTTATTTGAAATCTGTATGTCGAAATGTTCGGGGTTAACGTGCGCACCTGTGATTAATGGTTAAACAAATTAGCAAACAATATGACAATAATAAGGCTTACTTCAAATCAACCAACCTCGTAATTGCAGTTGGCAACCGAGATGCGAACAGATCCCAACCCGTCCCTTCTGACAATTGACTAAAACCCTGGTGACAGTTGGCTGTTAATACTTTCAAGGTTAAACTGATTGTCAGTTATTAAGTCCGCTCTGAAGTAACGTCTTAAAACTTCACTTTTTACAAGAGAACTCACTCGACGGAACCACAAGATCCAGCTAAAATAGACCAATAATAACCCAGTCTTTCAAACACAGCAACACACAGCTTATTACAGCAGGTTGATCAGATTATAACTAATGACTGAGAAATGCAAATTGCAATCAAAGAACTGGTCAATAGCTAAATCTGACCACTATGTCCCTCTTTTGCTTAACGGCAACCTGTGCCTTAGTACAATTATTCCGACTGTATTTACGACCAAGAGCTGATGAATTAGAACATTAAGGGTCGGGTACAATCAAAAAAAAGAAGGCGAGTTGACAGACAATGAAACAAATCACCACGATGATTACGGAATGTTACTCCCCTTTATCAGCAAGCAGTTCCATGGATCCTCGGCGCGTCGCAGCGGTTACTGAGTGGTGCCATTGAAAGCCAGGTAGAACAGGGCAGCCAGACCACGAGCGGTCGTCCGACACGAATGTTGCCAACCAAACGACAGAATGTCGGCCTGCTGCTTGTAGTCGACGTTGACCCCAGTGAAGTACTCCGGTATCCTTCCTCCGTGGAGGCCCTCCTTGTGCAGCTCGTTGTTTCGACCGCTCGTACCTCATGACCACCTCCTGTCGCGACGCTACCTTCAATCCCCAAACTTCATGCCTCCCTCACGGGACAGCAAACCCCATATATATATATGTATATATCGGCAAGCAAAGGCCTTCTGCAGGCAATCATTGTGGGCAAAACCACCCCTTCCTTCCGTCTCCTTGATTTTTATATCACGATCTACGGTCATCCTGTCAACCTTACCCCACCCTCAAGCACCTTGGCGCCACCCTTGACCGTCGCCTTTCCTGGAACCCCCATCTCCTGGCAATCCAAGCCAATGCACGCTCCCGACTCCGCCTTCTCAAACTCCTCTCTGGCTGCACATGGGGTCTGGACCCCTCCACTGTCCTCCACACTTATAAATCCCCTCATGCGCCCCATCCCCTGTTATGCCCATTCCACCTGGATTTCCGCCCCTCCTACCAACTACAAGTCTCAATCCTGGAACGCCATGCGCTCTGCATCGCCTATCGCATCCGCCTCTCATCCCCCACACGGCTCCTCTACGACTTAATTCCTTTCCCACACCTCCTCCTCTTTCTTGAATGGATACGGATCCTTTACACCTCCTGTAAACTTGATCCCCCTCACCCGCTTGTCTCTCCTGTCCTTTCCCACAACAATCCACTGCTGTGCCTGTACTCCTGAATCCCACCCACTCTCCATCTTAACACACTCCATACCCTTGCCCAAAGTGGCTTCCGCCAACCCCCGTCCTGGCTGATGCCTTCGTCCTCTCCATCTACCCCTCCTACCAGATTTGATCCTCCCCTTCCTCCTCCTGACCTTTCCCTCCAGGGCTCCCTCTTTCCCTTCTCTCCCTCCTTCCCCCCCCCCTCCTCTCTCCCTCTCATCCCTCCCCTGAGCTTCCACACCCAACCCTACCCTCTCCCCTCCCCCTCACTTCCTCTCCCCCACTGGCATCCTCCCCACCTCCCTCCTACCCTCTGCTATTCCTTATAGCAGCCCCCTTTTTCGTCCAGTAGTGTGTGCAGTGCGTCGAAGATCATCGTCAGTGTTTTCTGTGCAGCGTTTCTCCGTTCCAGTGCAATTTCGTCTCTT
Organism: Schistocerca serialis cubense; assembly: GCF_023864345.2. Lineage (NCBI taxonomy): Eukaryota > Metazoa > Arthropoda > Insecta > Orthoptera > Acrididae > Schistocerca > Schistocerca serialis. Next base: position 55,915,136 of record NC_064649.1, on the reverse strand, counting down.
CGGTGTCCTCCACCGTTCGACAGTGTACTCATTGTGCCTTCGTGAACGGTTCCACTTGCTTATGAAATTCAGTGTCTTCAATTCGAGCATCTTCGTTATTTTCATTATGCGTGTCACCTGTTGTTTCATATATTTTCTGTATAAACTGTCTACATGTTATCTGTTTTATGGTTTTCTGTGGCCAAAAGTGGCGTAGATAGCCCACTGCCGGCCTACCTTTTGTTCAAGGTATTGAAATAACAATAAAGAAAACAAAGGCCTTCTGAGGGCACAATCCACAGCAACCAACTCTTCTTCAGAGATATTGGCAATGGGGCCGCAAGGGGGTAGTCGATAGTACACGTGAGCCAGTGGCGCCAGACAGAACAGCCTACTAACTCAATGGCGCCACAGCTCAGTAAAATGGTTCAAATGGCTCTGAGCACTACGGGACTTAACATTTGAGGTCATCAGTCCCCTAGAACTTAGAATTACTTAAACCTAACTAACCTAAGGACATCACACAGATCCATGCCCGAGGCAGGATTCGAACCTGCGACCGTAGCGTTCGCACGGTTCCAGACTGGAGCGCCTAGAACTGCTTACAGTGTTTACCTAGATTTACCTAGGTTCAGTTGGGATAACACAGCCTTCTTAAGCATAAAAGGAACTACGATTTGTCCATAATGGACAACGTCATAAGCTAAAAACTATAATATAGTAATACATCGTCATATTACAATAACTTATCAGGGAAACAGCCTCGGCCCCACTTTGCGACAGCAGTACGGCAGCAACGGATGTTGTACTGGAACTCCAGTGTCTGATTTACTCGTCGACTTTGAGCAGTGACGTCATACCTATGGCAGACACGCTAGAAAGAGGCAATCTATGGAAGCAACGGCTCATATTCCTAAACAGACGAGTGAAGCATACGATAAAATTACAAACACAGTTCACGTGATTAATTACTTAGCCACAAAGTATACCGACAAGAATTATAGGCAACGAAAATAAATAAGAACAGAAAAAAGAACTATACATGTCTGACATAAATTATTATCGAAATATATGCGAGTATACATGTCTGAAATAAATTATTATCGTAATTTATGCGAGTAAGAAAATCACAGAGAACCTTTAAATTGAGCATGGTTAAGTCATAATATTATGAATCAGCATTAACTTTTAATATTAATTGTTAAACCTAATGGAACTAATACATAAGTAACGAAAATTGACAAAACATGGGGTCTAACTAATACTGAAATCGATAACTGGAACTGACGTATATAGCTTAATTCTAGGTACCGTTCCCACGGTTCGTTATTTAGATCGTTTTAACAACAAGTGTATGTATTAAAGTGTTACAGGATTTCTACGTGTCGTATTACTATCTTCATTACTATGAAAAAGAGAAAAAACTGGAAGCTGTACTCACGATAGTTATTAGTTTTCGTAGTAGTTATGAGATCAATAAGAAATTTAGAAACCCACAAAAACATAGTCCTCAAATTAACTGCAAAAAAATCCAAAATTATGAGCCATCGAGAAGTTGGAGTGGGTAACTAGAATTGACCTCCTATAGAGGTCAGTTCTAGTTACCGATTCGAGCCATTCGATGATTCATTAATTACGTCGTTTTTTCAGCACGTGTGTGCACTAAAATGTAGGCTAATATGATTTCTGCCTTTGTAATTGCTCTCTGAACTACTTCAAAAAAGTTACTAATATTGGAATGGGTAACTAGAATTGACCTACATAGAAGGTCAATTCTAATTACCGCTCCAATTTTCGTTACACGCCGCAGTAACAATTACAAATGTAGAAATTGTGTTACGTTTCAGTGCATACATCCGCAAAAATAATTTACATATGAATCATGGAACGGTTGGAATCTGTAACTGAAATTTACCTACTCAGGCTAATTCTAGCTAACGATTCCAATATTGTTTATTTTTTGTAGATATTCGTTTGTCATACTGGCTTTTATTTCAGAATCTAGTGGGTCGGTTTCTCCACGTTTTTACTACTGTTTCGTATTTGTTGTCATTCATTTCATTTTCTCGTTTTTCTGATATGTTTTAGTATCGCGCCGTCTAAAACCCTTACTTTCCTGCGCATCTCCGGTTAGATTCAATAATTAATACAGAATTAATGGTATTATATAGCAGTGTGACTTCATCATGCGCTTTACTGTGATGCAATTTAAAGGCTCTCCGTGCTTTTCTAATCGCATAAATTGCGAGAATACTTCTTACCAAACATGATTTTTTTTTAAATTGTTGTTGTTATTTTCGTTATCTTCAGTTCGTTTCGATATAATTCATGATTAAGTAAATAACTGCGTGAATGTGATTGTAGTTCTATTGTATGCTACATTCGTTTGTTTCCGATTACGATCCGTTGTTTTCATAGATTGCCTATATGTAGCGTCTTTGCCTTAGGTATGACGACATTGCTCAAAGCCGACGAGTGGAATCGGGCACTAGAATTTATCCGTTCGCCTCTCTGTCCTGGACGCCATTTCCTTTTAATAGAAGACTTCACAGATTTTCATAGCCGGTAGATGTTCTGCGTGTGCACACTGGGGCCATCCGAAGACACGAACTCTACAGACTGGTTGACGAACGCGTGTTCGAGTCCTTCAGCTTTGAGAGTCTTGTAGGACTGAAACCCGTGTGTAATGACTTTACTACCAGGAAGTATTAAGTGCTTAATCAGACACACTGATGTGATCTTGTTTCTGGGCAATACTGTGACAACGAAACACTTCCGGGACTCTCGTTCAAATCCACCAAATACCCAAATATGATCGATTTCACTCTTTGAAGGTCGTCCTCTCTGGTTCTTCCTTCTTGCTATGTGAGATTCGTCCACTTCAACAACTTTACGCGGTCCACTAATCGTTCGTTCGTTCGTCACTACCACATTACACACTTCTCTGCTAAACCCGAAATAGTCGCTCTCGGTATTAGCAGATAAGTCAGTTTCCGATGCTGTTGCTTGCAAGGTGTAGTCTCTAATCCAGCAAGATAGACGACTTACGCTGGTCTGTACGGATAATTTGGAAGAGTCGAACCATGTATTCTTCCTGATACTCGTTCGTTTTCCGCACTGTCCGCAATGAAATTGTAATGGTATGTCAACATCGAATCTCTTCTTACGAAGTTTTACACACTTCGCACCACCACGGTCTACACAGTACCTCGTTTCCTCGTCCGGTAGTACTCCATATTTGCGACAAGAAGTCAAACAATTTTCTACGCTGGATAAGAATGGAATTTGATATTTCCATGTGACAGAATCCGCCGAAGAAACGTCAAGAACACCAGACATAAATCGTCTGGGTTTCCCTTGGAGGTAATTTCCAAGAATGATTGCATACCGAAGTTGGAGGGCTCCAAACGATACGTATCGAACGTGCGATAGTAAATAGATTATGGAAGACTCGAGGCGCGCGTTACGAGTACGTTTCAAGTTGTCACTACAGCAAGGACAAAAGAAAAGCGTTAGAGAAGCACTTGAAAATTCAAAGAAGACGACTCTCCTTACTCGTCGTCGGTGTTATTGTCTTGTGGCAGTCTGCGTGATGTATAAGCTACAGGGGCAATTCCTTTTTTCCCGTACCCAGGGTAAACTCTGCCAATATTGCGCAGGAATGTCGGCAGCTTGTCGCATGCGTCGACTTTCCCCTGCAAACGCAGGTTGTGGAAGTATAGGTACTGGAACAAGTACAGTTCGTCCCTCTGTCCTGGACGCCCTTCTCTTTTTATGGTAGACTTGACAGACTTCCACAGTCGCTCAATATTCTCAATATTCTGTGTGTGGACACTGGCGTCATCTGAAGAGAAGAACTCCACAGAGTGGTTCACGAATTCGTGGTCGAACCCTTCAGGTTGAGAGACTGGTACGACTGAAACCAGTCTGTGATGACTTTTGTTCCAGGCAGTATGAAGTGTGTTATGAGACCCACTAAAGTCACCTCGTCTCGGGACAATACCCTCACAACGAAACACCTGCGGGGCTCTCTTTCTATCAAACAAAAAACCCAAATATGATCCACTTCACTTTTAGAAGGTCGTCCTCTCTGATTCTTTGGTCTAGCAATATGAGACTCGTCTACTTCTACTGTTTTATTCGGTTCACACTGTCATTTGTCACTATCACGTAGCACACTTCTCGGCAAAACCCCAAGTAGTCACAGATGGTATTCGCCGATAGCTCAGTTTCTGATGCTGTGGCTTGCAAAGTATAATCTCGAATCCAGCACGACACAAAAATTACTCTCGTCTGAATCCATAATTTAGAGGACTCGAACCATGCTTTCCGCAAAGTCCGCAATGAAATTGCAACGGAATGTCAGTGTCCATACTCCTCTTACGAAGTTTTACAGACTTCGCAGAACTACAATCAACACAGTCCCCCCTTTCTTCGTCCGGCGGAAGTCCATATTTCCGGAAAAAGTCAAATATTTGTCTATGCTGGATATGCATGGAATTAGAGTTTTCCATGTGAGGCAATCCGCAGAAGAAACGTGAGAAGCAGTAGACATTACAGCCGCTATCAAGAGAAACCGTGTTGATTTCTCAACGCAATGACAAACAATTACGGCGGGAATGTAATGTACACGAACTGAAGAAACAACGTAAAACTGATAGAAATGACGATCACAAATAATTGATCACAACGCCCGCCACCAGAGTCGCATGATCGTTTAAGAATCGCGAGTTCGATATGTACCGTTTGGACCCCTCGACTTTGATAGGCAATCATTCTTGTAAATTACCATTTATGTTACGCGCCCATAGAAAAATGCACTCAATTTGACGCCTATGTGTCACCAACTGGCAAAACCCACAGCTTTGTTGTTGGCTTACCTTGTGGCTGCTATCACTGATTTGCGCTGTAGCCGCGTTTCACGGTTCTCTTGACATTTTTCTCAGTGGCGACGGAATACACTCACGTTCTTCGTACGCGAAAGAACTTGCCCCCCTTCTAACAGCCGTGTACCGCAAATCTCTAGAGGAACGGAGGGCTCCAAATGATTGGAAAAGAGCACAGATAGTCCCAGTCTTCAAGAAGGGTCGTCAGACAGATGCGCAAAACTATAGACCTATATCTCTGACGTCGATCTGTTGTAGAATTTTAGAACATGTTTTTTGCTCGAGTATCATGTCGTTTTTGGAAACCCAGAATCTACTATGTAGGAATCAACATGGATTCCGGAAACAGCGATCGTGTGAGACCCAACTCGCTTTATTTGTTCATGAGACCCAGAAAATATTAGATACAGGCTCCCAGGTAGATGCTATTTTTCTTGACTTCCGGAAGGCGTTCGATACAGTTCCGCACTGTCGCCTGATAAACAAAGTAAGAGCCTACGGAATATCAGACCAGCTGTGTGGCTGGATTGAAGAGTTTTTAGCAAACAGAACACAGCATGTTGTTATCAATGGAGAGACGTCTACAGACGTTAAAGTAACCTCTGGCGTGCCACAGGGGAGTGTTATGGGGCCATTGCTTTTCACAATATATATAAATGACCTAGTAGATAGTGTCGGAAGTTCCATGCGGCTTTTCGCGGATGATGCTGTAGTATACAGAGAAGTTGCAGCATTAGAAAATTGTAGCGAAATGCAGGAAGATCTGCAGCGGATAGGCAATTGGTGCAGGGAGTGGCAACTGACCCTTAACATAGACAAATGTAATGTATTGCGAATACATAAAAAGAAGGATCCTTTATTGTATGATTATATGATAGCGGAACAAACACTGGTAGCAGTTACTTCTGTAAAATATCTGAGAGTATGCGTGCGGAACGATTTGAAGTGCAATGATCATATAAAATTAATTGTTGGTAAGGCGGGTACCAGGTTGAGATTCATTGGGAGAGTGCTTAGAAAATGTAGTCCATCAACAAAGGAGGTGGCTTACAAAACACTCGTTCGACCTATACTTGAGTATTGCTCATCAGTGTGGGATCCGTACCAGATCGGTCTGACGGAGGAGATAGAGAAGATCCAAAGAAGAGCGGCGCGTTTCGTCACAGGGTTATTTGGTAACCGTGATAGGGTTACGAAGATGTTTAATAAACTCAAGTGGCAGACTCTGCAAGAGAGGCGCTCTGCATCGCGGTGTAGCTTGCTCGCCAGGTTTCGAGAGGGTGCGTTTCTGGATGAGGTATCGAATATATTGCTTCCCCCTACTTATACCTCCCGAGGAGATCACGAATGTAAAATTAGAGAGATTAGAGCGCGCACGGAGGCTTTCAGACAGTCGTTCTTCCCGCGAACCATACGCGACTGGAACAGGAAAAGGAGGTAATGACAGTGGCACGTAAAGTGCCCTCCGCCACACACCGTTGGGTGGCTTGCGGAGTATAAATGTAGATGTAGATGTAGATGTACTCCATCACACTGATGCTAGGCAACGGTTCTAGTCGCTGCAGAGACCCCTGTATTGTTGAAAACTGCCGCACGTCGCGATACGCTCGTTGTTTCCATACAACTGAGGGTAGTACGCACTGATAATAGAAATTCGACTGGGACAAGCGAGACATCACGGCCGAGGATGAGGTGCTCGTGGAATTACAAGTAAAATACGAAAAATTGCGAGGGTCACACCAAAAGAAATGCACACTATTTTTGTAAAAATACAGTTTTCATTCTGCATGTGTGAAACTTATACAGTGTGTAGATACATCCTTCCCGCTTGTTTTCAAACTTAGTTCAACCTATTCCCGTGAGTGGCGCCGTCTCAGCATGTCTTCAAGATGGCTGCTACACTAGACGTTCTTCAGAACCACCGTGCTGTCATAGAATTCCTGTGCTGTGAAAACGAGACAGTGGGAAACATCCACCAGAGGTTGAAAAAGGTGTATGGAGATGCTGCTGCCGATCGCAGTACAGTTAGACGGTGGGCAAGCAGGTTACATGATGAAAGCGGGCACGGCAATATTGAGGACTGTCCTCGCAGCGGCACACTCGTACTGCACACACTCCAGACAGTGTGCAGAGTGTTAACGAATTGGTGACTGCTGACAGACGCATCACAGTGAACGAATTGTCACGCTACGTTGGGATAGGGGAAGGAAGTGTTTGCAGAATACTGAAAGTGTTGGCGTTAAAAAAGGCCTGTGCCAGGTGGGTTCCCAGGATGTTGACAGTGGCTCACAAAGAAACAAGGAAAACGGTATGCAGCGAACTTTTGGAACAGTACGAGAATGTTGGAGATGAATTTCTTGGAAGAATTGTGACAGGTGATGAAACGTGGGTCCATCATTTTTCACCACAGACGAAGAGGCAATCAATGGAGTGGCATCATACAAATTCATAAAAAAATTCAAAATCACACCTTCTGCTGGAAAAGTTATGGCTACAGTGTTTTTCGATTCTGAAGGCCTCTTGCTTGTTGACATCATACCAAGTGGAACCACCATAAATTCTGATGCATATGTGACGACACTTAAAAAACTTCAAGCTGGACTGAATCGTGTTCGACCACATCGGCAAAAGCAGGATGTTTTGCTGTTGCACGACAATGCACGGCCACATGTCAGTCAAAAAACCATGGAAGCGATCGCAAAACTCGGATGGACAACACTGAAACACCCTCTTTTACAGTCCTAACCTGGCTCCATGTGACTATCATCTCTGTGGGAACTGAAGACTCTCTTCGTGGAACAAGGTTTGAAGATGATGACTCCCTTGTGCACGCTGCCAAACAGTGGCTCCAACAAGTGCGTCCAGAATTTTACTGTGCGGGTATAACGGCGCTGGTTCCAAGGTGGCGTAAAGCAGTAGAGAGGGATGGAAATTATGTGGAGAAATGAAAATATTGTCCCTAAAGGATGTATCTACACACTGTAAAACCTTCAAACATGTAAGCCGGCTGTGGTGACCGAGCGGTTCTAGGCGCTATAGTCTGGAACCGCGCGACCGCTACGGTCGCAGGTTCGAATCCTGCCTCGAGCATGGATGTGTGAAATGTCCGTAGGTCAGTTAGGTTTAAGCAGTACTAAGTTCTAGGGGACTGATGACCTCAGAAGTTAAGTCACGAAGTGCTCAAAGCCATCAAACACGTAGAATAAAAGATGGATTAAAAAGAATAGTGTGCATTTATTTTGGAGTGACCCTCGTAGGTAAAATGAAAAGGATAAGGAAACACGAAGGTTTAGCAAAATAGATCAATCAAGAGAAATCTTTGTTACATTAAATTAATAAAAGAATGTTTTGGAAATCATTCTAACGTATTCGTTTGCGAATTATTTACGTCCTTTACTCAAGTCGAAGATCAGTCTGCGTTATGATACGAATATCAGTTAATAAACCGCATATAACGTAACGGAAGAGATGTGATAGTGTTTTAGGGCGCTGCTACGACGAAGCATCTGATATAAGTGGTTTGTAGACTGAGGTGACGAAAGTCAAGGGATAACGATATGCACGTATAGGGATAACGGTAGTACTGCGTACATAAGGTAAAAAAAGGTCAGTGCCTTTACAGAGTTATCATTTTGTACTTACGCGTTTCATGTGAAAAAGTTTCCGACATGATTACGGCCGCTCTTCGGGAATAAACAGACACTGAATGCGAAATGGTGGTTGGAGCTAGACGCATGGGATTTTCCATTTCGGAAATCGTTAACAAATTCAATATTCCGCTATCTACGGTGTCAAGAAGGTGCCGAATATACCAAACTTCTCTCATCACGGGCAACGCAGTGGCCGACGGCCTTCGCTTAACGACCGACAGCAGCGGCATTTGCGTAAAGTTACTAACAGACGAACAACAACGCGTGAAATAACCGCAGAAATCAATGTGGGACGTACGACGAACGTATCCATTATAACAGGGCTGCGAAATTTGGCGTTAAAAGGCTACGGCAGCAGATACTCGATGCGAATGCCTTTGCTAATAGCACGACATCGGCTGCAGAGCCTCTATACTGGGCTCGTGACCATATCGGTTGGAGTCTAGACGTGTGGAAAAGCGTAGCCAGGTCATATGAGCCCCGATTTCAGTTGGCGGGGTTCGAGTGTGTCGCTGACTCCACGAAGCCATAGATCAAAGGCTTGAACAAGTCACCGTGCAAGCTCCATAATGGTGCTGTGTTCAGGTGGAACGTACTGAGTCCTCTGATCCAATTGAACCAGTCATTGACTCGAAATGGTTAAGTGATTACTCTGCTATTCACAATAAAGTGCCTGGCAGTGGGTTCAATGAACGACCTTCATGGTGCCTCTCTGCCGTTCCACTCTCGAACGGCACGCGGCAAAAACGAGCACTTAAATTTTTCCGTGCGAGACCTGATTTCTCTTATTTTATCGTGATGATCATTTCTCCCTATGTAGGTGGGTGCCAACAGAATGTTTTTGCAATCGGAGGTGAAAACTGGTTATTCAAATTTCATGAAAAGATCCCGTCGCAACGAAAAACGCCTTTGTTTTAATGATTGCCACTCCAATTCACGTATCATGTCTGTGACACTATCTCCTCTATTTCGCGATAATACAAAACGAGCTGCCCTTCTTTGTACTCTTTCGATGCGATCCGTCAGTCGCACCTGATTCGGATTCCACATCGCACAGCAGAACTCCAGAATATGGCGGACAAGCGTAGTGTAAGCAGTCTACGTTCGGCTACTTGGAGCCCAATTGCAGCCGCTCATGGACTATATGTTCCGTAACAACGAGGGAATTTTTATGGATGATAGTATGGTTCCACTTTCCCACATACCTATGCTCAAATGTGGCAATATCTTGATGAAATCTCTCCCCACGTTCATCACTTACTGCACCAGAAGAAGTCAAGATGACTGTATAAGAAATGCATTTTCAATAACATGTTGCAACCAAGTTTTTCATAATATTACAACATGTTAACTACAATCTCCTTGCAATTTATTGCTCGTTTGTTCCCTAAGAACTGTAAACAGACTGTCTTAAAACATTCCCATGCATGCTTCTCATCACCTTGTATGATTCCCTCAAAGCTATGGTCTCCAAAAAGCTCTCGAATCTGTGGACCTACAAAGATGCCCTCCTTTACTTTGGCACCATTTAAGTAAGGGAATTTTTGCCTTAAGTGCTTAAAGGCGTCGCCATCTTTGTTCATTCCCTTAACAAAGTTTTACATGAGATCCAAATTGATGTGCAAGGGCGGGAGCAGAACCTGTTTTGGCTATTTTATACCGGATTGAAGAGATTTTCTGGTGGGCCACTCATGTTAACTGTAATGAGATGCACGAGCTCGGCTATCCCATCCACAGAGAAAACAGCAATATTTAGTATACCCTAACTGCATACCCTAACTGCATACCAATCTGCCATTGAGAGCCATTATACCTGATGGCTTCTAGTAAAATTTTCGTGTTTTGGTATGACTCTTTCACATGCACACTATGCCCAACTGGAATAGAAGGAAGCTCATTCCCAATATGTAAAAGCACTGCTTCTAAGTTCAACTCTGACGAATCTATAAAGTATCCACTCACCAGGCTTGTAATTAATTCTGAAAGCCTTCATTAGACCATTTATGTCCACACATGCCACAAGACTAACTTGCATGTTAAAAAAAAGGAGTGAATTGTTGCTCTCTTCAGCGATAGAACGAAACATTTACATTGCTTTCCAGAAAATTGCGCTGCTGCAATCTTGATGCTAAAATCTCAGCCTTAGCTTTAGAGAGCTCCAAATCTCTAATGAGATCATTTAACGCATTTTGAGACAATTTTTGTGGATCATCAGTTGATGATATACGAGGGCAGTTCAATAAGTAAGGCAACACATTCTTTTTTCTCGGCCAATTTTGGTTGAAAAAACCGGAAATTTCTTGTGGAATATTTTCAAACATTCCCGCTTCGTCTCGTATAGTTTCATTGACTTCCGATAGGTGGCAGCGCTGTACGGAGCTGTTAAAATGGCGTCTGTAATGGATGTGCATTGCAAACAACGGGCAGTGATCGAGTTTCTTTTGGCGGAAAACCAGGGTATCTCAGATATTCATAGGCGCTTGCAGAATGTCTACGGTAATCTGGCAGTGGACAAAAGCACGGTGAGTCGTTGGGCAAAGCGTGTGTCATCATCGCCGCAAGGTCAAGCAAGACTGTCTGATCTCCCGCGTGCGGGCCGGCCGTGCACGGCTGTGACTCCTGCAATGGCGGAGCGTGCGAACACACTCGTTCGAGATGATCGACGAATCACCATCAAACAACTCAGTGCTCAGCTTGACATCTCTGTTGGTAGTGCTGTCACAATTGTTCACCAGTTGGGATATTCAAAGGGTTGTTCCCGCTGGGTCCCTCGTTGTCTAACCGAACACCATAAAGAGCAAAGTAGAACCATCTGTGCGGAATGGCTTGCTCGTCATGTGGCTGAGGGTGACAATTTCTTGTCAAAGATTGTTACAGGCAATGAAACATGGGTTCATCACTTCGAACCTGAAACAAAACGGCAATCAATGGAGTGGCGCCACACCCACTCCCCTACCAATAAAAAGTTTAAAGCCATACCCTCAGCCGGTAAAGTCATGGTTACAGTCTTCTGGGACGCTGAAGGGGTTATTCTGTTCGATGTCCTTCCCCATGGTCAAACGATCAACTCTGAAGTGTATTGTGCTACTCTTCAGAAATTGAAGAAACGACTTCAGCGTGTTTGTAGGCACAAAAATCTGAACGAACTTCTCCTTCTTCATGACAACGCAAGACCTCACACAAGTCTTCGCACCCGAGAGGAGCTCACAAAACTTCAGTGGACTGTTCTTCCTCATGCACCCTACAGCCCTGATCTCGCACCGTCGGATTTCCATATGTTTGGCCCAATGAAGGACGCAATCCGTGGGAGGCACTACGCGGATGATGAAGAAGTTATTGATGCAGTACGACGTTGGCTCCGACATCGATCAGTGGAATGGTACCGTGCAGGCATACAGGCCCTCATTTCAAGGTGGCGTAAGGCCGTAGTATTGAATGGAGATTACGTTGAAAAATAGTGTTGTGTAGCTAAAAGATTGGGGAATAACCTGGTGTATTTCAATGCTGAATAAAACAACCCCTGTTTCAGAAAAAAATGTGTTGCATTACTTATTGAACTGCCCTCGTATTTGGAAGGAACTCTGGATCTTGAGATGTTCATGATTCAGGACATTCAGAATCCCCATCAGAAGTAATCTCGTACTCTGTCGGTGGTTCAGGTTTTGGTAATCCTTCCCCATGTAGAACTGGACGTATGACAGTTGGAATGTTAAGATAGATCTCTGTCCACTTCTTCTTCTTAGATATTCCCTTACTGATAGGAGGAACCATACAAAAGTAGCAGTCACTGACACGGTTAGTTGGCTCACGCCAGATCATGGGCACTGCAAAGGGTCCTTTCCCATGCATCCAATTCCTGAGGCCGCTGGCACAAGTGTTGCAGATCACATGTGGAGTCCATGGTTTATCCTGATCGCCTATTTTGGCACCCAAAATAACAACTGTAAAATTTTTTAATCAATGCTGTTTTTGTGAAGCAAATGTCACTTCTCCACACACATAGCATAATGTGTCAGCACTGTTAACACAAACTCGTGGCATTTTTGTTCACTTCAATAGCAGTCGACTTGAACAACTGGCAGTTAATCTGGAAACAAACGCGCAGAAATTCGTACGTGCTTAAATAAAGTCACTGAAATTGAAGAGGAGAGAGACAAAAAGATCACTGAAATTGGTACCAAAATGTTTATACCCAAAATATTGCATACAAGTAAGACCAGGGACAATAATATAATCCACTGTTACTAGTTGTTATGAATTGGACAAACCATTATAATATTTGATTTTAAATTTAATATAAAAATCCGTATATAATTATCTCACCATAATAAAACGGCGTGAAATGAAAACTAGAGCTAAATTTTAATTGTCTTTGTGATATTCGCGATCAGCACATTAGAATTGGTAGGAATTGTCTATTTTCATTCGATTTACATTTTCATTGTTGCACAGTGTTATTGTTATTTGAAAAACCAATGTCCAAACAAAGAAGAAGGGAAAGGATTTTTTAACAGAAAATATTAAACTTAGTACAGGCGACGTATGCGCCTGAATCGAAAAGCCATGCTGTGTTGTTTCCTAATGGTAAAAGGAGGCTAGGGCTATAGCCCCACCGCCATCGCCCGCCCCCCTCCCCCATAGTGCTGCGACAAAGAAGGGTCGCACTCTGCTTGCAATTGTCCCCACGACCGCACTGTCTCGGTGACCCTAACAAAAGATCAACTGTCATCCGTTTGTTTGGTGGTTATATGAATCTAGGTATCACGGGGTGTGCGAACGGCTGTGTTGTCCGTACGTCTGGTTACGTTCACCAATTAATACATGGTCAATAGCTCGGTTGTGTGCTGTATGCCACAAACCTGAATTTTACATTTTTATTCATAATAAAATGTGGTTTTTGCTACTTGATGTTTTGTATAAAGAACAATGTTCAGACCTTTAAATAAAGGCAAAAATTTTCTAGAATCGTGTTTTGGCGGAACAGCTATACACCCTTTTAATAAAAGTACTAATTTTAGTCAAAGAACAGGTCATCCTCAGGCATGTAAAAACTATATTAATTACAGCACGTGAATCCATGATTAGCTAATGCCTTTTTGTATGCCTGGGGATAGTCTCTTGTTTGTCTGAAACAAGTTGCTTTAATAAATCTAGGAACAGTTGTTACACCAAATAAATATTATTAGAAAGCAATAAATAAAACCTGTAAATCATAGTAAGAGAATTTTTTTAAATTTATGTTACTACATGACAGTGTTCATCTGTACTAAAATCCACTTTTCGATTTAGTTTCCAATTTTGTACTGATAATATTAGTGTTCCCACAAAAGAAAGATAATGCATATTTTCCTTTTCTTTCAACAGGTGTGAAAGCTGTTCTGCAACCTGTGGGGAATTCACCAGACTCTGAAGTTGGCGACATTGACAACTCCACGTCAATAATGGCGTCCAGTGGGCCTACTGTTCTGAGCAGAGCTCTGCTGTGAATGGACGCAGAAGAGGAAACCGTTCGGCACTCTCGTGGATTCCCCCTATGAAGAACGGCGGAAGATGTTCCTCTGTCGCAGGAGTGCAGGGGATGCCCACCAAACAGGCCAATCAAAAGGGAGTCCCCGCCAGAGGTGACTTTTGGCAGAATCCAAAGATGTGACATACTTTAGGGGACACTTTGACATCTTTGACCAGCAAACTACTAATAGGAAAGTTCAGTGTTCTAACATGTAGCCCCGGTACGTTTATCTAGAACAACATTATTTTTATCCTCAAACGAACACATTCTAAACTCGCAAACAATTGCTCAAATTTTTTTTTTTATGTAGGGTCTCGACGGACACAGTCGCCAGCGTGGATCTGGACACTAGTTCAGTACCATCATGGTAATGTACAGTGATAACATTCGCTTAGTGATGACTGCTAGAAGGAGAATGAACTGGAGATTCATTGCAACTAATTTTAAATTTACTCACGTAGGCAAAAATGAACGTGTTGAAGAATCAATGCAGAACAGTTGTTCCTATTAAAATGATTACATAGAGATCTGCTATTGATTAGAATTATCTCAGAGAGCAATACATTGGTCGTGGTTTTTCAGTTTTTTCTGCACGCGTATTTTGGAACGCAGAAGCAATAAAAACAACTGAAGAATTAATTGACTGACCACCACGAGTTTTTCTGTACTGGCTTCCGTAAGTTGTAAAATAATTAGTGACATTTGTTGAGAATTTGATCTAGGTGAAACGTGAATAATTTGTACTGAACAATACGCTATTTAGATACAATTTTTGTTGTATTTTACAGCATTAAAGTGTGTTAAGTAGGTGAAATCGCGATATAGTGTTGCATTGTTGAAATATACTACCGGCCATAACTGTAAAGGGTCATATTTTTTTCTCCCTTGTTGACAAGTTTAACGTAGTGTTACCATTTCGCAGTCATATAGTACAGAGTTGTAAGATACGGTAGTCTCAATTGTAGGAGACATATGTCACTCGTTACGCTAAAAGGTAAAGTTATTACTGTAATTAAATTGTTTCCCCCTATATCAGAGAATTAACACGGCTAAATTTATACAGAACTTTTATTTTTCCTCGCAGTGTTGAATCTGCCAAGATCTACTCAACTAAATTTGTTGATGTGCACTCGTTATCGAGGTACAATACTAAATTTTGTGAATACTAGTGAATTTGTAAAATACCTATATTTTTCTGTGATTTGGCTAACTGACATTCTCACTAATCCAGGGAACACACAGAAATCCCCAAACCGCTGAAAATTTTAAATTTAAATACAGTCGTACTTACGTTGGAAGGTTCCTATCTAGTCTAGTACTAATTACTTACGCAGTATGGGTCATTGCACATATCACATTTAGGTCGTGAGCAATTTCTCTCGTAGCATTAACAAAAATAAGTCCTAGCGCGTTGAGACTGACTATTGAATTACTCTACCAACTGCAGAACTTCTTTTACGACCTGTATGCTTGCTTCCCTAAGTGATTCATAGGCTGTACAGGAATTTATGAAAATTTTGAAACGTTATAGTAGGAGAATTGTAAGACATGAACCAAGTTTAGGAATATTGCAGACGGTTGACCTTCGAACTATTGTAGCAATTTTGGGCCTGCTAAATCATTTCGTGACAAACTTCGTAAGAAAAACTGTCTAAACTGTTTGGAGTTCTGTAACGTACATGTTCCCTCCCAGTGTAAATATCTGTTGATTCAATTTAATCCAAGTGAGGTGAAGAATTTCGTGGGATTACTGGCTTCTATAGGAAATTTTCTATTCATAAAAATGTGTTATGGAAGAGTAATAGTGTCTGACACATCTTAAAGTCATCCATCAAGAAACAACTGTAATTAAGTTGTCCAGTGTTGTGGAATCCCCTTCGCCATAAGTGAGCTGTTTTCAGACTGAAAACAGAGTTGTTGAACTTCCTCAGGTACAAAAACTGAACATCTGAACAATCTGTTGTTGACAAAATAGGAATTTGTTAGGTGTTTCCAAAATTTTAAAACGGTGGAATTATGACTGTTTGAGTTTGTAGGACGAAATTGAAGATCTTTGAAGCAACTCTTTGGCTCTTACACTACCAACGTGAGTCAGGATTCTTGAGAACTAAGTAGTGTGTGTTGGCAATGCTTTGATCCAAAATACTGCAGACAGTTCTATTTGGTAAAGTCCCGGCTAAAGTCTTCACTGCCTGAAAGTTCTCCAGATTTCGCCAGAGAAGTCGACTGCGGCCATCAAGAATGTGATGCATGCCGTTTCGGAGACTTTTCCTCTGTAGATCATTGCACCGGGTACAGGTTATGAGATATCTCGTAGTATGTGACCAGTTTCCTTCACGGTTGTGGAAATTGTCATAGTGCGTCGTTGCCACCTGCTCGTCTGGTGGCTGGACCAGCCGAAGAAGTTGCCAGTGAAGTGTTGGTGGTCGCCGCTGGAGTGCTGACTGGAGGCCTCTCCAGCGCCCGGCAGAAGCGTTGGCGCTCGCTTGCGAAGGCCGCCTGCCGGACCGGCGGAACACCGTGACCATCCTGTACAACCGGCTGTGCCGTCCGCCGCGCGTGGAGGCGGCGCCAGGTGGGGGCGGCAAGCGCCAGCAACAGGTGGCGGGCGGCCGCGCTGGCCGCCCCCGCGCCGACGCGGCGATGATCCAGCACCCGGCCGAGCCGCTGCTGTCCACCGGGTCGGAGGCGGAGGGCGCAGCCGGGGGCGGAAGCGGGGGCGGCTGCGGCGGCGGCGGCTCCCCGTAGCGGTGGCGCTTGGGCGGCGTGGGCGGCGGTGACGTCACGGACGAGGAGGGCGGCGGCGCCGCGGCGTGCGCCGTCGCCGACAAGGCGGTGTCCACCGAGGACCACGCCGAACTGGCGGCGGTGCTCGCCGCGCTCGTCAGGTCCAAGGTGAGCGCGCCTACCGCCACGGTTCCCAATCTACTTCCTTCCCTTCACTCGCTGAACTTCGAATGTCCTCGCACGGTCGCCAGATTTCCTATTCTCCTCCTTTTCATCCTCGTCGTGTCCACTATAACCCCACCTCGTACCATGAGTGTCAGTCTACTTAATTCTCTTCAGTCTCAGGTTCTCAAGTGTCCCGGTCTGGTCGCCAGATTCCTTATCCACACTACTCTTCTACCTCGTCATCTCAAAAGAGAGTGAATGTCCTATCATTGAAGCCACGTTACTTATTCTCTATCACCTTCTTCGTGTGAGGCAAATGCTATTATTTATTTTATTTTATTTTTTCGTTTATCTACCGGTGTATGTAAAAGAAGAATCTTTATCAAGTTAGGGGTAGAAGGGAGTTATACTAATCGTAATATTACAACTAGGTTTCACAGTCAGTGTCATACTTTTATTATACAGGGTGGTCCATTGATCGTGACCGGGCCAAATATCTCACAAACTAAGCATGAAACGAAAAAACTACAAAGAACGAAACTTGCCTAGTTTGAAGGAGGAAACCAGATGCCGCTATTGTTGGCCGACTAGATGGTGCTGCCATAGGTTAAGCGGATATCAACTGAGTTTTTTAAAATAGGAATCCCCATTTTTATTACATATTCGTGTAGTACGTAAAGAAATATGAATGTTTTAGTTGGACCACTTGTTTCGCTTTGTGATCGATGACGCTGTAATAGTCACAAACATATGGCTCACAATTTTAGACGAACAGTTGGTAACAGGTAGTACTTTAAAATTGAAATACAGAACGTAGGTACGTTTGAACATTTTATTTCGGTTGTTCCAATGTGATATTTGTACCTTTGTAAACTTATCATTTCTGAGAACGTATGCTGTTACAGCGTGATTACCTGAAATACCATATTAATGCAATAAATGCTCAAAATGATGTCCGTCAACATGCATTTGGCAATACGTGTAACGACATTTCTCTCAAGAGCGTCTACTTCGCCTTCCTTAATGTTCGTACATGCATTGACAATGCGCTGACGCATGTCATCAGGCGTTTTCCGTGGATCACTATAGCAAATATCCTTCTGCTTTCCCCACAGAAAGAAATCCAGGGACGTAAGACCCGGTGAACGTGCGGCCCATGGTATGGTGTTTCGACGACCGATCCACCTGTCATGAAATATGCTATTCAATACCGCTTCAACCGCATGCGAGCTATGTGCCTGACATCCATCATGTAGGAAGTACATCGCCATTCTGTCATGCAGAGAAACATCTTGTAGTAACATCGGTAGAACATTACGTAGGAAATCAGCATACATTGCACTATTTAGATTGCCATCGATAAAAAGGGGGCCAATTATCCTTCCTCCCATAATGCCGCACCATACGTAAACCCGCCAAGGACGCTGATGTTCCACTTGTCGCAGTCATCGTGGATTTGCCGTTGCCCAATAGTGCATATTATGCCGGTTTACGTTACCGCTGTTGGTGAATGACGCTTCGTCGCTAAATAGAACGCGTGCAGAAAATCTGTCATCGTCCCGTAACTTGTCTTGTGCCCAGTGGCAGAACTGTAGACGACGTTAAAAGTCATCGCCATGCAATTCCTGGTGCATAGAAATATGGTACGGGTGCAATGGATATTGATTCTCAACACCGACGTTTTTGAGATTCTCGATTCTCGTGCGATTTGTCTGCTACTGATGTGCGCATTAGCCGCGACAGAAGCTAAAACACCTACTTGGGCATCATCATTTGTTGCAGATCGTGGCTGATGTTTCACATGTGGCTGTACACTTCCTGTTTCCTTAAATAACGTAACTATCCGACGAACGGTCCGGACACTAGGATGATGTCGTCGAGGATAGCGAGCAGCATACATAGCACACACCCGTTGGGCATTTTGATCTCAATAGCCATACATTAACACGATATCGACCTTTTCCGCAATTGGTAAACGGTCCATTTTAACACGGGTAATTCATCACGAAGCAAATACCGTCCGCACTGGCGGAATGTTACGTGATACCAAGTAATTATACGTTTGTGACTATTACACGCCATCTATCTACGTACTACACAAATATGTAATAAAATATGGGGGTTCCTATATAAAAATAAAAACGCAGTTGATATCCGTTTGACCTATGGCAGCGCCATCTAGCGGGCCAACCATAGCGCATTTGATTTCCCCCTTCAAGTTAGACGAGTCTCGTTCTTTGTAGTTTTTTAGTTTGATGATTATTTCGTGAGATATTTGGCCCGGTCACTATCAATGGACCACTCTGTATAATACACACATCGCAACAAGTTTTGCGTCATCCCGTTTCCCAGAACTCCTGAAGGCAGACGTTGACTATGTATATTGTATCACAGCCACAGTCCCTTCGACTGTTCAGAGATGTCAGTAAACCTACCCAAAGACGTAAACAACGACTCATGAGCAGCGCCTATTAGACGCAGGTGGTCCGACAGCCGATCAGTTCCAGTCATTCCACCAGGAAAGAGGTACATGGTTCGTGTTGTCTGTAGCTCAGCCATGCCTGGACGGTCAGTACCGCGGTTCGATCGCTTCCGCTTTGTTACTTTGTGCCAGGAAGGGTTCTCAACAAGGAAATGTCCGGGCGTCTCGGAGTGAACCAAAGCGATGTAGTTCGGACCTGGAGGAGACACAGAGAGACAGGAACTGTCGATGACATGCCTCGCTCAGACCGCCAGAGGACTACTACTGTAGTGGATGACCGCTACTTCCAGATTACGGCTTGGAGGAACCCTGACGACAACGCGGCCATGTCGAATAAAGCTTTTCGTGCTGCCACAGGACGTCGCGTTACGCCTCAAACTGTGCACAATAGCCTGCATGATGTGCAACTTCACTCCCGCCGTCCTTGGCGAGGTCTATCTTCGCAACCACGATGCCATGCAGCATGGTACAGATTGGCCCAACAACATGCCGAATGGACAGCCCACGATTGGCACCACATTCTCTTCACCGATGAGTGTCGCATACACCTTCAAGCAGACAATCGTCTGAGACGTGTTTGGAGGCAATCCGGTCAGGCTGAACGCCTTAGACACACTGTCCAGCAAGTGCAGCAAGATGGAGGTTCCCTGCTGTTTTGGGGTGGCATTATGTGGGGCCGACGTACGCCGCTGGTGGTCACGGAAGGCGCCATCCTCCGACTAACAGTGCAACCATATCAACAGGGTATTGGCGAGGCAGTCGTCTGCATGGGCGACAATTTGCGCCCCCATCGTGCAAATCTCGTGAATGACTTCCTTTCGGATAACGACATCGCTTTAGTATAGTGGCCTCCATGTTCTCCAGGCTTGGACCCTATCGAGTATGCCTGGGATAGATTGAAACGGGCTGCTTAAGGACGACGTGACCCACCAACCACTCCGAGGGATCTCTGCTGAATCGTCGTTGAGGAGTGTGACTATCTGAGCCAACGGTGCCTTAATGAATTTGTGAGTAGTATGCAATGAAGAATACAGGCATGCATCAATGCAAGAGGACGTGCTACTGGGTATTTGAGGTACCGGTGTGTACAGCAATCTGGACCACCACCTCTGAAGGTCTCGCTGTATGCCGGTGCAACATGTAATGTGTGGTTTTCGTGAGCAATAAAAATGGCGGAAGTGATGTTTATCTCTATTCCAGTTTTCTGTACAGGTTCTGGAACTCTCGGAAGCGAGGTGATGCAAAATGTTTTTTGGATGGTGTCTGTGCGCTACAGAATTTTCACGGGTTATAATCTTTTTACATTTTCATACTCTTGTATAGTCTGTCGGTAAACTGAAGAGAGAGCGATCGAGTCCCCACTCTGCCTACCCTGCTACGTCACAGGGCGCTTCTACAGGCTGTTTCACAACGTAGTACTGACCCTGCCGCGGTGCGCGATTTAAATCTGTGGCGACGCCGTGTACAGATACGTCTCGGCTGCGTTCATTTTTAGACAAATGCATTAGGACCAGAAGGGATAGAAAAAACGATAGCTTCTTCTGCAACACAACATTATGGAGTAAATAATATTAAGATAAGAATGGAAGTCAGGATTACACTACAGACATAGAACCGAACGCCTGTTCATGTGAATGTATTGTATGATCCTCTATTGCTATTCGTAAAACGAACGCCATATAATGCACTCAATCTGTAGAATTTAAGGCTTGTTCTAACTTTGTGTTTCTACTAAAAGGTGGAAGTTTTCTTTGAAAGACTTGCAACACGAAGAGTGTTTAAAAAGTAAACAGAAATTTATAATTTTGTGTGTCCGATTTGAACTACTTTTTTGTCATTGCCTTCGTGAACATGTCTCGAAAGTATGTGTACAATGTTATACATATTGGGTATTTACTCTGTTGTCATTTGTCAGAAAGGTCACATGTGTTTTCGAAGCATCAAGGATTATTTGTTTTGTATAAAAACAGATTAGAGAATGTGTATTAAATTTTGTTATAGGAATGGAATAAAGTGTATGAAATTTTTAGAAATGTTAAATACTGCTTTTGGTGAGCCTGATATGGGTGAACCAAGGGCATAGAAGTGGTATAAACATTTCAAAGCATGGATGAGATTAAAAATGCACAGTTAAGAGATCTATAAACTATCCCGAAGAAACAGTTCCTAAAGAATCAGGGAATAGGAAAAAGCACTGACACAAGTGTATAGCATGCAACGGGGAATGTTTTGAAGAGGATAACGTTGCTGTAGATTAACAAATAAAGTTCTTACCAAAAAATAAAAATTAATTTGTGAACGCACCTCGTATGTCAAGCTATTTGCTTATAAGTCCAGAATCGATGTACATGTTTCGAAGAAAATTTCAGCAGTGTTTAGAATATCTATTGCGCACATATTTCTAGTAATATGCCTCAGAATCAGGTGAATAATGACCGAGATAGAGATTTAGTGTTCCATAAGTATCAATGCTTTCGCGTGATTTTGAAACTGTCTATAACGATCGGTTTCCTCCCAAGATTGTTAGTTTTCGTTTGTGGCCATTCCATTAAGCCATGCGGCTTATTTTCGCGTTCGTTCCTTATGCGTCCTATTGGACGAGGCTGACTTTTGCATAAATTTCAGCCCTTTGATTGGGGCTGGTAATATTAGCCAACAGCCCTTTTTGTGTCGCCTCTTTAATACACGCTGTAATAACATTAGAGACGATCGAAAGCTCGTTTACTCCGCAAATACCTCCTCTTCCTCGTATTCTGCACATTTTCTTGCAATGCTAGACGATTATCCATCACTTCAGGATATCGAAGTACATCAGCAAGTATACAAAGTTAACTGACTGACACTGGCAACTATGGTCCCACCAACACAAATGACGTATATCACTGCACGCCAATGTACACCGCTAGTAAGGTAACGGGCAACAGATTTTGGGTGCCCCTGTAGGCCGGTGGCAGCGTTCTTCCGGGAAAGGCCACTTCCCCCACCAAGAGCACTGCTCGCTCTTCAGTTTACAGACAGACTATAATTCATTCTTGTATTAGTTCTTAATTCTTATATTTTATTACTATGTTTATTCTGTAGGAAGATTTGGTGCATTCCCTTGGGTGATACCGATCGTAGAAAGGTTAGAAACACAGAAATTCCGAACAGCACGAACATGTCGCGAATTCGGGTTTGACACAGAGACATTTCTTTGTACGAATCTCACTAGGCAAAGAAAAGTCGTTAACATAGCTGACGACTTCACGCGATGCCACGCAAACCACAACGGATCACTTTTCCGAAAACTGGTGATTTCAGTTGATTACACAGGCGAACGAAAATTTCTTTTGAAAAAAACTTTTTTTTTACTTCGGTAGCTGATCTTTACTGTCTTTTATGAGCCGAATCCAAATCTAGCCTTAGTTTTTTTTGTATCACCCATAGTTCTCGAACAATATGCTTATTATTATATAGTATAAAAGTCTTATGCTCTACGGTAAATGGTGAAATTAATGAAACGCTTTGTTACAACATAAGCATGGTTCGTATTTACAGTAAAATACTTACAACAATGATATGTGTTAATAGAGGTTTCATTTGTCAGCTGGAATTGATTTGTGTTTTCTTTCTCTTTTTTCTTTGAAGCTTCTTGTGTAGCTTTTTCTACGATGAAGTCGCCTGCTGAACTTCTCGGTGAAGTGACTAGCAGTCGTCCCCCATCATGTTGGTGTTCCAGTGGCTTTGGTAACATTTTTCAACCACTTTAATGCCCTGGTTAAAACGCTCTCATTGCTTCTCACTAACATCTCCCATATTGTAGAGGAAGTAATGAAGGCGACTGTTAAAAAAGTGAACTTTCAGGCTCATTAAACATCATAAAATTTTAAAGTTCTTTAACATTGTAGCTATAATAGAAACATATTCTAAGACTTTTTCATGTCCTAAGAAATTTGTAACGACTTGCTTGAATGATACCCATGCTTCTTTCTCATTTAAGGTCATTGTGGATTCGAAGTTAAGTGTGGAAACCATTGGCAGCGATACCTCGCGTATGGTCTATCTTCAGGCAAAGCCTTTACAAAGTGTTTCATGAAGCCTAACTTTACATGTAGAGGTGTTAGGAGTACGTTTTTTCCATCTACAAGGTTTTTGCGTAGAATGTTCTTCTCACCAGGTTTTAAAGACTCCCTCACAGGCTAGTTCTTTCTGCACCAGTGTTGATCCCTATCCCTACTGTCTCATTCACACAAGAAACATGGAAATTTCGTAAAGCCACCTTGCTGACCAAAGAGTTGCATGTTACTTTTAGATCGCCACATATCATCCAACCATGAGCAGAATAGCTTATTGTACTTAGCACAATCTCTAGGCTTTCATAGCTTTCTTTCATATGCACGGAATGTCCAACAGGTATAGATGCTTACATGTTACCATTGTGCAGTAAAACAGCCTTTAAGCTAGTTTTGGATGAACCAGTAAATAGCCTCCAGTCTCCTTTTTGTATTCAATACCAAACTCATTCATCAGACCGGGAATGTCTGAGCAGTACACTAAATCACCTTCTTGTTGAGAAAATTTGGAAAATTGCTGCTCTCTCTTTCTATACACGTATATGCTGGTTCCAACTGCCAATAAGTTCTTTTCTTTTAATCTAGAGCCAAGCAATTCAGCTTTTTCTTTCGTTAAGCCC
Source organism: Schistocerca serialis cubense (assembly GCF_023864345.2). Classification (NCBI taxonomy): domain Eukaryota; kingdom Metazoa; phylum Arthropoda; class Insecta; order Orthoptera; family Acrididae; genus Schistocerca; species Schistocerca serialis. The sequence goes on along the minus strand of NC_064649.1, from coordinate 55,891,066 downwards.
AAATTCCTAACCAAACAATTTGGCCTCTAGAATTTGTATTACAGTGGAATCGAACATCATCATCTGGTTCATCTAAATTGCCTACAATCCAGATCTGGCACCCTCGGACTTCCGTCTCTTACGGCCGCTTAAAGATTCTCTACGGGGAACACACTTTGAAGATGACGAGAATGTCAGTCATGCAGTGAAAACGTGACCACGCCTACAGAACAAGAGCTTCAGCCAGCTCGGAATGCATGCTCTTTCACAACATTGACGTACGGCCATAGAACGTGGTGGAGACTACGTAGAAAAACAGGACATGAGCAAGACATGTTGATGTATATTATCACTAAATTCGGGCTCTTAACAATATGTTCTGAGAAAAAAAAGTGCGGCATTACGTATTGAACGACCCTCGTATACATTTCAGTTGGCTCCTGTAGTATAGTGTAGCAGTAGTTTCAATGTATGGTCCAAGTTTTGTCAAGCTATGTTGCTTGTCAGTGGCACATCAAGCGAAAGCTATTTTCGTCCCTGCGTTTTGCACAACAGTGTACCTTGCAAAACTCGGAGAATAATTAAGCTGAAATGAAACATGAACCACATTATCGTACAGTGCGTTTCTATTAAACTTTTAGTGAAAGATTGTTCTATTTTTATTTGTCGTCTAATATGCCAAAATAATCAGACCATTCAAATTGATCCACCATTTTCTTAATAAACGTGTTTATATTGAAGCGGATATGGTCAGCTGCATTTGGCGTGTCACAGCTTGAAGGTAGTTAAGACACGGCAAGTGTGTGTGTGTCTGGGTGCAGGTGACGGCGATCCAGAGGCACTCGTCGTCGACGTCATCGTCTGAGAGGCGCCGCAGGGCGCACTGCACCTCCCAGGTGGACGTGGGCCTCCTGTCCTCGGGCATCCTCTTCCCCCGCAAGAGGTACCGCCACCACCGCAGGAGGCACCGGAGGTACGTCGCAACACAGAGGCGTAAGGCGAGGCCGACATCTGATACTACAGTTGTCTATGAAATCAGTCCCTCAGCTCAAAAATTTATTTCCAAGGAACAATTCTACAGCCGCGCGGGATTAGCCGAGCGGTCTCAGGCGCTGCAGTCATGGACTGCGCGGCTGGTCCCAGCGGAGGTGACTGACGACCTTAGCAGTTCAGTCCCATAAGATTTGACACACATTTGAACATTTTTGAACAATGCTACACACAGCTATGCGGTTTGTTGCAAATGATACACTATGTGACCAAAAGTATCCGGACACCTGGTTGAAAATGAATTACAAGTTCGGGGCGTTTTCCATCGATAATGCTGTAATTCAGTATGGTGCTGGCCCACCTTTAGCCTTGATGACAGCTTCCAGTCTCACAGCCCTACGTTCATTCAGGTGGTGGAAGGTTTCTTGGGGAATAGCAGCGTATTCTTCGCGGAGTCCTGCACTGAGGAGAGGTATCGATGTCGGTCGGAGAGGCCTAGAACGAAGTTGACGTTCCAAAATATCGCAAAGGTGTTCTGTAGGATTCAGGTCAGGACGCTGTGCAAGCCAGTCCATTACAGTGACGTCATTGTCGTGTAACTGTTCCGCCACAGGCCGTGCATTATGAAAAGTTCCTCGACCGTGTTGAAAGATGCAGTCGACATCCCCGAATTGCTCTTAATCAGCAGAAAGCAAGAAGGTGCCTAAAACATCAATGTAGGCCTGTCCTGTGATAGTGTGACGCAAAACACGACCACACCATAACACTACCGCCTCAGAATTTTACTGTTGGCACTACAAACGCTGGCAGATGACGTTCACCGGGCATTCGCCATACCCACACCCTGCCATCGGATGGCCACACTGTGTACCGTGATTCTTCACTCCACACAACGTTTTTACACTGTTCAATCGTCCAATGTTTACGCTCCTTACACCAGACAAGGCGTCGTTTGGCATTTACGTGTGTGTTGGTCTGGATAGATGTGAAGCTCCGATGATTACTGTCAAAAGGTGGTGTTTCTTTCCACGATAATGCCCGACATCACACGGGTAATCTGACATGAAACTTCCTTTCAGATTAAAACTATGCGCCGAACCGAGACTCGAACTCAGGATCCTTGCCTTTGGCGGGAAAGTGCTCTGCCATCTGAGCTGTGAGGATGGGGCGTGAGTCGTGCTTGGGTAGCTCAGATGCTAGAGCACTTGCCCGCGAAAGGCAAGGGTCCCGAATTCGAGTCTCAGTCTGGCACACAGTTTTAACCTGCCAGGAAGTTTCAGGTGTCTGCCTATTAGACATTACGACCCTCTTCAATTGTCGGCGGTGTCTGTCAGTTAACAGGCGAGGTCGGCCTGTACGCTTTTGTACTGCACGTGTCCCTTCACGTTTCCACTTCACTATCACATCGGAAACAGTGGACCTAGGAATGTTTAGGGAGTTTGTAAATCTCGCGTACAGACGTATGACACAAGTGACACCCAGTCACCTGACCACATTCGAAGTCCTTGAGTTCCGCGGAGCGCCCATTCTGCTCTCTCGAGATGTCTAATGACTACTGAGTTCGCTGATAAGGAATACCTGGCAGTAGGTGGCAGCACATTGCACCTATTATGAAAAACGTGTGTTTTGGGGAGGGTGTCTCGATAGTTTTGACCACGTAGTGTGGCTTATACGGTTTTTTTGGATTCACTGACACAGGGGTTGAATTTGTTTCCCGTAGAATCTCTAGGTGGGTTATCTTCTCTCTCCATGAAACTGAAGTTAAAGTATTATGACTGAATAATACCTACGAGGGTCGTCCATAAAGTAAATTCTGTTTCTATTTCTATCCGCGGCAGCGCTACGATCGCAGTTACTCTGACTCAAGGAGAAGACATGTACGCCATTTTCAGATCGCTGCTGCCGACATGGTGCTTTGTAGTGCTTCTCTATAATGTCACCCGTAACTGAAAATGCCACCGCGTGTGAAATCAGATCTGTTATTCGTTTTCTAAATGCAAAGAAAGTTAAACCAAAGGAAATTTATCGGCAAATCTGCGAGGTTTACGGAGAAAATGCTATAGAGATTCAATGGTTAGAAGATGGGTCCGACTGTTCAATGAAGGACGTAATCAAGTGAAGAACAAAGTGGACGCCCGTCGTGGTTACTGATGAACTGGTTCACACAGCTGAAGAGAAGATTAAGCACAACCGTAAGTTTACACTTAGTGCTCTTGCTATGGAAATTCCACAAATCTCACCACCACTAATTAATGAAATTGTTACTTAAAAAACTGAAATTTCGAAAACTTTGCTCCCGTTGGGTACCCAAAATTCTTACTAAACAACATAAAAAGCAACGGATGGGCAGTGCACTTCAGTTTTTGACACGCTACAATGAAGAAGGCGATGGTTTTCTTTCTCGGATAGTCACGAGGGGATGAAACTTGGGTATCTTACGACACCCTGAAACGAAAAGGGCAGTCAGTAGAATGGAGGCACACTTCATCCCCAACGAAGGTAAGGCCTAAGCAAATCTTCACACCTCGAAAAGTCATGTGCACCATTTTTTGTGACAGGAAAGGCATTTCGCTGATTGATTTCTTACCACGAGGCCAAACAATCGATGCACATGGTTACTGCTAGACCATTACGAAATTGCGCCCCGCAATACAGAACAAGCCCCGAGGATTACTGTCAAAAGGTGGTGTTTTTTTCCACGATAATGCCCGACACGGGGAATCTGATCAAACAACTCTTACGAGGTTTTCACTGCGACGCGTTTGATCATCCTCCGTACGGCCCGGACCTGGCTCCTAGCGACTTTCATCTCTTCTTCCACCTGGAATCTGTCCTTGGTGGTCAACACTTCAACGATGATGACGAGCTGAAAGAACATGTTACCACATGGCTGAATACACAGGCGGCAACCTTCTATGAAGAAGGAATACAAAAAGTTGTGCCACGCTAAGACAAGTGCCTACAAAATTTCGGAAGCTATGTAGAAAAGTAGTTTAATAGTTGTAGATTTTTATGCAATAAATATTTTTTTTATGTATCTGTACACGTTTGTTTTATGCAACCAAACCGAACTTACTTTGTGGACGTACCGCGTATAATCCGCTCATCATAAGACTAAAACTGATGTAAACAAACACAAACGCGATGATTGGTCAGAAGCCGTAGCACACGTATACTGGTGTCATGCTCTTCGAAGTAGGTCCTACTCATGTATTCGATGTACAGGGTGCCCCAAAAAATTCATACACTCTTTGAAACTGAACATTTCCATAATGAACATTTCCATATTGGAAGGGGCTAGACATACAATTTTAGTGGTGTTAGGTGCCTTATGGTCCGACGTAAGGTGGTAAATATTCACACTGGTCTCAGTCCATCACAGTTCACCGTCGACAACGACTTACAACTGAACGACATGACAACTTTGTTGTTTCCAACGTAACAGCATCACAGACCTCCTCAGTTTGCTCTCTAAGACCATACAGTGTGTGTGCTCACGTAGCGTAAACTGTATTCTTGAGAGTACTCCAAAGAAAGAAGTCTAGAGGAGTTAAATCTGAAGATCGAGCGGGATACTCCACACTCCCTCTTCGTCCTATCCATCTGGCAGGGAATGTACAATTGAGAAATGCACTCACATCCAGGGGAAAGTAACAGTCTTCATTTCGAAACACAACGCTAAGACCAGGAGTTATTATTTCCAACATTTACAAGCACGAGTCGCCCGTGACAGTGTTGTCAAAGAAGTACGGCCCGATTAACCCTCTAGAAGACAGAGCACGCCAGACCGTTACTCCTAGTTCATTAACATGCCTTTGCTCGGTTACTTGTGGATTCTTCCTGTCCTAGTACACGCAATTATGGCGGTTAATTGTTCCATCAAGTTGAAACGTCCCTTCATCTTACCAAAGAATTCGATCTTTGAAACGTTGCTCTTCTTCACACCTGTTAATGAACCACTCACAAAATTCGCTTCGCCTATCAGGCTCACCCTCCTTAAGAGCGTGGAGAAGGCTTGGAATGGAAATCGAAATGAGCATTTGGCGTCAATGGCCGGAAGGTCCTTGACGGAGCAGGTCCGGCCGCCATGGTGCAGGTCTTATTACGTTCGACGCCACATTGGACGACCTGCGCGCCGGAATCTAAGGCTTAAAGTTCTGAGACCGCAAAATTGTATGAACACTGCTTCTGCAGATCCCAGTCTCACGGGAGCTTTCGTAGTGAAACACGTGTGTGGAATAAGGCTAAAAACTGCCGAGAAATAGGCTGTTCTTAATGATTTTCATAAATTTACGGAAATAATTGGCTTTGAAGTTTTTTAATATAATTCAGCTACAATTGAATTCAAATCTTACGTGTAGCGTAGTCGATAGCGTAACGCAATAATAGCAACCTGTGGGTAACGGATTGTTGGTTCATACCTCCGCAGAATCATTTTTTTCTCGTTCAGTTTGAAATACGAACGTCCTGTAATTATAAAACTCATCATTTTTTATGAATAATGGACATCGTCTTCTTTCTAATTAAAATATTGGACACAAAATCTCTGTTTGTCGATGTTTTGTGAAATACTGTCCATACAAGTTACTTAAATTAAGAAAGCGTAACAATTCAATTTTTAAGGCAAAAATGAAAACCCAAATCCTCTTTATTTGGACTACGTCCATCGTTTTATACCACAGAGGAAGATACGTATCGTAGAAACATGAAAAACAATCATTTTCACAGCGTCGAGCATATCATACAAATGCTGCATTTTTAGATTACAATATGAACCTAACAGTACTGATCTGGAGCCAGGTTGCGGTGTTTGGCTCGAGAGTTAACAAGACTCTTAAGCTCCCAGACGTACTGGAACTAACGCGCGTGGCTTTTTCACAAGTCACTGCCAAACGCTGGTGGGATATAGAACGGCTCGTCTGAAAACAGGAAGAGAAAATGCGGCGCCTGGTTGGCTTCGTGGATTCTGTGTTCATAGGCTCGTTATCAACGTAGCAGGTGACACTTCCAGAACTGAAATGTATTTCTCGGTTGCGAGTAAGGAAGGAGATTACCAGACGTCTGACTGTTAATTAATACCTTCAGTGGCTTCAATATTCAACAGTACGGTGATGTCCCCGAAGTATGCTTCTGCATTACACACAACTCGCTCAGAAAAATTATCCTTTGTTTAAGTTAGAAATTGTCATCACTCTTGCGTGTAATTGGAATACTATATCAGATGAGAACGAGTGGGCGGCTGTTGTGGCCGAGCGGTTCTAGGCGCTTGAGTCTGGAACCGCGCTGCTGCTACGGTCGCAGGTTCGAATCCTGCCTCGGGCATGGATGTGTGTATTGTCCTTAGGTTGGTTAGGTATAAGTGGTTCTAAGTCCAGGGGACTGATGACCTCAGATGTTAAGTCCCACAGTGCTTAGTGCCATTTGAAACATTTTTTGAGAACGAGTGCATTTCATCACCAAAGAAGCACGTGATAGTGCTGGAGCTTCTCTGAATATTATTCCATTCTCTTTAAAAATTAAGGGAACTGTCTTGCCGCAGTGGATACACCGGTTCCCGTGAGATCACCGAAGTTAAGAGCTGTCGGGCGTGGTTCGCACTTGGATGGGTAACCATCCAGGCCGCCATGCGCTGTTGCCATTTTTCGGGGTGCGTTCAGCCTCGTGATACCAACTGACGAGCTACTCGACCGAATAGTAGCGGCTTCGGTCAAGAATACCATCTCACGACCGGGAGAGCGGTGTGCTGACCCCACGCCCCTCCTATATGCTTCCTCCACTGAGGATGACACGGCGGTCGGATGGTCCCGGTAGGCCAGTCGTGGCCTGAAGACGGCGTGCTCCCTTAAAAATTAAATGACATTCGAAGCTACATTGTTTCTTTGCTCGTCTCGTTTTACGTCTGAACTGCATCTGCCCACATCATTGCAGGTTAGTTGGAGCACTGGCTGGCTAGTGCTGTCCAAGTTTAATGCTCCGGTAAAGCCGTTGTCCCGCATTATCGCTACGTCTGTGAGCGTGCAACGAAGCATAAAACATATCCTTATGATCCCACTTGTCTGCAGTGGTTACAGCTTGGCTTCTGCTCCACGTGAAGCGAAATCCAATGAGATTCAAGCAAACGAGGGCGAATACGTGGCGTAGTGTTTACATCAGGTTTATTCTTATGATGAACGGGGTATAGCCACTTGAATGAAAATTTTGGACGAGAGAAGTCGCTTCCTCAGTTCTTTAAAGCAAATTTCTCCCACACTTCCAGGTAAAAAATTAATTACTAAATTAATTGTCAAATCTACAGAACAAACTGTTAAGAAATTACATTTCATAATCTTCCTCTCGATACCGAGTCAGCACCTGGAATAAAATTTCTGTGCCACTGCAGAATTCGGGCGATCGCCGTTTCAGAAAATTCCTAAAATAATCAGAGGCACAATCGTACGCTGTGGGATTAGATTGATTTGGGTGAAAGTGACCAAACAGCTAGGTCATCGGTCTCATTGGATTAGTGAAAAATGGGGAAGGAAGTCGGCCGAGCCCTGTTAAAGGAACCATCCCGGCATTTGCCCGAAGCGGTTTAGGGAAATCACGGAGAACCTAAATCGCGACGGCCGGACACGGGATTGAACCGTCGTCCTCCCGAATTCGAGTCCAGTGTGCTAACCACTGCACCACGTCGCTCGGTCGTACGCTGCGGGGAAGCTGTCTTGGGTGTTATGACGTACTCACCGTCCACAGTTCTAAATCAGAAGTGCCGAAGTCCATTCTACACGTAGTATTCCACATTATATCCACAGAGTTACTATATCGCGAGTTAGAGATAATCTGTCTCTCGCAGTCGTTTGGGGACTTTCAGCCGAATATGAGGGAAGTGAGAGTTGGGGAGGAAACGTACTTCTTAGTTCGAGCTAGAAAATGGGTTGCGACAGGGAAGTGCACCTTCGCCCTTATTGCTTATTATTGTTATGGATGAAATCCTACAGCAAGTATCAGATGCAATTGAGGGAAGTGCACTTTCGCCTTTATTGTTTATTATTGTTATGGATGAAATCCTACAGCAAGTATCAGATGCAATTGGAGATCATAAAATGAAAGCAGTGCCTTTTGCCGATGACCTGATGTTATGGGGAAATTGCGAGAAGGAGGTGCAAGAGCAGTTGGATGTATGGGAGGCAACGGCAGCACAATATGGAATGCATTTCTCTGCAAAGAAAAGTGAAATAATTGTCACAACAAGGAAGAAGAATAGGCCAAATGTGGATATAACTTGTGGAGGGGAAAAACTACAAGTGGTAGAGAACTTCAAGTACCTGGGAAGCATGATTGAAAGTAAGGGGGGAAACGCAAAGGAAATAAATGAAAGGTGCAGAAAAGCAGGGCAGTTCTTCAAATGCATTAGGGGGCTTATTTGGAGCTAGGAGGTGCCACAGAAATCCAAGGGAATTATATACCGAACCTACTTTGTCCCCATATTGGCATACGGAAGTGAGACATGGGTAATGCACAAAAGCGACTAAAGTAGAATACAAGCTAGTGAAATGAAGTTCCAGAGTAGCAGGTTGAGTGTAACAAGACGAGACAGATTGCGAAATGTGTATGTGAGGGAAAGACTAAAGGAGGAACCAGTACAGGACAGGATAGAAAAATCAAGACTGCAGTGGTATGGACACATGAAGAGAATGGATGAGGGAAGAATTCCAAAGAGGATGTTTGATCTGCAACTGGAGGGGGAGAGGCCCTGGGGAAGACCAAGAGATAGATGGGTGAAGGGAGTGAAGGAATGTGTGGCGAGAAGAGGAGAGAACTGGACGAAGGTGGAAGAGGGGGAATGGTGGAAAGACAGAACACGATGGAGAGGCTTGTGTTCCCGACAGACCCAGCCAGTGGTTGGAAACTGTCCAAGATGATGATGATGATGAATCGTAAGGTGAGTTTCAGTGCAATAACTTATTTGCGCCGTAAAGTAGAGTGAGCAATTAATCTAGTAGTCGTAATGGATTTACCCTCTTGTGTGTAACAGTATGTAAGAGTATGTCAGATCCCTTAATAGCGCAGGTAGGTTACAAAATTTAAAAAAGGAAATGGATAGGTTAAAGTTAGATATAGTGGGAATTAGTGAAGTTCGGTGGCAGGAGGAACAAGACTTCTGGTCAGGTGACTACTGGGTTATAAACACAAAATCAAATAGGGGTAATGCAGGAGTAGGTTTAATAATGAATAGGAAAAAAAGAATGCGGGTCAGATACTACAAACAACATAGTGAACGCATAATTGTGGCCAAGATAGATACGAAGCCCACACCTACTACAGTAGAACAAGTTTATATGCCAAATAGCTCTGCAGATGACGAAGAAATTGAAGAAATGTATGATGAAATGAAAGAAATTATACAGATAGGGAAGGGAGACGAAAATTTAATAGTCATGGGTGACTGGAATTCGAGTGTAGGAAAAGGGAGAAAAGGAAACGTAGTAGGTGAATATGGGTTGGGGCTAAGAAATGAAAGAGGAAGCCGCCTCGTAGAATTTTGCACAGAGCATAACTTAATCATAGCTAACACTTGGTTTATGAATCATCAAAGAAGTTTGGACAGGAAGAACCCTGGAGATACTAAAAGGTATCAGATAGATTATATAATGGTAAGACAGGGATTTAGGGACCAGGTTTTAAATTGTAAGACATTTCCAGGGGCAGATGTGGACTCTGACCACAATCTATTGGTTATGACCTGTAGATTAAAACTGAAGAAACTGCAAAAAGGTGGGAATTTAAGGAGATGGGACCTGGATAAACTGAAAGAACCAGAGGTTGTACAGAGTTTCAGGGAGAGCATAAGGGAACAATTGACAGGAATGGGGAAAAGAAATACATTAGAAGAAGAATGGGTAGCTTTGAGGGATGAAGTAGTGAAGGCAGCAGTGGATCAAGTAGGTAAAAAGACGAGGGCTAGTAGAAATCCTTGGGTAACAGAAGAAATAATGAATTTAATTGATTAAAGGAGAAAATATAAAACTGCAGTAAATGAAGCAGGCAAAAAGGAATACAAACGTCTCAAAAATGAGATCGACAGGAAGTGCAAAATGGCTAAGCAGGGATGGCTAGAGGACAAATGTAATGATGTAGAGGCTTATCTCACTAGGGGTAAGATAGATACTGCCTACAGGAAAATTAAAGAGACCTTTGGAGATAAGAGAACCACTTGTATGAACATCAAGAGCTCAGATGGAAACCCAGTTCTAAGCAAAGAAGGGAAAGCAGAAAGGTGGAAGGAGTATATAGAAGGTCAATGCAACGGCGATGTACTTGAGGTCAATATTGTGGAAATGGAAGAGGATGTAGATGAAGACGAAATGGGAGATACGATACTGCCTGAAGAGTTTGACAGAGCACTGAAAGACCTGAGTCGAAACAAGGCCCCCGGAGTAGACAACATTCCATTGGAACTACTGACGGCCTTGGGAGAGCCAGTCCTGACAAAATTCTACCATCTGGTGAGCAAGATGTATGAAACAGGCGAAATACCCTCAGACTTCAAGAAGAATGTAATAATTCCAATCCCAAAGAAGGTAGGTGTTGACAGGTGTGAAAATTACCGAACAATCAGTTTAATAAGTCACAGCTGCAAAATACTAACACGAATTCTTTACAGACGAATGGAAAAACTAGTAGAAGCCGACCTCGGGGAAGATCAGTTTGGATTCCGTAGAAATACTGGAACACGTGAGGCAATACTGACCTTACGACTTACCTTAGAAGAAAGATTAAGGAAAGGCAAACGTACGTTTCTAGCATTTGTAGACTTAGAGAAAGCTTTTGACAATGTTGACAGGAATACTCTCTTTCAAATTCTAAGGGTGGCAGGGGTAATATACAGGGAGCGAAAGGCTATTTACAATTTGTACAGAAACCAGATGGCAGTTATAAGAGTCGAGGGACATGAAAGGGAAGCAGTGGTTGGGAAGGGAGTAAGACAGGGTTTTAGACTCTCCCCGATGTTATTCAATCTGTATATTGAGCAAGCAGTAAAGGAAACAAAAGAAAAATTCGGAGTGGGTATTAAAATCCATAGAGAAGAAATAAAAACTTTGAGGTTCGCTGATGACATTGTAATTCTGTCAGAGACAGCAAAGGACTTGGAAGAGCAGTTGAATGGAATGGACAGTGTCTTGAAAGGAGGATATAAGATGAACACCAACAAAAGAAAAACGAGGATAATGGAATGTAGTCGAATTAAGTCGGATGATGCTGAGGGAATTAGTTTAGGAAATGAGACACTTAAAGTAGTAAAGGAATTTTGCTATCTGGGGAGCAAAATAACTGATGATGGTGGAAGTAGAGAGGATATAAAATGTAGACTGGCAATGGCAAGGAAAACGTTTCTGAAGAAGAGAAATTTGTTAACATCGAGTATAGATTTAAGTGTCAGGAAGTCATTTCTGGAAGTATTTGTATGGAGTGTAGCCATGTATGGAAGTGACGATAAATAGTTTGGACAAGAAGAGATTAGAAGCTTTCGAAATGTGGTGCTACAGAAGAATGCTGAAGATTAGATGGGTAGATCACATAACTAATGAGGAAGTATTGAATAGGATTGGGGAGAAGAGAAGTTTGGGGCACAACTTGACCAGAAGAAGGGATCGGTTGGTAGGAAATGTTCTGAGGCATCAAGGGATCACCAAGTTAGTATTGGAGGGCAGCGTGGAGGGTAAAAATTGTAGAGGGAGACCAAGAGATGAATACACTAAGAATATTGAGAAGGATGTAGGCTGCAGTAGGTACTGGGAGATGAAGCAGCTTGCACAGGATAGAGTGGCATGGAGAGCTGCATCAAACCAGTCTCAGGACTGAAGACAACAACAACAACAACAACGTGTAACAGTACTCACGCGATTACCTTCAGGTTAACGCAAGGGGTTGACCCATATTTGTTACAGCATGTTGGTGCGCACACATACTTGTTTACTTTCTCGGAGAGAACGGATGTGTAGATGCGTCCATAACGAACAGTGTAAGTTACCATTCGCAATCAAAGACGTAGTTATATGAAGCGCAGTTGCTTATAGATAAATTTTTGTTATCGGAGATGGGCTTTCTGCTCACCTTATAGCCGCCTGATAAGTTGAATTACACACTCCAGTCTAGCAGTCATTTGCACCTCATTTCGCTTTTATGATCTCGCCACACACACCACAGTGAATGCACTTTACGACACACTCAAAGTGTTGGTGTAGACAAAGCCTTGGGTGATCATCATCTCTCAAATGCTGTCTACAAGAATCACCAGCAGAAAAAGGGCGAAACTGTGAGGGGTGTTCAGTAAGTAATGAAACTTTTTTTTTAGGAAGTTGGTTTCATGCAGGATTCCAATACGTCATACAGTTTCACACTCTTTTGGCTGCAAAACTCTATTTTTCAATGTAATCTCCGTTCAGTGCGACTGCCTTCAGCCACATTACTGGGAGGGCTCGTCTGCACGCACGGTACCACTCTACTGGTCGACGTCGGAGGCAACGTCTTGCAGCATTAGTACCTTCCCCATCATGCACATACCGTTTCCCGCTGAGTGCATTCCGTCAAGCAGATGGAAGGCGGAAGATGTAAGATCCGGGTTATATGGTGGATGAGGGAGAACAGTCCACTGGAGTATTGCGAGCTCATGTCGGTTGCGCAGACTCTTGAGAGGTGTTAGGTTGCCATGGAGATGTATTTCGTTTCCATTTTTGTTTCTACGAATATGTTAAAGCCGTTTCTTCAGTTTCCAACACTGCGAGAGTAACTACGGCCGGTAAGCACGCCGGATGTCGGACAGGTTAGCGCGACCTTGTTACGATGATGACAGATGTCTCGCCCTGTGACTCACCGCGCTTTTGTTCACTTGCCTGTCTCCGAAGACACTCTGCAGGCGCTTATCAATACAAGCGATGCTCAGGTTTTCCGTCAAAAGAAACACTTTGACAGCTCTGTTTGGAACGCACCTCTGCTACAGACGCAATTTTGAGGAGTACGTAGCGCCGCCACTTAACGGAACTTCATGGAACTATAGCGGCCGAAGCGAGAATATTCCGTGATACTCAACAACAAATTCAACAGTTTTCAACCGCAACTGGCCAAGGAAAAAAAAATGTGATGGTGTACTTATTGAAAGCCCCTCGTAGCAATTATAAGTGATGTTATCACGCTCCGATTCCAACTGCGTAATGCTTTCTGGACATTATTAATCATTTAAAAGTTTCCGCATAGACTCTTGTGTGCACTGAAACCGGTCAAAAAGTTCGCATTGCCGCAGTAATGCTCGTATTTTATGTGGTTAAATAGATTATGAAGCTCAATGTCGTGTGATTTTATGTAATTTCATTTTCTTATAGTTTCTCCATTCCTTGAAATTTCCTCTATTACATAGGGGGACATTCCATAAGTAATGCAACAGATATTTTCTCTTGGTCCGTTTCGGTTGAAAAAATTCGGAATTTGTTGTTGGACATGTTGGAATAATCCCGCTGCAGCCACGATAGTTTCTTGAAGTTGCTGTAGGTGGCGGCGCTGTACGTACGTACACTTACTGGCCATTAAAATTGCTACACCACGAAGATGACGTGCTACAGACACGAAATTTAACCGACAGCAAGAAGGTGCTGTGATATGCGATTTATTAGCTTTTCAGAGCATTCACACAAGGTTGGCGCCGGTGGCGACACCTACAACGTGCTGACATGAGGAAAGTTTCCAACCGATTTCTCATACACAAACAGCAGTTGACCGGCGTTGCCTGGTGCTACGTTGTTGTGATGCCTCGTGTAATGAGGAGAAATGCGTACCATCACGTTTCCGACTTTGATAAGGGTAGGATTGTAGCCTATCGCGATTGCGGTTTATCGTATCGCGGCATTGCTGCTCGCGTTGGTCGAGAACCAATGACAGTTAGCAGAATATGGAATCGGTGGGTTCAGGAGGTTCATACGGAACGCCGTGCTGGATCCCAACTGCCTCGTATCACTAGCAGTCGAGATGACAGACATCTTATCCGCATGGCTGTAACGGACCCTGCAGCCACGTCTCGATTCCCGAGCCAACAGATGGGGAAGTTTGCAAGGCAGCAACCATATGCACGAACAGTTCGACAACGTTTGCAGCAGCATGGACTATCAGCTCGGAGACAATGGCTGCGGTTACCCTTGACGCTGCATCACAGACAGGAGCGCCTGCGATGGTGTACTCAACGACAGATCAGGGTGCACGAATGACAAAACGTCATTTTTTCGCATATATCCAGCATCATGATGGTTACATCCGTGCTTGGCGACATCGCGGTGAACGCACATTGGAAGCGTGTATTCGTCATCGCCATACTGGCGTATCACCCGGCGTGATGGTATGGGGTGCCATTGGTTACACGTCTCGGTCACCTCTTGTTCGCATTGACTGCACTTTGAATCATGGACGTTACATTTCAGACGTGTTACGACCCGTGGCTCTACCCTTCATTCGATCCCTGCGAAACCCTACATTTCTGCAGGATAATGCTCAACCGCATGTTGCAGGTCCTGTACTGGCGTTTCTGGATACAGAAAATGTTCAACTGCTGCCCTGGCCAGCACATTCTCCAGATCTCTCACCAATTGAAAACGTCTGGTCAATGGTGGCCTAGCAACTGTCTCGTCACAATACGCCAGTCACTACTCTTGATGAACTGTGGTATCGTGTTGAAGCTGCATGGGCAGCTGTACCTGTACAAGCTCTTTTTGACTCAATGCCTATGCGTATCAAGGCCGTTATTACGGCCAGAAGTGGTTGTTCTGCGTACTGATTTCTCAGGATCTATGCACCCAAATTGCGTGAAAATGCAGTCACATGTCAGTTCTAGTATAAATTACTTGTCCAATGAATACCCGTTTATCATCTGTATTTCTTCTTGGTGTAGCAATTTTAATGGCCAGTAGTGTATCATTTGAAACGGCGTCCAAGCAGAGAACTGTCACTGTGTTTCTTTTGGCTGAAAACCAGCGCATCGCAGATATTCACGGGCGCATACAGAATTTCTGTGCAGAACTGGCATTGAACAAAAGCATGGTGAGTCGTTGGGCGTGGCGTGTGTTATTAACGCAACGATGTCGCGCAAATCTACCCGATGTCCCGCGTGCCATCCGGCCGCACACAGCTGTGACTCAATGCAGTGTTGGAACGTGGGGACACTCTCATTCGAGGTAATCGGCGGATCACTACGAAAGACCTCGCTGGTCAGCTGGAGGTCTCTGTTGGCAGTGCTGACACACTCGTCCACGAGCTACGGTAATGAAAAGTGTGTGCCCGCTGGCTACGTCGCCGTCCAACCGAAGACCATAAACATCTGCATCTATATGGTCACTCTGCAGTCTGCAGGTCGCACTAAGTGCCTGGCAGAGGGTTCATCGAACCATTATTCTACTACTTCTCTACCATTCCACTCTCGAATGGCGCATGGGAAAAAGGAACACCCAAATCTTTCCGTTCGAGCTCTGATTTCTCTTGTTTTAGTATGATGATCATTTCTCCGTACGTAGGAAACTGCATCTTAAAAAGTTATAAACATTAAAGTAAAGTACGAGTGGATCTCAAAAAGTAGATTACTCACTATTATGGCACGTCAAATAACTTTCACTGCATGCTGTTCTATATTTCGGGGTGGCACGTATTCATGGCAGTATTTTCGAAATTAGTCGCCACGGTTCTGCAAGCAACGGTCGGAAAATTCTATCAATCGCTCAGTTCCCATGTGATAGAAAGCCGTTCCTCGTTCACGGAGCCACTCGACAATCATGGCGTGATTGTCCTCGTCATTGGAAAACCTGTTTTCCCCGGATGTTCTTTCACCTTACAGAAAACACAGAATCACGTGGAGCAAAATGTGGGGCAAGGCCGGGCCAAACATATTATTTGAACATTTCGTGAAGTTACGTAATCTCTGGTTTAGTGGAGAGGAGACATCTATCAAGTTCGTAGAAGGGTTCGTGACAAACGTGTTCAAAAAGGAAAGCAAGGATGATCGCGCAAATTTTCGAGATGTCCATTCCTCAGTTCTATATCGAGACTGTATGGTAAGATTTTTAAAACTAGAACTGAGACACAAATTGAGGAAGTAGAAGAAGAGTGGCGTCTGAACAGTTAAGTCTTGTATTGATGT
The DNA here is from genome assembly GCF_023864345.2 of Schistocerca serialis cubense. Classification (NCBI taxonomy): domain Eukaryota; kingdom Metazoa; phylum Arthropoda; class Insecta; order Orthoptera; family Acrididae; genus Schistocerca; species Schistocerca serialis. Next base: position 55,874,946 of record NC_064649.1, on the reverse strand, counting down.
ATGAAGCTATGGATAACCGACCAGTTCATAAATATTATGTACAAGCCGTTACAAAACTAAATTCAGATAACACTTGTGTTAACGATGGGGAGTTACTATCACAGAAATGTAACGTTAGCAAAGACCTGAGCCAAGGATGCTGCTTAGCACCTACCCTGTTTCGAAAGCTTGTGAACGTAGCAATGAAAAATTGGAATAACAAATTCAAGAACATGCGGATTAGGGCACGTGAAGAAACTCTGTCCTCTCTAAATTTCGATGAGGAAGAAGAGTATTTATATTACACAAAGATGTACTGCCCAGCGTTCCCGGGATGTTTAACATCTCACAGACAAAGTGATTGGCCACGTGCCTCGTTGATACAGCGAATAGAAGCTGCATGGAAAACCGCAAAAACCTTAAATCGAAGGACGTATGTGAATCACAGGGTGTGAACTGAATGCTTCGAATGCATACGTCTTCACCAGTAGCGTTCATAAAAATCAGGTTCTACACCTCCTGTTATGAGTTTTGCAAATATACACCAGTTTCAAACCAGAAGTTTAGTAATAACAGTTACATCATAGGTAGGCTTTGATTCCTTTTTAAATTACAAATTAAAGTAATATACCTCTAATACATAATGCATCTGAAATCTGTCTGTTATACACGTATTTCAATCATTTCAGTACACTTAATTTTCTACAATATATATTTTCATTCTAAAATTATGTGCATGTGCTTAATGATTTAACATTTCACACATTTATTACAGCTTTACAGTTTTACGGTCAGTTTGGAAACCCCAAATTTCTTAAAAAGATATACCGCTATAGTTACTTTATACTAAAAAGTATATAGCCTATGTATGTTCAAATGCGCATTACGGTATCGTGTAATTTCCCTTTATGTATTACATAATAGATGTTCAGAATGTTCAAAAGTGTGTGATATCTTGTGGGACTTAACCGCTAAGGTCATCAGTCCCTAAGCTGACTCACTATTTAACCTAAATTATCGTAAGGTCAAACACACACACCCATGCCCGATGGAGGACTCGAACCTCCGCCGGGACCAGCCGCACAGTCCATGACTGCAGCGCCTGAGACCGCTCAGCTAATCCCGCGCGGCACGTAATAGATGTTTCTAATCAGATTACGAAAACATGTAGACAGTAATCTAACACTTATCTTGAAGGTAAAGTTCATCAAAATAGGAATAAAATTAGATTTCATATTAAAAATTTATTTTCTTATCCCACTGCTTATATTCTTCTTTAAGCCTTGAAGTATTTGAGTAGTGGGACGTGAAAATGAAAATCACAAAACTCAGAACTTAGTTGTCGAACGTACAGGAAGTGATATTGTTACGGATGATAAATCTACAGGAATATGCAGATGATCAAATAAATGCCGGGCCGTGTGGCCGAGCGGTTCTAGGCACTGGTCTGGAGCCGCGCGACCGCTACGGTCATAGGTTCGAATCCTGCCTCGGGCATGGATGTGTGTGATGTCCTTAGGTTACTTAGGTTTAAATAGTTCTAGGGGACTGATGACCTCAGAGCCATTTGAATCATTTGATCAAATAAATATGTTTGGACAATCACTTCGGACAAGGGTGGAAGCATTGAGGAAATAAAGCACAACAAGAAAAGGAAAGATGATAATTAAGCACCAAGACTCTATTATTCGGAATAAAATACGTTAAAAATTTGAAAAGTAGTGTATACATAACTATAGTTGACAGCATAACTATGTATGGTGCTGAACTGTGAAAAATCTCCAGCGAACATGAGACGAAATTAATCGGAATGGAAATGGAGTTTTTGAGAATTTGTAACATAACAGGAAGAGAGAAAATAAGAAATGAAGTACTGTGCGAACAGATGCGGGTTAGCAAAGATATTGCAGACGCAATTGAAAACAAACGCCTGACGTGGTATGCACGTCTTAGAAGCATTCCAGAGGACAAACGCCCTTCTAAAAATTCGAACTGGTGACCTCCAGGATACAGTGAAAGAGGGAGATTCTGGATCCATTGAAATGATGGAGTGAGGCGTACTTGAATGTTAGAGTAGTGAAGAGAACTCGCAGAATGAACAAGATAGAACTGAAGGCAATGGATGTACGTACTACTCTGATACGAAGTCTTTGACAGTCCACATCAAATCATTGATATAACCGACGGTCAGAACAAAACAATGTAGGTAGGAATGGATTCCATGAGCTTCCGGAATTGCAGCTGAATGACAAACACATTGCAGCTGATAACCAGTCAGCCAGTTTCTGGGGAGTGTTTTACAATGGAGGCTGCTAATGCACGTTCAACCGTGAATTTACTTTCAAAATCTATTCATAAAGAGTTTACTTTATTTACTAGTGATTCATAAAGAACATTAACACATTTCATCACACTATGTGAACGTGGAAGTAGTTTCCAGGGAGTAACTGATGGAAACAAATGAAATTTCATCAAGAACATTAACACATTTAATCACACTATGCGAACGAGGAAGTAGTTGCCAGAGAGTAACTGATGCAAACAAATGAAATTTCCTCAAATGGAAATTTTATTCCTAAAACCCTTTCTTTAAAAACAGATTTAAAATTACAATCAGAAAGCACCCTCTAAATATCAAGTTACAATTATTCAGAGGCAGAAGTAACAATTTTTTTATTATGACAGTAGGAGCCTTCGGGCTGAGAACCATGCCGCTCCCTTTCAACACGGCCGTAGTCACGACCGCTCACAACTACTTCTGAAAGACTACAGTGGTGCAAATCTGCAACACACCAGATTACTTTAAACTAAAAATTGTAACAACTCACACAAACACATAAACTATGCATCCTGTAGGAAGGATGGAAAAGGTACAAAACACTCACTTTAAAATTTATTTGCCGCCGAATGTGCAACTTGTTTTTAAAAGAACTCTTACTGTGGAAGAGTGGCAACTTTATATACTAAAATGACCATTTAAATAAAATCCATGAAATGCAGTTTACATAAAATGTACCAATATGCCGTACATTAAACATATACCACCTCGCAAGATGATAGGCAAGATTAAAACATATTTCAGGATTTCGGCCTTTAGACCTTAAGCAGTAAATTCGTTAACACCGAATCCGACAAACATGACAGATGCAGCTATTAACGTACGGCAGACCGACAGACAGACAGACACTAAATGCCTAACAAATACGGACGAGAGACAAACGAGTAAGCTCGGGATGGGAGACTGACCAAGAAAACAAGTAGAATTTAACAACTAACTGAAACAACATATCACGAATTACTTCTAACAAACTGCGATTTATGGCGAAGACCTGGCGCTGCACCCCGAAAACGCTCTCCCGACCCGTCTGCTGACAGCCGCTTCAACGGACGCAGGAAGGCGCGCCGATCTCCCGTCTCACGGCGTCGCAGCTCGCACCGGCCAGACCGACGTCGTGGGTTGACTCCTGTTGCTCTCGTGTTGGCCGCGAGGCCACTACGCCTCTCTCTATACAGCGTGGCCCACTGGACTGACGTGGAGACCTCACATGCGCCGACGCTCAAGACGGACAAGTCATCTTGTGTCTCAGTGCCCGACTGACCAACCGATCGATCCAACCGCCAATGACCGTTGCCTGAACAAACTCGAGCAGACTGGCGGCCTAACACATACTAACACTCCGGACGACAGACAGACACTGACTGCCCCACACTGAGCCGGCTGACCAACTGACGAGACTCACCGAGAGTGACAGACTGACTGACTGACCAACTGCCTTCAACTGACTTCACACTACGCGCTGCGGCGCGCTGTTCAAGACAGCAATTTTTACCACGGCTCACATGTCACCATGTTTGCACCACAAATTAGCGCGGAGTTACATGGGCATTAACGCTTTCTGTCGAGATTGGCACCATCTTTGAACAATGGCTCCATCTGAGGTGCGCAGATGCATGCGTAATGGTGACATTGCATGCATTCCTGCTGTCGACTTGTTGGCCTGTAGAATTAAAACTGTCGCAGAGACAATATGTATATCTTACCTTCCTGAAGATACTATAGAATCCACTGTGTTGAAAGCTGCCATCACGATTAATAATATCTTCTGTCAAACGTATTCGTACAGGTTTCTTAGTAACTGGCCACCCTCCTTCTCTTGACAGACACAGCAGCAGCAGCGCCTCGCCGCCGCGCAAGCAGCCGCGGCCGTGCCGCCTGCAGGAGACGGCCTTCTGCACGCCGCCCCCGCCGCCACTGCCGCCCCCGCCGCCCCCGGCCGCCTCCGCCGGCGCGTCCGTCTCCTATGGCGCCGCAACGACAGCCGCCGCTGCCCCTCAAGCGACGCCCGAGCCGAGCCGGCGCGCTCGCCCCCGCGGCTACTCCAACTACAACTACAATTACAACTACACCTACAGCTACGACGACAGCTCCCCAGCAGCCAATGGCGCCGCCTGCTGCGCCGCCCCCAGCCCCGCACACTCGTGAGTACCGTTCAGCTTTGCTTTTATAGCCTAAGAACCGTTGTCTGCTACAACTTTTGGCCGGGAGACTTTTGGTCGGGCGACTTTTGCTCGGGCGACTTTTGGTCGGGCGACTTTTGCTCGGGCGACTTTTGGTCGGGCGACTTTTGGTCGGGCGACTTTTGGTCGGGCGACTTTTGGTCGGGCGACTTTGGGTCGGGCGACTTTGGGTCGGGCGACTTTGGGTCGGGCGACTTTGGGTCGGGCGACTTTGGGTCGGGCGACTTTTGGTTGGGCGAAGTTTAAACAGAGCAACTTTCAGTCTAATACCTTTTGCTCCCCATCATTCAAACAACTTCCAGTGTAGTAACTTTCAGTTGAATCACTCTAAGGTCGATGAAATTTAGGTCGGTGAACTTTAATACGAGCATCTGTTGGTCGAATAATTGTCACTAGAGCAACTTTCGAGCAAAGAACTTTCAATCGAACATGTTTCGGTTGTTGGATGTGAGGTCCGCCAGTTATGCAAAACACCATTTTTTCTCAGTACCCAAACATGTTTCGGCACCACTATGCCATCATCAGTGGGTTTGCGTTTTTATTTATTCTGCAGTGTGAACATTTTTGTTAAGTGATTAAAAAATTATGTGAATCTTTAGTTCAAACGACAGATCATTTCTTTTTGTAAATACCTTTAGATTTCCTGTGCGTGAATTTTCTCGATCACTTGTGTGTTAATTAATACACGTAGCTTGTCTTCTGCAACCAAACGATGCTGATGAGAAAGTTTTTTGCTGGGAGTTCACGTATCTTCTAGAACGTATTTCAGTTTATCGCGATGTTTTCGCGCCTATATTCGTTTTTACTTACGTTTTCGTGTAGCAAGCTCTTCCATTCTCCGCATCATGCTGAGGTGTTGTGATGCACACGTAACTATAACAAGTATTTTCCACAAATAACGTAGTAAAGACACTTTCCTCTTCACCAAAACACCAAACCACAATCACACTGCGTTTCGGTCTGAGGCGCTGCAGTCATGGACTGTGCGGCTGGTCCCGGTGGAGGTTCGAGTCCTCCCTCGGGCATAGGTGTGTGTGTGTGTTTGTCCTTAGGATAATTTAGGTTAAGTAGTGTGTAAGCTTAGGGACTGATGTCCTTAGCAGTTAAGTCCCATAAGATTTCACACACATTTGTACATTTGACTGAAGAGAATCGTTCAACGTGACAGTAGTCCAATCCTTCCGCAAATTACTGCAGTTTTCAGTGTTGGGCCACTAACAAGTGTCAGCGTCAGAACCATTCAACGAAACAGCATCGATATGGGCTTCAGAGCCGAAGGCCCACTCGTGTAGCCTTGATGACCGCACAATACGAAGCTTTACGCCTCACCAGGTCCCGTCGACACCGACATTGGACCGTTCATGACTGCAAACATATTGCCAGGTCGGACGACTCTCGTTTCAAATTGTGTCGAGCGGATGGACGAATCCGTGGACCCTGCATGTCAGCAAGGAACTGTTCAAGCTGGTGAAGGCTCTGTAACAGTGTGGGTCGTGTGCAGTTGGTGTGATATGGAACCCCTGATACGTCTAGATACGATTCTGGATTCTGACAGGTGACACGTACGTAAGCATCCCGTCTGATCACCTGCATCCATTCTTGTCCTTTGATCATTACGACGAACGGTTATTTTCAGCAGGACAATGCGACACCCCGCATTTTCATAATTGCTATAGAGTGGCTCCAGGAACACTCTTCTGGGTTTAGACGTTTCCGCTGGCCACCATACTCCCCAGACAGGAACATTATTGAGCGTATCTGGGATGCCTTTCAACGTGCTGTTCAGAAGATATTTCCAGCCCGTCTTACTCTTACGGGTTTATAGCCAGCCCTGCAGGATTCATAATGTCAATTCCCTCCAGAACTACTTCAGACATTAGAGGAGACCATGCCACTTCGTGTTGCGGAACTTCTGCATCCTTGCGGGGACCCTACACGATATTAGGCAGGTGAACCAGTTTCTTTGGCTCTTCGGTATAGATAACAGTATCATCCGCAAAATATCTTTAATATTGTCCGCAAGGTCATTAACGTACAGCATGAACAACCAACGTCCCAACACCTTCCCCGGGACAAACTAGAAGATACTTCTACATCTATGAGATTCTATCCAAGTTAACTTGCTATGTTCTTCCTGCCAAAAAATCCTCAATCCAGTCACGAATTTCCCTTGATACCCATTAGGATCGTACTTTTGGTGACAGAGGTAGGTGTCGTGCTGAGTCAAAAGCTTTACTGAAATCGAGAAATACTGCGTCCACAAGTGCGAGTTGGGTTTCGCACGACTGCTGTTTTCGGAATGCACGCAGGTTGGCATGGAGTAGTTCATTCCCCTCCACGTAACTAATCAACTCTGCGCTCACAATAACGTTTAAAGATTCTGCAACAAATTGATCTTGAGAATATTGGACGGTGCTTTTTAGATGGCTCCTGATAGCCTTTTAGGTAGCGGCTTTGACTTGTACTTTCTTGCAACTATTGGAGCACAGTTTTGTTTGTTCGAGAGGGTCTGCTTAAAAGAGTCTGAAAGTTTGCCAGAGCATAGTCTATTTTCTTGGTAAATTCAGCTATTCTTCAAAGGCAGCTAACCACACATTACAGTGTGTGACTCTAAAGCGCCAGAGAACTGATGGGTGTGGTCGCTACATGGTGTTGACGAAGACGAGAAAAACAGTCTGCAAAGAAATCTTTGTTACTGGACGGGGAAAAATGATATGCAGTTTCCTGCAGTTTCACGGTAACTCATCAGTAGGTCTGCAATAAGAAAGAACAAAAGACGTCAACGCCTGCAAACTGATTGCTAGCATCAGCTTAAAATAGAGTGCATAAACAGGGAGTCGGTAACAGGCTGACAACATGCGGCTTCTCTGTGGCGCATTTCCAAGCGTGAGCGGCAGAACACAGAGTACTTCGGCTTTCTTCAGCATGCTGGGAAACGTGAAATAATGCGTTGGGGGCTTCGCCTTCTACGTCACATTCCGAATGGAGCGTTTGTAGTACTGGGAAATACCTTTGCGAAGATGTAAAATGTCGAAGTTTGTAATTTGAATAAACACAGTAGCATGTAAAAGAGCTTGCTTTTTTCATACCCGACTTATTGTAGCAGAAGGTACAAGTTTAGAAAGTATCTCTCACGCGGAATTCAGATTGCCCTACTTCTCACATGGTATCTGTAGTGTTTCTAGAGGAGGCCGAAATGCACGCGTTTAATTACACGCTGACTGGCGTGAGGTCTGGAACAGGACAATGTCTTGAGAATTTCAAATAAAGTACGTAGATGATGTAATACTTAACTTTAATCCATAATTGGCGTACATCGCTCTTGATGATACAAAAGTATAATAAGCTCAATATAACTGGTAATGGCGCCTTGCTAGGTCGTAGCAAATGACGTAGCTGAAGGCTATGCTAACTATCGTCTCGGCAAATGAGAGCGTATTTGTCAGTGTAGCATCGCTAGCAAAGTCGGCTGTACAACTGGGGCGAGTGCTAGTACGTCTCTCTAGACCTGCCGTGTGGTGGCGCTCGGTCTGCTATCACTGACAGTGGCGACACGCGGGTCCGGCGTATACTAATGGACCGCGGCCGATTTAAAGGCTACCACGTAGCAAGTGTGGTGTCTGGCGGTGACACCACAGTATCCTATGAACCATGGGTGGAGGACAACAGGCATATACCATAGTCTTATATTTCTGGAAAGTGTTTGATACAGTGCCGCACTGCCCCGCTGTACACTATTAACGATGGTCCGATCATATGGAATACGTTTTCAGATACTGCCTCGAGGACGTTTTTAAAGGAAAGAAGGAAAATAAGAAAGACGCATCCAATATGTTGTCTTGGACGGCTAATGTTCATCAGAGATAAGGGTATCATGAGGAGTGCCCCAGGGAAGTGTGACAGGACCGTTCTTATTTCATAAATGTTGTCCTGTTTCCAAACGAAACTATGGGTTCCGCTACGTCTTTATATAATAACTACCTTAGCACTCGCCTATTCGCTCGTGTAGACTTTACGGCCTGTAGAGTATTTTATTTATTTATTTAGTCGAATTATTAAGTTGTTCACAAACTGCAACATCATCTAAGCTAATGAAGGACGCATAAAAGCATGGTCTTTTTATGCTGTACTTTCGACCAAAAAGCGATTCTGGTGCTTCGAGTCCATAGCTTTTGTTAATAATGCCTTTTGGACTCTTGTGGACATAGTTCCACAGCAACTTTCATCCCCTAACAAATATTGCTGTCCACTTTTCAAGAATGTAGCTTCAAAACTTTTTTAATGTAACGAAATATTCTCTTATAATTTTTCATCCTTAGGTGTTGAATTTCCAAAACAGTCAAACACCTATTTTTTCAGTTCTAAGTGAAAAGCTGAATTAACATTTTCATACATTTAGCTTTAAAATGCTTTCATAATAAAATATTTTCATAAAAAAACCTCATCCCCTGTTCCACTCGCTCAGGGGTTCAGTTTCCCAGAACTTCTAAAACGCGTATTTTTTATTTGTAACCAATAAGTTAAATACCAATGTTGACAGATGCAGCTTTAAAAATACTTTACAGGCTCTTTAATAACTGTATTTTCAAAAAAATCTTTCACCTGCTATTTCACCCGTAGGGTTCAATTTCCAAAAATGCTGAAACATATATTTCTTTATTTCTGACAAATACCACAAACCAATTTTCGTAGGTCTAGCATGAAACGGAAGCAGTGGTTGGGAAGGGAGTGAGACAGGGTTGTAGCCTATCCCCGATGTTATTCAGTCTGTATAATGAGCAAGCAGTAAAAGAAACAAAAGAAAAATTTGGAGTATGAATTAAAATCCATGGAGAAGAAATGAAAATTTTGGGGTTGCCGATGACATTTTAACTCTGTCAGAGACAGAGAAAGACCCGGAAGAGCAGTTGAACGGAATGGACAGTGTCTTGAAAGGAGGATATAAGATGAACATCAACAAAAGCAGAACGAGGATAATGGACGTAGTAGATGAGTTTTGATACTTGGGGAGCAGAATAACTGATGACGGTCGAAAAAGATATGATATAAAATGTAGACTAGCAATGGCAAGGAAAGCGTATCTGAAGAAGAGAAATTTGTTGACATCGAGTGTAGATTTGTAAGGAAGTCTTTTCTGAAAGTATTTGTATGGAGTGTAGCCATGTATGGAAGTGAATTGTGGACGATAAATAGTTTAGACAAGAAAGAACTAGAAGATGAAGAGGAATTTGTGGCACAACTTGACTAGACGAAGGGATGGGATGGTAGGACATGTTCTGAGGCTTATTTAGTATTGGATGGCAGCGTGAAGGGTAAAATTCGTAAAGGAAGACCAAGAGATGAAGACATTAAGCAGATTCAGAAGGATGTAGGAAGCAGCAGTTACTTGGAGAGGAAGAAGCTTGCACAGGATAAAGTACCATGGAGAGCTGTATCAAACCATTCTTTGGACTGAAGACCACAACAAGAACAGCTTCAAAAATCCTTAATAGCTAAATTTTTCAAACAAACGGTTCATCCCTTGTTTCAACCCCTTAGGGTTGGAATTTCGAAAAACTCCTTCTTAAACTACGCCTACAGTATAAGATCCACATCTTCGCCGAATTTCAAGTTTATAACACGAATGATTTGGGATGAGCGATGATGAGTGAGTTAGTTAGTTAGATAATCAGTCAGTCAGTCAGTCAGTCAGGACATTGCCTCATATATATACAGAAATTTATTATGTCCAAGATCGCTTGAACAGTACAACGTTGACATTATCGAATTGAGCATTTGCCTGACATCTTCAGATGTGATTAATTCTCTAACAGGAGCGTCATTATGTGTAAGAATTTCAATTAACCATTCCGAACATCACGAAATATTGTAAAATGTCTATGAGTACATCATATCCTCACAAACTAAAAATGTTAATATGTGATGATGTGATGTATTTACGTATATGAAAGAGTTACCCCTACGTTTAGTATGCCCATGGTTTTCGTTCTACAGCTTCCGCTGAGGGATACAAATTACTTCAGTTAAAAGTAAGTGGAGTACAAGTAAGTAAGTTTGTTGTAGGAGTACGATGTCGTTGGCTTTATATCGTATGCAACTACAATAATGGTAGATTCCAAATATTTAAGGGAAATAGCAACATAACTATATCCCTAAATACTGTCGGCTTACACATTATAGGTTCGCTATGTTATTATTTCCCTCAAGGAATCAGAACCTACATTTATTGTGGTTTCATATGATATTAAGCAGGCGATATCCCACTGGTACAAATTTACTTCGTCGTAACCCTTGCATCCCTCAGTGCTACAAGAAAAATTGAATCATTGTGGATAGTAAAGTTAAATGCCGCTATTTCACACAGACGTAAATGTACAAATATAACACATTTCTCATTTTCATTATATTACTGTGAACGCAAGTGTTCTTCGAATACATAATGTGCTGTTGCATAGAACTTTTAGAACGACAGATCCCAATTACTATCACATACGATCGTAATAACATATGATACATAGTACGTATAATAATAAAGATACGAGGGCGTGTTGAAAAGTAGTAACTTCGAAATGCTTTATCTGAAAACTCTGGAACCTTTTTAAAGAAAAGAAACTTTGTGAACATTTTACATCTTTATTCTTCACGTCTATATGTTTATTTCTCAACGCAGACGCCCTGGCGACGAACACATTTCTCCCAACGGTAGACAAGATAGTTGATACTGCCACTGTACAATGTTTTGATTTTGTTGACCGAGCCACAACCACACCTCTGCTTGCACCGCTTCTTGACTGTCGGAATGAAGGCCTCAAAACGCAAAAGTAGTTGTTGACAGATCTCCAGTCTCCTCTGTTTTCATGTCAGGAGTGAGCATTCGAGATACGCACCCAAATTGTTTTCTGTACCGCAGTCCTGCAATGACGGTCTGTACGCGCGCTCCTGATATGGCACACTTCTCTGAGAGCTGTGTGTATCATCCGACGATTTTATCTGACGATTTAGTCGACCAGATTCCGACGCGTCTCGTCGGATGCCGTACGGGATCATGCACTCCTACCTCTGCCATGCCGGCCGCGGTGGTCTAGTGGTTCTAGGCGCGCAGTCCGGAACCGCGGGACTGCTACGGTCGCAGGTTGGAATCCTGCCTCGGGCATGGATGTGTGTGATGTCCTTAGGTTAGTTAGGTTTAAGTAGTTCTAAGTTCTAGGGGACTGATGACCACAGAAGTTAAGTCCCATAGTGCTCAGAGCCATTTGAACCATTTTGAACCTCTGCCACACACGATGAGGTTAGCACCACGGTTTCCTCCAGTAAGAGCACGAACAACTCATCCCCGCACATTACTGATGTCGATACAACCATCACCATACATTCTTTATGGATTTCAGTTGAAGGCACTCGATTACAGAGAACTGTTCCTCACACACCCACATAATTACCATACGTTGACTGACTGTCCCGTCTGTGTTTGGCAGAATATTTTGTCCATTAGGCATGAAACACACACAACAGCGGTGTAACATTCTACAATATTTATTATTTGTTGCTCGAATCGGTTTTCCATTGTTACTCCCTCCTCGGGTAGAAAGATATGTCGGTGGTGCAGTGAAATATTGCTGGATCAAAGATTTTAAACTAGTGCGTGTGCAGAGTATATCCATTTCCAGAGACAAAAGTTGTTAATGTTAGATTACAAAGTAAACAAGCGAGATTATATCAGTGTAAATGCGATGTAGAATTATTTAACTAAGAAGGGGACCATCAGGAGTGTAAATAAATGATACTGATGGGTCTCGGATATGTTGTAGAGGGACATGCCCTGAGTATGAATCTGTCCGCTTTTTTAGCGACGGGCCTTGGTTTTCGAGAAAATTCATTTTGAAATTGACTGCGCGCCGTAATACGCGTAACGATAGCCGTGTTCCAACCAAGTGAGCGTGGCACAGTGGTTGAGGTCTACAGCTATAACGCTAGAGGTACCGTGTTCGGGTCCATTCCGTGTTTTTGCTTTTTTTTGAAGTCAGGAAAGTCCAACATTTTTCCACTTTACTTTAAGAGAATATCAAGAAACAGTTTAAATTGTGTGAAATTATTAAGAAATTTAAATTGTGTAGGCTCAGTCGTACAGAAAGCAGACTGCCCTAGCAGACATCCCGTGCGAACTCTGTGTACACTGCTGGTCACCGCCTTTTATTGGCTACGGCGATACAATTTCGTAATATACAGAGTTCTCACGGACAGTGCTCTGTCTGTAATGAATATGTATCGCCATGGTCAAACAAAAGGCGGTGCCCTAGCTCCTAAACCGCTAGTTTGCACTTGTCTTCAACGTGCGTTGCTCGCAACGATTTGTTATTACCGTGCGTATTCGAAGAATACATTGAAATGGACGACCTAAGTGTGTCTACAGAAGTGCAGCCAGAAGACGATACATCAGAGGTAGAGGAGTTGAATTAACAGTCGAAAGGCGCAATCAAAAACGCCATAACGTACGCCGAAAAGTTGCCAGCACGACCTCTGCTAATTCAATTACAATTGGCAGTGAGATATGTATCGCAGTGCAAGACCTGTTGGCAGAGAGACGGATCATCGATGGTGATGAATTAATAAACATCAACGAAGATGACGAGGTGCACGAATATGAGGAGGTAAGTTTCCGTTTTGTGTGGATGTTCTCTTTCTTGCGGACGAATCGACATAATATGAAGCTATTTACTTTGCGGCATACGAGAGTAGAGGGATATGGCGATTTCATCGACGACAATTTCGCCCATGATCGACGAAATTATGTGCCTGTATCCTGCAAAGAAAGGGTAGCCGCTCTTGCAGTAGCTCATCCGTAATGGAGCCCAAAGAGTTTGAAGACCCACGGCGTCTCTCGATTAAAACCTAAATCAATGCTGTATCAATGGAAAGAGGATATGAAACGAGGTGGAACTCGTCGTGATAAATGTAACACTATCGATAGTGAGACGTAAGAACGGTTCGTCGAAGCGAGACAGAATTTGGAATAGGTAAATCATATCAAAATATATGTCAAATACATTGTAAGAAAGAGACCGGGTTGTTCTTCCGCGCGCAGTAATGTTGATTCCGTACGTCTTTTTATGTATGCAGGGAAAATTTGGTCATGATGCTCAGAAAAAGCCGGCCACAGTGGCCGAGCGGTTCTAGGCGTTACAGCTTGGAACCGCGCGACCGCTACGGTCGCAGGTTCGAATCCTGCCTCGAGCATGGATGTGTGTGATGTCCTTAGGTTAGTTAGGTTTAAGTAGTTCTAAGTTCTAGGAGACTGATGACCTCAGATGTTAAGTCCCATAGTGCTCAGTAGTGCTCAGAGCCATTCGAACCATTTGTTCAGAAAAACAGTCGATGAATTAATCCTCAAATTTAAAGACGTAATTGTGTCCTGCCCGAAATCAGAAAAGTTCACAAAACTGGTGTAAGAAGACTTTGTAAAAGGCTGTGATTCTTCCGTACGTGGAACAGGAGAAATTTCATTGATACGTAGGGAGAGCAGACTGATCTGACCGTATACGATCGCATCTTCGTGGATGAGAAGAAAGCGTGCACCTGCACAGTAAAAGGTATCCCATCAAGGTGTACTCCACTTTGCCAGCATTGGGACGTACATTATTCCCGGTGGGTTAAAATTTTCACGAAGAAAATTCTGAATGGTCCCGATTGGATGAAGACAACAGAGCATTCGCCTTCGGGTATGATTCCATAAAACTACACTCCTTAATTGTGCATCAATTCAGGGCAACTCATTTTTCGAAAATAATTAAACATGCATCGTTCGCATCGAAGTTAACGGATGAAAGAGAAACCTATTTGAATGCAAATGAACAACGTTTTCCGGTATCGCTCTGAAAAACTCCGTGCGCCTGCAAGACAGCAGCTTTAATGAAATATGATTGATGCTCTATAACTGTGAGTTTCGGTTGCTTTTACGACAGAAATCATCCCTATTTCTGTTGTGGCATAACAAGAGATGCTGGCGATAGCGAGCAAGATTTTGTAATAATGACGTGAAAATTAAATTACTACTGCAAAATTGAATATTTTTTAATAATTTCACACAATGTACACTGTTTGTTGATATTCTGTAAAAACGGAAAAATGTCGGACTATTCTGACTAAAAGAAAAAGCAAAAACACAGGCAATGCAGATGATAAACGGGTATTCATGGGACAAATATATTATACTAGAACTGACATGTGATTACATTTTCACGCAGTTCGGGTGCATAGATCCAGAGAAATCAGTACCCAGAACAACCACCTCTGGCCGTAATAACGGCCTTGATACGCCTGGGAATTGAGTCAAACAGAGCTTGAATGGCGTGTGCAGGTACAGCTGCCCATGCAGCTTCAGCACAGTTGATCAAGAGTAGTGACTGGCATATTGTGACGAGCGAGTTGCTCGGCCACCATTTACCAGACATTTTCAATTGGTGAGACATTGGAGAATGTTCTGACCAGGGCAGCAGTCCACCATTTTCTGTATCCAGAAAGGCCCGTACAGGACCTATAACATGCGGCCGTGCATTATCCTGCTGAAATGCAGGGTTTCGCAGGGATCGAATGAAGGGTAGAGCCACGGGTCGTAACACATCTGAAATGTAACGTCCACTGTTCAAAGTGTCATCAGTGTGAACAAGAGGTGACCGAGACGTATAACCAATGGCACCTCATACAATCACGACGGGTGATACGCCAATATGGCTATGACGAATACAGGCTTCCAATGTGCGTTCACCACGATGTCGCCAAACACGGATGAGACCATCATGATGCTGTAAACAGAACCTGGATTCATCCGAAAAAATGTATTGCCATTTGTGCACCCAGGTTCGTCGTTGAGTACACCATCGCAGGCTCTCCTGTATGTGATGCAGCGTCAAGGGTAACCGCAGCCACGGTCTCCGAGCTGATAGTTCATGCTGGTGCAAACGTCGTCGAACTGTTCGTGCAGGTGGTTGTTGTCTTGCAAACGTCCCCATCTGTTGACTCAGGGATCGAGACGTGGCTGCACGATCCGTTACAGCCATGCGGATAAGATGCCTGTCATCTCGACTGCTAGTGATACGAGGCCATTGGGATCCAGCACGGTGTTCCGTTTTACCCTCCTGAACCCAGCGATTCCATATTCTGCTAACGGTCATTGGATCTCGACCTACGCGAGCAGCAATGTCGTGATACGATAAACCGCAATCGCGATAGGCTACAATCCGACCTTTATCAAAGTCGGAAACGTGATGGTACGCATTTCTCCTCCTTACACGAGGCATCACAATAACGTATCACCAGGCAACGCCGGTCAACTGCTGTTTGTGTATGAGAAATCGGTTGGAAACTTTCCTCATGTCAGCACGTGGTAGGTGTCGCCACCGGCGCCAACCTTGTGTGAATGCTCTGAAAAGCTAATCATTTGCATAACACAGCATCTTCTTCGTGTTGGTTGAATTTCGCATCTGTAACACGTCATCTTCGTGGTATAGCAATTTTAATGGCCAGTGGTGTATTATAAAGAATTTTTTATTAGAAACCCTTGGTTGTGAACCGTAACGTTTTTGAAATGTTTACGAGCTGTGGGGTACCGCCTTCGTGAAACATATTATAGAAAATTTTTTAGGAAAATAGGAATGCGGGTAAGCTACTACAAACAGCATAGTGAACGCATTATTGTGGCCAAGATAGATACGAAGCCCACACCTACTACAGTAGTACAAGTTTATATGCCAACTAGCTCTGCAGATGACGAAGAAATTGAAGAAATGTATGATGAAATAAAAGAAATTATTCAGATTGTGAAGGGAGACGAAAATTTAATAGTCATGGGTGACTGGAATTCGAGTGTAGGAAAAGGGAGAGAAGGAAACGTAGTAGGTGAATATGGGTTGGGGCTAAGAAATGAAAGAGGAAGCCGCCTCGTAGAATTTTGCACAGAGCATAACTTAACCATAGCTAACACTTGGTTCAAGAATCATGAAAGAAGTTTGTACAGGAAGAACCCTGGAGATACTAAAAGGTATCAGATAGATTATATAATGGTAAGACAGGGATTTAGGGACCAGGTTTTAAATTGTAAGACATTTCCAGGGGCAGATGTGGACTCTGACCACAATCTATTGGTTATGACCTGTAGATTAAAACTGAAGAAACTGCAAAAAGGTGGCAATTTAAGGAGATGGGACCTGGATAAACTAAAAGAACCAGAGGTTGTACAGAGATTCAGGGATAGCATAAGGGAGCAATTGACAGGAATGGGGGAAATAAATACAGTAGAAGAAGAATGGGTAGCTTTGAGGGATGAAGTAGTGAAGGCGGCAGAGGATCAAGTAGGTAAAAAGACGAGGGCTAGTAGAAATCCTTGGGTAACAGAAGAAATATTGAATTTGATTGATGCAAGGAGAAAATATAAAAATGCAGTAAGTGAAACAGACAAAAAGGAATACAAACGTCTCAAAAATGAGATCGACAGGAAGTGCAAAATGGCTAAGCAGGGATGGCTAGAGGACAAATGTAAGGATGTAGAGGCCTATCTCACTAGGGGTAAGATAGATACCGCCTACAGGAAACTTAAAGAGACCTTTGGAGAAAGGAGAAACACTTGTATGAATATCAAGAGCTCAGATGGAAACCCAGTTCTAAGCAAAGATGGGAAAGCAGAAAGGTGGAAGGAGTATATAGAGGGTCTATACAAGGGCGATGTACTTGAGGACAATATTATGGAAATGGAAGAGGATGTAGATGAAGATGAAATGGGAGATACGATACTGCGTGAAGAGTTTGACAGAGCACTGAAAGACCTGAGTCGAAACAAGGCCCCCGGAGTAGACAATATTCCATTGGAACTACTGACGGCCGTGGGAGAGCCAGTCCTGACAAAACTCTACCATCTGGTGAGCAAGATGAATGAAACAGGCGAAATACCCTCAGACTTCAAGAAGAATATAATAATTCCAATCCCAAAGAAAGCAGGTGTTGACAGATGTGAAAATTACCGAACTATCAGCTTAATAAGTCACAGCTGCAAAATACTAACACGAATTCTTTACAGACGAATGGAAAAACTAGTAGAAGCCAACCTCGGGGAAGATCAGTTTGGATTCCGTAGAAACACTGGAACACGTGAGGCAATACTAACCTTACGACTTATCTTAGAAGAAAGATTAAGGAAAGGCAAACCTACGTTTCTAGCATTTGTAGACTTAGAGAAAGCTTTTGACAATGTTGACTGGAATACTCTCTTTCAAATTCTGAAGGTGGCAGGGGTAAAATACAGGGAGCGAAAGGCTATTTACAATTTGTACAGAAACCAGATGGCAGTTATAAGAGTCGAGGGACATGAAAGGGAAGCAGTTGTTGGGAAGGGAGTAAGACAGGGTTGTAGCCTCTCCCCGATGTTGTTCAATCTGTATATTGAGCAAGCAGTAAAGGAAACAAAAGAAAAATTCGGAGTAGGTATTAAAATTCACGGAGAAGAAATAAAAACTTTGAGGTTCGCCGATGACATTGTAATTCTGTCAGAGACAGCAAAGGACTTGGAAGAGCAGTTGAATGGAATGGACAGTGTCTTGAAAGGAGGATATAAGATGAACATCAACAAAAGCAAAACAAGGATAATGGAATGTAGTCTAATTACGTCGGGTGATGTTGAGGGAATTAGATTAGGAAATGAGGCACTTAAAGTAGTAAAGGAGTTTTGCTATTTGGGGAGCAAAATAACTGATGATGGTCGAAGTAGAGAGGATATGAAATGTAGGCTGGCAATGGCAAGGAAAGCGTTTCTGAAGAAGAGAAATTTGTTAACATCCAGTATTGATTTAAGTGTCAGGAAGTCATTTCTGAAAGTATTCGTATGGAGTGTAGCCATGTATGGAAGTGAAACATGGACAATAAATAGTTTGGACAAGAAGAGAATAGAAGCTTTCGAAATGTGGTGCTACAGAAGAATGCTGAAGATTAGATGGGTAGATCACATAACTAATGAGGAAGTATTGAATAGGATTGGGGAGAAGAGAAGTTTGTGGCACAACTTGACCAGAAGAAGGGATCGGTTGGTAGGACATGTTCTGAGGCATCAAGGGATCACCAATTTAGTATTGGAGGGCAGCGTGGAGGGTAAAAATCGTAGAGGGAGACCAAGAGATGAATACACTAAGCAGATTCAGAAGGATGTAGGTTGCAGTAAGTACTGGGAGATGAAAAAGCTTGCACAGGATAGAGTAGCATGGAGAGCTGCATCAAACCAGTCTCAGGACTGAAGACCACAACAACAACAACATTATAGAAAATGTGCTGTCGTTGAAGTCGGGACGGCAACACAGTATGGACTGCAAGTCCCGCGTCAGTGACGGCTCCGCGTAGTGAGGCAGAGATGTGGGGCAGTGCGGCGGAGGCGGTTGACAAACGAGCGTGGGAGTGGCTGGCCGGTAATTAAACGTGCCACTCCCCACCCTCCACCCCCGGCATTGTCCGGCAGGGCGCCACTTGTTGGCCCCCGCCGCTGCTTTATTGCCCGGTAATTGGAGGGCCGGAGCCGAGCCAGCTGCGGCCGCCGCCGTTGGCCAAACCACTCTCCGCCACCCACTGCTGGCACCGCCGCCGCCGCCTCTCACCATTAAACAACGCACAGCTCTGTGGCGGCGGTCCGTGTCGTTTGTCCTCACGCCGCACTCTCCAAATAGCGCGTGTAGCCCTAGCGCTGCACCCTCAGAATGCGGGGACTATTCACAGGATAACCTACGATTAATAACAACTTACAGATGGATCCGCATTTTTTAAAGCACGCAAATTATTGTTTTAACACTCAAACATGTTTCACCATAGTTGTGGCATCCTCCGTGCCTTTATTATTATTTTCGTGAAGTACGTACATATACCGGGTGATCAAAATGTCAGTATAAATTTGAATACTTAATAAACCACGGTGTGGTGTGCGTACTGTAAGACCTTCAGTACACACACCATCAGATTATTTGACTTGTCGCTCTAACGAAGTAGGCGAGTGTCAGCAATGTGTCTCGTGGTCTTATCGTGGCGTGTTTATCTTCTTCTGTTAGGTCAGACGATAGAAATGCCACTTGCACGCTTAGAGTAGCAGATTGACGGTGACCAACTTTAAACAGAACTTGATTAATTTTCACACACATTAAAATAATAGCAAGCATAAAAATAACTTAACTTGGTTCTGGATGCTATTTACAATTGACAATCTGAAGTCCCTTTGGTCTTGGTACGTTAATCTTATTCTCACATATCTCTGATACTTGACAAAGCGTCTATACATTTCTCTTCATGTCTATGTACAGGAATATGGTAATCTTATTAGGCGCAGACTGAAACTTGACTACAGACTAATGCAGACTGGTACAGACAAATGAAGACTGACTAATCGGAGGTCTGTACACTCGTTATAATACCTCGAGCGTTCAGGTATCACTGCGCGAGTGTGATCCGCGAGGAGAAAAGGTTCTACGTTAGCAGGAATCTCATTGGCTGCGTTACATTTTAACAGGCGGATCGGCGGAAGCAGAATTTGGTTCGTCTCTAAGACAGCGCCATCTCGTAGTGCGGAGAGGGACGAGCGCTGCGCCTGCGCTATTGTGCTTAGCGGGGCGCGCTCTAGTGGGAAAGTTGTGTAAGCTCTGACTACGCGGAACTATGCACACAACACACGGAATAATGTAGATAGAGCGGTAAAAGTTAACACACATATTTGGAATGACATGCGGTTTTATTACAAAAAAAAAAAAACCACCCCATATTGCTAGACGCGTGAAAGATCTCTTGCGCGCGTCGTTTGGTGGTGCACTTTCGTCATGCTTGGCCTCACAGGTCCCCAGACCTCAGTCCGTGCGATTATTGGCTTTGGGGTTACCTGAAGTCGCAAGTGTATCGTGATCGACCGACATCTCTAGGGATGCTGAGAGACAACATCCGATGCCTGTGCCTCACCATAACTCCGGACATGCTTTACAGTGCTGTTCACAACATTATTGCTCGACTACAGCTATTGTTGAGGAATGGTGGTGAACATATTGAGCATTTCCTATAAAGAACATCATCTTTGCTTTGCCTTACTTTGTTATGCTAATTATTGCTATTCTGATCAGATGAAGCGCCATCTGTCGGACATTTTTTGAACGTTTGTATTTTTCTGGTTCTAATAAAACCCAATGTCATTCCAAGCATGTGCGTCAATTTGTACCTCTCTATCTACATTATTCCGTGATTTATTCAGTTTTCAAATTTATACTGACTTTTTGATCACCTGGTAGGTAATTTCTAGGCTAAGGAATGTGATACCTCAGGTGTTGTTGGCATTTAAATTATATGTGGCCTTTACCTTTGATTTTACTTTGTATGCACCCTGTGGATTCCGACCAAAAATCAGCCACAGTTCTAAATTACTACACCATGTCAGCTGCAATTACTGTATGATGGATATTAGAAAATCGCCTGCGTTGAATTTTTTGTTTATTGTCCAATTTTTAAAATGTATGCTCTGCTAGACACATCTTCTGGTAAAATTCGTAGCATATGCCCGTTTCCAACCTTACCGTAGTATTATTTTGCAACTATTCAGCTGTGATACACTTGCTTTTATGTTTCAAACATATTTTTGTGTAGATGAGCTGAACCTGCGGATAGCGATTAAACTTTTGTGGAGCTTAGGTATTTCGAGGAGTTTGTTATTCATTGATTAAGTTTCGTACTTAGACAGTGTTTATTAACGTTTTCTCCTCCACGTTTCTAAATACTGCGACCTTCTCTTGTGCTGTGGCTTGGATGCACGTTTCACTGCATAAATTTACGTCTTTGATGATCTTCCGACTGTCATTTGTTTACTGCATTCTTTTATTTTGATTTACCCGGACTTTGAACCTATTCCGTTTGTTTTTATTCTCTCTCTCTCTCTCTCTCTCATTTTCTCCCCCCTCCCCACCCTACCCCCACCACACACAAACACACAACAGGTCGCAGTATGCAGAAAACGTGAGTAAACACTAAACAAAATACGAAACGCAATCTATCAATAACGAATTACTCGAAACTTTTCGCCATTATACAGAACAATAATTTGTGTACTTGCAAAAAGGTGGACCCGTCCTTAATTTAGTATCGTTTTCCTGCAAGCATGGGAACTCAGCTCAGAACTCCGATATAACCTGTGATTATTATGAAGAAAATAAAAAAGTAAGAAAAATGTATACTACAAGGGTTGTCTGAAAAGTAATGGCTCCACCTTCGTAACTCCTTAACAGTTGGGAGCATTGGTATGCGGCATGTACTGGCTTGTTTCGTAGCCTCTTCTCTATAGCTCCAGTTGGCGAGAAGTCTTAGCATTGAACGGTTGTTTTGTTACAGTGTAAAATATGGAACCCCGCGCAGACGGTCGGCCAATGCCATTTAAGCAACGTGCAGTCATTGAATTCTTGACAGCAGAAGGTGTCACCCCAAAGGAGATTCATCGGAGAATGAAAGCAGTTTATTGTGATTGTATTGATGTGAGTACTGTGCGTCGTTGGGCGAGTAAATTTAAAGATGTTGAGGCGGGAACATCTGACCTGTGTGACAAACAGAGAGTTGTACGTCTTGTGACAGCAGCCACTAAGTTCCACAAGCAGAATGTTGACAGATTAATTCAGGACAATCGTATCACTCAGAGAGAAGCTACAAGCACATACGGCATTTGACAAGAACGTGTGGGTCATATTATTGCTTTGCTTGGCAATCGGAAGATCTGTGCACGATGGGTACCCCGGATGCTGACTACTGAAATGAAACCGTGCAGACTTGAAATTTGCACCGTCTGACTTCTGTCTGTTCTCGATAATGAAAGACGATCTTCGGAGACATCATTATGCATCTGATGAAGCCGTTGAGAGAACTGTGAGACTGTGGTTGCGGAAACAAGAGTGTCGGCTTCTTCCGTGACGGCTTCAGAAAAACTGTTCATCGTTGGCAGAAATGTATCCCGTGATTATGTGGGAAAGTGAATATTGGTAATTAAAGATCACATTCTACGGATTATTTTTGCGTTTGATTTATCAAAATATTACCATGCAAACCAAATTAACTAAGGTGGAGGCATTACGTTTCATTCAACCCTCGTGTATGAACCGACACGTACTTCTCAAGACAGTTGCGACAAAAATGCAAATGTGTCTCGAACATTTTGATACTTTATACAGGTGTGGAAGGAGTACCTGCTCAGCAGGGACGAGGATGTAGGCGTCTGAAAGGCTTTTAAAATGAAATAGTTAAACAAACTAATTTCTGACACCTTGGAATAGACTGGTGCCCAAACTTTTGTATAATAAATATGACACTGCCAAGTAACATAGTTGGATGAAACTTGGACCATATATAGAAAAAAACTGCTTACAGTGTAGTACGGTAATAACTGACAAAATTAAGCACTGGAACGATCAGAAATAACAATATTGTTCTTCAAGTTTATCACATTTTTTTTCCTGTTACGGTACTCGTCGCTTCTTCGGTTTTCCTTGACTTTTTCCCCTAAGTGGGTTAAATCTTATTATGTGAATAGATAATCTTTCTGTATTCATTCTTTCAAGACGCTCATTTCAGTTTTTCCTATTTTCTTGTATTCTGTTGAGGTTGTTAAATATGTTCAGTTCTTCCCTAATTTCGGAATTTCGAAATGTGTCGGCTCTTACGCAACCCTTTCAAAAATGGTTCAAATGACTCTGAGCACTGTGGGACTTAACATCTGAGGTCATCAGTCCCCTAGACTTAGAACTAATTAAACCTAA
Source organism: Schistocerca serialis cubense (assembly GCF_023864345.2). NCBI lineage: Eukaryota > Metazoa > Arthropoda > Insecta > Orthoptera > Acrididae > Schistocerca > Schistocerca serialis. The sequence goes on along the minus strand of NC_064649.1, from coordinate 55,851,658 downwards.
CTAACCTAAAGACATCACATACATCCATGCCCGAGGCAGGATTCGTACCTGCGGCCGTAGCGGTCGGGCGGTTCCAGACTGAAGCGCCTAGAACCGCTCGGCCACACCGGCCGGTCGCACCACTTTAATGCTCTTAGAAACTTACTTAAGGTTCACTTACAACTCACGATTCATTTTCATAAAGGGGCGTCGAACTCCCAATGCTTTATAATATTTCAACTCGTTTCTTTCCTCGTTTTATTTTTCAGACGTCTTTTTACTGTTCCACACATATTCGGAAACCGTGCTGATTTCTGCCGTCGTGATACACGACGACGTCACAATCTAAAGAGCTGAAATATTTGGCCTCTTCCATTACTCTGTTGTTAATCACAATTTTTGCCGATATACAACTTTTACCGAAAGTCAGTAGTTACACTAAACGATCCTGTTGGACAACGCTGGACATATCTCATATGGTGAGATGAGGGAAAACTTAATGCAACTAGCAACATTCTTGAAAGTGATTACCGTACTTATTTACAAATTGTTGAATACAGTACACCCAGCAGTCAGCGTTATCGTGTCTATGTACTCCCCAATATCCGTCTTTTCAGGGGCTGCATTCGGCTCCAACTTCATTTATAGGATTTCGTTCTTCATTCAGGACCCTGGGTCACATCGGGAACTGGGGGAATGAATTCGCTGATAGCCTGGCCAAACAGACTCTTGAGATCGGTATTCCATAAACAGACCTCCGGTCGGTATTACACCTTCACGTTTTAGGAATCTGGACTACGGAATGACTCACTCCGATTTCACTAAACGAACTACGGGTGACAAAGGAGACTACGAATGTGTGGAAGTCCTCCATGCAGGCCTCTAGTAAGGACTCCGCATTGGCCGTACTTGGTTGACTCATGGTCATCTCCTATGCAGCGCGAAGCCACGCCACGGTTGTTGGGACGCCCGTTTGACGGCGGTCCACATTTTGCTGGACTGTCCCAGCCTAGTCGCCCTACGGCGGATTCTTCATTTCCTTACTCGCTACCTATGGTGTTAGAAGACGCTGCCCCCCGGTGGCTGACTTAGTTTTATGCTTTACTCGTGAAGGGGGCTTTTACCTCATTATTTAAGGGAGGTCCACTTATCGCCCCACTTAGCTGGGTTGTTTTGTGGGAGGAGACCAGACAGCGAGGTCATCGGTCTCATCGAATTAGGGAAGCACGGGGAAGGAAGTCGGCCGTGCCCTTTCAAAGGAACCATCCCGGCATTTGCCTGGAGCGAGTTAGGGAAATTACGGAAAACCTACATCAGGATGGCCAGGTGCGGGATTGAACCGTCGTCCACCCGAATGCAAGTCCAGTGTGCTAACCACTGCGCCACCTCACTTGCTATAGGCGCACTGATGGGATTGCAGAACACTGCGTTGCCTGCCCTGCCCAGACCGGGCTTTGGCATTCTTGGGCTTAGTGCTACAGCTCGGCCACACACCTACCTGCTCTTTTACTCTTCTTTCCCCTCCCACATGGTATGTTAGATTTATTCATCTTTCGTCTCTGTGTGGCTTCTCTCGCCCTGTCTTTGTTGCTAAACTTTCCTCTGGTAAGTGTTGGGGGCTGGGGAGGTTTGTCCTGTCATTGCACTCTGCCTTAGGGGGCTCCGGCTGCTCCCTAGATGGTGCACCTTTCTTGCCTTTCTTATCTCCCTATCTTCTTTTCGCCCATTATCTCGCCTTTGTTGATCTTTAGTAGACATTGGAATATTCTTCCATTTTTTTTTTCGCCGTAGGCTATCTCCGATCTACAGTCATGTATACCTGTGTTTTCGAAGAAAAAGCGACTGATGAGCAAGTAGTTTGGTCCTTTTGATAATCCAGCTGGCCCAACCTTACCTCAGTCGGCTAATACAGAACCGTGATAGGATCACTTTGTTCTCTGTCTGTCCGACCCATTTCTTCCAGGAACGGATAGAGATATCAAGTTGAATTTTATGTCAAATACTGAGGTCTGTGATCCTTTGGCGGTGTAAAAAATTTAAGGTTGTAAGTCAATGCAAGGAAAAGATATGGCCATTAATATCACATACTTCGATGCTCTGTAGAATCATGAAAATTATCACGAGAGAAGGTTTAACCGTACAAATGAAGGAAAAAATCCACAAAACTATTAACTTTCAACTGCCATCACAAAATTTGCCATTTGTAGTTCATCTCTCTGTTAAGATCCCTTTTTCTCATCAACGGGCAGTGAACAAAGTGAAATATGTGTTCAATACTTAGATCAATTGTCGCATGGTGATGTAAAAAATTTAACGTTATAGGTCAATGCAACTTGGAGTAGGAATTAAAGTCCATGGAGAAGAAATAAAAACTTTGAAGTTCGCCGATGGCATTGTAATTCTGTCAGAGACACCAAAGGACCTGGAAGAGCAGCTCAACGGAATGTACAGTGCCTTGAAAGGAGGATATAAGATGAACGTCAACAAAACCAAAGCGACGATAATGGAATGTAGTCGAATTAAATCGGGTGGTGCTGCGGGAATTAAATTAGGAAATGAGACGCTTAAAGTAGTACATGAGTTCTGCTATTTGGGGAGCAAAATAACTGATGATGGTCGACGTAGAGAAGATATAAAACGTAGGCTAGCAATGACAAGGAAAGCGTTTCTGAAGAAGAGAAATTTGTTAACATCGAGTATAGATTTAAGTGTCAGGAAATCGTTTCTGAAAGTATTTGCATGAAGTGTAGTCATGTATGGAAGTGAAACGTGGACGATAAACAGTTTAGACACGAAGAGAATAGAAGCTTTCGAAATGTGGTGCTACAGAAGAATGATGAAGACTAGATGGGTAGATCACACAACTAATGAGGAGGTATTGAACAGAATTGGAGAGAAGATAAATTTGTGGCACAATTTGACTTGGGTATATTCTGAGGCACCAAGGGATCATCAGTTTAGTACTGGAGGGCAGCGTGGAGGGTAAAAATCGTAGAGGGAGACCAAGAGATAAATACACTAAGCAGATTCAGAAGGATGTAGACTGCAGTAGGTACTGGGAGATGAAGAATCTTGCACAGGGTAGAGTAGCATGGAGAGTTGCATCAAACCAGTCTCTGGACTGAAGACCACAACAACAACAACAATAGGTCAACGCAGTCATAAGATATGGTCAGTTATGTGAGGAACTTTTGTACTCTCAAACTCACTCATGAAACCCGTACATGAACTTCGTATGTACATAATTAAGTTTGTGCGAAACGCTCAGATCACGACCTCATCAAATTGCGTAGGGGGAGGAGCTCTGGAAACAAGAGGATAATCGGCAAACGGACTGGCCTGCCCATTCCCTCGACTTAAGCGCCATTGGTCGTATGTGGGATACGTATTTTAGCACGTCCACATGCACCAGCGACCAAAAAGTTGTCAGTCGCTCTGATGGAGAAATGCAACGCCCTACCACGAGAACTCAGGACCAACCCAGCGGTCAGCATGGCAGCACGTTGCAGAGGATGCACTACTCTCCGTGGTGATCACGCGCCCTGTAATGAACCGTGTCCCGCTTTCTGAAATGTCCAGGGGACCATCATAAATCGCGGGAAGTCTAGTGTAATTACTGTAGTGCTATACGCGCTATTAATAAGTATGCTCCAACTATGTTACTTGGCAGTGACGCATCATGCGGTAGTTGCTTCCCTCCTAAAGTTCACCAGTATGCGTAGGGGTTCGCCTGAGGGTGGCTAGAGAAATAGGAAGACACAGGAGACGTTTCACGTCTGACACGTCTGAATTAGATATCATGGTCGTTGAAGAATGGCATAGGCCACACGGGGTGAGAGAGAGAGAGAGAGAGAGAGAGAGAGAGAGAGAGAGAGAGAGCGCATGTGCTCTGCACTCCAAGGAGCAGCCAGAGGCCAACATGTGATGCTGCTCCAACGTTTCCAATTGGCTCCACACGGTGTCGCGTGTGGTTGCTTTTCTCAATTTCTTACCGGGAATACCAGCGTCCGCTGATGCTCTGGTTGTACTTGACGTGACGGCTCTGACGAGTGTCTTTTTGAAAGAATTGTTGGAAAGATAGACGAAAAATCCGAAATAAAATGTTGTACGAAAGCCCAAAAATACATTCCATTCCAAGACAAAAAGACGATAAACAGCGAAGGAATTCTTCAGTTAAAACTTCCGTGCTGAGAGACAGTGGTCAATGTGTAAAATTTCCACCAACGTTTCGTCTCCATCTGCGAGAGACATCTTCTGAGGTCGTCCGGCTACTGCCACTGAGGCTCCAGGTACTCTCGCAAGTGGATGTCGACGTTGCGACAGCCGAATGACAATCGATTACTCTTAATCGAGAATGATGATGCCTTCCAAAGATAGGCATCCCGTCGGCATCACGTGACGAATGGTGGTTCCCTCTATGCGCTCTATAAATGCGAGAGTACCTGGAGCCTCAGTGGCAGTAGCCGGACGACCTCAGAAGATGTCTCCCGCAGATGGAGACGAAACGTTAGGTGGAAATTTTACACATCGGCCACGACCCCTCAGCCCGGAAATTTTAATTGCAGACAACACCGGCCGTGAAAGCCTACATTGTATGAGCGAAGGAATTATCCTAATGGGGCGGAAATCGGTAGATGTGATGTCCATGACCCAGACAAACAAATGATTACAGTTTCAGAAAAATTGCCTGATTTATCCAAGAGAACGACCTTTACAAATGAAGCAAGTCAAAAAAGCAGTTATTTGGCTTGGCAATGACTGATAGATTCGTTGGATATCTTGAGAGTCCAACTAAAACATTCATATTTCTTTACGTACTACTCGAATATGTAATAAAAATATGTAATAAAAATGGGGGTTCCCATTTTAAAAAAGCCCAGTTAATATGTGTTTGACCTATGGCAGCGCCATCTAGCGGGTCAACCACAGCGCCATCTGGTTTCCCCCTTCAAGCTAGACGAGTTTCGTTCTTTGTAGTTTTTTCGTTTGACGATTATTTCGTGAGATATTTGGCCCGGTCACGATCAATGGACCACCTTGCATACGACACAATCGATTATGAATTTCGGCAGCAATGACTACTCCTACTTGAAGGAAGCGAACTGGTTGGAGATGTGATAACGCAACCCATTTCAGTCGCTTGGTTCTTACACATTGTGGAACGCATTACAGAGCTGCATGACGCAAAGTGATCTCGAAAGTCGCCTTTTCCAAACACACAGTCGTCATGAAACAACAAGCATTTCTTTACTTCAAATAACCAATCGGATGTTAATCTGAGAATAGGGATCGTGCTAAGATCAAGCAAGGCAGTACACTGGTTTAGACAGTGTCTCGTGTTCGATAGGTGTCGGACACATATCCTGTTAGTCTGGTTCAGGTTTGCGTCCAATGAAGGCTAGATACTTGTGCGTGGAAATTACTGACGTTAGAATAGCGTTGTAGTTAGAGTAACACTGTGGTTGTGTCACTGTTGTGCTCCTCAGCTTGAATACCGGTCTGATGCAGTATTCCTCGTAAATCTACGGTGAGCTAACTCTCTCGTCTCTACATAAAACCTACGTCCACTTGAACCTGCTTAATGTAGTCAGAACTTTCTCTCCCTGAACAATTTTTCATCCCTCCCCAACTCAACCGCCCACCCCTCTAAACACACACACTTCCCTCAACAGCTAAAATGACCACTTTTTGGTGGGTTAGGGTGGATAATATTAACTGAGCCCTTCTTTTAGTCAAATTATGCCATACATTTCTTTCCTCACGAATTCTTAATGAGTCTTCATTGGCCGTCTGATGTACTCATCTAAACTTCAGCATTCTTCCACACGACCACGTTCTCCTCTTTTTTGAACTATTTGTCGTCTACTGATGTTCAAAGAGACAAATATAATATATATCTTCTTTCCAACACCTAAATTGATATTCGATGTGAACGAATTTTATACTCTCTCTATTTTAGTGATTGTCAGTTATTTTGCTGCCCAAATAGCAAAGCTCATCTACTACGTTTAGTTCCTCATTTCCTAGTTTCCTCTGCATCGCCTGATTTAATTAGACATCATTCCGTTACCCTTCTTTTATTTTTGACGATTTTCGTCTTACAACGTCTTTTCCAGAGTTAACTCGGTTGATCTGCCAAGTTATTTCCCGTCTCTGAGAGACTGTGTCATCAGCAAGCGTCAAAGTTTTTGTTTCTTTGCCCTGAACTTAAATCCCTTTTCAAAATTTTTCCTTGATTTCCTTCACTTACTCAGTGTACGTATTGAGTAATATCAAAAAAATGTTCAAATGTGTGTGAATTCCTAAGGGACCAACCTACAGCGGCGGTCATCGGTCGGTAGAGTTACACACTACTTAAACTAACTTACGCTAAGAACAACACACACATCCATACCCGAGGGAGGACTCGAACCTTCGGCGGAAGGGACCGCGCAATCCGTGACATGGCGCCTCAAACTGCGCAGCCACTCCGCGCAGCTGAGTAACATCAGGAATAGGCTACAACCCTGTCTCTCTCTTCTCAAACACTGCTTCCCTTTTACGTCCTCAATCTGTTTCTACTACTTTCTTGGTTTTTGTACGAGTTGTACATTATCTTTCGCTCCCTGTATTATTCCTGTTTCTTTCATAATTTCAAACGTGTATTTCGGTTAACGTTGCCAAAAGCTTTCTATAAATCTAAAAATGCTTTTAATGTCGGTAAGTCGTAAGATCAGTATTGCCTCACACGTTCCTACACTTCCCCGGAACCAAAAGGACCATCTCTGATGTGGGCTTCGACGAGGTTTTTCAGTCTTCTGTAAATAATTCGTTTCAGTATTTTGCAATCATGACTTACTAAACTGAAAGCACTGTGATACACACGCCTGTGAGCACATACTTTTCTGTCTCAGATATCTGCACACCGGGTGGAATATTTTTGTAGTGACTGACTCTTCCAAGCTTCTCAATAATTCTCAGGAACTTAGGTAATTCAGTGCTGTGCAAATTCTTGTCACAATATCATATCTCCTACCTCATTTTCATCTACTTTTCTTTTTCTCTTATTTCCCTTCCATTTCATTTCTCTGGTACACGCTTCCAAATATTCCTTCAGTCATTTAGCTTTTCCTCCCTTGCTCAGTTTTGGTTTACCACCTGAGCTCTTGGTATTCATACAACTGCTTCTCTTTCCTCCAAACGACTTTTTCATTTCCCTATAGCTGGCATCTGTCTTTCCCCTAATTATGCGTGCTTCTACGGCTTTGCGTTTGTCCTCCACCCATTCTTGTTTACCCACTGGGCACTTCGTCAATGTTTTAGATGTCTATACTCCCGTTTGCCGCTTAACTTGCTGAACTTTTATATATATTTTTGCATTCGTCAATAAATTGTCTGCTGTGTTATTCAGGTATTTCCACAAGGACTTGTCTTTTTACATATGAAACCTAGGCTGTCTTATCTATTTCATCTCTTGAGGCTACTCATCCGTCCGTCACTGTTTTAATTTCCACTGCGTCAGTCCAATGTCGATCAATGCACCATTCAAAACTATCGAAAACCTCTTGTTCCTTCAGTTTATCTATACAGCATCTCCTTATTTCCTACTTTCTTGTAGTTTCTTCAGTTTTAATCTGCAGTTCGCAACCAATAAATTCTTGTTTGGGTCCACATCTTCCCCTGGAAATATCTTACAATTTCGATATCTCATTGCGAAGTTCCTGTCTTACCATTATATAATAAATCTGATAGTTTCCAGTGTATGCAGGTCTCTTCCACGTACACAACTTCTTTCATGGTTGTTTAAGATCCAATGTTTAAATTACGCTCCGTGTATAATTCTAGCATGTACCTTATTCTTTCATTCCGTTCCCCACTTTATGTTGTCCTGCCATTTTTCTTTCTCTTCCTTTTCTTGCTGTCAGATTCCAGTCACCTATTACAATTAAATTTCCGTCCCCACCAACCTGATCATTTGTGGAGCTCTTTTGGATATGAATCTGGACTGTTGCGACTGTTGGCTTCGTGTCTATCTTCGCTACAATAACACGTTCACTATCCTATTTATAGAAGCTTACCGACATTCCTGTTTTCTCCTTTATTATTCGACCTACAACTGAATTACTCTGACCTGTCCAGAAGTCCTGTTATTTTGCCACCACTCTTCAGATATCGAACTGTATTGAACGTCAACCTGCCCCAAACTATTCATTTCCCTACTTAAATTCTCTAACCTCTCTACCCTATTAAATAATCTAACATTGTAATCGCGGATCTCTTGTTTTGTCTGTTGACGACATCCTCCTCAGCAGTTTCTGCACGGAGATTCGATTGTAGGACTGCTCTACCACCAGAATACTTTACTCAAAATGATGTGTCATTCCTGAACCACACAGTTGCATATACTCTCGAAAAATCGGCTGCAGCCGTGATGGTGGGTAGTTTTAAAAGGATATTCCAGCCAATCATCTCGTCTGTTCCGCCTGCAACTTCTGAAAAGGCTGCTACTCTTCTACAGGAAGCACGTGTTTATTTGGCCTCTCAACAGACACACTAATACAGGAGCCAAGGTAGCCCCTGAGGGCCGGCAACCCATATACGAGGGCAGTTCAATAAGTAATGCAACACATTTTTTTTCTCGGCCAATTTTGGTTGAAAAAACCGGAAATTTCTTGTGGAATATTTTCAAACATTCCCGCTTCGTCTCGTATAGTTTCATTGACTTCCGAGAGGTGGCAGCGCTGTACGGAGCTGTTAAAATGGCGTCTGTAACGGATGTGCGTTACAAACAATGGGCAGTGATCGAGTTTCTTTTGGCGGAAAACCAGGGCATCTCAGATATTCATAGGCGCTTGCAGAATGTCTACGGTGATCTGGCAGCGGACAAAAGCACGGTGAGTCGTTGGGCAAAGCGTGTGTCATCATCGCCGCAAGGTCAAGCAAGACTGTCTGATCTCCCGCGTGCGGGCCGGCCGTGCACAGCTGTGACTCCTGCAATGGCGGAGCGTGCGAACACACTCGTTCGAGATGATCGACGGATCACCATCAAACAACTCAGTGCTCAACTTGACATCTCTGTTGGTAGTGCTGTCACAATTGTTCACCAGTTGGGATATTCAAAGGTTTGTTCCCGCTGGGTCCCTCGTTGTCTAACCGAACACCATAAAGAGCAAAGGAGAACCATCTGTGCGGAATTGCTTGCTCGTCATGTGCCTGAGGGTGACAATTTCTTGTCAAAGATTGTTACAGGCGATGAAACATGGGTTCATCACTTCGAACCTGAAACAAAACGGCAATCAATGGAGTGGCGCCCCACCCACTCCCCTATCAAGAAAAAATTTAAAGCCATACCCTCAGCCGGTAAAGTCATGGTTATAGTCTTCTGGGACGCTGAAGGGGTTATTCTGTTCGATGTCCTTCCCCATGGTCAAACGATCAACTCTGAAGTGTATTGTGCTACTCTTCAGAAATTGAAGAAACGACTTCAGCGTGTTCGTAGGCACAAAAATCTGAACGAACTTCTCCTTCTTCATGACAACGCAAGACCTCACACAAGTCTTCGCACCCGAGAGAAGCTCACAAAACTTCAGTGGACTGTTCTTCCTCATGCACCCTACAGCCCCGATCTCGCACCGTCGTATTTCCATATATTTGGCCCAATGAAGGACGCAATCCGTGGGAGGCACTACGCGGATGATGAAGAAGTTATTGATGCAGTACGACGTTGGCTCCGACATCGACCAGTGGAATGGTACCGTGCAGGCATACAGGCCCTCATTTCAAGGTGTCGTAAGGCCGTAGCATTGAATGGAGATTACGTTGAAAAATAGTGTTGTTTAGCTAAAAGATTGGGGAATAACCTGGTGTATTTCAATGCTGAATAAAACAACCCCTGTTTCAGAAAAAAAAAATGTGTTGCATTACTTATTGAACTGCCCTCGTAACACCACAGAGGACGAGGTTGTCTATACCCAAAGGCGTACCCAAAAGCACCATGGTAAATACGAACTATTTACACACAAGGTAATGGAAACAGGCATTCCGAGCACTACTTCCTGCAGGGGGAGCTCGAGTCACGGACTGCAGGAAATATCACTACGCTGAAATATGACTGGCTGGAGACAGCTATTTAGGGGCTAGAACCAAGCCCGAAGTTCACTTCACGCCAGATGCCGACCTCGTGTACTGCAACCGTCTCGGAACTGGACTGTTACTAGTGTGTGAGAGTGTTACAACTAACCTTTGTGGAAAATAAGAAGTGAACTTTTGTTTGCCTCAATTAGGAGACTTTTTTGGTTATTGTTGCCTTTCGATTGTATGTTCAGTCGTCAACCTTGTGAACTTACATAAATAAAAGTTGCGTTGTGAAAAATTGCAAAATGTCTGTCACATCACCACCTGTATTAAAGTCCGTATGTCCACTTGCAGCACGGATAACGGCAGCGACGCGTCGTGCCATGGAAGCAACGAGACATTGGTAGGTCGCAGGGGGGAATTGACACCACAGTTGCATACACCGTAAATTTCGGCGAGGGGCCGATGAGTTCTCACGCCAAATCTCAGATGTTTTCGATCAGGTTCAGATCTGGTGAGCTGGGGCTTCAGCACATCAACTGGAACTCGCCACTGTGTTCCTCGAAACCACTCCACCAAACTCCTGGCCTTCTGACATGGCGCATTATCTTGTTGGAAAATGCCACTGCCGTCGGTAAACGATCATCATGAAGGGGTGTAGGTGGTCTGCATCCAATGTACGATACTCCTTAGCCGTCACGGTGCCCTGCACGAGATCCACTGGATCAAAGGATGCCCACGTGATTGGTCCCCAGAGCACAGTGGAGCCGCCGCTAGCTTGTACTCGTCAAATGGCTCTGAGCACTATGGGACAACATCTGAGGTCATCTAAGGACAGTACACACATCCATTCCCGAGGCAGGATTCGAACCTGCGACCGCAGTGGTCTTACGGTTCCAGACTGAAGCGCCTAGAACTACTCGGCCACAACGACCGGCTTGTGTTCGTTCTACAGTAACAGGTGTCAAGGAGCTCTTCCCCTGTAAAACGACGGTTACATGCCCTCCCACCGGCATGATGAAGAAGGTATCGTGAATCGTCAGACCATGAAGCGTTTTGCCACTGCACTACGCCCAGTGCCGATGGTCACGTACCCATTTCTGTCGTATTTGCCGATGTTGTGGTGTTAATATTGGTACATGCATGGGTCATCGTGCAGTTCTGGAAATGCTTCTACCGAGTATCCGCATCATATCAGTCCGCCCTGTGTGAAACTCGGTTAGATCGCGTGCCTTCCTCGTTCTACACACAGACAGCACGCTCACTAATACTACACTCCTGGAAATTGAAATAAGAACACCGTGAATTCATTGTCCCAGGAAGGGGAAACTTTATTGACACATTCCTGGGGTCACATACATCACATGATCACACTGACAGAACCACAGGCACATAGACACAGGCAACAGAGCATGCACAATGTCGGCACTAGTACAGCGTATATCCACCTTTCGCAGCAATGCAGGCTGCTATTCTCCCATGGAGACGATCGTAGAGATGCTGGATGTAGTCCTGTGGAACGGCTTGCCATGCCATTTCCACCTGGCGCCTCAGTTGGACCAGCGTTCGTGCTGGACGTGCAGACCGCGTGAGACGACGCTTCATCCAGTCCCAAACATGCTCAATGGAGGACAGATCCGGAGATCTTGCTGGCCAGGGTAGTTGACTTACACCTTCTAGAGCACGTTGGGTGGCACGGGATACATGCGGACGTGCATTGTCCTGTTGGAACAGCAAGTTCCCTTGCCGGTCTAGGAATGGTAGAACGATGGGTTCGATGACGGTTTGGATGTACCGTGCACTATTCAGTGTCCCCTCGACGATCACCAGTGGTGTACGGCCAGTGTAGGAGATCGCTCCCCACACCATGATGCCGGGTGTTGGCCCTGTGTGCCTCGGTCGTATGCAGTCCTCATTGTGGCGCTCACCTGCACGGCGCCAAACACGCATACGACCATCATTGGCACCAAGGCAGAAGCGACTCTCATCGCTGAAGACGTCTCCATTCGTCCCTCCATTCACGCCTGTCGCGACACCACTGGAGGCGGGCTGCACGATGTTGGGGCGTGAGCGGAAGACGGCCTAACGGTGTGCGGGACCGTAGCCCAGCTTCATGGAGACGGTTGCGAATGGTCCTCGCCGATACCCCAGGAGCAACAGTGTCCCTAATTTGCTGGGAAGTGGCGGTGCGGTCCCCTACGGCACTGCGTAGGATCCTACGGTCTTGGCGTGCATCCGTGCGTCGCTGCGGTCCGGTCCCAGGTCGACGGGCACGTGCACCTTCCACCGACCACTGGCGACAACATGGATGTACTGTGGAGACCTCACGCCCCACGTGTTGAGCAATTCGGCGGTACGTCCACCCGGCCTCCCGCATGCCCACTATACGCCCTCGCTCAAAGTCCGTCAACTGCACATACGGTTCACGTCCACGCATTCGCGGCATGCTACCAGTGTTAAACACTGCGATGGAGCTCCGTATGCCACGGCAAACTCGCTGACACTGACGGCGGCGGTGCACAAATGCTGCGCAGCTAGCGCCATTCGACGGCCAACACCGCGGTTCCTGGTGTGTCCGCTGTGCCGTGCGTGTGATCATTGCTTGTACATCCCTCTCGCAGTGTCCGGAGCAAGTATGGTGGGTCTGACACACCGGTGTCAATGTGTTCTTTTTTCCATTTCCAGGAGTGTACATGCACTGTGCGTGCGTCTGACTGTCATCCCTAGCCAGATGACGTTGCTGTCGCTTGGGCGGGTATATGTTGATAGCAGATCGGTGGTCATAATGTTTTGGCCGCTCAGTTTGCATCTCCGTTGTGGTTACTCCTACGGTACGGCTGTCTGAGACACGCAAGCCATCTCATCTCGACACGGTTCGTGGTTACCGATTACAGTGGGTTTCAAGACCTACAGGGGTCACTGGCGTCGGTGAATGCAGGTTATTCTCAACCAGTTTCACCAAGCTAACATTGCATAGGGTACGTCGCAAACGTCCATTGCTCAAGGCGTCACATCGAGATGCACGTCTTCGGTGGGACAAACTGGACAGTGACAAACTTCCTGGCCGATTAAAAGTGTGTGCCGGACCGAGACTCGAACTTGGGACCCTTGCCTCTCGGGGCAGGTGCAGTAACATCTGAGCTAGCCAAGTACGACTTACGACCAGTCCTCACAGCTTCAATTCCGCCAGTACCTCGTCTCCTACGTTTCAAACTTCACAGAAGCTTTTCTGCGAACCTTGGACAACCAACACTCCTGGAAGAAAGGGTATTTCAGAGACATGGCTTAGCCAAAGTCGGGGTGACGTTTTCCGATTTGAGATTTTCACTCTGCAGTGGAGTTTACGCTGGTATGAAACCTCCTGGCCGATAAAAACTGTGTGCCGGACCGAGGCTCGAACTCGGGACCTTTGCCTTTCGCCGGCCCTTGCTTGGGTAGCTCAGATGGGAGAGCACTTGCCCACGAATGGCAAAGATCCCGAGTTCCAGTCTCGGTCGTGCACACAGTTTTAATCGGACAAGAGGTTTGTTACTGTCCAGATTGTCCCACTGAAGACGAGGAAGTAAGTTCCATACCAGAGCACACTCCGCTGGAGAGTGAAAGTCTCATTCTGGGCAATAACAGTCATGCAAGCGTCAACTGCAGCTACTGGCCAATGATTCGTTTAGTCTGGAACGTGTGAAGGATGCACGTTGGGCCAGAGATGGTTCTCTGCTGATCAGGTGCAATGACTTGGCCTATGCATTCACCTTACTATGAACATTAACCTTGGTGTTTAATCCGACATTTTCCGTGACAAAGTGTTGACCTTTTTTTCTAAATCTTCGTGGTGAGTATGCTGTTTAAACTGCAATCTTCCAAGATGACAACAGCCGCGTAAAAAAGGTTGCACGGGTACGCGCCTGGTGTGACGAACACTTTGACACCCTATCGCAAGTCGCCTGGCCCGCTAAATCACCCCATCGCAATCTCAAAGCGGATATCTGGAACTTATTTTGAACAACGGATGAGTCGCAGCAGTGTGCTAGGTCTGCGGGATGTAAACAACATCAAGTGCCTTTAGCTCTATGTGGCATACCTCAAGAGACTTGTGGATCCTCCTCCTCGAGGAACTGGTCTTAGGGTGACGTCTCTCCGAAGTGGTTAATTTAGTGTATAGCGTACTTGTGATGGCACAACTACTTGGAGTTCAATAAAATGATATGTAAACAACCTATACCGGTCCAACACCTACCTGAACAACGTCCATCTTCATAGGATGAAATTCTTGAACTGGGTGTATTTCAACTCCGCTGTGTTCTACGATTGGCGTCTATTCATTGTGTCCCAGTTCCGCTAGCACTGTGCCTGTGAAGAATAAAAAGTCATGTTTTATGTCCACAACGTCACAGAATTTATTCAAAATAGTCTTTCCCTGAATCAAAAGAAAGCTTAAGTCGTTTTAAAAGTGTTTTGAATCAGCCACTGTAGTCTTTTCTTGTGTTTAGTACTATAGTACAGTTTCCATGGATGTCCTTAACTGGATCATAATGGTGTTCTGTGACGACCAGCTTCAATTAGCAAAAGCCTACTGGCGCCAAATCCGACGAATATGGTGGGTGATCCAAGACTGCGATCCATTCGCTGGCCAAAATTTCATGCACAGTCTTCGCTTTGTGGGCTGCGGCGTCATCACGGAGGAACAACCAGAAACCTACCGGTCGATATTTGGGTCGAAATCGACGAATTATCGCCCAAAAACGGAGGAGGACTGAAATACCTTGATGTTGTCTCGCTACTGCACCGCCTTTTCCCGACGAGTGTCAGTCACGTACTGTTACATTCGCGGCCGGGATGCCTGCTGCAGCAATGCTAGTACCTTGACTTCCTACACTGCTGTTCTTTTTAACTTCAACACCGCAACTCGCGACGAGATGGCACAGCAGTTTGGAATTTCACACAAGCATTCCTAAAGGAACTGTGACACACTGCGTATCAACGTCTACCAGTATTTCCATTATTGAATATTCCCAGGAAAGATAAGACGTAACACCCGCTCGAGAAACGAGTTTATATTAGTTACAGTTCCGAGAATGAGATTTTCACTCTGCAGCGGAGTGTGCGCTGATATGAAACTTCCTGGCAGATTAAAACTATGTGCCGGACCGAGACTCGAACTCGGGTCCTTTGCGTTTCGCGGGCAAGTGGTCTACCATCTGAGCTACCCAAGCACGACTCACGCCCGGCCCTCACAGCTTTTACTTCTGCCAGTACCTCATCTCCTACCTTCCAAACTTTACAGAAGTTCTCCTGCGAACCTTGCAGAACTAGAACACTTGCCCGAGTTCGAGTCTCGGTCCGGCACACAGTTTTAATGTGCCAGGAAGTTTCATTAGTTGCAGTTATTGGTTGTGAAAATCGTACTTGTGCTGACGTTTATAATCCCTGTTTAAATAAAAGGAATGAATGGCCCTGGAGGAATACCAGTAAATTTGAATTTTCCGATTTCCACATACATTACATTATTCTGGGCCACACACAAAGTGATTGCCCTTTATGAAAATAAAACTGAAAGAATTAACAATTTTCGATCGCATATTTAAAGAACAAAATTAGTACTGCCAGGAAAGAAATTATTGCAACTCTTTTAGAGGTTTCCAGATTACTTAAGATTTGTTGTTGCAACAGTGCAAATACAGTACATGAAATGATTACATTTGTAGATTGAAAGCACAAACGGTTCTGTGCTACCATTGTAATCAGAAAGAAGATATCTGGGACTTTTTTGAGCCACAGATAAATTGTAGCAATGCGCTAGGTCTGCGGGATGTAATCAAGAACAGATGCCTTCAGCTCTATGTGACATACCTCAAGACACTTGTGGATCCTGCTCCTCGAGGAACTGGTCTTTGGGTATCTCTCCAAAGTGGATAATTTATTGTCTAGAGTACTTATGATGGCACAAATACGTGGTGTTCAATAAAATGATACGTAAACAACCTATACTCCACGGTGAAACACCCGTATTATTGCGTGGTGTAACCTCCACAGGGGCAAGGCAGTCACTGACTCTGGCATCCAGCCGATAGGAAAGACGGCGAATACAGTTCTAGGACACGATCCACCACATCTCCTTGATATGTTCACCTAGTTCTGTAAGAGATGTCGGTTGACGAGTCACGAGTCTCGTTCAATCGTCCAATAATGACCCACATGTGCTCAGTTGGAGACAGGTCTGGAGATCGTGCTGGTCGGGGAAGTTGGTGCATGTCTTGTAGAGCACATTGAGTTTCATGGGCAGCGGGTAGGCGAGCATTATCCTGTTGGACCATCACCCTCTTGTTGCAAGACCGGCAAAATAACGAGTCTAACAACATTCTGCACATCCTGAGCACCGGTTAAGTCCCCTCCAGAAACTGCAAAGCTGAACGAGACTTGTGGCTTGTCGCATCCAAGACCATAGGGCCTGGGGTGGGGACACCCTATCTTGGACAAATGAGACGGTGCCCACCGCATCTTCGTCGTACTCGCTAACGACCTTTAATTGGATGCCGGCAGAATCTGCTTTCATCCGAATGGTCCTCTGGCGGCACCAGCCGTGTCTGCCGATGCTGTCGCGTGAGTGAAAGATTGGCTATAAGTGTGTGTGTGTGTGTGTTTCCGTAGCCCCACTTCTACACTACTGGCCATTAAAATTGCTGCACCATGAAGATGACGTGCTACAGAGGCCAAATTTTACCGACAGGAAGAAGATGCAGTGATATCCGAATTATTAGCTTTTCAGAACATTCACACAAGATTGGCGCCGGTGGCGACACCTACAACGTGCTGACATGAGGAAAGTTTCCAACCGATTTCTCATACACAAACAGCAGTTGACCGGCGTTGCTTGGTGAGACGTTGTTGTGATGCCTCGAGTAAGGAGGATAAATGCGTACCATCACTATCCCGACTTTGATAAAGGTCGGATTGTAGCCTAGCGCGATTGCGGTTTATTGTATCGCGACATTGCTGCTCGCGTTGGTCGAGATCCAATGACTGTTAGCGGAATATTGAATCGGTGGGTTTAGGAGGGTAATACGGAACGCCGTGCTGGATCGCAACGGCCTCGTATCACTAGCAGTCGAGATGACAGGCATCTTATCCGCATGGCTGTAACGGATCGTGCAGCCACGTCTCGATCCCTGAGTCAACAGATGGGGACTTTTGCAAGACAACAACCATCTGCACGAACAGTTCGACGACGTTTGCACCAGTATGAACTATCAGCTCGGAGACCATCGCTGTGGTTACCCTTGACGCTGCATCACAGACAGGAGCCCTTGCGATGGTGTACGCAACGACCTACCTGCCTGCACGAATGGTAAAACGCCATTTTTTTCGGATGAGTCCAGGTCCTGTTTACAGCATCATGATGGTCGCATGCGTGTTTGGCGACGTCGCGGTGAAGGCACATTGGAAGCGTGTATTCGTCATCGCCATACTGGCGTATCACCTGGCGTGATGGTATAGGGTGCCATTGGTTACAGATCTCAATAACCTCTTGTTCGCATTGACGGCACTTTGAACCGTGGACGTTACATTTCAGGTGTGACGACCCGTGGCTCTGCCCTTCATTCGATCCCTGCGAAACCCTGCATTTCAACAGGACAATGCACGACCGCATGTTGTAGGCTCTGTACGGGCCTTCTCTGGATTCAGAAAATGTTCGACTGCTGCCCTGGCCAGCACATTCTCGAGATCTCTCACCAATTGAAAACGTCTGGTCAATGGTGGCCGATCGACTGGCTCGTCACAATACGCCAGTCACTACTCTTGATGAACAGTGGTATCGTGTTGAAGCTGCATGGGCAACTGTACCTGTACACGCCATGTAAGCTCTGTTTCACTCAATATCCAGGTGTATCAAGGCTGTTATAACGGCCAGAGGTGGTTGATCTGGGTACTGATTTTTCAGGATCTATGCACCCAAATTGCGTGAAAATGTAATTACATGTTAGTTGTAGTATAGAATACTTGTCCAATGAATACTCGTTTATCATCTGCATTTCTTCTTGGTGTAGCAATTTTAATGGCCAGTAGTGCAATAACCGGTTCGTGTTGGTAGGTCTCGGTTTAGAAGGCCTCTTAATAGTGCTGTGGAAGCTGTACAGTCTGTCACTGCTGTCCTTACAAAGCGACGATCCTGGCGGGCATCTGTGTTGCACGGACGTCAAGAAAACCTCATCTACGGGCGTGAGATTGTTCACGTGGCCATTGCTACCAGCATCGTTGCAAAACTGGCACAGCACGTCCAGGATGTGTCGCAATTGTCCGAGAGAACCATCGTTCCACATGCAAGGCCACAATTTGATCGACTTCGAACTCGCTCAGTTGGCTATAAGAAGCACGAGTTCATCTCCGTAGCACAGTTCCTTGCTTGCTTCACACGTTAAACCTCACAGAACCGCTACGGTTTGTGTCAAGGATCTGGGTCTCTCGGGCATGAAAATACACACCCAGGAATGGAACTCACTGCCGCCTTGGTATCTGGCAGAGGCCCAAAATGATTTTAAGGTTGACACAGTACACGAAAAGTTGTACTCCAGGTGTGGTATTTACAATTTTGTTTTCGTCTGTTTTAAGTATGTACCATAGTCTTATCGTTATTTATACAGATGGATCCTAGTAGGCCCAGCATGAGAATGCTCTCGGTTGTCCTGTGGTTTTCTAGGGTTTTTAAAGTGCGTCTTCCAGACCAATTTACAAATTATTATGCGGAGTTATATGGCATTCTGATGGCACTGGAGAGGGTTCACAGACATCACCGTACGAGTTTTCTTGCGCGTTCCGACTCTCTTAGACCACTGCAAGCACTTCACCCAATGTACCCGGTAGACCCGCTGGTTCAGCTCATCCATGACTCCTTACAGCGGCTCCAACACGGAGGTGATCTTTTGCTGGGTACCTGGCTACGTTGGGATACAGGGTAACGACATGGCTGACAAAGCTGCCAAGGAAGCATGTTGGGATGGTGTTGTCCATCAATGTCCCATACCGCTGCATGCCATCATCTCATTTTCTGACAGATGCACCATGCGTCAGTGGGAGACTGAATGGTTGCAGACGACAGACAACGAACTACGGTGGCTCAAACTGACCACAAAGTCTCGGCGGACTTCGTGTGAGCCTCGCCGCTGGAAGGAGGTTTTGCTTACCAGACTGCGCATCGGGCATAGCCCTTTCACACATGGCTTCCTCCTCCTGGGGAAGGATCGACCATTCTGTGAAGTTTGTGCATGCCGCCTTCAGTTCAGCATATTGTGGCTACGTGTGTCCTGTGTACTGATAATAGGGCAGCCCTCGGTGTCGCTGGACATCTGCCGACCGTTCTCGCAGATACCGATACCAGTGTTAGCAGAGTGGTGGAATTTTGTGAAGTATCAGGCCTCATTCTTAAACTGGTGGGAAAGGGCGGCAGACTTAAGTACGTTATAAACTGCTGCGTATGTGGGGACTGCCTTCGTCCCCACCCATTAAACTTCATGCTTCGTAAGGGCACTGATGACCATGATGTCGAGCGCCACCTCAACCCAAATCATCATCATCATCACCTCACGGACCCTTCTGGTTATGAAGAAAATTCCATATTGAAGGGTAGACGCAGATCGCGCTCTGTTAGCTATGCCACGACGCTATCTTTGGCGGACGTCGTTGAAACAATATCAGTACATCTAGTGTACCCCAGATGGCATATGCCATCGCCGGGTCAAAATCGACGTCGTGTTTCCACTTGTACAACTCTTTCTTTTTCTGGCAGTGTGTGTCCATATCATTCAGAATTAGAGACGCTTTTCTCAGTGTTAGCTCTTAACTGAGACGCACGTCACATTGCCCGGAGGTCTTCGATTAGAGCACTGTAGTGAGTTTCATTATTAGGCGACTTGTGATTGACTAATGGCGTCCGAGCTCACGAGCTGCGGGGGCCTTATTTGTGTGAAGGCTGCAAACGCTTGCATGCACTGCTGCGCCCACGGACTGTTATTCAAATCTAGTGAACGTTGGAATTTGCACAGAGACCAGACGCCAGTTATAAGAGTCGAGGGGCATGAAAGGGAAGCAGTGTTTGGGAAGGCTTGCATGCACTGCTGCGCCCACGGACTGTTATTCAAATCTAGTGAACGTTGGAATTTGCACAGAGACCAGACGCCAGTTATAAGAGTCGAGGGGCATGAAAGGGAAGCAGTGTTTGGGAAGGCAGTGAGACAGGGCTGTAGCCCATCCCCGATGTTATTCAATCAGTACATTGAGCAAGCAGTAAAGGAAACAAAAGAAAAATTCGGAGTAGGAATTAAAATCCATGGAGAAGAAATAAAAATTTTGAGGTTCGCCGATAACATTGTAATTCTGTTAGACACAGCAAAGGACCTGGAAGAGCAGCTGAACGGAATGGAAAGTGTCTTGAAAGGAGGATATAAGATGAACATCAACAAAAACAAAACAAGGATAATGGGATGTAGTCGAATTAAATCGGGTGATGCTGACGAAATTAAACTAGGAAATGAGACGCTTAAAGTAGTAAATGAGTTTTGCTAGTTGGGGAGCAAAATAACTGATGTTTGTCGAAGTAGAGAGTATGCAAAGTGTAGACTGGCAATGGCAAGGAAAGCGTTTCTGAAGAAGAGAAATTTGTTAACATCGAGTATACATTTAAGTTTCAGGAAATCGTTTCTGAAAGTATTTGAATGGAGTATAGCCATGTATGGAAATGAAACATGGACGATTAATAGTTTAGACAAGAAAGAAATAGAAGCTTTCGAAATGTCGTGCTACAGAAGGATGCTAGATGGTCAAATAATGTAACTAATGGGAGGTAATGAATAGAATTGGGAGGAAGAGGAATTTGTGGCACAACTAGAGTAGAAGAAGGGATCGGTTGGTAGGACATATTATGAGGCATCAAGGGATCACCAATTTAGTATTGGAGGGCAGCGTGGAGGGTAAAAATCGTAGAGAGAGACCAAGAGATGAATACACTAAACAGATTCAGAAGCATGTAGGTTGCAGTAGGAACTGGGTGATGAAGAAGCTTGCACAGGATAGAGTAGCATGGAGAGCTGCATCAAACCAGTCTCTAGACTGAAGACAACAACAACAACAACAAATACCTCCATTTGGCTTTGCGTCTACGGAAAGTGTAACAGACATCTATCTATGCAATTTCAATCACGCACCCAGTACACAGTGCTGACCCCCACAGGGAACAAGCTTTTAGGGCGTCTCGCCCTACTTTGAATTAGATGGGCATACACAAGCTGCGAGGTTCGTCCTCAGAACTAGTAACCCACCCACGTTGTTCCAGAACGCTGTCTAGCGTCATCTACTCACTAGTTACTATATCGTTCACCTAACCACATGTAGTGGGCCCAGTTCAATTTCACTTTCAGTGTAGTCATATTTATGTTTTAACATTTAATATGTTTCATATAATATATTTCTTACTAATATACTGCACATAACATATTTCTTCCACCGTACACCCAGTCGTTGTACTATTATTCCTATTTATGGAGAAGATTTTTTTTTGAGCCACCCAACATTTATGCTTTAACTCTCACATCAAGCACTGTGGGATGAGAATGTGGTACAATTGCAGGCCCATAAATTGGCTGCAAATCTATTACTGATCTAATGCCAAAGGTTTGCCGTAAGACACATACTTCGTCATTGTTACCCTGCACCCACTGCTCCTGCAGTATGTTATTTGTGTGTTGCTGCTCTTAAACGTGTTACCCATATCGATATAATTGGTCGTGTTTACAACTGTTTAGAAACTTTTAAGATTGATAATAAAATAGGTATTTGACTGTTTTCCGCAAAACGTCTTAAATGGTTAATTATGTCATTTCATGCTCATAAAATGCTTTTTTCCTTCATGAATTTCAGCATTCTTTTATAAAAACGGGAATGAAATTCAAATAACTTGAGAGCCCTCTAACACGCCCCGTTCGGCTCATGTGATGCCATCACTGGCCAGATCACTGCCCCTGCTGTCATAATGCTAATGCACAGTGTTGTTCTAGAATTTTTGTTTTGGAAGAAACAAACATAAAACATAATTACAAACATAAAACATAAAAACTGCTGAAAAAAAATTTTTTTGGTTGTTTCAGATAATGAGAAGGGTCGTAAAAATTGATTGCACTGTACCGACAAAACGTCACCACGTCGATGGTCAAGTTTTTTTACTTAATTAAAAATATCTTGCACTCTGAAATTGATATTGATTTACCTCCGAGATACGCGTTCCCATTGCTGCAAAGAATGACAGCGTCAGTCGGCAAAAATAGACGCTCAGTGAAAACTACCATTAAGTCCGCTTCCTTGAACGTCATTGGAAGCTCGTTTCGTAGAGCGGTGGAATGTCGAATATTTGAAACCGATCAGAAACAGAATATTATCGTGTTTTCCTTGGTGTTTACATGCGCCTACATTTGCATTACCTGTTCACACACGTCACGTTCAAAAAAATTTCCTAGTTAGTGTAACCATACACTTTTTATTTTATTAGAAGTAATGTCTCCCTTACCATCTCGCTGTCCAGCTGGGATCGTTATTGTTCAAGTTTTGAAGTTTCATCATCTTACATAGGTTGAAGTTAAGTCTGCTTCAGGTACTGGCATTACTTTACACTCACTAACAGCACAGCCCTTACGTCTCTGTTACCAGCATGTTGTACATGCTTTATATCCCTCCGCATACAAAACCCCATCGGTGCACACCTGGTTGTACTGTGGGAGTATGGTGATATCTTCAGTACTGGCAATGCTTTCCAAAAAAGGTAACCGTTGTTTATCCTCAGTTCAAAAAATGGTTCTAATGGCTCTGAGCACTATGGGACTTAACTTCTAAGGTCATCAGTCCCCTAGAACTTAGAACTACTTAAACCTAACTAACCTAAGGACATCACACACAACCATGCCCGAGGCAGGATTCGAATCTGCGACCGTAGCGGTCGCACGATTGCAGACTGTAGCGCCTAGAACCCCTCGGACACTCCGGCCGGCTATCCTCAGTTGACCAGTTCTCAGGCTAAGATTCGTGTCAAGCTATATACGATACGTCCCAACATAAAAACAACAACTGCTACGAGTTCTTGCTAACACTATTTTCATATTTTGTAAAAATTTATGATCATCCAAGGATTCGCATCTGTGCTCATCTAAACCATAATCAAACGTGTTATCCGTTGCGCCATAGAGTGCGGGCTTCTTACGGTATCCTTCCTACTAAGTATCTTTTATAGTGTAAGTCGGCATTAAGATTTGCCAACAATAATTTACTTGTGCTTTGGGTCGTATTTCATGACTAATAGTTGACAATTTGGATATAAGATACGGACCAATTTGCAAAAGTTTCACGATAACTCAGTTTTGAGCGGATTTAATGATGTTGCAGGCAGCAGGCAAAAGAATGACCTTCGCTGCACACATCACCGCTCTAAATGAGTGGAGCATAAACGCATCAATTTTCGTAAGGTTTCCATTGTCAGCGTTCCTTTCTAGTGTTAGTCGCAAATGCGTTTTCTATCACTAAATAGCTACAGTATTTGCAGAAAAGTACGGATAAATCTAATAACTTCCACTAACAGTCCTATAACACACTTATACCTTCGTCTTACTCCTAGTATACGACCTCACCAGAGTTTCAGCCAATAACAGAGTGTTTTCGATCACTTGACCAAATATTAATGTTTAATATCAAGCTTGAATTACATAAAAATAAGAGAGTACTGACCGTAAATGCGATTTGAATCTTATAATCACTCCGAATAACAACAATCTGAACCATATTTATAACATAGGAAAACAGTCTGTTGTGTTTCAATACGAGAGTAACAATAATAACCATAATTACAATTACAATGGGAATAAAAATATTGTGCATTTGTAGCAATGTTAAACAGGATAGTGCATGTAAAATTGTTGGCTCAAATAAAGCAAATGAAAATTTAGGAAGAGGAAAAAGTTGAACAGTAAGAGGCATTTTAAATGTGGTACTAAATATGATGGTTAAGGGCCGACATGAACAGTAGGGAACACACAAGAGACAGTTCACAGATTATAAAAATTGCCTTTAATAATAAATGTGAAAAGGGTGCAGTGAATGAAATGTAATCCGAAAATGAGTAACCTGAGGTGTTTATTTGGTAAACAATGGAAATGAATTAAATGCGCTACGAGTTCCCAGAACTGAATCGGCGTGCAGTGGAAGTTGCGAGGCACCTTAACAGGAATAAAAGTAATGAAATACTGCTAAATAAATAGATAAACAAATGAAATAACAGTTACAGCAACAAACGATCGAACATATACCACGTCGAAACAATTACAAAATTTCCTAACACAAAAAGCAGTATTTAATTCAGAATTGGCAGAAACATCCGATAATATTTCACCAGATTCCACTCCCGAGTCTCACTGATTGAAGACGAATTGCTATTGTCCTACACAGTACGCAAATTGCCGAGAACGTCCCAATGACTATTCGCAACGATTTCCCGCTCCTTGCGTGGTACTGGAAAACTTCCGTGGAGTTACACTTCTGCTGAAAGGTGTTTCTGTGGAGCCTGTGGCTCTACCCGGGATAAGCGACTTTTCACAGGTGGCTGTATTAACAGACTGATCTTTAGGCTGGCCCGAGGTCTACGTTGCTAGGAAAGGTGACAATGTGCATGAGAGTTGGTGAAGCCAGTGAATGTGCGGGAAAAAAAGAAAACAAAAAGTAAAAAAAACTTGAGGTGTGTTTCGGTCCGCAGAAATGCCAACACGTTTCTTGTCACAGTCACCCTTAGATTTGCCTGCTGGCGGGTTACAAGAAGAAATTGTAGTTGGTATGGAAGATATGAGAGATCCATTCAAAAAATTGTTCAAATTTGCTCTAAGCAATATGGGACTCAACATCTGAGGTCATCAGTCCTCTAGACTTAGAACTACTTAAACCTAACCAACCTACGGACAGTACAAACATCCATGCCCGAGGCAGGACTCGAACCTGCGACCGAAGCAGCAGCGCTCGGCCACAGCGGCTGGCAGAGAACCATTATTAGAGCCAGAATTATAATAGAGCTCTGGAAGATCTGAAATCAAGTAAAGCATTTTGAGTAATGGCAACCAAACGAATACTGAATGCGGTTTGTAGAATCTGAAAGACTGAAGAAAAGTATCAGTCACACAATTCCGAGTATTGGAAGAGTACTTTAACACAGTCAGCTTAATATTACATGCATCAAAGCTGTTAACAACAATAATATACAGAAGAGTGGGGAATACTGTTGTTAGATGAAGATCACTTCGGCTTTACGGAAGGTAAATGAACCCGGGAGGCAGTTCTTGATAATGGAAGCAAGACTGAAGAACAATCAAGACATGTTTCTAAAATTTGTCGACCTGGAAAAAGCGTCAGACAATGTGTAATGGTGCAAGATACATGAATCCTGAGAAAAATAGGGGCCAGCTATAGGGAAACACGGATAGTATGCAGTATGTACAAGAACGAAGAGGGGGCAATAAGAGTGGAAGAACGAGAACAAAGTACTGGGATTAAAAAGAGTGTGAAACAGGAATGCAGTTCCCCCCCCCCCCTCTTCTACAAACTATAAATCGAAGAAACAATAATAGAAACAAAAAATTTTTGAAGAGTTGGATTAAAGTTAATGCTGAAACGACGTCAGTAATGAGGTTCGCTGATAACGATGTTGTCCTCAGTCAAGGTGAAGAAGAATCACAGGATCTGTTGGATGGAATGCAGTCTAATGACAACAGAATATGGATTCAGAGTAAACCGGAAAGAGACCAAAATAATGAGATGTAAGAGAAATGAGAATAGCGAGAAACTTAACATCAAAAGTGGTGACGGCAAGTATACTAAGTTAACGAATTCTACTACCTTGGAAGCAAAATAATGCATGACGGACTAAGCACTGAGGACATAAAAAGGAGACTCGCACAGCCAAAGAGGACAATATGGCCCAAAAGAAACTCATCAGACATGGTCCTTAATTTGAAGGAGAAATTTCTGTGTATGAAAGTTTGGAGCACAGCATTGTATGGTAGTGAATCACGGACGGTGGGAAAAACGGAAAAGAAGAGAATCGAAGCATTTGAGATGTTGGGCTACAGAAGAATGTTGAAAATTAGAAGAGCTGATAAAGTAAGCATTGAGGAAGTTCTCAGCAGAATCGGTGAAGAAAGAAGCATATGGAAAACACTTACAGAAAGGAGGAGATGATGGGATGTGTTTTAGGACGTCAGGGAATAACTTCCATAGTACAAGAGGAAGCTGAAGGGGGTGAAAATTGTAGAGAAAGGCAATTGGAATGCATCCAGCATATAATTGAGGACGTAGGTTGTAAGTGCTACTCTGAAATAAAAAGGTGGCGCAGGAGAGGAATTCATGGCTGGCCGCATCAAACCAGTCATAAGGTCGATTACCCAAAAGAAAAAAGTATCCTCGTAGGCCCCCGAATTGTCGACAATTTTTTTTGAACACTGAACACTCAACATTCAAAACAAATAAGTAATATACCTCAAAGGTGTGTCTTTTGAAGCTAGTCACTTCTAGATATTTCATATTAACAAAGAATACATAAAGTTTAAATGAGCGTAAAAAGTTCATATCTTGTGTGATCAGGAAAAGCGCAAAATTACGAATGCAAACCAAATGCAGTTATCACAAAACAGATGTGCACCTGTTTGAGCCGCACCCACATTTATTGCAAGTGGTTCCAAATTCGAATAATTAACTGATCCCGTGTTCACTGAAATGGCTTTCACGCCGAAATTAGTGACTTTCGACCATCAACTATCGCGGTTCCCTGACACCATTCGCTCTTTGGTTCAGTTCGTAGCTGTAGATGTTTTGCAAACTTGAATGCTTTAAGTATTTGTGCCTTATTCCAGGCATTACAAGTCTTGAGTTTCAACAAATTTATCCCTACGGCCAAATTGAAGGTGCAATGAGTCAGGCTGATATTTCGTTTCAGTATATGTCGTTGGGAACATGTTGGTCGATATTATAGCCAAAATATTTGGCAGTTCACACTAGCGTGTGAATTTCATGGCACTAGTTTATGACCACTTCGACAAAGGCCCTTAGCTTTTGGCTCGCTTTCTGACCCTGACCACGCCTCAACAAGCATTTTTTTGTCTAATGAACACTAGCCAACGGCTTACAACTGGGCATAAACTTACAACTCGTTGCCCATTTCGCTCCCTCCGCCATGCACTCACCTTGCACCTCAGAAGCTGAACTGACATTGTCAATCTTTGATCTGTAATTAGTCTTATCACCTTTAAGTAACCTGTTGGATGGCGCAAGGCATTGTACCATAAACTCTACTGGCAGCATCCCGCAAATATTAGTGACCCATATCCTTAAGATCGGTTTGATGCAGATTTCTTGTGCTTATTGTACGTTCTAAAATAATAAATTTTTTTGAGACAGGAATGCTTTTGTCCTCAAATGAGCACGGACTGTGGAAGCATCACTCATTGGAGATTCAACATGGCGTTTCCTCACATGATACCTCGTAAAGGGCAACAGGCAGATTCCATATTCTTACATTTCCGGAAAGCTTTTGACACGGTGACGCCAACGGCCTAGCCGCCGTGGTAGCACCGGTTCCTGTCACGTCACCGAAGATACGCTGTGTCTCCACTGGCAAAGCAAAATGAGCTGTGGCACTTGCTGGAACATCGAGGTCAGGGGCTAGTGACAAGTAAATAGTGACCTTCCGACCAAGGCTTCAAATGTTTCGCAGCAGAGTACAACGTGAGTAATTCTCGGGCATGTTGTTGAGCCGACATACTTTTAGGAAAACCGTCCAGTTTGCAGAAGCGAACTGCGGCCACAGCTGTCTGGCTTGGATCAACCATCAATGCCATTCGGCTAGCATGGAAGCGCTCACCACTGCTGTTTTTATGTCATGAGATGCACCTTCAGCCTCTGTTGTTCAAGGAGTGTTTCTGCTGCTAGCCGTGTTTCGACCGACGAGCCGTCTGCACCTCTGTCAAATGTCGCAGATTCTTCTACAATACTTCAGTATTCCTAAAAATTACGGAGTGGGCAAGGACATTTGTAGAACATTGTCCACTTCCTCAGAAAGAAATGTGGCGCCCGCACGGGTTGCTGTGTAGCCCTAAAGCTGCACTTCATTTTTGGCAAAGACAGACTCACCGCATTCGTCCATTATTCCGTAAGTGTCTAGTCTTTCAGACAGCGTCCGTAAATGCTTGATGTGCCGATGCCTAGTCTCAGATGTCACCCATGTAGCAGAAAACGAAGGCAAAACGTTGCAGCACTTTACGCATGAAGCGCGCCGTGTATGGCCAGCGTTCCTTAGGGTGAAATGCATAGTGGTATATTCAGATAGCGAAAATTTGGCAGTGACTGCAGTTTTTTGCTTATCTGTCCTTGTCGTCAGAGAAACCTCTGGTAGGTGAATGTGTGGTCTGCCAAGCGCTGTTGGGAATCGGGGTGCACTCAGCCCTTGTGAGGCCAATTGAAGCGGTTCTTGACTGAGAAGCAGCGGCTCCGATCACGAAAATTGACAATAACCGGGAGAGTGCTGTGCTGACTGCATGCCCCTCCATATCCGTATCAGCACCGCCTGTGGGCTGACGATGACAAGCCGGTCGGTCGGTACCATTGGCCCTCAAGGCCTGTTCGGACGGAGTTGTTTTGACACGGTGCCATATTGCTGTTAACTAAGGTCAGAGCGTACGGAATAGGTTCTTAGATAAGCGAGCGGCTCGTAAACATAAGTAGTAGAAGGCAATATGTTGTTCTGGACGACGAGTGTTCATAAGCAAAAGGCTATCGTCAGGAGTGCCCCAGGGAAGTGTGATATGAGCTCCCTTCTTCTCTACGTACATAAATGATGTGACAGATAGGGTGAGCCATAATCTGCGATTGTTTGCTGATGATCGTGTAGGAGGTGTATCATCTGCGAGTGACTGTAGGAGGAAGCAGGGTCGTAACTACTATTTCGTATAATGAAAGGCCGCTTGCTCTAAACGTCGAAAGGTGTGAGTTAAAGCAAATAGGTAGCAAAAAAATCCTCTAATGATCCAAAATTAGTGATGTGCTATTTGATACCGTCACGTCTCTTAGATTGTTGTGCCGGATCCAAGGTAGCCCCTGAGGGCCGGCAACCCATAATACATCACAGAGGACGGGGTTGTCTATGTCCAAGGTGTACCAAAAGCGCCATGGTAAAAACCGGCTGTTTACATACAAGATAATGGAAACAGACATTCCGAGCACTACTTTCCGCAGGGTGAGCTCGAGCCACGGCCTGCAGGAAGTATCAATACGCCAAAACATGATTCGCTGGAGACTGCAATTTAGGGGCTAGAACCAGCCCCGAAGTTCAGTTCACTCCGGATGCCGACCTCGTAGACTCCGACCTCTGAAAATTACGTCTTCGTCTCTGAATTGGACTTTCACTAGTATGTGTGTGGTTCCACGAACCTTTGTGGAAAATTAGAAGTGAACTTTTGTTTGTCTCAATTAGGAGACTTTTACTGGCATCTTTATTGTTACCTTTCTTTTGTTGTTCAGTCATTAACCTTGTAACTTACATAAATAAAAGTACTGTTTGTGAAAAATTGCGAATTTTCAGTCACAACATAGATACCCAGACATAACGTTGCAAAGCGGCATGAATCGGAGCAGCATTTGAGTTTGGTTGTGTAGAACCCAGGTGGATGGCTTCAGTTCATTTTCAGAATCGTAAATAATACGTAATTCATCTATAATGGTGACCACATACAGCACACTATACAATAATATTCGAGCAATTTAGATCTCCATTACTAAAATTAAAGAAAGACGTCAAAGCAATTCCAGTCTCGTAAACTGACATACGGCCGGGAAAGTGGTGTGCTGATCACATACTCCTCCGTATCCGCATCCAGTGACGCCCGTAGAATGAGGATGACACGGCGACCGGTCGGTACCGTTGGGCCTTCATGGACGGTCAGGGCGGAGTTTAGTTTTCGTCAAAGCAATTCGGGGGTGTACCGCTAGATTTGTTACTGGTCGGTCGATACACCCAAGACTATTACGTAAATGATCTGTGAACTCAAATAGAAATTTCTCAAGGGCAGAAAATGTTCTCTTCACGAAGCATTATTCACAAAATTTAGAGAACCGACATTTGCAGTTAGCTGCAAGCTGGATCTGCTGCAGTCAATGTATATATCGCTTAAGGACCAAGGAAAAGACAAGAGAAATCTAGGCTGTTTTTAAGTTATCAGTCTTTTGACTGGTTTGATTTATTTAATAAAATTGCAGCCAAATAGCCATATACAGTTACTTTGCTTGACATTTTACATTTTCATTTTACATTTTTGCATATTCATTTGTAGATTTGACTCTTTCACTGCACAGTTCCATGTGATATCGTTCACAGTCTTCGTTACACAGTTCACACACACAAGTTGTGGTTGGGTCGTGATAACTTTTGTTTTTGAAAATTAGATGATGAAACCCGTGAGCAGATAGTCTATTTACGATATGTCGCAGTTATATGTTTGATGCTGTCCATGAGCGGTTCGTAATTGCTTCGGTGCCATAGAACTCCGGCCATGATCTTTCTCGTTTATCCTCCATTATCTTCAGTTGATTTCTGGAAGCCTTGGTGTGTGGCATCATATATCGAAGTTTGATGTCTTCAATTAGGAATGTCTTTCTCGCTAGCAGGCACACTATTCTATATCTTGTTGTCTTTGAGAGACCTAGTGCTCTTTTTAGATAAGTCGATTTTACCTCTTCAGGTGGTCCAACCTAACCTCCATCCTGTAGGCCAGGATTGGCAAAATTTTTGCGTTGAATAATTTCACGGCAGTTTCTGGACTGAGTAGGCGGATGTTTTTGATGTCCTGTATTGGTATTATTGCCTGGGCTGCACGTTCTATTGTATGTTTTGTGAAGCATTTGGCTGTTGGTTGCAATGTCACCCCTAGGTACTGAAAGTCTGATGATATTTTTACTTTTTGTCCTCTGATGTTGATTTCCGCATTCTTGGGTGATTTGCATCCTTTTCTGAAAATCACCATTCCGGTGTTTGTTATGTTTATGTGTAGTTTGTGTTCGCTTACATCTTCTTCATTTTCTCCAATTCGGAGCACTTCTTCAGTGGCAAGAATGTACAGCAAAGGACTCATTGGGTCACCCTGAAAGACTCCGTTGGACTGCAAAATAAGGTTCAAAAAAGAGAGGTTGTGTGATATTGTGATTAAGTTGTAATCGAGGATTGACTTGATTATTCTTGGTTGGATTTGATTTAACTGGTTTGATGCGGCCCTCCACAAACTCCTCTCCTCAAAGTAGCACTTACAATCTATTTCCTGAATTATTTGGTGAATATATTCCATTCTCTGCCCTAGGTAACAAATTGGAAATTTGAGCTAGGGACTTCGGGACCAAACTGCTGCTGTCACCGGTCCCTAAGCTTACGCACTACTTACTCTAACTTACGCAAAGGACAAAGGACAATACACACACCTACGCCCGAGAGAGGACTCTAACCTCCTACGGGGGGAGCCGCGCGAACCGTGACGAGACGGCCAAGACCGCATGGCTACCCCGCGCGCCTCTTCATCTAGAGTTTTTGCCCTCTGCAGCACCCTCTAGTACAACAGAAGCTATTCCCTGATTCCAGAATGATACTTTCACTCTTCAGCGAAGTGTGCACTGATATCAAACTGCTTGGCAGGTTAAAACCGTGTGCCGGAACGAGATTCGAACTCGGGACCTTTGCCTTTTGCGGGCAAGTGCTCTACCGACTGAGCTACCCAGGCACTACTTACGACCCGCCCTCACAGCTTCAATTCTGGCAGCACCTCGTCTCCTACCTTCAACTTACCCTCGAAAGGCAAAGGTCCCGCACTCGAGTCTCAGTCTGGCACACAGCTTTAACCTGCCAGGAAGTTTCTTATATCTTTATGTCTTAACAGATGTCCTTGCATCCTGTCCCTTCTTGTTAGTACCGGGTGATCAAAAAGTCAGTATAAATTTGAAAACTTAATAAACCACGGAATAACGTAGACAGAGAGGTAAAAACTGACACACATGATTGGAATGACATGGGGTTTTATTAGAACAAAAAAAACCACCCCATATTGCCAGACGCGTGAAAGACCTCCTGCGCGCATCGTTTGGTGATGATCGTGTGCTCAGCAGCCACTTTCGTCATACTTGGCCTTCCAGGTCCCCAGACCTCAGTCCGTGCGATTATTGGCTTTGGGGTTACCTGAAGTCGCGAGTGTATCGTGATCGACCGACATCTGTAGGGTTGCTGAAAGACAACATCCGACGCCAGTGCCTCAACATAACTACGGACATGCTTTACAGTGCTGTTCACAACATTATTCCTCGACTACAGCTATTGTTGAGGAATGGTGGTGGACATATTGAGCTTTTCCTGTAAAGAACATCATCTTTGCTTTGTCTTACATTGTTATGCTAATTATTGCTATTCTGATCAAATGAAGCGCCATCTGTCGCACATTTTTTGAACGTTTGTATTTTTTTGGTTCTAATAAAACCACATGTCATTACATGCATGTGTGTCAAGTTGTACCTCTCTATCTACATTATTCCGTGATTTATTCAGTTTTCAAATTTATACTGAATTTTTTGATCACATGGTACTTTCCACATTTTCCTTTCCTCCCTGATTCTCCGGAGAACCTCTTCATTCCTCACTTTATCTGTCCATCATGATTAAGAGTGGCATAAGGTATCCTCCGCCATGTACCATATTGTGACATGCGGAATATGTATGTAGAGGTAGACTAAGGCATCGATAGGCAAAGTGTCAGGACCTCTTTGAATCTGAGCAACACAGTCCTCTGTGACCGTTGCGTAACTTCGCATGCACAATTTGCCTGTTCGTGTGAACAGGAATCTATGCGTCCAAACTCTTTCTACGAAGACTGCCATAACCGTGAAAATGGCATTGTGATAGGTCCTCACCGCCTGCAGTAGTAGCTTCTAGTTTGATGCGGTGGCGTATGCATGCTGTGTTGGCTTTTTTTTCTGAGGATTGCTCCATTTGTTGTGTGCAGGAAGCTGGCGTCATCAGAGTACGTATCGCTGACGATGGAGGCGGACGACTCGGGCGGGGGGCGGCGCCGTGGGGGCGGCGGGGGTGGCCGGCGCAAGCGGCGGCGGAGGCTGCGTGGGCGCGACTCCGCTTCCGGGGGCGGCAAGAAGCAGAAGCAGAAGCAGAAGCTGCTCGAGCCCGAGGACCTGCCGGCGCGCGCGCGCTGGACCATCATCGCCACCGCCTGCCTGCTGCTGCTCATGTCCATCCTGCTGGTCGGCGTCACGCTGCGCATGGCGCCCATCATCGACGAGATGGGTGAGTCTACGTCTACCCCCACTAGCCGCCCGAAGGCGTACAACTCAGCCCGCAGTAGATGTTGTCGTCAGAGTAGCTGATATCGTGAGAACATCACCATACCGCACCTACGAGATGGGGAAGTGAGTGCCATCCTAATCATTCACCAATGGCCACCCAGTATGGGACAACTCGACCTGTAACTTTTGTCGTAAGCATGATGCATTTCATGAGACCACCATCGTATGTTGTCTTTCTCACTAGCTTCCCATTTTTGGGCAACTCAGACATTAAATTTTTGACAAAAAATTGTACCGGGTTTAGTGAGACCTGCATAGACAAAATGGAGTACCACATTCACCAACACTCCATTTGTTTTCCTAGCTACCCATTAAGACGGCCCATTAGGCAGGGATCCCAGTGAAAGGGTGTTGTCATCAATGTAATGCACATGGAGCCCATCATCAATGAGATTGGTCAGTCAGTGCCAACCTAGTCCTCCTCAACAAGCCATCCAAAGTCAAAATATACTTGGTTTCATGAGAATATCATTGTATGGTACCCTAATCAACGAGACATGTCAGCATCATCCTCAACCTTCCCAGTACCTGCCAAAAATTGGACAACTCATCAGGCAGATTTTTGTCAAAAAAATGTAACGGGTATAGTGAGACATTCGTCGATAAATGGAATCAGATATTTATAAACACTCCACTTTTTCACTTTGTTGTCCAGTCTGGTGTCCCTATAGGCAGCAAGAAAGGATTTTGTCATGAGTGTATTGCACATCATGCCCATAATCGATGATTATGTGAGTGTCAGTACAAGGCTAACACTAGCTTCCCAAGAGAAACAACTCAGCAAACAGAACTTGTTGCGTCTTACTATGTTGCAGTACCTGTGCTTTTATGATGTACTGTGAGACTCCCGTCGACAAAATGGAGTCACATGTTTTTCAACACTCAACTTGTTTTTTCTTCTGCCCAATAAGGCGGCCTAGTGGGCAGGGAAAATAATCCAAGGATGATGTCAAAAACGCAATGAGGATGATGCCATAACTGGCACTTGGGTGAATGTCTGTACCGGCACCCCACTAGTTGCCAAAGCTGGAGAACATAGCCTGTCACAAGTGTAAAGCATTTCATAAGCACATTAACACATGGCATTCATCATCAGTTTAGTAGGCAAGTGGCAGTATAGACATCTTATTAGACACCAAGCTTTTAAACTAAGCTGAAATATTTTTGCCAAAAAATGCAACGGGTATAGTGAGACATTCGTCGACAAATGGAATCAGATATTTATAAACACTCCACTTTTTCAGTTGGCTGTCCAGTTTGGTGTCCCTATAGGCAGCAAGAAAGAATTTTATCTTGAGAGTGTTGCACATCATGCCCATAATCGATGGTTAGGTGAGTGTTAGTACTAGGCTAACACTAACTGCCCAAGATAAAGAACTCTGCAAGTATAACTTGTCATGTCTTACTATAGAGCAGTACCTGTGCTTTTACGATGTAGTGTGCAATGTCTTTCAGACATGGATGCATTTCTGAAGTAACAAGCACTGCTGCGATAGATAGACGTATGAAATACAAGAAATGTATTAGCAACTGCGTATATGATCAGACTGCAGCTGCACAATGAATTGGTGACAGCGAAAATTTTGTTCTTGGCCAGCACTCGAACCTGCATTTCGCACTTTACCTGAGTGGTCACCTTTCCACCTCAGCCATCCGACAACGCCTCCAGGACCGACCCAAACTTCCATATGTCGCGGTCTTGTCTTGACATGAAATACTATACTGCATGCATGTCTGAAGAACATTGGTGAGCACATCACAGGGCACTAAAATATGGTATTACGTGGCACAACAAGGCTGCAATGATAACCAGCTCTGTGGGAATCACAGCAATTGAGCAAGTACATGACATAGATATGCAGTGACACCAATTTTCATTCTCACCAGTACATTGTGCAGTTGGAGTCTGTTAATATTTGCAATTGCTAATACTTTCTTGTTTGTCGTGAGTGTAACTGGTTTTATGAGATTCCTGTATCTTGGCCAGCATTGGCAATGTGGACAATCGCTAACGTAGACCTATTAAGTAACAAGATGAAGAAGCAAACTAACATTTTTTGTCAGAAATGTAACTGGTTTAGTGACACACTGACAAAATGGGGTTACATGTTTAACAGTCCACTTAGTGTGTTGGCTATCTGCTAAGGTGGTTCAATAGGTGCAGAAACCAATGACAGCGTTTTGTTTCCAATGTAATGTTCATTATGCCAGTAAGTGACGATTGGGTGAGCGTCAGTGTGTCAGTGTTGGCCTTCCTCTAGCTTCCCAAGGTCGAGAATTAAGCTGGTAGATTTGGTCATAAGCTTAGTGAATCTTCTGAGAAGATCACCATACAGTGCCCATGAGCAACACTAGGTGCGAGTCGCAGCACACACACCCTGTTAGCCACCAAGATGGAGTCCTAAACTGACAGATTTTTTCGTAAAAAAAGAAAAAAGAAAAAAAAATAAGGTGATTAGTAAGGTAGTAACACCATCAATAAAATGGAGCCTGATAGTGATCAACAACTGACTTCCTTCCATGGCTATGTAGTAATATGGAAAACTAGTACAGTTTAATGAATTAATTGACATTTTCTCTCTTTTGGAGGTTTGCAATCAATGACTGTACAGCTAATTTCATTATCCACCTAGATTTTATGTATTTCTGATAATGTTGTGACTGTATTTGGAAGCAGTTAACCAATATGAGGTCCCAGAATGTTGGCAACAAGATCATTATCTACAGTGTAGACTGTATGGTAATTATGGAGATAGGTGTGTTAGTCTTGTAGCCTACATACTCAGACCTAAACATGGTTCTGTGGAACTGAAGCTGATGTAACACTAATAATGTATGCAATCTAGTCGGAAAATAGAATTAGTTGACTGAAGTAGTGGACGAATGAGATCATCATCATCATCATCATCATCATCATCATCATCATCATCGTTAAGTCTACCTTAGAACTCCATCTTTTCCCTGCATTATGTACTGATGTGTCCTGTTAAAATGGGGCCCCCAAGAAAAATATTTTATTGTAAATGTAATGAAAAAATTAAACGCAGTGTCAACAACATAGTCAAGGCTTAGACTACACTTCGGTTTCTATCGACTATATCGTGAGGTGACTTACTGTCCAGTTTACCCATAACTTGTGTATTAGACTAAATGGGGGCATCACGAGCATCATGAATGAGTCCCGCGCTGTTCCACTACCCATCACATCCCTCGAGTATCTGGTGAGAGGACCCAGAGAGAAGCAAACTTAGTGCTTTCTGTATTGTAAGCGCAATAAACTAATTTCGTCAAGAACATGGGTGAGTCTTAGATGGACCACGCTCCAGCAGTGACTCATGGGACATGTCGTAAGTGTAATGGATAATGATATCTACGTCTTCCACTAGCTGTTCCATCAGACAACTCAACCAATAATGGATTCAATGAGAATATCATCGACACAGTATCGAACTTGGATTTACTGTAGCGGAATTCTGCCTTATGCAAGACAGTTTTGTAGTTTTGTTTTCACCCAGACATGGTTTGGCATTTTTTCTGCTATCTTCGGTGCATTTATTTGTCTATTTTCCTTCTGCAAAACTGTTGTTACATGTTAACCCTTAACGAAACATGTGCTACAAAATACACTCCTGGAAATGGAAAAAAGAACACATTAACACCGGTGTGTCAGACCATACTTGCTCCGGACACTGCGAGAGGGCTGTACAAGCAATGATCACACGCACGGCACAGCGGACACACCAGGAACCGCGGTGTTGACCGTCGAATGGCGCTAGCTGCGCAGCATTTGTGCACCGCCGCCGTCAGTGTCAGCCAGTTTGCCGTGGCATACGGAGCTCCATCGCAGTCTTTAACACTAGTAGCATGCCGCGACAGCGTGGACGTGAACCGTATGTGCAGTTGACGGACTTTGAGCGAGGGCGTATAGTGGGCATGCGGGAGGCCGGGTGGACGTACCGCCGAATTGCTCAATACGTGGGGCGTGACGTCTCCACAGTACATCGATGTTGTCGCCAGTGGTCGGCGGAAGGTGCACGTGCCCGTCGACCTGGGACCGGACCGCAGCGACGCACGGATGCACGCCAAGACCGTAGGATCCTACGCAGTGCCGTAGGGGACCGCACCGCCACTTCCCAGCAAATTAGGGACACTGTTGCTCCTGGGGTATCGGCGAGGACCATTCGCAACCGTCTCCATGAAGCTGGGCTACGGTCCCGCACACCGTTAGGCCGTCTTCCGCTCACGCCCCAACATCGTGCAGCCCGCCTCCGGTGGTGTCGCGACAGGCGTGAATGGAGGGACGAATGGAGACGTGTCGTCTTCAGCGATGAGAGTCGCTTCTGCCTTGGTGCCAATGATGGTCGTATGCGTGTTTGGCGCCGTGCAGGTGTGCGCCACAATCAGGACTGCATACGACCGAGGCACACAGGGCCAACACCCGGCATCATGGTGTGGGGAGCGATCTCCTACACTGGCCGTACACCACTGGTGATCGTCGAGGGGACACTGAATAGTGCACGGTACATCGAAACCGTCATCGAACCTATCGTTCTACCATTCCTAGACCGCCAAGGGAACTTGCTGTTCCAACAGGACAATGCACGTCCGCATGTATCCCGTGCCACCCAACGTGCTCTAGAAGGTGTAAGTCAACTACCCTGGCCAGCAAGATCTCCGGATCTGTCCCCCATTGAGCATGTTTGGGACTGGATGAAGCGTCGTCTCACGCGGTCTGCACGTCCAGCACGAACGCTGGTCCAACTGAGGCGCCAGGTGGAAATGGCATAGCAAGCCGTTCCACAGGACTACATCCAGCATCTCTACGATCGTCTCCATGGGAGAATAGCAGCCTGCATTGCTGCGAAAGGTGGATATACACTGTACTAGTGCCGACATTGTGCATGCTCTGTTGCATGTGTCTATGTGCCTGTGGTTCTGTCAGTGTGATCATGTGATGTATCTGACCCCAGGAATGTGTCAATAAAGTTTCCCCTTCCTGGGACAATGAATTCACGGTGTTCTTATTTCAATTTCCAGGAGTTTACTTACATTGTGAAATGATGGATTATTGACAAATATTTGACAATGGGTTGCTTACATTACAGATTTGAGATCTGTATCACTGAGTTGAGACATTCGGTGTTGTTCAATTACGATACGTCTAAGGGTTCTACGCTTGGAATACATTTGGAAATAAAGTGGATGTATGCATTTGTTTACCTACCTCCGATGAAGCTACTGGATGTTTATGCTAGTAGATTTGGATCTACGCAATCAACAACTTCTGATCTGCAAACAGGAAAATGTTAATTCATGTTTCTGGTTATTGTACGTTTCCGACCGATAATCACCATCGTATTAATTATCGTGTTACTTACCGTTTTGGATGTCGTGGTGTTTTTACATTATTTCTGTGGAGGTAAAACGCTTATTTTTTCGCTTTTGTTGTTACACATGCATTTTCTACGATATTACAAATGAAAATATTTTGTGCCAAAAGTTTCTTTAAAGGTTAACGTATAACAACCAAGGAAAGAAAATAAACAAATAAACTCACTGAAAATAGCACGTAAGTGCTGAAACATCTCCAGGTGAAAACAAAATTAAAAGGTATCCTGCAAAAGGCGGAAATCCTCACCAGTTTTCTTAGCGAGCAGAGAAATAAGAACTGCAACAGTCACAAGATGATTATAAGAAGTGTGAGGTGTGAATCCTACTGTGGCATTACCACTTGTCTTACAAATGCGAGCAAAAGCACTGCCTTCTGATTGGCTGCCCTCAACGTAGCCAATCACCTATCGAGGCAATACCACCCCACGTTTTCTGTTCTGTACTAGCCATTTATCACAGCGTTTAAATCACCTGTGTGAAATAATATGGCCCGAAAAAATAGATAACAAATAATTAGTTTTGTAAATTGACTGAAGGACTGAAATAGGTATTATGATTACAAAGTCTCGTAACCTGGTTGCTTCATAATTGACAGAGTTTTTGCGCATATGACTTACAATCAGCATATCACATGCCGTTTACCTTATCTCAGTCAATTACAGTTACAAAGATTCACACACACACACACACACACACACACAAACACACACACACTTATTCCTTCATTCACTCAAATTCTAGGATGGCGTAATCTTCTACAAAATAATATATAAAAAAATTATCATTGAACTGCTCACAGTAACTCACTCTCTTCCCTACCTTCCTGTCCACAACGAATCCTACAATTTCTGCTGCTGCTGCTGCTGATGATGATGTTATTCTATACCCGTATGACCAGAATCCTTGTCTTTTTTCCATTTCACTTCACTGACCCCCACTTAATCTAGATTGAGTCTTAGTATTCCCATTTCCGATTTTCTAGCCTCGCTGCCACATTAAAGCTTCTGACATTCCACAACCCGACTCGTATAGCGTTATCCTTTCGTTGGTTATTCAATCTTTTTCTCATGTCATCTCGCATCGGGCAGTCCCTTCCCGGAGATCCGAAGGGGACTATTCAGGTATCTGTTGCCAATGGAGAGATCATCGTGACATTTTTTCAGTTACACATGTCCTGTGGCTACACATTACGTGCTGCGGTGGTTTTCATTGCCTTCTGAATCCACATGCCGTTCATCATTGCTGATTCCTCCACCTCTTAGGAGCAGTCTCCCTTTACAAAGACTAGAGAATTCCCTGGACCTCTGTCCGCTCCTTTGTCCTCTTTGACAAGGCCGTTGGCAAAACGAGGCTAACGTATTCTGGAAGCCTTCGGCCGCATTTGCTGATGATTTTTATTTAAAATTTAGGCTGCGTTCACGTTCGAACCTAGCACCCAGGACACTTTGATTAGAAATTAATGACGCTACCTCTAGTCCACCTCCTTAAAACAATAGATTGTTTACTTTTTGATAACTTCTTCTTGTATTCGTCGCTTACTGCAATAATAAAGATTAATGATGTGAAAAATTTTAAACTTTCGTTGTCTTCATATTGTTTTTGACCCAAATGGTTAAGCAAGTGATCACACAGTTTTGGTACATCAGTGTGTACTGTATAGCACTTACATTTAAAGAACATTTAAAATGTTTTCCAAATACAGCAGACTTTATATGAGACAGAGCACCACAACAGCTGTATCTCGAGAATGTCTTTGTATTACCACACAACTTGTCTCGGCGGCACAATACCTCAGTCCAAAGGCCCCACCACTGCCGCATTTATTGTGGGATCCTGGTCACTAGCACACGTGGACTAGCTTTCATCAGGAGTCTGAGCTCGACACCGTGTTGTCTCCAGTGCCACATCCTCTAGATACAGCTGTGGTGGTACTTTTCCTCATACGTATCACTAGCTGATTTCCTCGTCAATGCTGTAGGATGGATATGCATAAACAGCAGACTTTATTCATACAGCGACCAAACAGTACTACTACATAAAATAATGTACTGCCCTTCTCTCTATAACATACACTAAAAGATACGACTGTTCACAATATTGCCTAGAGGCTATTGTTGATTCGTTTTTTCACTGCTTAAACCAAGCCATTTAACTTATTCTGAAGGATCATTTCATGCATTTTCCATTGTGCGTATATATATTTTTTTTTGTGCCTCAGCTATAATAAATGAACATGATTTGGTTCAATTTGTCTCTAAACGCATGTAATCATCTTGTTCAAGTTATCTAATACAGGATTAATACCGTCTTTGCACATTGAACGACCCATTATACCCTTATTCGTGGTATACCTGGTCTTTCTGTAGCGTGGCAGCTATGCTTTACGATACATCCGTAAACAATGCAGGAATAGGACTAAAGAACAGGTTCGATGGAGGATTATTCAACCAGTCAAGACTCCATTCAAAAAGGTTCACCAGTACCACTCGTGTGACAGAGATGCAGTATGCTGATGACAATGCTTCTCCAGCTCATTCACCTGCAGATTTGCAGCTGTCAGTTGATTCCTTCAGCGGGGCGTACGAACGATTTGGTCTCACCATCAATATTCCAAAGTCAAAGGTGATGGCGCAGCCAACTCCTGGCTCCTCCGTTCCTGAGTTCAACATAGCCATTTATGATACACCCTTGGAACAAGTGGACCATTTCCTCTACCTAGGAAGCATACTGTCATCTAACTGCTCATCTGGAAAAGATGTGGAGAATAGATTACGTGCTGCCCACGTAGCATTTGGACGTCTTACGAAGCGTATCTTCCTGAATAAAGACCTAACACTGTACACCACACTGATGATGTACAAAGCTGTAGTCATTTACACCCTGCTATATGGTTGCGAAACCTGGGCGTTATATTGCTGTGATATGAAGAAACTAGAACGCTTCAACCAAAAAAGCTAAGATATATCATGAACCTGAAATGGGATGACTTCATATCCAACACGGCTGTTCTTGAGAAAGCAAAAATGTATAGCATGGAAGCTCTTATCATTGGGCATCAACTCAGATAGGTCGGACATGTCCAGCGGATGAAAAATGACAGACTTCCACGCCAAATGCTGTACAGCGAAGTGAGCACAGGTAAAAGGCCACGAGGTGCCCCTCTCAAACATTATAAGGATCAGTACAAGAAAAATCTGAAAAACTTGAACATCGATCCGAGTAACTGGTCCACAATAGCAGAAGATCGAAGTCGCTGGCACTCAGTTACCTCAAATGCTGTTCAAAACTTTGAGCCGGAACGTCGAAGAATGGAGAATGACAAACGCCGGAGACGTAAACTCATCCAGGCTCAGCCGCGTCCTCCACCTTCCATCAGCTGTAATGTCTGTGGCCGCCTGTTCCACGATAGGATTGCATTGCTAAGCCATCAACGATACTTCCACGTCTGAACCGTGACAAAGGAAATCTCAGGAGAGAAATGAAAACTCGGATACGAATATCAGCCGACGACGACGGTATACCTGAATCCGCGCTGTATCGGTCTTTTACCGTTTAACAAAAAAGGTCATTACATGAAAGAGAATACTTCATGAAATGTTTCTCTGCTGTAAGCCAGATC
Source organism: Schistocerca serialis cubense (assembly GCF_023864345.2). NCBI lineage: Eukaryota > Metazoa > Arthropoda > Insecta > Orthoptera > Acrididae > Schistocerca > Schistocerca serialis. The sequence goes on along the minus strand of NC_064649.1, from coordinate 55,809,168 downwards.
TTCTGCTCTTTTCTCTGAATTTGACCATCTACAGAAAAAGTACATAAATGAGTTGATTCTATGGGTGGAGTTTAATAAGGTGTAATAAACTTGTGTGCAAAACGTAAGAACGAAAGTAACTTCCGCATGTCATGTCGCTGCCAGCTAACATAGGTCCATGAAACTTGTACCATACATAGAAAGAACAGGTACAGTATAGTACACAAAGTAACTGCAAAACGAACAGAAACGACACTTTCATTCAGACACAATAATTACAGTTAAGTCACTGTGATCTGTAATGGAAACCTGTACATCACAATAGTTGGGACATGGTTCATAATAGGGTGTGAGCTCACCAAGGCGGCAATGCGTGCCCTGCAAAGTGCTCCCATACTGATCACAAGATCGGCAAGGAGGTCTTGTGATAGAGCATTCCATTCATCCGCCACCAAGATTGATAACTGCTGGAAGGTCGTTGATGTATGTGGATGTGCTGTGCATTCCACACATACCTGGTGAGGTTATAGGTGGCGGATCGGCTAGATTAGTCTATCCACAGAACGTCATCTTGTTCGAAGGGATCCTTCACCTACGTAACTTAGTGTGGTTGCATATTGCCATCAATGCAGATGAAGTCAGGGCTGAATACACCCCCAAAAAGATGCACATGGGTAAGATGTATATTGTCACAGTAATACTGATCAGTGATCACTGACAATACTGTGTCTATGCGAAATTACACCCCTCCACAATGTAATATCATTACTGTGATCACGTTTGACAGTGTTCCTCCTTGCATTATGCATACCCACGTCTAACCATACCATGGTATGTCCAACACTGTACAACGTGATCCTTTTGTACTCCAGGTTTTGTGGTGTGGCCAGGCATGGACATACCAATCTCCAAATCTAAGACAATACACACACCAGCCAATTTACTGCACCACGGTTCTCATTCCCCCTGTCACTGAGCGAGGTGGCGCAATAGTTAGCACACTGGTCTCGCATTCTGGAGGTTTTCCGTGATGTTGCTAAATCGCTTCAGGCAAATGGCAGGATGGTTCCTTAGAAAGCTGGACGCATTGGCCGAGCGATTCTAGGTGCTTCAGTCTGGAACCGCACCACTGGTACAGTCGCAGGTTAGTTAGGTTTAAGTAGTTCTAAGTTATAGGGGACTGATGACCTCCAATGTTAAGTCCCATACTGCTCAGAGCCATTTGAACCATTTGTTCCTTTGAAAGGGCATGGCCAACTTTCTTCCCCATCCCTTATCCGATGACACTGACGATCTTGCAATTTGGTCTCCTCCCAAAAATCAATCCAAACATTCCTGCAGTCGATCTTTTCTGAGATCCATTCAGCCCGGCCCTCGTTTTTGTGGTTGACAGTACGTGACTGTATCGAACAATGCAGGTGGGGCAGCTCTTGGAATGAGTCGATATTTGCCAGATGGATTGGCATGCCCATTCCCCCTGACTTAAATCCCATCGACCTCACTTTCAATGCATTGGGTAGTCCTAATACAACATGTCCACATGCACCACTGATCATCCAGCATTTGTCAGCCGTGTTGATGGAACAGTGAAACGCCCTACCACAAGAACTCTTTACCAGCCATGTGGCCAGCATGGGAGCACAATGCTCAGCATACACTGTTGTCCATGGTGACCACACACTCTATTACGAACCATGTCCCAGCTTTTGTAACGTCCGGGGGAACATCATATATCGAGGTGACTTAAATGCAATTACTGTTTTTGAGTAAGTCTCATATTTGTTCGTCTCATTGCATATTACTATCAGTTACCTTCTCTACTACACTGTGGCAGTTATTTCTATGCGTGGTGCAAGTTTCATTGAGCCGTATTACAGCACAGTGACACACGATGCGAAAGTTACTTTTGTCCTTACGTTTTGAACACCAGTGTGTTTGTGTGCTGTAAGGCGGAAGTGTAGGATGGTCGTTCTAGTGTGTATGCTCGGTGGCGTCTGATTGTAACTAAGTTACATATGAGTAGTAGGCAGGGCAGTGTTCATCGGTCCAGGCTGTGTCCTGTGAGACTACACATATGTTATCTGGTATAATTGTAGAAGCCTGTATGATGGATCAAGCGTCAAATGGTTGGAACAGTCATGATGCTAGGGTGAAATTACCATATAGATAGTTAAACACAGTAGCACAAAGTGCTTAATTACGAGTGCTTGTCAAGTGTGTAGTAATGCGTGTGGCCTCCTTAAGAGAGAGGGAATAGAAAAAGAGCCTCTGTCCGAACAGCCCTTGAAGGCACTGTGGTACCGACCGATCGCCGCGTCATCCTCATGCCAGAGATGTCACTGGATGCAGATATGGAGGGGCATGTCATAAGCACGCCCCTTTGTTAGCCATTGTCATCATTAGTGACCAGAGCTGCTACTTCTGCAAGTAGCTCCTCAGTTTGCCTCACAAGGGCTGAGTGCACCCCGCTTGCCAACAGCACTCGGCAGACTGGGACAGTCACACAGCGAAGTGCTAACCAAGCTCGACAGCACTTCGGTGATCTGATGGGAATCAGTGTTACCACTGGCTATCTCTCAAACAGCAAATTTAATATTGCGTTGACCGACCAATTGTCATACTGATGCCCACAGATTGATCCTGAAATGTTCTATATTTTACTGGTGAGGCAGGGCTGCATTTATATAGGCATGGGCAGTGACGCTTCAAACAGTCTGTGGTTTGAGCCTTCCTGGGAGAACAGTATGAGATTCTGATGCACAACTGATGGCTTACTGTATCCCTTGGACCTTCACATTGACGATGAAGCACAGAAATTGCATTGGGATTGATTACAAAAGGCACAAGCCGACTTCTGTACACGGAGAGTGATGCTTCAGACTGTGCTTTGAGCCTTTCCTGGGCGAACAGTATAAGATTCCGATGCACCACTGCAGTTTTACTGCATTCCTTGGACCTTCACATTACGATGAAACACAGAAATTGCATCGGGATTGATACAAAGAGCACAATGCCGACTTCTGTACACGGGGGTTTACGCTTCAAACAGTGTGTGCTTTGAGCCTTTCCTGGTAGAACCGTATTAGATTCAGATCGACCACTGCTGATTTGCTGTATCCCTTGGACCTTCACTTTGACGATGCAACACAGAAACTGCATCGGGATTGAATACAAAAGGCACATTAACGACTTCTGTACACCCTAATTTTCATAATCTCATTCTCCAGCTTAAAATCCGTCTGTGATGTCCTCTTTGCCACCTGGACTTCGAACGCTAATCTTCCTTCTACCTTTCAGCTTAAAATAAGTTGTCTGGCATTCAGTCTGCTTTCAATCGGGAAGTGGAGCTTGGCTCATGCATAATGAAGAACCAGTTGGCGCGGCATGCAACAGATCTTGTGAAGTTCGATTATTTCGTCTTGAACCCCAACCGAAAGCCTCGAAATGCGACCGCGCACCAATCAGGACGAGTCTCACCCGTCTCCGGTGGTGGGGGAGGCTAAGATGAGGCGAGATTGAGATTCCAGCTGAGGCAGTCGCATTCCAGGGTGTGCGGTGGCGGCGGTCGGGACACTCCAGCCGCGATGTGACTGTGGGCGGGACGGGTGGGGTGGGCAGAAATGGGCGACGGGTGGAGGGGATATCGATATCTGCGGAATGGTGGCGGCGTGTTTACGGCGTAGGGGTCGGCGGTAGCTATGCGGGCGGCGGAAAAACGGCGGCGAAATTTCTCAGGGCCCAGCTGACGACAACGCTGGTGGAAACCAGGCCTGGCACGCAATTCTTAATTTACCAGTAACCTCACCGCAGACCCATTCCTTAAAGAATCGAACTGAAATGTGTAAAATAAATGCACACGTCTCATTCCAAATAAGTAAATGAGGTAAATATGCTTCAGTACAAAAAAAGACGCACCACGAAGGAATTAGCCGAATGGGACCAAAATCATTGGATATTATGGAAATGACTACAGTTTCAAAAAAATTGTACTACTTATTTAAGAGAGAGAGCTTCACAGATTTACCAAGCCAATAACATGTTGGCATACCTCTGGCCCATTGTGCAAGCAATTATTCGGTTTGTCACTGATTGACATGGTTGTTGGATGTTCTCCTTATGCATATCGTGTCAAATTGTGTCCAATAGGCGTGTGAGAACTTCGGAATCCCACACTGGTTGAAGAAGGCTGCTTATAAAACTTCAAACGTTCTCGTGGTCGTGCGGTAGCGTTCTCGCTTCCCGCACCCGGGTTCGTTTCCCGGCGGGGTCAGGGTTTTCCTCTGCCTCGTGATGACTGGGTGTTGTGCGATGTCTTTAGGTTAGTTAGGTTTAAGTAGTTCCAAGTTCTAGCGGACTGATGACCATATATGTTAAGTCCCATAGTGCCCAGAGCCATTAGAAACCTTTTCAAACGTTCTCAATTGGGACGAGATCTGACAACCTTTCTGGCCGAGATAGGCTTCGGCCAGCAAGAAGACAGGCAGTAGAAACTCTCGCCGTGTGTGGGCGGGCATTATCTTGCTGAAATGCAAGCCGAGACTGGCTTGCCACGAAGAGCAACACAACAGGGTGCAGAATATCGTTGCTGTACCGCTTTGCTATGTGGGTGTAGCGTATGACAACCAAAGGAGCCCGGCTATGAAATTGCACCCCAGACCATGATTCCTGGTTGTCACGGGGCATATGACGCGTGACAGTCAGGTTGGTATACCACCAATGTTCGGCCCATCTCTAGACACGTTTTCGCTGGCTATCGAGGCTCACTTCGAAGTGGAACTCACCACTGAAGACAGTTCTAAGCCAGTCAATGAGATTCTACCGGGTGATCAAAAAGTCACTATAAATTAGAAAACTTAATAAACCACAGAATAATGTAGATAGAGAGGTAAAAATTGACACACACGCTTGGAATGACCAAAAAATGACAAAAAAAAACAAAGTTCACAAAATGTCCGACAGATGGCGCTGGACAACAAAACGTCAGTGGCTGCGCATGACAATCGTGTATAAAAGGAGCTGTAATGAAAGAGAGAATCAGATGCGCCAGCAGTCGCAGCATGTTGACGTTACCTGAAAAGGCGCTTTTAGTGAAGCTGTATTATCAGAATGGGGAATGTGCTAGTTCAGCGTTACGATCCTATCGCCGTAGGAATGGGATTCGAACGGGTAAAGGTCCGTTGACAAATGCAGCAGTGGCGAGAATGATTTCGAAGTTCGAAGCCACGGGTTGTTTAGACGATAGACCCCGTAGTGGCCGACCGAGCACAAGGCGTAATGCTGCTGAGACAGTTCAGGAAGAAATGGACTATAGCGGGTTGGTCTATGCACGAGAAAGTCAGCGCTCGTGCTGTCGCTTGTCGCACCGGCATTCCATACACTACTGTTTGGTTGGCACTCAGGCGTACCCTCCGACGCTATCCGTACAAAATCCATCGGCATCATGAATTGTTACCTGCCGATTTAGTGAAGCGGAGGGCATTTGCGGTGTGTGCGTTTCAAAAGATGGCGGAAGATAGCGATTGGTTGTGGACCGACGAAGCTCATTTCACGCTCCGAGGGTCTGTCAACGCCCACAACTGCAGACTTTGGGCTACCGAAAATCCTAGAACTGTCGTGGAAACTCCATTGCACGACGAGATAGTCACGGAATGGGTTGGATTTACCACATCTACCGTTATCGGGCCTTTATCTTCGAGGAAATGCGTGATTCTGGTTTTGTAACTGCTACCGTGACGGGTGAGAGGTACGCCAATATGTTATAGAATCGCATCATCCCCAGCCTGGCTGATAAACGCCTGCTGGAACGTACGATGTTTATGCAGGATGGCGCTCCACCCCATATTGATAGACGCGTGAAAGATCTCTTGCGCGCATCGTTTGGTGATGATCGTGTGCTCAGCCGCCACTTCCGTCATGCTTGGCCTCCCAGATCCCCAGACCTCAGTCCATGCGATTATTGCCTTTGGGGTTACCTGAAGTCGCAAGTGTATCGTTCAAAAAATGGTTCAAATGGCTCTGAGCACTATGGGACTTAACATCTATGGTCATCAGTCCCCTAGAACTTAGAACTACTTAAATCTAACTAATCTAAGGACATCACACAACACCCAGTCATCACGAGAAAGAGAAAATCCCTGACCCCGCCGGGAATCGAACCCGGGAACCCGGGCGCGAGAAGCGAGAACGCTACCGCACGACCACGAGCTGCGGACAAGTGTATCGTGATCGACCGACGTCTCTAGGGATTCTGAAAGACAACATCCGACGCCAATGCCTCATCATAACTTCGGACACGCTTTACGGTGCTGTTCACAACATTATTCCTCGACTACAACTATTGTTGAGGAATGATGGTGGACATATTGAGCATTTCCTGTAAAGAACATCATCTTTGCTTTGTCTTACTTTGTTATGCTAATTATTGCTATTCTTATCAGATGGAGCGCCATCTGTCGGGCATATTTGGAACATTTGTATGTTTTTTGGTTCTAATAAAACCCCATGTCATTCCAAGCATGTGTGTCAATTTGTACCTCCCTATCTACATTATTCCGTGACTTATTCAGTTTTCAAATTTATACTAACTCTTTGATTACCCGGTATTTTGCAGCGCGGAGTGGCCGCGCGGTTTAAGGCGCCATGTCACGGATTGCGCTATTCCTCCTGCCTGAGGTCCGAGTCCTCCCTCGTGCATTGGTGTGTGTGTTGTTTTTAGCAAAAGTTACTTTAAGTAGTGTGTAAGTCAGCAGTTTGGTTCCTTAGGAATTCGCACACATCTGAACATTCTGAACAATTTGAGACTCCATTTCATTTCATAGCGCGTCGGCTTTGGTTGTCATGCACGACATCCTTACGGCACAACGGTGGGTCGTATTCTACCCCCGCACCCCCCTCTCTCTTTCTTTCGCCCTTCATGGTAAGCCATCCTAGAATTACATTTCAGGAAGATAACTCCCGCCCGCATTCGGCGAGAGTTTCGACTGCTTGTCTTCATGCTTATCAAACCCTACCGTGGCCAACAAGGTCGCCAGATCTTTCCCCAATTGAGAAGGTTTGGGGCATTACGTTCAGGACCCTCAAACCAACTCGTGATTTTGACATTCTGACGAGCAAATTGGACAGAATACGGCACGATATCCATCAGGGAAACGTCCAGAAAAACTCTGTCAATCAATGCCAAGGCAAATAACTGCTTGCATAAGGGACCGACGCATTATTGACTTGCTCAATTTGTGAAGCTCTTTTCTTGAGTAAATCATCCAATTTGTCTGAATCTGGTGTCGCCTTTTTTGTTGTTTTAAAGTGTATTTAAGTCTAAGCACGCAAAACCTTTATTGTTGAGGACGCAAAATCCTAATTAGGTCAGTTTTATTAGTTTCCGATTATTCACAAGCAGACAAATAAAAAAGTCAAAACGATAACTGGTAATTTGCACTCCATTTTAAGGAAAAGTAGATTTCAATTTTCTCACGCATGTCAGTGTTAGGACATTGCATGCCGCGAACTATATGAGACACAATGATATAATTTTGCAAGTACATTCGGTCGTACATGCGCATAGTGCCTGCAAAAAGGGCTGCGAAGAGAGTTAGCAGAAAAGGAATAATAAATAAACACTTCTTGCCTGATGCTTAGGTTCCTCAGTAAGAACGGCCAAAATGTAGCAGGCGTTTAACTCCTTTCCTTTCATCATCTCTGGAGAGAGTAAGTAAAACAAAGTTTCGTAAAGGTTTGAAACTGTATGTAAAGTTTGTTGCGAGTCGCTTTAAATCTTCCACCACAAGGCGGAGCTTTCCCTCGCTGTGCAAAACAATAATCACGTACGTTATTTAGCAACCCAACATGCCTTTTTCTCAACACCTAATAATCGTACTGGGATGAATGACGGATCGCTAGAAAGACTTTCTAACCAGTTTCTCAAGTTGCATACCAATTTTGCCTAAAATGTACTATTTGTGAAAAATAGTAACATAAAAGGGGGCTTTTAACTATCATAAGCAAAAGCGAGTCATGCATGCCCAGATTCATACCTAAATTTCATGAAAATAACTTATTACTCACGAATAAGGGACTCCCTTTCCTTATCTTCTTACAAATACTATTTTATTTGTCTTACAGTTTGTTTTAAAGTACTTATTAAGTGGATATATTGTGTCATAGAAAATAACGGTCACCACCGCGATAGTCCATTATTTCTGCATGTCGTAACAGTTGGCTGTTCTAAAGCAATGTTGTTGTTGTTCTGGTCTTCAGTCCTGAGACTGGTTTCATGCAGCTCTCCATGCTACTCTATCCTGTGCAAGCTTCTTCATCCTTCTGAATCCACTTAGTGCATTCATCTCTTGGACTCCCTCTACGATTTTTACCCTCCACGCTGCCCTCCAATGCTAAATTTGTGATCCCTTGATGCCTCAGAACATGTCCTACTAACCGATCCCTTCTTCTAGTCAAGTCGTGCCACAAACTCCTCTTCTCCCCAGTTCTATTCAATACCTCCTCAGTTATGTGATCTGCACATCTAATCTTCAGCATTCTTCTGTAGCACCACATTTCGAAAGCTTCTATTCTCTTCCTGTCTAAACTATTTATCGTCCATGTTTCACTTCCATACATGACTACACTCCATACATTTTCAGAAACGACACTTAAATCTATACTCGATGTTAGCAAATTTCTCCTCTTCAGAAATGCTTTCCTTGCCATTGCCAGTCTACATTTTATATCCTCCCTACTTCGACCATCATCAGTTATTTTGCTTCCTAAATAGCAAAACTCCTTTACTACTTTGTCTCATTTCCCAATCTAATTCCCCCAGCATCACCCGATTTAATTCGACTACATTCCATTATCCTCGTTTTGGTTTTGTTGATGTTCATCGCCGGCCGCGGTGGCCGTGCGATTCTGGCGCTGCAGTCCGGAACCGCGGGACTGCTACGGTCGCAGGTTCGAATCCTGCCTCGGGCATGAGTGTGTGTGATGTCCTTAGGTTAGTTAGGTTTAAGTAGTTCTAAGTTCTAGGGGACTTATGACCTAAGATGTTGAGTCCCATAGTGCTCAGAGCCATTTGAACCATTTTTTGATGTTCATCTTATATCCTCCTTTCAAGACACTCTCTCTAAAGCAATATACTGTGCAAAACGACAAAGGTATTTGTCATTGTCGCCAACTACCGTTGCCCCAGCGACTACACTTATTCCAGAATCTGTCATTATATACAAGTAGAGAACCGCCATACCAACGGCCTTGCCGCAGCGGTAACACTAGTTCCCGTCAGATCACCGAAGTTAAGCGCCGTCGGTCTGGGCTAGCACTTGGACGGGTGACCGTCCGATCTGCCACGCGCCGTTGGCAAGCGGGGTGCACTCAGCCCTTGTGAGGCCAATTGAGGACCTACTTGACTGAGAAGTAGCGAATCCGCTCACGAAAACTGACAACGGCCGGGAGAGTGGTATGCTGACCCCATGCTAGTCCATATCCGCATCGAGTGAAATCTGTGGTCTGAGGATGACACGGTGGTCGATCGGCACCATTGGGCCTTCCATGTCCATTCGGACGGAGTTTAGTTTTATAGAAGCGCCAAAGTTTCGCATAGGTCCCAAATTTACAACCAATGCTCGGCAGGTTGACACCGGGAAAACTGTTCTTATTCCACATGTAAATGCAACACCATCTGATCCAAACATGCGTTTTCAATTGATAATAAAAGAATTGTCTCTTAAAATTGAATTTGCGATCACTGCAAACAGGTTTTAGGAACAAACGCTTCAAAGTGCAGGGTTGTATTTACAAAATCCTTTTTCAAAGGTAATTAAATCAACTGCATTTCTGTAACCATTAAAAAAGTGAAAAATAAAAATTAGACGAAGATTACATTTTTACATCGAATATCGTTTACACCAAGGTATTGTAATGTTCCCTAAAGAATTTTCTTTAAAACTGTCTACGTGAAAATTATGTACAAGGTTTCATTCGGTTCATTTTTAAGGATCTTCATTCCCACAACTATCAATATCCCAGCGACTACACTTACTCTAAATACTGCCACTATTTAATACTATAAAAATATGAAAGTTTCGCACACGCCCCCTGGTATTTCACTGATTGAACTCGCGATAGCCGGCCGATGTGGCCGAGCGGTTGTAGGCGCTACAGTCTGGAACCGCGCGACCGCTACGATCGCAGGTTCGAATCCTGCCTCGGGCATGGGTGTGTGTGATGTCCTTGGATTAGTTAAGTTTAAGCAGTTCTAAGTTCTAGGGGACTGATGACCTCAGAAATTAAGTCCCATAGCGCTCAGAGTCATTTGAACCATTTTTGAACTCGCGACGTATATCTCCATCTGCGATTTCGCACCGTGATCTGACCGCATTGTTGAGGTGTCCGTTTGAAAATCTACTGCATCCTCCCGAGGGGCGGACGCGGGAGAAAGTGTCTGCTCATTCACAGACGGCTTTTGCGAGGAATTCACCTCTGGAATGCGCTGCCCTCCCGAGCGCTGGAAACACTGCTCCCGCTATGCTGGGACCGTAGCTGGTTATTTAAGACCAAAGTACACCCTGCAATCTCGTTACTTTGCGAGGAGGTACTGAGTGAAACCGAGGAAGAAAGAAATGATGAAATTGTGTGGTTCCAGAGGCTTTTCCAAGTCTCAAAAATGTGCACTATGGTGCCGAATGTTGGATACAGCATCGTGTCGGACCTTTTTTACACCACTGGCGTAATGCAGCAGTTCGACTGGCATGGACTCAACAAGCCGTTGGAAGTCTCCTGCTGCTACGTTGAGCCGTACTGCCTCTATAACCGTCCACAATTGAGAAAGTGTTGCCAGTAAATGGATTTTGTGCACTAATTGACCTCTCGATTATGTCCCATAAATGTGCCATGGGACCCATGTCGGTCGAGTAGCCCAGAATGTTCTTCAAACCAACCGCGAACAATTGTGCCCCAGTGACAAATACATCGTTGTTTAGGAACAGAAAATCCATGAATGGCTGGAAATGGTCTCCACGTAGCCGAACAGTGAAAGACTGGTTCAGTCAGACCAGAAGATACAGTCAATTCCCTGTAAACACAGCCCACACTATTATGGTGGCACCAGCGGCCTGCAGAGTGGCTTGCTGACAGCCTGGGTCCATAGCTTCGTAGGGGTCTGCGCCACAGTCGAAACCTACCATCAGCTCTTACCAACTTAAATCGGAACGCACATGACCAGGCCACGAATTTCCATTCGTCTAGGGTCCGGCCAGTATGTTCATGGTCGCAGGAGAAACGCTGCAGGCGATGTTGTGCTGTTAGCACAGAGTCAGACGTCAGTCGTAGCTGGCGTAGCCTGTTAACGCCCAATCCCACCCCACTGTCCTTCAGATAGCTTCATCGTACGTCCCGTACTGCGGTTATTTCCCGCAGTGTTGCTTGTCTGGTAGCACTTACAGCTCTCGGTCGTTAAGTGAAGGCTGTCGGCCACTTCGATGCCAGTGGCGAGAGGTAATGCTTGAAACCTGGTGTTCTCGACATACTCTTGACACTGTGGAGCTCGGAATACTGAATTCCCTAACGATTTGTGAAATGGAATGGTTCAAATGGCTCTGAGCGCTATGGGACTGAACTGCTGAGGTCATCAGTCCCCTATAACTTAGAACTACTTAAACCTAACTAACCTAAGGACGTCACACACATCCATGCCCGAAATGGAATGTCCTGGGCGTGTAGCTCCAACTACTATTCCGCGTTCAGGGCCTGTTAATTCCCGTCCTGTGGCCGTACTCACGCCGGAAGCCTTTTCGCACGGGTCACCTGAGTACAAGTGACAACTCCAGTGCACTGTCCTTTCTCACGAGGGCTGAACGACAAGTAATGCGTTCACCTCCATTAAATGGGTTTGGATGGGAATATTTTAATAAATCTAACGCAGAACTAATCCTCAGAATGTGATTTTTACTTACCAATATTCACTTTTCCACATAATGACGGGATACATTTCTGCCAACGATGAACAACTATCCGCAGCTCGTGGTCGTGCGGTAGCGTTCTCGCTTCCCGCGCCCGGGTTCGATTCCCTGCGGGTTCAGGGATTTTCTCTGCCTCGTGATGACTGGGTATTGTGTGCTGTCCTTAGGTTAGTTAGGTTTAAGTAGTTCTAAGTTCTAGGGAACTGATGACCTCAGATGTTAAGTCCCATAGTGCTCAAGGCCATTTTTGATGAACAACTTTTCTGAAGCCGTCAAGGAAGAAGTTGACACTATTTCCGTAACCACAGTCCCTCAATTCTCTCAACGCCTTCTTAAGAAGCATGATGGTGTGCCGGCAGATCGTCTTTCACTACGGGGAACAGATCGAAGTCAGACGTTGCTAAATCTGGACTGTATGGAGGATGCCGTACAGTGGTGCTCTTTCATTCCAGGAGTCAGCATCCGGGGTACCCATCGTCCACAGATCTTCCGATGGCCAAGCAAAGCAATAATGTCACCCACACGTTCTTGTGAAATGCCGAGTGTGCATGCAATTTCTCTCTGAGTGATACAACAATCGTCCTGAACTATTGTCAACATTTTGCTTGTGAAACTCCACGGTTGCTGTCACAGGACGTCCAACTCTTTGATTGTCATGCAGCTGAGATGTTCCCGCCTCAACATCCTTAAACTTACTCGCCCAACGACGCACAGTACTCACATCAACACAATCACCACAAACTGCTTTCAGTCTCTGATGAGGTGACACCTTCTGCTGTCAAGAATTCAATGACTGCACGTTGCTTAAATGGCATTGACCGACAGTTTGCGCGCGGTTCCATACTTTACACTGTAACAAAACAACCGTTCAATGCTAAGGCTTCCCGCCAACTGGAGCTGTAGGGAAGAGGCTACGGAATAAGCCACTACCTGTCGCATACCAATGCTGCCAACTGTTGAAGATTTACGAAGGTTCAGGCATTACTTTTCAGTCGACCCTCGTACTTTGTGTAGGAGATACTACCGCCGTCTGTATATGTCGATATCGCTAGTCAATGACTTCCGTCACCTCAGTATATGATGAATGTAGGGCGCTAAGTACTAAGGAATGACGAGATACGTTTGAAGTTCTCTAACGCTATAGATACAGCAATAAGGAATAGCGCAGTAGGCAGTACAGTTGAAGAGGAATCGACATCTCTAAAGAGGGCCATCAGAGAAGGCTCATATGGTTCAAATGGCTCTGAGCACTATGGGACTTAACATCTATTGTCATCAGTCCCCTAGAACTTAGAACTACTTAAACCTAACTAACCTAAGGACATCACACACATCCATGCCCGAGGCAGGATTCGAAACTGCGACCGTAGCGGTCACTCGGTTCCGGACTGAAGCACCTAGAACCGCTCGGCCACGGCGGCCGGCCACTGAAATTAGGGGACTTGTGTGTGCACACAACACCCAGCCTTCACGAGGCAGAGAAAATCCCTGACCCCGCCGGGAATCGAACCCGGGAACCCGGGCGTGGGAAGCGAGAACGCTACCGCACGACCACGAGATGCGGGCCATCACAGAAGTTGGGAAGGAAAACATACGTACAAAGAAGGTAGCTGCGAAGAAACCATGGGTAACAGAAGAAATACTTCAGTTGATTGGTGAAAGGAGGAAGTACAAACATGTTCTAGGAAAATCACGAATACAGAAATACAAGTCGCTGAGGAATGAAATAAATAGTAAGTGCAGGGAAGCTAAGACGAAATGGCTGCAGGAAAAATGTGAAGACATCGAAAAGATATGATTGTCGGAAGGACAGACTCAGCATACAGGAAAGTCAAAACAGCCTTTGGTGACATTAAAAGCAACGGTGGTAACATTAAGAGTGCATCGGGAATTCCACTGTTAAATGCAGAGGAGAGAGCAGATAGGTGGAAAGAATACATTGAAAGCCTCTATGAGGGTGAAGATTTGTCTGATGTGATAGAAGAAGAAACATGAGTCGATTTAGAAGAGATAGGGGATCCAGTATTAGAATCGGAATTTAAAAGAGCTTTGGAGGACTTACGGTCAAATAAGCCAGAAGGGATAGATAACATTCCATCAGAATTTCTAAAATCATTGGGGGAAGTGGCAACAAAACGACTATTCACGTTGGTGTGTAGAATATATGAGTCCGGCGACATACCATCTGACTTTCGGAAAAACATCATCCACACAATTCCGAAGACGGCAAGAGCTGACAAGTGCGAGAATTATCGCACAATCAGCTTAACAGCTCATGCATCGAAGCTGCTTACAAGAATAATATACAGAAGAATGGAAAAGAAAATTGAGAATGCGCTAGGTGACGATCAGTTTGGCTTTAGGAAAAGTAAAGGGACGAGAGAGGCAATTCTGGCATTACGGCTAATTCTGGAAGCAAGGCTAAAGAAAAATCAAGACACTTTCATAGGAGTTGTCGACCTGGAAAAAGCGCTCGACAATATAAAATGGTGCAAGCTGTTCGAGATTTTGAAAAAAGTAGGGGAAAGCTATAGGGAGAGACGGGTCATATACAATATGTACAACAACCAAGAGGGAATAATAAGAGTGGACGATCAAGAACGAAGTGCTCGTATTAAGAAGGGTGTAAGACAAGGCTGTAGCCTTTCTTCCCTACTCTTCAATCTGTACATCGAGGAAGCAATGATGGAAATAAAAGAAAGGTTCAGGAGTGGAATTAAAATACAAGGTGAAAGGATATCAATGATACGATTCGCTGATGACATTGCTATCCTGAGTGAAAGTGAATAAGAATTAAATGATCTGCTGAACGGAATGAACAGTCTAATGAGTACACAGTACGGTTTTAGAGTAAATCGGAGAAAGACGAAGGTAATGAGAAGTAGTAGAAATGAGAACAGCGAGAAACTTAACATCAGGATTGATGGTCACGAAGTCAATGAAGTTAAGGAATTCTGGTTTCTAGGCAGTAAAATAACCAATGACGGACGGAGCAAGGAGGACATCAAAAGCAGACTCGCTATGGCAAAAAAGGCATTTCTGGCCAAGAGATGTCTACTAATATCAAATACCGGCCTTAATTTGAGGAAGAAATTTCTGAGGATGTACGTCTGGAGTATAGCATTGTATGGTAGTGAAACATGGACTGCGGGAAAACCGGAACAGAAGAGAATCGAATCATTTGAGATGTGGTGCTATAGACGAATGTTGAAAATTAGGTGGACTGATAAGGTAAGGAATGAGGAGGTTCAACGCAAAATCGGAGAGGAAAGGAATATGTGGAAAACACTGATAAGGAGAAGGGACAGAATGATAGGACATCTGCTAAGACATGAGGGAATGACTTCCATGGTACTAGATGCCTTTACTAATTTCCAGGACATGAGGGGAATTGGTGCACAATATTTGGAACAGGAACTAATGTCTGGAAAGGTACGTTACTTCGGATGGTTAACTTGGTTCGAGCCTCATTCGCGTGTCTGTGTGTTTTAGAAAAATACGGTTCAGTATACATTTGCACCGACATGGTCCTTCTAAATGGGAAGCACACCTTTATGGGACTGCTTGTGGCCTTCATCAGGATCGTTCGACTTCATGGCATACGCTTTCCGCCAGAATTATGCTACGACTTCGAGAAAGGGGTACCTCCATCGTCAACAGGCGTGACTGTGGTGCTCCAAGCTGGCGCCGCATATCCGAATTGGAAGAGGCCGCACTGCATGACGTAGAAGAAAACCGCCAACAAGTACAGCAGCAATTTCTTTGGCTATTTGGTTGTATAACAAGAGATGTACTGGGTTACGGCTAATCAGTAACGTGTAAAAGTGGTCGCGTTACAGACATGTTTCCAAATTGCTGTGACACAGAAAAAGTACTTTTCCGGAAATGGATTCCAGTTTCCAACATTATCTACTCACTCCCCTCTACAACTCCCAGAAGCTTGTAACTGGAATTTACGAATACCTTATGTATGTAGACTGGAGTGACTACTGTGTGCCACGGTCGGGATTTGCATCCGGATCTCCTGATGACTAGGCAGATGCCCTAACCACTACACCACCCTGGCGCAGTGTCTTGTTCAACGTACGTACTATGCTATCATGTCTCCCTCCTCAATCCAGGATAGCCCGTAGAGTTTTGTAAACCCAGGGTGATGTATTAGTTGCCGCCTCTGCCTAGTAAGCGGGAGACTTGGGTTCGAATCTCGGCCTACGTCCAAATTTTTATTCGTCACTTCAGTCAGCATATGTACACCAAAGAAATGTTTGGTGCAACTTGGCTTAAAGTAGGGATTGGTTGACAGGATATATCCTAGAGCGTGTAATCATCAATTTGACAATGGAAGAAAATGTGAGTCTGTGTGAGGCGGCGACAGGGAGAGTGGGGGGGGGGGGGGGGGGGGGAAGTGTAGAGGTAGACCAAGATTGGTTGGCTGATTGAGTGATTTGGGGGGAGGGGACCAAACGGCGAGGTCATCGGATTAGAGGAGGATGGAGAAGGGAGTCGGTCGTGCCTTGTCAAAGGAAACATCCCATTTGTATTCAAATACAGAGATATATAAACAGGCAGAATCCGACGCTGAGGTCGGCAATGCCTGTATAAGACAGCAGGTATCTGGCGCAGTTGTTAGATCGGTTACTGCTGCTACAATGGCAGGTTATCAAGATTTAAGTGAGTATGAACGTGGTCTTATGGCCAGTGCACGTGCGAGGGGACACAGCATCTCCGAGGTAGCGATGAAGTGGGGATTTTGCCCTACGACAATTTCACAAGTGTACTGTGAATATCTGGAATTCGCTAAAACACCACATCTCCTACATCGTTGCGGCCAGAGAAACACCCTGCAAGAATGGGGCCAACGACGACTGAAGAGAATCGTTCAACGTGATAGAACTGCAACCTTTCCGCAAGTTGCTGCAGATTTCAATGCTGAGCCATCAACAAGTGTCAGCGTGCGAAGCATTCAACGAAACATCATCGATATGGGCTTTCACAGCAGTAGGCCCTCTCGTGTATCCATGATGACTGCGTGACACAAAACCGTACACCTCGCCTGGGGCCGTCAACACCGACATTGGACTGTTCATGGTTGGAAACATGATGCCTGGTCGGACGAGTCTCGTTTCAAATTATATCGAGCAGATGGACGTGTACGGGTATGGAGACGTATCTATGGACCCTGTGTGTCAGTGGGAAACTGTTCAAGCTGGAGGACGCTCTGTGGGGGTGTGGAGAGTGTGCAGTTGGAGTGATATGGGACCATAGATAAGTCTAGGTACGACTCTGTCGGGTAGACACAAGCTGGAAGACGCTCTGTGGGGGTGTGGAGAGCGTGCAGTGGGAGTGATATGGGACCATAGGTAAGTCTCTGTCGGGTAGACCCAAGCTGTAGGACGCTCTATAGTGGTGTGGAGAGTGTGCAGTTGGAGTGATATCGGACCATAGATAAGTCTATGTACGACTCTGATAGGTGGACCGTAGGTAAGCGTCCTGTCTGATCACCTGCATCCCTTCATGTCGATTGTGCATTTCGACGGATTTGGGCAATTCCAGCAGGATAATGCGACCCCATACGTCCAGGATTGCTTCAGGGAGGCTCCAGGAACACTCTCCTGAGTTTAAACGCTTCCGCTGACCACCAAACTCCCCATAGATGAACGTTATTGAGCACATCTGGGATGCCTTGCAACGTGCTCTACCCCCTCGTCCTCTTACGTATTTACTGAAAGTCCTGCAGGATTCATGGTGTCAGTTTCCTCTAGCACTACTTCAGGCATTAGTCGAGTCCATGCCACGTCGTGCTACGAAGCATCTGCGTCCTACACGACATTAGGCAGGTGTACCAGTCTCTTTGGCTCAGTGGAGATTTCCCGTAGTTGTGCAGAAATCAGGAGGCCTGAACAGCGTACTCTAGCTTGGAGATTTGCATTTATCCAGTCTTCCGATCCAAGACCACCATCACAACAATTGAAAGATACTGACCTTAAGTAAGACAAGAACTTCGTACTGTTTTTCGTCAGTTTGGTCGGCAAAATGTCACTTACCGGTGGAAATTGGATGGCCACAGACACAGGTAAACAGCTACGCTGGCTCGGTATATTAATGATGATGATGAGCGCTGTGGGTCCGTGCTAGGCGGGCCGCAGCTAACCGCGTTCCGCCGGCTGAATTATCGCTCGCCACAACTTGTAATGGAGTTATAATGGCCGGCCCTGCGGTCGGTTTAGCCGCACTCTGCAACCCGGCGGTGGGGCCGCGCCAGGTGAGCGAACAATTGACTCTCCCCACTGACTCTGTTACGTAAATGGACATCGCACATCCATAACGACTCGCAGTGGAAGGCCCGTGTGGCTTATCAAACGAACACCGTGGAATATCCATATTAAGAGTCACGCCGGCAGAAATGCGAAGTATTACACCGTGCACAGCTTGAAAAAGAGAGCTGCCAAACGGTACTCTAGTATTTTCATGTCTATGCGATATGTTGATTAAAATTTCATCGCACAAATGAACTAATAGCTCTTAATGGAAAAAAGGTCGACATACCTTAAAGTGGTTTCAGTAGCACCTCATGGAACTGATCTACCACCGTTAGTATATGTTAATTATCTACACTGAAGAGCCAAAAAAAAAACTGGTAAACCTGCCTAATATCGTGTAGCCCCCGTGAGTACGCAGAAGTGCCGAAACACGACGTGGCATGGACTCGACTAATGTCTGGTGTACTGCTGGAGGGAATTGACACCATAAATGCTGCAGTGCTGCCCATAAACCCATAAGGGAGTGGAGATCTCTTCTGAACACCACGTTGCAAGGCATCCGAGATACGCTCAGATATGTTCATTTCTGGAGAATTTGGTGGCCGTCGGAAGCGTTCCTGGAGCCGCTCTGTAGCAGTTCTAGACGTGTGGAGCGTCGCATTGCCTAAGTCCCTCGGAATGCACAATGGACATGAATGGATGCAGGTCATCAGTCGGGATGCTTACGTACCTCTCACCTGTCAGAGTCGTATCTAGACGTATCAGAGGCCCATATACTCCAACAGCACACGCCCCCACCATTTCTCCATACCGGTACACATTCATCCGCTCGATACACTTTGAAACATGGCACATGTTTCCAGTCATCAACAGCCCAATACCGGTGTTGACGGGCCCAGGCAAGGCGTAAGATTTGCGTCGTGCAGTCATCAAGGGTATACGAGTGGGCCTTCGGCTGCGAAAGTCCATATTGACGATGTATCGTTGAATGCTTCGCACTCTAACACCTGTTGGTGGCCTAGAATTCAAACATGCAGCAATTCGTTCAGTCTTCGTTGGTCCCATTCTTGCAGGATCTTTTTCCGGTCGCAGCGATGTCGGAGATTTGATTTTTTACCGGATTCCTGATATTCACGGTAAGCTCGTGAAATGGCTGTATGGTAGAATTCGCAAGGGCTACCTCGGGCATGCTGTGCCCAATAAGTGTGCCGGACACTTGTTGTCTTACATAGGCTTACATGTGTTTGAATACGCATGCCTATACCAGTTTCTTTGGAGCTTCGGTGTATTACATTACGTCAGTAGTTTCATCAGGCTTTTGGGAGATGATGCGTTATCTGTAAGTAGGTAGGAACGTCAGAAGGCAGGAAGATTTGTAAAATAAACGTAAGATATTGCGCATTCATACAAGATTCTTCATGTATGCAAACTAATTTATAATTGCACTATTGATGAAAAATTTCTGGGAAGTGCAGTTACCGTCAGGTGTCTAACAGTAACCATGTGGAGCGACCTTAAGTGGGATGATCACGTAAAGAAAATAGCAGGAAAAGGTTACGAGAGACTGAGATTCGTAGGAAGGACAGTAAGAAAATGTAATTTATTCACGAAACAAGTGGCTCACGAAACACTTATTTGACCGATTCTTGGGTATTCTTCATCAGTCTGCGACCGTTGGCAGATGGGATTAGTAGAACAGATACGTAAGATCCAAAGAATAACGGCGCACTCCGTCACGGTATCGTTTAGTCGATGCTAGAGACGATCAGCACCCTCCGGGGGCAGACGTTACAAGAGAGGTGTTGCGCGTCACGAACAGGGCTGCTATAGACGTTGAGAGAAAGTACGTTCTGCGAAGAATCGGACAACGTATTACTTCAACATTCGTCTCGCAAAATGAATACGACGAAAAATTTCAAGAATAGGGGCGCTGAAAAAGAAACGAGCCGGAGGCATAATTACAAAAACCAGTACCTGTATGTCAGAAGTATTGACCCTGGCTGTTGAGACAATTGTCCCACTGTGACACAAAGCGGTAAACGACTATTTCATAAAATTCACGGGTCTGCGATGTTAACCAGTTCTGCACGTACAACTTGACGTCGCCGTTCACAGTATTGCAGGAAAGGTTGTAATGTTGTTGCATTAATTTGTGGTGTAAGCGGTGCTGATAGACAATAAAAGCGGGTTAAAAGCTGAGAGCTATCTGAGGAAGTTAACCTTGCATTACTGCGCAACTGTTTCACCAGGTATCCAGTCTAGCTTACCAAATTCCCAACCAGACTAACATTAATTATAATCTTTTAATAGTCATACGACAACCGGTGATATATAAAAAAGAGAATTTAAATAAAAAGAAATAAATCAGTTTATATTTGGAAATTTATTTTAACATTTATCATTGAAATTTCAACATATTAAACTTCATCCATAACTAAACTGGTGCCTTATTTAGGATTGTGAACATGTGAGATTGTAATCTTACGGAACACATCAAATATGGAGCCAAGATTGGGAGACTGCATACAACACTGCATTCATAAAATAACACACGAAGAACGTTGAAACATATGCAAGAGGAAATTAACCACAACCAACCGATTCAATTTTCACCCAAAGAAGTTACGTTCGTAGCGCAATCCTGTCCGTCATGTAATTACCACACACTGGTATACTAAATTCATATTAACTCTTTGTGAAATCTTCGCGAAAAGAATAGCTGAGGGCTACTTTGATGATTACACCACATGCTTCACGTGGTGAACTTGGTTTACACAAAGAGTGTAACTCCACAATAATTTTGATACTTAATATAAATTATATCGAAACGCAATTTACAAAAGAAAAACCTTGAACTGATTACTATCGTCTTACTATTAACCTGATGGGTCAAACGATTGTATAAGCACGTGGTACTGGTCTCACAAAGTACACCCCATGTGGGTTGAACATAAAGAAAAGTTGCTATGTTGAAAAATATTGTCAAGACGAGACGTTATAATCTCACGCACATTCGCATGTAAGATTGATAATCTTAGTTAGAGTTACTGATCAACACGTGGTTCCACTTTACTCACAAAGTAGTGACAAAGCAACTACCGGAATATATTCTGAACTTCACACTCTAATTACACAGTGTAGCAATTTAAGATAACATTAGATATTTTAGAGCTAAACCTGAAATAAAGGTGATTAAATTTTCCGTTAGGCTGATATTAAGAAATCAATTGTCCTACCGACTTAGCACACGCGCGCTTAGCCGGAGATCTTACCACTTCAGACGCTCGCCGCGGACAGACTGCCGTGGTCCCATCCTGAGGGTGGCTCACAAATACCAACGGAAGTGGCCAGAGGGGCAGCTTCCTATACCAACATGACAAGGGACGGACAGGACCATACTAAGGATAGAAACCTCTCTGCTTTTAGAAAGCGTAGCTACCTGTTCCGACGTTGGTCCTACTGTTCTCTAGCAGACAGGCTTTTCTGCTACCGTCCAGCATGCAACTAGAAATACATTTGCTCATTCATTCTTTCACACAGAAGGGAAGGCGGATGACAGTATCTTATCATATACAGTATATAAAAGAAAGCGGATGCAGGTTCCGTATGAGACTGTGTGACATAAGGTACATATAAACTGTGTTTTAAAGAGTAGTAGTGTGACAGATCTTCTTGTTTATGTGTAAAAGTAACACGTTCCACTACTCAGTCTCCTCCCAGATATAAACGCCACAGTAAATTTAGACGAGGAATTTATGCCGTAAATGACAACAGATTTAAGAAATTAACATGAAAGGAATCCAACAGAGACCTTTCAAGGTTATGCTGACGTTCTTCTTTGACCAAGATTGTCCCCTTCTTATTCACCTCCTCCAGCACGGGAGAACAGTGAATGCCCAGCGTTACTCGCAAACCTTGACCACGCATCTCCAAGCGATCAAATCAAAACGACCAGGCAATCTCACCCGTGGGGTCATTCTGCTCCACGACAATGCAAAGCCTCATACGGCCAACAGAGTCGCGGCACTACTGCAGGAATTCAAATAGGAGGTTCTCGGCCACCATCCATTCAGTCCGTGTTTTGGTTGGCAGGAGAGCCAACACCGTGTTACTAGAGGCCGAAAGGCACGCGTTTTAGCTCACGCAGGCTGGCGTGAGGTCTGGAACAGGACAAGGAAATTAGAATTTAGAAAAAAGGACGTAGCTGGTGGAATACTTAACTTTAATCCATTAATGTTGAACGTCGGTCTGACGGTACATGATACACAAGATCAATAGTAACTGATAATGGCGCCTTGCTAGGTCGTAGCAAATGACGTAGCTGAAGGCTATGTTAAACTATTGTCTCGGCAAATGAGAGCGTAATTTGTCAGTGAACCATCGCTAGCAAAGTCGGCTGTACAACTGGGGCGAGTGCTAGGAAGTCTCTCTAGACCTGCCGTGTGACGGCGCTCGGTCTGCAATCACTGATAGTGGCGACACGCGGGTCCGACGTATACTAACGGACCGGGGCCGATTTAAAGGCTACCACCTAGCAAGTGTGATGTCTGGCGGTGACACCACAGTCCGAACCTCTCTCCCTGTGATTACGCCATATTTGGTCCCCTTAAAAAGGCTCTGAGGGGGAAACGATTCACCTCGGACGATGACGTCCAGCTGTACGTGCGGAAATGGTTAAGATCGCAGCCCCGGGAATTTTACGAGACAGCCATTCACCGCCTTGTGTCACAGTGGGACAACCGTCGCAACAGCTAGGGTCAATACTTGTAACATACAGGTTTTCTGTAATTATGCTTCCTTCTCGTTTCTTTTTGAACGCCCCTTACAGATAACACAAAGGCTTACTATAAGATGAAAGGAACATGAGGGGATTATGGTAGGGAAGGCAAATGGTCGAATTTAGTTTATTGGGAAAATTTAGCGAAAGTGTAGGTTATATGTGAAGGAAACCGCATACACGACGCTAGTGAGAGCTGTTCGTGAGTACTGCATGATCGACACCAGATCGGATTAAAGGGAGACATTCACGCAATTCAAAGGCAGGCTGCTAGATTTGTTACCGATAGCTTTGAGCAACACGCAACTGTTACATACGTGCACGAGGCACAGATGGTCCTTCATTGCTCTTCGTGATCTTTTACTAGGCGGCGAGGAAGCCAGCGCGGACACGCCTTAGAGCACCCCAACTGGTGGACGTGTGTGTCAGCATTACCAAACGAGACGTCCAGTTAAGCAGCGAGGTGATCCGTCGATAACCCCGAATGAGAGTGTCCGCACATTCCAAAGCTGCAGGAGTCACAGCTGTGTGCGCCCGGCCGGCACGCAGGGTATGGGACGAGTCTGCGAGCCCTTATTGTGATGATGACAGGTCTCACCCTGCGACTCACCGTGCTTTTGTTCACTGCCAGGTGTTCGTACGCATTCCGAAACAGCCTATGAAGGTCTGCGATGGTCTGCTTTTCCACCAAAAGAAACCCAATGACATTTCTCTGATTGGAACGCACCTCTGTTACAGGTGCCATTTTGAAGGGTACGTATAGCGCCCCCACTTGTCTGAACTTCATGAAACTATAAAGGCTGAAGCGGGAACATTCCATGGCGCCCACAACGAATTCCACATTTATTTCAACGGAAACTGTCAGAGAAAAAAAATTGCTTGTTGAATGCCGTAGCCACCTGTCAAATGACTACACATTCATCAGGACGTAAACAGACTGGTTGCAACGCAGAACCACATCTCGGGCCTCCTCTCCCCAACCAAACACACACACACACAGTGGCTGGCTGTAGTAACTGGACGCGGCGGCGCCTGCCCTGTGATTAGCAGCAGCCGTGTTTTGCCGCACGCAGTGTCTGCTTACGCCGGTGGCTGCGCCGGCCTGTTTGTTCCGCCCGTCGCATCGACCCGCGCGCCGTGACCCCGTGACCTCGCCCAGGTCTCACTGACCGCTGCCTGCCGAATGCTCTGTCGCCACTCCTACCCTCTAACCATCGCCAAACCCCACCCCTACCCCACCCGGTACCCTCTTCCGCCCCTCTGCGACCCCACCCTCCTCATACCCATAATAATCTGAACATTAGCTGGATATCCAGTTCCTCACGCACTAAATTGCCTGTACATTTGTTCCCGTAAAACTAGGAAAAAAAACACTCACTGTTAATGACATCAATTTGAGATATACACTCCTGGAAATGGAAAGAAGAACACATTGACACCGGTGTGTCAGACCCACCATACTTGCTCCGGACACTGCGAGAGGGCTGCACAAGCAATGATCACACGCACGGCACAGCGGACACACCAGGAACCGCGGTGTTGGCCGTCGAATGGCGCTAGCTGCGCAGCATTTGTGCACCGCCGCCGTCAGTGTCAGCCAGTTTGCCGTGGTATACGGAGCTCCATCGCAGTCTTTAACACTGGTAGCATGCCGCGACAGCGTGGACGTGAACCGTATGTGTAGTTGACGGACTTTGAGCGAGGGCGTATAGTGGGCATGCGGGAGGCCGGGTGGACGTACCGCCGAATTGCTCAACACATGGGGCGTGAAGTCTCCACAGTACATCGATGTTGTCGCCAGTGGTCGGCGGAAGGTGCACGTGCCCGTCGACCTGGGACCGGACCGCAGCGACGCACGGATGCACGCCAAGACCGTAGGATCCTACGCAGTGCCGTAGGGGACCGCACCGCCACTTCCCAGCAAATTAGGGACACTGTTGCTCCTGGGGTATCGGCGAGGACCATTCGCAACCGTCTCCATGAAGCTGGGCTACGGTCCCGCACACCGTTAGGCCGTCTTCCGCTCACGCCCCAACATCGTGCAGCCCGCCTCCAGTGGTGTCGCGACAGGCGTGAATGGAGGGACGAATGGAGACGTGTCGTCTTCAGCGATGAGAGTCGCTTCTGCCTTGGTGCCAATGATGGTCGTATGCGTGTTTGGCGCCGTGCTGGTGAGCGCCACAATCAGGACTGCATACGACCGAGGCACACAGGGCCACACCCGGCATCATGGTGTGGGGAGCGATCTCCTACACTGGCCGTACACCACTGGTGATCGTCGAGGGGACACTGAATAGTGCACGGTACACCCAAACCGTCATCGAACCCATCGTTCTACCATTCCTAGACCGGCAAGGGAACTTGCTGTTCCAACAGGACAATGCGCGTCCGCATGTATCCCGTGCCGCCCAACGTGCTCTAGAAGGTGTAAGTCAGCTACCCTGGCCAGCAAGATCTCCGGATCTGTCCCCCATTGAGCATGTTTGGGACTGGATGAAGCGTCGTCTCACGCGGTCTGCACATCCAGCACGAACGCTGGTACAACTGAGGCGCCAGGTGGAAATGGCATGGCAAGCCGTTCCACAGGACTACATCCAGCATCTCTACGGTCGTCTCCATGGGAGAATAGCAGCCTGCATTGCTGCGAAAGGTGGATATACACTGTACTAGTGCCGACATTGTGCATGCTCTGTTGCCTGTGTCTATGTGCCTGTGGTTCTGTCAGTGTGATCATGTGATGTATCTGACCCCAGGAATGTGTCAATAAAGTTTCCCCTTCCTGGGACAATGAATTCACGGTGTTCTTATTTCAATTTCCAGGAGTGTATAACAGTCATACCAAACTACAGATTCTTGATGCAATAACTTACCAACAGCCGTATGTATTGTAGAAATTTATTTTATTTTATGAACTTCTATGTGCTGCAAGTTTCGACAT
The DNA here is from genome assembly GCF_023864345.2 of Schistocerca serialis cubense. Lineage (NCBI taxonomy): Eukaryota > Metazoa > Arthropoda > Insecta > Orthoptera > Acrididae > Schistocerca > Schistocerca serialis. The sequence continues at coordinate 55,783,266 of NC_064649.1, read as the reverse complement.
TACATTGACGTCATGTTCAAGCCACACTCATCATAATCGTAAAATCGGTATACGCGGAAAGAGCCATATAACTGGATCCGTGAATCCAATCATCCTGCAGCAGCTCTTGGTGGCCCGGCGACACAGAGTCCAGTTATATAGCTCCTTCCATGTATAGCGATTTTGCGACTATGACGAGTGGGGTCTGAAGATGGCATCAATGTAATGCCGAAACTGGTAGCACATAGAAGTTCATAAGATAAAATAAATTTCTACAATACATACGGCTGTTGGTAAATTATTGCATCAAGAAGTTCATGCCAGCCGTCGTCCCACGATCCATAATAGATCAACGAACATCAAATTACAGTTGTCCCAACTTCTACACGAGCAACCATCAACAACTGAATAACTGTCATTACCACTACAATCACCTCTACAGGGTGAACAGTAATAAAACTAACACACTCCAGGGTCGGATTCCTGACTGGCATTGGAGGAGAAAAGTTCCTATGAAAATGAGTCTGGAAATGAATGATGTACGTGCAAGGGCAATAAATCGTCCCGGAACACAGTACAGAGCCGCGTCACATCCACGCCACAACAGATGTACTAAGTGGCGTCTATGGGACGCAATGAATGCGTTCACACGTGCACGTGGCATTATGGAGTGCCGCACTCTTTCGCACATTCCGGCCTCTCTCCGAATAGCGTCACGGGCGTCGTGAACACGCTGTTGAAGGGTCCGCACATCAGCAACACGTCCAGCATTCACCGCGCTTTTCAGAGCTCCCCCCCCCCCCTCCCGCCTCCCGAGGTAAATGTCCAGAGGGCTTAACTACGGTGACCTACCAGGTAATGCTACAGGGCCTTCGCATCCTCCGGGGAAGATATTGTTGAGGTGTAAGCGAATTGTAATGCGTAAGTGGGATAGCGTTTCGTCATTCAGAAACGATGTAACCTATCGTATTGCCAAAAGCACATTCTGAAGCAGCCCAGGCAGAGTATTCCGCAGTAAGTGTGGTTTCATCCGTGGAGGCGTTATGGAATAATAGCCGGTCCACGTATGTGGTCGCCAAGAATCCCCGCCCACGCACTGATGGTGAACCGACAAACTCCTCATCCACTCCCCGAGGATTAAGTCTAGGGGACCAATGACCTCAGATGTTAGTGCTTAGAGCCATTTAAACCATTTGAATAGGAATGTCATCCTCTTATCGACATCATTTCACATTCAATCTAAATCCCACCCTCGAATCTTTTTTTTTATTCGCGTCATTTCTTCTTCGATGCATAGAGTGAATCTTCTTAATCTGAGCACTTCGTTCATGTTTCATTCTAACTGTTCGCTCTTGGTTCTTGTACCCAATGAATACTATCCGTCTGTCCGTATAGGTTACTCCTACTTATAATACAGTTTCTTGCAATGTTCTACAGTGACAAACGCTTTTTGCAGATCGACTGCTCCTATGCAGGTGCTTTGATTTTTCCGAATTTTTGCTTCCATTATCGATCACAGAGTCTGAACTGCCTCTGTGGTATCCTTACCTTTCCGTAATTGAAACTGATAGTGATCCTCAATTTTCTTTCCCCATTAAGGACTATACATGGTCATCACAACAGCTACGGTTCCAGAGCAATGGACAAAGACTGGCATGTCAGTTGATCAGTGTGTGCCGGTGTCAAGCAGGTCTAGATGCGTGGACCAACCCTGTGCACGCTCTACACCGCAGAGTTCTCTGAGGTTGGGCTGCACGCTGATGATACCGCGATCTTCAGCCACAGCATGAATAGCAAAACCGTGGAACACTGAATGCAGTTCGCCTCTGACAGCACACACACGTTGTCCGTCAAGTGCCGCTTTAACCCCTTCACTACCACTGGTACGATAGATTGTCAGACGACCTATGAGAATTTATGTTATTGCTATTTATGCATGCACCACTGGTGAAGGGAATCATAGTAGTGGTTAGCAGGATCCTTATAATTACACATTGCACCTGTAGGTTGTGTTGCATTCAAGTTTCATTGTTGTCCTGTGACTAGGGCCGTTCGCCGGGTGCAAGTCTTTCGCTTTGGGGGACGATGGGGATGAAATAATGATGACAAAACAGCACCCAGTTCCTGGGTGGAGAAAATCTCCGACCCAGCCGGGAAGCGAACCCGGGCCCTTAGGACTGACAGTATGTCTTGCTGACCACTCAGCTACCAGGGTCGGACAGTTCCATTGTTGACCTCCTTTTTGGTTGAAGTATCGGCAAAAAAATATGGCACTTGCACAGTAAACGATTGAAGTGGAAAACAAAGACGCGATTGTCAAAAGAAAGAGAGTTCCTCAATGCCCATGTACTGCGTACAAATCGGCTACATATATGCTGGAGGCCTCCAACTAGCTGAGGGTTGTAATGGTTCTTCATTTACCTGACCATTACGGCACTCCAACCCCAGTTCTCGATACCAGTAATATGGAACTACTTTTCTGCGAAGTAACAGACATATTTTTGTGACAATATTCACAATTGGTTTTATTAATGTATAGGTACTCCGATGTATCGATAAATTACAGTGATATGGTTCTTGTGTGTATTCATTTCTGTGAGATTGTCATAATCATTGACTTACTTGTAATCGTTTTTGGCGTGAATGCGCACACAGCAGTCTTTGTTTCACTTTGCAGAAGTTATGTTGTTATTTCGCTTAGTAGAGGAAGAGTCAAGTCTTGTGCTTGGTTAAAGTGAAAATTAAATATGTGAAGATTGACAGAAAACTGTTTTCTTGATGATGTAATAACTAAGAAGAAGTATATGTGAATTTACAATAAGTTTATTAAAAATGTGGATCGTGAACACCAAGTCAAAAGTTATTTCTATCATGCCATTGTTCCGATCTGGGATTGTTTGATCATTAAGAATTTCCTGAAAAACGCATTTGTTAGGTCTTCAAATATTGCTAAAATACAGATCCGGACCTTCTAGAAGCCAAAGTGGAATCACCCTAGAATCAACAACATGAGCCATAACGACTTCGGTGAAATCTACGTGGGAATCCATTGAAGATAAGTGCCAAATTAATGACTTATTTGCAGTGACCTCATTATTTCTACTCTGACGATACCATCCACAGTGAATACATCTACATCTACATCTACATTGATACTCCGCAAGCCACCCAACGGTGTGTGGCGGAGGGCACTTTACGTGCCACTGTCATTACCTCCCTTTCCTGTTCCAGTCGCGTATGGTTCGCGGGAAGAACGACTGTCTGAAAGCCTCCGTGCGCGCTCTAATCTCTCTAATTTTACATTCGTGATCTCCTCGGGAAGTATAAGTAGGGGGAAGCAATATATTCGATACCTCATCCAGAAACGCACCCTCTCGAAACCTGGCGAGCAAGCTACACCGCGATGCAGAGCGCCTCTCTTGCAGAGTCTGCCACTTGAGTTTATTAAACATCTCCGTAACGCTATCACGGTTACCAAATAACCCGGTGACGAAACGCGCCGCTCTTCTTTGGATCTTCTCTATCTCCTCCGTCAACCCGACCTGGTACGGATCCCACACTGATGAGCAATACTCAAGTATAGGTCGAACGAGTGTTTTGTAAGCCACCTCCTTTGTTGATGGACTACATTTTCTAAGCACTCTCCCAATGAATCTCAACCTGGTACCCACCTTACCAACAATTAATTTTATATGATCATTCCACTTCAAATCGTTCCGTACGCATACTCCCAGATATTTTACAGAAGTAACTGCTACCAGTGTTTGTTCCGCTATCATATAATCATACAATAAAGGATCCTTCTTTCTATGTATTCGCAATACATTACATTTGTCTATTTTAAGGGTCAGTTGCCACTCCCTGCACCAAGTGCCTATTCGCTGCAGATCTTCCTGTATTTCGCTACAATTTTCTAATGCAGCAACTGCTCTGTATACTACAGCATCATCCGCGAAAAGCCGCATGGAACTTCCGACACTATCTACTAAGTCATTTATATATATTGTGAAAAGCAATGGTCCCATAACACTCCCCTGTGGCACGCCAGAGGTTACTTTAACGTCTGTAGACGTCTCTCCATTGATAACAACATGCTGTGTTCTGTTTGCTAAAAACTCTTCAATCCAGCCACACAGCTGGTCTGATATTCCGTAGGCTCTTACTTTGTTTATCAGGCGACAGTGCGGAACTGTATCGAACGCCTTCCGGAAGTCAAGAAAAATAGCATCTACCTGGGAGCCTGTATCTAATATTTTCTGGGTCTCATGAACAAATAAGGCGATTTGGGTCTCACACGATCGCTGTTTCCGGAATCCATGTTGATTCCTACATAGTAGATTCTGGGTTTCCAGAAATGACATGATACGCGAGCAAAAAACATGTTCTAAAATTCTACAAGAGATCGACGTAAGAGATATAGGTCTATAGTTTTGCGCATCTGCTCGACGACCCTTCTTGAAGACTGGGACTATCTGTGCTCTTTTCCAATCATCTGGAACCCTCCGTTCCTCTAGAGACTTGCGGTACACGGCTGTTAGAAGGGGGGCAAGTTCTTTCGCGTACTCTGTGTAGATCGAATTGGTATCCCGTCAGGTCCAGTGGACTTTCCTCTATTGAGTGATTCCAGTTGCTTTTCTATTCCTTGGACACTTATTTCGATGTCAGCCATTTTTTCGTTTGTGCGAGGATTTAGAGAAGGAACTGCAGTGCGGTCTTGTTGCCCGATAAAGCGAACATATGCTGCGTGTGCACCATTATTAATCTGATTTCTAATCTACTTTGCAAGTGGTGGTATTGTTAGAAGGTGTAGGTGCGCAGCATGCGCTAACAAAGGGAGGCAGCAACGTTGGTGTCACGTATTTACTTCACACTTCGTTCATCTACATACATACTCCGTAAGCCACCGTATGGTGGAGGCTATCATGTACCACTACTAGTTATTTCCATTCCTGCTCTACTCGCAAATAGAGAGAGGGAAAATGACCGTCTTTATACCTCTGTATGAGCCCTAATTTCTCGTATCTTATCTTCGTTGTCCTTACATCTACATCTGCATCATACTCCGCAAGTCATCTAATAGTGTGTGGCGGAGGGTACTTTCGGTATCACTATCTGATACGTCCAACGCAATTCCATACGCGAATAGTGCGTGGGAAGAATGTCGGTAAACCTCTGTATTGGCTCTAATTTCTCGAACTTTCTCCTAGTGTTCAGTACGCGACGTGTATGTGGGGGGGACTGATATTTTGTCCGACTCCTCCTGAAAAGTGCTGTCCCAAAACGTCAATAGTAAATCTCTCCGTAATGCACTACGCCTCTCTTGTAACGTCTGCCAATGGAGTTTGTTTAGCATCTCCGTAATGCTCCGTAATGCTCTCTCGCCAGCTACACGACCACGTGACGAAACGCGCCACTCTTCGTTGGATCTTCTCTATCTCCTCTATCAGTTCTACTTTTTGTCGAACATCGTCACAGATGAAGAAACATCGCCGGCCGCGGTGGCGGAGGGGTTCCAGGCGCTCCAGTCCGGAGCCGCGCTCCTGCTACGGTTGCAGGTTCGAATCCTGCCTCGGGCATGGGTGTGTGTGATGTCCTTAGGTTAGTTAGGTTTAAGTAGTTCTAAGTTCTAGGGGACTGATGACCACAGCAGTTGAGTCCCATAGTGCTCAGAGCCATTTTTGAAGAAACATCATCACTTCGAATCGGAAACTAAACGCCAGTCTGCTAAGTGGCACTACTCCTCCCACTCCCTTCCAACGAAGATATTTAAAACCGTACCCTCAGCCGGTAACGTCAGGCGACAGTCTTCTGGGACTCTGAAGGCGTTATTCTATTTGATGTCCTGCCTCACGGCCCAACGATCACGTTTATTCTGCTACCCCCAGTAAACTTTACCATGTTCGTCGTCGAAAAAATGCGTCCACAACTCGTGGTCTAGTCCCTAGAGTCGCTACTTTTGGATCACGGGGTCCCGGGTTCGATTGCCGGACGGGTACTGAATGTTTGTGATCATCATCATCATCATCATTCGCGACAGTGGCTAGACTGGTCTGTTTAAAATTGGACTGTGAAAAAAATTGGAACTTCTTATGGGCGCTGATGACCGAGCAGTTGAGCACCCCACAAACCAAACATCATCGTGGAAAAATGCAAACGAATTTCCCCTTCTTCATCAAAGAACCCGAAATGAGCTGAAAAAACTTCATTGGGCTGTTTCTACTGATCCACCCTACAACAGCCCAGATCGCACACCTTCCAACTTCCATGTGTTTGGCCGAATGAAGAATGCACTCCCCAGGAAGCAGTACAAGGATGATCTGGACGTTGCTGATACGGTTATTGACGTCGGCAAGTACTCTGATACCACGTGCGCACACAGGCCATCCCATTAAGGCGGCGTAACCCTGTCGCATTGAATGGAGATTATATTAAAAAATACCGTTTTGTAGCCAAAAGAGTGAGTACTTGAATCCTGGATAAAACGAAACTGTTTTGACAAAAAATGTGTTGCAATAGCCTGAATGAATTCTCCTCGTAGTACGAGGTGCATTCAAGTTCTAAGGCCTCCGATTTTTTTTCTAATTAACTACTTACCCGAAATCGATGAAACTGGCGTTACTTCTCGACGTAATCGCCCTGCAGACGTACACATTTTTCACAACGCTGACGCCATGATTCCATGGCAGCGGCGAAGGCTTCTTCAGGAGTCTGTTTTGACCACTGGAAAATCGCTGAGGCAATAGCAGCACGGCTGGTGAATGTGCGGCCACGGAGAGTGTGTTTCATTGTTGGAAAAAGCCAAAAGTCACTAGGAGCCAGGTCAGGTGAGTAGGGAGCATGAGGAATCACTTCAAAGTTGTTATCACGAAGAAACTGTTGCGTGACGTTAGCTCGTTGTGCGGATTCGTTGTCTTGGTGAAACAGCACAAGCACAGCCCTTCCCGGACGTTTTTTTTGCAGTGCAGGAAGGAATTTGTTCTTCAAAACATTTTCGTAGGATGCACCTGTTACCGTAGTGCCCTTTGGAACGCAATGGTTAAGGATTACGCCCTCGCTGTCCCAGAACATGGTCACCATCATTTTTTCAGCACTGGCGGTTACCCGAATTTTTTTTGGTGGCGGTGAATTTGTGTGCTTCCATTGAGCTGACTGGCGCTTTGTTTCTGGATTGAAAAATGGCATCCACGTCTCATCCATTGTCACAACCGACGAAAAGAAAGTCCCTTTCGTGCTGTCGTTGCGCGTCAACATTGCTTGGCAACATGCCACACAGGCAGCCGTGTGGTCGTCCGTCAGCATTCGTGGCACCCACCTTGATGACACTTTTCGCATTTTCAGGTCGTCATGCAGGATTGTGTGCACAGAACCCACAAAAATGCCAACTCTGGAGGTGATCTGTTCAACAGTCATTCGGCGATCCCCTAAAACAATTCTCTCCACTTTCTCAATGATGTCGTCAGACCGACTTGTGCGAGCCCGAGGTTGTTTCGGTTTGTTGTCACACGAATTTCTGCCTTCATTAAAGTGTCGCACCCACGAACGCACTTTCGACACATCCATAACTCCATCACCACATGTCTCCTTCAACTGTCGATGAATTTCAATTGGTTTCACACCACGCCAATTCAGAAAACGAATGATTGCACGCTGTTCAAGTAAGGAAAACGTCGCCATTTTAAGTATTTAAAACAGTTCTCATTCTCGCCGCTGGCGGTAAAATTCCATCTGCCGTAAGGTGCTGCCATCTCTGGGACGTATTGACAATGAACGCGGCCTGATTTTAAAATACTGCTCATGTTTCTATCTCTTTCCAGTCCGGAGAAAAAAAATCGGAGGCCTTAGAACTTGAATGCACCTCGTATTGTTTGTAACGTAACTGTATGCGGTTTTTTTAGACCTGAAACAGAATATTGGTATACTATGAGATCAGAAGTGTCCGGACACCTGGGTGAAAATGACTTACAAGTTCGTGGCGCCGTCCATCGGTAATACTGGTATGCAATACGGTCTTGTCCCACCTTTTGCCTTGATGGCAGCAGGCATATGTTCAGTCAGCAACTGGAAGGTTTCTTGGGGAATGGAAGCCCATTCTTCACGGAGTGCAGCACTGAGGAGAGGTATCGATGTCGGTCGGTGAGGCCTGGCACGAAGTCGGGGTTCCAAAACATCACAGATGTGTTCTGTAGGATTTAGGTCAGAACTCGGTGCACGCCAGTGCATTTCAGGGATGTTAGTGTCATGTAACGCCACAGGCCGTGCATTATGAACAGGTGCTCGATCGTGCTGAAAGATGCAATCGCCATCCCCGAATTGCTTTTCAACAGTGGGAAGCAAGAAGGGGTTTAAAACATCAATATAGGCCTGTGCTGTGATAGTGGTACGCAAGACAACAAAGGGTGCAAACCCCCTCCATGAAAAACACGACCACACCGTAACACCACCTCCTCCGAATTTTACTGTTGGCATTACACGCGCTGGCAGATGACGTTCACCGAGCATTCGCCATACCCACACCCCGCCATCCGATCGCCACATTGTGTTGTACCGTGATTCGTCAGTCCACACAATGTTTTTCCACTGTTCAATCGTCCAGTATTTACGCTCCTTACATTAAGCGAGTCATCGTTTGGCATTTACCAGCGATGTGTGGCTTATGAGCAGCTGCTCGACCATGAAATCCAAGTTTTCTCACCTCTCGCGTAACTGTCATGGTACTTGCAGTAGATCATGGTGCAGTTTGAAATTCCAATGATAGTCTGGATAGATGTCTGCCTATTACACATTATGACTCTCTTCAACTGTCGGCGGTCTCTGTCGGTCATCAGGCGAGATCGACCTGGCCGCTTTTGTGCTGCACGTGCCCCTAGGGATGTTAAGGAGTGTTGCAATCTCGCGTACACACGTATGACACAAGTGACACCCAATCACCTGACCACGTTCGAAGTCTGTAAGTTCAGCGGAGCGCCCCAATCTGCTCTCTCACGATGTGTAATGAGTTCGTTGTTATGGAGTGCCTGGCGGTAGGTGTCAGCACAATGCACCTAATATGAAAAAGTATGTTTTTGTGGGTGTCCGGATACTTTTGATCACATAGTGCATCTTCTCGAGGTGAGTTTACACGGGACGGATTTATGGCCGCAGAAGTAGTGCGTAACAGTTGTGGCTTTAATAAAAGGCAACATTCGGTCGATAGCGGGAAATGCACACTACCTGAAGTATCTGGAGACCTGTTAGTGGACGTTGACATGAGGTGTGTCGATCCCTGGCCTTACGACGCCTTGAAGACTGCAGGGAAAGTATCTGAATGTCGGTGAAGCACTGGCAGTACATTCTTCCTCAGCAACGGATAAAAAAATAGTAATGATGGACCCTGGGATCTGGAACGAGGTGGACGTTCTCATCACAAAAGTGTTCCACCGCGTTCAGGTCGAGCGGACAGGCCAATACGCTTCATTAATATCCTTCTCCATAAGGCATTGCGTCATACACTCCTGGAAATGGAAAAAAGAACACATTGACATCGGTGTGTCAGACCCACCATACTTGCTCCGGACACTGCGAGAGGGCTGTACAAGCAATGATCACACGCACGGCACAGCGGACACACCAGGAACCGCGGTGTTGGCCGTCGAATGGCGCTAGCTGCGCAGCATTTGTGCACCGCCGCCGTCAGTGTCAGCCAGTTTGCCGTGGCATACGGAGCTCCATCGCAGTCTTTAACACTGGTAGCATGCCGCGACAGCGTGGACGTGAACCGTATGTGCAGTTGACGGACTTTGAGCGAGGGCGTATAGTGGGCATGCGGGAGGCCGGGTGGACGTACCGCCGAATTGCTCAACACGTGGGGCGTGAGGTCTCCACAGTACATCGATGTTGTCGCCAGTGGTCGGCGGAAGGTGCACGTGCCCGTCGACCTGGGACCGGACCGCAGCGACGCATGGATGCACGCCAAGACCGTAGGATCCTACGCAGTGCCGTAGGGGACCGCACCTCCACTTCCCAGCAAATTAGGGACACTGTTGCTCCTGGGGTATCGGCGAGGACCATTCGCAACCGTCTCCATGAAGCTGGGCTACGGTCCCGCACACCGTTAGGCCGTCTTCCGCTCACGCCCCAACATCGTGCAGCTCGCCTCCAGTGGTGTCGCGACAGGCGTGAATGGAGGTACGAATGCAGACGTGTCGTCTTCAGCGATGAGAGTCGCTTCTGCCTTGGTGCCAATGATGGTCGTATGCGTGTTTGGCGCCGTGCAGGTGAGCGCCACAATCAGGACTCCATACGACCGAGGCACACAGGGCCAACACCCGGCATCATGGTGTGGGGAGCGATCTCCTACACTGGCCGTACACCACTGGTGATCGTCGAGGGGACTCTGAATAGTGCACGGTACATCCAAACCGTCATCGAACCTATCGTTCTACCATTCCTAGACCGGCAAGGGAACTTGCTGTTCCAACAGGACAATGCACGTCCGCATGTATCCCGTGCCACCCAACGTGCCCTAGAAGGTGTAAGTCAACTACCCTGGCCAGCAAGATCTCCGGATCTGTCCCCCATTGAGCATGTTTGGGACTGGATGAAGCGTCGTCTCACGCGGTCTGCACGTCCAGCACGAACGCTGGTCCAACTGAGGCGCCAGGTGGAAATGGCATGGCAAGCCGTTCCACAGGACTACATCCAGCATCTCTACGATCGTCTCCATGGGAGAATAGCAGCCTGCATTGCTGCGAAAGGTGGATATACACTGTACTAGTGCCGACATTATGCATGCTCTGTTGCCTGTGTCTATGTGCCTGTGGTTCTGTCAGTGTGATCATGTGATGTATCTGACCCCAGGAATGTGTCAATAAAGTTTCCCCTTCCTGGGACAATGAATTCACGGTGTTCTTATTTCAATTTCCAGGAGTGTAGATGCCGCTTTATGACGGACTTAGTCATACCGATACAGTCAGTCATCGTTTCCGATATGTTTCTCTGCTCTGCGCTGTACATAACGCCTCAAAAGGTGTCTTGTGCTTCCGCATGTAACGTTTTCTTAACCACAATAAGCAGACTATACCATAAGCATGAAAAACACTCCATACCTTCGTACTTCGCTGTTGCCACTAGATGGCAGGTAGAGTTCTCGAGGCATTCGCTAACTCGAGGTCCTTCCATCCGCTCCAAATCACACTTTCTGGACACCTGCTGTGCAGTGGCGTCCCTCATTACACCATCTCAAGCGTCGTGCAGCGTTGACTACAGAAAATGGTGGCTCCACCATTGCCCTATCGACACACAGTCACTGTCCTAGTTGGACTGCTGGTAACACTTTGGAGATCACAAGCGAGTCCTTCCACCGATTTCATGCGATTATTTACAATCTCTTGTGAGGGCAAGAGATTTTTCAGAGATTTGCATGAGGTTTTCAGCGTGACCCTCCATCCCATTCCAAAAAGAATTGAAGACGCACTCATGCAAATAACAAAATACACAAAACAATACTTGCCCCTAATAAATCTTATTACACAATGATTAAAACTTACTCTCTATGAACCATAATACAGGACAAGTAACACGTATGTTCCTCTGAAGCCACAATTTCTGGCATCCCTTTCTAAACTGTACCTTACGTTCTCCGTTAGTGCTTACTCCGATAAATTCTTCTAATATTATATCCATTTCTTCAATATCATTGTATGGTTTGATTATCCATTGTGATATATCATTAATAAAAACATCCCCAATCATAGTTTCAAAGTCTGTGTGAAGGACATTTGAACATTGACTATTTGTTGAAACGTCATCACTCTGGCAGTTTGTCTGTGACACACTAGGAAAATCTGCACCGTCCAATGTTTTGCTACATTAGTTTAATACTTCCGAAAAAACCTGAAATGCTGAATAGCCTTTCGTTTTTCTCAAATCTAGAATATAACTTTGTAGCTGCAGGTGAAAAACATTAAATTTAATAAACAAATCTGTCAAATACGCAATCTCTGGTTTTCACTTCATTAAATTTCTTTTAAAGCTATATATTTAGCATCCAGAAGCTGTGATACAGCATCAAGAAATATCTCGTCACACACACAGCCTTTGTCTTCACTGTTAAGGATTAATCGAGCAAAGTTCTCGTGATTTTCTTTGCACAACTGTGTGAATAACCTAGAATTCAGTGCCATGCATAAATTCATAAATTTTGACTACTGCGTTAACGAAAAAGTGAAGAGATTGATGCAACCCAACACTTAGATTTTTAGTAATTAAATGTTGTCAGTGGATGATGCAGTGTGTCCCAAACACCCCGGGTACGTTATGTTTTAAATGGATTACAAATCCACGATAGCGTTCAGACATGACATGTGCTCCCTCTGTTGCTGCTGCTGATATTGTATCTGATAACGGGATCGCTTTTCACACGTAATGATGTTACAAAACCTTCCATAGTGATTCACCTTCAGTCCGTTGTCGCAGCTCTCGCGTCGGGCAGTTCTTCATGGATTTCTTACTCTATAGCAAAATGAACATGTACCAATAGTAAATACGACACGTCCAGTTGCATGGAGGAATGGGTCGTTCGGACATAACTACACAAGACCGTTTCAATACCATAACTCATTTCACCAATACGTTATTGCTTAAATGAGTTCTTTTGAGTAGATCATACGCAGGTTTCCTTAGAAGAGTTTTCAAAACCTCTCCTGTGGCTGGTAAAATTAACTCTTCTGCGATAGTACACGGTTTTCGAGATTTTCCTGAAATTACACTACTGGCCATTAAAATTGCTACATCACGAAGATGACGTTCTACAGACGGAAAATTTATCCGACAGGAAGAAGATGCTGTGATATGCAAATGATTAGCTTTTCAGAGCATTCACACAAGGTTGGCGCCGGTGGCGACACCTACAACGTGCCGACATCAGGAAAGTTTCCAACCCATTTCTCATACACAAACAGCAGTTGAACGGCGATGCCTGGTGAAACGTTGTTGTGATGCCTCGTGTAAGGAGGAGAAATGTATACCATCACGTTTCCGACTTTGATAAAGGTCGGATTGTAGCCTATCGCGATTGCGGTTTATTGTATCGCGACGTTGTTGCTCGCGTTGGTCGAGATCCAATGACTGTTAGCAGAATATGGAATCGGTGGGTTCAGGAGGGTAATACGGAACGCCGTGCTGGATCCCAACGGCCTCGTATCACTAGCAGTCGAGATGACAGGCATCTTATCCGCATGGCTGTAACGGATCGTGCAGCGACGTCTCGATCCCTGAGTGAACAGACGGGGACTCTTGCAACACAACAACCATCTGCACGAACAGTTCGACGACGTTTGCAGCAGCATGGACTATCAGTTCGGGGCCGTGGCTGCGGTTACCCTTGACGCTGCATCACAGACAGGAGCGCCTGTGATGGTGTACTCAACGACGAACCTGGGTGCACGAATGGCAAAACGTCATTCTTTCGGATGAATCGAGGTTCCGTTTACAGCATCATGATGGTCGCATTCGTGTTTGGCGACATCGCGGTGAACGCACATTGGAAGCGTGTATTCGTCATCGTCATACTGGCGTATCACCCGGCGTGATGGTATGGGGTGCATTGGTTACACGTCTCGGTCACCTCTTGTTCGCATTGGCGGCACTTTGAGCAGTGGACCTTACATTTCAGATGTGTTAAGACCGGTGGCTCTAACCTTCATTCGATCCCTGCGAAACCATACATTTCAGCCGGATAATGCACGACCGCATGTTGCAACTCCTGTACGGGCCTTTATGGATATATAAAACATTCGACTGCTGCCCTAGCCAGCACATTCTCCAGATCTCTCACCAATTGAAAACGTCTGGTCAATAGTGGCCGAGCAACTGGCTCGTCACAATACGCCAGTGACTACTCCTGAGGAACTGTGGTATCGTGTTGAAGCTGCATGGGCAGCTGTAACTGTACACGCCATCCAAGTTCTGTTAGACTCAATGCCCAGGCGTTTCAAGGCCGTTTTTACGGCCAGAGGTGGTTGTTCTCGTTACTGATTTCTCAGGATCTATGCACCCAAATTGCGTGAAAATGTAATGTCAGTTCTAGTATAATATATTTGTGCAATGAATATCCGTTTAGCATATGCATTTCTTCTTCGTGTAGGAATTTTAATGGCCAGTAGCGTAGTAAGATACTGTAAGATGCCCGCCAGCATTATCGTCTTTCTGTGACTTTGGGGTGAACATACTGTCCACTGTGGGGCTCTTACGAACATTTTCTCTAAGTATTTGAAAGTATTTAAAATCTTTTTCTATTTTATTAGGCTTACACTTGCAATGATCATCCTCCAGCTTGGATGGTTTCATAGTGTCATTGCTTAACACATTGTTACATAAAACCCACGTTGGTCACCATTTGTCCTTTGATGAAGGAATGAAACCAATCTCAAATAATCAGCACTGTACTGCCGACGTTTCTTTTTAGATTCGATCATGTTAAGTGTCAGTTATCTGTGCACGAAAGTTAAGCTATGTACGTTAATCGAACTTGTCATCCTCAAGTCACGGTCACCGCGTCTCTACACAATCGGAGGTACAACAAACAGCAACTTTAATGAAAAAAATTAATTACTTGCTTTTTTCCGGTATTCTCAAACAAAATGTTTGTGTTCACAAAGAGATGAACGGGGGCTGCCTAGTGGTGCATCGTCGTAAGTCGGTCGATTTCGGCCCGCTCGCGTTCTGTGTCCGGCCACTGCCGTTGTCAGATGTAGCATTGTGAAGCGACTCTTGTGCCGCGACGTGTTGCGTCTCAAATCACTATCTCTCTAGCGGAGTTATGATGCGGGTCCTGGGACATCACAGGCAGTACCATGTATTCCTTCCACTACTCGCAGAAGCACAAGAGGCAATACTTCACAGAGTGGAACTAGAAAATTAATTAAAATGCCACAGAATGTTTGAGCAGAACAGCAAAAATATGCAGTTACTCCACCGGTCCTCTTGGTCGATGAGACGAACAGTGGGTTAGAAAAACGAGCAAGCTTCAGCACTTTGAGAAAAAATCGTAATTTTGGTTGTGACCTGTCTAAATTGGATAAATTCTCGTGGGTCCTTATTACATCTAAGGCACCCTCAATTTTGTTTTTCCGCCGACATGGGTCCTTTGAGGTTGGGGTCGACCCCTGTGGTGTCAATATGGATCACTTTGGTAATCAGTGGTGTGGATCTTCTTTCCAGCTCTATGAAGAAAGATGACTTGATATGTCTACTGCAGAGTGTCGGTTGTCTCTAAAATGAATGCTGAAACGTGGAGACATCATTCTTGCTTCTGTTTATATCTTTTCCTTATTAATTACATAATAATATTTTTTCAAGGTACTAATAAAAATTTTGTGACAGCCCTAGTAATTTGTATAGTTTCCCCTTGTTTTGGTTTATAGATACATCGCAAAGTACCCGTAAGTATATCGCGGGCGAAATGAAACTGACAAGAAAAATGTTTCTTGCACCTTAAGGTAGACAAACCAACATACATCATCTGCCCTACCATGTAGGTTGGGTTGCCTGCCGTAAGGTGCAAGAAGCATTTTACTCGCCATTTTCATTTTGCCCACCATTTATTTTGGATATAATATGTTCGTGTCATTCCAGAACCACATATAGTTCAACGTTGTTATAATATGAAGTACGCTTATGTGGTTGGCAAGGTGTCCAGCCAGCAGAACGTAAATAGCTTTACGCCACGTCCGAAGCGTGGCGGCTGCTACACTCTGGCAGGCATTGTGTCCTCCCCTTGGCTGCATTCTCTCCTCACACTCCACCCCTTCCCTCTCTGTCGCTGTCCCACAAAACTTACCTACCCACACCCATCCCCCTCCCTCCACCCAACGTCTGTCCCTGGCCGCCGTCTGGATTCAGAAGAGAAGGGGAGATGTGGGTGCCACCCCACCCCATACCGCTCCCTCATTAATCCGAACCCTACACCGCCAGCCCCACCACCACCACCACCACCACCATTGTCCCTGGAGCGTCAGATATTACGCCTTGTCCGTCTCCTCTGCCAGAGCTCTGGACTGCAGCACACGAACAGGAGTGGTTCTCCAGAAAGACATAGAGTGCCACACTAGTATAGGTTCCGATTGGTTTAAACTTAACTTTTCTTTTGAAATAGACATATTTAGGAAAGTTATTATTCATGTTAATCATTTCTTTCCACGATGTAATGAGAAACTTTTTATGTGTCACACCACAATTTATATTTATCTATAATCTCTCAGGAGATAGAGACCAGTTGTAAATATGTGCTCTTCTATACAGGATGGTCAAAATGGCCTTAAGAACTTGTATGAGTGTGGAAGGTTGTGCTGAGAAGTAACTATTCAGAAAAAAATTCGATACGTTGTGCGGTCTCCGACTTACATAGCATTGAAGTTAGCCAGACAGGTAGTCAAGCGAGAATTAAAAGCAAAAAAGATGTTCAAATGCGTGTGAATTACCAAGGGACCGAACTGCTGAGGTTGAAACGTCCCCTTTGAACAATTTATATAAGACTGTCCTTAAACTGACACACAATATTTTTAGCGCAACGCAATCTGACTTTCAAAATTCCCTACTAAAGAATGGCCCTGACAAACATTAAACTATACCTTTCACAAATCACTTACCTCACAAAAATCTTCGCTGCTCAAGCTACTGCAGTACAGCGAGCGCCACTACTGCCAGCTAAATAGAAGATTCAAACTACTGAAGGCACTAACTACTGATAGGGATAGTTAGCAAATGAAAGATATTAATAGAGAGCAAACAATGTATTTACCTTAATATCATCACAAGTCATAATATATATATCAGTTCATGACAAATTAGAAACCTCCGCCATCTCTCTCCCCACATCCACCACTGCTGGCGGCTCACCTCCAACTGCGCAACGCTACGCGCTGTTCACAGCCAGCTGCCTAACACTACAATGGCGAGAATTACAACAATGCAAAGCAGCCACAGACTGCACACAGCACAGCCAGTGATTTTCATACAGAGGTGGCGTTACCAATAAAAAAACCTAAACAGCCTACTTACATAGAGAAACATAAACAGCCTACTTACATAGAGAAAACATAAACAGCCTACTTACATAGCCCCCATGCTCCCCACAAAAATTTTTTACAAATGGTGTTGGGCACTGGCCAATACAGATTTGACAAAAATTTTTCACAATTACAGTAACAAAGATATCAAATGCACACACTTATTGATACAACGTTGGTCAAAAGCTCAAATTTTCTCACAGTCCATAAAGACAGTCCTAATCGTACATAACAGGAGAATAGCAGTGTTTTTCTCAAAGTCTGAGCAGTAAAAGAAAATGCACAAAGAAGTAGTGGATTTCCATGCAGTCTTGAAGAAGTAGTGTTGTCCTTCCAACGGAAAGACAGTGCTGACTCTCGACATGCTGACAGGTAATGGGCCACCATGGAGCAAACCCACTGCAGAGTCAGTCGAAGTTTTGAAGAATATTGGTAGTTAGGTCATCACGGAGCAGACCCACTGTAGTCCTGGTAGAGATTACGGTATTGGTGGGCCACCAGAGGTGCAGACCCACTGCAGTCCTTGTAGAAATAATGGTATTGATGGATCATCAAAGATGTAGACCCACTGTAGTCCTTGTAGAGATAATGGTATTGATGGATCATCAAAGATGTAGACCCACTGTAGTCCTTGTAGAGATAATGGTATTGGTGGGCCACCAGAGGTGTAGACCCACTGTAGTCCTTGTAGAGATGACCAGCAGCCATCTGTTGCGATTGTGCCGGTGCACATTCACCATCGAAGAGTCTTGCGGAGAATATAGCAAGTCCATAAACCACCACTTGTGCACTCACAAAGTTTTTGGAATTGTCCTTAGAACGAGCAATGCTGTTATCCAGTCCCTTGCTGAGTTATTAACACACGTGCAAACACTAACAGTCCCTACTTCTCACATATTGTCCACATACTATGACCAACAGAAACGTGTGCATTGAAATGGAACTTACAAGTTAATAATATCATGAACTGGTGACAATTACAATTTTATAACATAAGAATACAATAAAGGTACAAAATACATCATTAAAAACATAACACTATAGATAACATTTGTAGTACAGGCTTTACAAAAGAATAGAAATAGACATATACATCAGTGTTACAGGAATTATGACATAAGTACATAGATAAAAGATCAGAATAACTTTCGAAACATCAACTTCACACATGAGCATTAACACAAAGTAGAGTAAATAATGTCTAAACATCTTTACAAAGTAAATAACACATTATTAATGCCAATTATATTCGAGGATAACAGTATTCCTCATCATAGTGAATGTAGCTTAATATTAAAAGAGAAAAAAATTCTATGAAACTGTACACAGAGACAGGAAGAAAACAAATACACAAGGGTACACAAACATATAGTGGGATAACACAAAAGGGAAAGGACAGGGTTCGTTTTCAGTGTAACATGTGGTACTGCAGTCCAACCCAAAACTTCATATATCTTTCCTCTTATTTCATCCTTTGTTTCCACCCAAAAATTCTATCTAAGCATGCTTTCTGTATTTATATGTTCATACATTTCTTACCTCAACATTTATTTCCAAGAAAATCCTACCTAAACCTGTTTTCTCAATGCATTTCTTCCAATTCATCGCAACTCATTCTCTTAGAGGCTACCCCCTCTTAAGCTAACTTAAATCTACTGAGCTCAGATGCTAAACTAAGGGACAAGGCAATGCAGCATCACATAACAAATCAACACAAACAGCAATGCAAAAAATGCAAATTGGCAAAGCTAGCAGCATAAATGAGCAAAAGTCAAATTCAATAACACTATGCCTGTCGAACAGCAGCAACTTATACCTAAACATGACATAGCGCAAGCAGAAAAAATATTACACTAAAATGGCCATGTCTAATACCTATGTCACATCTTAACATTAGAGTGATGCATCACAATTTATTCTACAAAAGAAATTACCAAGTACTTGAAAAGAAAATTATAGATGCAGTTACTGGTATTAGTCCCTTCTTATTGTTCTCTCCATTCCAAGTGCTCCTTTTTTAAAGAATGTGGATCATAAAATAATTATTTAATAGATCTGTTAACAGAAAGTGTTCACATTAGCAAATGCATTTCATTTTATAAAAGCAATGCTGCAACACAGCTGGAAAACAGATGTCAAATGAAATAAGCAATTACGCAAACCAAAGCATAAAAATATCATTCAATAGTCATGTGACATTTCGTAAGTCAGTAGCTCTCAACTCTCGTAGAAAGACACTTGTCATAATCAGGTGTGCAGATGTACGAATATTTCCCATCAATTCATAAGCATTTCAGCAATTAGCACAAAGTGCGAGTAATCATATGTTTTCAAGTAACGAGGGTGTCGCATTAGCGATGAAAGGCACACCCTAATGGCTTGTTCTCCAGGTGTTTGACACGTCCCACGTCCCCTTTTTTTTTTCTACCTGTGCCGCTGAAAAGGGCTCGCATTAATGGCTTTTTCTCCAGGCGTCTGACACAGCTGGGTGCCCGCGACGCATTACGTGCAGGTGGTCACTTAACTTTCTTACGGAAATATTTACGACAGCAGTTTCCGCTACCGTGGCAGTCATATAAAAATATTCCACAGGTCATGAATTAGCGTTGCAAATCTGTAGAAACAAAATCCTATAAATATAAGTGTCCAAAAAAAAATATTCGTCAGCATTGTGATACAGTCACACATTTCATAACTCTTAAAGTACGTTTCTTGGTTTCCAACATCCTTTTCATAAATCAGAGTCCCTAAACACTACTCATTATTCCTTACCTCATTATACATATACATATTCGTCGACACTCTTCAATATTTCATCGTGAGAAATACGTAGCATAATAAACATTCCTCAACAACATAATACACATCGTCGTCGTAATAATAACATCATAACACTTCAGTCAAATCTCAAAATCGTCGTAACTTCCTCCAATAATTTCTAAGCCTAAAATAATTCTCTGCTCATGTCAAAAGTGTCAGCTGCCTCAAACATACTTTAAAAATCATGATCTCATACCAAATACATCATTCAAAGCTCTCATAGTATCACAATGGTTCCGAAAAATGTGAGCATTTCTCAAAGTACAGACAAAATACAATTTCGTAAGTGTGAAGTTATCCAACTGTGTAATTACGTAAACATCTGTCACTGACGTAGTAAAAAAAATGTTTATCTCTCAGTTAAATGATCAGATGGCTGTGTAATTTGTGTGTTAGAGAAATATGGTACCGATATGTGAAGTTGTATAAGCAAATACCATATTAGCTAGGGCTCCTTGTGCTTGCCAAACACATGGTACACAAAGTAAGCGTGTACCCCCCTGAGGATTAATGTAATTATAATCTCAGGTGTTACATATTACAGCAATGGAATGAAATGTATCACGGAATACTTTCTTTGTAATTCAAAAATCTTTAAAAACAAATGTTTTAAGTATAAAATTGATCACTCAAATACGTGTACTGTAGCGCTAAACTGTGCGTCTTGTAACATAATCTCTGTGGAAGTGTCGTAGTTATCGTCCTCCGAAAGCTAAGTTCTGCAGAAGTCAATGTACTTACCTCATGATAAACAAAAGTGAAATGCTTTGCGTATAGATATCGTAGTTATTATGCTTATTGGCGTGATGAAGAAAGTACTGAACAGTAACGTATTGTTGTGCCACGAAAAAGGCTGTCTCATTGTTGCTATACCACAAAAGTTACTACTAAAACATGTTTTTCCTTCCAGAAGAATTCAGAAAACTGTGCAGATGTAAAACAGATACACCGCAAAAGCAACATTGTAAATTGTCACTCATTAGTAGCGTCGTGATAAAATCGTGTAGCTGTCACATAAACTAACCTCTGTGTCATCTGGTATCTCTCAGAAAGCACTTTAAATTCAGAATGTATTTTCAAGTAAACCAAAATGTTGCATTAGAATCTCATAAGCAGTACATGTTCCAAGTATGTAAGCCTCATAGTCGTTACGTAATCGAGCAACTAACAAGAAAGAATGTACACACACAATAACACTGTGTCGTCTGTTCTCAATAACAATGCATTCATAATTTCTGTTTAAATAAGTTCTCTTGGTTCTTGATTGGATATTTAACTTCAAACATTGTTGTATGTTAACAGATTCTAAGTCTGACAAAGCATATTAGTAATGTGAAGCGAAAAAGTTTATGACAAAGACAAAGTTAAAAAGCAGATTATCTCTCAATAAGCGGTTTTACATGTGAAGTGTGGTGCAATCCTTTACTGTTCATAGTACTCTGAGTTTGAACTTGAATGCAATTGTCAGGCGGTATACGTCGGTAAAGAATACTGGAATTTTTCTCAAGGTTAGCGTCTATGTTATTTTTCTCTGAGCCACCTGGCGCACGCGGCTGCCTGCTGTGCGAGTCATTGTCTGTCTCTTTGTTGGCGCGCGTCGTTATTGAGATTAGGAGACCTAACTTCTACAAATTCGCCTTGCCGAGAGGGCCCAGCTCTGTTAGAATCCCGCCAGTTCTGATGAAATTGACGTCTGTCGTTATGATCATATCGTCTGTCGTCATGTCGGTAGATTCCGTAGTTTCTTCCTTGTCGGTCACGTGGTGGAGAATTTCTCCCTGAATCGTAACTGCGCACTGAACTGTTGCGTCTGAAAGTATTCTGTCTCCCTTGATAGTATTTATTTTGGTTTCCATATTGTCTATTTCTCTTATTGTCTCTGTGATAGTCATTACTACGGAAATGCGATCTTTCTCTGTAACTATTATTACTCTGCCAGCGGTTGTCATATGGGTGGTGTCTGTTTTCGTCACGATTTGCGTTGTAAGAATAGCCTTTTCGTGTCCAGTTATTGTTTCTGTCATCACGGAATTGTGACGTATGTGACCTGTAGTGATTGTTTTCCTGTTTTCGCATCCCGCGACTGTCTGTGTCAATTTCTAATTCTTGTAAGAGTCCCTGAAAAGCTTCAATGTCGTCTTTGCAACGTCCTGCTAAAATAATATGTCGTAAATGTTCAGGCAATTTCATTAAGCAAATGCGGATGAGTTCTGAGGGGCTGTATGGGTTTGAAAGATACTGATTCTTATGCAACATGTCTTCAAAATATTTCATAAGACTGGAAAATTCAGATTGTTCGAAACGTTTCATCATTATGATGCTATGTTTTACTCGGTCTTGTGTGGCTTGAGACCAATATGCTGAGAGGAAGGCATGGTAAAATTCTCCTTCACTGTGGCAATCGTGAATGACCGATTGCATTCTTACAGCTGGTTCATTCTCTAAGTAGCCACACATAAATTATAATCTGTGTTCCAACGACCAGTTGGGAGGAAAACAATGAGAGAATTGATGGAGCCATGCTTGTGGATGAATGTCGTTGCCAGAATTCTTAAATGTTTTGAATTTACGTGTAGTAATGAACAGCTTATAGTCAAAATCATCGTGTCGGCGAGTCGCATGTCGGTCATTGTTACTTCGTTTTGGCGGTTCCATTTCAAAATTCGGTGCACCTTGCCAATTTCTTTCATAATTTCCGAAGTGTCCTGTGTTATTATTTTGTGGTTGTTCCGTATTTGTATGTCCCTCTTGCCGTATTGGGGCGCGAGTGTCCTCTGAAATACGTAATTCTTGTATTACCTGAGTCAGCTGATCTTGTACTTCCCGGATTTCTCTTTGGTGTTGCGTATCAATTTGATTCAGATTTTGTTTCAGTTTCCTAATTTGTTCGCTCTGTTCTGTGTCATTAAAGACTACCGGTTTTGCGTCATTCAGATTATCATCTACCTTCGTAGATAAATTATTTAGCTGATCCGAAAGTTCAACTACTTTCTCTGATAATGAACACATTTCCTCAGTGTGTTTTTCTGAACCAAGTTTCAGAGTGTCCATTTGTGTTGAAATCGAATCTACTGTGTCCTTTAAGTTATCCTGAGTTTTTGCAAGTTGCGTAACCGAATCGGTAGATGCAACTGGGTCAAATTTAGCTTGCAAGGTCTCATGATTTTCATGAACAATAATTTGCAGTTCTTTTATGGCTGCTTCGTGATTCTGTAATGCATTTTCATGCCGCGAAAAAATAGGTTGAAAATGCTCACAAATTTGTGTTTTTACGTCATTACAGACTTTTTGACATTTAGATTCAATGTTATGTAACTCAGTAGTTAAATCTTCACGTGTTTGTTCAAGTGTGGTGTCTAACTTTTGAAGATTTTGTTCCATTGTGTCTAACTGTTGCTGTGTTTGTCTCTGATGTTGTTCCATTGTGTCTAACTTTTTAAGATTTTGTTCCACTGTGTCTAACTTTCGAAGATTTTGTTCCATTGTGTCTAACTTTTCAAGCTTTTGTCCCATTTGTTGCATTAATTGTAATAACAATGCACTGGTGTCTGAAACATGTTCCTCAGTGCTTTTCGGCAGTGAATTTGCACCGGCAACATTCACATTTTGACAAGCGGAAAACGTGTCTTGACTCATTTGAGAAAACGGTGAGGACGCAAAACCTGAATCTACAGTGTTTGCAAAATTGTGTCCTATCATTTCGGATTCCTGAGGCGAGCTGTTGCCGACCGATCGATCGATAATGCTTCCCTCTTCACTAATTGTTTCACTGTCCACGCCATTGTTTGCCGCCCGCTCCATTTCCCTATGCACAATTATCAAATTACTACTTTGAACATCAGTTAATTCATTACTCGGTGGCGCTAACACACTGCTTTCATTTTCACTGTCATTTCTCAGTTTACTTTGGAGCCTAGTATTACGTTTTTCACACGCCATTATTGTTACAGTATTTCACACGACAACACAGAAAAACACAATTTGAAGATCAAAAATAAGAGAACACATTAAAATAGCACTGAAAATAATATCTAGTTAATTGCAGCTGCGAAAAACTTGGTGCAAATCTACATGCATGCCACAACTGTTTTACTGTACAACAATGAAAGACTGCAACTACAAAGGAGATTCTCTCTACAATTACGCGCTAGCAATAAACAAAAGCTACACTAAATACACAAACTACAAGAAAAAATCAGAAGATTCCAGTGAGGTATCCTGGCAGGGTCGCCATATGAAACGTCCCCTTTGAACAATTTATATAAGACTGTCCTTAAACTGACACACAATATTTTTAGCGCAACGCAATCTGACTTTCAAAATTCCCTACTAAAGAATGGCCCTGACAAACATTAAACTATACCTTTCACAAATCACTTACCTCACAAAAATCTTCGCTGCTCAAGCTACTGCAGTACAGCGAGCGCCACTACTGCCAGCTAAATAGAAGATTCAAACTACTGAAGGCACTAACTACTGATAGGGATAGTTAGCAAATGAAAGATATTAATAGAGAGCAAACAATGTATTTACCTTAATATCATCACAAGTCATAATATATATATCAGTTCATGACAAATTAGAAACCTCCGCCATCTCTCTCCCCACATCCACCACTGCTGGCGGCTCACCTCCAACTGCGCAACGCTACGCGCTGTTCACAGCCAGCTGCCTAACACTACAACGGCGAGAATTACAACAATGCAAAGCAGCCACAGACTGCACACAGCACAGCCAGTGATTTTCATACAGAGGTAGCGTTACCAATAAAAAAACCTAAACAGCCTACTTACATAGAGAAAACATAAACAGCCTACTTACATAGAGAAAACATAAACAGCCTACTTACAAGGTCATCGGTCCCTAGACTTACACACTTCTTAAACTAACTTATGCTAAGAACAATACTCATCAAAATCTCATTATGGAAACATCCCCTAGGCTGTGGCTAAGCCATGTCTCCACAAGATCCCTTCTTCCAGAAGCGCTAGTTCTGCGAGATTCGCGGAAGAGCTTCTGTGAAGTTTGGAAGGTAGGAGACGATGTACTGGCAGAATTGAAGCTGTGAGGACAGGTCGTGAGTCGTGCTTGGGTAGCTCAGTTGGTAGAGCACTTGCCCGCGAAAGGCAAAGGTCCCGAGTTCGAGTCTCGGTCTGGCTCACAGTTTTAATATGTCAGGAAGTTTCAACAATATCCATAACCATACCCATCCCCGAGGGAGGACTCGAACCTGCGACAGGAGCGACCGCGCAATTCGTGACATGGCGCCTCAAACCGCGCGGCCACACCGCGAGGCGTTTAAAGCAATTCCACGAGCTAAGATGCGGTAACGCACAGACACTTGTTAGTTACTGAGTTACCACTTGTTAAAACGCTCCTTCTCATAAATTTAAGCTAGGCGAGCAAAAGCTACATTTGTTCGGTTTGAGGAAACGAGACGAAGAACATGTTTGGCTGCTTGGATTTGCGGGTCCGGTGACCTGAATGGCTAACTTCAACGCTGAATAACTCGTAAACAGCGCAACGTATCTAATTATTTCTCATCACAGCCTCCGCAGTGACATCCTTAAAAGCTTTTCAGACTGTTACTGACCACGCAGAACAAATTCCTTGACCATGCAGATATTCCTTCTGGGAAACTTGTGTGTGCGGACGCACATGTTTGCCCAACACACCAACCCAACCATCCACCCACCCACATTTACGTGCGCGTCCACACACACACACACACAACCACACACACACACACACACACACACACACACACACACACACACACACACATACACACACACACACACACACACGAGAGGGAGAGAGAGAGAGGGAGGGAGGGAGGGAGGGAGGGAGGGAGGCAGGGAGGGAAAGAGAGAGAGAGACCTTTTTGGTAAACAAGCGAATAGAGAAACGAAGAAATCTAGTACACCATAGAACTATCAGAATTTAGGGAAGGAGTATTACACCGCCTGAGAAACAAAGTGAAGCACATTGAAGATGTGGTCTTATGTCTACACAACTCAATATACATACACATTATTGGCAGGTATGTAACTGATGGGTTTGCCACCAGAGTACATTAGTCTTTTTCATGTTTAGAGTCGCTACGGTCGCAGGTTCGAATCCTGCCTCGGGCATGGATGTTTGTGATGTCCTTAGGTTAGTTAGGTTTAACTAGTTCTAAGTTCTAGGGGACTAATGACCTCGGCAGTTGAGTCCCATAGTGCTCAGAGCCATTTGAACCATGTTTAGAGTTGTTAGCAGACATGGTAGGGCATGTAAGCGGCGCGAACAGCGTCAGATAATGAGCGATCACTGTGCGAGCCACGTAGATGCTGCGTACCTGTGTGAGTGAGCGCTATCAGCAGCTGACAGAGTTTGAAAGCAACCTCAGTGCGGGTCTCCACTTGGCCAGCTGGTTCAGTCGTGCACCATCCAGATTTTAGTGGCCTTAAGAGGTGACAATGGGAATGTGGCAAAGGGAAAGTGAGGCTATACATAGACATTGTCAAGTTTCTGGTTGAGCACGTCTGAACACCATATTCTGCATCACATACATCATAACATAATCACATCTTCCATCAGAGAGCAAGTAATGGGCGCCCTGCAACGTTCTGTGTCATCCCCACCATTGGTCGCAGACTAGCAGCAGATGGAATAGCGGCTTACCTTCACATGCGTAGACTGTCGTTTCGAATGGTGTCATGAGTATGAAGCATGGACTGCTGAAGAATGGCGTTCCACTGTGTTTAGTGATGAATCGCCCTTCTTCACTACCCCTGATTACCATCATTAGCGAATATGCTGGCGAGGAAAACCAACTTTTCCAATATTTTGGAGAGGAACAACGGTGTTGCTGCCGGCGTCGCGGTTGGAGGGAGTCATTACGTATAAATTTAGGTCACATCTGGTAATGACGACGTCCTGCGTCATCGTGTTACCTTTTATGTAATAATACCGTGATGACATTTTTCAACAAGACAATGTTCTTCCTAACACGGAACATGTCTCTATGTACTGAGGGCGTGATGCTGAGGTATTCCCATGGTCAGCTAGATAGTCACATCTTTCTCTGATACAATACTTGTGGAACCAGCTGTGACGTCAAGTCCGTCTCAGTCCCAGTATCCATGATATCAAGCAACAGCTACAACAGGTGTGGACGATCTTCGCTGGTGGAGGAGGAGGTTAATTGGTTGGTTCGTTGGTTGGTTGGTTTGGGTGAGGGGACCAAACAGAGAGCTCGTCGGTCCCATTGGTTAGGAAGTCGGCAGTGCCATTCCCGAGGAACAATCCCAGAATTTTCGAGTAGCGATTTAGGGAAATAACGGAAAACTTAAATCGGGGTGGCCGGAAGCGGGTTTGAACCGTCGACCTCCAGTGTGCTAAACTCTACGCCATCTCGCTCTATGATGGAAGAGCCCATGGTCTTATGACACCCTTTCCAGACCAATTAACGTGTGCATCATGGCCACAGAGAGTGCAAAGACATGTCGATAAGTGGACTCATACTGCCAAAAATCTACGAAATTTGATACGATTTTGTAATCACTGAAATAACATCACATTCCGTCTCAACCCCTGACGTTTAATTTCGTTTCCTCATCTCATTCTGGGTGTTTTACATCCTTTTGTCACGCAGTGTAGGTTTAAATCTTTATCTGAACAGGACTTGAAGGCCCAATGGGTACTGACCGACAGCCCCGTCATCGTCAGCCGACAGGCGTCACTGGATGTGGAGATGGAGGGGTAGGTGGTCAGCAAATCGCTGCCCTGGCTGTTGATAGTTTTCGCGACTGGAGCCGCTACTTCCAAATCATGTAGCTCCTCAACAAGTCTTCCAAGGCCTGAGTGCACCGAATTAGCCAACAGAACTCGGCAGACCGGATGGTCACTCATCCAAGTGTTAGTTACGCCCGACGGCGCTTAACTTCGGTGATCTGACGGTCACTGGTGTTTCCACTGCGGCAAGGTCGTTGGCAAAGGGTATGTTAAGTAGCACAAAAATATACAAGAAAGTCGATCTACGACTTAAAAGGGACCTTCCATTCACCTGCCTGAAGTAATGTATCGTGTACAAAATAATCTAGATCGTCGAATTAAGCGAATAAGATCCACAGGTAGAGAGGTGAACCAGAAGCACGCTAAGAAATACTGCCATGGTGTGTGGGATGCACATTAAAGAAGGCTAACAGGGGCACTGAACGAGTACAAACGAGGGCAGCACGAATTACCACAGGTGTTCTTGATACACGAGAGAACGTCGTAGACGCGCTGACTTCACAGGCGCTTGAATATCCCCCTAAAGCCTACTCAAAAAACTTCTAGAAACAGTATTGCGGGCGGGAAGCTAGGAATATACATTCATGTTCAGTGAAACTAGATCACTTTGAATGTCTGGAGACTGGACAGTCATATTCAGAGGACATGTACACTAGTACGTTCTGCAGAAATGATTAGCATTTCAGCCAGGTGTTTCGCTGATGTTACAACACCATCGGTGTTTTCTTTATTTTATTTCGATTAAATAACAGGAAAAATTGCTTTTCTTATTCTCTGTGTTTCCATTAGTTTACTGTCGACTCCAGCGAATGGACGAGTAACGTTACTCCGATAGCACGAGCACAGGAGAGTCAAAGTCAGTTATGTGTAACGTTTTTAATAACGTCCTGCTTGCGTGTATGGTTCACTTGGTGATCAGGTCTTAAAGAGAGAAAGTTAGTTGCTGAATATGGCGTGCTATTTGAAACACGTACCGATGTTTAAACCTTTGTAATAAAAATGTTATGAAAAGGCAGTCATATTGTTTATAGTCCTTCTGGTAGTTAAACAACATTTGGTTCATAAGTTTACACACATATATAGCATGTTATGGAAATACTATTGCCGGTTTATCATAGCTTTGTGTATGTTTTGTGATTAATTGGGATGATCCCGTTGCCCTCATTGTTTTTGCTTATTTCGAACATACTCTGATTCCTGGGGCAGGACTACAAGGAGATATGTGTTTTATTTCGATCCATTTCTTGAAACCTTCAGTGTCTTCCCTGTAGTCTTTTTAAAGTTCCCTTCCTTCTTCATCCGTCTGGGGCGAATGCATGACAATGTGTTTTTTCTTTTTTATTTCAATGTCTAACAGAGATCAGAGAAGTTTCTTTTGCCCTAAAGTTGCAGTACCAACCAAAATTTATGCCTTATCTCCTTATTTTGGCTCTAAAGATGCTTGGTAAAGGTAACATGTAGCGAAGCATGAGCTTTGGCAGTGATGGTCGGTGATCATGTGCGAATCTGCTATAACACACTGTAAATAAGAGTATCACACTATGCTATTTCTCTTCGAATATGACGCGCAAATCGCACTAAAATTAAACCACTTATCTTCAGATGCGTACTGGTATGCAAATGAAGTCGACGGAAACGTATTTTTAGCGCTCTCTGCGATAACTAGAAACCAGAATGAGATTTTCACTCTGCAGCGGAGTGTGCGCTGATATGAAACTTCCTGGCAGATTAAAACTGTGTGCCCGACTGAGACTCGAACTCGGGACCTTTGCCTTTCGCGGGCAAGTGCTCTACCAACTGAGCTACCGAAGCACGACTCACGTCCGGTACTCACAGCTTTACTTCTGCCGGTACCTCGTCTCCTACCTTCCAAACTTTACAGAAGTTCTCCTGCGAACATTGCAGAACTAGCACTCCTGAAAGAAAGGATATTGCGGAGACATGGCTTAGCCACAGCCTGGGGGATGTTTCCAGAATGAGATTTTCACTCTGCAGCGGAATGTGCGCTGATATGAAACTTCCTGGCAGATTAAAACTGTGTGCCCGACCGAGACTCGAACTCGGGACCTTTGCTTTTCGCGGGCAAGTGCTCTACCAACTGAGCTACCGAAGCACGACTCACGCAAGGTTCGCAGGAGAACTTCTGTAAAGTTTGGAAGGTAGGAGACGAGGTACTGGCAGAAGTAAAGCTGTGAGTACCGGGCGTGAGTCGTGCTTCGGTAGCTCAGTTGGTAGAGCGCTTGCCCGCGAAAGGCAAAGGTCCCGAGTTCGAGTCTCGGTCGGGCACACAGTTTTAATCTGCCAGGAAGTTTCATATCAGCGCACACTCCGCTGCAGAGTGAAAATCTCATTCTGGAAACATCCCCCAGGCTGTGGCTAAGCCATGTCTCCGCAATATCCTTTCTTTCAGGAGTGCTAGTTCTGCAAGGTTCGCAGGAGAACTTCTGTAAAGTTTGGAAGGTAGGAGACGAGGTACCGGCAGAAGTAAAGCTGTGAGTACCGGGCGTGAGTCGTGCTTCGGTAGCTCAGTTGGTAGAGCACTTGCCCGCGAAAGGCAAAGATCCCGAGTTCGAGTCTCGGTCGGGCACACAGTTTTAATCTGCCAGGAAGTTCCATATCAGCGCACACTCCGCTGCAGAGTGTAAATCTCATTCTGGAAACATCCCCCAGGCTGTGGCTAAGCCATGTCTCCGCAATATCCTTTCTTTCAGGAGTGCTAGTTCTGCAAGGTTCGCAGGAGAACTTCTGTAAAGTTTGGAAGGTAGGAGACGAGGTACTGGCAGAAGTAAAGCTGTGAGTACTGGGCGTGAGTCGTGCTTCGGTAGCTCAGTTGGTAGAGCACTTGCCTGCGAAAGGCAAAGGTCCCGAGTTCGAGTCTCGGTCGGGCACACAGTTTTAATCTGCCAGGAAGTTTCAACTAGAAACCAGTCAGCGTCGCTACGATCAACTCAGAGAAGGGACACAGCTGTTCGTTTTCGACTGCGAATGCTCTCTTGTGACGTCATGCCTGCTGGAACTAACAAGGGAAACTCTCTATCGCACACCCTCAGGTTTAGTGGTAATGTGACCCAGGGTACAGCCGGTCGAAAACTGAACACAGATCAGGGGGGAAAACAGGAAGAATGTGTACTGAACTATGAATAAAGAAGCAAAATAGAAACCGTGAACCGTCAAGTCTTGATGTGCGCCTTTCCGTAACAAAATAAATAATATTAGAACTGATTTACCATTTAAATCCACTCCCTTCAAAGATAATATAATCGAATTGTGTGAAAGACAATGTGGAGGCAGGTGAGTCATAAAACGTTAGAGAAATTACACTCCGCATGGTCGTTCGGAACAGATGGGCTTTCTTTTAAGTAAGTTTCCTTTAATTTACGTCTATGGTCACAAACGTTTTGTTAAGAGATTACCGGTGTCGGTCTATAATGACCATCAACAGATCTGGTTTATAAAAACAAAGTCCTAATGTACTGCAGCCATGCCGGCCGCTGGTGGCCGAGCGGTTCTAGGCGCTGCAGTCTGGAACTGCGCGACCACTACGGTCGCAGGTTCGAATCCTGCCTCGGGCATGGATGTGTGTGATGTCCTTAGGTTAGTTAGGTTTAAGTAGTTAAGTTCTAGGCGACTGATGACCTCAGAAGTTAAGTCCCATAGTGCTCAGAGCCATTTGAACCATTTACTGCAGCCATAGTTAACATTTGGCGATGTCGCTATGGCTGCAGTACATTAGGACTTTGTTTTTATAAAATAGATGTGATGATGGTCATTATAGACCGAAACCGGTAATCTGTTAACAAAAAGTTTGTGACCATAGACGTAAATTAAAGCAAACTTATTGTATATACGGTTTACTGTTTTATTCCCGACAGTGTCGCAGCTTGTTTTTGTTTTCTTTATTTCCTTTTCATTTATTAACGATCACTTTTATGGCTTAAATTTTCATTATGTAAACCTTTGGTTTGACCTTTCCACTTGCACTGAATGCCAATCTTACGCAAAGGAAGCAGGGTATGAGATGCACCCTGTTTATGACGATAAATTGTTGGTACGGTTTTATCAATGTGCCCCACTATAAAATTTACTGTATGTGGTGAAAGAAGAAGGGCTCCCATTGACGGTTGAGGTCAAATGCTTTATTTGGATAATTGCGGTAAAATGGCCCCCCGGACCTTGATTAGGGAAATATGAAGAATAGGCAGCATTCCTTAGCGTCACGTGTTACGTTTCATCAAAATACGCATGCATATCAGTAAAGAGCATCACAAGCAAGTCACTATTTGAAAGGAGCCAGTGACCACTGGAAGACAGTCCCACAGGTTACCCGTATTCATCGACGTAGATCCACCTGCCGTGTACGTATAATCCTCCGAAACGAATCGAGGACAGAGTAATGTTTTAAATGTGATTTTTGGAAATGTTGATTTTTTTCCCCCTCTTCAGCAATTCCACTGTGAAGAGATGAATTTATATAGACGACTTAACAATGAAATTCACCAAACAGTCGTGCAATTGAGACGCTATTTTATTTTAATTTCGCTACCAGTTTCGGCAATTCATTATGCCATCTTGAGGTACCTGCATAATAAAAAGAGTATACATGTAGTGTGTAACAATGCGTACCCGAGAAAGCTTTACAGAAAGAGACGAGTAATAATAAAAGCACTTAAAACTACAAAATGAAAGTAGCAGCGCTAAGACAAAACCATGTGTACATACAGCACAACAGAATAAAATATGTGTACATACTTGTTAGTCTTGGAACTATTTTAACATCGCGGATTTATAAGAGAATATGCCAAACATTCTAAAGGGGGCAGGGTTAAAACACAGGGAGCGAAAGGCTATTTACAATTTGTACAGAAACCAGATGGCAGTTATAAGAGTCGAGGGGAATGAAAGGGAAGCAGTGGTTGGGAAGGGAGTGAGACAGGGTTATAGCCTCTCCCAGTTGCTATTCAGTCAGTATATTGAACATGCAGTAAAGGAAACAAAAGAAAAATTCGGAGTAGGAACTAAAATCCATGAAGAAGAAATAAAAACTTTGAGGTTCGCCGATGACATTGTAATTCTGTCAGAGACAGCAAAGGACTTGGTAGAGCAGTTGAACGGAATGGACAGTGTCTTGAAAGGAGGATATATAATGAACATCAACAAAAGCAAAACGAGGATAATGGAATGTAGTCGAATTAAGTCGGGTGATGCTGAGAGAATTAGATTAAGAAATGAGACACTTAAAGTAGTAAAGGAGGTTTGCTATTTGGGGAGCAAAATAACTGATGATGGTCGAAGTAGAGAGGATATAAAATGTAGAATGGCAATGGCAAGGAAATCGTTTCTGAAAAAGATAAATTTGTTTACATCGAGTATAGATTTAAGTGTCAGGAAGTCGTTTCTGAAAGTATTTGTATGGAGTGTAGGCATGTATGGAAGTGAAACGTGGACGATAAATAGTTTGGACAAGAAGAGAATAGAAGCTTTGGTATGTGGTGCTACAGAAGAATACTGAAGATTAGATGAGCAGTTCACATAACTAATGAGGAGGTATTGAACAGAATTGGGGAGAAGAGGAGTTTGTGGCACAACTTGACAAGAAGAAGGGATCGGTTGGTGGGACATATTCTGAGGCGTCAAGTGCTCACAAATTTAGCATTCAAGGGCAGCGTGGAGGGTAAAAACCGTAGAGGAAGACCAAGAGACGAATACACTTAGCAGATTCAGAAGGATGAAGGTTGAAGTAAGTACTGGGAGATGAAGAAACTTGTACAGGATAGAGTAGCATGGAGAGCTGCATCAAACCAGTCTCAGGACTGAAGACCACAACAACAACAACAACAACAACATACCAAACAATACAAAAACCAGAAATAGACAATTTACAATCAGAGGCTTCTCCGAACAAAGCTTGTCTATCCTTTTAAACACAAAAAACCTACATAATTCTTACAAACGTCTTTTTCTTGTCTTTCTGATGTTTGGCATGTTTTCTTGTAAATATCTGGCCGGTGTGGCCGAGCGGTTCTAGGTGCTTTACTCCGGAACCGCGCTGCTGCTACGGTCGCAGGTTCGAATCCTGCCTCGGGCATGGCTGTGTGTGATGTCCTTAGGTTAGTTAGGTTTAAGTAGTTCTAAGTTCTAGGGGACTGATGACCACAGCAGTTAAGTCCCATAGTGCTTAGAGGCATTTGCACCATTCATTCTTTTTTTTTCTTTTTTGTAAAAAATAATTTCAAGGCTAACAACTATGTACACATATTTTATTCTGTTGTGTTGTATGTACACGCTGCTACTTTCATTTTGTAGTTTTACGTGCTTTTATTATCACCCGTCTCTTTCTGTAACTCTTACTGCTCTCACTGTGGTACACCTTGACATACACTTCATGTATATAATTTTTTTCCGTTGTAACGAGCAGCCCATAGTGGATGGCTTCCACCCTTTCCTTTTTTATTTATTTTGCAACTAAAGCCCTTCTGGCCTGTTAATTATTCTATACGTGATATGTAAGTACTGCCTCTGTCTTTTATTGTTAGTCGGTACTTACACTTTTTATATAAAAATGTCTTTCCTTATAAATTTGTAACTATGTTATAGGCAATTTTAATTGCTTAATTCTGATGAAGGCACTCTTAGAAGTGTTGAAACCTGGTCAATAAGACTTAAATAATTGCGACCGAGGGTTCAAAAAATGTTCAAATGTGTGTGAAATCTTATGGGACTTAACTGCTACGGTCATCAGTCTCTAAGGACAAACACACACACCCATGCGGCAGGGAGGATTCGAACCTCCGCCGGTATCAGCCGCACAGTCCATGACTGCAGCGCCTCAGACCGCACGGCTAATCCCGCGCAGCCCGAGGGCTCATTTGTTTCAATTGTACTTCATGTATACTATTTACATTCTGCAAGGACCTGAATATTGCATAATGAATTGCCCAAAGAGGTAGCGAAAATAAAATAAAATACCATCTTAATTGCACGGCTGTTTGGCGAATATCATTGTTATCTGACCAGCCGCTGTCCCACGCCCACAGCGGTTCAGTGGAGACTCGGCTAGACGAGGCTGCAGAGCAGAGACCAGAACCCTCCGTTTGCTGTTATTGTTGCCCTTCGTCTTGGCCTGCCGGCTCCGCGACGGCCGTGCATCGATGGCCCGGTGTCCGCGCGTCTGCTCCGGCTGACCCGCCCCGCTGTAAGGTCAGAGGGCACGCCCCCGCCGGTCGCCATGGCAACGGCCCAGGCCAGCCGCCGAGGCCGCAGCTGTAGCTAGCTGAAGCCGAGGCGTGTCTCCTAGGAACACACCCACCTGCACCAGCCCATCTCTGTAGTTAACTACCGTCTAGTTTGTACTTATTATGTTCTCTTGCCGTGCCTTCCGGAACAAACGTCAGTGCGGTACGTGGTTCTACACGTGTTCGTCAAAAAGATAGAAAAACCGCGAGAAGTTCATGCTTGTCAGTACAGGCTCTAGCTAAGCTTGCAGATTTTTGCCATGAACGGCACCTGGTCAAAGTCCTCAATACATTGGAAGTGTCAGTTTCTGTCAAAACAGCTTTCTATAGTTATGAGCGCATTATGTCGGAGCTAAGTCGATTCCAGCGTGGGAAAATTGTTGGTTCTCGTATGTTGGGTGGTTCCGTAACCGAGGTAGCCAAAGTGTTTCGTGTTTCAAGAGGTACCGTGTCGAAGGTAACCATTTCCAGTCGATGATCGGTTCCGTTGGACCCAGGCTGTTGCACGTAAACACACATAGTGGACTCACCACCAACTTGCAAAGTTCCCTGTTCATAACTTGGGTCCATGGTTTTGTGGGATCTTCGCCACACTTGAACCCAACCATTGAACGTATAGAGAGAAGGGCAAGACGAATGGTCAGAGTTTCTTTAGCCCGGGGGCTGCGTCACAGGGATACAGAGATACTGAAGGAACTGAATTGGCAGAGTCTTGAGGATAGACCTAAACTAACCCGAGAAAGTATCTTAACAAAGTTTCAAGAACCGGCTTTAAATGCTCACTCTAGGGATGTACTACGTGTTAATTTTAATTTTAATAACCAACAGCCTCAGCTGCAATTGGAATTGATGATTCGACGTGTTATGTGCCTGCTACATGGTGGTGCTCCAGCCCACTTCGCCGTTAATGTGTGGACGCATCTCAGTCATGTCTTCCCTGGTCAATGGATCGGACAGGGGTGTCCAGTTGCATGGCCAGCTCGTTCACCGGATCTCAACCCGTGCGATTCCTGTTTATGGGGCCATCGGAGAAGTATGCAGAGCTCATTCCAGATGTGGAGACACTCAAGTAGCATATTAACGCTGTCTTTGACACTGTTCTGATGCAGCCTGGCAGATGTGAACGTGTGGGACAGAACATGCTACGGCACGTACACCCATGCGTTGAGGCAAATTGAAACCATTTTCAACACATGCTGTAGCTGTAGCCGCATGGTACAGCGCGTATTAGACTGCAGTCTCTATAACAATGTACGATTGAATAAATGGCCTCTAGCATGGAGACCATGCATTTCCGGATACATGTTTATTAGCCCGCATCTCGTGGTCGTGCGGTAGCTTTCTCGCTTCCCACGCCCGGGTTCCCGGGTTCGATTCCCGGCGGGGTCAAGGATTTTCTCTGCCTCGTGATGGCTGGGTGTTGTGTGATGTCCTTAGGTTAGTTAGGTTTAAGTACTTCTAAGTTCTAGGGGACTGATGACCACAGATGTTAAGTCCCATAGAGCCATACATGTTTATTAGACCTTTTTTGTTCATATCGATCAGTCCCTAGAGTTTCCACACGATGGAAAAAAATCACCCTGTCTATTCTTCTATTCTTACTTTCTCTTAAAACTCCTGCAGCTTTGGTTTTTTTCATTTTGCTCCTCCCGCCGTTGCGCTAAATGAGCTGCACTGAAATTACCTAGGTCGACAAGTAGCTGACTGTTCTGTTATCGCGCTGGATTGATCGCAACCTGCTGTCAGGTGCAGGTGCAGCAGGCTGAACGGGTCCCGTGAAGCTTGCCAGGCAAATGAAAAGCCGAGTTGGCCTGCATTACTCAGCCACTTTGCTTCAGAGCACATGCACTCTTGTGTCTGCGTTGCGGTGGGTTGAGTCACTGTAATGGTTCGTGTGGAGAGAGGGAAGGCAGAATGGTAGCAGAATTTTTACACCTCTACCTGTCCTTAATTTGAGCTTTCCCAATGTACAGATCCAATAACATTATATATATATATATATATATATATATATATATATATATATATATATATATATATAGGCAATGTAACTGGCTGTTTTATTTTCCTCCTAGGAGTCACTTTTAACAGAATACGTGGAAGTTGTATTTATGACACATTGGCAGTTTTCAGTCGAAAAAATACATATGGGGTAGAAAATCGTCTACTGGTGGAAGTATCCCGTTATTAAACTACTAGAGAGAAAACGAAACCCTCGTTTTCACAGGACGGCATCGCACTTTATTCCTCACAGTAGGTTTTAACAGAAAACCTGTGCAATATTGTGATTCTTCAGTTTCTCCGGCCGTATTTCTTGCTCGAACAGTCCACGGGTGTACTGCCGGTCCATAGTGTCCAACGGGCACAATATTTCGGCGATCAGACATGTCGCCATCGTCAGGTGCGCTGACGAACTGAGCTCCTGAGGGCGGGCAGCCGTCTTTAATCAGACAGTGCGCACCGCTACTGGTCGCTGGTTCGAATCCTGCCTCTGGCATGGATGTGTGTGATGTCCTTAGGCTAGTTAGGTTTAATTAGTTCTAAGTTCCATGCGACTGATGACCTCAGAAGTTAAATCGCATCGTGTTCAGAGCCATTTTTGAAAATCGTTGCCGAATTCGTCATAGGAACACTCGACTTGGGCACCCCAACAGGTCGGCTTTCGCAGAGCACTGTTTGTCTGAAAATCACGAAATGGACGACCAACATACCAGGGTCCTGTCACAGACATCTAAATACTGGGACGGCGTCGTTAGAGAGGCTATCGAAATTTGTACCAGGGACTGACTCATCAACCGAGATTGCGGCTACAGCCTCAGCAGGGCATGGGAACCAGCACTGAGCCTAATTAAAAAGACGCTCAGCAAAGGAAACGAACGGGCCACCAGGACGGACGAGGGAGTTACACCGACGCCACCACAGACGCCGACGCCAGCGTCTCACCGAGCGCTGATGCGCGGGCGCGGACCGCGGAGAGAACGCCTCTAGAGGGGAGGGGAGGGGATTTAAGACGGCTGTCCTGCCTCAGGAGCTCAGTTCGTCAGCGCACCTGACGATGGCGACGTGTCTGATCGCTGAAATATTGTGCCCGTTGGACACTATGGACCGGCAGTACACCTGTGGACTCTTCGAGCTGTGTAATATTGTTTGCAACAGATAATTGGCCTTCGTCTCTCTGACTGTCTTTAACAGTATATTAAGTAAACCGGTCAAGTACCTTCGAGGTTTTTGGTAACATCGGTAAACTGCGAGTATATACTAGTATACTAGTATAGTGTTACGTGATGGTAATTTCTAAACGTTAGTTCCTATAATATATATGAAATAAAACATGCTTATCGTAATTAATAAAAATGGATGTATAGTGCTTAGTTGTATGACATCATCATCATCATCATCATCATCATCATCATCATCATCAGTGCTTAGTTGTATGAGAAAGCCTGATAGTCACGATCTTCCCAGGTTAAAAAAAAAACGGTAAAAATAAATAAATTATTCCGCGCCAGTACAAAGAATATCAGCTCTCGATGTGCCGGGATGGGAACAGAATCGGCCGTGGACGTTTCGGAGGCAGACATAAGGACTGTGTAAACGCTTCCTTACGAGCCCTGATTTCTCTCATATTGCCCTCACGGTCCTTAAGCGAATTTCATGTTTATTTGCAGCCGGAGCGTTCTGCAGTCTGCCGAAATGCCTGTCTGCACATGGCACGTATCTGTATGACCCGTGCAAGTGATGCTGAGGTACTCCCGTGGGCAGCAAGATCCGGAGATCTGTCTACGGCAGAACGTGTCGGTCCTAGCATCCCTTACATCAAAGGGTAGTCGCAACAGTCCTTTGACAGTTTGCTGCCGTAGATCGGCCTTAATACACATTTGCCAACAGAATCAGGGCATGTGGCCGAGTCAGAAAAGATAAGACGTCATCCTGATAAGTGACCACATACTCCCAACCTCTTCATAAACTTCACTCACTTTTGTGATCACTGCAATAAAATCACTTATCCTCTGAATCTGCGAAGATTTATTTTGTTTCCTCCTCCCCTTCTGGACGGTTCACATTTTTTGTCAGACAGTGTAGAACGCAGGAAAGTTCCTAATTTAACACAGGGCAATATGTTAACAGGCCGAACTACACATTTAGAGTGAAAAGGTATCGCAAAAAATTGTATCATTCCAGAGATATTCTCTGTGCATAAATCAACAATTATAGGAAGTTTATCTCCTGTATAAATAAAAAGTTCGAAACGTAAAATACATAGACCTCTACACACTGCTGAACCAGATACATTATGACCAACTCCTTAAGAGCTTGAAGAGTGATATTTTCACTCTGGAGTGTACGCTTGTATGTAACTTCCTGGCAGATTAAAAATGTGTGCCGGACCGAGACTCGAACTCGGGACTTTTGCCTTTCGCAGACAGGTGCTCTACCGAAGCTACCCAAGCACGACTCACGACCCGTCCACACTTCTTTAATTCCGCCAGTACCTCGCCTCGTACCTTCCGAACTTCACAGAAGCTCTACTGCGAACGTTACAGAGCACTTGCTCGCGAAAGGCAAAGGTCCCGAGTTCGAGTCTCGGTCCGGCTAATCTGCTAAGAAGCTTCAGAACAGCACACATTCCGCTGCAGAGCGAAAATTTCATTCTGGAAACATCCCCCAGGCTGTGGCTAACGCATGTCCCATGCTTAAGAGCTTCTGTTTCCGTCTTTGTAGCCGGCCGTGGTGGTCTAGCGGTTCTAGGCGCGCAGTCCGGAACCGCGCGACTGCTACGGTCGCAGGTTCGAATCCTGCCTCGGGCATGGATGTGTGTGATGTCCTTAGGTTAGTTAGGTTTAAGTAGTTCTAAGTTCTAGGCGACTGATGACCACAGTAGTTAAGTCCCATAATGCTCAGAGCCATTTGAACCGTCTTTGTAACGAAAGAAGTAGCCGATTTTGTGTAACAGGGTCTGACCGTAGGTTGGTAGGTTTGTGTAGGTATGTAGCATTACAAGTGTACGCACAGATCATGTAATTTACGTAAATAACGGGCCGTTCATTTGCGTACGCGGCGATGGCGCCCGATAGCGACCCGGAAGGGTTTCATAGGATTTACATCTGGCGAATTTGGTCGCTAAGCCATCA
The DNA here is from genome assembly GCF_023864345.2 of Schistocerca serialis cubense. Classification (NCBI taxonomy): domain Eukaryota; kingdom Metazoa; phylum Arthropoda; class Insecta; order Orthoptera; family Acrididae; genus Schistocerca; species Schistocerca serialis. Next base: position 55,743,279 of record NC_064649.1, on the reverse strand, counting down.
CCGAGTGTTCACCATGATGCTCGTCAGATCACTGCAGCAGGGTTGCGGCTCCGAGACATGAGCAGTTATCCTGCTGAAATATGACGTCGCCGTCGGGGACGACATGAAGCATGAAGGGATGCAGGTGGTCCGCAGCTATCAGCGGGTCTTCGAGCACTACGACAGGTCTCACGCAAACGTAGGAGAATGTCTCCCATGGCATAACACTGGTCCCACGAGCCTGCGTCCGTAGCCAGCTGCACGTTTCGAGCCGCCGTTCATGTCGGTGACTACCATCGACCTAGTGTAGCGTAATGTGATTCACCAGAAGAGCCGAGGAGTTTCCTTTGATGGACGGTAGCAGCCCGATGGCCCCGTGCCCGCTGCAATCACAACTGCAGCATTTTAGGACGTAGGCGTCGTCTGCTGCGTAGCTCCATGTTCAACAATCTACGATGAACGGTGTGCTCCAAGACACTTGTGCGTGCGCCAGCGTCGTGCCCTTCCGGCGCGTAGCGGTAGTTTCACTGTACTCCTACCTCTTTCCGTAGATTGTCGCGACACTAACATGTGACCATTGAACTGTATTTGTTATTGTTGTTGTGGTCTTCAGTCCTGAGACTGGTTTGATGCAGCTCTCCATGCTACTCTATCCTGTGCAAGCTTCTTCATCTCCCAGTACCTACTGCAGCCGACATCCTTCTGAATCTGCTTAGTGTATTCATCTCTTGGTCTCCCTCTAAGCTGCCCTCCAATACTAAATTGGTGATCCCTCGATGTCCCAGAACATGTCCTACCAACCGATCCCTTATTCTAGTCAAGTTGTGCCACAAACTTCTCTTCTCCACAATGCTATTCAACACCTCCTCATTAGTTATGTGATCTACCCACCTAATCTTCAGCATTCTTCTGTAGCATCACATTTCCAAAGCTTCTATTCTCTTCTTGTCTAAACTATTTATCGTCCACATTTCACTTCCATACATGGCTACACTCCATACAAATACTTTGAGAAACGACTTCCTGACATTTAAATCTATACTCGATGTTAACAAATTTCTCTTCTTCAGAAACGCTTTCCTTGCCATTGCCATTCTACATTTTATATCCTCTCTACTTCGACCATCATCAGTTATTTTGCTCCCCAAATGGCAAAACTCCGTTACTACTTTAAGTGTCTCATTTCCTAATCTAATTCCCTCAGCATCACCCGAATTAATTCAACTACATTCCATTATCCTCGTTTTGCTTTTGTTGATGTTCATCTTATACCCTCCTTTCAAGACACTGTCCATTCCGTTCAACTGCTCTTCCAAGTCCTTTGCTGTCCCTGACAGAATTACAATGTCATCGGCGAACCTCAAAGTTTTTATTTCTTCTCCACGGATTTTAATACCTACTCCGAACTTTTCTTTCGTTTCCTTTACTGCTTGCTCAATATACAGATTGAATGACATCGGGGAGAGGCTACAATCCTGTCTCACTCCCTTCCCAACCACTGCTTCCCTTTCATGTCCCTCGATTCTTATAACTGCCATCTGGTTTCTGTACAATTCGTAAATAGCCTTTCACTCCCTGTATGTTACTCCTGCCACCTTCAGAATTTGAAAGAGAGTATTGCAATCAACATTGTCAAAAGCTTTCTCTAAGTCTACAAATGCTAGAAACGTAGGTTTGCCTTTCCTTATTCTTTCTTCTAAGATAAGTCGTAGCTTTTCGATATTCTCGTTCACAGGCTTTACGTAATAATAATCTGCCCTTTGTCAGAGTCGCTTTTAAGGGATTTCCACATTTTCAGGCCATATTTGCGGTAGAACGTTCTTCCGTCCGTGTCTGCGCAGCTTACCTACTTTTGTTATGGCGTTACGTACCCGCGAAGCCGCCACGCGGCATCCAGGGACGTGGTGGGCGGTGGTCATAAGATTTTGCCTTATCAGTGTAATGTTACGAACGAGCATGTGATATGAGTATCACTGTGCTAATTATAGACATTTCAACTGCTTTTAGATACCTGTTGGTTGGGCAAGGCTTGCAGTTTTAATACAGTTACTTACATTCAACGTACAAGTTCGTAATAATTTAAATTTGCCAAATTATTAAAACGACGAACTTATAAAACGGTATAAACACCAGCAAAGAGTTGTTGTTGTTGTTGTTGTTGTTGTTGTTGTGGTCTTCAGTCCTGAGACTGGTTTGATGCAGCTTTCCATTCTACTCCATCCTGTGCAAGCTTCTTCATCTCCCAGTACCTACTGCATCCTATATCCTTCTGAATCTGTTTAGGGTATTCATCTCTTGGTCTCCCTCTACGATTTTTACCCTCCACGGTGCCCTCCAACGCTAAATTTGTGATCCCTTGATGCCTCAGAACATGTCCTACCAACCGGTCCCTTCTTCTAGTCAAGTTGTGCCACAAACTTCTCTTCTACCCAATTCTATTCAATACCTCCTCATTAGTTATGTGATCTACCCATCTAATCTCCAGCATTCTTCTGTAGCACCACATTTCGAAAGCTTCTACCACATTTCGAAAGCTTCTAAGGAAAGAGAGTCACAATGAAAGTAATAAAAGGCATGAGAGTGGCTTTGCTAGCTGTGTGAACATAAACCCTAGCATGGCATGTGATACCTTTCTCATTTCGCGTTTGCTAATAACACTAATTAGAGTTTGCATTTTTAACAATGTCGCCTACTGTAAAAATACGCAAACATCTGTCTGACCAGTTCCCCAGGTCCGATATCTCTTGCGCGGGCAATACTTCGCGACCCGCCCGTCGCTGTGTGTGTGTGTGTGTGTGTGTGTGTGTGTGTGTGTGTGTGTGTGTGTGTGTGTGTGTGTGTGTGTGTATGTGTATGTGTATGTGTGTATGTGTGTGTGTGTGTGTGTGTGTGTGTGTGTGTGTGTGTGTGTGCGTGTTTGTGCTCCAGACAAACGCTGCTGGAAATTACTGTTTGTCGCAAATGACATCCCAGTGTCCGGTAGAACTGGCTGCGCAAGCAGATACGTGGCAACCAACACTCGTGGAACATGTTTTGTTTGCGGATCGGGTTCCGTCAATACCGAGCTCATTAGTGCCCGACATCGGGAAAACAGTGGAGAGCTGCCTACTGCTGGGACGCGTTCCGCCCGTGGGAGATCCAGCTGGCGTCACACGAGACGTAGCGAATGGGAGCAAGCTTTTATTATTATTATTATTATTATTTCATCGCACTCGTTCTCCATTTCACTTTCAGTCATCATTTTCGGGCTCTGGTTTGGTGTTATCCTACAATCTGGACGAGGTGTCACAGTGACAAAAATCTGAGTTTATGGTATTTTCAAATTACCACCCAATCACCAGATTTACAGTTGCCATAATTGCACTAAATCACTTAAGGCGAATACAGTGATGGTTCCTTTGAAAAGGAATTATTCTGCAGCGCACCACATTTCAAAGTGTCTACTGTATACGGCGCATATTTCTCACTTCTGTACAAGGTTACTCTACAGACTACTTAAAACTTAAATACTCCAAGTTAAAATAATTCTCTTTCTTCAGAAACACTTCTCTTGCTTCTGCCGGTCTGCATGTTACTTCCCCTTTAATTTGTCTTTATTCAGGTAGTTTACTGTGCAAATAGCTACTCAACTAGTGATTTGAATGTCTCATTTGCCAATCCAGTCAAATGTCACTTTTAATGTCTCATTTTCCAATCGAGATTCCAGAACCGAGTCAAACGCAGAAAGAATTTGATAGCATGAACCCAGCTATCGCTACAACTTTCCACCTCACCTGATACGTATGCGTGAAATGACTCAGTTCCGAAGGGTTTCACGAAGCAATTGTATCATCTCCTGAGACAGGCTGGTCCGCATCTCCTGTAACTTGTCCTTTACGTCACGGAAACTGGTACCAGGCCAGAGTTGGCATCTGAGATGTTCTCACATATGTTCTATTGGAGACAGATCTGGGGACCTTGTTGGACATGAGAGTAGCTCAACGTCACAGAGACAGTTCATGGACACACCTCTCATGTATGGATGGGCATTGTGCTGTTGCAAAATGTCACCAAGACACTATCACAAAAAAGGCCACAACATTTGCATGACGTATCGTTCTGCAGCTGAGATCCATCAATCACTGTTGATGACTATACACGCCATGACACCATGAGTAACAGTCTCTGCCTCTCCAAGGCACTGGAGGAATGGGATCTCTCATCATATCACCACAGTACACTCTGATATGGCCATCTTGGGTAGTGCAGAACTGCAATTCATCGCTGAACGCAACGCGATGCCATCCGTCAGCAGTCCATGCCTCCCAGTCATGGCGCCTCTCAAAATTCAGCCATTTGTTTTGTGGTGCTATCGTAAGCCTGGGCAAGGGGCGGTAATGTCCTGGACCGGCTGCTGCTAGTCTTAGACCAGTGGTGCGAAATGACAAAGAATATTGCAGGGTGCCCATTATTATGCTTACACAGGATAGTGTGGAGGGGCTACGCTATGCGTGGTGCAGAATACGCAGATCAGGCGTGATCCACTGGAACTGTCGTAGTGACCCCTTATCAATTAGAGGGCCCGCACAACAGACAAGCAAGGTGGGCTGCCAACATCCCTTCAACAGCTCAGATCAAAACATCGCCAGCACATGTCAACATCAACAGACTTTTCTCACAAACACGGCATTACTTCGTGAAAAGCCATGTGACAAAGATCCACCAATTTGAACTAAAGTGACTAAAGTGACTACGTGTAGCATTCCGCCGAATCGGCGTTATAGGCACGCCAGCAGTGTCAGATTCGCAGTGTGTACCTACAGCTAGGACAGCTCTGGCCAATACCTACGCCACTCTAACCTAGTAGACACTCGCTGTAGCTTTCCATAGAAAGTAGTATTTGGTAATCATTTTCCTTTCATTGTCGTGTACTCTTATCTGGTTTTTGGCACCAGAGGAATAGTTGTGCTTCTGTTGTTTTTGCGCTTGGAAATTAGTATACGCCAAAAAGGCGTTTCAGTTATAATGGAGTGTGTTCAAGCCTAATTGTTAGTTTTTTCCTGCCGACCACAGGACCCTACAGGAACGTCGACAATGAGTATACTTCCCTCTCTCGTTCCCACATGGTCCAAATTTGGGCCACTGTTGCATCTTAATGTCTCTTGACATTGCACAGTTCGGCCAGTGAGACAAATGGAAACCCACAATGATGCACCTACCAAACACTGTCGAGTGCTGATAACGTCATCTCCTACGAGTGCGTGGCACCTCCGTGTCCTTTACAGTGATCACTTAACATTTCATACTGCCCAACTCTAATCACACACACAAGCACCGGCTGTGTGTAGCTGTACGAAGTTACATTGACATCCGATCATGTCGTCCGGGTGCTTCAACTTTTTTGTAAAGCAGTGTAATTCGACTATATTACACTACCCAAGTTTTCCTTTGTTGAAATTCATCTCCTGCTCCCTCTTAAAGACACTAACCATATAGTTCAGCTGATCTTTGAAATCGTTTTCCGTTTCCGGTGGAATTAAAATATCATCGAAAACCCATAAGGCATTTTTTATTTTCCTTGAACCTAAGTTATTATCCTTCAAAATATCTCAGTTCTTTCTACTACTACTTGTTCATCACACACGTTTAATAAAGTCAGGGATAGGCTAAACCAATTATCACTCATTTTTCAACTACTGCCTGCCATTCATGCAGGTCCTTCATTTCTTACTTATGGCAGTCTAGTATATGTACAGCTTATAAACAGTCTTCTGCCCATTGTATTTTACGCTTGTTTCTTTCAGAATGCCAAAGAGTGTACGTTCGTAAACTGCTTTAAATGGGCAATTAAATTTTTATTAAATGCATGAAATGAATCATTCCTCTAGTGACCTATGGTAAATTGCTGCTAGGAGGGGAGAATCGTGGAGATATCCCATGAGATTCACAAGTCTATACACCGCTGATAAACCTAAGTCGAGTCTTTATATAGTGATCATTTGTCTCTATATCTGCAAACTCGCCGTCATTTCGATGACTGAAGAGAGAAAATCTTGTTACAGTATTCTCAGTATTTTTTGTGTACATTGATGTAAATACATGTAACCTCCTCTTGCTATTCAATATATTTATCCAAAGCCGTAAATAATACGCACACTATTTCGTCTTTCAGCAATAATTTAAAATAATTTAATTTCTGCTGTCTTCTGATTTCCTGGAATCAGTTTCCTGCCTTTGCAACCAGTACACCTTAGTTCAGACTTCTTAATAGAATTCTTTCTGAGTAAGGTATCGTGGTGACACTTTTTTATGCCAGCATGACCGTCCCTCTGAAATCGTCGTATGCAGTCATAATCTCTACGCAGACGGCTGCGAGTAATGCTTCCGCCATCAGACAACACGCAGCCGTGCGCGGCCGCAGAGATCGATGGGTTGCATACTCTAAAGGCGGTATAAGCCTGACACAAGCACTAGGAACTCCATAGCACTGCTGTGACAGCTGAAATTCTCTCTGCCGTTCATTTTCTTCACAGTTGAGTCACTCTCTAGGGGACAATGGAGAAAAAGATTGAATCTACATTACTACAGACTTCTCTCTACAGCCGCGCGAGATTAGCCGATGGGTCTAGGGCGCTGTATTCATGGACTGTGCGCCTGGTGTGTTCACGTTCACTTTACTATGGACTGGTTTGATTCCACTGTGTCTCGCATTGTCTGGTTCTGGTGTAGGTTCGTCCTGCCTCGGGCATGGGTGTGTGTGTGTGTTTGTCCTTAGGATAATTTAGGTTAAGTAGTGTGCAAGCTTAGGGACTGATGACCTTAGCAGTTAAGTCCCATAAGATTTCACGAACATTTTCTTCTCTCTACGTAACGGCGTTCACTGTGTGTACATTCAGATTTCCTCCGCTGTCATTGAAGAGGGCAGTTGCTCATTTTTTTAAAAGAATCGAAATCCTACGTATAAACGGCGATCAAAAACGCTCTGTTCTAAGCCTGTGCTGCCGCGTATACGTAACTTTGCTAGACACCGATGCGGGTATACAGGGTGATCCATTGATAGTGACCGGGCCAAATATCTCACGAAATAAGCATCAAACGAAAAACGTACAAAGAACGAAACTCGTCAAGCTTGAAGGGGGAAACCAGATGGCGCAATGGTTGGCCCGCTAGATGGCGCTGCCATAGGTTAGGTTAGGTTAGGTTAGTGTTTTCAACGTTCCGTCGACAACGAGGTCATTAGAGACGGAGCACAAGCTCGGGATAGGGAAAGATGGGGAAGCAAATCGGCTGTGCCCTTTTAAAGGAACCATCCCGGCATTTCCCTGAAACGATTTAGGGAAATCACGGAAAACCTAAATCAGGATGGCTGGAGACGGGATTGAACCGTCGTCCTCCCGAATGCGAGTCCAGTGTGCTAAACACTGCACCACCTCGCTCGGTGCTGCCATAGGTCAAACGGATATCAACTGTGTTTTTTAAAATAGGAACCCCATTTTTTATTACATATTCGTGTAGTACATAAAGAAATATGAATGTTTTAGTTGGACCATATTTTTCGATTTGTGATAGATGGCGCTGTAATAGTCACAAACGTATAAGTACGTGGTATCACGTAACATTCCGCCAGTGCGGACAGTATTTGCTTCGTGGTACATTACCCGTGTTAAAATGGACCGTTTACCAATTGCGGAAAAGGACGATATCGTGTTGATGTATGGCTATTGTGATCAAAATACCCAACGGGCTGCTCGGTATCCTGGACGACATCATCCAAGTGTCCGGACCGTTCGCCGCATAGTCACGTTATTTAAGGAAACAGGAAGTGTTCAGCCACATGTGAAACGTCAATCACGACCTGCAACAAATGATGATGCCCAAGTAGGTGTTTTAGCTGCTGTCGCGGCTAATCCGCACATGAGTAGCAGACAAATGGAGCGAGAATCGGGAATCTCAAAAACATCGGCGTTGAGAATGCTACATCAACATCGATTGCACCCATACCATATTTCTATGCACCAGGAATTGCATGTGCGACGACTTTTAACGTCGTGTGGAGTTCTGCCACTGGGCAAAAGAGAAATTACGGGACTATGACAGATTTTTTGCACGCGTTCTGTTTAGCGACGAAGCGTCATTCACAAACAGCGATGGCAATCTAAATGGTGCAATGTATGCTAATTTCCTACGTAATGTTCTACCGATGTTACTACAAGATCTTTCACTGCATGACAGAATGGCGATGTACTTCCAACATGATGGATGTCCGGCATATAGCTCGCGTGCGATTGAAGCGGTATTGAATAGCATATTTCATGGCAGGTGGATTTCATTCTGTGGGGAAGATGTAAGGATATGTACTATCGTGATCCACCGACAACGCCTGACAACATGCGTCATCGCATTGTCAATGCATGTGCGAACATTACGGAAGGCGAACTACTCGCTGTTGAGAGGAATGTCGTTACACGTACTGGCAAATGCATTGAGGTTGACGGACATCATTTTGAGCATTTATTGCATTAATGTGGTATTTATAGGTAATCACGCTGTAACAGCATGCGTTCTCAGACATGATAAGTTCACAGAGATACATGTATCACATTGGAAAAACCGAAATAAAATGTTCAAACGTACCTATGTTCTGTATTTTAATTTAAAAAACCTACCTGTTACAGACTGTTCGTATAGTTGTGAGCCATACGTTTGTGACTATTACAGCTTCATCTATCACAAAGCGAAAATAGTGGTCCAATTAAAACATTCATATTTCTTTACGTACTACAAGAATATGGAATAAAAAATGGGGGTCCCTATTTTTAAAAAAAACGCAGTTGATATCCGTATGACCTATGGCAGCGCCATCTAGCGGGCGAACCATAGCGCCATCTTGTTTCCCCCTTGAAGCTAGACGAGTTTCGTTCTTTGTAGTTTTTTCGTTTGACGCTTATTTTTTGAGATATTTGGCCCAGTCACGATCAATGGACCACCGTCTACAGGCACGGACATGTAGGCAAGGAACTAGTGTGGCATACGTTTCTTCCAGACTTCGGGCCATCAATGCAGAAACGTGAACTGTGGCGACGTTTTACCAGATGCGTCCAAACGGGACCAATGTGGTGTTACTCTAGGCTGCCGATGGATAATCACTACTAGACAGCCACAGGAGACATGGCGCCGCATGTGTGTCGAAAACTACGTTGTAGAATGGTTTGACAAGGCGTGTTTCTGCTTCGTGATAACGCATGTTCCCGTATCTGAATGTAAGTCCTAAGTAACGCCAACTCAAGTTAGAGGAACTCGAGCACCCGCCCTGTAGTCCTGACCTCCCACCATGCGATTATCACGGCCTCGGTACCTTAAAATGGGGCCTTGAAGGGTAGCAGTTGCTGCCAAACGAGGATGTGCAGCAGGCAGCTACGGACTTCTTCACGCAGCAGGATATAGTTTTGTGCTGAACGGGTGTCTTGAACCTGGTGCGTAGCTGGGATTTTTATTTCAATGCCCACGGCAATTTTGCCTCATTAGCATGCCGATTCTGGACTGTACTGCCTCCGAACTGGGACCTTTTGATCGCGTTTTATATGAAACAGCTTCTTTACTATAAAAGCTGCTTCTTAAGGCGTCTCAATGTTTATGAAGTCATATTTCCTTAACTGTTTGTCGTAAAATGATATAGTTATGCACATACTTTCAGTGGTATATGTGGATACTATTTGCAAAATGTGTTGCGCATAGAGTTAGTAGTAAAGTAGTACTAAATTATAAAGTCGCGTGTGAGGTAACGGGCGAGTTGCGGCGCCCTGCAAATATTCTAAGTTCAGAGTTGGCGGCCACCCAGTGATCTCTATGCTACCTGGATGTTGAACTTCAGCTACCTGATCGTGCCAGCCATAAATGCTCATGTTTAGTTTCTTGCCAAACTACAACATGGCTGCTAGGAACTGTCACTAGAATACGAAAAGAAAATACTTTTCAATTCCGCTCTCTCATCAGCCTATTACATCGTATGTTGACGTAAAGTTCAAAACAAGAAATCAGTCTGCAATTTTTTGTCACAAGCAGAACGATGGAAATTTGTTTGCCAAACTACAATATGGCGAACGATGCAAAGCACGTGCATTTGCAGACACGCAGCAGTTATATACTCAGAGACCAGACTTCTGCATCCACGTTGTATAGAGATCACTGCGGCCACCGCTTGGGCAGAGCGGCTGGGCCGAACTCGTTAGAAAAAACGTGGTGCCGAATGTCAGCCGGACGGGAGGGCTAGCCCCAGCGCAAGGTCCAGCCGCGTGGTGGGGAATTCCGCTGTGGCGAGGACGGCGCTTTGTGTCGACGAAGGATATGTGTTTGCCTGGAGTGCCAAAGATGGCGGACTTCGAGAAATCTTAATGGTAGACATTTCTCACTTCGTATAGAAATTAATAGTAGGCAGATGAATCATAATACCTCAGAAAGAAACATGTACATTACTATTATTTGCACGACGATTCTGATGGTGTAATCAGATTTTCAATATATTTCCGGAATGAGAATTTCACTCTGCAGCGGAGTGTGCGCTGATATGAAACTTCCTGGCAGATTAAAACTGTGCCGGACCGAGACTCGACCTCGGGAACTCGGGAGCTTTTCCTTCAGCGGGCAAGTGCTCTACCAACTGAGCTACCCAAGCACGACTCACGCCCGGTACTGACAGCTTTACTTCTGTCAGTACCTCGTCTCCTACCTTCCAAACGTCACAGAAGCTCTCCTGCACTTGCCCGCGAAAGGCAAAGCTCCCGAGTTCGAGTATCGGTCCGGGACACACTTTTAATCTGCCAGGAAGTTTTCGATACATTTATTAGTTTAAAGTTTAGTATCCGACGGAAAATTATGCATGTAACACTCAGAAACGAATTCCGAAAATCTGAACGCTTCATTCCATTGCGTCGATCGACGTGTCTTTAGAAAGCTATTAGTGTAAACCTTAATTGGTACACATTACAGGCATGTAATATGAATAGTACATGAGTTACTGGAGGTCAAAGTGGCCGATTACTATCGATCGCGTCAGGCCGGAAGTACTAGACAGTGACACGAAAAAACGATAGCAACATGCTTATAGATATCTCTTTGTTTATATTCGATATATACTATTCATGAAGAAACTGGTTAAATATATACTGTGTGTTAGAAAGTACAGAGACATTAGGTTCCTGTCCTACATTTTGCTTCTTTTCTTTTGAAATATGTTTGTTTAACTGTTTATGTATTTAGTAACGTCTGTTAGAGTGTGTTTATGGTCCAACCGTAGGAACATTTACTTAATTTCAAGTATTTAAATGTAAATCCAGTGTTTTGAATACACTACTGGCCATTAAAATTGCTACACCAAGAAGAAATGCAGATGATAAACGGGAATTCATTGGACAAATATACTATACTAGAACTGTCATTACATTTTCACGCAGTTTGGCTGCATAGAACTCGAGAAATCAGTACCCAGAACAACCACCTCTGGCCGTAATAACGGCCTTGATACACTTGGGCATTGAGTCGAACAGAGCTTGGATGGCGTGTTCAGGTACAGCTGCCCATGGAGCTTCAACACGATACCACAGTTCATCAAGAGTAGTGACTGGCGTATTGTCACGAGCCAGTTGCTCGGGCACCATTTACCAGACGTTTTCAATTGGTGAGAGATCTGGAGAATGCGTTGGCCAGGGCAGCAATCGAATATTTTCTATATCCAGAAAGGCCCGTACAGGACCTGAAACATGCGGCCGTGCATTATTCTGCTGTAATGTAGGGTTTCGCAGGGACCGAATGAAGGGTAGAGCCAAGGGTCGTAACACATCTGAAATGCAACGTCTACTGTTCAAAGTGCCGTCAATGCGAACAAGAGGTGACCGAGACGTCTAAACAATGGCACCCCACACCATCGCGTCGGCTGATACGCCAGTATGGCGAGGGCGAATACACGCTTCCAATGTGCGTTCACCGCGATGTAGCCATCATGATGCTGTAAACAGAACCTGGATTCATCAGAAAAAGTCGTTTTGCCATTCGTGCAACCAGGTTCGTCGTTGAGTACACCATCGCAGGCGCTCCTGTCTGTGACGCAACGTCAAGGGTAACCGCAGCCATGGTCTCCGAGCTGATTGTCCATGCTGCTGCAAACGTCGTCGAACTATTCGCGCAGATGGTTGTTGCCTTGCAAACGTCCCCATCTGTTGACTCAGGGATCGAGACGTGGCTGCACGATCCGTTACAGCCATGCGGATAAGATGCCTGTCATCTCGACTGCTAGTGATACCAGGCCGTTGGGATCCAGCACGGCGTTGCGTATTACCCTCCTGAACCCACCGATTCCATATTCTGCTAACAGTCATTGGATCTCGACCAACGCGAGGAGCAATGTCGCGATACGATAAACCGGAGTCGCTATAGGCTACACCCCGATGTTTATCAAAGTTGGAAACGTGATGGTACGCATTTCTGCTCCTTACACGAGGCATCACAACAACGTTTCACCAGGCTACACCGGTCAACTTTTGTTTGTGTATGAGAAATCGGTTGGAAACTTTCCTCGTGTCAGCACGTTGTAGGTGTAGCCACCGGCGCCAACCTTGTGTGGATGCTCTGGAAAGCTAATCGTTTGCATATCACAGCATCTTCTTCCTGTCGGTTAAATTTCGCGTCTGTAGCACGTCATCTTCGTGGTGTAACAATTTTAATCGCCAGTAGTGTATGTTCCATTATGTTTGTGCGTTGGCATGAAGACATGGCGCGAGCGCTCTAGCCAATCACAGCGCTCGTGAAAGGGGAGACTGGATGGAAGGGAGTTTCCGGAGAGGACATGAGGTAGTTCGGAGAAGGGCGGCACTTCTGCACGGAACGGCACGGGAGAGGGGAGTGAGCGCTGGACGCGGACAGTACAGCGCCACGGACGCACAGTCGGCGGAAAGACAGTGGGGCAGTTGGCGCGTGATCGCGGAGGATGTAAATATTGCGGAGTGCCGACCTGTGCTTTTGTGTGATTTCCGTGGCCTCTGCAGTGAAGGCGTAGTGTGCGTTTAGAAGTGAATATCTCGCGAGATATGTTGTTGTTCATAACTAATTACATGCAGTAGGAATGTTTCCCCATTAATTAAATTGTATTTTATTTAATTGCTGGACCATTGACAGCAATAAGTGTTTTGCACAAATACACCGCATTGTCGCTGGCCGTTGTGGCCGTGCGGTTCTAGGCGCTTCAGTCCGGAACCGCGCTGCTGCTATGGCCTTAGGTTCGAATCCTGCCTCTGGCATGGGTGTGTGTGATGTCCTTAGGTTAGTTAGGTTTATGTAGTTCTAAGTTCTAGGGGACTGATGACCTCAGAAGCTATGTCCCGTAGTGCTCAGAGCCATTTGAAGCCATACCGCATTGTCAAGAGTAGTTAGTATCGTACTCATCATTTAAAGTCGTTAAGATAGTACCAACAGAATTTATTTAATTCCAATCTTTCATTTATTAATTCATATGCTACTGCCATAATTCGCAATTGCCGAGTGATAGAAACCTTCGACCATTCGATTCACGTGCGTATTCTTATCGTATACTGTAGACGCAGCAGTATTTGGCCTGTAATGCGGCAACTACGTATCCGAGCCCCTAGACAACGAAACCGGCCAAAACGTTTAATATTGCAACGTTGAGTCGGAGGGTGCCTAGTCGTTTTGAAAGCCCCCACGGACCTGATGTGCAAGTTCTACTACATAAACAGGAAAATGTAACCTCTCCTTCTTTCATTATTTTGCTAGTCGTATTAGCGAGTAAAAGTTTCGAGAAGGTTTGAAATTATGTCGGAAATGGATAAATGCTCTCACTTTGAAATACTAGATGAATACAGTCTGGAGCATTGGTGCGCCAGCAGTTACGCTGCCTCAATATATATATATATATATATATATATATATATATATATATATATATATATATATATATATATATATATATATATATATATACAGGGTGTTACAAAAAGGTGCGGCCAAATTTTCAGGAAACATTCCTCACACACTCACACACAAAGAAAGAAAATATGTTACGTGGGCATGTGCCCGGAAACGCTTACTTTCCACGTTAGAGCTCATTTTATTACTTCTCTTCAAATCACATTAATCATTGAATGGAAACACGCAGCAACAGAACGTACCAGCGTAGCTTCAAACACTTTGTCACAGGAAATGTTAGCGAGGATACATGCTTCCACCCTCCGTCGCATGGAATCCTGATGCGCTGATGCAGCCCTGGAGAATGGCGCACTGTATCACAGCCGTCCACAATACGAGCACAAAGAGTCTTTACATTTGGTACCGGGGTTGCGTAGACAAGAGCTTTCAAATGCCTCCATAAATGAAAGTCAAGAGGGTTGAGATCAGGAGAGCGTGGAGGCCATGGAATTGGTCCGCCTCTACCAATCCATCGGTCACCGTATCTGTTGTTGAGAAGCCTACGAACACTTCCGACTGAAATGTGCAGGAGCTCCATCGTGCATGAACCACATGTTGTGTCGTACTTGTAAAGGCACATGTTCTAGCAGCACAGGTAGAGTATCCCGTGTGAAATCATGGCGATGAATCGAGGAAGTACGGTACATACTGACTAAACTAAAATGAGCTCTAAGATGGAAATTAACCGTTTCCGGTCACATGTCCACATAACATCTTTTCTTTATTTGTGTGTGAGGAATGTTTCCAGAAAATGTGGCCGTACCTTTTCGTAACACTCTGTATAAAGCTTCTACCTTTAGCACTTTGACTTACTGTGTTAGATCGTTCACATACACCTGTTGATAAGTAGATTATGTGGGCATCCAAGTTGGTCAATAGTTGTATGAAATACTGAAAACCAAATTTTTGTTGCTCCTCGAAGACGTTACGAGGGGATAAGTTGTAATTGTGACTTGGTGACAGTTTTAGTGGTTTACTAATTCGAATTACTCGTAATGTTGTTCTGGGATCCCGACATATTGTACCCTATACCATGTCATTGCCTGTGGTGTTCTAATATTAATCAATGTGGACGAAATGGGTGTTTGGATGAATATATGAACCATAAATAACAGGTAGTCGGAGACTATGTGCACATTTATTGTGTGTCGTAGAAGCCTGCGTACAGGGAATCAAACTGCACATAAAGAAACGTTAAAGTCATGGATACGGCATTTCGGACACCTATGCAACGGTACACCAGTATGAATGACAACCGAAAAATATATAAATACAGTCGTCAGCTGAGAAAAAACCCAGACTCTGTGTAGATGCTCGACCACTCGGAACGACAAGTGGTGACATAAAAAATAATTTTACAAAAGAGGAGTGAAGCTGCCCTCTTTTCTTCTGCATGAATACAAAAATATCAATATACGCTAGGGAAATCGGTGTTGTGTTGCCCTTACATTCGTATCGCCATTACTCACACGAAAATCGCCTCAATCACGCTGTCGCATTGTTTTTCTGGTATGCATGTGGTTGCGAGGGTGCGAAGCGACAGCCAATAAATTGAAATAAAAGAATGTCAATAAGGTTTGCCTGAAGCCCTGGAACTTCGCAACACAATGATGTCTTGCTGTAAGTGGCCCTAATCTTTTGGAAGCTTGCCTGTATGAAGCGTTCTTTACTCGATTTAACCAATTTTGTAGAAAAGTAAGTGAATAGACTTTAGGGCGTTTTATGCCTGGCTGAAGACAACAAAAATGGGTGACACTTGTACCACAGCTCCGGTCAGCACGTCAGCGGAGCGGACTCAGCTAAACTCCAGAAAATGGGAGACGAAGCTCGCATCTTAAACATTCAGCCACGGCCAGAAACACAAGTGAAAAAGAATACTAACACAACGCATACCTCAAAGAAATTTGTACATGCAAATGCCGAATGATGATATACACTGCTTGGCATAAAAGTGAAGTGCCCAGAAGGGATCGAGGAAACGAAGTGAAACTTAGGGGTTAGGAGGGTACGTAATACTATTTCAGTGGTTACAAATGCGAATCAAGGACCTTAACTTCTTGGCAGATTAAAAGGGTGTGCCAGACCGAGACGCGAACTTGGGACCTTTGCCTTTCGCGGGCAAGTGCTCTACCAACTGAGCTACCCAAGAACGACTCACGCCCCGTCCTCACAGCTTTATTTCCGCCAGTACCTCGTCTCCTACTTTCCAAACTTCACAGAAGCTGTCCTGCGAACCTTGCAGAACTAGCACTCCTGGAAGAAAGGATATTGTGGAGACATGGCTTAGCCACAACCTGGGGAATGTTTCCAGAATGAGATTATCACTCTGCTGCGGAGTGTGCTCCCGAATTCGAGTCTCGGTCCGGCACACAGTTTTAATCTGCCAGGAAGTTTCATATCAGCGGAGATATTTCCATAGCTGCTTTCATCCCGTGACAAATATTGCTTTATATCTTACCGAGAAGTGGAATAAGAATTTTCATACATTTACCTTTAAATTTTTTTTAATGTAACGGATGACTTTCTTAAAACTTTCATCCCGTATTGCACTCCCTTAGGGGTTGAACTTCCAGAAACACTCAAACGCGTATTTTTTTTTTTTTTTATTTTTAACCGAGAAGTCATATACAAATTGACATTCATGTAGCCTTAAAAATTCTTTTGTAGTACTTTTGTAATTATTTATTTTCAAAAAAACTTTCACCCACTTTTTCACTCTAATAGTGTAAAACCAAATATCAATTTTCGTAGGTCTAAATTGCTTTAATTGCCTTAACAGCAGCCTTAAAAATTCTTTTGTAGTACTTTTGTAATTATTTATTTTCAAAAAAACTTTCACCCACTTTTTCACTCTAATAGTGTAAAACCAAATATCAATTTTCGTAGGTCTAAATTGCTTTAATTGCCTTAACAGCAACATTAAAAAACAGCGTCATCCCTTATTTCACCTCTTTAGACCTGTAATTTCGGAAAATCCCTTCTTAAACGACGCCTACAACACTTCATCCACACCTTTTCTATATTTCAAGTTTCTATCCTCAACGGTTTGGGCTGGACGATGAGGAGTCACTCACTCGCTCACTCACTCTGGACGTTGCCTTTTATGTGCAGTGAACAAAATGATCTGACTGCGACAGAATATTTTATAGCTGAGTGTGATGAATGGCAGCTGGCTCTAAATGCAGAAAAATGTAAATTACTGCCAATTAATAGGAAAAACAAACACATACAGGTTACAAGAGAGATGACATTATACACTCCTGGAAATTGAAATAAGAACACCGTGAATTCATTGTCCCAGGAAGGGGAAACTTTATTGACACATTCCTGGGGTCAGATACATCACATGATCACACTGACAGAACCACAGGCACATAGACACAGGCAACAGAGCATGCACAATGTCGGCACTAGTACAGTGTATATCCACCTTTCGCAGCAATGCAGGCTGCTATTCTCCCATGGAGACGATCGTAGAGATGCTGGATGTAGTCCTGTGGAACGGCTTGCCATGCCATTTCCACCTGGCGCCTCAGTTGGACCAGCGTTCGTGCTGGAAGTGCAGACCGCGTGAGACGACGCTTCATCCAGTCCCAAACATGCTCAATGGGGGGCAGATCCGGAGATCTTGCTGGCCAGGGTAGTTGACTTACACCTTCTAGAGCACGTTGGGTGGCACGGGATACATGCGGACGTGCATTGTCCTGTTGGAACAGCAAGTTCCCTTGCCGGTCTAGGAATGGTAGAACGATGGGTTCGATGACGGTTTGGATGTACCATGCACTATTCAGTGTCCCCTCGACGATCACCAGTGGTGTACGGCCAGTGTAGGAGATCGCTCCCCACACCATGATGCCGGGTGTTGGCCCTGTGTGCCTCGGTCGTATGCAGTCCTGATTGTGGCGCTCGCCTGCACGGCGCCAAACACGCATACGACCATCATTGGCACCAAGGCAGAAGCGACTCTCATCGCTGAAGACGACACGTCTCCATTCGTCCCTCCATTCACGCCTGTCGCGACACCACTGGAGGCAGGCTGCACGATGTTGGGGCGTGAGCGGAAGACGGCCTAACGGTGTGCGGGAACGTAGCCCAGCTTCATGGAGACGGTTGCGAATGATCCTCGCCGATACCCCAGGAGCAACAGTGTCCCTAATTTGCTGGGAAGTGGCGGTGCGGTCCCCTACGGCACTGCGTAGGATCCTATGGTCTTGGCGTGCATCCGTGCGTCGCTGAGGTCCGGTCCCAGGTCGACGGGCACGTGCACCTTCCGCCGACCACTGGCGACAACATCGATGTACTGTGGAGACCTCACGCCCCACGTGTTGAGCAATTCGGCGGTACGTCCACCCGGCCTCCCGCATGCCCACTACACGCCCTGGCTCAAAGTCCGTCAACTGCACATACGGTTCACGTCCACGCTGTCGCGGCATGCTACCAGTGTTAAAGACTGCGATGGAGCTCCGTATGCCACGGCAAACTGGCTGACACTGACGGCGGCGGTGCACAAATGCTGCGCAGCTAGCGCCATTCGACGGCCAACACCGCGGTTCCTGGTGTGTCCGCTGTGCCGTGCGTGTGATCATTGCTTGTACAGCCCTCTCGCAGTGTCCGGAGCAAGTATGGTGGGTCTGACACACCGGTGTCAATGTGTTCTTTTTTCCATTTCCAGGAGTGTATATGTTAAGCCTATGTTCTACTTACACTTACCCTGTATGTGTCCTAAGATCCGATGATGGCGGCTTTAGTTTCGCCGAAACCGGTAACCATGGAATAAAAAGAATGCCTGCGATCTTGGCTACCAGTTTACTGTTTTACCATAATGTTCTGACACAGCAGTAGTAGCATCCTGCTTGACACAATAGCGTCGTTAAAATATCTGGGCGCAACGTTGCAAAGCGATATGAAGTGTGAGGAGCACATGAAGACTGTGGTAGGGAAGGTGAATAGTCGAGTTCTGTTTACTTGGAGAGTTTTGGGTATCTGTAAACGAGACAGCACATGGGACGCTAGTGCGACCTATTCTTGAGTACTGCCCGAGTGTTTGGGATTCGCACCAGGCCGGATTAATGGGAGCGATCGATGCAGTTCAGACACGTGGTTCTATTTGTTACAGATAGATTTGAACAACACGCCGCTATTACGGAAATACTCCACTAGCTCCAGTGCGAATTCTGGAGGGAAGGTGACGTTCTTTTCGCGAAACGGTGAGAAAAGAGAAGCATCATTCACGACTATCTGCAGAGAGAGCGTACTAGCAGCAAGGTACCTTGGAAACAAGTTAGGAGGAACCGCTGTTCTTACGGAAGCGTATACACTCGAGTTTCTGCCGATCTCCATTTGCGAGTGGAACAGGAAAGCCTAGCAGTGTACCAGCCGAATGGTTGCTTCTGGAGTATGTATCTGATGTAGATGTAGCTGTACTATATTTACTAATTAGTCGGCCAGTTGTAATACAGGGTGATTCAAAAAGAATACCACAACTTTAGGAATTTAAAACTCTGCAACGACAAAAGGCAGAGCTAAGCACTATCTGTCGGCGAATTAAGGGAGCTATAAAGTTTCATTTAGTTGTACATTTGTTCGCCATTTCAGCCAATAAAGTTTTTGGTCCCTTTTTCTTCGAAGGTGCTACTGTAACTGGACTACAGTATCTGGAGATGTTAGAGAATTGGCTGTTCCCTCAGCTCGAACAAGAAGCACAACAATTCATATTTCAGCAGGATGGATCGCCACCACATTGGCACTTATCTGTCCGTAACTACCTGAACGTCAACTACCCGAGGCGATGGATCGGCCGCCAGGCAGCCCGTGACAGAGCACTTCATCACTGGCCTCCAAGAAGCCCTGATCTTACCCCCTGCGATTTTTTCTTATGGGGGTATGTTAAGGATATGGTGTTTCGGCCACCTCTCCCAGCCACCATTGATGATTTTAAACGAGAAATAACAGCAGCTATCTAAACTGTTACGCCTGATATGCTACAGAGAGTGTGGAACGAGTTGGAGTATCGGGTTGATATTGCTCATGTGTCTGGAGGGGGCCATATTGAACATCTCTGAACTCGTTTTTGAGTGAAAAAAACCTTTTTAAATACTCTTTGTAATTATGTATAACAGAAGGTTATATTATGTTTCTTTCATTAAATACACATTTTTAAAGTTGTGGTATTCTTTTTGAATCACCCTGTATTTTAAATGGAGTATCGGTCACAGCACCTCTTTCACAAAACGCGCATAGGGTCCAGAGCAGATGCTTAACCTGAGCTCCGTGAGTCTCGAAACATTTATCGAGCAGCTTGGTCATCCTCTAGCGAGCTCTTCGCAACATACCTACATCCTCAGTTACAAGAGGAGCACGAAAGTTTACCAAATGTCCTCCAGATTCACAGCTCGAGAAGGGTAAACGTAGGATTGCTTGTTAATTAACTGTGAAGTGAGTTGAGAGTCATACTGGTGACCTAGTGTGCTTAACAAAGTCGTTAGCTTGATAATCGGTGCATATCGACGGAACCAATGGCAGGAGGGTATAATGAAAATTGGTATTTGGCGAAATAGTGCGAAATAATTCATTCAGACAATGGCTGTTTGATTTGTGTGGCTGCAGGGGAACTACTCTCGATAAAGGTAACAGGTACAGATAACAGTACCCATACTATGTAGGAAGGAGGGTGGCGACAGATCTGTTGGTATGGAATATTTTTAATATTTTGGAAGACGAATGACAACTTATAACCACCCCTAAAAATGTTCCGGTTACCATCCAGTTACAGACCAAACAGGAGAGGGCTGCAATCTGTATTCCGTTTCAATTTCAGACTAAGAAATATCACAGAAAATAGAAGTGAAGCAGCACTAAGAATAGACCATAAAACATGGAGATGTGACTATAATAGAGTAATCATTTAAAGGCAAAAAAGTCGTTGAAAGTGGAGCGATAAAAGAAATTGTGTTCTCATTTGTTTGCTAGTGTTCAATAGTGGCACGTGTTTAGTATAAGACCTGCAGTGGCTGCTGTATAACGATTACGAAGCCACAATAAATTATGTAGTCCGACATTACGAAAAAGTCACGTCCACCCAGTATCAAATTATCAAAATCTAGTATTCTAACACAGAGATCTAGCAGCATAACTGAGTACCGATTGAAGGCACTTATCGTATACGCGATAACAGCGTTGCGAAATTGCCTTTCTTTGCCGTCCATTTTCTGCCGAAAATATGCACTGAACGAAATTTCGATGAAAACGTCTATGCACTATTAGTACACAAATAATCGTGCTGTAGCATCTAAGTTAGCGAATTTTGGCTTACATTCCATATATATTTCAGATTTAGAGATTAGTAATGACGCGTCATTTCTAATACTGCCTGATAAGATATGATAATCTAAATTTCGTTCAAATGTGTTTTGCAGGTGTGGTCAGTTCCCTGAAAGGTTGAAATAATCGTTGGTGAAATCAGTTTATGAGAAGGATTAGGAGATAGATTCTTTGCTACTGGTGTTTTTAGAAAGTTTAGAGAAAACCATGTGTAAGGGAACAGGGGCGCATCTCAATACGCATAATTTGTCCAGAGAGACGCACTTTAGCTTAAGGAAAGTCCTATGCATTTTATTCTTTTGTCTGTGAGTTTAAACGGTACATTGAATATAGGTTTTCCTTTGATTTTGCTATAGGCTTTTGTTATGTCGACCATGTAATACTTCTGGTTAAGTTGAGAATGATAGGAGTAGGGGAAAAGCGCAACAATGGTTCACATCGTATCTGTAATCAAAATGTTGTACATCAGTGTCAACAAATAAAGAACAGCACTGAATGTCACTGTGAAGTGGGTAGTGCCACAAGTTATTGTTTTGGACCCTTGCTTTCTTTCGTATAGAACAATGATCTAGTACTAAAAATGACAACCAGATAACTCAAATATTTATTTTCTTCGGACACGACACAACTGTTACTCTAAAAAAATGAATATATATGATGTAGCCAATAGGGCTGTCGATAACGTGAGCACATGACTCTTAGAGAACAAATTAACGGTTAACTGCAGGAAAACGTAATTCGAATAGTTTTTGGCTCGGAACTCTTCTAAAAGCGAAATTTGATTGTCCCATTGTGGTCAGTCAGTGAGGACTAACATTTTTAATTCTTACGACAGAAGGTTGATGGTTGTTTTGAAAGTTTCACGTTAAAGATCTTGAGCAAAAACTGAATACTGCCATCGTCAGTATTAGAATGATCTACGTTGAAGCGTGCGACCTTGTTCACTTCACTTTGCTTAGCTTCGCTAAATCTCCTGTGAGATGTTTTGTAGCAATCCTGTACGCTCACAAGGATTACCTGTAACCTAGAATATGGTGATCAGGTAGGTGTGCATTCTGTAAAGTAGGTACTGACTCATTCCACGACAAAGTACGTTTGGTTTAAGTAGTCTCGTGGAACCTGACAGATAAATGTATAAAATGAAATGTGAACAAGAGTGTGAAATCTATATCTTATATAGTTATCACGCTCGCTAGTCTCCTCCAAAGATGAAAGTGTCATAACCTTATAACATCCGTGGAGTCTCAGCATTGTAAAAATATGTGCTTTCGCCCCTTTGTATTCGCTACTAAAAGGCAAGAGTTTGCGAAATTCAATTATGTGCAGCAAGTGTAACCGCTGCTTCCCCCTCGCAATCCGCCGCACTTGTTGCAAGGGCCGAAAATCTGCTTGGCAGAGACCCGGCACAGGTTTGTAGGCTCGCCCGCGGCGCAGCGGCGCCGTATGGGCTGTCTACCCCTCAGGCGCAAGAAGTGGACGTGGCCAACGACCCGCGCACGCGCAGTAGCAGCGCATGCTCCTGTGGCCTGCCACAATTGATATCGCGCCCTCCCTCTCTCTCTGCGCCATGGCGAACAATGCGCTGCGGTTCACACGCGTGCCGAGAATTACACGCAGAGACAAAAGCTCCAGCTTACCTTTTAGAGTCCTTCCACTGCGCTCTTCACTTTCGCATAAACAGCTCCACTTCTTAATATTGCACGTTAATGATGCAAATTTTCCGTCTCCCACTTTCACAATGAACTAATTCAAAAAGGTACATGTTATTTCCACCTCTGATTTCACAGTAAACGTACAGGTAAACGAAGTATCATCAGCTCATGTGGTTTATTTTATTGTTCTGTAAATGTAGTCTGTTCTATAACCATACTGGCTAGAATGTGATGCCACAGGGTCTGTGTCCAGTATACTTAATCCTTCTTTTGGCCAAATCTCTTCTCGATTCCGTCCCTCTTTGTTAGTTCTCTGATACAACCATCTAAATGTCAGCATTCATCTGTAGCACAACATTCGAAATCCTCTGTTGTCTTCTTGTCTATCAAAATTCCCTCATCCCCAGATTTTTTAAAGAATGGAAGGCCCATGTATAAAAGCACCTCACATTTCTGACTGCTTTACAAATTAGTTAATGCGTTAAATATTTGACGTTACGCACATAAAACATTTATGGCTGAAGATGTAAAACGCTAAATTGTGTTAGTTTTATTAGTTTGGAATTATTAACCAGTAGACCAACGTAAAAGTCAAAAACCAAAAATGGACAGAGAATAGAGTTATTACTAGAGAAATAACAAATTAAAACGTCATACTTGGTGCTGACGATCTGCTACATGGATGATTAATAAGCTATAAGTTCTTTCATTTTTCTTAGTGGGGATATTAGCGACAAAAAATAGAAAATGTTTAAAATTATGCTTACATTTAGTTGTAAATGCACTCGTTATCAAACACTGGACGAGTACAGTTCGGGTAATCTGAACTCTGTTTTAAGAAAAGCTAGTTACTGACGTATCTCAATGATTATAACGTCGTATGTCCTGAACTATATGTCATACAGTGATATAATTTTGTATGTACGTAGAGTGCTATATGCGGATATTGCCTAAAAATGTATTGCGTATAAAGCTAGTAGTAAGGAAGTAAGAAATTAAAACGTGATGATTGATGGTCAAGTTTTACTACGTAGCCGGCCGGTGTGGCCGAGCGGTTCGAAGCACTATA
The DNA here is from genome assembly GCF_023864345.2 of Schistocerca serialis cubense. Taxonomy (NCBI): domain Eukaryota; kingdom Metazoa; phylum Arthropoda; class Insecta; order Orthoptera; family Acrididae; genus Schistocerca; species Schistocerca serialis. Next base: position 55,719,306 of record NC_064649.1, on the reverse strand, counting down.
GTCTGGAACCGCGCGACTGCTACGGTCGCAGGTTCGAATCCTGCCTCGGGCATGGATGTGTGTGATGTCCTTAGGTTAGTTAGGTTTAGGCAGTTCTAAGTTCTAGGGGACTGATGACCCCCGAAGTTAAGTCCCATATTGCTCAGAGCCATTTGAACCATTTTTTTTTACTATATAAACAGCGAAAATGTAGTAAGTGATTAACGTTTTTAACTTTCATTATTTGGTTGTCTGCGAGAAAAATTTTTAAATAATGCATAAAGATTGATGGAAGTTGCTCAGTCATCTCATACTCAAATACTGGATGAATAGGTTCTGGGTAATTCTCCGCGAGAGCAGTTACGCTGCCTGAAGACGTGTACAGTGCTCGTAACCGTAGTATTTGACTTACTCTGTCAGACCTTCCTTTTATATTTTAATATAGCTCCTGAGTAGTTTATGGTGGTTGTTGTTGTGGTCTTCAGTCCTGAGACTGGTTTGATGCAGCTCTCCATGCTACTCTATCCTGTGCAAGCTTCTTCATCTCCCAGTAACTACTGCAACCTACATCCTTCTGAATCTGCTTAGTGTATTCATGTCTTGGTCTCCCTCTACAATTTTTACCCTCCACGCTGCCCTCCAATGCTAAATTGATGATACCTTGATGCCTCAGAACATGTCCTACCAAGCGATCCCTTCTTCTAGTCTAGTTTATGGTAGCATTTTAAAATTTCAAATTCGGTCAGTTACTGAATACTGAATGTCATATTTTTGTTGCCCAGTAAACTGTTAGATAGCCAACTTGGAAGTGGGGCTGGGCGACCGTTTTAGTATTTTAGTAAGCTATAAGATCTATTTATCTATCACGTTACAATTTCGTATAAGACTACGCATAAGCAGAATTCGCTTTTGTTGATGATCACCTCAGAAGCTATTTTCAAGACGGTATACATTCCTCTCAACTTCAGTTCAAATCTTTGATATGTAGAAAAACAGATTAGTTTTCTCTGGCGATAACATCATCCTGAGTGGTGGTGTATGTTACCTCTAAAATTTAATACCCTAGAGAATGGCATAACATACTAAAGCTTCATATTCTTTGGAAAAATTTGACGGCTGCAGTTTAGATTTGCTTTCGGCCGTTCGCAGTATCAACGTAGCAAGGCCGTTTTGATTGATGTTACAAGGCCAGATCAGTCAATCATTCAGATTGTTCCCAATGCAACTACTGAAACACCTGCTGCCCCTCATCAGGAACACCAAATTAGTCGGCTCTCTCGACAGATGCCCCTCTGCTGTAGCTGCACATCGACTACGGCTGTCTGTCTTGTTGAGGCATGCATATCACCCGACCTAAGCAAGGTACACGGTCCATGGCGCGAGTTTAGGCTTACTGTGGAAAAAAAAACGTATCTGGTCTCAGTGGCCACATTTATTTTAACCCTTTCATGAACATGTTACAACTCGGAAATCTGAAACTCATTTCGCAGCTGATTTGAACTGTTGCATTTCATGGGATCGCTACCAAGTTGGCACGAAGCTAGATGCCGAATCATTTCAGAGACGCACTGCTGGGATCGCTACAGATCGACTGAAAGGATTGGTGGAAGAAAGCGTCCACGTTCACTTTACTATGGACTGGTCTGATTCCACTGTGTCTCGCATTCTCTGATCCTGGTGGAGGCTCGAGTCCTCCCTCGGGCACGGGTGTGTGTGTTTGTCCTTAGGATAATTTAGGTTAAGTAGTGTGTAAGCTTAGGAAGTGATGACCTTAGCAGTTAAGTCCCATAAGATGAACTTTTTTTTTCTTGCATTGTCGAATGCATCATATGATGGAGACACATTTTTCCGTATGTCATCATCACATCATATGGTTTGCATTTTTTTCTTCTTTACTTCCCATTGACCAACCAGGATTACGTAACAACTACTGATCCTCTTGCTTATCTGCTCCCATTTTTTTCTAATAGTGTGTCCATCAAGTACTTCTGCTCTCCCCGGATTATAGTTCATCGTTAGACATCCACAACCATAAAAACATTCTCGTCGTACCACTGTGGTATAGTGTTTTAGTTTGTTTTTGGAAATATACCTTTATTGTTGTAAATATTCCTTGTCAAAGCATATGCCCTTTCCAGTTTCTTGCAAACTTCTTGACACTGCAAGCACGTGATTTCTGAAAATGGGCTACTTTCGTGCTTATACAGTGGAATGTACTGTATTACTTCCACATCTCATTCTAGTTAAGTGCACATAGTGTTCCTTTTGAGTGCGTTCTAATCACTTCTTTCAAACTCCACATTTGAAGTTTGATGCTGGTATGGCAACACAGCATTCTCTTTTGGGAAATGTTGCTCTGTTAGTACTGCCGGTGCTAAGGGGACATGTAGCCGAAAATATTCTATTGTAAAATTGTGGTGTACGGTTCTAAAATGTTTATGGCATCACTCAATTAATGTTTAAAATCTTATTATTTGTAGTTGCAATCAGAATTTTTTTGCTAACACGCAAGCTCACAAATCAAGATTTAAAAACCAGCGGAAAATTACTCTCGTCGAAGCACAAAAGAAAGGAATACAATGATCGGCCAGGACATTATGACCGCCTATCAGATAGCAGGTATGTCTACCTTTGGCACGGGTAACAATAGCGACGCATCATGGCATGGATTCAGTGAGGCCTTGGTAGGTCGCTGGAGGAAGTTAGCACCACATCTGCACACACAAGTCCCCTAATTTCAGTGGCCGGCCGCTGTGGCCGAGCGGTTCTAGGCGCTTCAGTCCGGAACCGAGTGACCGCTACGGTCGCAGGTTCGAATCCTGCCTCGGGCATGGATGTGTGTGATGTCCTTAGGTTAGTTAGGTTTACGTAGTTCTAAGTTCTAGGGGACTGATGACCTCGGAAGTTGAGTCCCATAGTGCTCAGAGCCATTTGAACCATAATTTCAGTGAATTCCGGGGAGGGAGATGTTGAGCACGACACCACGCTCAGTGACATTCCTCAAGCCACTCTTTCGCGTTCCTAGCCGTGTTACATGTCGCATTGTCTTGCTGAAGAATGCCGCTGCCGTCGGGAAACACGATAGTCATGAAGGGGCGTACGTCGTCTGCCACTAGTGTACGATACTCCTCGTTGGCCGTCATGGTGCCTTTTACGAGCTCCCCTGGGTACGTGGATGCCCATGCGAATGTTCCCCAGAGCAAAATGCAGCCGCTACCAGCTTGTCTCCGTCCCGGTTTACAGGTTTCAAGGATCTGCTCCCCTGGAAGACGATGAATTCGTGGCCTCCCACCGGCACGGTAAAGAAGGTATCGAGATTCATCAGACCATGCAACTCTCCGCCACTGTACTAATGTCCATTGCCGATGGTCGCGTACCCATTTCACTAATAGCGTTAACGTCGACACGTTCATGCGTCGTCAGCTGCGGAGATCCGGCGTTAGAAATGTTCGGGAGACTGTGTATTCAGATACACTTGTACTCAGCCCAGCATTAAAGTCTGGTGTTAGTTCCGCCACAGTACGCCACCTGTCCCGTTTTACCAGTCTGCCCAGCCTGCGACGTCTGACATCAGCAAAGAGGGGTGTCCGCCGAACCCCACGACGTCTGGATGCGATTTCACCTTGCTTTCGCCACATCTTGGAGACACCACAGCAGTCCTCGTACCACCAGAGTGCAGTTCTGGAAATGGTCGTGCCGAGCCTCTGGGCCATCACAATCTGCCCTCGGTCAAACTCAGATAGATCGCGTGCCTTCCCCATTATAGAAACGGGCAACAAGTTCTCTGATACTACATGTACCATGTGTGTGGCTGACTAGCAGTGATTCCTGGCCAGGTGACGCTGCTATAGCCTGGGCGGGCTTACATCGACAGCAGGTCTTATCTTCTGGTTGATTAACATATGTTGGTGTTCACAAGCCTCAGACAGAAGAGTGGGAAACAAACTGTATCAATCCTCATTCCACTGTTTCAACAAAAAATTTAGTATGCCGACATATTCGCACACTTTTAATACAGAAGATTCTAAACCTTCTTACCGAGTCTCCCTTTGTAATTAAGCCTTCATAATAAGCATCTCTCGCTCATTATCACTGTCTACACATGTCTCTCTCCACATCCTGCTTTTTTCTCCCATTGAATCACAGTATAACGCACTTCCACTATCTCCTCTCTCACTTACACTGTCTCCTTTTGCTTTCCTTTCTCTCTGCCATTATCTCAACCATACATTGACATCTCAAAAAATTTCAAGCGTTCTCCTAATTTCTTTTCGTATACCCACGTGTTAATAATTTCGGTTCTAAATGCGCCTTCACCTACAACTGCGTGTTAACTTACGCTAGTCTGGGAAGGTCCAGACCCCTACAACCCTCCCCAGGCCTTACCTATAGTCTCCGCTCATCTACGTTTTTCATTTTCACTGTGTCGTTTCTCTTTGTTCCCTGCTGCTTCCATCTCCATCCCTCTCTCTTTCTCTTTCACTGTCACTTCCTCTCCCACTCTGTCTCAACGTCTTGCTTTTCCACTGCCACTGTCTCTCTACCACTCTCGTTCAGCACAAAAACGCGTGAATATGTTTTCATGACACATTTTTTGGTTAGAAAGGCGGAATCAGGACTGAGGCAGCTGGTTTCCCATTTTTCTGTCTGACCTTTTAAAGATGAACGTACTCACCTGTTTTGTATTCTGACAGGAGAATTTTTACGCTGGTTCCCTACTTTTCCATGTTACAGCAGCGAGTGCAGCTTATACAAAACGAATTCTGTAGGTCAGAAAAATTTTGATAGTTTATTTGTATACTTATATACGTTTACGTAATTTGACACATATAAACAACATAGAGAAAGGCACAATATAAGGTCAATACAAAATAGTTTGCATCACATTGTTTTCTGGGTAATCTTGGCATCAAACGCCACTCATCGAAAGCGTCTGGTTAATGATTTGTTGCTTCAAACAGTAAAAAGTTGTTTCAAATATTTCACTGAACTCGCAGTCTTTTCAGTTTCACATATTTTTTGGCAGTCAATTTATTTTCAGCCATGTTTAGGTTGTTTTTATTCCAGTTTTCGTCACAGCAGTACCACTTTCGACGTTTTTGTATAAGCGTAAAGTGCCTGTCATAAAGAGACATAGAGCGATAAGTCATATTAGTGAAAAACATGGGTACTAAAACATGCTTTGCCGACCTCATATCCCTTACGATGACCGAAGCACCCTTACCATGCGTTCCTTACAACAGTTAAAACTACATTTACTCCTCAGACAGAATATCACGTGCGTATTTCACGTGCGTAAGTACAGTAACTTTAAACCTCTGGATGTCGGTAGTGGACAATGAGAGAGAAAATAGTTTAAAGGTTCACTGAGAACATCATCTTACGAACGTATGGTAACAATTTCGACGGCGTGTCATGCACAGAAGCACTAGAAGTGGCCATCCCCACAACCGGTACTTTTGGTACTCAAAAATCGTGATTTTTCGCTGTTTTTTCAGGAATCGCCAGGAACAAATGATGCTTTTATAAGTCCCACTCTAGGCCACACATGATGCAAAAGAGGCAACCGATTTGGCTGGAGGAGGTGATAAATTTTAACCCTGAACTGTAGCGCAGCTACAGTAAGCCCATTCTTTCGACAGGTATACAAATGATCGCTGGGCCAACAACTATCTCTGTGATCAAAAGATCCGGATATATGATCCACCCAAAAATCGCATCTTCGGATTTTTTGAACGTACTGGTACCACGCATTGTCGTGCAGCACCGATTAAAGGATATTACACGAGGGTGTGCTGGAAAGTAATTCCTCCGAATTTGTTTGTGCGAAAACTCTTAAAAATTTTTAAACGGAAGAAACCTCATTAACGTTCTACACCTCTATTATTCATGTCTACACATTTATTCCTCAACACAGTCAGCCTGTTGACGCACACATTTCTCTCGATGTCGTGTCGTGTGGCTAGGGCCTCCCGTCGGGTAGACCATTCGCCTGGTGCAAGTCTTTCGATTTGACGCCACTTCGGCGACTTGCGTGTCGATGGGGAAGAAATGGTGATGATCAGGACAACACAGCACCCAGTCCCTGAGTGGAGAAAGTCTCCGACCCGGCCGGAAATCGAACCCCGGCCCTTAGAATTGACTTTCTTTCGCGCTGACCACTCAGCTACCGGAGGTGGGCATTTCTCTCAATGAAATACCAGTTCGTTGTTACCATCACTGACTTTGTTGACGGGGCGACGACCTCCCCTCTGCTTGCACCACATCATCACTATCTAAGTGAAGTCCTCGAAGATGTTGTTTAAGTTTCGGAAACAGAGGATACTCGGATGGGGCCAAGTCGTCACTGTACGGAGAATGACCGAGGACAGGTAACCTAAGGCGGCGAATTGTTGCAGGTGTCGTAGCGCTAGTTTGTGCTCCGGTATTGCCATAGTGGAGGAGAGGGCGCGCCATGTGTGGACTAACGTTTCCTGTGGCTAGAAACACTATTACAGCACGCTCTTTCTCAGGTACCTACACTGTTCCGTTACACACCACCATGTCACGCGCTACAATCTGGAGCTGTCCAGAGGCGGAGGGTTCTAACTTGAGTCGGCGAAGCAGTGAAGTCAGCCGAGTAATATGAATGAATAGCGGCCGATATCCAGATCACATTAAGAAAATTTAGAGGCATTGCTTTTCAGCACGGCCTCTTAATTGTTTAAAGAAGGTATCAACATGTTTTGAAGAACTTCTGATAATTTCGAATCATTAACACTCACATTTTTTCATAAAACGCTTCTCACATTAAAAATGTAACGGCGAGAAAATGCAGTTGAAAGATTTCAAGATGTAATACACTTGAGAATGGAGTGTTTCGTGGCGACGCATAAAATACTTTCGGACTTCCTGCACCGTCATTTGAGGGTAAAGCCTTGACCTTTCGATGGTGATAAGCGTGGAAATTTCGACGTTTTATCCAGAATTGACACGAAAAGAAGTCCGAGAATACTTTACACATCTAATACATTTACCCATATTTCGGACAGTGCTATTTCAGTTTTGTTGATCCAGATCTGTAGAAAATGTAAAGTGCTTTTATAGTGAACACTTACATCAACTCTTTTAAACACTTACAAGGCGACCCTCCGAAGGGTAAATCACAGATTTTGATGCGCTTCAAATATGTTGCAGACGCACTTACCCTGAGTACCTGACCATCCGGTTCTTTAGCGACGGGCCTTGGTTTTTGAGAAAATCGAGTTTGAAGTTCATTGCACGCTTTGTATATTCGTAACATCAGAGATATTTCGAGTAGGTCAGCGTAGTGCAGCGGTAAAGGTTCATGGCTACCGCGGTGGAGGTACCGTGTTCGAATCCTGCTCGTGTATTTCTTTTTTTCCAAATCGACAGAGTTTTTCAATTTTATTTCAAAGAATATCAGCAAACAGCGTAAGGAGTGCGAAATTATAAAGTTGTAAGCTATACAGTTATTAATTTTTCAAATATTCATTCCGTCTGTGGTTCGCAGTTGGAATTCCAAATGTTCGTACAACGGTCGCCTCTTGTGTTACCTGAAATCGATCTCCGCCCATTATAGCCCCCTCTCCAGTGTATATCGTTAGCCGTAACGGGATCCCCAGCTCCTAGCTGCGGCCAATGAGGATGCGAGTTGCATTCCTTTACGTTCGCATCTAACTACAGCGTCAGTTGATGGCAAAGCGTCTCTAGTGCCATGTGCTACAAAAGTTCTGTGAAATGGAAGAACCAAGTGTTTCTGCAGTAGTGCAACCCGACGAAGATCCATAAGTAGAGGAGTTGAACGAAGAATGAAAAGGCGAAATCACAAATGCCATTAAATACGCCGAAAATCTACTCAGCGATTTGAATCTCGTAGCGAATACACCACCTAGCGTGATATCTGCCTATTCTGTTGCAATTGGCTGTGAGATATGTATCGCAATACAGGATCTCTTGGCCGAAAATCAGATCATTATTGATGATGAATTGATAGATTTCAACGAAGAAGATGAATTGGGAGAAAATGATTCGAATCACAAACCGAATGAAAAAAATTAATAACTGAATATAATTTCGCACACCCTACACTTTTTGTTGACATTCTTTTAAAACGAAATGGAAAAATTCGGTCTATTTTGAAAAAAAAAATTACGCGAGCAGGATTCGAACACGGTACCTCCAGCGTGGTAGCCATGAACCATTACCGCTGCGCTACGCTGACCTACTCGAAACATCTACGATGTCTCGGATATACAAAGCGTGCAATGACCTTCAAAATCGATTTTCTCAAAAACCTACTCCCGTCGCTAAAAAATCGGATAGCCAGGTACTCAGGGTAAGTGCCTCTGCAACATATTTGAAGAGCATCAAATTCCGTTATTTACACTATGGAGGGTCCCCTTCTTAAATTGTTCCTTTATTTTCCTCTCTGAAATACAGGATGTCGCTGGAAGCGAGCTAATGAGAAAAAATCATTGAAAGCAAAAACGTCCGCTAACCACAAGGTCTAAAATGCATACCTTAAGAGGCAGGAGAACTTTTCCATCTTCGATACTGTGAAACAAATCTCGGTGTGGCCGTGCGGTTCTAGGCGCTTCAGTCTGGAACCGCGTGACCGCTACGGTCGCAGGTTCGAATCCTGCCTCGGGCGTGGGTGTGTGTGATGTCCTTAGGTTAGTTAGGTTTAAGTAGTTCTAAGTTCTAGGGGACTGATCACCACAGATGTTAAGTCCCATAGTGCTCTGATCCATTTGAACCAATTTTTTTTTTAAACAAATCTCTTATACCGCAAAAAAGGAAAAAAGTAAGTATAGTAAAGGTGTTGTCCAGAACGCATACCAAAGGAACTATGAGCACTTGTTCAGCAAATTTGTGTCTCACTTTAGCGAAGATGAACAACTGTTCATAGCTCTTATGCTCTGTACTTTAAAACCCGTGTTGATATTTTTCCTTGTTTTAGTTCATACTGACACCTCTCAAAATACAGAAAACAAAAAGCTTGCAGTAGAAGAGAGTCATTTCGCACTATCGAAGATGAAGAATTGCTCACAGTTCTTAAGGTATGCATTTTACAGCCCATGTTTGCTAGGCGTTCTTTCTTCGAATGATGTCGTATGACCTAATGTTCACCATTCCTCCTAGGAGAACTCGTATAAAAATGCATCATTGACATGTATTTCTCATGCACTGTGTCCACCGTTCCTCTATAAGTCTTCTCGCAGACTGTTGCGACATAGGGAAACCAAACAGTTTGCGAGGAATGTTTAGAAACATCACAAACCGATTTTGCGCACTCCCCAAGCAAGAAAACTTACAATGAAGATTGCAGATCAAACAGACGACATGCACCTTCAGTATTGTTAAGTGCATGCGCTTCCTGCTGAGTCGGCACACACTTAGCTGTCCACCGCTGACGCTCCTGTCTTTTCGTGAAGATATTTCTATGGCCACCATGACGACACGCCCAGCAGCCAAAACGCGAGGGTTGCCGCATGCCTGGAAGGCGAGGCGTTCCAGCTGGACACAGCGCTGGCATGCGACTGCCGTGGCTTCTCCAGCGATCTCCAACCCTTCTCCCCCCCCCCCCCCCCCATAGTCCTCACTCCCACCGCCAAAACCTCCCTGCCTACGCCACGCCCCTGCTGTGTCCTTTCACCACATTCCGCTTGCATTCCTGAGGAACACAAGAGAACGCTTCCTCAACAAGAGTAGTCTCCTACCAAAGCAAGGTCTCTCTCTCTCTCTGACACACACACACACACACACACACACACACACACACACACACACACACACACACGCCCGCGCTGCTAAGGTATATCTCTGCGTAGCTCTGAGCTAGCCACAGGTGATCAAAGAGCGACCGAGGATTACAAGTACCTCTCTTGCAGTGGCCTCATAAACGCAGATTCCATCATACCCGCAAGCGTTCACCCCTCCCATCCTTCAATCTTTAAAGAATGGAACTCCATCGTATAAAATTCCTCCAGACGTCTGATTACTTCGCAAATCAGTTAATACTTTAATTATATGACGTTAAGTACCTAAACCTTTTCCGTTGAAGACACAAAATTCTAATTACGTTTATTTCAATTCGCTAAATGATCGTACTATGAAACACTATAGTTCCGGTTATTAGTCCTCTGTTTTAAGAAAATCCAGTTTTTCACTCATCTCAGTATTCTCCTGAGCAATGTGTCGTCCCACATTATAATTTTGCAGGTACATTCGGTGATATATTTGGATAGTGTCTACAAAACGTGTTGCGAATAGTGTTACTTGAAAAGAAGAGACAAATTAACACGACAGGCCTGATGGTGAAGAGCGCAAACGTAATAAATGATAAACATTGTTGCTATTATCAGTTTTTTTTGGAGGGGGGAGGGGAAGGGAGCCTAGGGAGGAAAATTTTCCGAATGATTTGAAATGTATGTAAATAAAAATGTAAACGCTCGTTTGCGCAAAGTCGCGTATCATCGAGAGCTCTTGGCTGATTGCTTTGAAAATTTCAAACAATGTTGTCTTCTAAGACCATCGTGTTTTTAAGTACCTATTTCCTATATTTAAACACATCACATTTTTTGTGACAATGTTTCTGTATTATTAAATTTATGAAAAATAATCTATTACGCATGTTAAGAATGAGTATACGAAAACGAACATCTATTCGATTGCAACGTTGCGTCAAAATTCCAAAGCGTTCGGTCAAAAACTTTCGGAGATTTGCGACTAGGAATATTTACAATTTTTATATACGTACAAATGCAGATGTCCGTTTCTTCCAAATTTCATATAGCCGGAAGTTCTTCTAGAATTGCTTTGAAATTTTAAGACAACATTCTATTTGTACACTAACCTATTTTATATAAACCTACTGAAACGCCATCTGGTGTATGCGTAATAAATATGTAAAAAATGGGGAAATGTTATACAAATTTAAATGTTGGTTAGTTCAAAATCGTTAATTTCCGAAAGTTCCTGACCGACTGCTTTGACATTTTCATAGAACGTTAAATTCTAATACGGGGGTGTTTCTAGATAACTAATTCCTTAATATGTGTACATTTTTAATACATATAATGTGTTCTGTAATGTGTAAGGGGAAGAAATATTTGCCGTAACCTTTAAAATTATTAATCTGTAATTTGCTTTTTAAAATAACGCCATCTGGTGTATGCGTAATAAATATGTAAAAAATGGGGAAATTTAAATGTTGGTTTGTTCAAAATCGTTAATTTCCGAAAGTTCCTGACCGACTGCTTTGACATTTTCATAGAACGTTAAATTCTAATACGGGGGTGTTTCTAGATAACTAATTCCTTAATACGTGTACATTTTTAATACATATAATGTGTTCTGTAATGTGTAAGGGGAAGAAATATTTGCCGTAATCTTTAAAATTATTAATCTGTAATTTGCTTTTTAAAATATAACAGTAAGCTTTGAACCAGCTCAGAATTAACCTTCTGAATGTACTTCAGACTTTTTACACGTTCCTGTGATAAATGTTTAGCAAACAGGAAAGTTGAATTTATGAGTTATTGGTTTATAATGAGTAGTAGTACAGAAATTGAATTTGCAATAACTTTAAAAAACATTCAAGGTGGGTGGGTGAGTGAGTGAGTGAGTGAGTTAATTTCTTAATGAATGACTCAGGGATGTGGGGTGGTCCTTCTCTCAACTCTGAGCAAATGAATAAACTTAACTAGCTGAGAATAATCATTCTGGAAAACTAGCTACGCAGTGCTCCATTCTTACCTCATGCTTCTTCTCTTAAAAATTAAAACGTTATTCAAAATTCATATTGTCTTCGTTTCCAAATATATACATCTTATTCATCCCTCGGTCCTTTACAATCTTTTTTTCTCCACCTACTGAATACGTCCATCTCCTACCACACTTCAACCAAGAATGTATCCGACTGCGCAGAGGCGAAGATTGTACCACGACAAGACCAAATATTGTTCAACAGTAACGTAACTCGCTCTCTCTCTCTCTCTCTCTCTCTTCTCTCTCTCTCTCTCTCTCTCTCTCTCTCTCTCTCTCTCTCTCTCTGACGTGCATATCGATAACACACAAAAATCAAAATGACATAACCACCTTACACATGAAGTCGATGAATCACTACCATACAGTGTTGTATTGCAAACAGAGACTCTCCTACAATTCTTCCTCAAATTAAGGACGATGTTTCATACCTGAAAGACTTATCTTGGCGAGGAATGCCCTCTAGGTCTTTGGTAGTCTGCTTTTTACATACTCTTTGCTTCATCCACCACGTGTGTTTTGGCTACCTAGGTAGCTCTATTCCCTACCTTCGTGATCCACATTTCGATGTTACTTTTCTTGCTATTCTTATTTCTGCATCTCCTCATTACTTTTGTCTTTTCTAAGTTCACTCTCGATCCGTAGTGTGTACTCATTACACTGTTCATTGCATTCATCAGGCCCTACACTTCTTCCCCACTTTCAATGAGGATAGCAGTGTCAGAAGCGACTTTAACATGGATTTTCTTTCAGCCTTGTTTTTAATACTACTTTCAAATCAGCCTTGTTTTTAATACTACTTTCAAATCTTTCCTTTGCTTCCACCATTTATTTTTTGGTATACAGCTTGAACAGTAGACAATATACCCGTTTTACACTCTTTATTATTGGAATACTTCATTCTCACTTTGTTACTTTTTCCTTTTTTCTTGTGCGTATTGTAAATTACACGTGTTTCCTTCTTTTTCTTCCGTCATGCAAAAGGCTTTCATTCAGCCTGTTGCAGCTACACCTGATCCTTCCATCGTTTTGTAGTTACGAGTTTTTCCATGTAGCTTAAATCTCCGAACATACACTCCTGGAAATGGAAAAAAGAACACATTGACACCGGTGTGTCAGACCCACCATACTTGCTCCGGACACTGCGAGAGGGCTGTACAAGCAATGATCACACGCACGGCACAGCGGACACACCAGGAACCGCGGTGTTGGCCGTCGAATGGCGCTAGCTGCGCAGCATTTGTGCACCGCCGCCGTCAGTGTCAGCCAGTTTGCCGTGGCATACGGAGCTCCATCGCAGTCTTTAACACTGGTAGCATGCCGCGACAGCGTGGATGTGAACCGTATGTGCAGTTGACGGACTTTGAGCGAGGGCGTATAGTGGGCATGCGGGAGGCCGGGTGGACGTACCGCCGAATTGCTCAACACGTGGGGCGTGAGGTCTCCACAGTACATCGATGTTGTCGCCAGTGGTCGGCGGAAGGTGCACGTGCCCGTAGACCTGGGACCGGACCGCAGCAACGCACGGATGCACGCCAAGACCGTAGGATCCTACGCAGTGCCGTAGGGGACCGCAGCGCCACTTCCCAGCAAATTAGGGACACTGTTGCTCCTGGGGTATCGGCGAGGACCATTCGCAACCGTCTCCATGAAGCTGGGCTACGGTCCCGCACACCGTTAGGCCGTCTTCCGCTCACGCCCCAACATCGTGCAGCCCGCCTCCAGTAATGTCGCGACAGGCGTGAATGGAGGGACGAATGGAGACGTGTCGTCTTCAGCGATGAGAGTCGCTTCTGCCTTGGTGCCAATGATGGTCGTATGCGTGTTTGGCGCCGTGCAGGTGAGCGCCACAATCAGGACTGCATACGACCGAGGCACACAGGGCCAAAACCCGGCATCATGGTGTGGGGAGCGATCTCCTACACTGGCCGTACACCACTGGTGATCGTCGAGGGGACACTGAATAGTGCACGGTACATCCAAACCGTCATCGAACCCATCGTTCTACCATTCCTAGACCGGCAAGGGAACTTGCTGTTCCAACAGGACAATGCACGTCCGCATGTATCCCGAGCCACCCAACGTGCTCTAGAAGGTGTAAGTCAACTACCCTGGCCAGCAAGATCTTCGGATCTGTCCCCCATTGAGCATGTTTGGGACTGGATGAAGCGTCGTCTCACGCGGTCTGCACGTCCAGCACGAACGCTGGTCCAACTGAGGCGCCAGGTGGAAATGGCATGGCAAGCCGTTCCACAGGACTGCATCCAGCATTTCTACGATGGTCTCCATGGGAGAACAGCAGTCTGCATTGCTGCGAAAGGTGGATATACACTGTACTAGTGCCGACATTGTGCATGCTCTGTTGCCTGTGTCTATGTGCCTGTGGTTCTGTCAGTGTGATCATGTGATGTATCTGACTCCAGGAATGTGTCAATAAAGTTTCCCCTTCCTGGGACAATGAATTCACGGTGTTCTTATTTCAATTTCCAGGAGTGTATTTCAACACTTTATTCCGTCGACCTCCTTTTCTAGTACGACAAATCCTACGAAGATGTCTTCAATTTCTTAAGTCATGCTTCCATTACCAAGCACAACGTAGGAAATGCCTCTACCGTGCTTTTACGTTTCGAAAGCCAACCTGAGCAGCAGGTCCTCAAGCTTCTCATCCATTCACGCGTATACTATTCTTGTATACGATGACATGCGATAGCCAATTCATGATTTTCCAGTGTGGCATCCTGGAAACTACTACAGACAGTAGTGAAAACTTGGTAGCATTGTTTGAGTGCCGAAGAGCAGTTATCTGAGTGCCAGACTAACACTTGCTGGCCCAAATACGATCATATGGGGTAAAAAACTACGTTTCTGTCTGCATATCGTTCTATGGTTTCCCTTCAAGAATTCACCAGTGGAAGTCAGGCCATCATCGTAATGGTCAACAATCATATACTTCATTACAGAACAAAGGCGTATTTTCTACGTAGTTGCAAACTTCGGTGCCATCGCCAGAAAGATAATATTGACTACATAAATTTTTAATTAATTGAGGAATGTCGCATTGTGTTGTGTTTCTTGCATTCTCAAACAGTGTCATATAACTCGATACTCAGTCAGAAGTAGCGTTGTAGTAATGTGACACAAGTGAAAACTCAGTCAGCATCGCAAACAACCTCATTATGTATCCGCGACTGAATTCTGTAATTAAACAAATGTCAATACTGGAGATTTATATGCGTGAGGGAAAACTTTGGTGGAGTTCCACCAAGTCCAACATTACCTCCGTTTATCGTTCTCAATACCAGCAAATGACCAGCCTTCCGATACACAACAAGCTCTATAATATGATGTCATGAATATCGGAATAATTGGTAATGAAGATACTGAAGCAAAGTATGTTAAAATAGTTGTTAATGCTTTTTCTGTAAGTGGATGCTACTTTGCTAAGAAAATCAGTCATATTAAACAATGCTACGTTATCAATACACTTATCGTTGGCCTAATAGTTGAAAATTAAGGCAGAAACTTCGGCGATTTTGAATGTGTTAGGCGTACACTCACGAGACGAGAGACAGCACGCACCCCCGATACCCATACAGCCATACAGGTAGCACCAAAAGCATCACAGATGTTGTGCCTTTCAAGTATCGAGTCAGTTGTGCAACTGGATTCGTGGTTTCCTATCAGAGAAATCGCATTTCATAGTAATAGACGGAGAGTCATGAGGACCGAACGATGTGGCGCAGTGGTTAGCACACTGGACTCGCATCCTGATTTTTCTGTGATTTCACAAAATCGCTTCAGGCAAATGCCGGGATGGTTCCTTTGAAAGGGCATGCCGACGTACTTCGTCATTCTTCCGTGATCGAATGGGACCGATGACCTCACTGTTCGACCCCCTCACTCAAATTAACCAATCAAACAATCAGAGTAATCGAGAAAAACAGCAGTGCTACCTTGCGTTCTCCAATGAAATGTTATAGGCGCCCCGCTAGTCCTGATCTACATAAATGATTTAGAAGACAATCTGGCCAGCCCTTTCCGATCGTTTGCAGATGATGCTGTCATTTACCGTTTAGAAAAGCCATCAGAAGATCAAAACCATTGCAAAATGATTAGTACAAAATATCTGTATGCATGTATGTGGAAATTGACCTTAAACAATGAAAACTGTGACACAGCTCGCACGGTTGTTAAAAGAAATCCGTTAAATCTCGATAATACGATAAATCACAGCAATTTAAAGGCTTTCAGTTGAACCAAATAACGTAGGGATTACAGTTACCAAAAAAAAATTGTAACTGTCACATAACTCATGTTTGGGTGGAAGGCCAACCGAAGGCTCCTAAAACACTTAGAAGATGCAACAGGTCTACGAAAGGGATTGCATACACTACACCAAACCTGTCCGTTCTGTGCTACAGTATTTCCCTACGGTATGACAACTTTACCATACAGGAATGATGGACGGCATCGAAAAACGTCATTGACCGGCAGCTCGTTTTGTTATCACGAAACGGGGGACAGTGTCATGGATATGATACGTGACGTGGGGGCAGCAATAACTGGAACAAAGGCGTTCTTCCTTCCGGCGAGACCTTTTCACGAAATTTCAATCACCAACTGTCACTTCTGATAGCGAAGAAATTTTTTTACGTCTATTTACATAGGCAGAACTGCTCATCGCAGTAAAATAAGAGAAATTAGAGCTTGACATTAAGCATTCGTTTTTCCTGTGCGCTGTTAAAGAAGAGAACGGTAAATTCACGGTATGAAAGTGGTTCGATGAGCCAGCCCTCTACCAGGCAGGGTAGTCGCATACATGTAGATGATCCGTACAAGGTCTTCCTTGATGGCACCCTTGATATGAAAGACATACTTTCAAATGACGAATCTTCAAGAAATACGAATCTTCTGGAATGAAATTTTAAATAAAATGTCTAATTTTTATGCCTGAGAGCTACTTTTTTATACTTGTCTCTACCTTTATAGTATATACGAGGTGGCCCATTGATCGTGACCGGGCCAAATATCTCACGAAATAAGCGTCAAACGAAAAAACTACGAAGAACGAAACTTGTCTTGCTTGAAGGGGGAAACCAGATGGCGCTATGGTTGGCCCGCCAGGTTTCGCTGCCGTAGGTCAAACGGATATCAACTGCGGTTTTTAAAGTAAGAACCCCCATTTTTATTACATATTCATGTAGTAGGTAAAGAAATATGAATGTTTTAGTTGGACCACTTTTTTCGCTTTGTGATGGATGGCGCTGTAATAGTAACTAAATCGATTTCTGACTGAAAATGGTTATGTTGCAGACCACTTTCACCCATTCATGAACTTCGTGTTCCCATTCAGGAGACAATCTGAGCATCCGCCTTAGTTTTTTCCAGATGATGCTCTCGTTTATCATCAGAAACGGCAGAACGATTTAGGAAAGATACCTGTATGGTGAAAAAATTGGCAATTCACCCTAAACAATGCAAAGTGCGAGGTCATTCACATGAGCGCTAAAAGGAATCCCTTAAACTTTGGTTTCACGATAAATCAGTCTAATCTAAAGGCCGTAAATTCAACTAAATACGTAGGAATTAGAATTACGGAAAACTTAAAATGTAAATAAACATATATAAAATGTGGTGGGGAAGGCAAACAAAAGTCTCCCTTTTATTAGCAGAACACTTATAAAACGTAGCAGATCTACTAAAGAAACTGCCCACACTACACATGTCCGTCTTCTTTTGGAGTACTGCCGCGCGGTGTGGGATCCTTGCAAGATTGTATTAACGGTGAACATCAAGGAAGTCCAAAGAAGAGCAGCACGTTTTGTACCATCCCGAAATAGGGGAGAGGCTGTCACCAACATGATATAGGATTTGGGGTGAACGTCATTACATAAAGGTGGTTTTAGTTGCCGCGGAATCTTCTCACGAAATTTCAATGAGCAACTTTCTTCTCCGAGTGCGAAAATATTTTGTCTACGCCAACCAACGTCATAGTAAAATAAGAGAAATCAGAGCTCCCACAGAAAGATATAGGTATTTTATTTTTTCCGCTTGCTATTTGTGAGTGGAATTACAGAGAATGACTGCAAAGGTGGTTCGGTGAACCCTCTGAAGGGCACTTGGTACTTGCAGAATATCCCTGTAGGTGTAGTAGATGTAGATGCAGACGACATAATCTCATTCTTCTTATCGATTTGGCGTTTTCTGATTGTCTTGCGCCATCGTAGCCATATTACACACAACCACAAAACCTGAAATATCCGCACAAATCTTAACAGGTCAGTCTTGCATTGAGGTCTTCGTGTTTTCCATGTGATCACGTGAAGACCCAACTTCGTACAATACACTGAAAAGTCGACGTAGAAAAATATTTTACCCGAAATGTGAAAGTGTACATGTTATCACCGAAGGGTGGTCACAATGGAAATGGCCCAAAAGTTTCCTATAACCATTTTAAACATGATAAGCACCACTTCAATAATACAAAAGAAGCATGTTTCATGATGAAGAAACATGTAGCCATCGTGATGCCAAAACACACTGGATATTGATCTGAGGTGGAGATACATTTGTTTGCATGTAAACTCTTTGCATGTTTGCCGGCCGGGATGGCGGCGCGGTTCTACGCGCTGCAGTCTGGAACCGTGCGACCGCTACGATCGCAGGTTCGAATCCTGCCTCGGGCGTGGATGTGTGTGATGTCCTTAGGTTAGTTAGGTTTAAGTAGTTCTAAGTTCTAGGGGACTGATGACCTTAGTTGTTATGTCCCATAGTGCTCAGAACCATTTGAATATTTGCATGTTTAACTGGCAAAGCAAATACTTTACATTAGACATTACTGTTATAAACCATGACATTAAAATAAATACGGAGGGCTTTATAAAGAATGACCCGATTTCGGACGGTAGTAATCACGAAACACCGCATGTGCCGACAAAGGAAAATGTGTGTTATTTGAATGGCATGACCAAAAATTTCAGAAAATCGCCGTTAGATGTCAGTCAATGCATCTTCTCAGTTTGCAGTCAGTCAGAAGTTAGGTCGCGTCCGCTGGACAGTTTGCAAATAGTGAGTCAGTCTTATCGGTCCAGTCTGCGTTTTGTCGACGTTTTTATGAGGACTACAGTATCTTCATGGTATTACAGGGCACGAAAAAGTCTCATCTAAAAGTGAACGTTTCTTGTGCTATTTCTCGTGATAAAGTATACGATCCCTTCTTTTTAGAGGAAAACACAGTTACTGGAATGAGCTATCTTCAAATGCTGTAGAATTGATCTTTTCCATAGTTGTAGGACGACCCCGATGACATTTTCGAATATAATAGAGTTCTACCACATTGGTACTATTGCGTATGTCAGTTTCTCAATCACATTCTGCCTCTACGCTGGATATGGCGCACCGGACGCCGAGACAATGCCCTGCATTCTTGGCCTCCAAGATCGCCAGACATGACACCACGCTATTTTTTCCTATGGGGTATGTGAAGGAAAATATCTTCATCTTCCCTTCGGCTCGTGGCATAGAAGAAGCTACCCGCCATAACCTCTCTGAAAGCAGATACAGTCTGTAAAGTATATGACGAATGTAGCAACCATCTAGTTGTTCTTCGTGCTGCTGCTGCTCGCCACATAGAGCTTTTGTAACAAAGTAGCTAAGACTTTGCGATTTTGAGAGTATTTTGTGACTTATTCCCTATTTTTGTATGTTTTTATCAATGAGTATTGACTTTTGAAAACAAGTAATTCCTCTTGAAAAATTCTCTATTTCTGTAGCCAGTTACATTTATTACAGTTTGCCTTCTGCAATATGATGTTGTTGTGGACTTCTGTACGAAGACTGGTTTCATGTAGCTCTCCACGCTATTACGTTCTGTGCAAAACTCTTCATCTCCGAATAACTATTGCAGCCTAAATCCTTTTGAATACGCTTAAAGGATTTATTTCTTGGTCCCTCTCTACAAATTTTGTCCCCCCCACACATCTCCCTCGACTGCCAAATTAACGATTCCTGCATGCCTCGCAACTTATGCTATCAACTGATAGGATTGTGTCATAAATGTCCCAGTCTGTATTTTAAATGCCGGCCGCTGTGGACGAGCGGTTCTAGGCGCTTCAGTCTGGAACCGCGCGACCGCTACGGTCGCAGGTTCGAATCCTGCCTCGGGTATGGATGTGTGTGATGTCCTTAGGTTAGTTAGGTTTAAGTAGTTCTAAGTTCTATGGGACTGCTAATTCTCTCAGAACTGCCTAACTTAATTCGACTACCTTACGTTACCCTTGTGCTTTTGTCAAAGCTCAACTTATAACATCTACATTTACATCTACGTGATTACTCTGCTATTCGCAATAAAGTGCCTGGCAGAGGGTTCAATGAACCACCTTCATGCTGTGTCTCTACCGTTCCACTCTCGAACGGCACGCGGGAAAAACGAGCAACTAAATTTTTCTGAGCGAGCCCTGATTTCTCTTATTTTATCGTGATGATCATTTTTCCCTATGTAGGTGGGTGCCAACAGAATATTTTCGCAATCGGAGGAGAAAACTGGTGATTGAAATTTCATGAGAATATCCCGTCGCAACGAAAAACGCCTTTGTTTTAATGGTTGCCACACCAATTCACGTATCGTGACTGTGACACAGTCTCCCCTATTCCGCGATAATACAAAACGAGCTGTCCTTCTTTGTACTTTTTCGATGTCAACCGTCAGTTCCACCTACTGCGGATCCCACACCGCACAGCAATACTCCAGAACATGGCGGACAAGCGTGGTGTAAGCAGTCTCTCTAGTAGATCTGATGGACCTTCTAAGCGTTCGGCCAATGAATCGCAGTCTTTGGTTTGCTCTACTCACAATATTATCTATGTGATCGTTTTAATTTAGGTTATTTGTAATTGTAATTTCTAAGTATTTAGTTGAATTTACAGCCTTCAGACGTGTGTAACTTATCGCGTACTCGAAATTTAGCTGGCTTCTTTTAGTACTCACGTGAACAACTTCACACTTTTGTTTATTCAGGGTCAATTGCCACTTTTCGCACCGTACAGATATCTTATCTAAATCATTTAACAAGTCGTTTTGATCATCTGATGACTTTACAAGATGGTAAATGACAGCATCATCTGCAAACAATCTAAGACGGCTACTCAGATTGTCTCCTATGTCGTTAATATAGATCAGGAACAATAGAGGGCCTATAACACTTCCTTGGGTTTTACTCGATGACTTTCCGCGTCTATTACTACGAACTGTGACATTTCTGACAGGAAATCACGAATCCAGTATCATAACTGAGGCGATACTCCGTATGCACGCAGTTTGGTTCGAAGACGCTTGTGAGGAACGGTGTCGAAAGCCTTCTGGAAATCAAAAAATATGGAATCAATTTGACATCCCCTGCCGATAGCACCTATTACTTCATGACTGTAAGCAGCTAGTTGTGTTTCACAAGAACGCTATTTTCCGAATGCGTGCTGACTATGTGTCAATAAATCGTTTTCTTCGAGCTACTTCATTATGTTCGAATACAGTACACGTTTCAAAACCCTACTGCAAATCAACGGTAGTGATACGGGCCTGTAATTCAGCGGATTACTTCCCTTTTTGGGTGTTGATGTGAATTGAGCAGTTTTCCTGTCTTTAGGTACGGATCTTTCTGTGAGAGAGTGGTTGTATATAATTGCTAAATATGGAGCTATTTTATCAACATACTCTGAGACGAACTTGACTGGTATTCAATCTGGACCGGCTATTTTTCTCATCGTGGCAGTTGTTCTGGATTAGAATTCAGGAATATTTACTTCGTCGTCTTTGGTGAAGGAGTTTCGGAAAACCGAGTTTAATAACTCTGCTTTAGTGGTACTGTCATCAGTGACTTCACAGTTGTTATCGCGCAGTGAAGGTATTGATTGCGTCTTGCCACTGGTGTGATTTATATAGCATTAGAATTTCTCTCGGTTTTCTGCCGGATTTCGAGACAGAATATCGTCGTGGAAATTATTAAAAGCATCTCGCTTTGAAGTACGCTCTATATTTCGAACTTCTGTAAAACGTTGCCAATCTTGAAGTCACTATGCACTCTGTTAAAATGCTGTTCCAAGTCCTTAGCTGTCTCTGACGGAGCTAAAAAAGCGACAGAAAGCCTCAAAGTTTTTTTTTTTTTAAGGAAATTAGCTTCCAGCCAGGTGGTTACGTCGGTACACCGCAACCTTTCGTGGAATGCCACACTCATTATCTTCTGTTGAACTATAAGAAGTTAACAATTGGTGCTGAATTAGTATGCTCGAAACTGAAATCAGGTAGTTCTACATACATACTCCGCAAGCCAGCGTATGGTGTACGGCGGAGAATACCTTGTACCATCAGAAGTCATTTACTTTCCTATTCCACTCCCAAAAAGACCGTCTATGTGCCCACTTACAAGCCGTAATCTGTCTAGTCTTCTCTTCGTGGTCCTTAGCGAAATATAGGATGGAGGGAAATACAGGATGCAAGTAGTAAAATTTTTCTGCCGTCAACTCTAAATGCCGGTTCTCTATATTTTGTTAATAGTGTTTCGCGAAAAGAGCGTCTTCCCTCCAGCGGTTCCCTTTTGAGATCATGAAGCATCTTCTTAACACCTGCATGCTGATCGAACCTGCCGGTAACAAATGTAGCACCAAGCCTCTGAATTTCTTCGATGTCTCCCTCTAATTCGTCCTCGTGGGGATCGCGCGCTCTCGAACAGTACTCAAGAATGGGTCGCATTAGTGCCCTATACGCGGTCCCCTTACAGATAAAAAAGACTTCGCTAAAATTCTCCGAATAAACCTGCTATTTCTACTACAGTTCTTACATGCTCAGTTCACTTCATACTGCTTTGCAACGTTACGCCTTGTTAATCAAATCGACGTGACTGCGTCACACAACACACTGCTAGTGTTGTATTCGAACATTACGGATTTCATTTTCCTACTCAGCTGCATTACCTACTCTTTTTCTTCATTTAAAGATAACTGCTATTCATCACAACTAAAAATTTTTGTCTAAGTCGTCTTGTATTCTCTTACAGTCACTCTACTTCGAGCTTTCCTGTACATGACAGTATGATCAGCAAACGGCCGCAGATTGCTGTCATCCTGCCCGTCAGACTGCGAATTTTCATTTATCTCATCTATCGTTGCAAATCTTAGTTCTTTCAATGGTGTTTTCAACTTTGGAAACGAAAAAAAACTCCACAGGGCCCAAGTACAAAGAATAATGACTATGAGGCAGCACAGTGATTTGGTTTTTTGTGCAGTGGTCATGCACCAACAGGAATAATATGCGAGTGCGTTATCGTGATCCAAGAGCCATGAAATGCGTCGCAACATTTCAGGCCGTTTCCTGCTCACATTTTCTCGCACACGTCGCAGCACGTCCCGATGGTGCCACCGTTTAACTGTTTGTCCCTGTTGACCTAATTGTTCATGAACTAATCCTTCAAAGCCAAAGAAATCTATCAGCATGGCTTTGATATTTGGCCTGACGAGATTTTTTGGTCCTCGAGAACCTTTACCGACCCATTCGTATCAACATCATAACCGTAGACCCACGTTTCATGACCAGTTATGGAACATCACGTTCTCATTTACGCGATCGAAAACTCCTCACAGATCGCGAGGCGAAGGTCTTTCTGGTCTTCACTCATGAGCCGTGGGAGGAACTTGGCGGCAACACGGTGCATTGCAAGATGCTGTGTCAGGATTTCATGACATTATCGAACTGGAATGTTACATTCTTCTGTTACCTCTCGGACAGTCAATCTGCGATTGGTAAGCACAATTTTGTTGACATCCCTGACATGAGCGGTGTCGGTAGATGTAGAAGGGCGTCCTGAACGAGGGTGATTTTTAAACCCTGTGAACAATTCGTAACAACGAGTTCGTCGTAAGCGCTCATCACCGTAGCCTTCCTACATCATTTCATCGTTTGGTGTGTCTCTGTAAAGGTTTTCTTCAATTTCACGAAGAATTTCATGCAGATGCGTTGCTCCTCTATGTCTGCCACATCTGAATTCGCAAACAGTGCGACATAACGTTCTATTCAATACAGCACTGAACTACAGCTAAAGGACATGCAACAATGAAACTTCGGGCAGTTACATATTAGACAAAGGCCTGAGCAGGAATGCCAACCGTATTTCGCTCCAAAACACACCATTGGCGTGAAATTACGAATGTTCCGTAATTTTAATTTTTTGAGCATACCTCCAGATATACAACGGGAATTTCCGACCACGCTATATATATATACATATGGGTTCCTATTTTAAAAAAACGAAGTTGATATCCGTTTGACCCATGGCAGCGCAATCTAACGGGACAACCATAGCGCCATCTGGTTTCCCCCTTCAAGCTAGACAAGTTTCGTTCTTTGTAGTTTTTTCGTTTGACGCTTATTTCGAGAGTATCTGGCCCGGTCACGATCAATGGACCACCCTGTGTATATACAGGGTGGTCGGAAATTCCCGTTACAGTCTTCCAGGACTTAGAGAGGGGAGTGAGTACATCGTATTTTGAATAGGAACCCATGTCCGGAAAAGTCATCCAACGAGACTACAGAGCGTGAAAGTTACAGGCGCGGGCATCCGTAAATGTACGTATACACGGGGTGATTCCGTGATGATGATACATAATTTCTAGGATGATGATGATGAACGATAAATGTGTTAATTTGAAGTAAGGATCCCTGTACCGTAAACGGTCGAGTCGAAAGTTACAAACGAAAACCGTTCTGATACCTCTGAGAGTTGAATACATGTACCGGTTCTTGTGTTGCGAAGAGTGTAGGGCTCGTAACTTTCAGTGGTGGTAGTGTGGACAAAAACGAGAAAAAATCTCCAATAAACGTGGGCTCTAAATTGCATACCCGAGGGGCTATGACCATTCGCTCATCTTCGCTAATGTGAAACACATCCCTTCTACTGAGGAATTGTTCATAGCTGTTAAGGTATGCACTTTAGAGCCCAACCTTATGGGACATTTTTTCTCGTTTTTGTCCACACTACTACCCTTGAAAATTACTAACCCTACACTCTTCGTAACACAAGAACCGGTACATGCCTTGAACTGTCAGAGGTATCAGAACAGTCTTCGTTCATAACTTTCGAGTCGTTCCTTACTTAAACCTAACTAACCTAAATACATCACACACATCCATGCCCGAGGCAGGATTCGAACCTGCGACCGTAGCAGCAGCGCGGTTCCGCACTGAAGTGCCTAGAACCGCTCAGCCACAACGGCCTCCCCTCCGCGCCTATAACTTTGACGCTCTTTAGTCTCGTTGGATGACGTTTCCGGACACGGGTTGTTATTCAAGATACGATGTACTCACTCCCTCTACAAGTCCTAAAAGTCTGTAACGGGACCGAGCGAGGTGGCGCAGTGGTTAGCACACTGGACTCGCATTCGGGAGGACGACGGTTCAATCCCGCGTCCGGCCATCCTGATTTGGGTTTTCCGTGATTTCCCTAAATCGCTCCAGGCAAATGCCGGGATGGTTCTTCTGAAAGGGCACGGCCGACTTCCTTCCCTGTCCTTCCCTACTCCGATGAGACCGATGACCTCGCTGTTTGGTCTCTTCCCCCAAAACCAACCAACCAATCTGTAACGGGAATTTCGGGAATTTCCGACTACCATATAAGAGACAGACAGACAGAGAGAGAGAGAGAGAGAGGCAGGCGACCTGTCACACCTATTAGGGGTATCCTTGTCTCTGACGAACACTCGTCATCGAATACAAGCTACTGAGCTGTACTGGTTTATTTAACAAGTCTTAGAGCCCCTGACATATATGGGAACCTAATCCGTATGCTAGGACTTTGTTAATAGTCTGCAACGGAGCACCGTGTCTAACTCTTTGCAGAAGTGTAGGAATATGGAATCTACGTGTAACCCTTGGTCCATGCTTCAAAGAGCAAGCTGTGTATCACACGAACGATGCGTTTATGTCTCGCGGAAATTTGTTGTATCAGAATTGAGAATATATGTCGCCGAGGCGATAAATTTCTGTACAGTTTCGACTGAAATATTTGTAAGATCACCCCGCGTATTGCACAAGACAAGGTAAGTGGGTGGAGGAGGGTGGTTTGTACAAGTGTTAGCGTTTCGGCTGCAGAGAACTGCTTGCTGTAGGCGTTTACCCGACCCACGTGGCGGGCGCGTGCGCCCATCTCCGACACGTGGCCACGTGCCGCCGGCTTTACGCCCCCGCGCTGGCGGATTAGACTGCGCCCGTGACCCGCCGTGACCCAGGCATGCAGCACGAGCTGGGCCCTCGGCCGCCATCTCTGCGCCGCATCATCTCAAACCTGAACCTAAAACTGAACCTGCTACCAGACACACGCTTCTAGCACTATCACTGATGCCGTACCGATGTTCGACTAAACTTTATTTAACTTCCTTGCTATATTACAATATGCGTTAGATGAGTATGTGCCAAGCAAGATGGTAAGAAATGGAAAAGAGCCACCGTGGTACGACAACCGAGTTAGGAAACTGCTACGGAAGCAAAGGGTACTTCACAGTAAAGATAAACATAGCCAAAGCCTTGCAGACAAACATAAATTACACGAAGAGAAATGTAGTATGATAAGGGCTATGCGAGAGGCGTTCAATGAATTCCAAAGTAAAGTTATATGTACTGAAAATCCTAAGAAATTTTGGTCTTAAGTCAAAGCGGTAGGTGGATCAAAACAAAATATCCAGACACTCCGTGACCAAAATGGAACTGTAACAGAGGATGACAGACTAAAGGCCGAAATACTAAATGTCTTTTTCCGCAGCTGTTTCACAGAAGAAGACTGCACTGTAGTTCCTTCTCTAGATTGTCGCACAGATGACAGAATGGTAGATATCGAAATAGATGACAGAGGGATAGAAAAACAATTAAAATCGCTCAAAAGAGGAAAGGCCGCTGGACCTGATGGGATACCAGTTCGATTTTACACAGAGTACGCGAAGGAACTTGCCCCCCTTCTAGCAGCGGTGTACCGTAGGTCTCTAGAAGAGTGTAACGTCCCAAAAGATTGGAAAAGGGCACAGGTCATCCCCGTTTTCAATAAGGGACGTCCAACAGATGTGCAGAACTATAGACCTGTATCTCTAACGTCGATCAGTTGTAGAATTTTGGAACACGTATTATGTTCGAGTATAATGACTTTTCTGGAGACTAGAAATCTACTCTGTAGGAATCAGCATGGGTTTCGAAAAAGACGATCGTGTGAAACCCAGCTCGCGCTATTCGTCCACGAGACTCAGAGGGCCATAGACACGGGTTCCCAGCTAGATGTCGTGTTTCTTGACTTCCGCAAGGCGTTTGATACAGTTCCCCACAGTCTTTTAGTGAACAAAGTAAGAGCGTATGCACTATTAGACCAACTGTGTGATTGGATTGAAGAGTTCCTACATAACAGGACGCAGCATATCATTCTCAATGGAGAGAAGTCTTCCCAAGTAAGAGTGATTTCAGGTGTGCCGCAGGGGAGTGTCATAGGACCGTTGCTATTCACAATATATATAAATGACCTTGTGGATAACATCAGAAGCTCATTGAGGCTTTTTGCAGATGATGCTGTAGCATATCGAGAAGTTGTAACAATGGAAAATTGTAGTGAAATGCAGGAGGATCTGTAACGAACTGACGCATGATGGAGGGAGTGGCAATTGAATCTCAATGTAGACAAGTGTAATGTGCTGCGAATACGTGGAAAGAAAAGATTTATCTACAATATAGCAGGTCAGCAACTGGAAGCAGTTAATTCCATAAACTATCTTGGAGTAAGTATTAGGAGTGATTTAAAATGGAATGACCATATGAAATTAATCGTCGGTAAATCAGATGCCAGACTGAGATTCATTGGAAGAGTCCTAAGGATATGCAGTCCAAAAAAAAAGGAAGTAGGTTACAGTACACTTGTTCACCCACTGCTTGAATACTGCTCACCGGTGTGGGATCCGTACCAGATAGGGTTGATAGAAGAGATATAGAAGATACAACGGAGAGCAGCACGTTTCGTTACAGGATCATTTAGAAATTACGAAAGCGTTACGGAGATGATGGATAAATTACAGTGGAAGACTCTGCAAGAGAGACGCTCAGTAGCTCGGTATGGGCTTTTGTTGAAGTTCCGAGAACATACCTTCACCGAGGGGTCAAGCAGTATATCGCTCCCTCCTACGTATATCTCGCGAAAAGACCATGAGGATAAAAACAGAGAGATTAGAGCCCACACAGAAGCATACCGATAATCTTTCTGTCTACGAACAATACGAGGCTGGAATAGAAGGGAAAGCCGATAGAGGTACTCAAGATACCCTCCGTCACACACAGTCAGGTGGCTCGCGGAGTATGGATGTAGATATTTTCCCGCTGCTTAAATGTATAGGCTGATTCACGAAGCAAGAACAGATTTCAGTTCTTTATTACAGACAAACTAGGCAATGTAGAAACACATTGCGCACCTCACTGGATAGAGGAAGGTTCAAAGATTTGTGCTCACACAGAAAATATGCCATACGCTCAACAAGAGTACCATGCATTGCTCTGGAAACATCGAAACGGTAATCCAGTTCACTCCGCACACGGATGAATGCTTCCCCGTTTATTGAATTGACGGCTTCGACAATTCGATTTCTTAACTCTTGAAGATCAGCCGCCGTAGGTAGGAAAAGACTGTACTTTATGTACCTTCACAGAAAAAATTGGCAAGGTGCGAGGTCTGGTGACCTGGGATACCAAAAGCAACGAACAAGATCTTGTTGTCCATCTCTTCCAATCCAACGTTGTGGGATGGTGTGGTTAAGAGGACATTGTATGTCCTATGCCGCCAATGTTAAATTATCGAATTTTGTGGCCCAGTATCTTGGAAACTTTTTAAGACACCAGCTTACAATTTTCCATAATTATTGAATGCGCCTTTCTAGATACACTGAACTAGAATTATTACTAAATTCGTGTTGTGGGGCATGTTATCTTTTTGTTCTTCAAGCACTCGATTTTTGACAGAATTTTGTGTATAAATGAATATAAAAACGAAAAAGAATATTTTAATTATTCTAGTTCTATATGTGTTGAATCTCGCACTTGGTACGATGTGGAAATTTCATGTCTCCACCATCAATACTTTTTTAGAAAACGAGTCATTTACTGCAAAATGTAATTCTTGGAAGCTGGTTGCAGATCCAAAGGGAGAGTACTGGTCGGCTATGCACGTACGCTGAAAATGTCGAGCGTATCTGAAGTGCGTTCACACGGAACCCTCCTAAGTCCTCAAGACGGCCAGGTCAGGAACTTCAACTTCCTGAGAACATTGTGCCATGTGCAGAGGCGGCTTCTTGGTGAATCGCCGGCGGAATGCACATTTCACTTGGACAGTGGATTGACTTTGCTAAATTCCTACACACAGAATGATTTCTCTTGTGGTCGTGTACTAGCCATGTGGCTACAACAAACAGCAACACAGCTGTGTCGTAACTTTGAACCTTCCACTATCCAGTGACATTCTCAATATGTGTCATCTTTTATAGTCTGTCTGTAATAAACAACTGAAACCTGTTCTTCCTTTTCGAATCACCCGGTACTTGATTCCAGCTACAGACCCGAATAGCAGTGATATTTGTTGGTATCGAATACTTCCCTCTCAATTCCGATACGTATTTACTCCATACTCTTCATTTGTAAAAGAAAATTACAGTATTTAGTACATTGTACAGTATCGATGTATTTTTCTTGACCCATTTTCGGCAGACAGGTTCACTATCAGATTTTATCTGTAGGGCTGTCCAAACGATACTTGTGCAAGACCGAGCTCCAGATTTCCTTATTCGGCTCAGAGCCATCACATCCTGAAAAAATCTCCTGTTCTTCCATTTGCTATGTTCAGCTATTCATGCATGTCGAACTGGATCGGAAGTTTTAAAGAAAAATAAGGAAGGACAGGCACACACCAGTCAGCCGAATCCCCATTAGCTTTCATTCTTTCAAATCTAAATTTCGGCCGTAAATAGCCATCTTCAGTGCCAAAATAGAAGGAAAAATTACAGAATCAAAATTAATTTACTTTACATAGAACGATAAGTAAATACCATGTTATCCAATAGCAGCAATCCACTCTGGTCCACATTCGTTGTACTTCAACAGAATCGGGGCAGCTAATGTCACGAAATGTTCTTACCGGTGTATAGGGCGACGGACATTAAGGCGTTTGTTTACAACAACATTAGTTTGTTTACAACAACATTAGTTTACGTCATGTAATACAAGTAACGCCCTCTATGTCACGAATTAGCTAACAGAGTTCTGTTTCAATGCAATAGTTTAAAAAGCCTTTCTTTTACAATATCTAAAATAAAAAAGGATAGTTTGAAAAACTCAACAAATGCCAAATTACAACTTACTTTTTCAGATCTTAGTGGTGAAGTGATCCACCAAAAACTTATGCAAAGGATCATTGATAGATTCACACAACTATCTTATGTAAAATTATTACATCACTTTAGAAATAAAAATTAACAAATGAAAAAGAGTTTGTTGAAGATCGTCTCAGTAAAATACAGTTACATATCAAAGTGATAATCATCAGAAGCCAAAACCTAGCGTAATTACTCATATGATAGTGGCTATGCGATCTAGTAAATATTAATAAAAAAGAAATAAAATATTCATGAACAATTTTTATGAAGTTCTGTTAACATTACAGTAAACTGACGAATGGCAGTTTGTTTTATCACCTTTCTGCAAAGGCGTTAAGCAATTTCAGCAACACAGTTCATTTATGTATGAAGCTGTGCGCCAATAGAGGGCGTTTGTATGTTTTATTAAATGTGTCTGGTTAAAACAGCCTTGCCATTTTCATCTTCATTATTTCCAAGAATAATGATAGGTAATGGTATTGCGATTGTCCGCTGTGTGTGTCTCGTTCCTTACAGTCTACGTTTGCTATGCAGATTGCTTCCAGATGGAATCAAAAATGGTTACAGAAAAATAGCTAGGTCCATTGTAAGATCAGAAGCATTTTTGACTTGCAGTGTTATGCAGTGAATTACTAACATCGATCTTGAACAATAGGTTGCTACAGTTATCCCAATGCATGAGAGATCTGCTGAATAGCAGCTACTCTCAATTTAGTTTGCGTTTGCTGGATAGACCTGTAAGAAATTTCTTGTCGTTTTACAACAGGCAGCGTACAGAAAGTTTTTGCAGCAGAAAGAGGAACTGAATACTAGAGCCGCATCTATTTGTCTTATTATCAGCAAATGCCAAACAAAGAATGTAGTGCCATGTGAGTGTGAGAAAGTTAACGTTCTTGAAGAATATATATAAATTCACAATATATATAAATGACCTAGTATATAGTGTCGGAAGTTCCATGCGGTTTTTCGCGGATGATGCTGTAGTATACAGAGAAGTTGCAGCATTAGAAAATTGTAACGAAATGCAGGAAGATCTGCAGCGGATAGGCACTTGGTGTAGGGAGTGGCAACTGACCCTTAACATAGACAAATGTAATGTATTGCGAATACATAGAAAGAAGGATCCTTTATTGTATTATTATATGATAGCGGAACAAACACTGGTAGCAGTTACTTCTGTAAAATATCTGGGAGTATGCATGCGGAACGATTTGAAGTGGAATGATCATATAAAATTAATTGTTGGTAAGGCGAGTACCAGGTTGAGATTCATTGGGAGAGTCCTTAGAAAATGTAGTCCATCAACAAAGGAGGTGGCTTACAAAACACTCGTTCGACCTATACTTGAGTATTGCTCATCAGTGTGGGATCCGTACCAGATCGGGTTGACGGAGGAGATAGAGAAGATCCAAAGAAGAGCGGCGCGTTTCGTCACAGGGTTATTTGGTAACCGTGATAGCGTTACGGAGATGTTTAGCAAACTCAAGTGGCAGACTCTGCAAGAGAGGCGCTCTGCATCGCGGTGTAGCTTGCTCGAGAGGGTGCGTTTCTGGATGAGATGTCGAATATATTGCTTCCCCCTACTGATACCTCCCGAGGAGATCACGAATGTAAAAGTAGAGAGATTCGAGCGCGCACGGAGGCTTTCCGGCAGTCGTTCTTCCCGCGAACCATACGCGACTGGAACAGAAAAGGGAGGTAATGACAGTGGCACGTAAAGTGCCCTCCACCACACACCGTTGGGTGGGTTGCCGAGTATAAATGTAGATGTAGATGTAGAACCATCTGCCTTGTATTCAGTTACAATGACTATAAATTGTACACTTCATGTATAAAATTAATCTATTTTAAGACCTCAAATAAAACAAAAATTTACCATAGAGCCAACTAAAATTCTTCCTGCTGCATCTTCCAGGAATTTAAATGCAGGACAATTTTGAGCCTACGTCGAATTTCTTCTATAAATCTCCACAGAACAACGAAACGTGATTTAGGCAATAAAAAGATTATCACAGGTCGACAATACACTTACAGATCATACAGACTATCTAACTTCGTGCACACAAAGTAAAGAAAAGTAATTGTCGATCAGTTACGTAGTAATTATACGCACGTAGTAATTACTTCCACGAGCGAGCTTAAATACGAAAAATAACGTTCATTGCGAATGTTGCCTATGTACGACGTCATGGTTTGACGTCAGACACTATGTGCACTACGAGCACACGCTTTCTTTTGTTAGGAGGTGCTGACACAGCTCGATATGGTATCGAATGCTGCTCAAACAGCAGTGACATTCAACTCAAACGGTGCGAATTTAAAAAAAAACTGCGGCAAGAACAGCGTACGCAGGGGTTGGATGATAACGTGGAAACACAGTGAGAAATGCTTGCTTGCTAGCCAAGCCTGCAGATTGCACTGTCGTATTCGACGACGAATGGCATCAGCGCAGTGTCCTCAACACGTTGCAAGTGTGAGTCATGGTCACAACAGTATTCTGTGTTAAGTGAATCCGAACGTGGGGAAATTGTTGGTGGACGTGTGGTGGGCACTTCGGTAACCAAGGTAGCCTAAGTGTGTGGTTTTTTCAAGAAGCACTGTATAGAATATTTCTACCGTATAGAGGCAGTGTGTAGAAACTTCATCCCATACGTCACAACGGGAACGCAAGTAAGTGTTGAATGATCGTGACTGATGGTCACTCAACGGCACTGTGAGGAACACTACTAGTAAGACGACGAAAACTGGAAAAGCAGCGTCCGCCCCGTCCGCCTGCGACATCGGCATCCCGCATGACGGAACAGATATGCGGGATGCCTTCATCACAGCGAGTGACACCAAAGCAGGTGTTTACGGTACGACGGACTAGAGATGGGCAAAACTGTTCTTTTCAGAGATCGGATCAGAACTGTTCACTCCCTGAAATGAACTAGCTCTTTTTCATGACTCACCACTCATTCACAACAGAAAATAAATGGAAGGCACATTGCCCTTTAAACTTGGTTTATTCCAGTACTATACCTGTATTTTGATCTTATTTGATCCTATTTTGAAGTAACACAGATAATGAGTAAGAATTTTGTATTGTTTATTGAAATTTCCACGATATGACAAAGTTCTTGATTATTGATTTATTTTGCACTATCGTGGTTTTTTGGGTGATCGGAAAATGTTATAACTTCAGAGATTTACATTAACAATATATTTGGCTATAATGTATAAAAATTTCATTAACCTCGTACAAATACATCGCAAGCCATATATTTTTAAAGTGAACGTTTCCTCCCGAAGATGCCTAAAATCGCAAAATCCGTACTACAATAAGAAAAAAATATATACATTTGACTGTAAGACCAAAGTGCTGCATATAGCCTTCCGCAGAATAAAACAAGGAAAATATTGGTGTATCACTTTTGCTATACGTTTATCGGTTCGCTCGTAATAAAAGTGTAAATTCGAGTGACCATAATAAAAACTCCTATAGTAAGAGGAGCCGTCGGGAACCTAATCATCAGTTTAAACAAAAATAAAAACAAATGATGTATACATAACATAATTATGTAATATACATAACGGTATTACTACTAAGAACAATATCCAGTAGAGACGAACTCCGATGCAGAGGCGCTGAGTCAAGCAGGTCGAGCCGCGAGCTGTATTACTGCGTGAGCTAAGACCGCAGAGACCAGAGTGACACCTGAGTTGCTTTGCTCAACGCTCTGGCTAGAGTCGAGAACGGTGGGGTGAGCGTTGAGTGGGTGAGTTCAGAGGGTGGGGGGAGCGGTGAACGGCCACCACTCACCCGCTCGGAGACAAATCGTCCGTTCTCTTGCGAGCAGGTTGTTGCAAGTAGTTCTTATGTTCTCCGCTAGGAGGATCTCTGTCCTGTTGCTCGCATCAACTGCCCAGAGGGCAGGACGTGCGACTGAAACGATCGCCAACGGAGTGCTATGCTAAGGTGCGCCAGACACTGCACACGGCAGAGGAAGCACAGAGAGGGCACGGCATATGTGAAACACAAAATCCAATGGGGCACTGCACAATGCAGGCAGCCAAGGCAGAAGCAGGGCAGAGGCCGGCGCTGGCTGTGTTGTGTGGTGTGCAGTGTGCTCTGACCAGCAGAGGCCCCACTGGTCTGCTCCGACTCTCTCTCTCTCTCTCTCTCTCTCTCTCTCTCTCTTTCTCTCTCTCTGCTGTGGGAAACGTTTGGAGCTACCGTTCTTTTTTTCTGATTGTTCACTCCTTTGAAAGATTCAACTCTATGAATTAGTTCAGGAGCGGATCCCCCATCTCTACGACGGACGCCGCTGCCGGAAACGAAAACACAGCCTCGCGTCCCAGCCAACGGCCACCAGGGCCTGCTAACCGAGCACCGTGGATCGACAGCAGCGCCACAGCTCGTGATCAACAAGAAGACTATTTTCCTACGCCACTCACGTAATCTAAACTGGTCCGAGAAGATCCGTCTGCTAACCGGCCTTTCAAGCCGGCAAACCGCCAGCCACTAGTAGTTAGACACGCCGCCCGAACTTGAAGGGATCTGCCATCCCAGCCGCAACATCGACGCGCCTCGTCCGTCTCGAGCGAGGGACTTGTGAGGAAAACATTTTATTTTATTATTCTCCTGTTATAAGATACGAAGTGGAATCCATACTTTGTTTCTTGCTTAATTCGTATTTTGTTTCGACCACTTTGTCGACTTTTTTCCAATAAGAACAGATTGAGGAATATCGTTCGCGTTTTGTCTGACCGTCACACACGCGAACCCTATCTTTGCGTCTGCAAAACTATATGAAGGGAGCCGCATAACAGGAGAACTGTAGGGCGAGATGGAATTCCAAAACCACTCATCGGTGTTCACATACGTGTAAGCAGGAAACGTGCTGTCGAAGCGATAAAACCTGGACAACGACGCAATGGATGTAAATCATTTGGTCGAATGTATCTTGTTTCCCCCAGTTTCCAACTTCTGGCCGAGTTTACGTGCCACAAGTGAAACATGGTGAGGGCAAAGTAATGATTTGATTGGCCATTCAGTGGTGTTCCATGGACTCCAGAGCTGTTCCGCAGGGTCGCATTATTGCAACGTATTATACACTGAAGAGCCAAGGAAACTGGTACACCTGCCTAATAGCATGTAGGGCCCCGGTGAGCACGCGGACGTGCCGCTACACGACGTGGCATGGACTCGACTAATGTCTGAAGTAGCGCTGGAGGGAATTGACACCATGAATCCTGCAGGGCTGTCCATAAATCCGTCTGAGTACGAGGGGGTGGAGATCTCTTCGGAGCAGCACGTTGCAAGGCGTTGCAGATATGCTCAACAATGTTCACGTCTGGGGAGTTAGGTGGGAAGCGGAAGAGTGTTCCTGGAGTCACTCTGTAGCAGTTCTGAACGTGTGGGGTGTCACATTGTCCTGCTGGAATTGCCCAAGTCCGGCGTAATGCACAATGGACACGAATGCATGCAGGTGATCAGACAG
The DNA here is from genome assembly GCF_023864345.2 of Schistocerca serialis cubense. Lineage (NCBI taxonomy): Eukaryota > Metazoa > Arthropoda > Insecta > Orthoptera > Acrididae > Schistocerca > Schistocerca serialis. The sequence goes on along the minus strand of NC_064649.1, from coordinate 55,683,646 downwards.
GATGCTACATACGGCTCACCTGTCAGAGTCGTATCGAGACGTATCAGGGGTGCCATATCATTCCAAATGCACACGCCCCACACCATTACAGAGCCTTTACTAGCATGAACAGTCCTCTGCTGACTTGCAGCGTCCATGGGTTCATGAGGCTGTCTCCACACCTGTGCACGTCCATCCACGTGACACAATTTGAAACGAGACTCGTCCGACCAGGCAGTCCAACGACGGTGCTGACGGGTTCAGGCGACGCGTAAAGCTTTGTGTCACGCAGTCATCAAGGGTACACGAGTGGGCCTTCGGCTCCGAAAGCCCATATCGATTATGTTGCCTTGAATGGTTCGCACGGTGACAGTTATTGTTGGCCCGGAATTGGAATCTGCAGAAATATGCGGAAGGTTTGCACTTCTGTTACGTTGAACGACTCAGTTCAGTCGTCGTTGGTCGCTTTCTTGCAGGATCTTTTTCCTGCCGCAGCGACGTCGGAGATTTGACGTTTTACCGGATTCCTGATATTCAAGGTAAGGTCGTGAAATGGTCGTACGGGAAAATCCCCACTTCATCGCCACCTCGGAGATACTGTGTCCCGTCGCCCGTACGCCGACTGTAACACCACGTTCAAACTCACTTGAATGTTGATAACTTGCCATTGCAGCAGCAGTCATCGATCTTTGTGCCAGACACTCGTTGTTTTAATAGGCCTTACCGACCACAGTGCCGTATTCTGCCTGATTAGATACCTCCGTATTTGAATACGCATGCCTATAATAGTCGCGCTTTAGTGTATGACCACCATAACTGACAAGGTCCGTCCAAGGGTACAGTCTCTGATGTCGTCAGTCATACGACCACCACATCGCAGCCCGAGAGATCGATCCGCCGGATGCGATTCTCTCGATAAACGGAACAGAAGAACGGCTGTGTTAGCGAATTTTTTTTTTAGTGTGTAGTGTGGACTGAAGAGATCATCCTTGATGACTTATTCTTCTAGGATGGGATGTAAGCATAAAAGGAAAACACTTTATTTATTACACATTCAGTTAGGCTTGGGCACGCAATGGGTCCTTTATCCTGCTGTCTTTGGTGACGTCCATCTCCTGTGGAGGGTGAAATGTGTCAAGGCTGTTATGTGTGACTGCTTCCTCGTGTTATGACAGATTGCCTATGGGGGGTGCTACGTTATTGACTTCGGTACTCGATACTTGTGCCATCTTGCAGGGTCTACCGTTCCTACCGATTCTAATTGTCGAACTTCGTCCCTAAGGGCATCGATCTTGTCAAAAACTCGTAGAGCCTTGTCATGGACCTTCTCTTGTATAGTGGTCTGGTGGAGTGCGGTGCGGATGTCGACGTTTCTTGTCCACCATGGAGCTTCTGTGATCCATCGATAGCAAATGTTTTGCAGCGCTTGGAGTTTGTTGTAGTTGGAGACGCACGTAGTTCCCCGCGAGGTGGAGCTATACAACATTGTGGGTTCCACCGTTGCCTTATACAACTGGAGTTTAGTATTAGGGTTGAGATCCTTACTCTTCAGGAACGGAAACAATGACTTCGCCATCTTCTGGGCTGCCGTCTTCTTGTTGTCTATATGCTGCGTAAAGAGTAATTTTTTGTCAAGGTAGACACCGAGATACTTCACTCCCGGCGACCATGGGATAAATTGGTCAGCTATTTGGAGTCTGTCGTTCAGAACTGGTTTCCTCCGTGTGAACAGAACGGCGGCCGTCTTCGTCGGGTTGATCGTTATCTTATTTTGCAGCGCCCAGCGTTCCATTACAGCAAGTTGCCGTTGCATCCTAGCGATTAGCTGGTCCAAGTGTCGTCCAGTTGTCAGAAAGGCCGTATCGTCCGCATAAAAACTCGCCGAAACAAGGGGGACTATTGGGATATCATTTATATATAAGTTGAAAAGTAGGGGCGAAATGACAGAGCCCTGCGGAATTCCTGCGGAGATCAGTTTCATTTCGGAGTTTTTATCGTCGACTCGGACATACAGTTTCCTGTTCTGCAGCAAGCTGTCTATGAGTCTAAAGTAACAATGCGCAATAGGGGTAGTGCGATGCAGTTTGACGATAAGGTTGGGCCACCACACCTTATCGTAAGCTTTTTCCATGTCAAGGAAGACACCAATCGTGAAGTGCTGCTTGTTGTATCCTTCTTGTATCCGTTCGGTGATCCGTAGAAGTCCGCAGCTCGTGGTCGTGCGGTAGCGTTCTCGCTTCCCGCGCCCGGGTTCCCGGGTTCGATTCCCGGCGGGGTCAGGGATTTTCTCTGCCTCGTGATGACTGGGTGTTGTGTGATGTCCTTAGGTTAGTTAGGTTTAAGTAGTTCTAAGTTCTAGGGGACTGATGACCATAGATGTTAAGTCCCATAGTGCTCAGAGCCATTTGAACCATTTTTTTCATCCGTAGAAGTTGAAGTTCGGCAGATAACTTGTCCTTGAAACCGAATTGTTCGGGTCGTATAACATCTAGCGCTGCAAGCGTGTTATGGAGCCTCTGCAACAGCACTCTCTCGAGCACCTTGCCAAGGGTCGGCAAGAGGCTAATTGGCCGGTAACTGTTGGGTTCTGCTGGGTCTCTACCTGGCTTGGGTACTGGAACTACTCGAGCCGTCTTCCATGCCGTAGGAAAATATCCCTGCAGAAGACAGCTGTTGAGAATTCGGGTAAGGAGCACAGTTGGCTTCCTGGGCAACTTTTTCAAATCGGTGTTGCTTATGGAGTTGTTGCCCGGCGCATTATTCCGAGTCTTCCGGATAATTTTACGGTTCTCTGCTGGTGTGGTGAGTTGTGGGCGACTCTGCACAGGCGCAGTACGAAAAGCAGTCCATTCTGCTGTAACGACGGCTTCCTGTTCTTGCAGGCGGACGTCGTTCACGGGGGTCGCTGGTGTAGACATCTGTTCTTGGTAAGTCGTAGCATACAGCTCTGCCTGGGCGAGTTCGTCATAGAGGAGGCCATCTGGTCCTCTGATGGCTCGTTTAGGTGGCCGCTGGTGTCGTATGTTCTTGACTAGCTGCCATTCGTTCTTGGTTCGAAGTAAGAATTCATCCATCTTACCTTCCCGGACCTGCTGTCGCCACTCGGCCACTCTCCTGCGCAGTTCTCGTATTAAGACGTGTGTTTCTCGTCGATCGATCGGGTTTCTATAGCGGAGCCAACGTCGCCTGCTCCTTTTTCTCTGTGTCTTCAGTTCTTGGAGTAGAGGCGGGAACTCGTCGAAAGCTACTACGGGGTAGACCGTGTGAGTAGTTGCCCTCCGTTTGGCTACCTTTATCTTCTGCGTCAAAGTTTGTACCGCGATGTCGATGGCTTCCGGTGTTGAAACGTCCTGCGCCGGGCAGATATTGTTGTCAAGATATGTCCGAAATTGGCCCCAGTTCAGAGTTTGTGAGGTTGGGGGCGGAAGGTTGGCCGTTGCGTGTTCCACTATGCTGATAACAGGTCCGTGGTCAGACGAAAGATCGTCGTCGATGCGGAGCTGGAGGTTCGTCTCAATATTTTTGATGACAGCAATATCTAGGACGTCTGCTTCTTGCCGATCGACGTAAGAAATCCGTGTGGGCTCTCGTGGGCCACGGAATGTGATGCACAGTTCTTCTTCCATGGCAGTCAAAGTTCGTCCACGAGGATTCGTACGCCGGGAATTCCACGCGACGTGCTTGCTGTTAAGGTCACCTCCTAGGAAGATTTTGTCAAAATTGGTGAAGATACTCCGTAGGTCGTCTGGCACCAGGTTTTTACCAGGGCTGTTGTACGCCGCAATGAAAGTGATGTTGCCTGCCGTCGATCGAACCGTTTCTACTGTTGCCTCCAGATGTTGGAGGTGTGGTAGTGTTTCGTGATGGTGCCGCAGTTCCCTTTTAACCAGAACTGCGGTCCCTCCACCTCGTTGGCCTTTTCTGTCCGTTCTATAGACGTACATGTTACGAAATCTGAGCCCAATTGTTGGACGAAGGTGCGTCTCCGATTCAAGTGCGATGTCGATTTTGTGACGTTGTAAAAATTCAGTGAATTCTGTTTTCTTGTGTTTCATTCCGTTGGCGTTCCATATACAGATTTTCAGGTTTCTCGTGGTCCCAGGGCGATCCATCTTAAGGTGTTCCAAAGGCCGTCAATACACTTTCGATTAATGAAAGTATCCCCACTAGTTGTTGCTGCACGGCGGTGAGAAGTTTCGCGACATCAGAGAGCGCTGGAGCTATAGATTTCATCAAATGAGCTGGTGAGACCTAGGTTTCCGGTTCCGGTCGGCGTGGTGATGCTGCGTGGGCGTATGAATAATGCTGGTGGTGCTGTCGAGGTGGAAGTGCTTCAGGAGGAGGCTGTGTTACTGGCTGCCGTGTCGCCGCCGGCAGTTCTTGTGGCGTCTGCTGACGGTGGGGCGGAGGGTGTTGCGTCAGGTTGGAGTTCCGTGTTACACGAGTCCTCCGTGCTGCGGGGAAGACCGTTGTCTGTATTTCCTGAGAAGTTCCTGGTACTTCTGGCAGCCACGTCATGTGGCGGGATGGTCCTTTTCACAGTTAGCACATTTCGGCGGAGCCCCTCGGGGATGAGTACATGCTGAAGATCGGTGTTGCCCTCCACATCGAACGCAGCGAGCAGGCAAGCTGCAATAATTAGCCGTATGTTCGAATCGCTGGCAGTGGCGACATTGAACAGGTCCTTCTTGTCTGTTGTAGGTTTCAATAACGACTTTAGTATATAGAAGGTATTTGATGTCATAAATCTTGTAGTTTTCCTTTTGGGCTGGCAACGTGACACAGTAAGCATCTTGAGGTCGTAATTCCTTCGTGTTGTCGTCTCGATTTTTAAACTGGTGGACGCTGATGACAGGGAAACCCTTCTCTATCAGTGCGTCTTACAGTTCTTCCTCCGTGACTTCGGCAGGTAGACGTTTGAGGTCCTTGTCCTCCGCGGCCTGATGTGTAAAACAGTGGATGTCATTCGACACAAAGAAATTGATGGCCCGCCGTTGATCTTCATAGGAGTCAAAGTGATATTTGATCCTGTCTCATTGGTAGATGGCCTTAAGACTGCCGTCAATATTCGCTTTCAGCGCCTTGTTGAGTTTCATGTAGTTCTTGGTATGGAAAATAGTAACGGGCGGGACTTTGCGTAGTAAGTTCCGGCCAGAGCCATCTGTCCCCTCTTTATCTGCTTCGAGATTGACATCACTCGTCTGGTCCATACGTTCTGGAGCATCTGTAGCATCTTCCGTCGCAATAGCCGCATAACGGTTGGAAGTTTTCAGTTCTTCTGGACGTTGTAGCTGCCGAGAGTTGTTCTGCTTAGGAGACAGGTTGAGTCGTTTTCTTTGGCGAACTAGTGTAAAATCGCCCTCTCCGTCGGTGGGCTGCACGGTCCAAACTTCTTCAGAGGAGACTCCCTCCATTTCGTCGTCGTCTTCTGGTGGAGAAAATTGTTCCACGTCGTCTACTTGCTCTTCAGGCTGTGAAGGAGGAACTGTACTAGTCCGGTTGTCGTATACTTGCTGACTTTGCAGAATCATGTGTTGTATTTCACGTCTCAGTTCCCGTTGTTGCCGATCGTTCTGTGTTAGCTGATGCCTCTCGTCATAGGGGTTTGACGTACGTTGTCCTCCGCTCTGCATTCGCACAGCTCTCGTCGCGGTCCTGTCCGCATTATGTTGCCTGTCAGAATCTGTTGTCGTTGCAGGGGCCGTTGCCGTTGTATCCGTCCTGTGGGGAGCGGGGCAGGCCCCACCGACCGGCCAGCGGCCGGACCCGGCGCGACCCAGCCGGCTGGCTCGGACGCTCGTATTCCGTTGTCCGCACTCATCGGCATCGCGCGCTCGACTGGCGTTAGCGAAAGAGTACACAGCCAGTCGCAGTACTCATTCTAGCCGCGAGGCCACTTCATGTGCAGCAGGAGAGTAGTGCAGTTGTCCCAGTCTGCAGTTCGTAGCCGCGCTCAGTGGTCAGCCAGCGCCGATGTTAGTCATCGTCTGCAGCTCAGTTATCGCTACCATCAAGACTTTGTAGCTCCGTCCCAGCCTTTGTTCCCCAGTGGCGATACGGTTTTCCAAGACGACGGGGTCTGTGTTCACACAGCTTGCATAATCTGGAACATATTCTGTGAACACGAGAATGAATCGTCCCACCTCCCCTGGTCATCAGTCATATCTGAGTCTTACTGAGACTATGTTGTCTGCTTCGGGGAGAAGGATGCCTGAACACTGTCAAAAATGGTTCAAATGGCTCTGAGCACTATGGGACTTAAGATCTGTGGTCATCAGTCTCCTAGAACTTAGAACTACTTAAACCTAACTAACCTAAGGACATCACACACATCCATGCCCGAGGCAGGATCCGAGCCTGCGACCGTAGCAGTCGCGCGGTTCCAGACTGAGCGCCTAGAACCGCGAGACTATCGCGGCCGGCACGTTTCGGTAGTCCAGTAACTTTGTAGAAACGTTGTACTTCACTTCTCTGATCAATTGAGTGGTTCGGAAAAACAGGTATAAACAACTATTCCGAGGTTTCTGAGGTTTATGGTTAATTTTGTTCCTTTATTCCAATATTGTTGTTGTTGTATTCTTCAGTCCAGAGACTGGTTTGATGCAGCTCTCCATGCTACTCTATCCTGTGCAAGCATCTTCATCTCCCAGTACCTACTGCAGCCTACATCCTTCTGAATCTGCTTAGTGTATTCATCTCTTGGTCTCCCTCTACGATTTTTACCCTCCACGCTTCCCTCAAATACTAAACTGACGATCCCTTCACGCCTCAGAACGTGTGCTACCAACCGATCTCATCTTCTAGTCAAGTTGTGCCACAAATTTCTCTACTCTCCATTTCTATTCAATACCTCCTCATTAGCTATGTGATGTACCCATATAATCTTCAGCATTCGTCTGTAGCACCACATTCGAAAGCTTCTATTTTCTTCTTGTCTCAACTATTTATCGTCCACGTTTCACTTCCATACATGGCGACACTCCATACACTTTCAGAAACGGTTTCCTCACACTTAAATCTATACTCAATGTTAACAAATTTCTTTTCTTCAGAAACGCTTTCCTTGCCATTGCCAGCCTACATTTTATATCCTCTCTACTTCGACCATCATCAGTTATTTTGTTCCCCAAATAGCAAAACTCCTTTACTACTTTAAGCATCTGATTTTCTAATCTAATTCGCACAGCATCCCCTGATTTAATTCGACTATATTCCATTATCCTTGTTTTGCTTTTGTTGATGTTCATCTTATATCCTCGTTTCAAGACACTGTCCATTCCGTTCAACTGCTCTTCCAAGTCCTTTGCTGTCTCTGACAGAATTACAATGTCATCGGCGAACCTCAAAGTTTCTATTTCTTCTCCATGGATTTTAATTCCTACTCCGACTTTATCTTTTGTTTCTTTTACTGCCTGCTCAATATACAGATTGAATAACATCGGGGATAGGCTACAATGCTGTCGCACTCCCTTACCAACCACTGCTTCCTTTTCATGCCCCTCGACTCTTATAACTGAAATCTGGTTTCTGTGCAAATTGTAAATAGCCTTTCGCTCCCTGTATTTTACCCCTATTCCAATAGGCTCAAAAAATTCCCCATGTCATGGTATGCAGTCGTAGTTTCAAAATTTCATTTTCCTGAAGAATGGGGAACTACGTTGTGTACAGTCACATTAATCGGACTACTTGTCAGAAGCCTGAATAATCAACTTTTCCTGGGCTGGCCGCTGCGAGTGGTGCATCTAGAGTGTCAACGTGATTTTAGAAGGCACCGACACGGTTGTGGATTCATGCCGACTTCAGAGCCATTGCCAGCTGTCCCGCTTTCTCGGTTCAGGTCAAATGGTGCAGACAGCCCGGTAGAGGAGGTCCTACACATTCTCGATTGGATTTACATTCGTTGAGTTTTTCCAACGATGCCCGTACATTGCGAGCTGTGTGGCATGTTGCTTTGTCCTACTGGTAGATAGCATCGTCCCAACGAAAAATGAGTATCATGTAGGTGTGGACATGTTATTCAAGGATAGTTGCATACTTGTGTTGATTCATTGTGGCTTCCGGAATGACGAGATCACCCTGGGAATGCCACGAAAACATTCCCCAGGACGACAATTTTTCCGGGTTGTATGGCCGTGGTCCATGGAACTCTTCTATCCCTGACGTTTCGTCCAAAGCTACGTTGGACATCTTTGGAGGTGCTCCTAGTTGTGCTGAGTCTTGCCGACTGATGAGTCGGACGTCGAAGAACGGCCTAAATACCGTGCAAAGTGGGCGTGGTAAAGTGGGCGTGGTCTGGATTTCACGTGATAGCAGAGATAAACCTTGTTAAGGATAAAATATAACTATCGATCATAGTAAAACTGTAAAAAAAAATAACGGATCAACTCGGCAACATTTTAAGGAAACATAACGTTCGACCGATTTTCAGACCAACTTAGAAAATAGGCCAAGCACTTCGTTCCGTTAAGGACAAACGTCCTCTTTGTCTGCAAGTGGTGTATACAAGATTCCGTATACATGTGGTAGGGTCTACATTGGAACTACAAAGAGAAGTGTGAATATGCGGTTGAAGGAACATAAAAGTCTTTGTTGCCGTGGCGGACATGCTCTTTGGTCGGGTGATCACGTAGCGAAATTTTCGGAAACTGAAGTTTTATGTACTATGACGAACTACTATCCACGGCTATATAGAAAAGCCATCGAAATATATAAACATGGGGATAATTTTAACAGAAAACAAGAAGCTATGCAACTCAGCGATATATGGAGAGTGGCGCTACAGAATTGGTGAGAAGTTTTTATCTTTGACGTACTATGATCGATAGTTATCCTTGACAAGGTTTATCTCTGCTATCATGTGAAATCCAGACCACGGCAAACAATGCGGAAGAGTTCTCGGCAGCTGAAACATCCGGTCGTGAAAGCCTTCATTGCATGATTCCCCGGGTCATATCGCTCTAAGGCCTCGACCCTTGTGGCGATTGTTGAAGGACGTTCCCTTTCAGATGCATTACGTCGTACGCACCAACGGCCGTCTTTCTGATGAAGCATAAAACGTGATTGATATGAAAAGGGCACTCAGTGGACGTCCTGTTGTGGTGATGGAGTGAAAATTCTAACCTTTGTCTCAGATGAACAGCAGTCAGCAGTGGTGCATGAACTGGACGCTGGTGCAGAGGCCCATACACATGAATGTTCGCTAAGCGGTCTGGCCTTTTGGTTCAGCTGGGCGGTCGGTTATTTAACAACTGCACGTCTATTCACATTGCTATACCCCTGTCATATGTGATGCGTGATACACTACACTAAGTATCCTCGGTGCCAGTTTTGGAAAGCATCATTTCGCCATACTTTAAACACAACTGCTCGCTAACAGTTCACAATCTTAGCTGTTTCGGAAATGCTTCCATCTTTGGCCCGACTGCCAATGATCATGCTATTTTAGACATCAGATAAATCGGTCCGTTTCCTCATTACGATCACTGCACCGTTTTCCGCGTCCCCTCCTACTGCTAGTGCTGCAACCTATTGCTGCAACCTATTGCTGCAACCTATTGCTGCAACCTACCATCCATGAGCGGTTATTGCAGGCTTACGTCGATCATAGGCGGTGATTACGTTACTCTGACTGTCCCGTGTGCTTTGAAAATTTATAAACATTGCTATCGACTGCTATAGTAAAAGAAATTTACCTATCCTCAAGACGCATTTCGCGATTACCCTACTGACTTTACGTGACACCAGAACTTCTCAGGGATTGTCAGTCAGACTGTTTGGCAAAATTTTACTTCCTTCTGTGACTCAGTTTTTGTCGGTCACTGTGTTTGTACGACATCAATTGGCTGCAACGAAACGTGAGGCAAAGATGCGTTCCTGCGCGCCGTTAGTGAGAAAACCCTCGCCCTTACTCCGGTGATAGCGGTCGTTGGGCAGATGGCCCTCTGGGTCGCCACATCGTGAGCGTTGTCCTGCCATCGGGTCTTCGATGCGATTATCGGGGATCTCCCCCCCCCCCCCCCTCCACTCCCCTACCCCCCAATCTCCTATTGGTGTTTACGTTACAAACGCCAAACAAGCAGATAATAGCGGCGCACAGCACGCTTTTCGCATCCAAACCGGACGACGAAAACTGCTTAGCTGAGGGGGCACTGGAGCTGTTTAGTGGCGCGGCGTTAGTTGAGCGATCTGTGGGGCATGCAGTACCCGGAAGCCGACTATCATGAAGGAAAAATGATACTCATCAGCACTTTTCATCGTCCTCTACTATTTCTCCTTCTTCTTATTGCTTTTAAGACATCCAAGAACGACGTCCCAATTATGCGGATATCTATTATGTAACTACATAAGCCGGCCGCGGTGGTCTCGCGGTTCTAGGCGCGCAGTCCGGAACCGTGGGACTGCTACGGTCGCAGGTTCGAATCCTACCTCGGGTATGGATGTGTGTGATGTCCTTAGGTTGGTTAGGTTTAAGTAGTTCTAAGTTCTAGAGGACTGATGACCACAGCAGTTGAGTCCCATAGTGCTCAGAGCCATTTTTTTGTAACTACATAATCGCTTGCTGCACGAGATACTGATCTCGTAGACGCTGACGCTAATTTCATTCTACGCTAAGCTAGGTGATACACGCTTTCGACTCCAACCGCGACCTTGCACCCATTTCACAAAGCATATATAAGCAACGCCTAAAAAAAAAAATTCAATGAATGCATGAGACACGGAGTACGAAATGATGTGCGAGTTCACAGAGTGTAATGTGACGTCACACACACACACACACACACACACACACACACACACACACACACACACACAGAGAGAGAGAGAGAGAGAGAGAGAGAGAGAGAGAGAGAGAGAGAGAGAGAGAGAGAATCACTGAAATTATACAGGATTTGGGATGGACGTTATGAACGGAAAGGCGTTTTTCTTTGCGGACGAATCAAATCACCAACTCTCTCCTCCGAATGCGAAAATGTTTTGTTGACGCCGACCTACATAGCTAGAAACGATCACCATGATAAAATAAGGTAAATCAGTGCTCATACGTCAAGATACAGGTTTTCGTTCTTTATGCGCACTATACGAGATTGGAATAATAGAAAATTGTGAATGTGGTCTGATAAACCCTCTTAAATGAGATTGTAGAGTAATCATATAATTCGAACTATCCTTCAAAACATAAATTTAAATTTTTACACATAAACGATAGTTTAACAGAAATTATGAACTTTGTGGCGTCTTCAGGTGCGACTTCTTCAGAAGCAATGTAATAACACGAGGCCTAAATGTAGAAATCATCAACAAAAATGACATTCCAATCGCAAAATACCTCTAAAAAACAGTATCAGTCATGGCGTGGTGATATCGAAAGCGTTGTGGTATTAGGAGAGGCGCCACATTACACTCTGTGAATTATTGAGGCGATTTGTTGTTGATAATTGTTCCGGTTTATATGGCCGAAACGTTAGGAATAGAAGTATTTCATGGACCACGGCCATATAACCCGGAAGAATTATCAACAACAGTACCATCCGGTCGTGAAAGCCTTCGTTGTATGACCGAGACGATTTGCTTCGTACTTTGTGTTTCATGCAAATTTTGCACATCCATGGGGCTCATTTTTAGGCGTCGGATCGATATGTTTTGTGAAATGGGCCCGAAATTGCGATTGATAGAGTCCAGCAGTTCGACACTGCTTAACATTACATCTGCTATTTTTACTCGGTAGCCACCATACGTTTCCTTCCTCTGGCCATATTGTTTTTTGGATAATGTACGTATTGAAAGATCTATATCCGACACATATAAAAAACTTCGGTGCATCTTTCGTTCCCAAGAATGTGACTCTTGATGTTGATGCATGACCCGCACTTGTTTCCACGAGTCGACTTGTCATGATACGGCAATGTTAATTAATCCTTTATTGTTCTTTCTTTTCTTCCAGCGACCGCTTCGTTTCACGATATTTCTGTTTCCTGTCTTGGAACGGCTTTCTGCCTGTGTTCTTTTCCCTCCCGTTGTAAAACCTTTTCCCTCAAAAAGTCTCTCTTTTCCGTACTTCTTCCCTTATGTTATTCCTTTCCAAGTCTTTCCTGATCTCTTGAATCTAGATGGTTGTCAATCTCCTTCCCTTAAGGTTGTTGAAGATCGTTTTGTTGGGATTGCCGTCATTGTCTGTTTTGGTCTTTCAGATACGGTTTCTCTGTTCTGATATACATCGCTACTTCTTGATTTCCAGAATGCCGCATTTTTCTGAAGATCTAATTTTTCTGTCTAATTCTTCTTCTTAATTCTTCTTCTGATTTATGAAGCTTACACTTTAGTACTAGACATTCGCTACCATACAGGCACTGTGGTTTTACTCCTGTGTTGTAGTGCAATATGTTCAGATTTTTTTAAATATAAATACTTTTTTGTACACATTATTTGTTACACCATACGCTTTTTCTATCGTAGAGGTATCCATCTCTAAAGCTGATCAGTTTTCTTGAAAAGTCTCCCACAAATGTATGATTTCTTTTTACATTTTCTATTTCTTAAATATCTGTTACTAAATATTTTGGTGAGCTTCTCATATCTGTCATAAATTTGGTTACCTCTGTAACGTCGGCTGCCTTTTCCAGAAAGTCGACTTGCACTGCTACATATGTCATAACGCAAAATCTCCCGCAGATGCCTGGCAGTTTATTGAACTCCTTTGTTCTTTCTCCTCAGCATGAGTGTAGCTAATTTGGAATATGTTCAGAAGAGGTAGAGAAAACCCATCCCTATGCCTGAAACATTATTTATTTTAGAAGGTTGAAGTATCTAACCCATAAATTTTACTTTGGAGACTGTGTCAAATTAGATAATTAATTGCTTTGTTTCTGATTTCTTAATCTTTCCCGGCGAAATAAATTGTGGCACTTTTCTCGGGTTAGCAGCCGGATCTTCAAGTCAATTTGAAAACAGTTTCGAGCCCATCTGTCTGTCATCTTCAGGTGAGAAGCTGCCTTATATTACGACCAACTGTGCACTACGAAGCGTTCATGGCCCATTTTATTAAAGATCTGGGTGAGGAATATCTCATTCTTTTGTCAATGTATGGAGTTAAGATTCGTCATGAGCTTCGTGATTAAATTCTGTATTTGGGTTGAAATGGAGTAATAAGGGGTAATATGGTATTAAAAAGTGAACTAGCGATCCAGTATCATTCGACGCGGGTAGGTGTTAAGAAGATTTTTTTGATGATTCCTCCATTAGATGAAACCACTCGACAGTCAACATAACGGATTTTGTGAAATGCGTTTATACTTTTAAGGACATGGGTTGTCATATTTCTCAAGAGAAAATAACGTTGTGAATTGTTGTGGAGTATGATCGTGATTTGCTGGGGGAATTGTTATTGTTTTTACCTTGACAACTCGAACGGCCGGATAGGAATTCCTCACCTGTGTCAACCGTTCATCTCGGAACTGCATTTGCAGCCCTGATCTATGTCGAAAGTCGCAAATTGACTATTGCGCGTATTTCACGCAGTGTTGCTTCTCCGGTGCCAACGGCCTTGCCGCAGTGGTAACACCATTTCCCGCCAGATCACCGAAGTTAAGGGCTGTCGGGCTGGGCTAGCACTTGGATGGGTGACCATCCGGTCTGAGGAGCGCTGTCGGCAAACGGGCTGCACTCAGTCCTTCCACTGAGGAGCTGCTTCATTGAGAAGCAGCGGCTCCGGTCTCGGAAACTGGCATAAGGCCGTGAGAGCGGTGTGCTGACCACGTGCCCCTCCATATCCGCATCCGGTGACGCCTGTGGGTGAGGACGACACGGCGGCCGGTCGGTACCGTTGTGCCTTCATAGCCTGTTCGGGAGGAGTTTAGTTTTTGTTTCTCTGATAGGAGAGGCAACTCTGCGCCAACGCCGCTGCTGCCGGCAGTTAAGCGAAGACCGTCGGCCAGTGCTTTGTCCGTGATGAGAACTACACAACGAAGATGACGTGCTGCAGACACGAAATTTAACCGACAGGAACAAGATGCTGTGATATGCAAATGATTAGCTTTTCAGAGCATTCACACTAGGTAGGCGCCGGTGGCGACACCTACAACGTGCTGACATGAGGAAAGTTTCCAACCGATTACCCATACAAGAACAGCATTTGACCGGCGATGCCTGGTGAAACGTTGTTGTGATGCCTCGTGTAGGGAGGAGAAATGCGTACCATCACGTTTCCGACTTTGATAAAGATCGGATTGTAGCCTATCGCGATTGCGGTTTATCGTATCGCGACATAGCTGCTCGCGTTGGCCGAGATCCAATGACTGTTAGCACAATATGGAATCGGTCGGTCCAGTAGGGTAATACGGAACGCCGTGCTGGATCCCAACGGCCTCGTATCACTAGCAGTTGAGATGACAGGCATCTTATCCGCATGGCTGTAACGGATCGTGCAGCCACGTCTCGATCCCTGAGTCAACAGATGGGGACGTTTGCAAGACAACAACCATCTGCACGAACAGTTCGACGACGTTTGCAGCAGCATGGACTATCAGCTCGGAGAGCGTGGCTGCGGTTACCATTGACGCTGCATCACAGGCAGGAGCGCCTGCGATGGTGTACTCAAAGACGAACCTGGGTGCACAAATGGCAAAACGTCGTTTTTTCAGACGAATCAAGGTTCTGTTTACAGCATTATGATGGTCGCATGCGTATTTGGCGACATCGCGGTGAACACACATTCGAAACGTGTACTCGTCATACTGGCGTATCACCCAGCGTGATGGTATGGAGTGCCACTGGTTACATGTCTCGTTCACCTCTTGTTCGCACTGACGGCACTTTGAACAGTGGACGTTACATTTCAGATGTGTTACGAACCGTGGCTCTAACCTTCATTCGATCCCTGCGAAACCCTATATCTCAGCAGGATAATGCACGACCGCATGTTGCAGGTCCTGTACGTGCCTTTCTGGATACAGAAAATGTTCGACTGCTGCCCTGGCCAGCACATTCTCCCAGATCTCTCACCAGTTGAAAACGTCTGGTCAATGGCGGCCGAGCAACTGGCTCGTCACAATACGGCAGTCACTACTCTTGATGAACTGTGGTATCGTGTTGAAGCTGCATAGGCAGCTGTACCTGTACACGCCATCGTAGCTCTGTTTGACTCAATGCCCAGGCATATCAAGGCCGTTAATACGGCCAGAGGTGGTTGTTCTGGGTACTGATTTCTCAGGATCTATGCACCCAAATTGCGTGAAAATGTAATCACATGTCAGTTCTAGTGTAATATATTTGTCCAATGAATACCCGTTTATCATCTGCATTTCTTCTTGGGGTAGCAATTTTAATGGTCAGTAGTGTCATTCCTTAGATTTGGTATTCGTGGCTCACTCTTGACATTGTGGATCTCGGAATAATGATTCCCTAATGATTTTAACGATTTCCTAAGTGAAATATCCCATGTGTCGAGCTCTACCATTCTGCGTTCTTACAAACGACACAGCCATCAATACACTGCACTTTTATACCTCACGTGCGCGATACTAGCGGCGTATGTATATGGGCATTTCGCTATGTCATAATTTTTATAACCTCAGTGTATAGACGAGAAGTTTTGGAGGAAGAGATTTTATCGGAGTTCAGAATGTGAAATTTCTTTCTTTGCAGCACCATGTTACAAAACATTTCACACAGAACGACCACACTGGATTCGCATTCAGGAGGACTATGGTTCTAACACGTATACGGACATCCTGATTTAGGTTTCCCGTGATTTCCCGTTAATCGTTTCAGACAAATTTCGGAATGGTTCCCATGAAAGGGCACGACCAACCTTCTTTCCTAATCCGATAGCAGCGGTGACGTCGCTGTTTGGTCCCCTCCCCCAAATCAACCAACCAGTCAATTAGAAAAAGACGTATTATTAGTACATTCTGTTCGACGTATTATTAGTACATTCTGTTCCATAAACTAAAATCAACAAATAAATGTTCCAGTGAGTGAACAAGTCACGTGGCACGATTACTGGCGCGGAATGACCCACTGAGGCATAGAGGCATGCGTCGAAAATATCGAGTTAAGTGTCTAACTGCCCAGTGTCCACCACATGTGCCAACTCTACTTTTCATTTGCGAAGAAGCTTAATGCTAAATGGATATATCGGCTGCTGGCAAACGCTTGACTGGATGTTGAGAACGTTAGTCGTTCGATTCGGCGTGAGACAACTTTGATACTCAAGGGAGCTGTTAGGGAGTAATTTAGCGTTTGTGTGGTAGACACGTAATGTTCATGCGACGGAACAATGGAGCGTATCATTTAAAATTGATCACTAGAGCGCTAATTACTTTCTGATGACTGCAGATGGCGTGTTGGGGAACAAGTAACCGGGGCTTACAAGGCGGCTTACATAGCAATATAGCAGTGTTTGGGCCGGGACCCGTTTACGATGCGAAAGTATATTTTTACGTGCAGAAAAATAATGGTTGTTAACTGTGCATTCAACAGTGAGAAATAAAAGCCAGTCTATAAGTTTGGTTCTGGGTTAGCAGAACACACACACACACACACACACACACACACACACACACACACGCACGCAAGCGCGTGCCCGCGCGCGCGCGCGCGGGCACAATATAATGAGATACGACAGTATTTGGCGGTATGGAGTGCAACTAAATTAATGTTGTCACCCAGTTACGATTCACTGCAAACAACGTGTTCCGAAAATACGCCACTCACCAAATGTTCCTGAAAAACTTTTGCAAGTTTGCCAATACAGTTCTCACTAATCTCATATCTACCGACATTGGCTGATACTGGGCAAAACACGTGAAAATATGAGTGGTTTCACGCAATGAATTAATAAAAAATTAATTTATAACAATCGCTAAAAAACTTGCCTACTGCTGAACTATTGTCACCTATGACAGTGAAGGGTGCTTTGTCACTATTCATTCGTTACAGAAAAATGAGAAGTTCTGTTTGTATTATTCGGAGTAACAGTACGAAATTATGAACGAGAGCGATGTATCGAAAACTCACTCTTAACCTACCAAATATGTCTGCAGTTTGCAAACATCCTACCTAACGATCTATATTCAGGGTTGTCCATTGACAGGGCCAAATATCTCACGAAATAAGCCACACCAACATCGATTGCACCTGTACCTTATTTCTATGCACCAGGAATTGCATGGCGACGACTCTGAACTTCGTGTACAGTTCTGCCACTGGGCGAAAGAGAAATTACGGGACGATGACAGATTTTTTGTACGCGTTCTATTTAGCGACGAAGCGTCATTCACCAACAGCGGTAACGTAAACCGGCATAATATGCACTATTGGGCAACGGAAAATCCACAATGGGTGCGACAAGTGGAACATCAGCGACCTTGGCGGTTTAATGTATGGTGCGGCATTATGGGAAGGAGGATAATTGACCCCCATTTTATCGATGGCAATCTAAATGGTACAATGTATGCTGATTTCCTACGTAATGTTCTACCGATGTTTTACTGCATGACAGAATAGCGATGTACTTCCTGCATGATGGATGTCAGGCACGTATTTCGCGTGCGATTGAAGCGGTATTGAATAGCATATTTCATGTCAGGTGGATTGCTCGTCGAAACACCATACCATGGCCCGCAGGTTCACCGGATCTGACGTCCCCGGATTTCTTTCTGTGGGGAAAGTTGTGATCCACTGACAGCGCCTGGCAACATGCGTCAGCGCATTGTCAATGCATGTGCGAACATTACGGAAGACGAACTACTCGCTGTTGAGAGGAATGTCGTTACACGTATTGCCAAATGCATTGAGGTTGGCGGACATCATTTTGAGCATTTATTCCATTAATGTGGTATTTACAGGTAATCACGCTGTAACAGCATGCGTTCTCAGAAATGATAAGTTCACAAAGGTACATGTATCACATTGGAACAACCGAAATAAATTGTTCAAACGTACCTAGGTTCTGTATTTTAATTTAAAAAACCTACCTGTTATCAACTGTTCGTCTAAAATTGTGAGACATACGTTTGTGGCTATTACAGCACCATCTATCACAAAGCAAAAAAAGTGGTCCAACTAAAACATCCATATTTCTTTACGTACTACGCGAATA
Source organism: Schistocerca serialis cubense (assembly GCF_023864345.2). Classification (NCBI taxonomy): domain Eukaryota; kingdom Metazoa; phylum Arthropoda; class Insecta; order Orthoptera; family Acrididae; genus Schistocerca; species Schistocerca serialis. The sequence continues at coordinate 55,665,570 of NC_064649.1, read as the reverse complement.
TGTAATAAAAACTGGGTGTTCTTATTTTTAAAAAACGCAGTTGGTATCCGTTTGGCCTATGGCAGTGCCATCTAGCGGGCCAACCATAGCGCCATCTGATTTCCCCGTTTAAGCTAGACGAGTTTCGTTTTTTGTAGATTTTTCGTTTGACGCTTATTTCGTGAGATATTTGGCCCGGTCACGATCAATGGACCACCCTGTATATCTAGATCACAAGATGAAAAACTATTCTGTGTACAGTCACAAATTTTTATGTTTTCTACCAGCAGGTGATAGTACAAAAAAATTGTCCTGTAAAATAGGGCTGGCTGGCAGCTTCAGCCGAAACCAGTAATCAATAAAAATAATAAACCGCGGTCTTGATCAGCGAAGACTTACACACATTATAGTGCTTCGTTTGTAACGGTATGACCTGGTACCAAGTATCGGTATTTCAGACGATGAAATCAGAAGCGCCGATTTCGAGGTGTGGTACGTCAGACCTATATTTTTTACCAGTAAAAACGTTTTCACCCGTTTCATGTGCATAAAAAATAACGTTTTCAGAGGTTTAAAATTCAAAAATAAATCCACGAAAACCACAGTACCTGCCCGCATCTCGTGGTCGTGCGGTAGCGTTCTCGCTTCCCACGCCCGGGTTCCCGGGTTCGATTCCCGGCGGGGTCAGGGATTTTCTCTGCCTCGTGATGGCTGGGTGTTGTGTGCTGTCCTTAGATTGGTTAGGTTTAAGTAGTTCTAAGTTCTAGGGGACTGATGACCATAGATGTTAAGTCCCATAGCGCTCAGAGCCAACCACAGTACCGGAACCTGTTTTCTTATAAATCAAGCACAATGTATACGCCGAAGAGCCAAAGAAACTGGTACACCTGTTTAATATCGCGTAGGGCTCCTACGAGCGCGCAGAAGTGTCAAAACACGACGTGGCAGGGAGGCTGGAGGAAACTGACACCATGAGTACAACAGGGCTGTCCATAAATCCGTAACAGTACAAGGGATGGAGACCTCTTCTGAACAGCATATTGAAAGGCATCCCATATAAGCTCAATAATTTTGATGTCTAGGGAGTTTGGTGGCCAGCGGAAATGTTTAAACTCAGAAGAATGTTCCTGGAGCCACTTTATAACAATTCTGGACGTGTGGGTGTCGCATTGTCCTGCTGGAATTGCCCAAATCCATCGGAATGCAGAACGGTCATGAATAGATGCAGGTGATCAGACAGGATACGTACGTATGTGTCACCTGTCAGAGTCGTATCTAGATGTATCAGGTGTCCCATATCACTCCAACTACACACGCCCCACACCAGTACAGAGCCTCCACGAGCTTGTACAGTCCCCTGCTGACATGCAGGGTCCATGGATTCATTTAGTTGTCTCGATAGCCGTACACGTCCATCCACGCGATATAATTTGGAACGGAAGTCGTCCGACCAGGCAACGGTTCCCAGTCATCAACAGTCCAATGTCGGTGTTGACGGGCCCAGGCCAGGGTAAACCTTTGTGTCGCGTAGTTATCAAGGGTACGCGAGTGGGTCTTCGGTTCAGAAAGCCCATATGGATGATGTTTCGTTGAATTTTTCAGACGCTGACACTTGTTGATGGCCCAGTATTGAAATCTGCGCCGGATGGTGTGACCGAGCGGTTCTAGGCGCTTCAGTCTGGAACCGCGCGACCGCTACGGTCGCAGGTTTGAACTCTGTCTTGGGTATGGATGTGTGTCATGTCCTTAGGTTAATTAGGTTTAAGTAGTTCTAAGTTCTAGGGGACTGATGACCGCAGATGTTAAGTCCCATAGTGCTCAGAGCCATTTGAACCATTTGGAATCTGCAGTTTGCGGAAGAGTTGCACTTCTGTCACGTTGGACGATTCTCCTCAGTCATCGTTGGGGCCTGTTGTTGCAGGACCTTTTTTCGGTCGAAGCGACGTCGGAGATTTGATGTTTTACCGGATTCCTGATGCTCAAGGTACAGTCTTGAAATGATCGTGCGTGATAATCCCCACTTCATGGCTACCTCGGAGATGCTGTGTTCCATCGCTCGTGCGCCGGCTGTAACACCACGTTCAAACTCACTTAAATCTTGATAACCTGCCATTGTAGCAGCAATAAGCGATCTAACAACTGCGCCAGACACTTCTTGTCTTATATAGGCGATGCTGACTGCAGCGCTGAATTCTGTCTGTATACATATCTCTGTTTTGAATACGCCTGCCTATACCAATAATTTGGCGCTTCAGTGTATTTACTGACTGCAGAACATCCAACACCAAGAAGTTGTAAGTATCTGAAAAGTGATATCTACTAAATTTTGGCGGCAGTTGCATAGGAGTGGCGCCTGTAGTGTTTGTTTTAAACAAGCACTACTGGTAGTTAATGACCTTTGAGACAGGAAGGGGTGAGTTGATGTTAGTCGAGGAAGCCTTTAATGCGGCAAAGAAACCATTATCAACATGCCACTGAATTTGAAACAGGTCGTGTAATAGGGCTACAAGATGCTGGATGTTACTTCTGCGATATTGCACAAAGACTTGGCAAGAATGTACACTACTGGCCATGAAAATTGCTACACCATGAAGATGATGTGCTACAGACGCGAAATTTAACCGACAGGAAGAATATGCTGTGATATGCAAATGATTAGCTTCTCAGAGCATTCACACAAGGTTGGCTCCGGTGGCGACATCTACAACGTGCTGACATGAGGAAAGTTTCCAACCGATTTCTCATACACAAACAGCAGTTGACCAGCGTTGGCTGGTGAAACGTTGATGTGATGCCTCGGGTAAGGAGGAGAAATGCGTACTATCACGTTTCCGACTTTGATAAACGTCGGATTGTAGGCTATCGCGATTGCGGTTTATCGTATCGCGTTGGTCGAAATCTAATGACTATTAGCAGAATATGGAATCGGTGGGTTCAGGAGGGTAATACGGAACGCCGTGCTGGATCCCAACGGCCTCGTATCACTAGCAGTCGAGATGACAGGCATCTTATCCGCATAGCTGTAACGGATCGTGGAGCCACGTTTCGATCCCTGAGGCAACAGATGGGGACGTTTGCAAGACAACAACCATCTGCACGAACAGTTCGACGACGTTTGCAGCAGCATGGACTATCAGCTCGGAGAGCGTGGCTGCGGCTACTCTTGACGCTGCATCACAGACAGGAGCGCCTGCGATGGTGTACTGAACGACGAACCTGGGTGCACGAATGGCAAAACATAATTTTTTTCCTATGAATCCAAGTTCTGTTTACAGCGTCATGATGGTCGCATCGCGGTGAACGCACATTGGAAGCGCGTATTCGTCATCGCCATACTGCGTATCACCCGGCGTGATGGTATGAGGTGCCATTGGTTACACGTCTCGGTCTTCTCTTGTTCGCACAGATGTGTTACGACCCGGGCTCTAACCTTCATTCGATCCCTGCGAAACCCTACATTCCAGCAGGATAATGGACGATCGCATGTTGCAGGTCCTGTACGGGCGTTTCTGGATACAGAAAATGTTCGACTGCTGCCCAGGCCAGCACATTCTCCAGACGTCTCACCAACTGAAAACGTCTGGTCAATGGCGGCCGAGCAACTGGCTCGTCACAATACGCCAGTCACCACTTTGTGGTATCGTGTTGAAGCTGCATGGGCAGCTGTACCTGTACACGCCATCCAAACTCTGTTTGACTCAATGCCCAGGCGTATCAAGGCCGTTATTACGGCCAGAGGTGGCTGTTCTGGGTACTGATTTCTCAGGATCTATGCACCCAAATTGCGTTAAAATGTAATCACATGTCAGTTCTAGTATAATATATTTGTCCAATGAATACCCGTTTATTGTCTGCATTTCTTCTTGGTGTAGCAGTTTTAACGCGCCTGTCTGTTGGCAGTGATGGTCGCGGGAATCTACGGCTGCAAGGAGATCGGGCGCCGGACAGTCACGTGGCACTACCGAGAGGGAAGACCATCATGTTCGGCGTATCGCTCTGGCGCATCGTACTGCATCTGCAGCAGCAGTTTGAGCAGCAGCTGAAACACAACGAACTGTAACAAACCGGCTACTTCAAGCAAAACTCCGAGCCAGACGCCCTGTGGCGTGCAGTCTACTGACCCAAAACCATAGCCGTTTGCTTATTGTGTGCTGTCAAGCGAGTGCTTATTGGAGGGGCTTGGTGGAGGTCCCAATGCACGCACGTTTGGATGCTTGCATTTAGCATCCTGGCAGTTACAGAGGTTATTAACGTACCAGTATTTCACATTTGCAATGGCTTACCTCCTTGGGTGTTCTGTGGTGTTCCCTGATCTTGTTACCCGGATTCGCCTCCCTGCTGAATATACCGTTTTCACAGCGGAGCTCCACGCGATCCTGAAGGCGCTGGAGCTGATGCATCGTGTTCGGGGCGATCGATTTCTTCTCTGCTCCGATTCTCTTAGTGCCTTACAATCAGTGCAGAACCTATACCCGACTGAGGAGATGGTCCAGTTGATACATGACCAACTGTACTTGCTCCAACGGCGGGGTAGAGAGGTATCCTTCTGCTGGGTGCCTAGTCATGTCGGCATATGGGGCAATGAACAGGCTGATCGGGCTGCCAAGGAGGCCTGCAGAAAGCAGGATGTGGTCCAGTGTCCTATCCCCTTGCAGTCGGTCATTGCTGCACTCCACAGGAAGTGCATGGAGTTGTGGGAGGACGAATGGCTGGCGGTGACGGCCAATAAACTGCGGTCGGTAAAGTCAACCACTCGGCCGTGGCGTTCCTCCTGCCGGCTGCTCAGGCGGGAAGAGGTGGCCCTCACACGTCTTCGGATCGGGCACTGTCCTCTCACACATGGCTTTTTATTACGGCGGGAGGATCCTCCGTTTTGTGATGCTTGTGGTGTGCACATCTCTGTCCGGCACATTTTAACAGACTGCATTTTATACCGTGATGCAAGGGCAGAGGCACAAGTTGATGGAGATCTGCCTTCTGTTTTAGCTAATGATGAGACGTGTGTGTCTAGGGTTTTTAAGTTCTGTGACGTGTCTGGACTCTGGCCTAAACTTTTAGGCTGGAGGTTTTAGTGTATTGCAGAGTGGCTGACTCCTCCCCTTTTTTCCTTGTGGTCAGCCAGCCACTTCCATCTGCTACAGTGTTTTAGCTCCCTCTATCATTTTCTTCCTGTGTTGTCCATGTTTTACTGTTGACACCCTGCTTCATCCCACGCTTCGGTGTGGATGAGCACATATTTTTCACTGATTGTTACCCGTGTTTTATGTTCCGTTTTATATTCCTGTTCTGGGATTTTTCTTGACACCTGTCTCCCTATGTTACTGAACGGGCGCTGAAGACCTTGCTGTCGTGCGCCCACAAAACCCCTCTACTACTACTATTCGAGTTTACGTTAGTCTGTGATGTGCCAACGCTAATCACTTAAATATGTTACCTGGACAAATGTACAGTCAGTTCCACGAGAAAGTGGACGCCACAATTTTAAATGTAACGCCCGTAGCGACATCTCTGGTACTGGTGTCGAATCTTTTGCACAGTGGATAGATAAACAGTGTAACAGTTGAATGTTTTGTTTCGTCGGTTGCAGTTTAAAACGAGTGCAAAATATATGAAGCAGTGTTCAAAATGGTTCAAATGGCTCTGAGCACTATGGGACTTAACTACTGAGGTCATCAGTCCCCTAGAACTTAGAACTACTTAAACCTAACTAACCTAAGGACATCACACACATCCATGCCCGAGGCAGGATTCGAACCTGCGACCGTAGCGGTCACGCGGTTCCAAACTGACGCGCTTAGAACCGCACGGCCACACCGGCCGGCTGAAGCAGTGTTCCTTATAAATCACCCAAAGGGGCCAAAGCTTTCATACGGAGGAGATGCTAAAATTCTTAGAAAGTCGCTGCAAAGTGGGTCAAACGATATTTAGAGGTTGGAAACGGGATCGTGTCTTTTTAAGCATAAACCAAATCTCACTTGGTTCGAACGAGGCATACTGTGTGCTTCAAGAGGGATCCGAAACTTCGCAGCAGTCTCCGTACAGCGTGGGAACAAGAGAGTCCACGATGTCTTGCAATGTCTGCGGATGCAGATCCGATCGAAAATGCTTGACATACTTCGAAGCAGCTGTCGTATAAAATCAGGACGATGTGGAGATCGTTACCGAGAGAGTATGCAGAAAAATCTCGTGAAAAGGATGCCAAAAAGGTGCCAAACTATAATCGATAACGGCGGCGATTCGGTCAACTGTTGTGCAATCTGCAGTAGCATTCATTTTCATGTAAACTTATGTTTATAACATTGTCTTTTATTACATACAGATAACGGCGTACACCTGCTGGTGGAACTCACTGTATTCGCGGAATTTCATTCCCCTACATTAATTATCTTTTGTGGTCCGGTTTTTTCTCGTGAATTTGTATGCTTGTATGTGAGAGGATGCGTGGTGTTTGTATGTAATTCGATTTTATTTACTTTTCGTGGTCCCCACGTTGTCAGGACTAAAAGGGCTGTATCTCACTGTACTTGTAAACACACACTGAATCAGCTTTCACGAAACATTCAAGTGCTTGCCATAGTGTTGTACGTGTTGTGGCTGTATGTCCCGAAGTCGGTTTTCACAGCGTACGTTTAGATATGTGTGAGTCTCAGTGTTTGACGCTTCGTCACTGACTGCGACAATATTGTAGCAATGTTAAAAAGTACACGGTGTTCTCTTTACAATGTTTTGTCATTACTCTGTTACGAAACATAAACCATGTGGGAGGCTGGAGTTCTCAATTCCTAGCAAACTGAGGAGAAACAATCCACACACAAACACACATGAGACTTCACAACAGGTCGCAAGAATGGATCAGCGAACTCCAAGGCTGCTCATAGTCCCAGCAAATTACTGCTCTTTTACACAGCATTATAAAAGTTGATCAATTTTCTCCTCTGCACGCCAAACCCATACATGGACTAGGAAACGGCCGGGAGATCGATTGTACATAATTCCTTGAGCTGCAGCAACAAGTAGATTGCCGGCCGCTGTGGCAGAGCCATTCTAGGCGCTTCAGTCCGGAACCGCACTGCTGCTACGGTCGCAGGTTCGAATCCTGCCTTGGGCATGGATGTGTGTGATGTCGTTAGGTTAGTTAGGTTTAAGTAGTTCTAAGTTCTAGGGGACTGATGACTTCAGATGTTAAGTCCCATAGTGCTTAGAGCCATTTGAACAGGCAGATTCTTTAATTTGGTTTACGGTAAATGTATGTGACAATTAAATCTATAAACATACACTGCAAACCTCTGTGAAGTGCACACCTGAGTGTCCTTAGCACGCTACCTACAGCGTATGGAGCACGGGAAGAATGCCTTCGTACCTGTGTCTGTGTTTGCTGTAATTAATCTAAATTTGTTTGCAAAGCCCTGCAGAAGTGATACTTAAGTGAGTGGACAATATCTGTAGACTATTTTGTTAATACCGGTTCTTGAAATTTTGTAACAGGTGCCAGAAGCAGTCTCAGCCACACACTATAAGGTGCTCTCTGGAATACACACGTAACTGTAGATGACGTACATGTGCTCACCAGTTTAACCGTACAACTGTGAATGCTGGTTGCACAGTACTTCAATCTTGAACCGTGGTACTACTCAATTCTTTGGAAAATCAAAAATTGCAATCTCACCACAGTTATTTAAAGGAAATAGGAAGCTCGGGAGCACTGGTGATGGACAAGCTTGTGATTGTTTTACAATTTTAATTTGACTCAGAACAGAGTTCATTATAAACTTCAATTCGGACATTTGTCCTCTTACTGATGCAATATACAACTCTTCACTTTAATTGAATTACGTAAACGCGAATAAGAATCATATTTTGTGTCATCAACCAAAATCATAGACAGCAGGCACGGCGAATAATCAATCATAAACAATCGTTCTTGTTTAATCATATCTCAAAACACTAGCAACACTATACACTTCGAACTCAAAGTTACACAGCCACATAATACCACAACTTCATTAAAAGACAAAGATGTTAAAGCTTAATAGCCGGCCGGAGTGGCCGAGCGGTTGTAGGCGCTACCGTGTGGAACCGCGCGACCGCTACGGTCGCAGGTGCGAATCCTGCCTCGGGCATGGATGTGTGTGATGTCCTTAGGTTCTAGGGGACTGATGACCTCAGCAGTAAAGTCCCATAGTGCTCAGAGCCATTTGAGCCATTTAAAGCTTAATAAAACTGAACTGCCCACATATAGGTCCACAGTGAAACGTGCTTATAGTAAAAATGCAAAGTGGGCCAACCAAGGTCGCAAAACTGGCACACAGGAAAATGACAACTTGCACATTCATTAAAGATACACAAATAAGAATGGCTGGTAATAACTCAATCATTAAAATGACTTACAGAAACGATAATATTAACAAAGTGGCCTCACTTAACTAACAGACATAATGACTCGGAATGATTTCCAAATTTCGGTTAACTTTAGAGAACAGCGTTAAGGCCCACAGCAGTATTTGGAAGCAATAACGATACGGCCTGCGGGCAATACGAGCGTTCACTCCCCACGGCTTGTGCACAGGCTCACTAGCGGGCGGTATATATTTATTAACAGTCCTACCGGCCTCACAATGCGTGGTCCTGACAAGAATCCATAACCGCACCGACACCAGGAAACGAGCAGACTTAACAAATGGCCTGCAGCACAAATTGCAATGAACACGAGGTCAAATCACAGCCACAGTAGAATATACACTCCTGGAAATGGAAAAAAGAACACATTGACACCGGTGTGTCAGACCCACCATACTTGCTCCGGACACTGCGAGAGGGCTGTACAAGCAATGATCACACGCACGGCACAGCGGACACACCAGGAACCGCGGTGTTGGCCGTCGAATGGCGCTAGCTGCGCAGCATTTGTGCACCGCCGCCGTCAGTGTCAGCCAGTTTGCCGTGGCATACGGAGCTCCATCGCAGTCTTTAACACTGGTAGCATGCCGCGACAGCGTGGACGTGAACCGTATGTGCAGTTGACGGACTTTGAGCGAGGGCGTATAGTGGGCATGCGGGAGGCCGGGTGGACGTACCGCCGAATTGCTCAACACGTGGGGCGTGAGGTCTCCACAGTACATCGATGTTGTCGCCAGTGGTCGGCGGAAGGTGCTCGTGCCCGTCGACCTGGGACCGGACCGCAGCGACGCACGGACCGTAGGATCCTACGCAGTGCCGTAGGGGACCGCACCGCCACTTCCCAGCAAATTAGGGACACTGTTGCTCCTGGGGTATCGGCGAGGACCATTCGCAACCGTCTCCATGAAGCTGGGCTACGGTCCCGCACACCGTTAGGCCGTCTTCCGCTCACGCCCCAACATCGTGCAGCCCGCCTCCAGTGGTGTCGCGACAGGCGTGAATGGAGGGACGAATGGAGACGTGTCGCCTTCAGCGATGAGAGTCGCTTCTGCCTTGGTGCCAATGATGGTCGTATGCGTGTTTGGCGCCGTGCAGGTGAGCGCCACAATCAGGACTGCATACGACCGAGGCACACAGGGCCAACGCCCGGCATCATGGTGTGGGGAGCGATCTCCTACACTGGCCGTACACCACTGGTGATCGTCGAGGGGACACTGAATAGTGCACGGTACACCCAAACCGTCATCGAACCCATCGTTCTACCATTCCTAGAGCGGCAAGGGAACTTGCTGTTCCAACAGGACAATGCACGTCCGCATGTATCCCGTGCCACCCAACGTGCTCTAGAAGGTGTAAGTCAACTACCCTGGCCAGCAAGATCTCCGGATCTGTCCCCCATTGAGCATGTTTGGGACTGGATGAAGCGTCGTCTCACGCGGTCTGCACGTCCAGCACGAACGCTGGTCCAACTGAGGCGCCAGGTGGAAATGGCATGGCAAGCCGTTCCACAGGACTACATCCAGCATCTCTACGATCGTCTCCATGGGAGAATAGCAGCCTGCATTGCTGCGAAAGGTGGATATACACTGTACTAGTGCCGACATTGTGCATGCTCTGTTGCCTGTGTCTATGTGGCTGTGGTTCTGTCAGTGTGATCAGGTGATGTATCTGACCCCAGGAATGTGTCAATAAAGTTTCCCCTTCCTGGGACAATGAATTCACGGTGTTCTTATTTCAATTTCCAGGAGTGTATAATAAGCATGCCCCCAAATTCTTATGGAGCAACACTTTAACATTACCCGTCTCCCAGTAAATTAGCAGGAAACTCAGAAATCACTTCCAGTTGCCTAAAGGCACTTTCAACATTAAATAAACATACCAAATCCTGCTGTGACAAATGATTAAACCATTAACTCGACGGCTGCCGGGCGCGTGCACAACCGCAACCAGTCGCCAATATATACTAATACAAGTTACAATTTGCGTGAAAACCACTTAAAACACACACTCCACAGATGATGAGAAACGAAATGAGGAACATCAGCCTCCTGAAAATAGCCACTGTGGAACCAAGTTCAAAACCATCTCCGGCAGCTACCCATGCCACAATAAGTTTCAACAATCTTCTTAGTTGAACACAGAATAAAAGTCATACGTAACTTGGAACTCTCAAATTACGAGCTGGGAAGCTGTTCAGCGTGAGACAACGAACCCACCACAAGTTGGCACGTCAAGGCGCCCAATGATCGGCACCGTACATCCGGCGCGCGCCAAAAGACAAGGGCGGCGAGCACGGCGAGGCCCATTCACCACGGTTAGGGATGCCGGCTTGTTTTCAACACAAGCTGGCTCGATGAACGGCGACCGCAGACACTCTCGTCACACGTTCACTCGAAAAACCCACCGGAGGGAGCAGTCAAAGATAGCGAGACAGCCGAATATCGATGTCAGCGATGCAAGTAGAACACCCTAGAGCCAGTCGCCACGGCTCAAATGTATTTATGTTATTATGCAGTATCTTTCAGATACTTCAAAACACAGACATCGTAAAATGAAATAAACTCTAAGACATATATATATATATATATATATATATATATATATATATATATATATATATAACACGCACAAAACAGAAATTATCGGAATGCGGCAGAAATCAGTAGATGTGACGTAAATATACAGTCAAATAAATTATTTCAATTTCAGAAAAATTGGGGCATTTAATCAAGAGAAAGAGTTTCACAAATTAAGCAAGTCAGTAACGTGTTCGTCCAATTCTGACCCTTATGCGAGCCGTTATTCGACTTGGCACTGATTGATACAGTTATTGGAGGACCTTGTGTCCCTCTGTTCAGTTGGCTCGTTAAATCGTCAAAATCCCGACCTGGTTGGAGGACCCTGACCATAATACTCCAAGCGTTCTCAATTGGGAAGAGATATGGTGACATTGTTCGCCAAGGTACGATTTGGCAAGCACGAAGAAACTCTCTTCGTGTGTCGAAGCGACTTTTTTTAAGTCATCAGTCATCTGAGTGGTTTGATGCCGCCACGAGTTCCTCTTCTTTGCTAGCCTCTACACCACAAATAGCACCTGCAATTGCAAACTACGTATTCAATTTTTTGCTGGATGTATTCCAATCTCTCTCTTCCACTTTAGTTTTCGCCCTCTACATCTTCCTCTAGTACCACGGAAATTATTCCCTGGTGTCTTAACACATATCCTACCATCCTGTCCCTTCTTCATATCAGTGTTTTCCACATATTCCTTTCCTCTCCGATTGCGCGCAGAATTTCCTCGTTCCTTATCTTACCAGCCCACCTAATTTTCATCATTCTTCTGTAGCACCGCATCTCAAATGCTTCGATTCTCTTCTGTTCCAGTTTTTCCACAGTCCATGTTTCACTTTCATACAATGCTGTGCTCCAAACGTACATTCTCAGAAATTTTGTCCTCGAGGCCTATGTTTGATACTAGTAGACTTCACTTGGCCAGGGGTGCCCTTTTTGTCAATGCTAGTCTTCTCATTACTTTCTTCTTTCTTCGATTTACTCTCATCCCATGTTCTGTACTCATTAGACTGTTCATTCCATTCAGCATATCACGCAATTCTTCTTCACTTTCACTCAGGATAGCAATGTCATCAGAGAATCGTATCACTGATGTCTTTTCACCTTGAATGTTAATTCCACTCCTGAACCTTCATTTTATTTCCATCGTTGCTCCTTCAATGTACAGATTAAACAGTAGGGGCAGAAGATTACATCCTTGTCTTACACCATTTTTAATCCGAGTACTTCGTTCTTGGTCGTCCCCTTGGCTGTTGTACATATAGTACATTACTCTTCTCTTCTTATAGGTTACCCCAATTTTTCTCAGACTTTCGAACACCTTGCAGCATTTTACATTGTAGAACGCTTTTTCTAGGTCGAATAATCCTATGAATGCCTTTATTTTTCTTTATTCTTGCTTATATAATTAACCGCAGCGTCACAATTGCCTCTATAGTGCCTTTATCTTTCCTAAAGCCAAACTTATCGTCAGGTAACACATCTTCAATTTTCTTTTCTGTTCTCCTATATCTTATTCTTGTCAGGAACATGGATGCATGATATGTTAAGCTGATTGTGCGACAATTGTCGCTTTTGTCAGCCCATACAGTCTTCGGAATTTTATGGATAATATTTTTACCCTTGGCAGTCCGCTCTGGAAGATGGCAGAGCGTTATAACATTGTCAAAATGGCGTCTACATATGACTGGCGTTACAAGCAGGGTGCTGTTATTGAATTCTTGTGTGCAGAAAAAGAAACCGTGGTCAACTTCCATAAACGTTTGTGTGCCGTGTATGGCGATTCTGCGGTTGCTAAGAGTACAGTTGGACAATGGGTAAAGAAAGTTACAGCGTCACGAAATGCAGAAACATAGCTGCACGATCAGCCACGCTCGGGACGTCCTGTCACAGCCACTGCTCCAGACATGCTGAATCGTGTGGATGGCATTGTTCGTAGCGACCGGCGCATCACAACTCGACAATCGGCTCTACAGGCGTCGGTCAGCATTGGAAGTGCGTCTGTAATGATCGAGACTGTCGAATATTGAAAGAGGTGCTCGCGATGGGTTCCACGAATGCTCACAGCGAACCACAAGATTCAAAGAATGGCCATTTCATCTGAATTTGAAACATTTTGAGATCGACGGAGAGTCCTTTCTGTCACGGATCGTTACGGGGGACGAAACGTGGGTGCACCACTTTGCGACGGAAACGAAAAGGCGGTCCATGGAGTGGCATCATCCTCATTTACCACAAAAGAAGAAATTCAAGACAACCCCCTCTGCCGGAAAAGTCGTGCTGACAGTCTTCTGGCATTCTGGTGGCGTCATTCTCGTGGATGTGATGCCAAGAGGGTCAAACCATCAATTCAGAGGCATACTCTGAAAAAGCTCAAGAACCGATGTGTTCGATCGGACAAGAACCCAGCGGAAATCTTCCTCCGACCAGATAATGCACGCCCACACACAACTTTGAGAACCAGATCGCCAGATTGGGTTGGACATTACTGCCTCATCCACCCTACAGTCCATACCTGGCACACTCGGACTTCCATCTCTTTGGACCGCTTAAAGATCCTCTACGGGGAACGCACTTTGAAGATGACGAGAGTCATGCAGTGGAAACATGGCTACGCCTACAGGACAAGAGGTTTAACCAGCAGGGAATACATGCTCTTCCACAACTTCGGCGTACGATCATAGAACGTGATGGAGGCTACGTAGAAAAACCGGACATGGACAAGACTTGTTGATGTATATTGTCACCAACTTCTGACTCTTAACAACGAATATGTTCTGAGAAAAAAATGTGAGGCATTACTTATTGAACGACACTGATAATTTTGTGACTTTGTGTCCATAACAACATTACAGTAAATCTGTTATAAACCTGATAAAGTTTTTCCCTTCCAGAGACAATTCCACAGAATTGGACGTTGTTATAATAATGAATATGACTATTCCTTTTGGTTTACGGAGCTAATTTGGAAAACTAGATCACAAGGTTGAAACGTCCCCTTAGAATAATTAGTGAATTACTGTGCTGATAAACCTCTTACGTTATTTGATTTTCAAACAGATGAGCAAAACTGAACGTACTCAGACATTTCTCTCTCCACTTATTCTGATCATCCCTAAACTGACACTCAGTATTTTTAGCGCAACGCAGTCTGACTTTCAATAATTCCTACAAAAGAATGGTCCTGATTAACAATAACCTATATCTGTCATGAATCACTTACATCACAAAAATCTTCGTTACTCGAACTACTGCAATACAGCGAGCGCCAATACTGGCAGCTAAATAAAAGATTCTAACTACTGATAGGCTTATTTAGCAAATGAAAGATTTTTATAGAGAACAAACAATGTATTTACGTTAATAGTGTTCAAAAATCATTATATATATATATATATATATATATATATATATATATATATATATCAGTTCATGATATCCAATATTACAAATTTACTCTTTCTGATGGACACACGTCCAGATGGTCCGCTCTCAAAACTCTGCCATCTCTCTCCCTACATCCACCACTGCTGGCGGCTCACCTCCAACTGCGCAAAGCTACGCGCTGTTCACATCCAACTGCCCAACACTACAATAGCGAATATTCCAACAATGCCAACCAGCCACAGACTGCACACAGCACGACCAGTGATTTTTATACAGAGCGCTACATGACGTTACCAACATAAAAACCTAAACAGCCTACTTTACAAGGTGTAGATGGATATTACGTAGACCTTCCACACTCGCATTTGACTTCTGGAATGTATTGACAGGAAAATGTTTGACAGTGTGCAAGCCTTTCAAACGCGTGCAACTTCCATTAATAAGTGTATTTCTCAGCTGAAAAGTGCCTTTGACTACTATGCCAAGAACATTGCATTTCTCATTCACCCACGTAATGGGCGACGAAGCAATTTGTGTGACTGTCCTTTGTCGCTCCGGAGAGGACTAAATGAAGTTATTAAGGGAGGACCTTAATTGGCACGTTAATTAGTGCCAATATACGCTTCCAGGAGCACCCTCTCGTTCACTCGGGCTACTTTTTGCATTTTAGGGTATTGTCATGGATTAAAAATCGCTCCGAAATTGAGTAAGTAACCAAGTTGCTCTTACATTACTAAAATTTACGAGATGAATTTTGCCCACCCACATGTTTTTTCTAGGCTTCGCTGGCGGTAAAATTTAGTTCACGTCTTCACATTATTTGCGGGTGCTGTATGTCGTCCACTTTCCAAGACTCTGAAGATTTAGTTACGTACATTCTGGAACAAGACCATAATATCGAAACACACACGAAGTACGAAAGACAGTTCAGCTATACACTGGAAATAGCATATCAGAAGAAAGTAAATGGTTACATATCGCCAATGAGGCAAATTTAATTACAGTGGAAACATCTACAGAATCCTGCGCTTACAACCTTCTCTAAGCTTTCTTTAGATATTTGCTAAGAACAGTTTCAGTTTAATCTCAATTAATCACAAATACACTGGCGGAAGAAAAATCGCAGCACCAAGAAAGAGTTGTGCGACATAAACGAAAGTTGGTAGGCGTGTGTCTAGATTTGAAAGATGACGTCCAATCAGATTTCGTGCCAGTCGTATTGCGAGTGGTGATAAAACCGCCAGTGTGAGGATGCAGATCTGGTTTGCTTTAAATGCGCTGTGTAAAGGTGTGAAAGTTAATGATTTGACCTTAGTGACGCCCGTGGGCAGAGTATGACACGGCGACCGGCCGGCACTGTTAGGCCTCCCAAGGCCTGTTCGGACGGAGTTAAGTTCTTAATTTCGTCTATTGCGTCCATAATGCGTGCAAGTAATGCCTCACGTGTGTTGACTATGCCTTTCATCCATCCTCATACACAAAGATCCATTGGTGTTAAAACGGGCGATCTGCGTGGCCAGAGACATGTAGCAACACGACCATCCATTTCTGGGGAAAATGTTCATTTAAATCTGTAGTAATGGCATTGGTGAAATGTGGAGGCGCACCGTCATGTTGAAAATACATTTGCAATGGCGCAGCAAGTGCAACAACTTCGAGCAATCGAGGAATTTCTTCTTGAAGGAATTGTAACTACGTCCCGCCAGTTAGATGTCCTTGGAAAATGAATGGTCCAAAAAATGTTTGTTCATTATACCACACCACACATTTATGGTAAATCGCTGCTGGAAATTGGGTTCCACTGTTGCATGCGGGTTTGCTTCATACCATCTGCGATCGTTATGTAAATTGTTTATACGATCTCGTGTAAACTGTGCCTCATCAGTGAATAAAATGTATTTGTGCAACTGTCGGTTAGTATTTAACCAGTTGCACAACTCCAAGGGAAGGGCAGGATCTTCTGGATGTGAATGATGCACTTTTTGTTTATGGTAAGGATACAGATTATTGTACTTCAGTTCAAATGGCTCTGAGCACAATGGAAATTAACATCTGAGGTCATCAGTCGCCTAGAACTTAGAACTACTTAAACCTAACTAACCTAAGGACATCACACACATCCATGTCCGAGGCAGGATTCCAACCTGCGACCGTAGTGGTCGTGCGGTTCCAGGCTGAAGCGCCTACAAACGCTCGGACTCTGTGGTCGGCTGTACTTCAGTGTGCCTTAGATTGTGAAATGCCTAATCGTTGAGAGTTACGTCGTGTACTGATAGCCGGGATACATGGAACAGCATCCATAATAACATCATCATCGTCTTCACGTAACGAGCGCTCGTACTGATAATGAATGCTAGGTAGAGAACCTGTCTCACGTAACATTCGAAACACTAATGGTTGGTGCATTCGGAATCTTCTAATTTGGATAACGTACGGGATATTCGTTAACTGCAGCCGTAGCATTACCATCACATTTGCCCTAAATAAACGTCATATCGGCGTATTCTTCTGTCGTCAATTTGAAAGCCATCCCTATTTCATAATTAATCTACAAACTACAACAGTTACTATATGGTTTCACATAAATAAGAGCCGTGTTTTTTTAAGGAAGTACCGTTTTGAAATTATAAAAAAAAAACGTGGTAAGATATATCAATAATTTTATTTTTAACATGAAAGCCTGTACCTTAAACTACGCACTGACGCCATTACAGTCTGATTCTTCCTTGTTTACGTTGTGTACTGAGTGTTTAAGATGTCCCCGATAATCATAAGTCCCGCTTACTGTGAAGTACGGGCTGTTGTAAGATTTCTTAATGCTAAAGGCCTAAAAGCGATCGATATTCATCGTGAGATCTGTGCAGTTTACGGAGAAAACATTATGAGTGATGGAATGGTAAGGAAGTGGGTGAGAGCATTTAAAGATGGCCGCACAAATGTGTATGATTAACAATGGAGTGGGCGTCCTTTGGTCGTTAATGAAAGTTTGGTTCAGGAAGTGGATAATAAGGTGAGAGAAAACAGACGCTTTACGATTTACTCCTTGCAGGGTGACTTTCCTAATGTTTCTCGTTGTGTTTAGTATGGCATTGTGACCGAGTACTTGAATTAAGGGAAATTGTGCGCACGTTGGGTACCGAAAATGTGACGGATGTGCACAAAACCAAACGTTTAGACAGTTCATTGACTTCCCTTGAGCGGTACCACAACAACGGTGAAGATTTCTTAAGCCAGATTGTTACCGGCGATGAAACATGGGTGGCCTACGTCACACCAGAATCAAAGCAACAGTCCATGGAAGTTGAGCAACGGCATTGTTTTGCTGCAAGACAATGCCCGTCGGCATGTGGCAAATCAGACCAAAGATCTCATCACATCTTTTCGATGGGAAACTCTAGATCATCCTCCGTACATCCCCGATCTTGCGTCAAGTGACTACCATCTGTTCCTGCATTTGAAGAAACACCTGGGCAGGCTGCGTCTTCAACGCGATGACAAAGTCAAAACAGCGGTGATGCAGTGGTTAACAAGTCAGGCGGCAGGCTTCTATGAGGAGGGTATTAAAAAACTGTAAAACGTTATGACAAGTGCCTCAATATTGACGCGAATTATGTAGAAATGTAGAATAAGGTACAGGCTTTCACGTAAAAATAAAATTATTGAGATATCTTAGCACGTCTTTTTTTAAATTTCAAAACGGTACTTACTTAAAAAAACACGCCTCGTACACTGTTTTTATTATGTTCTTTCACTGAACAATACAGAAAAATAACTCGTGTCACGGTTAGGAAACGACTGAAACAACTGACTAACGGTTGCCAGCAATGACATAAACATTTATATATTCTTAATGGAAAGTAAACAAATTTACTTGTATAATAAACTTTGCTTATCTGGATGTTCTGGAAAAGTACTGCAGATACGCGTCTGGGATATGTTATATTAGATTCACCAAACAACAAAATAAATGCCGGCCGCTGTGGCCGAGCGGTTCTAGGCGCTTCAGTCCGGAACCGCGCTGCTGCCATGGTCGCAGGCTCGAATCCTGCCTCGGGCATGGATGTGTGTGATGTCCTTAGGTTACTTAGGTTTAAGTAGTTCTAGGTTCTAGGAGACTGATGACCGCAGATGTTAAGCCCTGTAGTGCTCAGAGCCATTTGAACCATTTTTGAACAAAATAAATGGAAATCGTGCTTTATGATAACCTTGTACAATTTTGCAAGGGCTTCATATTAGCGAAGTTGCTAAATTTCAGGAAAATTTTTTTTATTACCTGTAACTCCCTAACTACACATTTATGGACCTATGTTTATGTGAACTTTTTTTTTTAGTTTTACTTGTAGAATAACATATTAAAATGTTTGCATGCCTTTTGAATCACCCTGTATTTATCCAGCGTCCACTTCAGCACTGTTCAACATTTTGAATTTCATAAAATGGGCACATAACCTGTTGCGTGACTGCATGTCAGTCTTGAATCATCATAGTAAACGAAATGATCGTGTGGCATTGATGGCTGGGGTGCCCCACCTGGGGAAGTTCGGCCGTCGAGTTGCAAGTCTTATTTCAGGTGACGCCACATTGGGTGACTTGATAGTCAGTGACGACGAGATTATGGTGAGAACAAAACAGCATCCAGTACACGAGCGGAGAAAATCTTCCATCCGGCCCCTGGAACTCAACCCGGGCCCGCTGTATGGTAGGCAAACGCGTTACCACTTCGCTAAAGCCTTCGGCACACGGACCTTGCATCCAAATATTGAGCGTTGAGCGAGCCGAGTTTCTAGCGTCATGGTGTGGAATAGCACGTTCGGGAGTCTTTCCGAACGTGAAGAGCAATATCTGGCATGTCAGATATTCTGAGCGTGCGTCTGAGCGTTGACCAATGAGATGGCGCAACGCCACCTACGTCACATGCACGCCGTCTCTCTTCAGTACAGAGTTGTGTGGCGCCATATTGGCATTCAGTTCAAGCCTATACGTATATATGCCGTTTCTAAGCACCAGCAAATCGAGAATCACTGGAAAACCCGTTGTTAACTGTGTGTTTCGTTCCAATAAAATAATGAGAAACATCATATTCGTGGCAAAAGAATTACTACTGTAACTTGCGTATATGAGAGTATGCTAATTGAAGGCAGCGACACATTGAAGATCCAACCAAAACGAGTTGTTCTTGGTACAATTTGTTATAATTAAATTTGCGTTAGTAACATATCTACGATTAAGGTTTTCAGCAAGTTGTAACATGCTGTGATTTAACAGCAGTGTGTTGTACGCTGGCACGGTAGCTCAGCGTGTTCGGTCAGAGGGCTATGTTCTCTCTGTAATAAAAGAAACCGAGTCAAGTAATCAACGATCAACTTGAACGTTTGTCTTGCGACGTCCGCTCAGGCCAAACGTAACGAACTGTATCGAACAAAATGAAAAAGAAAAAAAGAAAAGCGTGATGAGTAGCGTCACAAATCCCTATCGTGTTGCTAGTTAGAGCGGTGGTTCACGTCTCGACACTTCTAATTTTTTTTCTTAACATTCTCGTTTTTATTATGTTCGTATACTTTATTATTAGTTTATTGTAAGTATATACTATAATATTTGGTGTTATGTGCATATAAGTTCACCTTTTTTTTAGAGGGGTGGCTTTGTTCGATTGGCTTAATCTACACGACACCTTGCGTTACTTGCATAAAGATACACTACTGGCCATTAAAATTGCTACACCAAGAAGAAATGCAGATGATAAACGGGTATTCATTGGACGAAAATGTGACAAATATATTATACTAGAACTGACATATGACTATATTTTCACGCAATTTGGGTGCATAGATCCTGAGAAATCAGTACCCTGAACAACCACCTCTGGCCTTAATAACGTCCTTGATACTCCTGAGCATGAGTCAAACAGAGCTTGGATGGCGTGTACAGGTACAGCTGCCCATGCAGCATCAACACGATACCACAGTTCATCAAGAGTAGTGACTGGCGTATTGTGACGAGCCAGTTGCTCGGCCACCATTAACCAGACGTTTTCAATTGGTGCTGTATCCAGAAATGCCCGCACAGGACCTGCAACATGCGGTCGTGCTTTATCCTGCTGAAATGTAGGGTTTCGCAGGGATCCAATGAAGGGTAGAGCCACGGGTCCCAAAACATCTCAAATGTAACGTCCACTGTTCAAAGTGCTGTCAATGCGAACAAGAGGTGACGGAGACGTGTAACCAATGGCACCCCATACCATCACGCCGGGTGATACGCCAGCATGGCGACGACGAATACACGCTTCCAATGTGCGTTCACCGCGAAGTCGCCAAACACGGATGCGACCATCATGCTGCTGTAAACAGAACCTGGATTCATCCGAGAAAATGACGTTTTGCCATTCGTGCACCCAGGTTCGTCGTTGAGTACACCATCGCAGGCGCTCCTGTCTGTGATGCAGCGTCAACCGTAACCGCTGCCACGGTCTCCGAGCTGATAGTCCATGCTGCTGCAAACGTCGTCGAACTATTCGTGCAGATGGTTGCTGTCTTGCAAACGTCCCCATCTGTTGACTCAGGGATCGAGACGTGGCTGCACGATCCGTTACAGCCATGTGGATAAGATGCCTGTCATCTCGACTGCTAGTGATACGAGGCCGTTGGGATCCAGCACGGCTTTCCGTATTACCCTCCTAAATCGACCGATTCCATATTCTGCTAACAGTCATGGGATCTCGACCAACGCGAGCAGCAATATCGCGATACGATAAACCGCAATCGCGATAGGCTACAACCCGACCTTTGTCGAAGTCGGAAACGTTATGGTACGCGTTTCTCCTCCTTACACGAGGCATCACAACAACGTTTCACCAGGCATCGCCGGTCTACTGGTGCTTGTGTATTAGAAATCGGTTGGAAACTTTCCTCATGTCTGCACGTTGTAGGTGTCGCCACCGGCGCCTACCTAGTGTGAATGCTCTGAAAAGCTAATCGTTTGCATATCACAGCATCTTCTTCCTGTAGGTTAAATTTCGCGTCTGTAGCACGTCATCTTCGTGGTGTAGAAATTTTAATGGCCAGTAGTGTATTTTGCTCCTTTTTCTATTACGCTTCGTAATTCACATGTTGCAAAGATTCTGCTACTGGGTGAGAACAGTGATCAAGTAAGACTGACCTTGGGGTTTTACTAAAATGTGGGAATGATGAAGTAATGTTTATCTTATGCGGAGAAGTATTCCAAATTTGTACCGCACTCTTGGTAATGGAACTTTTATAAGCCTGTGTACTTACTGATTGGACATGGAACTTTCCTTTTCATGGACGATGGGGAAAATGTGCTTTTTAATAGAACTCACGAGCGAATTTTACGTGCGCCCGTTTAGTAAACAATGTGATTTACGAACTAGAAACGTCCCGCAACTGCCGCTGGAATGCGTTGTGATCGCACGTACCACGTTGGGGCTCACGTACCGCATGCACAAGTCGCATCATTTCTGAGCGTCCGTCAGCACGTTGAACTTGGCACTTTCAACGTTGACGTTGCACAACACGGTCCGTGTGGCGACGGCTTAAGCACGCCATAGTAAAGTAGCTACGATACCTGCTGCAGCCTCCTGTTCCATTGCGGTCCGGAAGTGCAGGAGTTTAAACTAACCAACTTTCGAATGTGCTCCGCGTCACAGTCTCATCGCGCGGCCCGCAGTACTTTTTTCATTTTACAGCGACACCGCGTCACAGACGTGCCATTCTTCTCTGTCAGCGCCAGACAACATCGATACTCCCGGTGCAGGGAGCCACTGATTAATCGCACGTTCCAATTTAGACTGCGGCTGTCTGCAGACGGAGAATTCACGCTTCGTTCTCGCGCGGACACAAAGCCCCGTACACAATGCGAGTCACCGTTTAATTTGTAGCTTTGTCCTTCGGGACGCGAGGACTAAAAAAAGAAGCATGTGCCGGCGCCCGTGGAAACCTGCTGCAGGTGTGTGTGTGTGTGTGTGTGTGTGTGTGTGTGTCTGTGTTACTTCAGCGCAGTGTCATTCGTTGATTGAAAGTGAAAGTGTAGCCGACTTACGTGTCTCCCCAAACACACACGCACATAGAGAGACATGGTCGTAATTCAGCTGGACTTTAACACTCACAAAGAAAGGAGAATTGCACGCCGTACCACAAATAAAAAAACAGCAATTCGTTTCAAGTTTTACTAATCGCGAAAATTGATGAGGGTTGCGTTCGTAGCCCTGTTCTTTTCCGCCCCTTCCCTTACAGTTTTCAGAGCTGTGCAATACGAGGTGTGTGTGTGAGAACAGTAATGAGTGAATTTTTTTATCTAGCCAAGTTTTTATTCTTTTTAACAACTATACTGTCTCTTTCAAAGCAGCTCCCTTTGGCAGCTATACGGCGACGGAGTGAACGTTCCCAGTCTTAGTAGGTGAAAGGCTTCATCTGGTAGCACATTTAATGCTTTTGAATGTTCTCCGGAGAACCAAAATGACGTCCTTTTAACTCGTCTTTCAATTTAGAGAAAAGAAAAAAAGTCACAAGGACCCAGATCAGGTGAACAGGGGGGCCGTGGAACAACAGGAATGCTTTCTGAGGTCAAAAAATCCGTGACGGAAGCGCCCGTGTGCGGTGGGGTGTTCGCTTGTTGAATCATCCACTTGTCTGCAATGTTCGGTCTTACTCCATTCGCCCTTTTCCTGAGCCTTTCCAGGACATATTTTCAAAACACTTAGTTGAGAATTTATCCTGAAGGAACAAATTCCTTACGCACGGCATCCGTACTGTCAAACAAACAAATCAGCATTGTTTTGATCTTTGATTTGCTCTTTACAACTTCCTTCGGTCGAGGAAATGTCCTCCCTTCGCCTCTTTGTCTCAAGAGATCGTTCTCAAAAATTCAGGATTCATCACCTGTGATAACGTGGCCGGTCGCAGTGGCCGTGCGGTTCTAGGCGTTGCAGTCTGGAACCGCGAGACCGCTACGGTCGCAGGTTCGAATCCTGCCTCGGTCATGGATGTGTGTGATGTCCTTAGGTTAGTTAGGTTTAATTAGTTCTAAGTTCTAGGCGATTGATGACCTCAGAAGTTGAGTCCCATAGTGCTCAGAGTCATTTTTTTGTGATAACGTGACTGAACCACTCGTGGTCGTAGGCAATCAAAATGGCTCTGAGCAATATGGGACTTAACTTCTAAGGTCATCAGTCCCCTAGAACTTACAACTACTTAAACCTAACTAACCTAAGGACATCACACACATCCATGCCCGAGGCAGGATTCGAACCTGCGACCGTAGCGGTCGCGCGGTTCCAGACTGTAGCGCCTTCAACCGCTTGGCCACCCAGGCCGGCCATAGGCAATGCTCTCATGAAGATCAACACACACGTTCCTTAACTCATGTTCTTCTGTTGTAAGGTTTTTGGAACCATTTTGACACAAACCTTTCGCATGTGAATAACTTCAGTCAAAAAGTGCAGCGATTCGGGAGGACGACTGTTCAAAACCCGCGTCCACTCTGACCCAGGATCACCTCCTAAACGTTCCTCAAACCATGTTAAAAGTGTATCAAAAAATGTTCAAATGTGTGTGAAATCTTATGGGAATTAACTGCTAAGGTTATCAGTCCCTAAGCTTACACACTACTTAACATAAATTATCCGAAGGACAAACACACCCATGCTCGAGGGAGGACTCAAACCTCCGCCGGGACCAGCCGCACAGTTCATGAGTGCAGCGCCAGAGACCGCTCGGCTAATCCCGCGCGGCAAAAGTGTATCCTAAAGTCACGGTCTGTAATAAAAACAGTAGACGAAAATCTGCGTACTGAATCCATAACGCAAAGTCCCAGCTGCGGCCTGAGAGAACGCTAGCACAAAAACAGCAGTAATAATATAATAAGTCTGAAGGCTTTCGTGGCCGTTGTCATCGAAGTTAAAATCTTCTGCGCTATTGGGCCGCATCTAGTTTCTTCTAAAATGTTCGACATTTCTACCCCTCTGCTGGGATCTTCCTCAGGGTCTTCCGATTGCTAGAACACTGGATACCAAAGGATCCTGAGGGAGGTTCCAGGAGAGAGGTCGAAACGTCGAACATTTTAGAAGAAACATGACGCGGCCTAATAACACAGAATATTTTAACCACAGTAATATAATACGTCCACATCACATTAGATTTTGGGAAAGAATAACTGGAGAACGCTGTGATCTCGTGCCCCACCCCTACGTGTTAGCAACACAGTAACATTAATACTAGCCGTCTGTGACACCTGGGGCGTTAACGGCTAAAGGAACACTGAAAAATTCGTCGTTTCGAGGCACACGCCTTACTGCTAGACCACCATGAACCGACATGATGATGATGATGATGATGATGATGATATGACTAGATGATGACTGGCCCTGCACTACAAAGCCGCCAGACGTGGTGCTGCGACAGTAGAGCTGTTGCGCAGTGACGTCATACGCCATATATGTATCGCAGTAGGCGAGTCCACAGTGACACGCACACGCGTGCTGCCACTGGGGCTCACGCACGTGCGTCTATAAATAGCTGGCGAGGCGGTGCGTGAGTGCGCGCGGCGCGGCACGAGTTGCGTGCTGGCGGGGGAGGTCAGTAAACGCGCGCCAGACGCAGCAGCTGCGGTGCTCCAACTCTCCGGCTGACGGCGGGCCCGTAGCGCGCGGGGACGGCCGCTCCACCGTGGATCGCGTTGCCTTGAATGGCAAGGTAGTCCTGCACTTGCTCAAGTCGCAAGTGAAGGGTGAAAAAGCCACCCCATCCCGAATTTTTAATGTATCGTTGATTATTCCTTTGCTGTAATCAGAAATAATTAGAAAATCAGGTACCGGACAGTCCTATGGAGCCAGTTCTGGAGGGCGAAGTTACTCCCAAGGTACATGCGGCGGAAACTAAAGTTCTGACCGTGTGCCTACGACGCATGCCTTATCTCTCCATAAAATTATAAAGACTGTAGCAACCAGTCGCGGAAACATAATTTATTTATCTTGTTGCAAATAGATTTCGATTGATATCTGTCATCATCGGTGCATTTTTCTAATCATCATGCCAGAAATCTGCCAAGGACCGTATTTCTACATGGCATGTATCCCTTAGAAAAATGCACCGATGATGACTGATTTGAAGTGGAATGATCATATTGACTTAATTATTGGTAAGGCGGGTGCCAGGATGAGATTCATTGGGAGAGTCCTTAGAAAATGTAGTCCATCAACAAAGGAGGTGGCTTACAAAACACTCGTTCGACCTATACTTGAGTATCGCTCATCAGTGTGGGATCCTTACCAGGTCGGGTTGACGGAGGAGATAGAGAAGATCCAAAGAAGAGCGGCGCGTTTCGTCACAGGGTTACTTGGTAGGCGTGATAGCGTTACAGAGATGTTTAGCAAACTCAAGTGGCAGACTGCAAAAGAGGCGCTCTGCATCGCGGTGTGGCTTGCTGTCCAGGTTTCGAGAGGGTGCGTTTCTGGATAAGGTATCGAATATATTGCTTCCCCCTACTTATACCTCCCGAGGCGATCACGAATGTAAAATTAGAGAGATTCGAGCGCACACGGAGGCTTTCCGGCAGTCGTTCTTCCCGTGAACCATACGCGAGTAAAACACGAAAGGGAGGTAATGACAGTGGCACGTAAAGTGCCCTCCGCCACACACCATTGGGTGGCTTGCAGAGTATAAATGTAGCTGTAGATATGAATCGAAATCGATTTGCAGCAAGATAAATAAATTATGTTTCCGCGACTGGTTGCTACATTCTTTATAATTTTATATTCCACGGTCGCTCCACAGAAAGGGAATCTTATGGAGCCCAACATTCAAAAATTATCTCTTTATATTCCTTCCCCCCACATACGTCCCGCTTATAGACCACGAGGTGAATATTCGAGTAATTGGAGCCAATACAGAGGCTTATCGACAATCATTCTTCCCACGCACTATTCGCGAGTGGAACAGGATTGGAAGGATCAGATAGTGGTACACCATTAGGTGGCTTGCGGAGTATGATGTAGATGAAAGTGTAATGCCGGTCTGAAGAAGGTAAGACGATTGTGTTGCAATATATTATTTATTGAGGAAAAGTGGTACAAAACTGTACCACTTTTCAACATAATCTACCCCACGCTCCATGCAAGTTTCAGCCGGCCGAAGTGGCCGTGCGGTTAAAGGCGCTGCAGTCTGGAACCGCAAGACCGCTACGGACGCAGGTTCGAAACCTGCCTCGGGCATGGGTGTTTGTGATGTCCTTAGGTTAGTTAGGTTTAACTAGTTCTAAGTTCTAGGGGACTGATGACCTCAGCAGTTGAGTCCCATAGTGCTCAGAGCCATTTGAACCATGCAAGTTCAAAAATGGCTCTGAGCACTATGGGACTTAACATCTGAGGTCATCAGTCCCTTAACACGTAAAATTACTTAAACCTAACTAACCTAAAGACATCACACACATCCATGCCCGAGGAAGGATTCGAACCGGTGACCGTAGCGGCCGCGCGGTGCCAGACTGAAGCGCCTAGAACCGCTCGGCCACACCGTACCGGCTTCCATGCAAGTCCTCCAGCGCTTACAAAGTGCGTAAATTACTTTAGAAAAAATTCTTTTGGCAGTCCGCGCAACCACTCACGCACCGCGTGGCGTACCTCTTCATTAGAACGAAACTTCTTTCCTCCCATTGCGTCTTTGAGTGGTCCAAACATATGGAAATCACTTGCGGCAAGGTCTGATGAGTATGGTGGATCAGGAAGACACTCAAAATGCAGGTCTGTGATTGTAGCAATTTTTGTACGGGCAGTGTGGGGCCTTGCATTGTCTTGTTGCAAAATGACACCTGCTGACAGCAATTCACGTCGCTTTGATTTGATTGCAGGCCGCAGATGATTTTTTAGGAGATCTGTGTATTATGCACTGGTGACAGTGGTCCCTCAAGGCATGTAATGCTCCAAAATCACGTCTCTTTCGTTCCAAAAGAGAGTCAGCATAACCTTCCCTGCTGATGGTTCTGTTAGAAACTTCTTTGGTTTTGGTGATGAGGAATGGCGCGATTCCTTGCTCGCTCTCTTCGTTTCCGGTTGGTGGAAGTGAACCCAGGTTTCGTCCACAGTAACGATTCTTGGACGGAAACCATCACCTTCTCGTTCAAAGCGCCGAAGAAGCTCTTCACAAGCATCAACTGGTCGTTCACTCATTTCAGGAGTCAGCTGCCGTGGCACCCATTTTGCACACACTTTGTGAAACTGGAACACATCGTGTACAATGTGGTGTGCTGATCCATGACTAATCTGTAAACATGCTGCAGTGTCATTCAGTGTCCAGAATGAGATTTTCACTCTGCAGCGGAGTGTGCGCTCATATGAAACTCCCTGGCAGATTAAAACTGTGTAGCGGCCCGCGAAAGGCAAAGGTCCCGAGTTCGTGTCTCGGCCCGGTACACAGTTTTAATCTGCCAGGAAGTTTCATTCAGTGTCACTTGGCGGTTTTGCTTCACTATGGCTTCAACTGCTGCAATGTTCTGTGGCGTCACAACGGGACGTGGAGCATCTTCCTCTGAAGCGCGTAATGGGGCCCCTTAGGGAAATGGCAGCAAGAGAGGGGAAGAAAACCAATGTGCACTCCGTGTGCATACCGGGGGGAGTCATTCCAGATGTGGAAAGGGTCCTTCCGGATGCCATGAAGGGTACAGGGTGCACCCATCTGCAGGTGGTCGCTCATGTCGGCACCAATGATGTGTGTCGCTATGGATCGGAGGAAATCCTCACTGGCTTCCGGCGGCTATCTGATTTGGTGAAGACTGCCAGTCTCGCTAGCGGGATGAAAGCAGAGCTCACCATCTGCAGCATCGTCGACAGGACTGACTGCGGACCTTTGGTACAGAGCCGAGTGGAGGGTCTGAATCAGAGGCTGAGACGGTTCTGCGACCGTGTGGGCTGCAGATTCCTCGACTTGCGCCATAGGGTGGTGGGGTTTCGGGTTCCGCTGGATAGGTCAGGAGTCCACTACACGCAACAAGCGGCTACACGGGTAGCAGGGGTTGTGTGGCGTGGGCTGGGCGGTTTTTTAGGTTAGATGGCCTTGGGCAAGTACAGAAAGGGCAACAGCCTCAACGGGTGCGGGGCAAAGTCAGGACATGGTGGGACCAAGCAGCAATCGGTATTGTAATTGTCAACTGTCGAAGCTGCATTGGTAAAGTACCGGAACTTCAAGCGCTGATAGAAAGCACCGAAGCTGAAATCGTTATAGGTACAGAAAGCTGGCTTAAGCCAGAGATAAATTCTGCCGAAATTTTTACAAAGGTACAGACGGTGTTTAGAAAGGATAGATTGCATGCAACCGGTGGTGGAGTGTTCATCGCTGTTAGTAGTAGTTTATCCTGTAGTGAAGTAGAAGTGGATAGTTCCTGTGAATTATTATGGGTGGAGGTTACACTAAACAACCGAACTAGGTTAATAATTGGCTCCTTTTACCGACCTCCCGACTCAGCAGCATTAGTGGCAGAACAACTGAGAGAAAATTTGGAATACATTTCACATAAATTTTCTCAGCATGTTATAGTCTTAGGTGGAGATTTCAATTTACCAGATATAGACTGGGACACTCAGATGTTTAGGACGGGTGGTAGGGACAGAGCATCGAGTGACATTATACTGAGTGCACTATCCGAAAATTACCTCGAGCAATTAAACAGAGAACCGACTCGTGGAGATAACATATTGGACCTACTGATAACAAACAGACCCGAACTTTTCGAATCTGTATGTACAGAGCAGGGAATCAGTGATCATAAGGCCGTTGCAGCATCCCTGAATATGGAAGTTAATAGAAATATAAAAAAAGGGAGGAAGGTTTATCTGTTTAGCAAGAGTAATAGAAGGCAGATTTCAGACTACCTAACAGATCAAAACGAAAATTTCTGTTCCGACACTGACAATGTTGAGTGTTTATGGAAAAAGTTCAAGGCAATCGTAAAATGCGTTTTAGACAGGTACGTGCCGAGTAAAACTGTGAGGGACGGGAAAAACCCACCGTGGTACAACAACAAAGTTAGGAAACTACTGCGAAAGCAAAGAGAGCTCCACTCCAAGTTTAAACGCAGCCAAAACCTCTCAGACAAACAGAAGCTAAACGATGTCAAAGTTAGCGTAAGGAGGGCTATGCGTGAAGCGTTCATTGAATTCGAAAGTAAAATTCTATGTACCGACTTGACAGAAAATCCTAGGAAGTTCTGGTCTTACGTTAAATCAGTAAGTGGCTCGAAACAGCATATCCAGACACTACGGGATGATGATGGCATTGAAACAGAGGATGACTCGCGTAAAGCTGAAATACTAAACACCTTTTTCCAAAGCTGTTTCACAGAGGAAGACCGCACTGCAGTTCCTTCTCTAAATCCTCGCACAAACGAAAAAATGGCTGACATCGAAATAAGTGTCCAAGGAATAGAAAAGCAACTGGAATCACTCAATAGAGGAAAGTCCACTGGACCTGACGGGATACCAATTCGCTTCTACACAGAGTACGCGAAAGAACTTGCCCCCCTTCTAACAGCCGTGTACCGCAAGTCTCTAGAGGAACGGAGGGTTCCAAATGATTGGAAAAGAGCACAGATAGTCCCAGTCTTCAAGAAGGGTCGTCGAGCAGATGCGCAAAACTATAGACCTATATCTCTTACGTCGATCTCTTGTAGAATTTTAGAACATGTTTTTTGCTCGCGTATCATGTCATTTCTGGAAACCCAGAATCTACTATGTAGGAATCAACATGGATTCCGGAAACAGCGATCGTGTGAGACCCAACTCGCCTTATTTGTTCATGAGACCCAGAAAATATTAGATACAGGCTCCCAGGTAGATGCTATTTTTCTTGACTTCCGGAAGGCGTTCGATACAGTTCCGCACTGTCGCCTGATAAACAAAGTAAGAGCCTACGGAATATCAGACCAGCTGTGTGGCTGGATTGAAGAGTTTTTAGCAAACAGAACACAGCATGTTGTTATCAATGGAGAGACGTCTACAGACGTTAAAGTAACCTCTGGCGTGCCACAGGGGAGTGTTATGGGACCATTGCTTTTCACAATATATATAAATGACTTAGTAGATAGTGTCGGAAGTTCCATGCGGCTTTTCGCGGATGATGCTGTAGTATACAGAGAAGTTGCTGCATTAGAAAATTGTAGCGAAATACAGGAAGATCTGCAGCGGATAGGCACTTGGTGCAGGGAGTGGCAACTGACCCTTAACATAGACAAATGTAATGTATTGCGAATACATAGAAAGAAGGATCCTTTATTGTATGATTATATGATAGCGGAACAAACACTGGTAGCAGTTACTTCTGTAAAATATCTGGGAGTATGCGTACGGAACGATTTGAAGTGGAATGATCATATAAAACTAATTGTTGGTAAGGCGGGTACCAGGTTGAGATTCATTGGGAGAGTGCTTAGAAAATGTAGTCCATCAACAAAGGAGGTGGCTTACAAAACACTCGTTCGACCTATACTTGAGTATTGCTCATCAGTGTGGGATCCGTACCAGGTCGGGTTGACTGAGGAGATAGAGAAGATCCAAAGAAGAGCGGCGCGTTTCGTCACTGGGTTATTTGGTAACCGTGATAGCGTTACGGAGATGTTTAATAAACTCAAGTGGCAGACTCTGCAAGAGAGGCGCTCTGCATCGCGGTGTAGCTTGCTCGCCAGGTTTCGAGAGGGTGCGTTTCTGGATGAGGTATCGAATATATTGCTTCCCCCTACTTATACTTCCCGAGGAGATCACGAATGTAAAATTAGAGAGATTAGAGCGCGCACGGAGGCTTTCAGACAGTCGTTCTTCCCGCGAACCATACGCGACTGGAACAGGAAAGGGAGGTAATGACAGTGGCACGTAAAGTGCCCTCCGCCACACACCGTTGGGTGGCTTGCGGAGTATCGATGTAGATGTAGATGTAGATGTAGAAGTCACACCATTTGCGAACTTCCTACTCCATTCGTAACTTGCTGCTGTGACAAACATGCATCACCGTACTGAACCTTCATTGGTCGGTGAACTTCAATGGGTTTCACACCTTCAATACGCAAAAACCGAATAACAGAACACTGTTCTTCCCTGGTGCAAGTCGCAACGGCCATCTTTATACTGATACTGCGGTATGTGTGCATCTGCGCTATGCTGAAACCTACAGTTCGTTCTACACTCTGTATGTAGCACGCTTACCAACTTACAGGATAACGGAGCGAAATTTCAATTTGTTATTCCAAATTTAAGGTTTCCATTTGACTCACCCTCGTATGTATAAATAGAGACAGCCCCAACAACATGTGTAAGTTACATGTTCCATAATTAATTCCGTTCCAAAATTTTCTAATGATAATGGTGAAGTTGTAATATGTGTAGGTTTCTGTACCACACTTTTAATTTATTCCACTTTAAATTCAAGTATCACGTCCGCACTTGTTCAGAACGCACTCACACTTCTGTTACATTTACTCATTTAATTCGAGCTTATAATAGTTTACCACTTCCGATTCTTAATTTCACTGAGGTGACAAAAGTCATGGAACAGCGATACCCAGATACACAGGTGGCGGAAGTATTGAGTACACAAGGTACATTGCATTGACAGGGTTGTCATTTGTAGTTGCGTGATTCGCGCGAACAAGTTTCCGATGTAATTATGGCGGCGCGCCGGGAATTCACAGACTTTGAACTTGAAATGGTAGTCGGCACCAGACACAAGGGACTTCCCATTTGGCAAATCGTGTTGGAACCAGATATTCCGTGATCCACCGTGTCAAGAGTGTGTGCCGAGAATACCACACTTCAGGCATTAACTGTCGGCATCGACAACGCAGTGGCCGACGGCCTTCGCATAACGACCGACAGCGGCGTCGTCTGCTTAGAGCTGTTAGTGCTGACAGACAAGCAATAATGAATGAAATAACAGCAGAAATCTGTGCGGTACGTACGACGGACGCATCCGTTATGACAGTGTGGCGAAATCTGGCGTTAATGGACTGTGACAGCAGACGACCGCCTTTGCTAGCAGAACGACATCGTCTGCAGCACTTTCTCTGGACTCGTGACGTGGAGGTTGAATCCTAGACGACTGGGAAACTTTGGCCTAGTCAGATGAGTCCTGATTTCCGCTGGTAAGAGCTGATGGTGGGTGTCGAATATTGCGCAGACTCCACAAAGCCATGGACCCACGTTGTCAACAAAGTACTGTGCATGCTCGTGGTGGCTGCATAATGGTGTGAGCTGTGTTTACATTGAATGGACTGGGTCCTCTGGTCTAAACGTAACCGATCATTGTCTGGAAATGTTGTAATTGGCTAGTTACAGACCACCATTCATGGACTTCACGTATTCAAACACGTCACCGGACAACAATTGTCTGTAATTGTTTTGAGGAAGGTAGTCAACAAGGTCGAGGGAATGATTTGGCCATCCGTATAGCCCGACATTAATCCCATCGAACGTTTATGGGATGTAATCGAATGGTCAGTTGGTGCACACTATCCTGCACAGAGAACACTTTTGCAATTATGGACGGCTGTAGAGGCAACATGGTTCAGTATTTCTGCAGGCGACATCCAGAGACTTACCGAGTCCGTTCCTCATCTTGTTGCTGCACTACGTCGGTCAAAATTCGGTCCGGCATGATAAGTGGGAATATCTAACGACTGTCGTCACCTCATTGTACGTAACAACTCCCCCTACCCGAATTAATACTGTGCTAAAAATGTAAATGTCGTGAGGCTAGGACCTCCCGTCGGTTATACGGTTCGCCGGGTGCAAGTCTTTAAGTGTTTCGATTTGACGGCACTTCTGCATCTACATATATCTATTATTCTCTTGTTCTACATCTACATATATACTCCGCTAGCCACAAGGCTGTGTGTGGCGGAGGGCATAATTCGCGCCAAACTGATATTTTCCCCCGTTCTGTTCCACTCGCGGATCGCGCGAGGGAAGAACGACTGTCTGAACGCCTCAGTACGAGCGCCTTTCCCCTTATCTTTGAATGGTGATCATTGCGAGATTAGAAAGCTGGTGGTAATAATATATGCTCTACATCCTCGGTGAAGATCGGATTTCGGAATTTAGTGAGCAGCCGCTTCTGTTTAGCGCGTCGTCTATCTGCAAGTGTGTCCCACTTCAAAGTTTTTATCACATCTGTAACGCTCTCGCGATGGCTAAATGTAGCAGTCACGAATCTTGCCGCTCTTCTTTGGACCTTCCCAGTTTCTTGAATCAGACCCAACTGGTAAGGATCCCATACAGACGAACAATATTTCAAGACTGGACGAACTAGCGTATTGTAACCTATTTACTTTGTTGAAGGACTGCATCGCTTCAGAATTCTATCAATAAACCGCAATCTAGAGTTTGCCTTAGCCGTTACTTGTGTAATCTGATCATTCCATTTGAGATCATTTCGAATATTCACACGCCGATACTTGACGGACGTTACCGCTTCCAAAGACTGATCATTTATTTTGCACTCGTACATTAATGGGGATTTTCGCCTTGTTATACGCAGTAGGTTATACTTACTAACATTGAGAGATAACTGCTAGTCATTAAACCACACATTTATTTTCTGCAAATCGTCATTGATATGTTACGAACTTTCGTGTGACACTACATTTACATCGATACTCGGCAAGCCACCTGACGGTGTGTGGCGGCGGGTACCCTGAGTACCTCTATCGGTTCTCCCTTCTATTCCTGTAACTACTTCCCTGTAGACTACAGCATCATCGACAAACAGTGTAAGGCCGTTGTCAATACCATCAACCAGATCGTTTATGTAAATCGTAAAGAGCAGCGGACCTATTACGCTGCCCTGGGGCACACCTGAAGGTACTGTTGTTTCTGTTGAAGTCACCCCGTTCAGGACGACATACTGCTCTCTCTCTGTTAGAAAACTTTCTATCGAACCACATATGTCATCGGATGGACCGTAAGCGCTCATTTTTTGTAGTAAGCGACAGTTCTGAACTGAGTCGAACGCCTTTCGAAAATCAAGAAACATGGCATCAGCCTGGGAGCCTGTATCTACAGCCTGATGTATATCATACACAAAGAGGGATAGCTGTGTCTCGCACGAGCGCTGGTTCCTAAAACCCTGCTGGTTTCTGCACAAGAGCTTCTCAGAGTCTAGAAAGGTCATTATGTCTGAACACAAAATATGTTCCATGATTCTACAACAAATAGCGTCGATGGGGATGAAATGATGATGATTAGGACAACACAACACCCAATCCCTAAGCTGAGAAAATCTCCGAACCAGCCGGGAATCGATACCGGTCCCTTAGGATTGACATTCTGTCGCGCTGACCACTCAGCTACCGGGGGCGGACAATACTGTGCTTAAAAACGTTTTAACCACAGTGACTTTCCTCAGACCCATATGCGTCCTTCCCGCGAGATGGCTCTAGCGCGACTTCCTACAGTCTTTCTGTAAAATATTTCACTTTTATGCGCGATCGCAGGAGAGTAGGCACCCTGTAACTACCCTGTAGGTATGCTCCAACTCAACTGACTCACTCCTTCGCTCCAAAAGATCTCCAGGCGCCAACTTGTCCCTTTTATAACTGTGGAGAATCCCAGACAGCGAAGCGGCTGCGCTGTGGAGAAGAAAAGTAAAGCTGTCGGCACACGGACCGTTCTTTGGAACGTCAAGGTTGAGCGTGTCGAGTTCAACATGCTGCTGAATGCTCAGACACGACGCGACATCATGTCCGCTCCTGCTCAGGACTATCCTTCACTATCTGTAGTGGCTCATTGAGCGCTTTGTACGAAATCGGCCAGTGCTTCCCCCACCACCCGTTGGTCGTCGCTATCCTGGACTCCCTCTCTATCCTTGTTCAACGTGGATGCTCAGTGGTTTTCATTTGGACCCCAGGCCATGTTGGGATTCCTGGCAATGAACTTGCCGATCGACTGGCTAAATTAGCTACTACCAGGTCATCTCTTGCTATTGTCAATCCAGAAATAGACCTTCGCTCGGCATTGCGTCATCAGGTTTTGGGCTTTTGGAATGCAGAATGGCACACTCTTTATTCGCCGAACACGCTCATGGCGATTAAGGATTCTACAACTCTGTGGTGGTCTTCCTTCCAGGCCTCTCGTAAGGCCTCTGTCGTCGAATGCCAGCTCTGCATCGCCCATACTTGGCTCACTAACAGTTATCTCCTCAATCGTGAGGACCCCCCCCCCCCCCTCTCTGTCGTTGCGGGTCGATGTCGGCTGTGGCTACCCCTGGTGTTGGGAGACAATGCCTCAGCGGCGGATATCGTTTTACCTTTTATTCGTGATGGCAGTGTAAGACGCCGTGGTCTCCTGACCTTCATTGCTTACATATTCCGCCCTCACAATTATATTCCGCACATCAAGACGCTTCCTTCAAACCCAAACTCAGTAAGATAAAGTGAATGTTGTATGAATTCATATAAACCATACGCAAATAACAAGTGCGCACCGGGGTTGAGATACTCGAGGCTGGCTTACACACACACATTCAAGACACAACGGTCACAAGAGCTTTTAGTTCGGGAGAGCCGGTCCCTTCAGAGGACGATTCAGCCTATCTACGTCGAACGGCGACCGCCCGTGGAGCGGACAGCACTTGCCTGAGTGAAAGGGGAGAACGACCTTGTGTTCAGCTTAAAAGCAAATTCCGCTACATTGTGTGGGAGCGCCCAGCGTAGGCATTCTTTACAAATGTAGCATGCGGTTTCAGAGGTTTTCACAGGGAGATAGCAAACGCCAAACGCCGATGCTACAGATTTCCGGATTGGTCGCCTTAAACGAAACGTCATTCTTCCGTTTTAGAAGAGCTATGCTGATTGGCAGACAATATTCCTGACGCCTGAGCTTCACGTCTGGCGTGGAGAGGGGCCGTTCCGTTGTCGCTCTTGGAGCGAGAACACATAACGAGAGCGTGTGCGCTCGTACTTGTACACAGAGAGCGAGGAACAAAGTCTCTCCCCAGTACTTCACTGGGAGAGCACCTCTGTTGAGAGCGAATCTGAGTGATACACTATTTATTTATTTATATGTCAAGTTCTGTAGGACCAAATTGAGGAGCAAATCTCCAAGGTCATGGAATGTGTCAGTACATGAACTTACAACCTAAAAGTAATAACAGATAAAAATAAATGTTCATGAACCTGAAAGAAAATCAGTTCATAAGTTTAAGCAAATGCTATCAGCAATACAATGAGAATCGGCTTAATTTTTCAAGGAACTCCTCGACAGAATAGAAGGAGTGACCCATGAGGAAACACTTCAGTTTCGATTTGAAAGCGTGTGGATTACTGCTAAGATTTTTGAATTCGAGTGGCAGCTTATTGAAAATGGATGCAGCAGTATACTGCACACCTTTTTGCACAAGAGTTAAGGAAGTCTGATCCAAATGGAGGTTTGATTTCTGCCGAGTATTAACCGAGTGAAAACTGCTTTTTGTAACAAGAAACGAGAATAAGGAATATACATATTCAGAGGCCAATGTCAAAATACCCAGACTCATGAACAGAGGTCGACAAGAGGTTCGTGAACTCACACCACTTATTGCCCGAATCGCCCGTTTCTGAGCCAAAAATATCCTTCTAGAATGGGAAGAGTTACCCAAAACATAATACCATAGGACATAAGCGAATGAAAATAAGCAAAGTACACTAATTTACGTGTCGAAGTATCACTCACTTTTGATATCGTTCGAATAGTGAAAATGGCAGTATTAAGTCTTTGCACAAGATCCTGAACGTGGGCTTTCCATGACAGCTTACTATTTATCTGAACACCTAGGAATTTGAACTGTTCAGTTTCACTAATCATTTGCCCATTCTGTGAGACTAAAACGACAGGTTTTGTTGAATTGTGTGTTATAAACTGTAAAAACTGAGTCTTACTGTGATTTAACGTTAGTTTATTTTCTACAAGCCATGAACTGAGGTCATGTACTGCACTACTTGAAACCGAGTCAATGTTGCACACAACATCCTATACTACCAAGTTAGTGTCATCAGCAAACAGAAATATTTTAGAGTTACCCATAATACTAGAGGGCATATCACTTATTTAAATAAGGAACAGGAGCGGCCCCAACACTGATCCCTGGGGCACCCCGCACTTGACAGTACCCCACTCAGATCCCACATCAAGCCGTTATCAACATTGTGAATAATGACCTTTTGCTGCCTGTTGCTAAAGTAAGAGGTGAACCAATTGTGAGCTACTCCCCTTATTCCATAATGGTCCAACTTCTGGAGCAATATTGTGAGATCAACAGAGTCAAATGCCTTTGTTAAGTCAAAAAATACGCCAAACGTTCGAAACTTTTTGTTTAACCCATCCAGTACCTCACAGATAAAAGAGAATATAGCATTTTCAGTTGTCACACGACTTCTAAAGCCGAACTGTGCATTTGATAGCAAATCGTGTGATATAAAATGGTCAATTAACCTTACATACACAGCCTTTTCGATAACTTTTGCAAACACTGATGGCATAGAAATAGGTCTAAAATTATCTACATTATCCCTTTCTCGCTTTTTATAAAGCGGCTTTACTACTGAGTACTTTAATCGCTCAGGAAACTGACCATTCCTAAAGGAAGAATTACAAATATGGCTAAATACAGGGCTAACATGTGCAGCACAGTACTTTAATATTCTACTAGACACTCCATCATGACCATGAGAGTCCTTAGTCTTCAGTGATTTAATTATTGACTCAATCTCCCTCTTGTCTGTATCACAGAGGAGTATTTCAGACGTCAATCTCGGAAAGGCATTTGCTAAGAAATTTATATGATTTCCTGTAGAAACTAAATTTTTATTTAATTCACCAGCAATGCTCAGAAAATGGTTGTTAAATACTGTACATATATCTGATTTATCAGTAAAGGAAATATTATCTCTGCGAACTGACTTCATATCATCGACCTTGTGCTGATGACCAAACACTTCCTTCACAACTGACCGTATGGCTTTAATTTTATCCTCAGAATTAGCTATTCTATTTGCATACCACACACTTTTTGCCTTGCTAATAACATTTTTAAGCACCTTACAATACTGTTTGTAATGGGCTACTGTAGCTTGATTGTGACTACTTCTAACATTTTGATATAATTCCCGCTTTGTTCTACATGATATCCTTATCCCACTAGTTAGCCAACCGGGCTGTCCATTACTGCTAGTACCCCGTTTAGAATGTTCTAATGGAAAGCAACTATATTGAGTCGCTCGCGATTAAGCGTTGTTCACTGTGTTGGCCGCCACACTTATTGTGCGGTGTGAACATGGACAGAGTACCAGTTAAATGCCTGCGAGCGAATTTTTGAGTGGCGTCGTGGTGGACTGGTTATCTGACCGGTGTACCACGCCAATAGTTAGACCAGGGGCGAATAGGAATCCTTGACTTCATCAAGGCGTAGGGAGAGTCTGATTGGCGAAGGTAAATCCAGACAGAACGAGATTTATCTTATTTGTCAGCAGCGAGTGGCACAGACAGCAGTCATCGCAGCTTACGGTATTGTGCACTACAGCTGTTGCGAGCACTACTCCAGTACCCAAGAACCCCACTAGTTACGTAAGAAATTTTGTGAATTTTTGTATCATTTCCTTACAGCGGACGACTCCAGAAGACATTTATTGCTGAAATTTTTCTAGGCATTTCTCTCTAGAACGTTAGGAGCGTCTGTCTGACTTCTGTAGTAGTGTGGGGGTGGAAATTGCATCTTGCAGGAGCCACAGGGTAAAGGGTACATCTCAGATTAATCCGTTGCGCAGAATGACAGAATAGCACCCACACACACCACAGAGCAGTTTTTATCGTTTTATTTAATGGAGGGACCTTCCACCTTTTATCGGTAAGTGGGGGCCCTCTTGCTCCCCACTTCACCCCCACTGGATTGGCTTCAACTGGGCTTGGTGGTTCACCTACTCATTTCCTTATGGGGCCTGTTATGTCTTGAGCGTCTTGTCTCCTGTGCTTCTTCCTTCACGCCGCTGTCATTAGTCACTTTCTTTCCCTCGCCTTTTCTTCCACCCTTTTCCTTCCTTCCCTGTCAATAGATTATCACTTTATGGACATTGTAGTTCCCTCTTATAACGTGGGATTTTACAGGTTTTAGTTAATCCAAGACCAGAGGGACTGATGACTGCGTAGTTTGGTCCCTTCTCCAACCAACCAACCGACGACGCGATATGCGCGTACGGTACGTGGGCCTTAATGTGGTGTTGTAAGTAGGCTGTTCAGGTTTTTATATTGGTAACGCCACGTAGCGCTCTGTATGAAAATCACTGGCTGTGCTGTGTGCAGTCTGTGGCTGGTTTGCATTGTTGTTGGCTATTGTAGTGTTGGGCAGCTGGATGCGAACAGCGCGTAGCGTTGCGCAGTTGGAGGTGAGCCGCCAGCAGTGGTGGATGTGGGGAGAGAAATGGCGGAGTTTTGAAATTTGTAAGACTGGATGTCATGAACTGCTATATATATTATGACTATTAAGGTAAATACATTGTTTGTTCTCTATTAAAATCTTTCATTTGGTATCTATCCCTATCAGTAGTTAGTGCCTTCCGTAGTTTGAATCTTTTATTTAGCTGGCAGTAGTGGCGCTCGCTGTATTGCAGTAGCTTGAGTAACGAAGGTTTTTTTGAGGTAAGTGATTTGTGAAAGGTATAGTTTAATGTTAGTCAGGGCCATTTTTTTGTAGGGATTATTAAAAGTCAGATTGCGTTGCGCTAAAAATATTGTGTGTCAGTATAAGCACAGTCTTGTATAATTGTTCAAAGGGGACGTTTCAGTGTACGTGACCTCAGCGCTCGCTGGCGGCAGTTGTCGGCTGTAACTGGCTCGCAAATCATACTATTTATGAAATGGATGGGGGCAGAGTTCCTACGTTAGCTCTATTAACACGCACATTTCGTCACTTGCCTGTACGTCATCACATTATTCTGCCCGTGGTGTACACTGAAGTGACAAAAGTCACTGGAGACATCCTAACATCGTGACGGACCGCCTTTTCTCCAGCGTAGCACAGTCACTCGACGTGGCATGGAATCAACAAGTCGTTGAAAGTCCCCTGCACACACATGGAGCCATGTGGTCCCTATAGTCGCCCATAGCTGCGAAAGTATTGGTGGTGCAGGATTTTGCGCACGAAGTGATACCTCTATTATGTCCCGTATTATGTCCCCAAATCTGGCGATATGGTTGGCCAAATCAGTCGCCCGAATCGTCCAAATTGTTCTCCAAACCAGTCGCGAAGCAATGTGGCCTGGTAACATTTCACATAGGCATCTTAAAAATTGCATCGTCGTCTGCGAACGTTGAAACGTCCCCTTTGAAAAATTATATAAGACTGTGCTTAAACTGACACACAATATTTTTATCGCAACGCAATATGACTTTCAATAATCCCTACAAAGGAATGGCCCTGACTAACATTAACCTATACGTTTCACAGATCACTTACCTCACAAAAAAACTTGGTTATTCGAACTACTGCAATACAGCGAGCGCCACTACTGCCAGCTAAATAAAAGATTCAAACTACGGAAGGCACTAACTACTGATAGGCATAGTTAGCAAATGAAGGATTTTAATAGAGAACAAAAAATGTATTTACCTTAGTAGTCATAATATATATAGCAGTTCATGACATTCAGTCTTACAAATTTCAAAACTCCGCCATCTCTCTCCCCACATCCACCACTGCTGGCGGCTCACCTCCAACTGCCAACGCTACGCGCTGTTAACAGCCAACTGCCCAACACTACAATGGCAGACAACAATGCAAACTAGCCACAGACTGCACACAGCACAGCCAGTGATTTTCATACAGAGCGCTACGTGGCGTTACCAATAAGAAAACCTAAACAGCCTACTTACAACGTGAAGTCCATGAATGGCTACCAAGTAACCAAAAATAGCCATTCTGTCAACAATTGGTTTAGTTGGACCGGAGGACCCATCCTATTGGTTACGCTTGGTTGGAATTCGTGAAAACCTGTAATTCTGAAGTTCACCGTGTAACACTTGTATTCGTTTCGTTGAGTATAAAGGCCTTGTATTCTTAATTTCCTTGCGTGTATCTATTGTAATGTGTACGTTATTTCAAAGGAAGAATGCAGGTCGTATGATTACGTAAACGCTATATGATAAAAGGAGTCTCCACAACCATCTGAAATTGTATTACTGCATTCCAGTTACCTTTCACTAAAAATAATTTAAATAAACCTAAAACTCACAAAAGAAACTCTGTGTCATGCAATACAGTGAAGAGCGCTACAATGTGTGACGTCACAGTACGTATCACGCAATTCTACTGCACGAAACTTACGGAGTCATAAACGTGATTGAAATTACAAACTGAACTTTGAAAGAATAAATGCAATAAATGCTTCTGTTGGAATGCCCTGTGAATTCAAGTACCCAAACGGAACAATTAAAATTTCGAACATTGATTGACACACAGGCGAACGTGGAATACAGCGCTACAAGAGTATTAATGTCTGACAAAAGAAATCAGACCCGAACTTAACTTTAACTGAACTTATGATGATAATTTTCGATCCAGTACTTGGCTGCAAAAAACCTTACTGTGTCCTAACAGTGATGTTAATAAACTGGCCCTAATGTAACTTTCGGGACTTACGTTGTGGCAACGGAAACTCGTCACTGATTGAAAATGATGAAACAGAGAATGTAGCACAGGAGTAAACTAGCTAAAGACGATCTTGGCGAACTGCAATGCAGGGGAAAGTAACTATACTAAGCGTATCATACATAAACTAACTCGATTACAGAATAAAACATTAATACGGCGACTGTGAAAAAAACTGTATCTGCACAATGGTATAGAAGAGAGCAACATTTAAAAAACTGTTTTATTAAACTGACACTTAACGATTACAACTATCTTTATAATATTAACGTCTTACAAAAATGTAGTTCTGCCATTAACTGCCGGTCGGTGTGGCCGAGCGGTTCTAGGCGCTTCAGTCTGGAACCGCGTGACCGCTACGGTCGCAGGTTAGAAT
This sequence comes from Schistocerca serialis cubense, assembly GCF_023864345.2. Classification (NCBI taxonomy): domain Eukaryota; kingdom Metazoa; phylum Arthropoda; class Insecta; order Orthoptera; family Acrididae; genus Schistocerca; species Schistocerca serialis. The sequence continues at coordinate 55,623,198 of NC_064649.1, read as the reverse complement.
CCTGCCTCGGGCATGGATGTGTGTGATGTCCTTAGGTTAGTTAGGTTTAAGTAGTTCTAAGTCCACAGGACTGATGACCTCAAATGTTAAATCCCATAGTGCTCACAGCCATTTGCCATGTAACTCATTAATAGAATGGTAAATGAGTGCTCAATCTAAGGCTGACTCCAAAGCATGTAAGCAGATAATGTTGTTTTAATCTCGTTTCACCCTAAAGCTGTTCTTTAGACCAGAGAATCATTTATTAAAAATGGTGGGTTTGGGAGGGGGGGGGGGAGTTATTACTATTTAACTAAAAGGACCCAGTCCGATGTTCTGCAGACATGGAAGTAACATTGCGTACCAAGAAAGCATTATAATTCCTTGAAAGACGGCGCAACTGGCGGTTTCTTTGACTTCCACATTGTCGATATATAGTGTAATCCTTTGTTTTTATTAAAGATTAGCCGATAGCGATTGCCAATACACGAAGTACTTGCGAGCGTTTTATTTCTTTAGAATTACATTTGGATGGGCTGGCAATTTCACAGACAGAAAAATTCAAAGCTGGCCGAAGGACACAATTAGTTTAACACGGGTTGTAGAAGGTGACGCTGATGCCAGGCTGGACAGCGTTCGCCACAGGCTGTTGTGTATACTGGACGGGATGAAGGGATGTCCGTCGCAAGTCAACACAATGCGGACAGCAAGTAACATCGTGGCCGTCCGGAGTCATGGAATCCTGCACGAGGTGACTGCTGCTCTCACGTCCCTAAAGCGTTTTTCTGTGGTGAGGGCGTTGTAAAGTACAGTAAAGGTGCTGGAAGGTGTGCAACAATGAGGCTTGGATGGAGAATGTAGAGGAGACGCTGCCAGCCCCTTGACAGGCGACCAATATACCAGTGGACAATATGTAGGCAGGTACTTACAGCTCTGTGTCCTCGGGAGAACATGACAGGCGAGGATTCCATAAGCCTGAAACTGCAACTTTCTCTCCCCAAAAATACCTGTAGCAGCACCCTTCTCCCCCTCCTTCCGTTGTACCCCGCCTCCCCCCCCCCCTTCTCACTCTCTTTCTTTATATACCGGGCGATCAAAAAGTCAGTATAAATTTGAAAACTGAATAAATCACGGAATAATCTAGATAGAGAGGTACAAATTGACACACATGCTTGGAATGACATGAGGTTTTATTAGAACCAAAAAAATACAAAAGTTGAAGAAATGACCGACAGATGGTGCTTCATGTGATCAGAATAGCAATAATTAGCATAACAAAGTAAGACAAAGCAAGGATAATGTTCTTTACAGGAAATGTTCAATATGTCCACCATCATTCCTCAACAATAGCTGTAGTCGAGGAATAATGTTGTGAACGGCACTGTAAAGCATGTCCAGAGTTATGGTGAGGCATTGGCGCCGGATGTTGTCTTTCAGCATCCCCAGAAATTTCGGTCGATCACGATACACTCGCGACTTCAGGTAACCCCAAAGCCAATAATGGCACGGACAGGTCTGGGGACCTGGGAGGCCAAGCATGACGAAAGTGCCGGCTGAGCACACGATCATCACCAAACGACGCTCGCAAGAGATCTTTCACGCCTCTAGCAATACTTTGTTTTTTGTTTTGGTTCTAATGAAACCCCATGTCATTCCAAGCATGTGTGTCAATTTTTACCTCTCCATCTACATTATTCTGTGGTTTATTAAGTTTTCAAATTTATACCGACTTTTTGATCACCCAGTATATGCTCAAAAGTATCCAGACACCCCAAAAACATAGTTTTTCATTTTAGGTCCGTTGTGCTGCCACTTACTGCCAGGTACTCCATATAATCGACCTCAGGAGTCATTAGACATCATGAGAGAGCAGAATGGGGCGCGCCGCGGAACTCACGGACTTCGAACGTGGTCAGGCGATTGGGTGTCACTTGTGTCATACGTTTGTACGCGAGATTTCCACACTTCTAATCATCCCTAGGTCCACTGTTTCCAACGTGATAATGAAGTGGAAACGTTTAGGGACACGTACAGCACAAAAGCGTACAGGTCAACCTCGTCTGTTGACTGACACGGACCGCCGGCAGTTGAAGAGAGTCGTAGTGTGTAATGGGCAGACATCTATCCAGACCATTACATAGTAATTCTCAACTGCATCAGGATCCACTAAAAGCGGGAGGTGAAAAAAACTTGCATTTCATGGTCGAGCGGCTGCTCATAAGCCACACATCATGCCGGCAAATACCAAACGATGCCTCGATAGGTGTACGGAGTATAACCATTGGACGTCTGAACAGCGGAAAAAACGTTATGTGGAGTGACGAATCACGGTACACAATGTAGCGATCGGGTGCCAACAGTAAAATTCGGAGGCGGTGGTGTTATGGTGTAGTCGTGGTTTTCAAGTAGGGGGCTTGCACGCCTTGTTGTTTTGCGTGGCATTATCACAGCAGAAGCCTACATTGATGTTTTAAGCGCCTTCTTGCTTCCCACTGTTTAAGAGCAATTCGGGCATGGCGAATGCACCTTTCAACATGACCGAGCACCTATTCGTAATGCACGGCCTGGGCGGAGTGGTTACACCACATTAACAGTATTGGGCAATGGGACCTCTCCCCCATGTAGCCGCCATGCTCGCCGATAATGGTCATCCGTGGTAGCGCAGAACCGCAATGCATCGCTGAACACAATGTGACGCCATTGATCAGCAATCTATGCTGTCCATTATACCTGTTCTGTGTTTAATCTTGTGAACTAAACCTGGACTGGGCTACTGATCGTTATGACTCGTGTATCTGTTTTGTTGTCCTGAACAATGTAAGCGGTGTAATTACGGAACTCTAAAATGAGTCGACAAACTATCAGATGCTCTATAACCGTTTTTTTGAAATTAACTTTACCAAAGTGACTAGAAATTGTAACTGTATATTAAATATGTTGTTCTATTATTCAGTACAGTGAAGCGCTCCAGTATGTAACGTCTCAATATATTACCTGCCAGTCCATCATACAAAATCAAGACAATGAAAATGCCACATAAATTCACCAATTGAATTTTGAAACAGCAAATCATCAAAATTTTTCTACAGAATACCTAGTGAATTTCCGTACACCGTCTGACAGAAAGAGTTCTTGACACTGAACAACATACACGCTAACACACTGGTCAGCCAAAACATTATGACCACCTGGCGAGGAATGACTGCTACTCAGACTAGCTGGGTGGTGATGCTTATGCAACCATACTCTATCGCACTCTAGCGAGACACATACAAACTTTCTGCAACAGCGGGTAGAATGTCTTAAACACTATACAAACAATACTACTAAACGTCGATTAATGAAGCAGTCAAGCATAATACAGAGATACTGAGACAGGGATTCAATAACGAAGTTTCAGCAGCTCTGTCTATTCCCTTTTGATGTAAGCAGTGGAACGTGAAAGTTGTGTGCAGGTTGGTAGCACACTCTTAGGTTGAAACCCAAGAGTCTTCGGAATGCCACTAGGAGCTGTAATCCAAGGAAGCCACGCCCCCAAATCTCCGCTACTTAGAGCTAAGCGGCATTCAAAGGCACACCTTTAAGACAAGCTATTGCCTGTTAAAAAAAAACATCGCTTGATAGCGCATACCAACAGTTCCAAAAACAATGAACGCCATTCATTAAATCCTTGTGGGAAATACGCGAAATGCTTTCTGGTACTTTAAATTCTGTAATAAGTTACTGACATTTTTTTAAAAATATATGTTTTGAGGTGGCTGCGCCTCAGAACCTTTAATTGAGATCCACGCCTGATGGAACCCACTTTCAAGCCCAGCTATGTGCTGATAACGTTGTCTCACACGAATACGTGACTTATCCAAATCCATCACGGTGATCACTCAACATCTGACGCTGTCCACGCCCCCTTACTTACCTTTTCAGGGCTTGTAACAATACGAAACACAACTCAAATGCACTCTGCCGACCGCGTTACTGATCACAGAAGATTGCATCTCTAAACATTTGCATACCTACCGATGAGTTGAGAGAGAGAGGAAGGGAGAGAGGGGAGGAGGGAGGGACGGAGGGAATGTTAGGCGACATTTTCTTCTGAAATAAAGGATCCGACGTGTTGTGTATGCCACAATGCTCTTCGTGGCATCCGATCTCCAAGCGTCTCTATTTTGCGGCGACGTAACCGAGTGGCGGCGACTTGTGCAATACGGATTTACAACCTAAATTTCATGCAAAATAATTACTGTTTACTAATAAAATGAAAAGATGAAGTCAATTTACTTACACTTAGTTAAAGTAAAAAGAAGAAGAATTAGAGATTTAAAAGAAAATGCGCCAAACTTTCAAAATAAGGACATGAAATAATAGAAAAAGAACAGAGATACATTGGAATTAATCATGGTTATGTAGTAAAGTAATGTTAACGTGTTTAATGTGTGTGTGGTATAGTAAATTACTGTTTTTATGGTTCTGTACATAATAAGTCAAAACGGAACTATTGTTGTTGTTGTTGTTGTGGTCGTCAGTTCAAAATGGCTCTGAGCACTATGGGACTTAACATCTTAGGTCATCAGTCCCCTAGAACTTAGAACTACTTAAACCTAACTAACCTAAGGACATCACACACATCCATGCCCGAAGCAGGATTCGAACCTGCGACCGTAGCAGTCCCGCGGCTCCGGACTGCAGCGCCCAGAACCGCATGGCCACCGCGGCCGGCTGTGGTCTTCCGTCCAGAGACTGGTTTGATGCAGCTCTCCATGCTACTCTATCCTGTGCAAGCTTCTTCATCTCCCAGTACCTACTGCAGCCTACATGCTTCTGAATCTGCTTTGTGTATTCATCTCTTGGTCACCCTCTTCGATTTTTACTCTCCACTCTGCCGTCCAACACTAAATTGGTAATCCCTTGATGCCTCAGAATATGTCCTAGCAAGCGATCCCTTCTTCTAGTCAAGTTGTGCCAAAAATTTCCCTTCTCCCTAATTCTATTCAATACCTCCTAATTGCTTATGTGATCTACCCATCTAATCTTCAGCATTCTTCTGTAGCACCACATTTCGAAAGCTTCTCTTCTTGTCCAAACTATTTATCGTCCATGTTTCACTTCCATACATGGTTCAATCATCAACTTTCTCTTCCAAATGCGAAAATATTTTGTTGATACCCACCTACGTAGGGAGAAACGATCGTCATAATAAAATAAGAGAAAGCAGAACTCGAATGGAAAGATTTAGTTGTTCCTTTTTCCAACGCGGCATTCGAGAGGGGAAGTAGCATGAAAATGGGTCGATAAACCCTCTGCCAGGCACTGAAGTATGATGTAGATGTAGATGTACACTACTGGCCATTAAAATTGCTACACCACGAAGATGACGTGCGACAGACGCGAAATTTAACCAACAGGAAGAAGATGTTGTGATAAGCAAATGATTAGCTTTTCAGAGCATTCACACAAGGTTGGCGCCGGTGGCGACACCTACAATGAGCTGACATGAGGAAAGTTTCCAACCGATTTCTCATACACAAACAGCAGTTGACCGGCGTCGCCTGGTGAAACGTTGTTGTGATTCCTCGTGTAAGGAGGAGAAATGCCTACCATCACGTTTCCGACTTTGATAAAGGTCGGATTGTAGCCTATCACGATTGCGGTTTAACGGACCGCGACATTGCTGCTCGCGTTGGTCGAGATCCAATGACTGTTAGCAGAATATGGATTCGGTGGGTTCAGGAGGGTAATACGGAACGCCGTGCTGAATCCCAACGGCCTCGTATCACTAGCAGTCGAGATGAGAGGCATCTTATCCGCATGGCTGTAATGGATCGTGCAGCCACATCTTGGTCCCTGAGTCAACAGATGGGGACGTTTGCAAGACAACAACCATCTGCACGAACAGTTCGACGACGTTTCCAGCAGCATGGACTATCAGCTCGGAGACCATGGCTGTGGTTACCCTTGACGTTGCATCACAGACAGGAGCGCCTGCGATGGTGTACTCAACGACGAACCTGCGTGCACGAATGGCAAAACGTCATTTTTTCGAATGAATCCAGGTTCTGTTTACAGCATCATGATGGTCGCATCCGTGTTTGGCGACTTCGCGGTGAAAGCACATTGGAAGCGAAGCATGTATTCGTTATCGCCATACTGGCGTATCACCAGGGGTGATGGTATGGGGTGCCATTGGTTACACATCTCGGTCACCACTTGTTCGCATTGACAGCACTTTGAACAGTGGACGTTACATTTCAGATGTGTTATGATCCGTGGCTCTACGCTTCATTCGATCCCTGCGAAACCCTACATTTCAGCAGGATAATGCACGACCACATGTTGCAGGTCCTGTACGGGCCTTAGTGGATAAAGAAAATGTTCGAGTGCTGCCATGGCCATCGCATTCTCCAGATCTCTCACCAATTGAAATCATATGGTCAATTGTGACCGAGCAACTAGATCGTGACAATACGCCAGTCACTACTCTAGATGAACTGTGGTATCGTGTCGAAGCTGCATGGGCAGTTGTACCTGTACACGCCATCCAAGCTATGCCCAGGCGTATGAAGGCCGTTATTACGGCCAGAGGTGTTTGTTCTGGGTACTGATTTCTCAGAATCTATGCACCCAAATTGCGTGAAAATCTAATCACATGTCAGATCTAGTATAATATATTTTTCCAATGAATACCCGTTTATCATCTGCATTTCTTGTTGGTGTAGCAATTTTAATGGCCAGTAGTTTAGATGTAGAACATTACGGCCACGTATGTCACATATTTCGATACTCGGAAAACACACTGATCAAAACATATCGGGTACTTCCCCGTTGGCGTAGAGCCGTGAAATTTGGCAAGAAATATGGTTACCAGGTACTAGCAAAAAAAAAAAAAAAAGAATTTGCTACTTTGTAATTATAGCACACGAAAAGGCAAATTATTTTGTTGTTTGTTATCCAATATTAGACCTGAAGTTGAAAGATTGTCTAAAGTATTGGAACCCCAAGGACCAATATCTTGTCAGCACAGTGTCGATAACAGGTAAAAATCGTCGAGATCTTCTATTCCTGGAGTGGATGAACTGTCTACATTCATAATTAAGTTCGTACAGAACCCTCAGAAAGCGAGTCCCATTCCTCCCATTCCCGCCTGACCATTTTTTTTATTTTGCGTTATGACGCGGATCATAGTCAGTTGTATTTATATCAAAATAGTTACTGCCTGTGTAGTGTAAAAATGAAACGATGGAGCTCGTCTAGCTGGTATAAGTGATACGAAGGAAAGGAGAATGAGAGTGTCACAGTAAAGGCACCATGCTTTTAAGAAGAGATGAACATGAGGTGAAGTAACAGAGAGGGGTCAGAAATTCGTGGAATTTAACAGTGGTTATGCATTAAATTCATTCTAATTTGTCTAATGTCTGTGTGCCATAACAAACTGCTGTTTTAAAATTTAGTTTCTACTTCTGCCTGCACTCTGCAGAAACACAAAAGAAAGCTTTCGGTGTTCGGTGGGTTTTCGAGACGGCACATGAGCGGTAATATTTTTCGCAGCGCTGGACGTGTTTATCTGGAGGGACGCCGGCGCCGGCTTTCTATTCCGAGAGCAGCTCAGCTGCTACACCTTCACCTGTGAGGTGACGGCGAACTGTAAGCAGAGGCAGGTGGCTGGCGCAAGCCTGGAGTCTTCCTCTATATTTGCTCCCGTGTTACGCAAAATGCACGCAACCCAGCCTCCGGCCACCCCCCGCGTTAGCTACCACGCACGGGAGCCAGCTGCTCCCAGCGACAAAGCCCACAGGACGCCCTGAATAATGTGGCATCGGTCCTGGCACGGTCGCCAACTAAGTAGCGACATTCATTACTGCTGCCGCTAAGGCGCAGCAATGCCTCAGCCACTTTGAGCCATCTCTCAGAATTGTGGAGCACTACAGGGTGAACAACCTAAAACTTGAACTGCAAATATTGCGGAAACGGAAAGTGCAACTGATGTGCAGTTTTCACAGAATGAATTTTTAATAAGGGGCTCCTATTGTTATGCGATAAATTGTGACAGTGCTTAGAAAGTGTATTTTTTGTGTAAACAGACACTTTTTATAGAATAATGAGTATTGTCTGTTTGGATTGCGTAGAAATGTTGGAAATTTTACGGCCGCCAACTTATATTTCGCGGAAAGACCACAAATATAAGTGAGATTAGGGCTCGTACAGAGGCATATAGGCAGTCATTTTTCCCTCGTTCTATTTGGGAGTCGAACAGGGAGAGAAGATGCTAGTTGTGGTACGAGGTACCCTCCGCCACGCACCGTATGGTGGATTGCGCAGTATGTATGTAGATGTAGATGTAGGATGAGTGGACGCGGGTTTTGAATAGCCGTCCTCCCGAATCGCTGTACTTTTTGACTGAAGTTTTGCACATGCGGAAGGTTGGTGTCAAGATGTTTCCAAAACCCTTACAACAGAAGAACGTGAGTTAAAGAAACGTGTGCGTTGATCTTCTTGAGAGGATTGCCTATGACCACGAGTGGTTCAGTCACGTGATCACAGGTGATGAATCCTGGATTTTTGAGTACGATCTCTTGAAACAAAGAGGCCAAGTGAGGACTGGCACACAGAGACATTTCCTCGACCGAAGGAAGTTTTAAAGGGAAAATGAAAGATCAAAACAATGCTGATTTGCTTGTTTGACAGTAGGGATATCGCGTGTAAGGAATTTTTCCCTTCAGTACATTCCATTAGAACTGCTGACTGCCTTGGGAGAGCCATGCCTAACAAAACTCTACCATCTATTGAGCAAGATGTATGAGACAGGCGAAATGCCCTCAGACTTCAAGAAGAATATAATAATTCCAATCCCAAAGAAAGCTGGTGTTAACAGGTGTGAAAATTACCGAAGTATCAGTTTAATAAGCCACAGCTGCAAAATACTAACACGAAATCTTTACCGACGAGTGTAAAAACTGGTAGAAGCCGACCTCGGAGAAGATCAGTTTGGATTCCGTAGAAATATTGAAACATGTGAGGCAGTACTGACCCTACGACTTATCTTAGAAAATAGATTAAGGAATGGCATACCTACCGTTCTAGCATTTGTAGACTTAGAGAAAGCTTTTGACAATGTCGACTGGAATACTCTCTTTCAAATTCTGAAGGCGGCAGGAGTAAAATACAGGGAGCGAAACGCTATTTACAATTTGTACAGAAACCAGATGGCAGTTATAAGAGTTCAGGGGCACGAAAGGGAAGCAGTGGTTGGGAAGGAAGTGAGACAGGGTTGTAGCCTCTCCCCGATGTTATTCACTCTGTATATTGAGCAAGCAGAAAAGGAAAAAAAAAGACAAATTCGGAGTAGGTATTAAAATCCATAGAGAAGAAATAAAAACTTTGAGGTTCGCCGATGACATTGTAATTCTGTCAGAGACGCAAAAGACTTGGAAGAGTAGTTGAACGGAATGGACAGTGTCTTGAAAGGAGGATATAAAATGAACATCAACAAAAGCAAAACGAGGATAATGGAATGCAGTCGAATTAAGTCGGGTGATGCTGAGGGAATTAGAATAGGAAATGAGACCTTAAAGTAGTAAAGGAGTTTTGTTATTTGGGGAGCAAAATAACTGATGATGGTCGAAGTAAAGTAGATATAAAATGTAGACTGGCAATGGCAAGGAAAGCGTTTCTGAAGAAGAGAACTTTGTTAACATCGAGTATAGATTTAAATGTCAGGAAGCCGTTTCTGAAAATATTTGTATGGAGTGTGGCCATGCATGGAAGTGAAACATGGACGATAAATAGTTTGGACAAGAAGAGAATAGAAGCTTTCGAAATTTGGTGCTACAGAAGAATGCTGAAGATTATATGGGTAGATCACATTACTAAGCAGTAGGTATTGAATAGAACTGGTGAGAAGAGAAATTTTTGGCAGAACTTGACTAGATGAAGGGATAGGTTGGTAGGGCATGTTACGAGGCATTAAGGGATCACCAATTTTGTATTTTAGGGCAGCGTGGAGGGTAAAAATCGTAGAGGGAGACCAAGAGATGAATACAATAAGCAGGTTCAGAAGGATGTAGGTTGTAGTAGGTACTGGGAGATGAAGGAGCTTGCACAGGATAGATTAGCATAGAGAGCTGCATCAAACCGGTCTCTGGACTGAAGACCACAGCAACAACAATGAGTATTGACATTAACAAACTAAAAATATAATAAATTAGAATGTCAGTGGTCTTTGTTGCAGGATTATAGTGCGAGTCATTTACGAAATATCAGAGTTTGAAAAATTTTGGAAATACGTGGGATTGTCTTGTAGAACCAGACTGCTGAGGAGGTCATCGGTCCCTAAGCTTACACACTACTTAAATTAACTTACGCTTAGGACAACAGACACACACCCATGCACGAGGCAGGACTCGAACCTCCAATGGAGGAGAGCCGCGCGAACCGTGACAAGATGCCCCAGACCACGCGCCTATCCGGCGCGGCATAGTTTGAAAAATACTCATACCGACACCTGGTTCTACCATTCAACCTGCATATTTGCTACGTACGGTGTTGTTATGTTTGCTCCTTGAGTGTCTTGCGACTTGCTAGTCAGTTAATGTTCAAAAATGGTTCAAATGTCTCTGAGCCCTATGGGACTTAACTACTGAGGTCATCAGTCCCCTAGAACTTAGAACGAATTAAACCAACTAATCTAAGGACATCACACACATCCATGCCCGAGGCAGGATTCGAATCTGCGACCGTAGCGGTCGCGCGGTTCCAGACTGTAGCGCCTAGAACCGCTCGGCCACTGCGGCCGGCGTCGGTTAATGTGTGACAGTCCAAGTAGTAGGTCGTGAGTGAATGACGGGATTTACGAAAGCAGAAAAAAAAACTTAAGGTGCTCATGGTGTGTGGAGAGGGTAGGAAGAATACAGTTCGTTCTTGTACAATGTATGCGGCAAGGCATGCCAATAGAAGCCGACTCTCAGTAGTTATGAGCCCCCTCAGCCAGTTACGTGAAAGTAGTTGTGTAACACACAGAAAATATAACAGAAGGAAACAAATTGCGATAGAAGAGCGGGAAATTAATATTATAGCAGCTGTCGATCTGCACGTTAGCTACCATGCACTGTTGTATGAGGAAGTGGCATGAGTCAGGCAAGTGTCCTACGCATTTTCCATCGATATAGGTTCTATCCCTATCACATTTCTGTCATGAGTTACATGGAAACGATTATGAGAATCGTGCTAACTACTGTATATGGGTATTAAGACACGGTACTCCAGGTGTATCCCGTATCTTGTTTAGTGATGAAGCTACATTTACCAATCCTAGACGGGTAACCCACTGAAACACGCACTGTTGATCTGTTGACACTCCCAGTTGCTTTCGTCAGGTGAGACATCAGCCTCCATGCAGTGCAAACGTATGGTATGGGATAGTGAACCATCAGGTCATACACTATGTGAGCAAAAGTATCCGGACACACCAAATATACACGTTTATCATATTAGGTGCATTGTCTTGCCACCCACTGCCAGGTACTCCACATCAGCGACATCGCTAAAGAGCAGAATCGGGCGCTCCGCGGAACTCACGGACTTCGAACGTGGTCAGGGGATTGGGGGTCACTATTAGTGTTACACGTCAGTACGCCAGGTTTCCACACTCCTAAAGATGCATCAGCATCCACTGCAAGTACTATGACAAATACGTGGAGGTGAGAAAACTTGGATTTCATGGTCGAGCGGCTGCTCATAAGCCACACATCACGCCGATAAATGCCAAACGACGCGTCGATTGGTGTAAGGAGCGTAAACATTGGTCGGTTGAATAGTGGAAAAACGTTGTGTGGAGTGGCGAATCAACGTACACAATGTGGCGATACGATGGCAGGGTGTGGGTATGGCGAATGCCCTGTGAACGTCCTCTGCCAGCGTGTGTAGTGCCAACAATAAAATTCGGAGACGGTAGTGTTACGGTGTGGTGTTTTTCGTGGAGGGGGCTTGCACCCCTTGTTGTTTTGCGTGGCACTATCACAGTACAGGCCTACATCGATGTTTTAAGCACCTTCTTCCTTCCCACTGTTGAGGAGCGATTCGGGGTGGCGATTGCACCTTTTAACACGATCGAGCACCTGTTCATAATGCAAGCATGTGGCAGAGTGGTTACACGAGAATAACATCCCTGTAATGGACTGGCCTGCACAGAGCACTGACCTGAATCCTGTAGAACACCTTTGGGATGTTTCGGAACGCCGACTTCGTACCTGACCTCACCGACCGACATCGATACCTCCCCTCAGTGCAGCACTCCGTGAAGAATGGGCTGCTATTCCCCAAGAAACCTTCCAGCACCTTATTGAACGTATGCCAGCGAGAGTGGAAGCTGCCATTAATGCTAAGGATGGGCCGACACCATATTCAATTCCAGCATTACCGATGGAGGGCGCCACGAACTTGTAAGTCATTGTCAGCCAGGTGTCCGGATACTATTGATAACATAGTGCGGCTCGTTTTTCATACACAGCAGTAACACTGGGTAATAGCCTGTGCAATATGTCGTTTTAATTACAATTTCACCGGCCGATATTATGAGGAAGGAGAAGCAGAAGAAAAAGAAGAAGAAGAAGAAAAGACGCTGGTGGACGACATCCCTTTTAAAAAGTAGCGACCAGTGTGGTGGTACAAAATTTTCTACATTAAAGCTTAATTACAATATTGGCTATTTCATAATTGTTGTGTTTGAAAGCTACTGATTTCGTATTCTTATTGAACCGAGTAGACCGTAAAATTTCCAAAGATAACGCCTCTTTTAGGAGAGCTAAAGCTGCAGCAGAAAGTTAATAGACACTTCCAGTTTTGTTTGTTCCTCTTTGTCGTTCACGGCGAAAAAATGTCGACGAAGACACAATTTTCTTTTTCGCTTGGTGCGTATCACTTTCTAATGACGGATCTGTTTTCCTCCAAGTTTCTACTCTTTTCAGTTTGTTTTTATAACCGCGATTCGTAGGGGCGCATAAAAATTCCCATTAACGATCAAACTCTATCAGCTTTAATGTTCTCCCCGTATTCCACTCTGCAGTCCAGTATTTTTAAGCACAACAGATTTGCTGTAGGGGAAACACCGAAGGTTTTCTTGTCAGCCACAAGACTCATTCAGTGTGTTTCATTGACTGGATCGCTCTTTAGTTTATCAGCCAACCACTGTACGTTCAACTGTAAATTCCAGAATTTCTGATGATGCTCTTGTAAAATAAGAAAGCGAAACCGGTCTTCTTCCACCCAGGCTCTACGGAGAAACTTTCTTAGAGAACACTCTACCTATTCTGCTGCAACATCTGCCTTTACAAGTGCAACAGGACATGTACTTAATTCACGATGGACTTCTCCTCGTTCCATTGTTAATCTTCGTAGGCTTGTAAATAACTGACTCAGTGATGCTAGTATCATTGCTAACGAAGGTCATTTACAATATTTCGTTTAGAAAAGTGTTCATACTGTAAGCAATAAGGTATTTTGAACACTTCTTCTAAGATAACGTTTCATGTAAATGCCGGTACGTTCTGTTTCCTGTGCCCAATGCCTTCATAAAGAGAAATAGATAAAGAGGTCTAATATGGAAATAAAGTTTTTCCTGACCAATGCGCATACACAATATTATCTTAATCTACATATGAGGAATTTTTCTTCAAAGTTTGACCAAAGCCTTTCATTACACTCAGTTTACATTGTATATTCGAAGAACAGTCATCCCACACATCTCGTGAAATTAGCGTGACGAGAAAATCTGATTGCAGTTCATAGAGAAAGAAATCAGAATACTTTCAAAGCCGGCCGGAGTGGCCGAGCGGTTCTAGGCGCTACAGTCTGGAACCGAGCGACCGCTACTGTCGCAGGTTCGAATCCTGCCTCGGGTGTGGATGTGTGTGATGTCCTTAGGTTAGTTGTCCTAAATTCTAGGGCACTGATGACCTCAGAAGTTAAGTCCCATAGTGCTCAGAGCCATTTGAACCATTTGAGCCATACTTTCAAAGGATTTGTTGGTCTAGAACAAGTATTAGACTATGAAAAAAGATGCAAGATATTCGAAATTTTAAGGAAAATAGTAATCAGCTGTAGGAAAGACGGATGATATAAAATAAAGTCCACCCGGTTAGCCGTGCGGACTAACGCACTGCTTTCTGGGCGGGAAGGCGTGGCGGTCCACGGCACTAATCCGTCCGGCGGATTAGTGTCGAGGTCCAGTGGATGGTTTTTAAGGCAGTTTTCCATCTGCCTCGGCGAATGCGGGCTGGTTCCCCTTATTCCGCCTCAGTTACGATATGTCGGCGATCGCTGCGCAAACACTTTCTTCACGTACGCGTACACCATAACTACTCTACCATGCAAACATTTGGGGTTATACTCGTCTGGTGTGAGTCGTTCCCGAGAGGAGATAAGGGGGGAGGGGCCTCCACTGGTGGCCGAACCACACAACCACCTTGGGTTCCCTCTCCGTCGTTTCGAGGTCCCCAGTTCCATACAACACAATACAATATAAAATAAAAGAACCAAAGGGGAACAGTCGGAATGGAAGACTAAGAACCCAGTGATCGGATTAAAGAGGATGTCCAGTGTGTACGGTACGCTGCGTCGTATGGACGTCGCCTTCCGCCAGGATGTCGGCAGAGAGTTAATGTGATCGTCATTTCCGGATTTTGCCTCTAAAGCTTACATAAGACAACTACGCTCTGGTGAAAAAATTCATGGGACAGGAAGTTTTATATCAGCGCACACTCCGCTGTAGAGTGAAAATTTCATTCTAGAAACAATCCCCATGCTGTGGCTAAGCAATGTCTCCGCAATATCCTTTCTTCCAGGAGTGCTAGCTCCGTAAGGTTCGCAGGAGAGGTTCTGTGAAGTTTGGAAGATAGGAGACGAGGTACTGGCAGAATTAAAGCTGTGAGGACGGGGCGTGAGTCGTGTGCTTGGGTGGCTCAGTTGCTAGAGCACTTGCCCATGAAGGCAAAGGTCGCGAGTGAGAGTCTCGGTCCGGCACACAGTTTTAATCTGCCAGGAAGTTTCATGGGATAGCGATATACACACACAAAGTGATAGTACCGCATGCACAGGGTATAAACGGGCATTGCATTGGCGGAACTGTCATTTGTACTCAGCTGATTCATGTGAAAAAGTGTCCGAATGATTATGCCTGCACGACGGGAATAAACAGACTTTCAAGGCGGAATGGTAGTTGGATTTCGACATATGGGACGTTCTTTTTCAGAACTCGTTTCGCAATACAGTTTGTCGACACCCACAGCATGAAGAGCATGCTGGAAATACTAAATTTCAGGCAAGAACACTACGCGACACAACCGCAGACATCAGTATGTGGGACGTACGACGAAAGTATCCGTTAGCACAGTACAGCGGAGTTTGGCGTTAATGGACCATGGCTGCAGACCACCGACTGGAGCGCCTTTGCTAACGAAATCGTTTGCAGCACATCTCCTGGGCTCGTGACCAATTCAGTTGGACGGTTTATAGAGGCAGCATGGCTCAATATTTCTGCAGTGGACTTCCAACAACTTGTTCATTCTATGCCACGTCGAGTTGCTGCACTATAGGGAGCTACAGCAGGACAGACACCATGTTAGGAAGTATCAAATTAGTTTCGTACCCTCAGTGTATTGAATAAGATGCACAGGTACCGTTCGTGTTCAAATACAATACATGAAGACAATAACTTGTTCTCGAAAGAACAGATACTGTTGATGACCGTGCAGCTTTTTCCTGGAATAAATGATGACTAACTGAAACCCTCAGCTGCCGACAGGTGTTGTTGGTACACCTCGATGTGGACAGCTGAAAATGTGTGTCCCGACCGGGACTCGAACCCGGGATCTCCTGCTTACATGGCAGACGCTCTATCCATCTGAGCCACCGAGGACATAGATGAATAGCGCGACTGTAGGGACTTATCCCTTGCACGCTTCCCTCATCGAGGTATATCAACAACACCTGTCGGCAGCTGAGGGTTTCAGTTAGTCATCATTTAGTCCAGGGAAAAGCTGCACGGTCATTAACAGTATCTGTTCTTTCGAGAACAGTTACTGTCTTCATATACATAGTTAAAGGCTACCCAGCCATTGACCTTCGTCTGTGCGAATGCACACAGGTTGCCCAAACTCGTACGGGAATCGCCAAAGCGTGCGCGAGTAATGAGTGGATGGGCAAATGTCTACAAGGTACATTGCATATGTAGAATTGTGGACAGTTGGGAATGTGAGTCTCGCGGGAAGCGTGCAAGGGATAAGTCCCTGCAGTCGCGCTATTCATCTGTCTCTTCGGTGGCTCAGATGGATAGGGCGTCTGCCATGTAAGCAGGAGATCCCGGGTTCGGTTCGAGTCCCGGTCGGGGCACACATTTTCAGCTGTCCACATCGAGGTATATCAACAACACCTGTCGGCAGCTGAGGGTTTCAGTTAGTTATCATTTACAACAGAGAAATCACCATGTGCATTTACGTTCAAGCATGCACTTCTCGCAGGGTACATTATGTGAATGAAGTCACCGCGGGCAGCATCAAACCCGTCACTAGAATGATACTGCCGAGAAAAGAAGTCCATGGGTCACGTTGTATGAAAATATAACGAAACGATGTAACCTCGAAGAAGGTACATTCCACATGTAGAATTGTGGACAGTTGGGAATGTGAGTCTCACGGGAAGCGTGCAAGGGATAAGTCCCTGCAGTCGCGCTATTCATCTGTCTCTTCGGTGGCTCAGATGGATAGGGCGTCTGCCATGTAAGCAGGAGATCCCGGGTTCGGTTCGAGTCCCGGTCGGGGCACACATTTTCAGCTGTCCACATCGAGGTATATCAACAACACCTGTCGGCAGCTGAGGGTTTCAGTTAGTTATCATTTACAACAGAGAAATCACCATGTGCATTTACGTTCAAGCATGCACTTCTCGCAGGGTACATTATGTGAATGAAGTCACCGCGGGCAGCATCAAACCCGTCACTAGAATGATACTGCCGAGAAAAGAAGTCCATGGTTCACGTTGTATGAAAATATAACGAAACGATGTAACCTCGAAGAAGGTACATTCCACATGTAGAATTGTGGACAGTTGGGAATGTGAGTCTCACGGGAAGCGTGCAAGGGATAAGTCCCTGCAGTCGCGCTATTCATCTGTCTCTTCGGTGGCTCAGATGGATAGGGCGTCTGCCATGTAAGCAGGAGATCCCGGGTTCGGTTCGAGTCCCGGTCGGGGCACACATTTTCAGCTGTCCACATCGAGGTATATCAACAACACCTGTCGGCAGCTGAGGGTTTCAGTTAGTTATCATTTACAACAGAGAAATCACCATGTGCATTTACGTTCAAGCATGCACTTCTCGCAGGGTACATTATGTGAATGAAGTCACCGCGGGCAGCATCAAACCCGTCACTAGAATGATACTGCCGAGAAAAGAAGTCCATGGGTCACGTTGTATGAAGGTATAACGAAACGATGTAACCTCGAAGAAGGTACATTCCACATGTAGAATTGTGGACAGTTGGGAATGTGAGTCTCACGGGAAGCGTGCAAGGGATAAGTCGCTGCAGTCGCGCTATTCATCTGTCTCTTCGGTGGCTCAGATGGATAGGGAGTCTGCCATGTAAGCAGGAGATCCCGGGTTCGGTTCGAGTCCCGGTCGGGGCACACATTTTCAGCTGTCCACATCGAGGTATATCAACAACACCTGTCGGCAGCTGAGGGTTTCAGTTAGTTATCATTTACAACAGAGAAATCACCATGTGCATTTACGTTCAAGCATGCACTTCTCGCAGGGTACATTATGTGAATGAAGTCACCGCGGGCAGCATCAAACCCGTCACTAGAATGATACTGCCGAGAAAAGAAGTCCATGGGTCACGTTGTATGAAAATATAACGAAACGATGTAACCTCGAAGAAGGTACATTCCACATGTAGAATTGTGGACAGTTGGGAATGTGAGTCTCACGGGAAGCGTGCAAGGGATAAGTCCCTGCAGTCGCGCTATTCATCTGTCTCTTCGGTGGCTCAGATGGATAGGGCGTCTGCCATGTAAGCAGGAGATCCCGGGTTCGGTTCGAGTCCCGGTCGGGGCACACATTTTCAGCTGTCCACATCGAGGTATATCAACAACACCTGTCGGCAGCTGAGGGTTTCAGTTAGTTATCATTTACAACAGAGAAATCACCATGTGCATTTACGTTCAAGCATGCACTTCTCGCAGGGTACATTATGTGAATGAAGTCACCGCGGGCAGCATCAAACCCGTCACTAGAATGATACTGCCGAGAAAAGAAGTCCATGGGTCACGTTGTATGAAGGTATAACGAAACGATGTAACCTCGAAGAAGGTACATTCCACATGTAGAATTGTGGACAGTTGGGAATGTGAGTCTCACGGGAAGCGTGCAAGGGATAAGTCGCTGCAGTCGCGCTATTCATCTGTCTCTTCGGTGGCTCAGATGGATAGGGAGTCTGCCATGTAAGCAGGAGATCCCGGGTTCGGTTCGAGTCCCGGTCGGGGCACACATTTTCAGCTGTCCACATCGAGGTATATCAACAACACCTGTCGGCAGCTGAGGGTTTCAGTTAGTTATCATTTACAACAGAGAAATCACCATGTGCATTTACGTTCAAGCATGCACTTCTCGCAGGGTACATTATGTGAATGAAGTCACCGCGGGCAGCATCAAACCCGTCACTAGAATGATACTGCCGAGAAAAGAAGTCCATGGGTCACGTTGTATGAAGGTATAACGAAACGATGTAACCTCGAAGAAGGTACATTCCACATGTAGAATTGTGGACAGTTGGGAATGTGAGTCTCACGGGAAGCGTGCAAGGGATAAGTCGCTGCAGTCGCGCTATTCATCTGTCTCTTCGGTGGCTCAGATGGATAGGGAGTCTGCCATGTAAGCAGGAGATCCCGGGTTCGGTTCGAGTCCCGGTCGGGGCACACATTTTCAGCTGTCCACATCGAGGTATATCAACAACACCTGTCGGCAGCTGAGGGTTTCAGTTAGTTATCATTTACAACAGAGAAATCACCATGTGCATTTACGTTCAAGCATGCACTTCTCGCAGGGTACATTATGTGAATGAAGTCACCGCGGGCAGCATCAAACCCGTCACTAGAATGATACTGCCGAGAAAAGAAGTCCATGGGTCACGTTGTATGAAGGTATAACGAAACGATGTAACCTCGAAGAAGGTACATTCCACATGTAGAATTGTGGACAGTTGGGAATGTGAGTCTCACGGGAAGCGTGCAAGGGATAAGTCGCTGCAGTCGCGCTATTCATCTGTCTCTTCGGTGGCTCAGATGGATAGGGAGTCTGCCATGTAAGCAGGAGATCCCGGGTTCGGTTCGAGTCCCGGTCGGGGCACACATTTTCAGCTGTCCACATCGAGGTATATCAACAACACCTGTCGGCAGCTGAGGGTTTCAGTTAGTTATCATTTACAACAGAGAAATCACCATGTGCATTTACGTTCAAGCATGCACTTCTCGCAGGGTACATTATGTGAATGAAGTCACCGCGGGCAGCATCAAACCAGTCACTAGAATGATACTGCCGAGAAAAAAAGTCCATGGGTCATGTTGTAGAAAATATAACGAAACGATGTAACCTCGAAGAAGGTACATTCCACATGTAGAATTGTGGACAGTTGGGAATGTGAGTCTCACGGGAAGCGTGCAAGGGATAAGTCGCTGCAGTCGCGCTATTCATCTGTCTCTTCGGTGGCTCAGATGGATAGGGCGTCTGCCATGTAAGCAGGAGATCCCGGGTTCGGTTCGAGTCCCGGTCGGGGCACACATTTTCAGCTGTCCACATCGAGGTATATCAACAACACCTGTCGGCAGCTGAGGGTTTCAGTTAGTTATCATTTACAACAGAGAAATCACCATGTGCATTTACGTTCAAGCATGCACTTCTCGCAGGGTACATTATGTGAATGAAGTCACCGCGGGCAGCATCAAACCCGTCACTAGAATGATACTGCCGAGAAAAGAAGTCCATGGGTCACGTTGTATGAAAATATAACGAAACGATGTAACCTCGAAGAAGTGTGTATTTTCTCCGCGCACGTGTGTGTGTGTGTGTGTGTGTGTGTGTGTGTGTGTGTGTGTACGTGAGTGCGCAATAGCCCTTTGTCTGTTCCACGCTGTTATATAGGTCGCCAAAGACGCCTTGCATTTGATTATTCAACATGACGAACTATCTCCCCCAGACAGCCGAGTTAGCGAAGGTTTGCTTTGGTTTATAGTCGTCTATCTTCTCGTGTTTGACAGTGGTTTCTGGGCTCACACTGGAGGGCATTCACTCGTTCAGGTAATTTACTCTGGAACTGTTGCGTTAGTTACTGAGAACGTGCTAAAACGGCGGCTGTTTGGAATATCGGCCAGCCTCGTTAACGCTCGATTTATTACGTGCTTGCATCAAGACACCAGTGACGAATGGACTAGTTCCTCGAAGGCTGACAATGCAGTTCCCCTGAGGCGAAATTAGTTCTTTGTGTACCCACACCGACAGCTTGACTTTTTCATTCTAACTCTCTTCCTTCCTGCTGTATTGTCAGAAATTAATGCGCTACGCGTCAGAGATATGAAGCAGGAGCAAACGGCATTGATAACACTGGTCAACACTCATTTTCTTGCCAAGGATATTTGAGTGGCTTTAGGATGGGTTAGTGGTGCTGAGGACGAATATAGCAACCGTTTATGCAGTTTGGCTCTAGTTTTTGAGATAATGCATGATTTATTCAAAAAATTAGAAAAAATTGCTAATACTGAACTCGAGCGCTACAAACTACAATGAAGAAAGAAAATAATCTTTATAAATAGCTTCTATGAAAACCTGATAGGCATTTGTCCACGTATAAAACATAATTGAAAAGTTTCTCTATAAGTATATCATTTTCCGTCCATGACGAACCGCTTCCTGCACGCTTTCCTTTTATAGGTCTCTTCAGAACAGTCACGTTGCAGATTCCAGCAATAATCTGCCATCATATGCCTGTCCCATCTTCCTTTATATCTTTCCTCTATTCCTTTCATATCTTGATGGGACCGCTCTCCTTGTTCCTCACTGAAATCACCTAGATTACGAGGAAATCGATCCAGGTGGCTGCGAAGGAAGTGCAATTTTATGCTCATGTTAGCTCCTAAGTTTTGAAAGTTAGTGAGCATGTTTTTGACCAGTTCCTCGTAATTGGGAGCTTTATGATCGCCCAAAAAACATTTTACAACAGCGACAAAACTGTTCCAGGCCGATGCTTCAGTGACAGTCATGACACTTGTAAAATTGGTATCGTTGATGAGCCTGCGAATTTGAGGACCATCAAATATTCCTGCCTTAAGTTTTTCACTACTGAGTCCAGGGAACGTATTGCAGATGCATGTGAAGCAATTACCATTTCTGTCTACAGCTTTGGTGAATTGCTTCATTAGTCCTAACTTAATATGTAATGGTGGAAGAACAATCTTGTCCCTACTAACCAGAGGTTCATTAATGATGTTTGCTTCACCAACAGCCATATGTTCCCTTGGAGGCCATGTTTTCTGCTTCCATTGTTCGTGCTTTGCCCTACTATCCCACATGCAGATAAAACATGGGTGCTTTGTGTATCCACTTTGTTGTCCAAGCAAGAAGTTCACCATTTTCAAATCAACACAAATCAACCACTGACGCTGCATATACTGAATTTTCTGCAGAACCATCTTGATGTTAGCATATGCTTCACAAAGTTTTGTTGAGTGGGCAATTAGAATAGATGCGTAACGATTGCCATTGTGTAGGAGAACATATATTAAACTTCTAGTGGAACTGTCTATGAAGAGACGCCAGTCCTCTGGTCTATATTCCGGCAGCCCCAATTCAAGTAAAAGTCCAGGTATATTGCTGCAATACACTATAACCTCTTCTTGGTTGAAGTATGGAAGAAGGTTTTTTTCTCTCGTCCGGTAAGCTGTTATTTTAACACTTGGATGAAGACAGTTCTTTTCCTTAAGCCTGGATGCTAAGAGTTCTGATGCTTGCTTTGAAAGATTGAGTTCTCGTATCAAGTCACTGAGCTCCTTCTGGTCGAACTGCTGGGGTTGTGTCTCACGTCCTTCGTATTCCGAACCACTACTTGTACATTCCTCGCCGTGCACATCGTCATCTGATGATGCTAGCGTGGGTAATGTTGTGAAGGTTGGCACAGGAACATCGTTGCTGTGCACCACCGGTCTTCTTGCTGACTCCAAATCGGGATATTCCCACTTTCGTTTTTTGAACCTATTAAAACCTTTCACATTAACAATGCAAAAATAGCAATCATCTGTATGGTTCTTCTGCTCTCGCCATACCATAGGCACTCCGAAGTTTAAGCTTTTCCTTTTTCGTTTTGTCCACTGCCGTAAGCACTCCACACAGCATTTACAAACTTTATGGGGTGCCCACGCCGTGTCTTGATCTCCAAGTTTAATTCCGAAATATGCCAGATACGCTTCCTTCACAAAAGGAGTGATATTCTTCCTGTTCTTTTGAAGAACGTATTCACCACAAATGTAGCAGAACTCATCTGGACGGTTCACGCAAAGACGGCGTGAAGAACTCATGTTTTCCTAAAACAAAATTGCACAAATACTACATATTATGCAGAACTTTCTTGTATTTGCATGTCAATCACATCCAACAAACATCATTAATTGTTTTGTGTGAAATGAATACTCACCTCTTATTTGCTACGTCACGATGAAAAGGTTCTATCTCCTTGAAGCTGCACTGCACATGTGTGTGACTTTCGACCATCGCCATTTTTCTTGTTTACACTGAACGCTACCTATCGGCTGTTGCGGGGATTACCTTGGCCAACAAATGAATGTCGAGTACCGCCGAATTCAAATCTGCACAACCCTCAATATCTTCAACACACGCACCGCACAACAGGACTGAACACATACTGACAGTGTGATGTTTGCATGATGTAATCCTCAACCACACAGATGCACTCCCTGAGCACAATTGTTTAATAAAGATAGTACAATATCACTAATTAAAAAACAGGTAGCAAATACATTACACCATATATGGACCCTGCAGTCGATATTATCCACATGAAACTCTCATTTCCACAAATAACCTATATCTCAAAAACCAGAGCCAATTTGGAAAAAGTACAAATATACTCGGAATGAGTATCATAACAATATCCCATTTTCGTTCAAACTTCCCTGGCAACGAAAAAAAAATTTTATTTTGTAGAGCTGTGTAATCAATGGGAAAGTTGCAGGGGTACAGGTAACGGCAACTGCGAAGCTCCTGCTCACTTTATGGCTAAGTTTTCAGGGAACAGAAACTGTGTTATACGGACATGAGTCCGAAATCGTTTTATTTGCATGTTACAGCTAATTTTCTTCTTCTCTTCATAATCCCACTGGCTTACCGCTCGCTGCTTCGTTGGTGTAAACTGTATGATTGGCGCAGATTTGTGTACTTCGTTTTTCTTAGAAGTTTTATGTTGTTCACAAATTTCAACTCCGTCTAAATTTCTCACACTAATGGTGGCCGCAGGAGAATGGTCTTCTCCGGATTTATTTCTGACTAAGGAGCGATTCTGGTAGCTGGAGTCCAAGGTTTTTATTAATCATGCCTTTTTCTTTTTTGTGGTGATATTTCAATAGGATGTTTCATCCCCTAACACATATTTCTTTATATCTAACCAAGATGTTAATTACCAGTTTTCATGGGTGATCTTTTAAAATTTTTTAATACAATGAAATATTTTCTTACAAGGGAATCTCCCCATCGCACCCCCCTCCCCCCCCCCCCCCCCCCCCCGAGATTTAGTTATAAGTTGGCACAGTGGATAGGCCTTGGAAAACTGAACACAGATCAGACGAGAAAACAGGAAGAAGTTGTGTGGAACTATGAAAAAAATAAGAAAATATACAAACTATTCGCAAGATAGGCAACATCAAGGATAGTGTGAGCTCAGGAGCGCCATGGTCACGTGGTTAGTGTGAGCAGCTGCGGAACGAGAGGTCCTTGGTTCAAGTCTTCCCCAGAGTGAAAAGTTTATTTTCTTTATTTTCGCAAAGTTATGATCTGTCCGTTCGTGCATTGCGACCGCAACGCAAAACCGTGCGATTTGTAGACGAAAGGACGTGCCTCTCCAATAGTAACAGAAAACATTTGATCGCAAGGTCATAGGTCAACCGATTCCTCCACAGGAAAACGCGTTTGATATATTCTATACGACACTGGTGACGGCGTGTGTGTCACATGACAGGAATATGTTGTCGACCCACCTAACTGGTACACTTGGCGAATGGGTAAAAAGATTCTTCTGCCTTGCCCGATTTAGGTTTTCTTGTGGATGTGATAATCACTCCAAAAAAAGTGATGAAAACATAAGAGTTTGTCACATAAACTGCAACAAATGAATGCAACAATTTCACAGTCGCACAGTATTCCCTGTGCTCTGTCAAAACATATGTTTTTAACGTTTTCAAATTTTTCCGTGCGTAGACCGTCAAATCCTGCATATGTTCAAGCAAATCTGAACATGTCCTGGAATTTTGGAGAGACAAGTTGATTATATAAAAAATTAAACTTTCACTCGAGGGAAGACTTGAACCAAGGATCTCTCGTTCCGCAGATGCTCACGCTGACCACGGGACCACGGCGCTCCTGAGCTCACATTATCCTTGATGTTGCCTATCTTGCCCATGGACTACTCAGTTTGTATATTTTGCTTATTTTTTCATAGTTCCACACAACTTCTTCCTGTTTTCTCGATTGATCTGTAGTCAGTTTTTCAAGGCCTATCCACTGTGCCAACTTACAACTCAATCTGAGGGGGGTGCGATGGGGAGGTTCCCTTGTTAATAACTTTTACATCCAATTTCCCCATCTTACTTAGACTTACTCACTTCGTCCAACGCTGTTCTAATTTGTTGATCCCTTCTGAATAATAGGAAATGTCCAAGTCTGCAAAATAGCTATTAGTTGCTGCAATCACCTCCTCGTTTGAATAAAATCTTTGTCCCGCCATCCATTTCTTCAAAATGGGGAACAAATAGTAGTCCGAGGGTGCCAAGTCTGGAGAATAGGGGGGGGGGGGGGAGGAGGGGTATGTGAAACCAGTTGGAATCCTATTTCCATTAATTTTGCGACAACAACTGCTGAGGTGTGTGCTGGTGCATTGTCGTGATGGAAAATGACTTTTTTGCGGTCCAATCGCGGGCGTTTTTCTTGCAGCTCGGTTTTCAAACGGTCCAATAACGATGCATTGAATTGTATTGTGTGTTAACCGGGGACCCAGAAAAGACGGAGAGGCTTCGTCCCCACCGCAGCCGCAGTGGTCCACAACCCCCCAATGACTACAGCAGTCCACTTCACCCCTCCGCCACCCCACACCGAACCCAGGGTTATTGTGCGGTTCGGCCCCCGGTGGGCCCACCCAGGGAACGTCTCACACCAGACGAGTGTAACCACGATGTTTGCGTGGTAGAGTAATGGTGGTGTACGCGTACGTGGAGAACTTGTTTGCGCAGCAATCGCCTACATAGCGTAAATGAGGCGGAATAAGGGGAACCAGCCCGCATTCGCCGAGGCAGATGGAAAACCGCGTAAAAACCATCCACAGACTGGCCGGTTCACCGGACCTCGACACAAATCCGCCGGGCGGATTCGTGCCGGGGACCAGGCGCTCCTTCCCGCCCGGTAAGCCGTGCGTTAGACCGCGCAGCCAACCGGGAGGGCAACCATGAATAATATGTACCTGTAATAGTTCTACCCTTTTCCCAGTCGCCGTGTCTCCTAGTTCCGAACGGACACGGACACATTGAGTCGGTTTGGAGCTGCAGTCAGCTTCGGACAGCCAAGACTCGTCCGACCGTTGCCGGCACTCATAACTTGAGTGGGCACGACCTGGGTCGGTCGTTCTGTCGATCGTCTCATCGGACGTCGTGTATTTGGTCGCCGACAGCTTATGGGAACTCTGTGTGTGTGTGACTTGTCATTTCTCCTTGTTGCTCCACGGTGATTGGTTTTAGGATTGTAGGTATTTTTGAGGCAAGTGTTTACGTGGAGCTGTGTGTAGCTTCTGTGATTTGCACTGAGCCGTTATGAATGCTGTCTGCGTACTGGAGTAGACAGTAGGTCGGTTGGGTCAGAGCAGCAAGTGTGTGTTTCCTCGCCGTGTTGATGTTGTCCGGCACGGCGTGAATGGTTCAAATGCCTCTGAGCACTATGGGACTTAACATCTGAGGTCATCAGCCCCCTAGAACTTAGAACTACTTAAACCTAACTAGCCTAACGACATCACACACATCCATTCCCGAGGCAGGATTCAAACCTGCGACTGTAGCGGTCGCGCGGTTCCAGACTGTAGCGCCTAGAACCGCTTGGCCACAGCGGCCGGCTACAGCCTTTGTTAATATTTTTGAGTGGTTATTGTGCCTTGACTGTGTTTAGATGCCAATTGTCAAGACGTAGTGCTGCCTCGATCTTCGTCCTCGCTGATATTTTCTGTTGTGCCGTTGGTCGAGTGGAAGGGAATTGATTAGGTTGTTGGTTAGTTCCTCAGCCGTCCCTAGGTCGCGGTGCCACACGATTATTTAGTGTTACGCGTGGCTGCCCGTCTCATCTAAACTGTTGTTACAGTTTCCTCCACAGGCCAACCTTTGGAACACTTCTGAGCACCACTGTTTGTTGTTGTGATTGTCATTTTATTGCCGGCCGGTGTGGCCGTGCGGTTCTAGGCGCTTCAGTCTGGATCCGCGTGGCCGCTACGGTCGCAGGTTCGAATCCTGCCTCGGCCATGGATGTCTGTGATGTCCTTAGGTTAGTTAGGTTTAAGTGGTTCTAAGTTCTAGGGGACTGATGACCTTGGAAGTTAAGTCCCATAGTGCTGAGAGCCATTTGAACCATTTGAACCTTGGCCGCTCTCCACAGCCTGATCCACTCTGTCTTGCGAAGTCAGATTTCAACTAACATGTATCTTTCTTCGCAACCACAGCAGTCAAAAGCGTAAATGCAACGCTAGGATCTCCAGTTTGCTGTATCTGAGTTTCTGTCCGCTCGTTGAATTTCTTCAGAGCCGACTGCCCGTTCTGATGAGTACAGTGTGGCAAGTATTTCACAGACATGAGGATGGGTTAATAGTGTAGTATGCGCCTAGGGATCGTAAGCTGTCACGGCCATAGGCAAGAAACGCAGGATGTCGCGTTACGCTAGGGGCCACGCAGGAGCCAGAACGGCATACAAATTAGACGCGGCCCGACCCTAGACCTCGGTAGCACCGCGCCCATAATGTCAGACGCGCAGCCCCTGTTAATTGCCCGTCAACAGCGTGCTATGATCTATCGCCCATCAGGCCCGGAGCTGCACCTGATCTCGTTTGGGTACTTGCCGACGGCCATACTGATGAACGTTCCGCAGGGCTCTGTTGTCGCACCGCTGATGTTTAAAACAGGATTGAACAGTTGACGAATACATTCTTCTGCTTCTCGGAAATGTCTACCTAATTGTAACAGCAGTTACGAAATGGATTGCGTGGCTTCCTACTAAAATTTACCCTTCTCTGCTACTTTTCAAGCTCAAGGGAGGTGGAGTTCCACTTGAGAAAATTCAGAGTAATCCACACCAGCGAGAGCCGAAGAATAACAAAGTTCATTTGTATCATCAGAGACGTGACAGGTGTGAACATCAGCTAACTGTCAGTTTAATAGGTCAATCTTGCAAAATATAGGTGCCCAAAATTTACAAAAAAAAGGAAAAGCTGGTAGAAGTGCATATGGGGAAGATCAATTTGGTTCCCTAGAAATGTAAGAACACATGATTCAATACTAAGCCGAAGCCTTATCGAATAAGATAGGACACACAGAGGCAAACCTACCTTTATAGCTATTGGACAAATGGTTCAGATGGCTCTGAGCACTCTGGGACTTAACAGCTGAGGTCATCAGTACCCTAGAACTCAGAACCACTTAAACCTAACTAACCTAAGAACATTACATACATCCATGCCCGAGGCTGGATTCGAACATGCGACCGTAGCGGTCGTGGGGTTCCAGACTGAAGAGCCTAGAACCGCTCGACCACTCCGGCCGGCCGATTATGTAAAGGAAACGAAATATTGTATACAGCAGGTACAGAAACAGGACTGCAATTAAACAGGGTCAAAGAATGCGAAAGGAAGCAGTCGTGGAGAAGTCAATGAGAAAAGATGGTAGCTTATTTCACATGCTATTCAATCTGTTCCCTGACCAAGACGTAGAGAAAACCAAACAAAATTTGTAGAAGGAATTAAATTTAAGGGAGAAGAATTAGAAACTTTGAGGCATGTCAATAACATTTTAATTCTCTCAAAGATAGGAAAGGGTTTAGAGGAATGCTTGACCGAAATGAGTCGTTTCTTGAAAAGAGTTTTATAAGATGAACGTCAACAAACGTAAAGCAAGGGTCAAATAAAATAGGTTGGTTGTTAGGAGATATGGAAATAAGGTACGAAAAGTAGCAGCGAAAACATGACGCTAGCTGAAGTAGAGAGGACATAAAATGCGGAGTGGCAATAACAACAAAAGCATTGCCGAAAAAGATTTGCAGCGGCATGACTACCCTGCAATTCAGGTTTAAGCGCCTACCTATACTTGAGTATTGCTCATCAGTGTGGGATCCGTACCAGATCGGGTTGACGGAGGAGATAGAGAAGATCTAAAGAAGAGCGGCGCGTTTCATCACAGGGTTATTTGGTAACCGTGATAGCGTTACGGAGATGTTTAGCAAACTCAAGTGGCAGACTCTGCAAGAGAGGCGCTCTGCATCGCGGTGTAGCTTGCTCGCCAGGTTTCGAGAGGGTGCGTTTCTGGATGAGGTATCGAATATATTGCTTCCCCCTACTTAAACCTCCCGAGGAGATCACGGATGTAAAATTAGAGAGATTAGAGCGCGCACGGAGGCTTTCAGACAGTAGTTCTTCCCGCGAACCATACGCGACTGGAACAGAAAAGGGAGGTAATGACAGTGGCACGTAAAGTGCCCTCCGCCACACACCGTTGGGTGGCTTGCGGAGTATAAATGTAGATGTAGATGTATCGAACTACTTTCGTACCATTTCTCTAGTGTTGTTCTCCCAAACAGCACTCGGGGAAACACAACATTTAAATCTTTCCGTGCGCTCTCCGACTTCATTCATTTTATTACGATAGTCATTTCTCCCTAAAACTAGGTGCGTGTCAATAAAATAGATTCGCTTTTTGGGGAGAAAGTTGGAGATTGAAATTTCGTTAAAAGATGTCGCCGCAACGGACAGCTCGTTCGTATTAATGATTGGCGTCCCAACTTGCGTATCATATCCATGACACTTCTCCCCTATTTCGCGGTAATAAAAAACGAACTGTCCTTCTTTGAACTTTTTGGGTGTCTGAAGCGGATCCCACACCGCACAGCAGTAACACAGAAGAGGACGGACAAGCGTAGTGTAGGCAGTCTCTTTAGTAGACCTGTTGTATTTCCTAAGTGTTCTGCCAACAAATCGCAGTCTCTGGTTTGCTTTCTCCACAATCCATCTGATCGTGCCGGTATAAGTTATTCGTAATTATAATTCCTAAGTACTTAGTTCAATTTAAAGCCTTTAGATTTGAGCGCTTTATCGTGTAATCGCAATTTTCTGGATTCCTTCTGGTACTCACGTCGTGGTCTCTCACTTTTCATTTATGGTCAACTGCCGCTTTTCGCACCACATAGACATTTTGTCGCGATCCTTTTTGCAGTAAGTTTTGATATTCTGATGACTTTGCAGGACGTTAGCCGGCCGATGTGGTCGAGCGGTTCTAGGCGCTTCAGTATGAGACCGCGCGACGCTACGGTTTGCAGTCTTACGAAGAAATAGCTCCTGCAATCAGCTGCATTCGAATTTGCTGCACTGTGGATGACGTTAAGCTTACGTGCAAAAAGAAAAGATGTGGAAGGAGATGTGAAAAGCCAAGCTTGTTCAAAACATACATACGTAAAATAAATGTGTTTACGATGAAATGAATACCCCTAGCTGCACACAGGCGTTGATATTAGTCAACGGGGACAGTAGAAAATGTGTGCCCCTACCGGGACTCGAGCACAGGATCTCCTGCTTAGGCAGGCAGACGCTCTATCCATCTGAGCTACCGAGGACACAGAGGATAGTGCGACTGCAGGGACTTATCTCTGGCACGCCTCCCGTGAGACCCATGTTCCCAGCTTTATGTCCCGCACTATATTCATAGTGCCCCTGCCCTTTATACTCATTACTCGCGGCTTTACTGCCGATTCCCGTAATAGTTCAGGCATTCTTTATGCATCCGCACTGCAGAAGATGTTTAAATGGCCGGTGAGTCATATATATATACAGGGTGAGTCACCTAACATTACCGCTGGATATATTTCGTAAACCACATCAAATACCGACGAATCGATTCCACAGACCGAACGTGAGGAGAGGGGCTAGTGTAATTGGTTAATACAAACCATAGAAAAATGCACGGAAGTATGTTTTTTAACACAAACCTACGTTTTTTTGAATGGAACCCCGTTTGTTTTGTTAGCACATCTGAACATACAAACAAATACGTAATCAGTGCCGTTTGTTGCATTGTAAAATGTTAATTACGTCCGGAGATATTGTAACCTAAAGTTGACGCTTGAGTACCACTCCTCCGCTGTTCGATCGTGTGTATCGGAGAGCACCGAATTACATAGGGATCCAAAGGGAACGGTGACGGACCTTAGGTACAGAAGAGAGTGGAACAGCACATTACGTCCACATGCTAACACCTTTTCATTAGTCTTTTTCACTGACGCATTACCATGAGGGGTGAGGTACACGTACACACGTGGTTTCCGTTTTCAATTACGGAGTGGAATAGAGTGTGTCCCGACATGTCAGGCAAATAGATGTTCAATGTGGTGGCCATCATTTGCTGCACGCAATTGCAGTCTCTGGCGTAATGAATGTCATACACGCCGCAGTACATCTGCAGCCGCAGGCTGCCACAATACGTTGTTTCATATCCTCTAGGGCTGTAGGCACATCACGGTACACATTCTCCTTTAACGTACCTCACAGAAAGAAGTCCAGAGGTGTAAGATCAGGAGAATGGGCTGGCCAATTTATGCACCCTCCACGTCCTATGAAACGCCCGTCGAACATCCTGTCAAGGGTCAGCCTAGTGTTAATTGCGGAATGTGCAGGTGCACCATCATGCTGATACCACATACGTCGACGCGTTTCCAGTGGGACATTTTCGAGCAACGTTGGCAGATCATTCTGTAGAAACGCGATGTATGTTGCAGCTGTTTGGGCCCCTGCAATGAAGTGAGGACCAACGAGGTGGTCGCCATTGATTCCGCACCATACATTTACAGTCCACGGTCGCTGTCGCTCTACCTGTTTGAGCCAGCGAGGATTGTCCACGGACCAGTAATGCATGTTCCGTAGCTTCACTGCCCCGTGGTTTGTGAAACCCGCTTCATCGGTAAACAGGTAGAACTGCAACGCATTCTCTGTTAATGCCCATTGACAGAATTGCACTCGATGATTAAAGTCATCACCATGTAATTGCTGATGTAGCGACACATGAAACGGGTGAAAGCGGTGACGATGCAGTATGCGCATGACACTACTTTGACTCAGTCCACCGGCTCTCGCAATGTCCCGTGTATTCATATGTGGGTTCATGGCAACAGCAGCTGACACACCAGCCGCACCCGCTTCTCCTGTGACGGGCCTGTTACGGACCCGTTTGCGTGCTACGACCATACCTGTTGCATACAGTTGGCGGTAGATGCTTTGCAATGTGCGGCACGTTGGATGCTCTCTGTCCGGGTACCGTTCTGCATACACCCTGCAGGCTTCAGCTGCATTTCGTCGACACTCGCCATAGATGAGTATCATCTCCGCCTTTTCAGAGTTCGAATACACCATGGTCACAGTTCCTACAACACTACACTATCACAGACGTCTGGTAACACGGTGTACTACAGTTGGTCTGCGTGCGGACACGAATGCAAAATAACAATAGCAGCAAGCGCTACATGCGGACACTGCGACAGCTAGACCAAACCACAACAGTGCACTACAGCCACACTCGTAAACACGGTCGTTATCGTAAACATGTCCCTGTAGATGCTGCTCGCCGACCGTGGCCCGTGTTTGTTACAACACGCAACTGAACGTCGGAGGTTTCAAGCGTCAACTTCAGGTTGCAATATCTCCGGACGTAATTAACATTTTACAATGCAACAAATGGCACCGATTACGCATTTGTTTACATGTTCAGATGTGCTAACAAAACTAACGTGGTTCCATTTAAAAAAACGTAGGTTTGTGTTAAAAAACATACTTCCGTGCATTTTTGTATGGTTTGTATTAAACAATTACACTAGCCCCTCTCCTCACGTTCGGTCTGTGGAATCGGTTCGTCAGTATTTGATGTGGTTTACGAAATATATCCAGCGGTAACGTTAGGTGACTCACCCTGTATATGTTTTTTTGTACTTCAAACAACCTAACATAAACTTAATGAATTTCTCGTTGGGTTGTTTACAATTTATTCACACGTTTCTGGAATAGTACGTAAAATGGTACATGGTGGGTGGGATCCGAGTACTAAATTGAAAGCTGGAAGAGCTTTTGCCTGTTGGAAAAAATCTTAAATTGGTCATGAGACCTTCTTTAGCAGAAACAGAATTCATGATTTAAACAATGAAGCACTACGACAGTTAAGCATTTTTCTACGATTTGCACATGTCTTTCAGAAAATTTATTCTCATAATCAAGTACAAATATTACCACGGGTATTTTATGTGATGTTTCAAAAAATCGCCCAAAAGAAATCTGCCTGGTGGAATTTGATGACGATAACAACCGCAGGGCGAGAGACGCAGAACAACACATATATAAACACCACACAAAAAACCTATGTGAGTGGTTCAAATGGCTCTGAGCACTATGGGACTTAACATCTGAGGTCCTCAGTCCCCTAGAACTTAGAACTACTTAAACCTAACTAACCTAAGGACATCACACACATCCATGCCCGAGGCAGGATTCGAACCGGCGACCGTAGAGGACGCGCGGTTCCAGACTGAAGCGCCTAGAACCGCTCGGCCACTCCGGCCGACCTATGTGAATGTTTCCTTTTGATAATGAGCATAATTCCTGTAAGAACAGCATATTAAGCATGAAAAAATAGACAACTAGTGCAGTGTTTCATCATTTAAATCATGAGTAACACAGCTGAATTCTCTTCAAAAACATTGAAGTTGAATGAAATTAAGAAATAGCATTTCTTAAATGGGTATCGTGTATGCAAATACGAGAGGCCACATTCATGAGAGCAAATTGAAATGTTTGTTCGCTCATTCTCCTATAACTTTTGTTATTATTCGTGTCCTCGCACACGATCACGAAGCAAATTCTGGTCAACACTTCCACTTTCCCCACTCGCTATCCACGTTTTCACCCACAATCGTTTCCATTCTGTCTTTTCCAGAAATGCCTTCACAACCAATAAAATTTTAGCTGTCTGGCATCCGTTCATGGACATCCATCACGAAAAATTTTATAATCTTGTAATATCTCCAGTGTAGTAGTTTGGTCAAAAAAGATCCACAAAATCTTTTACAAAGCACGCGTTTGTTCCGGCCGGCTGTTAATACTACATTGCTGACGTCACAGAGACTTGTTTATCGTAGTCCACGCAGTGAAACCGACTGACGTCACATAATGCGAGCGGCCGGCGCCAAGTTGATACCTGCTATTTTCAGAATGACACTGACCGATGACGGAATTTGTATTGCCCTGTTCTACTACAGGGCACGACAGTGATGGTGTAGTGGAATTTCAGGGAGAGACAAAGATACCAGATGCGGAGGCAGCGGTGACGTTGCAAAAAATACTGAATTACCTGGAACATGGGTCGGAAACAGCTACACCTGACCTGATGTTACTGACGTGTGTACTTCACCGTACAGATCTCAAACGCCACCCAATTTTGTGTATTGTAGGTTATACTGCAGCGCATACTAGAGTTTTTGCGTTATTGTGATATTGATGGGTTATCCGTATTTCCAATAATAAGTCTTACACCCAGTACTAGCTACTCAGTTCTCTGTTGTGAGGTGGCAACTGGCCAATCCCCAGCGCCTGTGCATAAGCGTAGGAGAGCTCACAGACTGCAGAAGGCCGCTCCCCCCCCCCCCCTCCAGGCTTTTTTTGAGCAGCGAAAAGTTCCAGGAACTTCTAGAAAGTCCTGTGCGGGATTCTATAGGGCCAATCAAAGGACTCCTTTTTTTAAAAACTGTGGGAAGGCTGGCTCCTGGAGTAGAGACTTGCTCTCGTCAGGCACGCATAAAGCAACCCAACGAACTTTTCCCCGGCTTCCAGAGAAAAAGAAAGAAAGCAGCTTCCTCTAATTTGAAGCTATGCTATCAGGTTCTGATCTCATACAGCTAACTACACTGGGACTTGATATGTGGAATGCACTGTGGTTGCTGATTCCCGTAACATAATAAAAATAAAATAAAGTGTCCACTGGAAAATGCTCCTGCAGATATCGGCACGTGACAGATAAAAATGCACCTGACAAATACTGAATAGGAGCAGAAAAAAACAGGGAAAAATAAAATCATGCAAGAGGGTGCGAAAAGAGGTGACCCCTTTCAGTCTACCTAAAAAGAGCATCTTTACTCGAAATGAAAAATAAAGTGCAAAAAAATTTACATTTTCGCCAATGACGTGCTTTTAACGTAGGTAATGGTTTGAAGCCAAAAGAAATTCGTTCCAAAGCATCACCGTAAAATGTGAAAACAACTAGGACAGAAAAATAAGCAAACAGTAAGAATAATACTCTTTATTGAAAGAAGACCGAGCGAGGTGGCGCAGTGGTTAGCCCACTGGACTCACATTCGGGAGGACGACAGTTCAATCCCGGGTCCAGCCATCCTAATTTAGGTTTCCCGTGATTTCCCTAACTCGCTCTAGGCAAATGCCGGGATGGTTCCTTTGAAAGGGCACTGCCGACATCCTTCCCCAATGCGATGAGACCGATGACCTCGCAGTATGGTCTCTTCCCCCAAACAACCAAACCACTACATGCACCGTGCGTGTGTCTGACTAGCAGTCATCTCTCACCACTTCGCGCTGCAATCGCATGGACGTGTTACATCGATAGTAGATCGGTCATAATGTTTTGATTGATCACTGTATTTTTAAATGATAATTAACTGAAACCCTCAGCTGCCGACAGGTGTTGTTGAAATACTTTGATGGGGACATTCCCGTGAGACCCACATTCCTGTGTCCTCAATGGCTCAGGTGGATAGACGTCTGCAATGTAAGCAGGAGATCACGGGTTCGAGTCCCGGTCGGGGCACACATTTTCAACTGTCCCCATCAAGGTATGTCAACAACACCTGTCAACAGCTGATGGTTTCAATTAACTATCATTTATTATAGAGAAGCTGCACTGTCATCAATGGTATCTGTTCTTTCAAGAACAGTTACTATCTTCGTACATAGTGTATTTTTAGTTATATATATTAAATGCTATTTCACATATATTGTTGATCTTCAGTTACAGAACTTCGTGCTGAGAAAATTCTAGACATTTTTAAAATTCTATACATAACGTGCAGAAGATTAAGCCATACTTTGTAGGGCGTGTACCATCGTCTCACCTTGAAACAGAAAAGGTGGAACATTCGATAATTCCAAATGAGCTAAGTTTCTTTAATGTCTTGACAATTTTACCTTTCTTGAATATGTAAATTTGTTCTATGTTCAGAACATATTTAACTTTCTGACAGGTTTTTGATAGTGAGTACTGGGGTGTTGGAAATTAGTAATATAACAGATAGGATACTAAATACTGTGTTGGCAACATTTTCTCGATTGCCACAATTTGAAATTTGAATACATTATTTGTGTGTATGTTCATGACCATATTCTATCTTTGAATCTTCTCCACATATCGAAAAAATGTAAATACTCGTTCAAGTTGTTGTAGTTCTTAGCTAGAGGCATTCAAATTGAATAGTTCTTTTACTAACAATGATCTGTGCTAAATGTAACCACACCCCTAGAAAACTTTTCTGGAGCAATTTATGTAAAATCAGAAAAAGACCGCAGCACGCGTAAAAGTGTGGTGTCGGAAAACTGAGAGGAGGGAGTTGGCCATCACACCCATACACGTAGGCTGTTGATGAATTCTATTATGTGCCTAAACCAATCTACACACTGCTTCCTAAGCTCATAGGGATCTATATTTAACGAGATTTCGAAATGATGAACTATGTCCCCAAAGTGCAACTTTTATTAATTCTTGAGGCAAGTAAATAGTCTCTAATCGTACACAAATTCACAGTACTCTCTCTGTTCAGCCACAACGTAAAATTTCTGTTTTCCTCTGGTAATTCTAACTTGTATCTCTGCAAAGTGTAGTTCTTCTCGTGCATCGAGTCCCTTGGAACGCCTGGGCAATGGACCAGGCATAACGTTTTCATCTTCTGATATGTAGCAAACATAAAATTCAAATTCTTGAAAAACTAAAATCCATCTTGTCACACTACCATGCATGAATTTACAGCTAAGCAAAAATGACGTTGTTCTACGGAATGTCCTTGTTGCCAAGGTCGTCTGGACTATTCTGCAGAAGTTTCGCTGGGAAGTCCTTAAACACCCTTCATACAGTCCCTATCTCTGCCCACGTGATTTGGAGTCCATAAGAGAAACATTTGCTTCGAACAAAGAGTTGCATGCCAGGGTACAATTATGGTTTCTTGGCAACCGCACACTTTTTTCATGAAGCCATTAATCCTCTAGTACCACAGTGGGATAAATATATTAACAGTTATTTCGGTTACCTCTGAAATACTAGACAGTTTAAGTACTTTTTTCCAGCTGTGTCGTTTTCATTTGATTGCTTGTTATATTTGTTTACTTATATATTAGTTTATCGAATTTCTGACATTAAATAATATTTGATTTATTTTAAAAGTCTAATGAGTGGTGCTACATTGGAAATTGGTGTTTTATTAAATGAATAACTACTTTTTTAGTTTAAATTTATCGGTGCCTTATCTCTCTCTTCCCGCCAATTTTTACCAATTATCGATAATTCTCTTTCCCAAAATGGTGAAGTGACGTGTACAGAAAACCTATATGATACTTTTTTTAATCTTTTAGTGAATTAGTCACTTACTTTATAAGCATATAACAGTGCCTTTCCGAAATATTGTTGCATCAAAAATGTTCGTCACGAGTTGTTAATATTCTTTGGTTGATATACCAACCAAGCATTCGCCTATAAGAGTGCGGGGAAACCGCCTAAAAGTCGCTCAGACTGGGCGGCGGAACGTACAGAAAGACTACAGCAGACTACTTTCACTTGGAAAGACAGAAAGTTAAGATGAATGTTTT
Source organism: Schistocerca serialis cubense (assembly GCF_023864345.2). Lineage (NCBI taxonomy): Eukaryota > Metazoa > Arthropoda > Insecta > Orthoptera > Acrididae > Schistocerca > Schistocerca serialis. The sequence continues at coordinate 55,585,771 of NC_064649.1, read as the reverse complement.
GCTAAATACATTATTTTCAGAAAAGAATAAGTGGCGCCAAATAATAAAGTTAGAAATCAAAAATATCTTCAGATGTGTAAATGTATGTCACAATCGAAAGTTCCAAATCTCAACCTGATCGGTGCAAAATTTTGGTCAAAATCGGCGTTTTTACGAAAAACTCAAGGCGCTGAACATTAGACTCAGAAAGATGAAAACTCGCATGTAATCCCACTTTGGTATAAAAATATCAAACTGACTCTGCTAAGCTAGCTCTAGTTTAAAAGTTATTTACTAAAAACTAAATTTGAAATGAGAACGCCATTATTGGTAATAGATTAAGTATCATCTTTATTTATGATATAAAGTTCAAATTACAGAATATGATTACGATCATTGAATAATACAGCTGTCCAAGTTTCAGGACTTTAGTGTTAATAACAATCAATACAAGGACTCTTAAAGAGGTAGTTCAGAGGGCATGTTCTACTGTCAGTTCCGTTTAAAATTTTAGCCGGCGAAGTGTAAATGCAGTCGAGCTGGAACTTTTTCAGTAACTAAAGCCAATTTATTTTATTTGAAAATTATGAAAATCGTAATTTGTTACACAACACAGATAAATATCAATACCTGTCCGGGATAGGGACCATAAAGACGCTGCTACTTGTGCCTAAGATGGCTGACAGCAGATGTTCCGTTCGGCGGTCCGCTGCACCCAAATACACTGAAGAGCCGAAGAAACTGTTACACCTGCTTGATATTGTTTAGGGCCCCTGCGAGCACTCAGAAGCGCCGCAACACGACGTGGCATGGACTCAACTAAGCAGTGCTGGACGGAATTGACACCATGAGTCTTGCAGGGATGTCAATCAAAAATCTGTAAGAGTACGAGGGGGTGGAGATCTCTTCTGAACAGCACGTTATAAGGCATCCCAGGAGTGTTCAGTAACGTTCAAGTCTGGGGAGTTTGTTGGCCAGCGGAGAAGTGTTTAAAGTCATAAGTGTTTCTGGAGCCACTGTGCACCAATTCTGGACTTGCGGGGTGCCGTGATGTCCTGCTGGAATTGCCCAAGTTCTTCCAAATGCACAATGGAGATGAATAGTGAGCAGACAGGATGCTTCAGTACGTGTCACCTGTCACAGTCGTATCCAGACGTATCAGGGGTCCCACATCACTTCAGCTGCTCACGCCCCACACCATTAGACAGCCTCCACTAGCTTGAACAGTCTGCTGCTCACATGCAGGGTCCATGGATACCTGACGTTGGCTTTCTACTCGTACACTTCCATCCGCTCGATACAATTTGAAACGAGTCTCGTGCGATCAGGCTACATGTTTCCAGTCATCAACAGTCCAATGTCGGTGCTGATGTGCTCAAGTGAGGCGTAAAGCTTTGCGTCCTGCAGTCATCAAGAATACACCAGTGGGCCTTCGGCTCCAAAAGCCCATATCGATGATGTTTCGTTGAATGGTTCATACGCTGGCACTTGTGGATGGGTCAGCATTGAAATTGCAACAATTTTGCGGTAGGGTTGCATTTCTGCCACGTTGAACGATTCTCTTCTTTCGCCGTTGGTCCCGTTGTTGGATGATCCTTTTCCAGCCACAGTGATGTCGGAGATTTGATGTTTCACCTTATTCCTGATATTCACTGTACACTCAAGAAATGGTCGTACAGGAAAATCCCCACTTCATCGCTACCTCGGAGATGCTGAGTCCCATCGCTCATGCGCCAACTATAACATCAAACTCACTCACATCTTGATAACCTGCCAGACTCTAACAACTACGCCAGACTCTTGTTGTCCTATATATAGGCGTCACCGACCGCAGCGCCGTATACTGCCTGTTTGCCTATCTCTCTATTTGAATACGCATGCCTATACCAGCTTCTTTCGCGTTTCAGTATATAAATACAGTAAAAACGACACTTCTTGCCGAACTATCAATCTTCTCGCTTCAGTCAAACGCCGACATCCGCTCTGCTTCGTATGACGTCAGAGATAGGCACTTACCAAACGCGTTTTCGGTAATATTAGTAAGCGAACTTGCGAGGACTGTACACCTTCCTGGATTGCTTTGATTTCACGGAAATAGCTGTTCGTGTGCCGCCTGCAAACACGCGTGGCAAGTGGTGAGATTATTTTCCAGTTTTGTGGTCAGCAATGATTAGAAGTCTGGCCGAGCGACCATTTTACTTGGCATTTACCGTAGTTGCCGCCTTTGAACTGCTAATAGCGCTGTTTGTGTTAGGAACATTATTATTATAAGAAATATATTGTTTGTAAGTGTGAAATTGTGTGAAATTTTACTAAATATATAAATAAGTTCGAATTCAAACTTTTATTTATAGTCGTAGTTCCTGATCCCACCGCGTAAACAGCAAGTAGTCACATATTCTTTCAGTGAGCACATGAATAATGTGGACTTGCAGACTGGAAATTATAGTCAGTATGGTCTCCATCGCGTTCTGGCTGACTGCAAAATAGTTTTCAGACGCTTGTAAACGGCGAACAATAACTACATCTACATCAATACTCTGCTAGCCACCAAGTGGTATGTGGCGGAGGAAACAATTAGTGCCAATGTCATTCCCACCCCCACCCCTCCTCCCTCTCTGTCTCTCTCTCTCTCTCTCTCTGTTCCACTCGCGGATGGCGCGAGGGAAAAACGACTATCTGAACGCCTCAGTACGAGCTCTAATTTCCCTAATCTTTGAATGGTGATCATTGCGCGATTTTAAAGTTGGTGGTATAATACACTCCTGGAAATGGAAAAAAGAACACATTGACACCGGTGTGTCAGACCCACCATACTTGCTCCGGACACTGCGAGAGGGCTGTACAAGCAATGATCACACGCACGGCACAGCGGACACACCAGGAACCGCGGTGTTGGCCGTCGAATGGCGCTAGCTGCGCAGCATTTGTGCACCGCCGCCGTCAGTGTCAGCCAGTTTGCCGTGGCATACGGAGCTCCATCGCAGTCTTTAACACTGGTAGCATGCCGCGACAGCGTGGACGTGAACCGTAAGTGCAGTTGACGGACTTTGAGCGAGGGCGTATAGTGGGCATGCGGGAGGCCGGGTGGACGTACCGCCGAATTGCTCAACACGTGGGGCGTGAGGTCTCCACAGTACATCGATGTTGTCGCCAGTGGTCGGCGGAAGGTGCACGTGCCCGTCGACCTGGGACCGGACCGCAGCGACACACGGATGCACGCCAAGACCGTAGGATCCTACGCAGTGCCGTAGGGGACCGCACCGCCACTTCCCAGCAAATTAGGGACACTGTTGCTCCTGGGGTATCGGCGAGAACCAGTCGCAACCGTCTCCATGAAGCTGGGCTACGGTCCCGCACACCGTTAGGCCGTCTTCCGCTCACGCCCCAACATCGTGCAGCCCGCCTCCAGTGGCGTCGCGACAGGCGTGAATGGAGGGACGAATGGAGACGTGTCGTCTTCAGCGATGAGAGTCGCTTCTGCCTTGGTGCCAATGATGGTCGTATGCGTGTTTGGCGCCGTGCAGGTGAGCGCCACAATCAGGACTGCATACGACCGAGGCACACAGGGCCAACACCCGGCATCATGGTGTGGGGAGCGATCTCCTACACTGGCCGTACACCACTGGTGATCGTCGAGGGGACACTGAATAGTGCACGGTACATCCAAACCGTCATCGAACCCATCGTTCTACCATTCCTAGACCGGCAAGGGAACTTGCTGTTCCAACAGGACAATGCACGTCCGCATGTATCCCGTGCCACCCAATGTGCTCTAGAAGGTGTAAGTCAACTACCCTGGCCAGCAAGATCTCCGGATCTGTCCCCCATTGAGCATGTTTGGGACTGGATGAAGCGTCGTCTCACGCGGTCTGCACGTCCAGCACGAACGCTGGTCCAACTTAGGCGCCAGGTGGAAATGGCATGGCAAGCCGTTCCACAGGACTACATCCAGCATCTCTACGATCGTCTCCATGGGAGAATAGCAGCCTGCATTGCTGCGAAAGGTGGATATACACTGTACTAGAGCCGACATTGTGCATGCTCTGTTGCCTGTGTCTATGTGCCTGTGGGTCTGTCAGTGTGATCATGTGATGTATCTGACCCCAGGAATGTGTCAATAAAGTTTCCCCTTCCTGGGACAATGAATTCACGGTGTTCTTATTTCAATTTCCAGGAGTGTATATGCTCTACATACTCGGTGAAGATCGGATTTCGGAATTTAGTGAGCAACCCCTTCCGTTTAGTGCGTCGTCTATCTGCAAGTGTGTCCCACTTCAAACTTTCTATGAGATTTGTAACGCTCTCGCGATGGCTAAATGTACCAGTCACGAATCTTGCCGCTCTTCTTAGGACCTTCTCAATCTCTTGAATGAGACCAACTGGTAAGGGTCCCATACAGACGAACAATACTCCAAGACTGGACGAACTGACGTATTGTAAGCTATTTCCTTTGTTGAAGGACTGCATCGCTTCAGGATTAAACCAATAAACCGCAATCTAGACTTCGCCTTACCCGTTACTTGTGTAATCTGATCATTCCATTTGAGATCATTACGAATAGACACACCCCGATACTTGACGGCCGTACCGCTTCCAAGGACTGGGCATTTATTTTGTACTCGTACATTAACGCGAATTTTCTCGTTGTTATACTAATACTGAGAGATAACTGCCGGTCAGTGCACCACGCATTTATTTTCTGCAAATTCTCATTGATTTGTTCACAACTTTCATGTGGCACTACTTTCGTGTAGACTACAGCATCATCGGCAAACAGTCTAACGCCGCGGTCAGTACCATCAACCAGACCGTTTATGTAAATCATAAAAAGCAGAGGACCTGTTACGCTGCCCTGGGGCACACCTGAAGTTACGCTAGTTTCTGTTTAAGTCACCCCATTCAGGACGACATACCGCTCCGTGTCTGTTAGAAAACTTTCTATCCAATCGCATATGTCATCGGATAGACCGTAAGCGCGCACTTTTTGTAGCAAGCGACAGTGCGGAACTGAGTCGAACGCCTTTCGAAAGTCGAGAAACATGGCATCAACCTGTCACGTAGATTCCACCCATTTCCCGTAATAGGCATACTCGAAACAAAGCTCAACACATCCCCACAAAGCTTCATAGAATTTTCACTATGGTTATAGCTCCGCGGCCGGTCGTGCATTGAAGAAAAAAGTGCCTGGTACGAATTCTCTAGTCTTCAATGACATATTCCACAAACTTGAGACGTACGACGAAGCCTCAGACAGAGCCTTCTGTTGGTCACGGCTTTTGCGCAGTTGAGATAAATGGGGAGAGACGGCGCTAAGTGCTTTTAGAAAGTTTGAGTTCCAGCGCTGAGGCGTGGATAACGCCCGGCTTAGAACTCGCTTCCGCAGAGCTTCGCACAGGATTCTGCGAGACGTCCTAACGACAAAACGATGGCGGCAGGGGTGTGGTGTGGACGCTACCGAGCGGCAACTTTGAAGACAGCTGACAACTTCGCGACGGCCACCGGGTCTGGAGAACACGTCGCACGTCCGCTCCCCCGGAAAAGTTCTCCGACGCAGAGATGAAGCAGAAGGGTTCCGCTCAGAATGTAATGACTCTTCCGACAGTGGGGTTGGTATCTCAGCTCTTTGGGCATAATTTAGCGGTTCACCTGCATCTATTATGTACGCGCGATCCTTGACGTAACCCTACAAAAACAAGTCTAGGGGCGTGACATCGGGAGAACGCGACGGCCTTGGGATTGGATCATCATGACCCACCCATCTCTCAGGAAATGTGTCATTGAGAACATCCAGACTCCAGTGTGGGAGTGGCACCATCATGCTGGACGATGACGGACGACTGCAACTCTTCAGTCTGTGGTCGCAGAAACTGTTAGAGCATGTCGTGGTATTTTCTCTGCGAAGAAGCGCAGACCTAATCACGCTACTGTCCGTTTGGCCATACCAAACATTATGCTTCGGACTAGTACGGATATGTTCACGGGTGGTTTTAAACCACAAATACTAATTTTTTAGCTGTTAACCTGTCCTGAAACGTGAAAAGTTGCTTCAGCTGAACAGAGGGTCTTTCTCAGAAAGTCATTGTTAGTTTCTATTGAGACATGGGACACGAAAATGCATACTTCAGAGAACTATTGTTTCGCTGCAATATGTGGACCATTTGCACTTTGTAACCAAAAGACATAGCCGTTCATGTAACACCATAGGGAAATGTTTCCAGAATGAGATTTTCACTCTGCAGCGGAATGTGCGTTGATATGAAACTTCCTGGCAGATTCAAACTGTGTGCCGGACCGAGACTCGAACTCGGGACCTTTGCCTTTCGCGGGTAAGTGCTCTACTATCTTTTTTTTTAATCTCATTTTGTTCGTTTTTGTTCGTTGTATCTACTCGGAGTGGACGTCGCAAGACACCCGTTTCAGTTCGTCGTTGATAGATTAACTCAGGTTTTTTTATATATTTTTTTTTATTAGAGAGGGCAGCTAACTCTCTGACCGAACACGCTGAGTCACCGTGCCGGCTTTTTGTTCGTTTTCGATCGTTGTATCTAACGGGGCGGGCGTCAAAAGACAGCCGTTTCAGTTCGTTGTTGACCCATTAACTCAGTTTTTTTTTATTACAGAGGGCAGCTAGCCCTCTGACCGAGCACGTTGATTATCGTGCCGGCACCATTGAGCTACCCAAGCACGACCCACGCCCCGTCCTCACAGCCTTACCTGCAAGGTTCGCAGCAGAGCTTCGGTAAAGTTTGGAAGGTAATGGCAGAAGTAAGGCTGTGAGGACGGGGCGTGAGTCGTGCTTGGATAGCTCAGAGCGTAGAGCACTTGCCCGCGAAAGGCAAAGGTCCCGAGTTCGAGTCTCGGTCCGGCACACAGTTTTTATCTGCCAGGAAGTTTCCCCGTAGGAACGTTGATCTTGCTTCCAGCCACTCGCGTGATACGTGGCGAATTGACATCTTGCGGCTGCGTTGGACTGCGTCTTGTACTCCGTCAAGATTTCCTTGAGACACAACGTGAGGATCACGTGGAGGGAGCTCTCTGACACCGCCTGTCTCTTTAAAGTTTTAGAACCACCTGATCAAGCTCGTTTCTGCAGGCCGTGCCCTCAGGTCCTGGTGTCGGTAATTCCGCAGTACCGTTGTCACAGGTTTGGATTCTGCAGACCACTTGACACATTGCGCATTCTCTTGGTCTGTCGCGATTTTGACGCACTTCAAGAAAGGCAAATATGCAACAATGGTCAAAGGATAAAAACTACGGGAGATGATAAACATTTTACAACAATGAACGATACTCTATCTCAAATAGTGTCCGAGTTGCGATTTTTTAATATCAAAGCCGGACTCTATGGACACCCTGAATGTCGTGTTTGAATTAACAAAGCTGTGTTCCGCATGGGTAATTTTTTACCAGCACTTGCTGTGTGGTAGCCGGCCGCGGTGGCCGAGCGGTTCTAGGCGCTTCAGTCCGGAACCATTCGGCTGCTACGGTCGCAGGTACAAATACTGCCTCGGGCACGGATGTGTGTGGCGTCCTTAGGTTAGTTAGGCTTAAGTAGTTCTAAGTGTAGGGGACTGATGACCTCAGAAGTTAAGTCCCATAGTGCTCAGAGCCCTTTGAACCATTTTTGCTGTTTGGGAGAAGCTTTTTTTCCACCAGAACGTCGTATAGTTTGAGCATACGAAGGGGGAGTTGCCTAAATTGTACCTATTTCGGAGATACCATTTACATTAAGGTGGCGAACGTCAAGGAATGGCAATACGCACGGATACAGATAACGGTAGTATCCCATACACAAGGTACAAGAGAAGAGACCATTTGCGGAGTGTCGTTTGTACTGAGGTTATACGTCTGAAAAGGTCGCCGGAGTGATTGTGGCAGCACGAAGGGAATTAACAGACTTTGATACCAGAACAGTTGTTAAGAGGTAGACGCATGGGGTATTTCATTTCGGGAATCATTAGGGAAGTCAGTATTCCGACATGACAGTGTCAAAAGTGTGTCGGAAATCTCACATTTCAGGCATTACCTCTCAGCATGGGCAACGCAGTGGCCAACGGTGCCGGCCAGTGTGGCTCATTGGTTCTAGGCGCTTCAGTCTGGAACCGCGCGACCGCTACGGTCGCAGGTTCGAATACTGCCTCGGGCATGGATGTGTGTGATGTCCTTAGGTTAGTTAGGTTTAAGTATTTCTAGGTTTTAGGGGACTGATGACCTCAAAAGTTAAGTCCCATAGTGTTCAGAGCTATTTGAACCATTTTTGGCCAAAGGCATTCACTTAACGACCGAAGCACCAACGACTGCGTTGAGTTGTCAGTGCTAACACACATGCAATGCTGCGTGAGACATCCGCAGAAATCAATGTGGGACGTATGAAGAACGTATCCTTTGTGACAGTGCAGTGAAATCTGGTGGCAGTGAGCTATGGCAGTTGACGACCGACACGATTGCTAACAGCGCCAAATCGCCTGCAGCGCCTCTCCTAGACTCCTGATCGTATCCATTGGACCTACTGGAAAACCGTAGCCTTATCAGATGAGTCTCAGTTTCAGTTGCTGATGGTGTGGTTCTAGTGTGGCGCAGACCCCACGAAGCCATGACCAGTCAATAAGACACTGTGCAGGCTGGTGGTCGCTCTGTAATGGAACGGAGTGTGCTCTCTGATCCAATTCAACCGACCGTTGACTGTACTGTTCTGCTACTTGGGGAACGCTTACAGCCATTCACGGACTTCATGTTCCCAGACAAGACGGAATTTTTGTGGACACCGGGCAACGACTATGCGCAGACTGGCTTGGAGAACATTCTGGACAGTTTAAGCGAACGATTTGGCCACCCAGATCATCTGACATGAATCCTATCGATCATTTATGAAACGTAGTCGAGAGGTCAGTTCGTTCAATCAGTTCGTGCAACTCTTTACCAATTATGGACGGCTGTTGGTGCGGCAGGTCTCATTGTTCATGAAGGGAACTTGCAACGAATTGTGGAGTCCGTGCCACGTCGACCTGCTGTACTATGCCGGTCAGAAGGAGATCCGACACGATATTAGGAACGTATCCCATGCCTTTCATCACCTCAGTGTTTTATGATGTAAACAGTAAGCTACAAAATTATTTACGCAATACATGGCAGGATGTTGTTGTTGGCACATGATTTACAGAATAGAAGTTTAGAGAAAAATAACTACTCTACACCTAATTTATTAAACATTTGCAAGTGGTAAAAATTACAGCTTTCACATACAGACAGAAAAACTCAGGGGCGGACATTAATTTGAGAAACTGAAAATTCGATTCTTGTTGCTCCTGGAGGCCGTCCTGTGTATAGTACTTAGGCACCTAGTGTCGATATACTTAGGTAGAGTCTTTGACTGTATCTTTGGCATAGGCCGGAAGAGTTGGTTAGACTTCATTCTTCACTGATGCTCATAAATTAAGGATAATTGCAGAATGTGGTGCCACAAAACGTGACACTACACAAAACTGGCGCTAATAGCATAGACACATAGGGAACACACGACACAGATCTGTAAATCCATGGTATTGGTGATAAGTTGAGAAAACCGTCCCGAAAGACATATGCTACAAAACACCACTGTTTCCTGCGCATGTACCCCGACATCAATATGGTATATAATCACCATGTTCACGTACACAGACCGCACAGTGGGTTGGCATACTCTGGATCAGGTGGTCGAACAGCTGCTGGGGTATAGCCTCCCATTCTCGCAACTGTGCCTGCTGGAGCTCCTGAAGTGTCGTAGGGGTCGAGCGAGAGCAGCTCAGACGTGCTCGACGGGGCTTAGGTCTAGAGAAAAGGCAGACCACTCAATTCACCTGATATCTTCCGTCTCAAGGTACTCCTACACCCCGGCAGCTCGGTGGGGCCGTGCGTTATCATTCATCAGGAGGAAGGTGGGACCCACTGCACCCCTGAAAAGGTGGACATACAGGTGCAAAATGATGTCCCGATACACCTGACCTGTTACAGTTCCTCCGTCAAAGCGATGCAGGAGTGTACGTGCACCAGTCATAATCCCACCCCACACCATCAAACCACGACCTCCATACAGGTGCATTTCAAGGACATAAAGGAGTTGGTATCTGGTTCCTGGTTCATGCCAGATGAAAACCCAGCGAGAGTCACTGTTCAGACTACATCTGGACTCGTCCTTGATCATAACCTGGGACCACTGTTCCAATGACCATCTACTTTGTTAGTGACAGCAGGCTTTACGAGCTCTCCTGTGACCAGGGGTCAGTGGAATGCACCTTGCAGGTATTCGGGCGAATAAACCACGTCTGTTGTTTGTAGACTGTGTGTCTGGAGACAATTGTTTCAGTGGCTGCAGTCAGGTCCCGAGCTAGGCTAACTGCAGTACTACATGGACGTGTACGTGCACTGATGGTGAGATATCATTCTTCTTGTGGTGTTGTACACTGTGGACGTCCCATACTGTAGCTCCTGGACACGTTTCCTGTCCGATGGAATCGTTGTCATAAACTTAATATCACACTGTGTGGCATACTGATGGCCCGTGCTATGGCCTGCTGTGTTTGACCAGCCTCCAGCCGCCCGAGTATTCTACCCCACAGAACGTCATCAATACGTGTTCTTTGAGCCATTTTCAACTCACAGTCACCATTAGCACATCTGAAAACGTCTGCACACTTACTCGCTGTACCGTTCTCTGAGATGCGCCAACGCACCTTCGCGTATGTGGACTGCTGCCAGCGCCACCGTGCGACGACCGCAGGTCAGATGCACCGCATGGCCATACCCCGAGGTGATTAAAACCCGCAAACTGCCCACCAGAACGTTGTTTCATCATTTATCAGCATTTTCCTTAATTTAAGAGGATGAGTGTACTTATGTACATACCAAATGTACAATCTGAGGTTCATATATGGTAGGACGTGTGTATTCAGCGAACAGAAATCAAGTTCATCGCTAAGCTGTAGTACGTGGTCCTTCCACATGTTTCACAATCTTTCTGTGCGTATTCAATACAGATCTTTCCAATGTTGACATGTGAGTAGATTAAAAATGTATGTTCTGGGATAAAAAAATCTCTAGTGACTGCATCACTCACGATTTTCTTATTTTTCACAAAATTGTCCCAATCTCCCAGAACATACATTTTTAACCTACTGTCCCTTTTACCTAAAAATAATATAATAAAATATTATAATAATAGCTATAAACATTTATTTTACATACATTCCCCATAGGTAAATTTTAATATAATTAAATATATTAGAGAATTAAGTATTGTTTTTCAATAATTATATTAAAAAATAATTATATAAAATTATTTACTTTCTGGTTTAGCAGCCATAAGATTATTACGAGCTGTTGTTTGTAAATGTTTTTTGAATGAAGATTTATTTACAGCTCTAACACATTCACAAGTAACTTTAATTTTCTTACATTCTTTACATACATAACAATGTCCACCTGTTCGATAATTATCTTTATGAAATTCTTCAATATATTTTTAATCATACATTCACTACACTGTCTTAATTGTGCCTTGGCACAGCCTAAAGACTGCTTTAGCTGTCATTTAGTGTTGCCCATTTAAATAAAATAAAATTAATGGGAAAAATAATTTACATTGTGAACATATATAAATTAATTAAAATAAAGTAGTTAACAAAGTTAAATTATATTAAAACTTTTAGTTTTCATTTTTTCTATCTTTCTTAAAATCTTTCAGAAATGTATACAAATATGAAGTTAACACTTTCATAAATTTTTCAAGTTTTTCATTCATCTATGTAGAAGCAAATATTAATAATTAAAAATTTTCAGTAAATTTTATGTTGTGCATCATAAGTAAGATTCTTTTTACCATACATCATTACATAAGTAATTGGAATTTTATCATTAAAAGTTGCACAAAGTTTTGTAGTTGTTTTCTGTAGAGTTCTACATGTCATATTAATTACATAAATTCGATAATTATTTACAAAACTAAATGGATTAATATCAATATCTGATTTTAGTAAAGTAATTCTTTCAAAATATAAAAATGCATAATATGCTTTTAGAAAATTATTTGGCGGATTAATATTCCACATTTCTTGAGGAAAAACTTCATTTCTACCATTTTTAATATATATTCTGTAGTGTAACATGATCAAATAGTAACAAATCAACTAATTAATTATTTTTACCATTTGTCTGAAGCAGAACAAAAACAAAATATGCCATATCAAATTCTGTAGAGTTATAGTAATTTGTGATATCTAGTTCAAAATTATTTTTATCAGATAATCCAGCAACTTCTTCTGTTTGAAGTTCATAAAAAGAAATAGTAATTTTAGGATGTTTAAGAATATTTTCACATTGTTCAAGTTCGTAATTTGGTACATGTTTCATGATAGGTGTACGAATTTCCATAGACTCTATAATAATTTTACCTTCTTTATTTTATTTCAATTCCTGCCTCATTTTTATCAGGCCATTGTAGAATTACATCACCAGAAGCTGAACTACATGTAAAAATTACAATTAAATCTCCTTCTCACATAATTTCTTTGAAATCTTTAAAAAATCCTCCAAGTAATGATAATGGATAAAGCAGTTAATTTCTTTTACTATTTATTTTTCCTGTATTAATTATATGTCCTTCTAAACTTATTTTATCAGTAACAGATGAAGTTAGATGAAGTAAAACAGATGAAGATATAAAAGAATGCTCAATTCTAGATAAAATATTATTTCCTTTCTTTATCGTTATAAAATCAAATAATTTTGCTACATAATTATGAATTAATTTTCAAAAGTTGGATAATCTGTTACATCATTTCCAATAATACTAAAATTCATATACAATTGTGTATGATTTGGATGAAGCCAACCATCACCAATATTTACTTCAATTTCTGTATCTTTGTTAGGAACATTTAAATTATTTTTAGTTTTCTCATTCACAGGGAAGGAATAGAATTGATAACTTCCAATTTTATTCATCACACAGTCAAAGATTCCCCTAGATATTGCTGATTTATTAAGGAAAAAGTTTATTAAGATATTTCTAAAACGACTGTTACAGTATCACCATTAAAGTCAATTAATTTATCATTCTCATCAGTTATAGTAACTTCTAAAACTTGAATTGTATCAAAAATAGGAACATTTACAGGATATTTTGGTTCATAAATTATTGGTCCACCAAATTCTACATTATGTTTAAATGAAGCAATAATATTACTTACTTTATGAAGATGATCATTATGTTTTACATACATTCCATCAGCAAAATTAAAATTTATATTTATTAATTCAAAAGGAATAATTTTAGGAACATCTACAGCTATAGCTTTTTCATTAGGTAACACAACTTGATTATTAAAACCAAGTAAACTTCCAATACTGCCTTCTATATCTATATACTATTTTCATCACTTTTGACAGTTACTCTGTTTAAAATTTCATCTGCTTTAATGAGTATATTAGGTTTTTTTTAGAATGAATAATTTTTTTTAAATTCTTAAAACCATATTGACGTACAGGAATTTCTATTGTTTCACCATCACAATGAAGTTTATTATTTCTCAATGTAATATTTGCTGTTAAAAAAGTTGAATAAAAACCAATTAGTGAAACATTAGTATAACTATCACATATTGAAAAAGGTTAATCTTCTTCTAAGTATTGATTTATCACTAAGTTGAAAAAGGTGACTCACGGATTACTGAAAAAATTATTAATTAATGAGTAATACAGATTGGGAACCTAAAGTAAGAGTTCCAGAAAAGAATTCAAAAATCTAACATGATAATCTTTTACCAAATTCTATAAGATGTCCAATAATTGGACCAAGTGGTTGTGGAAAAACAACATTAATGATTGATAATTATATTTTAGCTCCAGGTTGGTTAAATTGGGATAAAATTAAACATTTATCTATTTATTCAAAAAGTTTAGATCAACCAAAATATCAAGAATTTATAAAACTATATAAAAAATTGAACATAAAATTAATGAAAATATTGTTAGTTTTTTGAAAATAATGAAGAAATTATTCCATTAGATGAATGCCAAACTAATTCAGTTGTGGTGTTTGATGATTTCATTTTTGAAAATCAAGATATAGTTAGAGAATATTTTACTTCAGGCAGACACAAAGGTATAGATTGTTTTTATTTAGCTCAAACTTATTCAAAAATACCAAAACAGATAGTAGAGATAATTTAAATTTTTAAAATATATTTATACAGAATGATACAAATTTAAATCATATTTACCATGAGTTTGTTGGTGGAGATTTAAAGTTTGATAATTTTAAAGAATTGTGTAGTAAATGATGGAATAATGAATTTGGATTTTGTACAATAGACATGACTAGAAAACCAAATGAAGGTAAGTTTAAAAATAAATAACAACATTTCTTAACAATGTAAACATTAAATAAAAGCATAAGCATTAATGTTAAACATAAATGTCAAACATAAACAGTAAATATTAATGTTAAACATATATATACATGTTAAACATAAATATTAGATATAAACATTAAATATAAATGTTAAACATAATTAGTGTTTGTTCTTCCTTAATAAATGTTTACAAACTATGATCAAAAAGTTGATAAACAAGATAAACAAAATAGAAAGAAAGCTGAAGAATTAAAAGAACAATTTAAGCTTTGGAAAAAGCAACCACAAACAGAATATGAAAAATATAAAAAGGATGATCAACCTATTATTGATGCTATTGAAAAAGTAAAACAAAATATTGAAAGTTTAGGTGATAATGTTTTAAAATGGAGAAGATTTTGGAGATTTATCACCAATTAAATCATTAAAAGATTGGTCTGATGATATTCCTGGAAAATATGATTATATATTAAGTGGATCAGAAATTCAAGACATATAAAATAAATACCAAGAAGAAAATGAAAATAAAAATAAAAATTAAACTAAAAAGATAAATGAAACTAAAAAGATAAATGTTAGTGAAAGAATGTTACAGCATATTAATCATAGTGAAGTGTTTGGTTTAAAACCAGTTGGTATGTTTAAATATGTTGTAAATTACCTGTTGAATTTAATGGTGATAAACTAAAAATTAGAGATAAAACATATAAAGGTGCAGATGGATTAATGAAACTTTTAACTGAAAAACAAATTACTATGGGTCACAGCATGTATCGGAAACCGACACACACGGACCGATACCTGCACAATCTATCAAACCACCACCTGAGCCAGAAAAGAGGCATCATTAGTACGCTCGTAACGAGAGCAGGACGAATATGTGAGCCTCAACACCTCAAACGAGAAATGCAACACCTGGAAAATGTTCTGCGGAGCAATGGGTACTCCACAAATTACATTAGAAGTGTAACAGAGCCGAACACTTGGCGAAGTAAGGAACCAGAAAAAGAAATGTCGGGTACGGCCTTTCTACCATACATTCCCAGAGTGACGGACAGAATCGGCCGTATATTGCGCAAACATGGCGTAAAGACGATTTCAGAACCGACAAGGAAGATCAAAGAGTGTCTTAGATCGGCGAAGGAGAATGGAGACCCACTTGCAATTTCGGGAATATACCGTATACCATGTGCATGCGGAAAAGTTTATGTCGGAATGACTGGACGATCAATTAACACCAGGATCAAAGAGCATAAGCGACATTGCAGGTTGGGGCAGGTGGAGAAATCGGCCGTGGCAGAGCATGCATTGAATGAGACTGACCACGTAATAAAATTCGCTGACACGGAAGTTCTGGCTGTAGAGAAGCATTATCACATGCGCTTGTTTAGAGAAGCTGTAGAAGTCCAAAAACACGCAAACAGTTTCAACAAGAAAGAGGAAAGCCTTAAGGTAAACGGATCCTGGCTGCCCGTAGTGCAAGCGAACGACCGTCGCAGGTAGCAAGAGGAGAACTGCATCGGAAATGACCGCGGAGAAGCCCTCGGACGTTGGTGCGCCAGGTACATATAGTCTGAGGCCACGAGCTCGCCTCCAACTCACCACCGGCAATGGTGGGTGAAGCTTTGACAATGCCAGCCACTCGTGCTGGCAAAACGTCAGAAAAATCATTAGATGAACGTCGGCCGAAGAACCCGAGACAGAAGCCAATAGGCAGCTTGTCATTATACTGTGCTACCTAGTGGCAAAACTAAACTGAAGTCAATTAAATTAAAGTTAAATGATGAACAACTAAATGCAATTGAACCATTTTTCACAGATGTTCAAAAGAGAAAAAAGAAAAGAAAGTTGGTGGAAATTTACTTATCACATTAGGTATTCCTGTTGTTAAAAAAATTATTGAATATTTAACAAAAAAGAAAGATGGCAAAGTACTAACACAATATGAAGGCGCATTTTTAACATTATTATTAGCTGCATTACCTTATTTAGCATCAATTCATTCTTTAGCTGATAGATCTGCAGCAATTGCAAGTGCAGCTATAAACAAGAAGGAAGCTGATAAAGAATTAGAAGAACAAAAAAGACATAATTTAGAAATGGAAAAAAACTTGTAATGGAGTAAAGAAAACAAAGAATTTCGAAAAAGTAATTGATAAATATCCTAATGCATTAAGTAATTTTGATATAGAAGAACTTACTAAACAATTTAAAAATTAAAATGTTTGTGGTGTATATACGATTAATGCGTAAGTACATGAATTGAATACGGAATAGTACATTTAGATACAACTGATAATTCTGGTAGACATTGGATTTGTTATTATAAAAATAAAGTTGTTATTTATTCATTTGGTGGTAATATACCAAAACAATAAGTTAATTATTTAGGAAAAGATGAATTATATTACAATACAGAAAGAAATCAAAATTGTTGATGTATTAATATGTGGTCCAGTGTGTTTATCGGTTTTAAAATTGCTTTATCAAAATTAAGATTTTAATGATATTTAAGATTTAATAAATGGACATTTTTGGTAATAAGATATATCTAATTAAAAAAAATGAACACATAGTTAAGACATCTACATTAAATTTAGCAAATATTGCAGATAGTATTAAACAACTACTATCATCATACACATAAGAAAAGCACTAAACTTTACTTTCATATACCTAGTTTCAGCAAATTTTTAATTTTCTATTTTTTAACCTTTTCCACTTCTAGCTACTTTTTGAAAAACTAGTAATTTTTTCCTCTATAAACGTAAGCCGAAATTACAATGTGTGCTACAAATGAAAAGAAATATTCTTGAACAGAAGTTTTGGGAAATTAAGTAAAACCAACAAACGAAAGATTTGGCTTATGATTACTTACAGAGAATTTAAATAATAATAGTTTTGTTACAAATATTGGACATTTAATATACACAAATGAAGAACAAAAATTAGAAGAATTTAAACCAATTACAGAACCATTTTGCGATAGTATAATGGTAACTAAAATAACAGATTTTATAGATTGCGAAGGAGAAATGAAAAATGGAAAACTTCTTGTAAAAAGGGAAGCTTGTGGAGGTTTTAACGTTTTTTTAAGATCGAGGTATTCTGCATTTAATCTGGCAAGACATGGAGTTAAAGCAAAAATTCCATATTTATTAGATTCCAATACACAAATAAATAAAGGTACTAAACAAAGTATTAACAAAGATATAAAAATTATAGAACAAAGGTATAAAAATGCTGTTGTTATTCCTTACACAGTAGTATTAGCAGATGTTAAATTCGATACACTTTTAAGAGAATTACCTGAAATTTTAGAAGAACTTAATAAGGAACACTATTATTTATTGGATTTAGATGTAACACAGGATTTTGGAGGAATTTTTAATAAAGAAGAAATGTGTAAATATTTAACAAATAATTTTAATTTTAGAATACAATTAATACACCATATTTACAATCTACCAAGAAACAAGAACAGGAATTAGAAAATTTAAGTATGCAAGAAAGAAAACTAGAATATTTGGATAAAACACAATCTTTACAGGAAGAATACAAAAATACTTTGGTAAAAGAACAAAAAATAAAATAAACAGAAGAAGAATTAAAAAATTATTTTAAATAAAAATGGATAGATTTTCCTACAAGTGGAGTTTTTAATATTTATACTTTTGTGGTAAACGATAAAAACAATTGTTGGCCTATTGGGTGAACAAAATGGGAAAGAATCCGTATACGTTGTTAAAGGTTATAATGAAAATAAATTGTAGAAATTAAGAAATATAAAAATATTCTTAAAAATGAAGAATTTAATTGTATTCCATATGGCAGTTTTAGAACAGAATTAGATATTTTTTATTGTCCTAAAGAACAAACTTTTATGGAAATAAAAACAGATGGTATTACTGCTTTCAATGGAAACTCTTTCCCTAAAACCATTAAATATTTTCGAAGATATGTGATACTATGTTACACAAAGAAGAAGATAAAGCTACAATAGAAAATATAAAAATGGGCGATATAGTTGGAAAGATACAATTTAAAGATTGCACAAGATTACAAGGTTTACAAGATGGTTTAGATTTAATTACTTCCAATATTTCTGCAAAGACGTATCGTGGAAAAGAAAGACAGATTCTTAAATTCGAAAATAAATGAGATTGTTATTGTTCTAATTATTGGTTACAGAAAGAAATGGAAGAGAAGAAAATTGATCTAAATTATAAGATTAAAGGTAAACTAGATAAAGTTAAAACAACACCAAATAAACATAAGGAAAGATTTATGTTTTTGGTCTAATTTTTATGTACATATTACAAATCGTTGGTGATTGACCAACAGTTAATTTGCTATATATTTTTATTTATCTATTTTAGTTGTTTCGAATTTATCTGGAATAACTATATTATTCTGTTTAAATAAGTCTAACATTAATGGCAGATATTCGTAATTAAGTCCAACTAGACTTGCTATGTATTTGCAAATGTAATAATTTCCAAAAATACAACAAGGTTGAGTTAAATTTCCATCTTCTGCACAATAGAAATGGTAAACATTATATCCTTTTCTATAGTTTTCTTAGTTATGTAAACAAATACATCTGTTTCCCAAGGTGCAATATGTTTAGGAATAATTAATTTATCCAATTTAATATAAATAAATTTATCTAGAACTCATAAAAATCTATAGTAGTAAATGTAAGAAGACAGAAATGCTAAAATTATAGAATGAAATGCATTACCGAGATATTCATCTGCCATTGTATATATGGTTTATTAATTGGTTCGATTCCATTAATGGAGTATGGAAACAGATTATTGGTTGCATTTATTCTTTTTCTAGATACAAATGGAATAATATTGGTTGTTTCTTAATCCTAATTCTTCGATATTTATTCCTTTGGGTATTGTAGAAAACAAAGTATTAGGTTTCGAGAAATATGTTTCTCCAGATTTTATAAAGCATTTTTGTTTCACAGAAATGACATTTTCTGTTTCTTCGAAAATTTCTATACAGTTAATAGGTAATAAGTTAAAACTAAATGCAGATAAAACAAATGTAACTAATTTTTCTCTTTCATCTTTATTTTCTGTTTTAATTTTTATTTGTATTCCTGTTAATTTGTTTGTATTTCTGTTACCACATAAAAATTATACAACAACTATTTTGTAACGAATCTGTTAATTTTTGCCACATTTTAGCTAGTGGAGCAGAATAAAATGGAGCTTTTTCGAAATATTCGCTGTTATTAGGTATTAGTTGTAAACAGTCTGTTAATGGATCAAATCCTTGTTCTTGTTGGAAATCTGGATTAATCTAATTATAAATTGTTGCTTCTAATCTTGTAATTCCATTTTCTATAGCTAAACTAGATGCAAATGTTTCTTTTAATCTTTTATCTGGACAATTTAAGAAGTCTATTACGTGGCTTCCTAGTTGTTTATTTACTCCAGGACTTGTTAATTGGCAAATAAATTTATTGTAGATTTTAACTCTAGGATTAGAATTAATCCATGTTAAACAGTCTTTTCCAACAGAATTATTCTTGTTAACTATTACATTACAATTTTCTTTATATTGTCCTTGTATTCTAAAATTAAAATTATTTGTTAAATATTTACACATTTCTACTTTATTAAAATTTCCTGCTAATTCTACTTTGTAAGAAATAACGACAGGATTTTTATACCTTTGTTCTATAATTTTTATATCTTTGTTAATACTTTGTTTAGTACCTTTATTTATTTGTGTATTGGAATCTAATAAATATGGAATTTTTGCTTTAACTCCATGTCTTGCCAGATTAAATGCAGAAAATCCCGATCTTAAAAAACCGTTAAAACCTCCACAAGCTTCCCTTTTTACAAGAAGTTTTCCATTTTTCATTTCTCCTTTGCAATCTATAAAATCTGTTATTTTAGTTACCATTATACTATCGCAAAATGGTTCAGTAATTGGTTTAAATTTTTCTAATTTTTGTTCTTCGTTTGTGTATATTATATGTCCAATATTTGTAACAAGATTATTATTATTTAAATTTTCTATAAGTAACCATAAGCCACATCTTTCGTTAGTTGGTTTTACTTAATTTCCCAAAACTTCTGTTCAAGAATATTTCTTTTCACTTGTAGCAGACATTGTAATTTCGGCTTACGTTTATAGAGGAAAAAATTACTAGTTTTTCAAAAAGTAGCTAGAAGTGGAAAAAGTTAAAAAATAGAAAAATAAAAAATTGCTGAAACTAGGTATATGAAAGTAAAGTGAAGTGCTGTTCTTACGTATATGAGTGACGCAGTCACGAGAGATTTCTTTATTTTTTATAAAATTGTCCTAGTGTCCCAGACAATATATTTTTAATCTGCTTGTGTGACCCTTATGTGGGCAAACAGATAACAGATGTAAATAGTAGACGGTACCATACGTCGAATCGACGACTGATACTAAGTTTCTAAGATTGTTCAGATTTGTTGTACAAATCACTTTTAACACGAAGAAACCCAAAGAAGCTAAAAATATATGTGACCTGATTTTACAGGTTCTCCAAAACGCAGTTCATTGGAATAGGAATAACTATATTCTTCTTGAATTTTAAGGATATTTCCTCTGCCTGATATATGTTGCAGACAACATGGAAGTGTTTTGTCAAGGGGAATTGTTATATTCTTCTTGAATTCTAAGGGTATTTCCTCTGCCTAATGTATCTTGCATACAACGTGGAATTGTTTTGTCAGGAATCGTTTACCCAATATTCTCGCTTTAACAATTAACTCTGTCTGAACAGGCCTCGGAAGGCCCAACGGTACCGACCGGCTGCCGCATCATCCTCAGCCCAAAGGCGTCACTGGATGCTGATATGGAGGGCATGTGGTCAGCACACCGCTCTCCCTGCCATGTGTCAGTTATGAGAGCGGAGCCGTTAATTCTCAATCAGTTGGCTCTTCAGTTTGCCTCAGAAGGGCTGAGTGCATCCCGCTTGTCAACAACACTCGGTAGACTGATGGTCACCTGTCCAAGTACTAGCCCAGCCCAACAGCGCTTAACTGGACGGGAACCGGGAACTGGTATTACCACTAAGGCAAGGACATTGGCTCGCCTTGACAATAGCAATGAAAAATGGTTTTTCTTAACAACTATTTCTAAGGGTGCAGGCTTCCAACTACGCACCCTCCAACTCAGAGTTGCCACATTAAGGGTTTTGGCTAGTTTCGTTGTCTAGGTTCTGGGATACGTCACACAGTTTTAATCTGCCAGGAAATTTCACACTTGTTTTTAGTTACCAACTAGAACGCCGCCTGATACATATGTGATAAAAGGGGAAACGTTATAAAAATGTAGATGTTGGTTTGTTCACAATCGTTGATCTCCCAAAGTTCATGACCAATCACTTAGAAATTTTGATGTTATGTTGAATTCTAATAAGGGCGTGGTTTTAGATACTTAATTCCTTAAACATTTATTTTTTAAGGTGTGTAATATATAAAAATCTATATGTGATACGTAAAGTGAAAACATTGTTACCAAAAATTGCAAAATGTACCTTTCCCAGTTATTTCAAATTTTTAAACATTACTGTAATGAACGCTTACACACATATAGACTACTTGATTTTCAGTATATATATATATATATATATATAATATACAGTAGTGAGATGATGTTAGAAAACAGAAATGTTACATTTAGGACTTACTGATCTGCGATAAGAACACTAGTGCGCAATCTGATTTTGCAATAACAGCAAACAAAGCTGAGTGTCAGAGAGAGGGGGATGAGGAGTGGGAGAAAATGGACATAGAAAGCAGGAGGCAGGAGATAGAGAGGGAAGGAGGATATGGTGAGAGAGAGAGGGGGGGAGGAAAAGATGGGCAGATAGAGGGGGGAGAGGTTACAGACTGGGTGGGAAGTAGGAGAGGGAGGAAGCGGACACAGAAAGGAAAGAGGCGAGGGAAAGAAAGAGATGGGGGAGGGGATGATGAACAGACTGAAGTGGCAGGAGGAGAGTGGAGAGAGGTGGAGGAGAAGATGGTCAGAGAGAGAGGGAGGAAGTGATGGTGTGGGAGAGGAGGCAGGAGGAGAGAGAGAGGTGGCAGTAGAAGAAGGGAAGAGAGGGTGGATTGGATAAGGAACAAAGAGAGTGGCAAGAGGTGACAAACTGAGAGAAGAGGCAGGAGCAGAGGGTGAGAAAGAGAGGTGGTGGAGAAAACGAACAGAGAGAGGGGGCAGACATAGAGGCAGATAGAGGGGGGGGGAGCAGATCGCACCCCCCCCCCACACACACACACAGGGGGGGAGAGGGAGAGAGAGAAAGAGAGAAGGTATTGTAAGAGACGAACAGAGAGGGAGGAGCTGATGGACTGAGAGAGAGGAGGAAGGAAATAGAGGAGAAGGAGAAAGTTAAAGGAAGAGGGCAGAGGAGATGGACAGAGAGATGGAAGAGGAGATTAGGATGTATATCCAATCCCCATACATCTTACAAACGTACGCCTTCTCTCTTCTTTCTTTTCCGTTTAAGCAGAATGAGACACAGCATAGCGTGGCCGGGTACATCTAGTTCGAAAAATGACTGCCTTGCGAACTCTCTTCCCGTACGCGATTGCTGAGTGCAGAGTGAAATACGGCAGCCTTGGATGATCGCACTATACGCGTTTGCCACTGCGAGAGCAGATGTCTCTCACTCCCCCTTCCTCCTTCGCTGCAGAAAAATTTATTAATAGCCTGCCTGCATTTGCGACACGGTACACGCGCGCCTGGGAGCCATCCAGCCACGCTATGTCCACACTAGCTGGAGAAAACATCGCGCGTGCCAAACCCAAATCGCATCTCTCAGCCTAAAGGCAGTCAGATACAAGGGGACTTCAAAAAGTAACTTACACGTTACTATGGCAGGCCAAGCGACTTTTATTGCATGCTGCACTACACTTGGAAGTGACACAGGTACAGTACAGTACTGACAGACATGCACCAAGTGTGTGATCTTAAGCTTTACTGGCGAATAAATTGTGTTATTGCTCTGTGCCAGTCTTTTCCAACCTTGGAGCGTTTGCAGATAGATCCCGCTAGCACCTCCCTAAGCTCAACTACCACAAAGTTAGCGTCCAATTAAACACAATAATGAATAACATTTTTCGGTGAATACTTTTATTTCAAAAATGAATAAAGATAAAGGACTTTTTGTTTTAGTACTTGTTTTATTGAACTACGAACTAATGGATCAATTAGACTGCTTACTTTTCAGAACGGTTTTTATAGAACGCTGAAGCGGTGTGTAGTACGTCACAAGCGCTGCTTAAAGCTCCTTCTCACAAAAGCAATCTAACTATCAAATGGCTCTGAGCACTATGGGACTTAACTTCTGAGGTCAGCAGAACTGCTTAAACCTAAATAACCTAAGGACATCACATACATCCATGCCCGAGGCAAGATTCGAACCTGCGACCGTAGCGGTCGCGCGGTTCCAGACTGCAGCGCCTAGCTCACAAAGAACAAAACCGTGTAACTGTGTAACCTTTGACTATTACTGCAATATCTGTGTTCCTGCAACGCCTTGGCTTGAGAGCACTAGCGAAGTTACGCGCATTCTAAGATGAGCAGTGTTGAGTAGCAGACGATGCTCAGGAAATTTGCTTTATAAGTGTGATATGAGATTTTTGGAATTAGCCTATGAATATTTTTGATGCAGTGCTGGAGAGAGAAGCTAAAGAGATTATTTGTGAGTTTTTCTGGAATGTTGAGAGATTGAGGTAAGCACGCAAGTACGTTGCGTTGTTTTGTGTTATTGACGCTGTAGTAACAAAGCTCTAGTAGTAGGATTGTTACATGTATTGCTCTGACAGGAAGATGAGATTTCCCTTGCTTAAAGTTATTTCTTGAAGTGATGTTATTTAAATACTATTGCGAGCATACAGCTGATTTTTAAAGCATTACTTTTGAATAAGTGTTTCATTTGAATTTTATCGGAAGACATTTATTACCGGTTCAAACTTCAACCCTTTATTCACTTCATCAAACAGATATGCACACTACACTTTCGTTGTACGGAATTTGCTGATGTATGCTGTACGCTGCTTTCGAAAATTCTGTAAAAATGATTCTCAAGGCACGAGGTAAGTGAAAATCCAGTTTAGTGCCAGGAATTTCGTTGTAAGTTCACCTGCACATTTATTTCAGAAGTCACGTTGCATTCAGGGTGCATTGCATTTTTATACAAAGAGTTTCAGTTTGTAGACAGCGATCAGAAGATCATATTAAGTCTTCGTATAATTCACTATAGTCAGAAGTTTGCACAGTATGCGAGTTTAAGTAGGAATTAGTTTGTTTGGTAATCATTTTTGAGAGAAGTAGGCAAGCAGTTGTCACATCTTGCTACAAAATATGCTTCCTCTGAAGCTGTTCAACCATACACGGATTCTCATATAAGAGCAACCAAATTAAAACATGTTCACTATAGTTATTATTAATACAGCGACATTATACAAAGTACTTCAATTATAAACTTAAAACAAAGGTTTCGATCATTTAAAACAGCATTTCTCAGAGCAAGACTGCTGCGCTCTGAGGAAGGCTGTTGTGATACGGTCGAAACGTTGGTTTCAAGGTTAAATTAAAGTGTTTTATTCAACGGTGCATTACATCATCATTTTAATGACCATGACACCGGCTGTTGAAGTCTATATAGTTAACAGTCACCGTTTGTAAATCAGTTGATTGCTGGACAGACCGAAACGGGAAGACTTCAGGCTTGAGTGAGTCAGTCTGGATTCGCGCGACCGTTACAGTCGCAGATTCGAATCCTGCCTTGGGCATTTATGTGTGTGATGTCCTTAAGCTAGTTAGGTTTAAGTAGTTCTAAGTTCAAGGGGACTGATGACCTCAGAAGTTGAGTCCCATAGTGCTTGGAGCCAATTGAACCATTTGAGCAGTAGTGGCTAAAGCTTATTGTTATTAAGAATGAATTTAATAAAAAGGAGTTTTCATGGGTCCTGTTAACTACTAAATAACTTGTGAGAAGGAATTTCATAAATTAAGTCTATTTAAAACTTCAGAATCATCATGACCAATAATAGACAATGACAATAACGTTGGTATCAATAATGGGTGAGTGCCAGATTAACAAATTAATTCAATTTCAAAGTTACATTAACATTTAATAGCCAAAGCATTAATTTATTAATTAGACGTGGGGAATAAATATTATTATTTGAAGGATAAGGAGGCTTCTTTCACTGACAAGCAAGACATGGGCTTATTGCAAACTCGGACTGACAATCACGAACCTTACCGTGCAATTGCGAATTTTACGTTGAATTGCATCTTCAAGTGTGGTTAAGCCATCTAAATCTCTCCTGGCTATAGAAATGAACTCAGTCCTTGAGTGTGGTCAGATCTGCCATCACCGACGTGAGGGCAGCGTGACACGCCTTCTGGCTCCGAGCTCTCGACCGACGCTACTACCTCCACTCTCGCAGACAGACCTCGTCTCACAACAATGCTTGGAATCGTGCTCCGACGTTTCGGTCTCAGATTGTTATTATAAATGTCTGAGTGCTCACACAATGCAGAGAATAGCGTTAAGTTGGATACATTGTTTTCAGTGTAATGGAGAGTTCTGACACACTCCTTACACGGTGTATATAAGGAATCCTACATTGATGCTACATAAAATTCGCGTTTGAATTACTGTACGTCTATCTTCGTACTGTCATATTTGCCTGTCGACATTCTAACACATCGCGAGTAATAAATACCTATGAAATATAACAATGTATAGAGAATGATGACGTAATATTTCAAGCCTGATAGTCAAGTGGTAAAGAGCGTGCCTCGAACAGACTAGTGGAGGGCTCGAATCCAGACCGAACCACGGAAATTTTCAGTATGTCGTCTTAACCTCTCAGCGATGTGAGGAGTCGGCAGAATAATACGTAGTTCGGATTCCTCGTTAAACTGTAGGTCCCCCCACCCAGGTTGGATAAACATGGTAGGGTAGGGTCAGGGAAGTCGTCAAACTGGCGTCCAATAGAAAGACATCAGAGCAATGAACCACACGCAGTCATTATTATCATATTACTTGATAAATCAGAAAGAGACAGAATGGCTGTTTATAGTTACCGCAGTCAGTGAGAAGTACGAAGAGATTACTTTTGATGTGACTATCGGCAGTGACTATCGCTTCGTGAAGATAGGAACTGCCCTGCCATTCTATCCCTTCGTAGTCCTTTGGGTTCCGCTAATGAAATTTTCTTTTCATGTCATTAGTTAAATTGCACTGTTATTACACTGTGTTTTAGATGGTTATCGTATGTTGATTTTTCTCGCATCGCTTCGTGGATAATAACACTATGTAAGCGTACTACTTTCTGGCGCGATTTGCGTATTTTTACACGTTCCCACATTTTTAAATTTTTTTAGTACTTGTTTCACTTTAAGACCCCAATAATTCTAGTAATTGCTCTTAGCACCTTGCTAACGCCTAAAGGACCAAATCAGTTACTGAAGTTTTTGTTTCAAAATAAATGAACGGCGTACGCAGGACTCTGATGTCTCTTAGGAATTTCATATTGATTGTTCTCATGCACTGACTACGTTAGAGTCACACTTTATTAAGTAGACCTGTTTCAGACGCGTATTCTTTAAGACCACCACTGTACAAATATGATTATTTCACTACTTCTTGTAGTATCTTTTCATATGTACGTATCGTCATGTGAACGGTGTCAACGACTGCTGTAGCTAATTTTGTTTTTCTTTTCTTTCTGTTCCAGGTGAGTGTTTCATTCCGTGCCGCTGGTTAACTGTAAGTCTATGCATGTTGTTACCTTATTTTTCTCTGAGACGTTTTCTTGGTGATCCCAGCATTATCCAAAGTAGCGTCGTATCCAAAGCATATCCGCCATCAGGCCTTTGAGGATATGTGGAGTCAGTAACGTAACAATGACTCTTACGGCGGGCTTAGAGCTCTGCGCCTTGCGGCAAGTCTGCGTGCGGCTGTGCTTGCCCCCACACGCTCGTGTAAGCGCATGCCTCTTTCGCAGGTTGGGCGCATGCTCGATGCCATTGACACCGAAATTCATCGCCTCCGTCTGCGCACTTCTCTTGCTAAACGTAGCGCGCGTGCGTCAGCTATTCTACAGAATTTCTCAAACGAGATTATGGATAGTACTGGATGAATACTTTTGACTCTTCTGTTACTTATAGGCTTGAATATCAGCTTCAAGATGAATGTCTACGTTTTCTTTAATGTTTGTATATGTATTGCTACATTTGGGGATTACGTAAGTCACCACACAAAATTCGAATAGTTTTCAATTAAAAATAGGGGTCTTCATGAGTTTGCGTTTGGTGCATGTTACGATTTATATCGCTTGATGTAAATCAAATTTAGCAAACGTATTGGATTTTTCTTTAGGCTTGGTGGAAGTCTGTCTAAGATTTCGAGAAATTGTATATTATGTATCACATATGCAACGATATGGCTATCGCGAATTATTCATAACATCCATCGTATTTCATAAACGGTTGGAAATATAGAAATGAGTTTTTAGTGAATGGTAGCACCCAAAGAGAAGAGTGCTTAGCAGTGTCGTTAATAATCGAAACATTCATATATATTGCATCAGAGGTAACTACAGATCATTTTCAGTGATACTTCTTTCATTCATTTCGAATAGCTATATCATTTTATATAAAATTCATCAAATATACTCTAATTGAGACATATGTAATATTTATTTCTATGAAAAATGCGTATCCACTTATTTATAATTACATATCACAAGCATGATTCCATTTTTATTCAAAAATACAGATTCTCAATTATTGACGTTAAATAAAACATTGCTAGCGAAGATTGTTTGAAGCCGGATGGGGTGGCCGTGTGGTTCTAGGCGCTACAGTCTGGAACCGCGCGACCGCTACCGTCGCAGGTTCGAATCCTGCGTCGGGCATGGATGTGTGTGATGTCTTTAGGTTAGTTAGGTTTAAGTAGTTCTAAGTTCTAGGGGACTGATGACCTCAGAAGCTAAGTCCCATAGTGCTCAGAGCCATTTGAACCATTTGATTGTTTGAATTTATTAAAAACTGATGATTAAGGAGTTGTGTTTGCAATGAAGTTTGGAGTTTTGCATGCAATGAGTACTTTAAAACCAAACCACATGAATTTTTGTATAAGTAACTATTATACACGTGTTAATTAACATATACTTGATGAATTTTGTATTTAAATGAGTAAAGTGTTCGATTTGAATGAAAAAAATTAAAAAATTATAAGAAGATTGGAACCTGTCATACATTGATTACCTATCTCGAACGCTACTGAGTGCGTCACACTTGTTCTCATACAAATCATCTTCGTTCTTTGCATGTTATAGCTTTTTATTAGGAACTTCAGACAATTCTGAAGGTGGCAGGGGTAAAATACAGGGAGCGAAAGGCTATTTACAATTTGTACAGAAGCCAGATGGTAGTTTTAAGATTCGAGGGGCATGAAAGGGAAGCAGTGGCTGGGAAGGGAGTAAGACAGGGTTGTAGCCTCCCCCCGACGTTATTCAATCTGTATATTGAGCAAGCGGTAAAGGAAACAAAAGAAAAATTCGGAGTAGGTATTAAAATCCATGAAGAACAAATAAAATTTTTGAGGTTCAAAAATGTTTCAAATGGCTCTGAGCACTATGCGACTTAACTTCTGAGGTCATCAGTCGCCTAGAACTTAGAACTAATCAAACCTAACTAACCTAAGGACATCACACACATCCATGCCCGAGGCAGGATTCGAACCTGCGGCCGTAGCGGTCGCCCGGTTCCAGACTGTAGCGCCTAGAACCGCACGGCCACTCCGACCGGCTTTTGAGGTTCGCCGATGACATTGTAATTCTGTCAGAGACAGCAAAGGACCTCGAAGAGCAGCTGAAAGGAATGGACAGTCTGTTGAAAGGAGAATATAATATGAATATCAACAAAAGCAAAACGAGGATAATGTAATGTAGTCGAATTAATTCGGGTGATGCTGCGGGAATTAGATTAGGAAATGAGACGCTTAAAGTAGTAAATGAGTTTTGCTGTTTGGAGAGCAAAATAACTGATGATGGTCGAAGTAGAGAGTATATAAAATGTAGACTGGCGATAGCAAGGAAAGCGTTTCTGAAGAAGAGAAATTTGTTAACTTCGAGTATAGATTTTAAGTGTCAGGAAGTTGTTTCTGAAAGTATTTGTATGGAGTGTAGCCATGTATGGCAGTGAAACGTGGACGATAAATAGTTTAGACAACAAGAGGAAAGAAGCTTTCGAAATGTGGTGCTGCAGAAGAATGCTGAAAATTAGATGGGTAGATCAAATAACTAATGAGGAGGTATTGAACAGAATTGGAGAGAAGAGAAATTTGTGGCAGAGCTTGAGTAGAAGAAGGGATCGGTTGATAGGGCATATTCTGAGGCATCAAGGGATCACTAATTTAGTATTGGATGGCAGCGTGGAGGATAAAAATCGCAGAGGGAGACCAAGAGATGGATACACTAAACAGATTCAGAAGGATGTAGGTTGCAGTAGGTACTGTGAGATGAAGCAGCTTGCACAGGATAGAGTAGCATGGAGAGCTGCATCAAACCAGTCTCTGGACTGAAGACTACAACAACTAAACAACTACAACATAGACGGTCACTGCTCTGTATTTTGTCTTTATAATCGGCAGAACCGACGAACCACAAACAAGGAAAGGAACAGTATGCCTCCACAAATTCTGTTTGTTTCTCGTAGCTGAATCAGGTATGGTGCTAGCGCAAACACTCTTGCGCCGGGGCACGTAGGCCGCGTAAGATGCTTCCGTCATGTTGCATTGCTGCTTGCGCTCTGTCGCCTTTTTGTTCAACGGCCACACACGGAAGTGGCACAGGTGTAAAACACACCTTAACGCGGGCTTCCATTCGCATGTCTTATTGCACTGGTGCTTTCTACTCGCATGCATTGTAGTGGGAAACACAACGCTAGGTCGATTCGACGATACTAATGAATACTGGGCAGTATTTAGCTGCTGGTTACTGTCACATTCTTGAAAATCTTATCGCCTCTGTCTTTCTCAAGCAGACTTAAACTGACACATAAGGAATTAATTATCAAATAAAGTGCTAGGCCGTCGCATACATTCGTAACAAAATTCTTACTTTAAAAAATTGCACTGTGGTTCACTTTCGCCGTGAAACCAATTTATTCATAAAATCCACTATTGCAGCTTCTGTGTTGTCGCAATTTTCAAATCGAGTACGGCGAAAATTCTGCCTGAGCACATGTCTTAACTTTCAACACATTTCTCTCACGTATGTATGCCATCATCACATCATTTTGTTAAATCTATCGAGTACCTCATTCAATAATTGCAACTAGGTCAAAACTGCAATCTCGAATTCAGTGAATAAAAGATTTTCACAGTCAGTCACGAAAATGGTCGATAAACCACCGCCTTCGACACCATCCAATGACTTCGGCCAATGAGTGTCATAATAAGCTTCAAAAATCTAACAGAAAATGTTTTTTAAAATGGCGACCAGTGAAATTGCCCGTTGTCATGGCGCCGAAAGTATAAACATGAAGTTCAGTATTGTAAAAATTCCTAATAATAGATACTGACACTAGCTGTAGAACCGCGGTAGATTGGGGATTTTTGGTGGGAACAGATTGAAATAATAGCCGCAAGATCACGCTAATAGCATTATAAACAAAATACATTACGCAGAGGAACACGATATAATGTCAAGGGCGTAAAAAATACAAAATAGTGGCAAACCACCTTTAAACAGGTACTTCTCCTGTATAGCTCAGCTTAAGACTCTTATATCAATAATTTAAAAAAAAGGCCAAACACAAATGGCAGTACAGAAAACCAAAAGGCAATACGCAACAACAACAAAAAAAAAATCAAGAGAAGTAACGAAAGCACATTTGGCTGGAATTTTGTATTCGAAAGGAAAAAGCCGGCCGGTATGGCCAAGCTGTTCTAGGCGCTTCAATCTGGAACCGCTCGACCGTTACAGTCGAAGATTCGAATCCTGCCTCGGGCATGGGTGTGTGTGATGTCCTTAGGTTAGTTAGGTTTAAGTAGTTCTAAGTTCTAGGGGACTGTTGACCTCAGATATTAAGTCCCATAGTGCTCAGAGGCATTTGGACCATTTGAAAGGAAAGAATAAATAATTGCCGCGCGGAGTGGCCGGGCGGTTTGAGGCGCCATGTCACGAATTGCGCGGTCCCTCCCGCCGGAGATTCGAGTACTCTCTCGGACATGGGTGTGTGTGTTGTTCTACGCATAAGTTAATTTAAGTAGTGTGTAAGTCTAGGGACCGATAACCTCAGCAGTTCGGTCCCTTAGGAATTTACACACATTTCAACATTTGATAAATAATTCCCAGATCATGGAAATTGCAAGTCACTGTTTTCGCTCGTTACTAGGAGAGTCAAAAGTAATTCATGTGTGACTGACGAATGCAATCAGCCATCACAACAGTACTACGTCACGGTTCAAAGCTGACGGGACGGGCAACATCAACTGCTCAAGTTGGCCCATTTTTTTTTTTTTTTTTTTTTCCTTTGAGACAATTACGTCCCAGTGGACTCCAGCCAGAAAAACCTAAATCTCTTAATGTAAACCGAGTACGTGTGGTTACAATCGCCGCACGCTCCTGAATTGTGCATGGACTACCGAAAATGTACTAACAAAGTTCGAGCGATTGTTGAGCGTGTACTGAACAATATATAGAGAATAGAAAGCCACGGCGGAAGCGTCATTCGAGGGTGCTTCACAGTGTGCGAGACGTACGGGGCCAAAGCTTGCCGCTAGCAGAAAACAAGTGCCGAGTTGCATCGCTGGCGGAGTACAAAGGAACCCCAAGCTACAGGCTGTTCGATGTACGGCCCATTGTACAGGGCTACCATAAATGATTCATTCGTTTTCAAAGTTCCATAGTTTCCGAAGTATTACAGGCGCAAATATGACTGATGAATAGTACCGCAAAGTCGCTCAGTTTGTATTGCGACCACCAAAGTTCGCGTTACCAGTGCACTGCCGTGAAAAAACGGGCGACAAAGCGAGAAAAGAATTTTTGCGTTTTTGCAATATGCGAGATGTTTATCTGTTAAAAGGGTGAATTGTGCTATCAGAAGGAATTATGGAGAAGAGCAGCCTTGTAAAGGAAACAGAGCATTTTGCACCGATATCGACAGTTTAGGGACAGTGGTTGTCTCTATAAACAGAAAATTACCGATCGACAAAATATGTCAGATGCCATCGTGGAGAGGGAATGGGGGAAATTTCGCACGTAGTCCCAGAATATAAACGGTCCGCGAAAGGCATGAACTTGGAATACCTCAGCAAACGGCGTGGAAGATCCTGCGACGGCGGTTACAATTCCATCCACCGTGGTACACAAAACCCGTCAGAACACTGCTGCAGAAGCAACGAAAAAGCATGCCGAATTCAGAAGAACGCAAAATCCCCAAGACTGGCTAAGTTTCACGGAAGCTCGAAATTTAGTACGGACGTCAAATGGTTCAAATGGCTCTGAGCACTATGGGACCTAACTTCTAAGGTAGTCAGTCCCCTAGAACTTAGAACTACTTAAACCTAACTAACCTAAGGACATCACACACATCCATACCCGAGGCACGATTCGAACCTGCGACCGTAGCGGTCGCGCGGTTCCAGACTGTAGCGCCTAGAACCGCTCGGCCACCCCGGCCGGCGTGGACGTCAATGCGAGATGCTTTTAATAGTTTCCAGAATGAAATATTGTCTCAAAATATGGTAGAAAACCTAAGAGATTCTGGTCGTATGTAAAGTACACCAGTGGCAAAAAAACTGTCACTGCGCGGTAGCAATGCAAATGTTACAGATGATGGTGCCACTAAAGCGGAGTTACTAAATACAGTTTTCCGTAATTCCTTCACGAAAGTAAATATTCCAGAATTCGAAACCAGAACAGCTGATAGCATGAGTGACATAAAAGTAGATGTCTTAGGTATTGATAAACAAGTCAAATCACTTAAGAAAGGCAAGTCTTCCGGTCAAGATAGTATACCAGTGAGGCTATTCTCAGAGTATGCAGACACAGTAGCGCCTTTCTTAGCAATCACATACTCCCGCTCACTTGACGAAAGATCTGTTCCTAATTATAGGAAAGTAGCACAGTTCACACCAATATTCAAGAACGGAAATAGGAGTAACTCATTGAATTACAGATCCATATCACTGACCTCAATTTGCTATAGGAGTTTGGAGCACATACTGTACTCGAACATTATGAATAACCTTGAAGAAAATAACCTATTGATACATAACAAAAAGAAAATAACTTATTGATGCATAACCAACACGGATTCAGAAAATATCGCTCTTGTGAAACACACCTAGCTCTTTATTCCCATGAAGTAATGAGTGCTGTCGACAAGGGATCTCAGATCGATTTCCAGAAGGCTTTTGATACCGTTCCTCACAAGCGACTGTTAATCAAATTGCGTGCATTTGGAGTTTCGTCTGATTTGTGTGGTTGAAATCCTTAGTTCCTCTCAGAGAGGTCACAGTTCTTAGTGATAGACGGTAAATCATCGAGTAGAACAGAAGTGATATCTGGCGTTCCGCAAAGTAGTGTCATAGGCCCTCTGCTGTTCCTGATTTACATAAATGGTCTAGGTGATAATATGAGCAGCCCCCTTAGATTGTTTGCAGTTGATGTTGTAATTTACCGTCTAGTAAAATCATCAGACGATTAATTCCACTTACAAAATGATGTAGAGAGAATTTTTGTATGCTGCGAAAAGTGGCAATTAGCACTAAACAAAGAAAAGTGCGAGGTCGTCCACGTGGGTACTACAAGAAATCCGATAAATTTTCGGTATACAATAAATCGCACAAATATAAGGGCTGTCAACTCGACTAAATACCTAGGAATTACAATCACGAACAACTTAAACTGGAAAGACCACATAGATGATATTGTGGGGAAGGCGAAACAAAGACTGCGCTTTGTTGGGAAAACACTTAGAAGATGCGACAAACCCACTAAAGAGACAGCCTACTTTACGCTTGTCCGTCCCCTGGTGGAATATTGCCGTGCGGTATGGGATCCTTACCATGTAGGATTGACGGAGGACATCGAAAAAGTGCAAATAAGGGCAGCCCGTTTCGTGTTATCGCGCAATAGGGGTGGGAGTGTCACTGATATAGTACGCGATTTGGGGTGGCAGTCACTCAAACAAAGGCAGTTTTCTTTGCGGCGAGATCTATTTACGAAATTTCAATCACCTTCTTTCTCTTCCGAGTGAGAAAATATTTTGTTGATACCCACCTACGTAGGGAGAAATGATTATCATAATAAAATAAGAGAAATCAGTGCTGGAACTGAAAGACTTAGGTGTTCCTTCTTCGCACGCGCCATTCGAGAGTGGAATGGCAGAGAAGTAGTATGAAAATGGTTCAATTACTTCTAAGTGTTCTGCCAACAAAGCGCAGTCTTTGTTTCGGCATCCCCACAATATTATCTATGTGGTCTTTCCAATTAAAGTTGCTCGCAATTGTAATTCCTAGGTATTTAGTCGAATTGACAGCCCTTAGATTTGTGCGATTTAACGTATACCCAAGATGTATCGGATTTCTTTTAGTACCCATGTGGATGACCTCGCACATTTCTTTGTTTAGTGCTAATGGCCACTCTTCGCACTATACAGAAATTCTCTGTAGATCATTTTGTAATTGTAATTGATCGTCTGATGGTTTTACTAGACGGTAAATTACAGCATCATCTGCAAACAATATAAGGGGGCTGCTCAGATTATCGCCCAGATCATTTATGTAAATCAGGAACTGCAGAGGGCCTATGACACTACCTCGCGGAACGCCAGATATCACTTATGTTCTTATCGATGATTTATCGTCTAGCACTGAGAACTGTGACCTCTATGAGAGGAAATCACGAATTCTGTCACACAACCGAGACGATACTCCATATGCACGCAATTTGATTAATAGTCGCTTGTGAGGAACGGTATCAAAAGCCTTTTGGAAATCTAGGAATATGGAATCGATCTGAGATCCCTCTCGACAGCACTCATTACTTCATGGGAATAAAGAGCTAGGTATGTTGCACAAGAACGATATTTTCTGAATCCTTGTTGGTTATGTATCAATAAGTCATTTTCTTCAAGGTGATTCATGATGTTCGAGTACAGTATATGCTTCAGAATTCTACTGCAAATTGAGGTCAGCGATATGGGTCTGTTATTCAGTGGGTTACTCCTATTTCCTTTCTTGAATATTGGTGTGACCTGTGCTACTTTCCAGTCCTTAGGAACACACCTTTCTTAAGTGAGCGGTTGTATATGATTGCTAAGAAAGGCGCTATTGTGTCTGTATAATCTGAAAGGAACCTCGTTTGGGGCTACAGAAATGATCTTGTTTACGCATCCTTACTGCCAAGAATAGTGAAACAGCTCAGAGAATGCATTACCGCTACTATTATATCCATGCATAGGATGTTGCTACATGAGGTGTGGAACGAACTTCACCACCGCTCGAACGGGTGTCGTATGACCATAGGGGCACCCATAGAACATTTTCAGTTTACGGTTCTACTCATGCACCAGTCGTATTTGTGCCTGTAATACTTTGGAAAATATAGAGCTTTGAATACAAATGAATAATCTATAGTAGCCTTGTGCATTGTGGTGTCCTGGGCCTTTTCAGCCAGTTTAGGAGTTGAGAGTGAGACAGAGAGCATAAAACGGTAGTGGCTTACCGTTTCCCGTATTTACCTGACAACCAAGGGAAACCTCCCAAAATCATGCATCGGAACGAGGTGCGTCCAAAAAGTAACTCACCATTTTGTAGGCACTAGTAAGAACGTGGCACAAAAATTGTACGCCTTCCTCACGCGATGTTATCGCTTGTATCGTGAATCACATGCTAAGACGTGCTTTCCGTTCATAGTCGTTGCTGATTGTTTCACCACCAAAGAAAATTTTCAGGTACCAAAAAATGGTTCAAATGGCTCTGAGCACTATGGGACTTAACATCTGAGGTCACCAGTCCCCTAGAACTTAGAACTACTTAAACCTAAGGACATCACACACATCCATGCCCGAGGCAGGATTCGAACCTGCGACCGTAGCTGTCGCGCGGTGCCAGACTGAAGCGCCTAGATTTTCAGGTACAGAAAGAGGTGGAAGTAGCTAGGTGGAGTGTTCGTGGGTATATGGTGGGTGGTCAAACTGACCCCAAGGAACGTCGCCTAAAACCGCCTTTGCACTGAAGCAAACACAGTGGAACGTGCAACAGCGAACGAGAATTGTCTCTAGACGCACACGAACAAACGGAATTCAGTCACGTTCGGTACGCAATCGCTTGTGTTCGCTGGTTGTGCGTCTTTCACCGAAACATCAAAGGAGGGTCACGTCCTGTTCGCTTCATCGCTAGCAGTAGATACAACTTTTGTGAGCTGTCTTACACACTTTCGTCGTTGACATGAACTGCGTGAGCAATGGAGTGCTCCGAAGAGAAAGTGTGTGACAGCCACCAGTTGCCGAAGGTAGTAATCAATAGCTCTTGACCTAGGTTTTAACCTATATAAATGGATTCCCATGATTGTCCATTAAGGGCCACACATGCCACATCTAATGTGTGTATTATTTTATGTATGACAAATTCAGACGGCTTTTTTTACGATTGCCAATTTCAATATGAGTAAGCCTATTGGCGGCACATCATGGAATAACATTTCTGAAGAACTCGCATTTATATGGGTTGAAACCTAGGTCAAGAGCTATTGACTACTACCTTCCACAATTGGTGGCTGTTCCTATTACACACACACACACACACACACACACACACACACACACACACACACAAACACACATATATACAGGGTGGTCCATTGATAGTGACTGGGCCAAATATCTCACGAAATAAGCGTCAAACGAAAAAACTAAAAAGAACAAAACTTGTCTAGCTTGAAGGGGG
Source organism: Schistocerca serialis cubense (assembly GCF_023864345.2). Taxonomy (NCBI): domain Eukaryota; kingdom Metazoa; phylum Arthropoda; class Insecta; order Orthoptera; family Acrididae; genus Schistocerca; species Schistocerca serialis. The sequence goes on along the minus strand of NC_064649.1, from coordinate 55,548,409 downwards.
AAACCAGATGGCGCTATGGTTGGCCCGCTAGACGGCGCTGCCACATGTCAAACGGATATAAACTGCGTCTTTTTAAATAGTAACCCCCATTTTTATTACATACTCGTATATTACGTAAAGAAATATGAATGTATTAGTTGGAACACTTTTTTCGCTTTGTGATAGATGGCGCTGTAATAGGCACGAACATATGGCTCACAATTTTAGACCCTCACTACTGTTATAAATTCGAAAACCAAATGTTCCGCTGCTTTTTCTGGTTCCGTGCTTTCAAATATGGGCACATATTGATGAGTAGTTGTAGCATATAGCCAATTTAGGCGCTAAACAACTCGAGAGTGACTACTTAATGTTTGCATCACTAAATTGAAGCGAAAAACGTTCTCTGTAAGGCTGAAGAATATCAGATAGGGTATTGCCGATGTAGACAGCCATAACAAGGTCATCTGGCTGCGAAACTTTATCTCATCTTGAAATGTGAAATATTTAAAGGATGAAAACTAAATTTTGCATATCAACAATGTTTTTAGTTTCAGCTAGACTATTTTAATGTAAAGTTACTTTTTACATAATCAATTGTTTCTGCTATTTATACACCATAGACATGATTAACTACCTCAAAATAAATAAATTTTCCTGGGTCAAGAATGTATTCCTCTATAGTATGAATGCTGGCATCGTCAAAGGTATTTACCACATAAAACGATCTCACCGTGGGAGTAGATGTATTCATAACGACACAACTTTCCATGTTCGTTTCTGTCACTAAGAAATTACCCCTATTTGAAATACTTTTGTTTCAGACGGAGTATCTGTTCATAATGCTGCTATTAAATCAAAATTGTTGTTATCAATGGAATTTTTTAGTACACAAACATGGTCATTATGTTTAAGGACATGATGATATTGCTTTCATCTGCTTTAAATGCTGTTGCACTACGTTTTTATTCTCTTTTGTTCTGTCATTCCTGTTTCACTACACTCAGCTGGCGGCTACACGGGTAGCGGAGGCTGTGTGGCGTGGACTGGGCGGTTTTTTGGGTTAGAAGGCCTCGAGAAAGTACGGGGTGGGCTGCAATCTCAAAGGGTGCATGGCAAATACAGGAAGTGCTTTTCTCTGAAAATTATTTCGAGCAGTTAGTCCACGAACCCACGCGAATTGTAAATGGTTGCGAAAACACACTTGACCTCTTAGCCACAAACAATCCAAAGCTGATAGAGAGGATCATGACTGATACAGGGATTAGTGATCACAAGGTCGTTGTAGCTAGGCTCAATACCGTTTCTTCCAAATCCACCAGAAACAAACGCAAAATAATTTTATTTAAAAAATCGGATAAAGTGTCACTAAAAGCCTTCCTAAGAGACAATCTCCATTCCTTCCGAACTGACTATGGAAATGTAGACGAGATGTGGCTCAAATTCAAAGATATAGTAGCAACAGCAATTGAGAGATTCATACCTCATAAACTGGTCAGAGATGGAACTGATCCCCCGTGGTACACAAAACAGGTCCGAACGCTGTTGCAGAGGCAACGGAAAAAGCATGCGATGTTCAGAAGAACGCGAAATCCCGAAGATTGGCTAAAATTTACAGACGCGCGAAATTTGACACGGACTTCAATGCGAGATGCCTTTAATAGGTTCCACAACGAAACATTGTCTCGAAATTTGGTAGAAAATCCGAAGAAATTCTGGTCGTATGTAAAGTACACCAGCGGCAAGACGCAGTTAATACCTTCGCTGCGCAGTGCCGATGGTACTGTTACAGGCGACTGTGTCGCTAAAGCGGAGTTATTGAACGCAGTTTTCCGAAATTCCTTCACCAGGGAAGACGAATGGAATGTTCCAGAATTTGAAACACGAACAGCTGCTAGGATGTGTTTCTTAGAAGTAGATACCTTAGGGGTTGCGAAGCAACTCAAATCGCTTGATACGGGCAAGTCTTCAGGTCCAGATTGTATACCGATTAGGGTCCTTTCAGATTACGCTGATACAATAGCTCCCTACTTAGCAATCATATACAACCGCTCGCTCACCGATAGATCTGTACCTACAGATTGGAAAATTCGCAGGTCGCACCAGTGTTTAAGAAGGGCAGTAGGAGTAATCCATCGAACTACAGACCTATATCATTGACGTCGGTTTGCAGTAGAGTTTTGGAGCACATACTGTATTCAAACATTATGAATCACCTCGAAGGGAACGATCTATTGATACGTAATCAGCATGGTTTCAGAAAACATCGTTCTTGTGCAACGCACGCTATCGACAGGGGACCTCAAGTTGATTCCGTATTTCTAGATTTCCGGAAAGCTTTTGACACCGTTCCTCACAAGCAACTTCTAATCAAGCTGCGGGCCTATGGGGTATCGTCTCAGTTGTGTGACTGGATTCGTGATTTCCTGTCAGGAAGGTCGCAGTTCGTAGTAATAGACGACAAATCATCGAGTAAAACTGCAGTGATATCAGATGTTCCCCAGGGAAGCGTCCTGGGACCTCTGCTGTTCCTGGTCTATATAAATGACTTGGGTGACAATCTGTTCTCTTAGGTTGTTCGCAGATGATGCTGTAATTTGCCGTCTAGTAAGGTCATCCAAAGACCAGAATCAGTTGCAAAGCGATTTAGAAAAGATTGCTGTATGGTGTGGCAGGTGGCAGTTGACGCTAAATAACGAAAAGTGTGAGGTGATCCACATGAGTTCCAAAAGAAATCCGTTGGAATTCGATTACTCGATAAACAGTACAATTATCAAGGCTGTCAATTCAACTAAGTACCTGTGTGTTAAAATTACGAACAACTTAAGTTGGAAAGACCGCATAAATAATATTGTGGGGAAGGCGAGCCAAAGGTTGCGTTTCATTGGCAGGACCCTTAGAAGATGCAACAAGTCCACTAAAGAGACAGCTTACATTACACTCGTTCGTCCTCTGTTAGAATATTGCTGCGCGGTGTGGGATCCTTACCAGGTGGGATTGACGGAGGACATCGAAAGGGTGCAAAAAAGGGCAGCTCGTTTTGTATTATCACGTAATAGGGGAGAGAGTGTGGCAGATATGATACGCGAATTGGGATGGAAGTCATTAAAGCAGAGACGTTTTTCGTCGCAGTGATATCTATTTACGAAATGTCAGTCACCAACTTTCTCTTCCGAATGCGAAAATATTTTGTTGAGCCCAACCTACATAGGTAGGAATGATCATCAAAATAAAATAATAGAAATCAGAGCTCGAACAGAAAGGTTTAGGTGTTCGTTTTTCCCGCGCGCTGTTCGGTAGTGGAATGGTAGAGAGATAGTATGATTGTGGTTCGATGAACCCTCTGCCAAGCACTTAAATGTGAATTGCAGAGTAGTCATGTAGATGTAGATGTAGATGTAGAAGGACAAAATTGTTCATCATTGTTATTGACAACTTTATTAATGCTTTTTTTCTTCTCCTATAACTTCTAAATGAGTTGTGCCGAATTTTATATTTTTTAAATGTTTTTCAACATTTAATACAAAAGGCAAGTGCCACAGTGACCTTCAGTCCTTTGCTTATCATATCATCTTAAGCTACCTTAATTGAAGTATCAGACTGGCTACCCTTTTAAGAAGTTTGACTTTAGGCTCTCTCATTTTTCTCGCTGATGTTGTGTTGCTGTTGATTCCTTATTTATTTGTCAAGTTTATTAGTGTGCACACATCGTTTCTAACATGGTACATGCAACCTTAAATCAGCTCACAAAAATTCCGCATTTCAGTGGGATTATCTGTTTCGCTAATGCAATATGTGACAGGTAGTCTGTCTGTTCTGTTTTATGTTTACACTTTCGTGGATTTCACATCTACCACATAACAGCCCAGAAATGTTTCACCATGCTTTCGAATATGATATTTTATTTTATCCTAACCTAAACGAATGAAGGGTCCATCGTGAACTTAAGACATTGCTTTCCTGTACAGCATGCATTACACCAATATATCCATTTTTATTTGTATGCATTGTAGTACTCAACCCAGTTTCATACTTCAGCTTTATACAGTGACCCCACAAAATCTCCCAATCGAACTATTTTATATGTCTGGTTTCTGATTTCATACTTCGACTTCATAGATACTAACGATAGCTGGCTTCTAAATATAGTGCTTTACATATGTATGTTAATTTAGTTTTCTACCACCGGAAGGGGTGGGTGGGTGGGTCGATTGAGTGCTTGTATCATTTTACACCTTATGTTTTTGAAATTATTTCTCTTTATAAGTCCATTTTAGAAAAAATAACTTATTTGGTATCGATAATAGCGGCCCTCCGTTATCTAATTAAGTAAAGATTTCTTTTTATTATGGACAAAGTAGTTAGGGTCTAGTTACATTAAAAGATAGTTGTAGTTTAAAGCGTAAACACTGTTCCCACAAACTGACAAAATATATTTAAAAATATACAGCATAAAAATAAAAAATTATGTTCATACATTAAAATACACTTGTATATTTAAGTTGAATATTATTATTAATTAATATTAATTTTAAAATAAGGTAGCTGAAACTAGATTGCAAAAGAAGAAATTATAACTAGGAAAGTAACAATAAAAATGATATATACTGAATGTGATGCTAAATAGCAGTTGAGGCCTAAGACAATTTGGCTATCTAAATAATAATGATAGAAGTAAAAGATACAAGTAGTTTTTGCCATTAACAGCTACGGATCTTAAAGTCCACGTGTCTCACAGTTAAATTTTTTTTTAATTTAATTTGTCGAATATTTCGCTGTCGCTGTAGCAGATGTGATTTATTTACTGTTTCACTCCTCATTCTCCACAAAAATTAGCTCATATGTATTCTATGATGGAGTCTGCAGCCCAGATGTATTCTCTAAATTAATGTTTGTCAGTTTTAGACAGAATTTATTCATTTTACCTATACTGAGTAAAACTGCCATTTTTCCCTTTCGTATTCGAGATGTAACACAATTTTCTGTGATTGAACGTAACGATGTGTATTTCAAAAGACCGTCGTTGCGGCAGCGCCGCTGCACGGCGCTTGCATGCAAATTTCCACGAGGTTCCGTGTATCGCCGACAGATGGCATGCAGAGTCGTCGCTAGCAGCAGCGCTGACCGTTGGAAATGCAAGGCGTTCGTTGGCAGTGCAACGTTCACCACATCCATTGTAGACGGCGAGCATCACACTTTTTAGCCGTGTCACACGTGACTGCCGTTCTTTACCTCGGTAGACTACGGGAATCATTCTAATACTGCTACTAGGCTTTCACTTTCCATTTTAACGCTACTGTTTTTGTTCTTGATGGAAACGATACGGCCATGTAATCGAGGTTTTTGGAGCTATTTGAAGCATTAAACCGTGTTTATAGTGTTATATAAATCGTTGATGGTGTACAGCAACCGGCCACAAATTGGTTTTAGGTTAACTTATTCAAAAAGTATCGTTACTGGTTTCGAACTCATGCAATGCGTAATGAGATGGCTTTCATGCTTTAGTCAAAACAAATGACACGCTGGTTTACTGGCGCGCTTTCCTAGGATTAATAATTCACAGATACTAACGCGTAACACAAATGGCTGCGCCGCTGCATTACGGGAAACTCACAGCCTCATCCTATTGGGATGCCGTGGTCAAAGTATATGCGGAAAAAAATTCATCTGCACTACACGGATACTTCACAAATGACACTTAAGTACCTGGCAGAGGGTTCATCGAACCACCTTCACAGTAATTCTCTATTATTCCCATCTTGAAAAGAGCGTGGCTCTGATTTCCATCATTTTATTATGATGATCGTTTCTCCCTGCGTAGGTGGGCTTCAAGAAAATACTTTTGCATTTAGAGGAGAAAGTTGGCGATTCAAATTTCATGAGGAGATTCAGCCGCAACGAAAAACGCTGTTGTTTTAATGATGTCCACGCAAAGTACTGTATCATGTCAGTGACCCTCTCTCGCCAATTTCGCGATAGTACAAAACGAGTTCCACTTATTTGAATTTTCTCGATATACTCCGTTAATTCCATCTGTTAAAGGTCCCAGACAGAGAGGCTATATTCCAAAAGAGGACGGATAACGTAGTGTAGGCAGTCTCTTTAGCAGATCTGTCACATTTTCTAAACGCTCGGCCAATAAAACGCGTTCTTTGGTTTGCCTTCCCCACAACGTTTTCTACGTGTTCCTTCGGATTTAAGTTGTTCGTAATTGGAATTCCTAGGTACTTACTTCAATTTACGGCCTTTAGGTTTGACCGATTTATCGTGTAACCGAAGTTTAACGTATTCCTTTTAGCACGCATGTGAATGACCTTAAACTTTTCTTTATTTAGAGTCAATTGACAATTATCGTACCACGCAGGTATCTTTTCTAAATGGTTTTGCGATTTGCAGCATCATCTGCAAACAACCTAAGACGGCTGTTCAGATTGTCTCCTAAATCATTTATATAAATAAATAACAGCAGAGGGCCTATAAGAGTATCTTGGGGAACGCCAGAAATCACTACAGCTTTACTCGATGACTTCCTGTCAGTTCCTACGAATTGTGACCTGTCTGACAGGAAACCACCGGCCGCAGAGGCCGAGCGGTTCTAGGCACTTCAGTCTGGAACCGCGCGTCCGCTACGGTCGCAGGTTCGAATCCTGCCTCGGGCATGGATGTGTGTGATGTCCTTAGGTTAGTTGGGTTTAAGTAGTTCTAAGTTCTAGGGGACTGATGACCAAGTCCCATAGTGCTCAGAGCCATTTGAACCATTTGACAGGAAACCACGAATCCAGTCGCATAACTAAGAAGATATTCCATAAGCACGCAATTTCACTACAAGCCGCTTGTTTGGTACAGTATCAAAAGCCTTCTGGAAATCTAGAGCTAGTTGTATTTCACAAAAACGATGTTTTTCTAAATCCGTGTTGAATGTGTGTCAATAGACCGTTCTCTTCGAGGTAATTCATAATGTTGCATTATTTTAGAGAATGGCTGATGACAAACTGAGAGTGACAGCTGCTGCTATTGCAGTTATCAACGCAGTCATATCTCTGCGACATCGACGAAGAAATTTGCTTTGGCATAATAGAAGATGGTGAAATAGACCTTGGATTTTAAGACGTAACGACGGCGTTCGGGAATTGCACTGTCTATTACACGAGAAACTAAGGTTGGAGGACAGGAAATCATATAAAATTTTTTGAGAATGGAAGAGGCGAAATTCTTGACATAGCTTTGTTTAGTAGGTCCAAGAATAACGAAGCAAAACACACCTACGCGAGAATGTATCTCTGCTTCAAAGATGTGAGTAGATACCTTTATATAAGCCCAGTATTACTAAGCTGCTGTACATATAGTGCATAGTTGTAAGCTGTAACTAATTCCATAACTTGTTTAGGTTAGTTTCAACAGTGAGGTTTCCAGCTAGTGGAGAAAGCTACAGAAGCGTAATGTTTCCATGTAGAATACCTGTAAGCACGATATCCTCAATTATCCATGAAACTTGTGACGCAATTTACCAGTGCTTGAAGGTTTCGTACGTGAAGGCACGTTGACTTTGTTAAATTTCATGAGAACATGAACAATATAAGGTAATGTAAAACACATTTAAATAAGCTGGAGAGTATAATAAAGAACCATTTTTGTTCAGATGTGTGTTCTCAGCAAGAAACGTATTTCGGTGTGGGTATATATTCCGGGTACTTCTGCCACAACTTTTTGATGCAGTTTTATTAGTCACGTTTTTAATTAGTTGGCAGACCCCCAGCATTTCCTTTCTTCTGCTGCATTCATTAGAAATATCAACTAATGATTTACCCGAGTGTCATTCTTAACAATCTTTAAAAAATATTTGGGGAAGAATGTATCTCTGATCCAACCTTCAGCTAATCCGTGTCCAGGGATTATCACCTGTTTTTATAGTTTGCCAGTTACATTCAAAATGTAGCTCAACATTGCAAAAGTTTATGGTAAGAACTGAACCTTACAATTTATAGGCCAAATGTGTTTCTCCCCTACATGAGGAAGTTTCAGACAAAATCTGTGCACTTCATAATTCATCGTTTTCACTTGTTGGGAGAAAATGGGTCTGATACATAGCCATTTCAGACTTTTAAGATCATACTTATTTTTTAGTTCCTGAGTATGAAAGTCACTCTGACGTGTTCACATCACATTTTCTGTCTCTCAGATGCCATCAACATAAAAAGATAGGAAATATATCTCAAACAGTTCCAAGACATGTGGAACTTTCCAAATTGTCTTAGTGCTTTAGATGGGAAGCATGTGGACTTCCGACCACCAAGATGTATGGGATCATACTATCACAGTCTAAAGTAGGTAACAGCATTTTGTTACTGGCACTAGTTGATCCACAGTATAAATTTACATTTGTGGATGTAGGTTGCAGTGGGAGGATTAGTGATGGAGGAATGTTCCAGTCTGTGAAATTCTTACTTGTCCTGATACCAGGAACTGCAGTGCGTTTATAGCTGTAGCTGATGATGCTTCTCCCTTACCAGAGCATATAATGAAGCCATATACGGCAAATCTCACACAGCAACAGAAAATATTTATATTCCGTTAGAGCAAGTAAGAAGAACTTCCGAAAATGCTTTTGGAATAACGAACAATAGGTTCAGAATTCTCCTAAAGAAAGGGCACATATGGGGAGAGATATGTAGGGAAACTGGGAAAGAAAGAGGACAGAAATCACTGTGTTATCATTCCAGAAGAATGGCAGCAAAATAATCTGTGGGACATAGGAAGAGTAGGCCAACAGAAGTCAGTTATAGAAACTAGGAAAGTGATGGACACTCTTCAAGAATATTTCAACACTTCTGGTGCTGGGTATGTACAGTGGCTGTGGGAATCTGAAAAAAAAAAAAATTCAATACTACAGTGCCAAATCTTGCAAATAAGTAATGTAAATTACTACCAAAAAGGTAACATGGTATGCAGGAGAGTGTATGATACTAATAAATTAACTTAGTTGGTATTAGCAACAAATTTGGTAATCTGAATTTGCTATAATTACAATAAACATTCAAGATAAATCACTGCATTCAACTTGTGTTTTATAGATATTAATCAATTACATTTTAATGAAAATAAACAATCTTTTTACTCAAAATAAACAAATAAACAATGTTGTTACTCATTATTGCCTTGGTCCTCCTCTTGTACAGTGCAAAGTACGTTAAATATCTATCATAGCTTTCATCACCATTGCTTTACAATTATTTGCTGCAGAGAAGCAGTTATATATGAACCACATACTTCAACATCAGTCAGAGCAGTTTTTGGTTTATTTACGCTGGTCGGTATATTGTCAGCTCTTTTCACAACAGCATTTTCTTCTTCATTGTAAGCACTCCCCATTTTGTCCCCTTGATCATAACTATTCCACGGGGAGTGCTGTAAGATGATGACGATGATGCTGTTTGAAATGTCTGGCCATCTTGTGCAACACCACAGTCCTCTGCAATTAAGAAATCCTGACTAACATCAGTGGGAGACTCTGGGACCTCAATGAAAGGGCAGTCACATTGAAAAATAATGATAATTGTACACAGCTTGCAGCGTGTGCTTGACTGGATAGTTATGGCCAATACGAGACACTGTGTAAGATCATGGGCCACGGACTCACCTTCACAACGTATTGAATTTTTAGGTACAAAGAAAAAAAAAGGACACTTGTGCGATTCTAAATCACAATCCTCGAATTGCAAGCTAAACGCATCAGACAACTTGTTGACCCCATTTTGTTCGACACTGGTCGTTGTATTTGTTCGGGGCGGACGTCTAATGACGATTGTTCAAGTCCGTCTTTGACCCATTAATTCAGTAATTTTAATACAGAGGGCATCTAACCCTCTGGCCAGACACTCTTTTTTAATTTTTTTTTTTTTATTTCAGAGGCCAACCAGCTCTCTGACCGGACACGCTGAGCTACCGTGCCGGCACGCAACTGAGCTATACATTCACAAGACATGTTCGTTAGTATAACGTACCTTGTGAAGTTGCCAAGACAGACCAGTTACCATATTGTTTATTTTTCCACTTACTGTACAAACCCACAGAGGAAACTGAAGGGTACAAAATTAATTACTGTGACGTTACTGTCTTTAGTGTAGTCCGCGCTTTCTTGTGCGAATTATGCACTGCAAGTTTCTTTCCTTCGCTGAACGTCGTCTAGCAAGAACTTAAGTTTCTTAAAATACCACACCGGGGGTTTCATACACATCAGCAGATTCCATGTCACTCTTTCTCGAAGCTTTTGTTTTATTAAGTGATACAAACGTCGAGCGTAAGCTTTTCATCTTCGCTGTAATTTCAGCATGAGACGAACACCTGACGTCCTTCAATGAATCAACTATTTTGCTGAGTGAGTATTTCCTGGCGTGTTTGTTATGATGGTATGTGGGTGATTTTGTGTTAACGTGCTTGCGTCCCATGCAGCTGCCCCGGATTCAATTCCTTGCCGGTTTGGAGAGTGACTGCCGGGAATTACCGTTAGGTCAACAACACGGAATTGTTTCCAAAGCGAAAAACGTATGGCCATTCACCTCCCTTCATTCGACGCACTGCTATCAACATCTGCAATTCAAGCAGCAGCTGACGACATGTAAACTGCACTTTACCCTTCCGAATACAAATGAATTGAATGACTATGAAACAATTAAATAAAACCATGACAGTTAATCGGTCGAGTTATTTCGTACCTTTATTGGTCACTGAGACGTACGTTCCAGCTCCACATATCTCACATTCCGCTTCAAATACATTTCTCTCTTTCTTAAAGCCGGATATTTGCAGGAAAGGACATCAGAAAATGTACACTTTCGTTTAGGCATAGCAAAATATTTTACATAACTCACTCGGTTAAAAATTACACTCACAAATCACACGTGTACTACAGGAAGCCAAGCCAATGCAAAGCGAAGATGTGGTTGTTGTTGTGGTCTTCAGTCCTGAGACTGGTTTGATGCAGCTCTCCGTGCTAATCTCTCGTGTGCAAGCTTCTTCATCTCCCAGTACCTACTGCAACCTACATCCTTCTGAATCTGCTTAGTGCATTCATCTCTTGGTCTCCCTCTAAGATTTTTACCCTCCACGCTGCCCTACAATACAAAATTGGTGATCCCTTAATGCCTCATAACATGCCCTACCAACCTATCCCTTCATCTAGTCAAGTTCTGCCACAAACGTCTCTTCTCACCAGTTCTATTCAATACCTACTGCTTAGTTATGTGATCTACCCATCTAATCTTCAGCGTTCTTCTGTAGCACCACATTTCGAAAGCTTCTATTCTCTTCTTATCTAAACTATTTATCGTCCATGTTTCACTTCCATATATGGCTACACTCCATACAAATACTTTCAGAAACGACTTCGTGACACTTAAATCAATACTCGATGTTAACAAATTTCTCTTCTTCAGAAACGCTTTCGTTTCCAATGCCAGTCTACATTTAATATCCTCTCTACTTCGACCATCATCAGTTATTTTTCTCCCCAAATAGCAAAACTCCTTTACTACTTTAAGTGTCTCATTTCCTAATCTAATTCCATTAGCATCACTCGACTTAATGCGACTACATTCCATTATCCTAGTTTTGCTTTTGTTGATGTTCATCTTATACCCTCCTTTCCAGACACTGTCCATTCCGTTCAACTGCTCTTCCAAGTCCTTTGCTGTCTCTGACAGAATTACAATGTCATCGGCGAACCTCAAAGTTTTTATTTCTTCTCTATGGATTTTAATACCTACTCCGAATTTTTGTTTTATTTCCTTTACTGCTTGCTCAATATACAGATGACTAACATCGGGGAGAGGCTACAACCCTGTCTCACTCCCTTCCCAATCACTGCTTCCCTTTCATGTCCATCGACTCTTATAACTGCCATCTGCTTTCTGTACAGTTTGTAAATACCCTTTCGCTCCCTGTATTTTACCCCTGCCACCTTCAGAATTTGAAAGAGAGTATTCCAGTCAACATTGCCAAAAGCTTTCTCTAAGTCTACAAGTGCTAGACACGTAGGTTTGTCTTTCCATAATCTTTCTTCTAAGATAAGTCGTAAGGTCAGTATTGCCTCACGTGTTCCAACATTTCTACGGAATGCAAACTGATCTTCCCCGAGGTCGGCTTCTACCAGTTTTTCCAGTCGTCTGTAAAGAATTCGCGTTAGTGTGACTTATTGAAGTGATAGTTCGGTAACTTTCACATTTGTCAACACCTCCTTTCTTTGGGATTGGAATTATTATATTCTGCTTGGAGTCTGAGGGAATTTCGCCTGTCTCACCAGATGGTAGAGTTTTGTCAGGACTGGCTCTCCCAAGGCTGTCAATAGTAAAGCGAAGATACGAAACGAAAATTTTAAATAATAGATATTTGTATTCTCTTATAGGTAGATCTACGATAACATCGACGGTCCTTGTGCCACCTACTAACACCACCTTCGTGCGTTTTTATCACGAAGGCTGTGCTAATAGTTAAAGTATTTAAGAAAAGAGCAATAGAACGGGACGAATTGTAAATTTAACTGTATTACGCTCAGCTTTGCGAAAAAGCCAGACACTGTAAAAATCCTCCCGGACCCCGGACAAAGAGCTAAAACGGACTTGTCCGGATTAATCCGGACGTCTGGTGACCCTAGCAGTAAACAATTTTATACATCAGAGAACTGAATGTGAAACTAATCACTACTTAACAATTGTTGCCCCCTTTACCGCTCACTATTCATCCTGTGTCAGTCTTCTGGTAAGAAGAAACTTCAGAGTAAACCTTCCATTTAATTCTGACCACAAGGACTTTAGAACAATGAATTATCAATCCAATCTTGAATCCACTTGGGATTTTTTTCCATTCTTAAGAACAAATAGCTGCTTTGCATTTTCCTGAATTTCCAACAGTTTCTGCAAATGTTTACAATCACTGCAAAGTGGTTTGCTATCTTTTGAAGAATTGAAAATGTCAAATAGATTATCACATATTTCAATGAAATCAACTGTAACATCAGCTGACAGTGGCAAAGAACCAAATCTCTCATGCACTTGAATACCACAAGCAACAGAGTGACTTAGGGTTCTCACTGCTAAACACACTCTCATTGATGAGAATGGAATCAGTGAGGTGCATAGTTTTGTGAGACTGGGGGCAAGTGCAGGTACAACTACTGAGTCTTATAAAATGCTTGTGTGAGGCCAGCTTTCCTTTTCCACTGAAAGTCGTATTTCTTAAGATTATTCCTCAGTGACTTGAGTAACTGAGGAGCATATGAGAAAAACTACTTTTTCTCCGCTCACTTAAATATGTGGATTTTCTGTGTTAATCCCTAAGATGTTCTCATTTTTACATTATTTTTATATTGATCACAAACTACAGTTTTAGGTATTACACCGCTATCCTGAATTTGAACCAAAATGTTAATCAATATATTTTTTATTATGTCCCCTGACATGACTTCTCGGGACAAATAATAACCTGTTACTTGCTTAAAATTTAAGTTCACACCTTTGACCAACACCATGGCCTAGTTACATAGCCGGCGCTCAGCTAACTTTGAATCACTACAAATTTCTGCACCAGTGTCCTCAAACCCTTCGAATAAGTCATTCTGTGCACTGTAGGTCAATAGTGACTTACGTGACATTTCATCAAATACTACTGACACAAAAGTTTCCTCTGGTTTCATTTTTTCAGCTTTTAGTTGTAACAACTCAAGCACTAAGCTATTAATACCTGGATTGACCTCTGAATTTAGCAACCAGCTCCTCAGTGTTTTTCGAGTAGATAAACAAAAATATTTCTGCAAAAACGTGTGCGATTTTGATGAACAGAAATGAAGAGCCAAAGCAAAGCTCCTGTCTTGTACTCTATACCTGCTTCCCTTAGGTTTCCTGTTTTTCATAATTTCCTGTAGGTTGATAAACTTGACTGCCACATCACGAGAAACATCACTTTTAGCAGTGTTGCACTTCATTACTTTGCGTTTTAAAATATACAACTCTGGTCTCAGAGTACGAATTACTCCGTTCTGTCTTGATACTCTTTTCTGTAATGCTCTACACTTTATAAAATTAATGGGAAACATTTTTCACACTTTTTTCCACTTTGGAGATGACACTATCATCCACTTCAACCTGAAAGTGAGCGGCTGATTCTTGTTGTTCCACTTCCTCTTCTCGCTTTCTCTTTTTTGGGCTGGGTCTGAAATTGCTTTCTTTTCTATCGGGCAAAACTGAAGTAACAGAGCAAGTCCAAATACTGAAACTAGAAGAAAAAATGTTATATGTAAGAGCAGCAATCTCGCAATCTAGCAGATCATTGGACAGGCGTTAAATATAACCATTTTATTGCTTTACAAACAATTCTTACCCTTGGCTTAGTAAATTCCGGTCTCTGAAGTCCTTCTCTACAAAATGATCAGAGCAATAGAACGGAACGAATTGTAAATTTAACTGTACTTTACTGTACTGTAAGCATACTGCTTGACTCTTGCTAGATCTATAGAAAGTCTTTCAATCACTTTTTTGCCGTAATTATTGCAACCATATATGGCATAAATAACATCCCTACCAGCCATTTTCAGCTCGTGAACGAACAGAAACTGTCTTTCAAATAAGCTCTCTTACGTTTGTTTACATACGTCGGTCTGTTAGTATTCATTACCAACCATCTCGGTATACGGCAATCCCTGTCCCAATCTCGGCCATACGATCCTCTATTTTCCTCATAGGGTATTTGGACGTATGCAGTAACGGCAGCCGTATGGCACGTTCGTTGCATGTTATTTACTAGCAGTGCGGTGGCAAGCCACCAGATGGCACGCAAGGTAACTGTTGAAACGAATAAATTTATCCGCTATGCCTGTCATGCCGCAAGAAATGTCTGCCTCTCTACAGGGGTTTAGAGTACCAAATACTAAGACCCTTTAACAATCGTAGCAATGTAGTGATCCGGGCGGGGAAAATGCTAGGTGGGCAGGGCATTTACAAATGGACGTTTGCCCGAGAATTTTCCCAAAGCAGTTTTAAACGCAGAAAAGCTGGGCATTTATTAAAAAAAGTACTTTTTATAGTTTTTCCTGCTAGAATGTGTTATTTGCCATTTAAATTAAGAGATGAGAGAATACTCCCGGTATTACAAGTTAATAAATGTTTACATTTAGACATTCGAGTGTCATCCATTGTCTTTATTGATAAGAACGAAACGAAAGAAGAGAGCAACACGATTTTCTTTTACCGGAATTGCAACTTGTATCAACCAAGAGCATGTTTTACTGTCATTTATAGTGTACTTTTTTCTTTTACCAGTTCTACTCTCTCTCTCTCTCTCTCTCTCTCTCTCTCTCTCTCTCTCTCTCTCTCCCCCTCCCTCCCACGTGCGAGCGCGCGCACACACACGCACACACACACACACACACACCTACACTGCATTGAGAAGCTGGTAAAAAAACAAACCATTGTCCTTAGCTAGTCACTTTGTAATGTAACACACTTTATAGACCACATCAAATCTCTGAATACTGAAGAACGATTGCTGGTAACAAAATTATTACTGAATGTATGAAACAGCTGGCGTTGATAATAAATGTATTCTCAAACATTTTCACTGAAAAAAACAAACAAAAATGTTTTATTGTCAGATCTACTGACATTTGAGACAGAGTATAGCTTCCTGTTCTGCTCTTTTCTTCATCTATTTTCGTATGACTGCACTGCTGTTAAGATAAAATAACACTAACATAAAAAAGATTCAATAACAAAGAATCGATGCCGAAGATGCGGGAATCGTTCGATTCCTATACTAGTCGATTCCTGAGGAATCGGCGATTCGTAGGCTCGTGGAATCGGTTTCGGCATTTGAATCATTCCTAATAAAATTCATTATGGGTAAATTTCTTTTACTCTAATATTTTTACAGTTATATAGTATAAGTAAAAATACTACCTACACACTACCTACTTAGTCAGACTATACTTTTTTCAAGAATTAGTTTTAGACTTGAGTTTTGTTTTCTTTTTTATTATGTTCCACACCAAGAACAGACGCTATTAAAAATATATAGTTACGTTTATAGTCTAATTTATTTTCCCTAATAACTCTGCCCTAATTCTCGAGTAGCTTTTTCAACTTGGTTACCCAGCCACTAAAGAAGCAGTATTGCAAAACACCTTCTCCAATACAAAATATCAGTTTAGAATTTTTTTATAAGTGTTGCTTATCAATTAATCTTTAAAATGCGTACATGCCCGGGCATTTATGAATTTTGGACATTTTCCCAGGCATTTATCCTGGATATTTGCCCCTACTTATAAGTGCCCAGGAATTTTACATCACTAATTCCATGCAAAAGAACTATTTTTTTTATTTTACTATATTTTTAGCCTACCTATTTAACCGACAGCATTATAATTTAATGTATCGCATATACATTTAATCTGTTACGTTAATGGCGGATTTTCGACACATCTAATTATTTCTTAATTACATATTATTGCTACAAATACAACAAACATACAAATTTCCTTATTCTTGTGCTGAGGACGTCAGCAACTGACAATCAGTTTTTATTAGGGTTCACCATTGGAATGAAAAAACTAACTGGGCAACGGACGAACACTGTACACAAATAACCAATTATTAAATAAATGCATGCGGTTTCTTCTTCTGGGAACAGATGATTGTGTGCACGTGTGGAGTTTATCAACCATTACGACTGCTGCGACTAGCTGTGAGTAGATGTACAAACAACATAGACTTTAGAAATGAATATCCATCTCTTGAAAGCATCTTGCGATGTGGGCATAAATTTTTGGTTGTTGGGCGAGGTTCACCACACTTGATGGTGAGGGAGTTCTCAATTTGATGTTTGCCTTATAAAGTTTGGCCTGCTGGCCTGAATATCAGAGTAACCACAGGAGTGTAAGTATTTAGTTATGCCAGTCCTCTACATCTACATGGACACTCTGCAAATCACATTTAAGTGCCTGGCAGGGGGTTCATCGAATCACCTTCACAATTCTCTGTTATTCCAATCTCGTATAGTGCGTGGAAAGAACGAAGACCTATATCTTTCCGTATGAGCTCTGATTTCCCTTATTTTATCCAAAAAAAAATTCAAATGTGTGTGAAATCTTATGGGACATAACTGCTAAGGTCATCATGGGTGTGTCTGTTTGTCCTTAGAATAATTTAGGTTAAGTAGTGTGTAACCTTAGGAACTGATGACCGTAGCAGTTAGGTCCCATATGATTGCACACACATTTTTTTTCATCAGTCCCTAAGGTTACACACTACTTAACCTAAATTATTCTAAGGACAAACAGACACACCCATGCCCGAAGGAGGACTCGAACCTCCGCCGGGATCTGCCGCACAGTCCATGACTGCAGCGCCTTATTTTATCGTGGTGATCGTTCCTCCCTATGTAGGTCGGTGTCAACAAAATATTTTCGCATTTGGAGGAGAAAGTTGGTGTTTGAAATTTCGTGAGAAGATTCCGTCGCAACGAAAAACGCCTTTCTTTTAACGATTTCCAGCCCAAATCCTGTATCGTTTGTGTGACACTCTCTCCCATATTTCGCGATAATACAAAACGTGCTACATTTCTTTGATCTTTTTCGATGTACTCCGTCAGTCCTATCTCGTAAGGATGTCACACCGCGCAGCAGTATTCTAAAAGAGGACGGACAAGTGTAGTGTAGGCAGTCTCCTTAGTAGGACTGTTACATTTTCTAAGTGTGCTGCCAATAAAACGCAGTCTTTGGTTAGCCTTCCCCATAACATTTTCTGTGTGTTCCTTCCAAGTTAAGTTGTTCGTAATTATAATAACTAGGTATTTAGTTGAATTTACGGTTTTTAGATTAGACTGATTTATCGCGTAACGGAAGTTTAACGAGTTTCTTTTAGCACTCATGTGGATGACCTCACACTTGGTTATTTAGGGTCAACTGCCTCTTTTCGCACCATTCAGATATTTTTCCTAAGTCGTTTTGCAGTTTGTTTTTATCATCTGATGACTTTATTAGTCGATAAACGACAGCGTCATCTGCAAACAACCGAAGACGGCTGCTCAGATTGTCTCCCAAATCGTTTATAAAGATAAGGAACAGCAAGGGGCCCATGACATTACCTTGGGGAACGCCAGAAATCACTTCTGTTGATAACTTTCCGTCAGTTACTACGACGGGAAATCACGAATCTAGTCAGATAACTGGGGCGATATTCCATAAGAATGCAATTTCAATGCGAGCCGCTTCCGTGGTACAGTGTCAAAAGCATTCTGGAAATCCAGAAATACGGAATGTCAATGTCGATCGTCGCAGTACGGAGAACTTAAATCTTTAATGCTGTAGAGATACCCAAGATAACACCAGTGTTCATGTCGGATTCTTATTTTTGATGCTGTACGTCGTTCTAATTTTGAATACGTCGTTCTTTTCGGAACACATTTATGAGTATTTGTAGAGGAGAAAGTGTAAAAAGGGCACAGAGGTAAAAATGGGTACAGCCCCCGCCCCGAAAACGGCCGTGGGAGATACTGCAAACTGGTGGGCAGCACTATAAACGGTACCACTTGTTGAGAGAAGTTACCAGTGAGCACCTGGAAGATTTCTTTCATACGGAATGGATGCAGCGTCGATTACTGTGCGAATTGGTATTTATTCTAAACTGTACCCCTTTGGAAGTTACGTGAAAACTTTTCATTACGTGCCGTTATGGTTACTTTACAGTAGTTTCACAGTGATATCCGGAAAGCAGGATCCTAAGCTACTTTTAGAAACATTCATTCAGCCACCCACGTCTTTAGCTGACGTATGATGAGGGCTATCTCACTTAAACCCAATATTCCCTGGTTGATTGATTTGTGGGAGGGGACCAAACATTGAGGTCATCGGTCCCATCGGATTATGGAAGGATGGGGAAGGAAATCGGCCGTGCCCTTTCAAAGGAAGCGCCTGAAGCGCCTGAAGCGATTTAGGGAAATCACGGAAAACCTAAAGTGGGATGGCCGGATGCGGGTTTGAACCGTCGTCCTCCCGACGACGAGTCGAGTGTGTTAACCACTGCGCCCCCTCGCTCGGTATTCGCTGGGAATTTCAAATGCAGTTTCCTCGACGACACGTCCCGATGGGCCGCAAAACCATTAGACAGACGGATTGATCTTGACACAAATGCTGTCAAGAAGAGGACATGGAAGTTTTCCTCGGCTGGAGGCTGGCTAGTGGGTGGGTACGAAGACCAGAGGCCTCAAGAAAAAGAAAACTCCACCCACGAAACGATTCTTCACCAGATTTCTATGATACTGATGTGGATACCAGTGACAGGGATACAACAGACTTGACCAAAGCAAGCTGCACCTTTTGGTTCAAATGGCTCTGAGCACTATGGGGCTTTACATCTGAAGTCATCAGTCCCCTAGACTTAGAACTATTTAAATCAAACTAACCTAAGGACATCACACACATCCATGCCCGAGACAGGATTCGAACCTGCGACCTAGCAGTCGCGCAGTTCCAGACTGAAGTGCCTAGAACCGCTCGGCCACACCTTCCGGCCAATGTGACTCCAGCCATGCTCATCAGCATTTCTAGCCTTGCGCAGTAAAGTTAAATAAAGCAGGCCTCACTACTCTCACAACACGGCTGTCATGCAGGGCAGCTCACACGTTGAGCCCAGAAAATTGTTCATTGCCACTGACATGTGGGCTGCCCTGCAAAGTGGGTTGATTTGGCAGGCCAATACTGTTCCCACAAAACATTCCTGTTGTACAGGGAAGCCTGTATGACAGGGGCTGGCAAATTCGTTTTTGCTTATATCTCTACTGCTGTTGTTATGAACCTCACAGAGCTGATACTTATGAGGGCAGCTGTTTCTATGCCAAATTTGATACAAAGTGATCCAGGTGTTTAGGAGCAGATCCCAAACGCACATACACACTGCTTTATATACATATTAAGGATTTTAAAAAGTTTCTTAACAGTTTTGTGTAGTCATAGAATGAAGGCTTTCACGGCAGGTGTTGTCATCACTTAACACTTCCAGGCTGAGATGCCGTGGTCCATACATAATACTCTCTCCACACCTTCCAGCTGCCTGATGCATCACCCCATTTTCTATTTCCTCTGCCTCCTCGCTCTGTCCATTTCCTCCTCCGTCCATCTCAACCTGATATACTGGATAAGATATGGATGTCAACATTGCAGCAACAGCGTGACAATCGATTAATTTCAAATGAGAAAGTTGGCAATATCAGAGATCATAGCACAACCGACATCACGTGATCCACAGCGGCGCCCTCTGAATGGCTTATACAGGGCTATTATAAATGATTGAAGCGATTTCATAAATTCACTGTAGCTCCATTCATTGACATATGGTCACGACACACTACAGATACGTAGAAAAACTCATAAAGTTTTGTTCTGCTGAAGCCGCACTTCATGTTTCTGCCGCCAGAGCGCTCGAGAGCGCAGTGAGACAAAATGGCGACAGGAGCCGAGAAAGCGTGCGTCGTGCTTGAAATGCACTCACATCAGTCAGTCATAACAGTGCAACGACACTTCAGGACGAAGTTCAACAAAGATCCACCAACTGCTAACTCCATTCGGCGATGGTATGCGCAGTTTAAAGCTTCTGGATGCCTCTGTAAGGGGTAATCAACGGGTCGGCCTGCAGTGAGCGAAGAAACGGTTGAACGCGTGCGGGAAAGTTTCACGCGTAGCCCGCGGAAGTCGACGAATAAAGCAAGCAGGGAGCTAAACGTACCACAGCCAACGGTTTGGAAAATCTTACGGAAAAGGCTAAAGCAGAAGCCTTACCGTTTACAATTGCTACAAGCCCTGATACCCGATGACAAAGTCAAACGTTTTGAATTTTCGGCGCGGTTGCAACAGCTCATGGAAGAGGATGCGTTCAGTGCGAAACTTGTTTTCAGCGATGAAGCAACATTTTTTCTTAATGCTGAAGTGAACTGACACAATGTGCGAATCTGGGCGGTAGAGAATCCTCACGCATTCGTGCAGCAAATTCGCAGTTCACCAAAAGTTAACGTGTTTTGTGCAATCTCACGGTTTAAAGTTTACGGTTCCTTTTTCTTCTGCGAAAAAAACGTTACAGGACACGTGTATCTGGACATGCTGGAAAATTGGCTCATGCCACAACTGGAGACCGACAGCGCCGACTTCATATTTTAACGGGATGGTGCTCCACCGCACTTCCATCATGATGTTCGGCATTTCTTAAACAGGAGATTGGAAATACGATGGATCGGTCGTGGTCGAGATCATGATCAGCAATTCATGTCATGGCCTCCACGCTCTCCCGACTTAACCCCATGCGATTTCTTTCTGTGGGGTTATGTGAAAGATTCAGTGTTTAAACCTCCTCAACCAAGAAACGTGCCAGAACTGCGAGCTCGCATCAACGATGCTTTCGAACTCATTGATGGGGACATGCTGCGCCGAGTGTGGGAGGAACTTGATTATCGGCTTGATGTCTGCCGAATCACTAAAGGGGCACATATCGAACATTTGTGAATGCCTAAAAAAACTTTTTGTGTTTTTGTATGTGTGTGCAAAGCATTGTGAAAATATCTCAAATAATAAAGTTATTGTAGAGCTGTGAAATCGCTTCAATCATTTGTAATAACCCTGTATATACGGCGCTTCCTCGTGCTCTCGATGCAGTTCGCCGATTGTCCACGGAGGATGTCTTCCGCAGTCGAAGGCGAAATGTCAGGGGAGAGTCTTATGTATGAACCGTGGCATCCCAGCCCGGAAGTGTTAAGTGATGAGATCTATGTAGGGTTCATATTTGTACCCAGTCTTTTAGAGCTATTTTAAAATCTTTTCATGGATCTTCATTTCCAAATAGAAATAAATGATATTAATCATTGTGTTGACTACTATCATTTAGTGAACTTGATGTGGTTATTAGCGAAGATAAAAAATCTACAATTTTCCCAAAAGAGAGTCAGAAATCAACGGGGATGCCATACTTACATCTTTTCCTGTAAAGTTTTGTCTCTCCGTTATCTGAGAGGTTTTCCAGATCGGTATCTATCATCAAATGTCGCTTCAGCTACAGTGGTTACGAAGTTTTCAAGTGGTAGACACACAAAGAAAGGTACTCCTGCCGTGATGCTGCTCTTTAGTAAATGATCATCAATTTTCTTGTCTCCGACTCTGGAATGACCTTTGACCCAGAGAAGTTGCACTCTTTTGTATTGTTTAATACAGCGATAGATACGTTCCTGCACATCGAAGAAGTGATTGTTTAGAAGATCCTGGTTTGACGTTCTAGTTTTTCGCGGACGCTCTGCGAATCTGTTATCAACCATAGGTGGCAATATCAATTCGAAATTCTGTTACTTCAAAGTGTATTACGCCATAGTAAAGGAATTTCACATTAAGATCGTCCACACCTAAATTTCAAACGTTGTATTTCGAAGAACGGTGACTGTTACTTGATATTATAATTTCATTCCATAACCCTCCCTGATCATGAACAACAAATACAACCGAGTTACCTCGGGGGACCCATTTGTCAGAATTACACTGGAGAGGGCAGGGAGAAGGGAACGCAGTATGCTAATAGCAGAACGGTCAGAGAGCAAATCAAGTCCGCCTACAACTTTCTACAGACACTATTTCTTCGCGTAATTTCTAGAGAGCAACTAAATCATCGCTGTCAGCGAGCAGGGAGAGAAGCTTGGCGCAATTATTGCAGATGTAAAGAACGACTCCAACGTCGACAGGGGAAATAATGTTCGCAGGAGCGTAAATATGCGAGACAGCGAAATGAAAATGGATCAGAAGCAGGAAGAGTTTCAGAAAATCTATTACATGAAACGCTACTTCCTTAATTCGAGATTCACACTCGAGATTCACATCCATCAGGCGAGCTAGGCATTTCCGACACAGCGCATGATAAACGAGGAAGGACATAAGAAAAACTAAGCCTCCTTCATTGGATTTGTCGACTTAGAGAAAGCTTACGAAGCCGAAGAAAGAAAGTCTATATTTTGAAACTTCCTGGCAGATTAAAACTGTGTGCCCGACCGAGACTCGAGTCAACTAAATATTTATTACCGTTTCAATGTAAATAAAGGCATCTTGACTAATCTAAAATAAGTTGTAACATACTTACAATAATGAAATAAATTAAGGTCAACAAGCTACATGCTTTCTGTCTAAATACACTCGAAGTACTGACTCCTATTGCCAACATGGCTGTAACTATTTATACTTAACCCCGAACAATCCTCGGCATTCTTTAAAATGATTATTTGATTAATTAACAATTAAAATTGACCTAATAAGGTTGAAAATACATATCTGATTGTGTATTTACTCCAGAACAGCTAGTACACTACGATATTAGTACATGTCTGTTATTTTATTCGAGAATAAACTCTCGAGTCTCGGTCGGGCACACAGTTTTCATCTGCCAGGAAGTTTCATATCAGCGCACACTCCGCTGCAGAGTGAAAATCTCATCGTGTTCAATTACTGAGCAATACTGACTGTTGGTTACAACTTTCTTATGGGTTATTTTACTCATCAGATCTGGCAATCTGTCGCAGCAGAAGTCCTGGAACAGCAACTGTAGGTTTTTACTATTAAGTAAAAACAATATTTAATCAAGTATAGTGTTTCAACTAAATATTTATTACCGTTTCAATGTAAATAAAGGCATCTTGACTAATCTAAAATAAGTTGTAACATACTTACAATAATGAAATAAATTAAGGTCAACAAGCTACATGCTTTCTGTCTAAATACACTCGAAGTACTGACTCCTATTGCCAACATGGCTGTAACTATTTATACTTAACCCCGAACAATCCTCGGCATTCTTTAAAATGATTATTTGATTAATTAACAATTAAAATTGACCTAATAAGGTTGAAAATACATATCTGATTGTGTATTTACTCCAGAACAGCTAGTACACTACGATATTAGTACATGTCTGTTATTTTATTCGAGAATAAACTCTCGAATAAGAAGTTACAATAATACATTTACATTTTTTATTAATTACAAGAGACTCCCTTCATAGAAAATGATCATTTGCAGAGCTTCTACACATAAGTGTAATTAAGATTCCATAATTATTTCCTTCGTAACTTTTTCACAAGTACATACTTCCATACACCTCTATGTTAGAAATTACTGTTTATGGTTAACATTTACGTGTTTAAATAGGTTTTAATTAGACTGTTACGTTTCATGGTTGTCCTGATATTGCGCCTGAGAAGTGTCGTGAAAAAAACTTGATGAAATGCAGAAGTTGAAATAATTAAAATAAATCTAATTAACTGGGTGGCAACGGTCTTGCCGCAGTGGATACACCGGTTCCCGTGAGATCACCGAAGTTAAGCGCTGTCGGGCGTGGCCGGCGCTTGGATGGGTGACCATCCAGCCGCCATGCGCTGTTGCCATTTTTCGGGGTGCACTCAGCCTCGTGATGCCAATTGTGGAACTACTCGACCGAATAGTAGCGGCTCCGGTCAAAGAAAACCATCTAACGACCGGGAGAGCGGTGTGCTGACCACACGCCTCTCCTATCCGCATCCTCGACTGAGGATGACACGGCGGTCGGATGGTCCCGATGGGCCACTTGTGGCCTGAAGACGGAGTGCTTTGCTTTAATTAACTGCGCTCAGTGACAACTATATAACTCAAACTCAGTACCGAAGTACATTATGAAAGTTGCATGATACGAAGTGCTATGTTCGACTGCCTCTGTGACGAGGGTATTGGGAAGTTGGCACAACGCTACGACGAATATCAAAGTCGCAGCATTGCCTATGTAGAGACGTAGATGGAGGGTGTAGGTAACTGTTGCAAATGAAACATATCTGGATTTACCATGGTTTCCATTTCGCTACCGATCGGATCTTATTTTCCCAATAACTCTCGTTTTTGACCACGGACTTCACCTATGCAATGTCCTCAATACGCTGCAAGTCTCAAACGTGGTCAGAAGAGTGTTCTGTGCAGTTGCGAGCGATGTTGGAGCTAAGTGAATTCGAACGTGGGCGAATTGTTGGTGCTCGTGTGGTGCGTGCTTCTGTAACCAAATGAGCCGAATTGTTCGGTATGTCGGGAGGCACCGTATCGTTGCTAAACCACAACAAGGACGAAAGTGTGTACTGATTCATCGTGATAGTCATGGAAGGGGACCGTGGCGAAAAATAAGACGACGACCGCTCCAAAGCTACTACAATGATAGTGTCGCACTCACGAAACCCGACAAAAGCAAAATAACGCGTAGGCAGCTCCGTATGTAGAAAATTGCAGGGACAGCCGGAATTCCAAAATCAGTCAGATACAAAATGTGGATAACCATCCTACATCTCCATCTGCGTGATTACTCTGCTATTCACAATAAAGTGCCTGGCAGAGGGTTCAATCAACCACCTTCATGCTGTCTCTCTACCGTTCCACTCTCGAACGGCACGCGGGAAAAACGATCACTTAAATTTTTCCGTGCGTGCCCTTATTTCTCTTATTTTATCGTGATGATCATTTCAACAGAATATTTTCGCAATCGGAGGAGAAAACTGGTGATTGAAATTTCATGAGATCCCGTCGCAACGAAAAACGCCTTTGTTTTAATGATTGCCACTCCAATTCACGTATCATGTCTGTGACACTATCTCCCCTGTTTCGCGATAATACAAAACGGGCTGCCCTTCTTTGTACTTTTTCCATGTCATCCGTCAGTCCCACCTGATGCGGATCCCACACCGCACAGCAGTACTGCAGAATAGGGCGGACAAGCGTGGTGTAAGCAGTCTCTTTGGTAGACCTGTCGCATCTTCTAAGTGTTCTGCCAATGAATCTCAGTCTTGGTTTGCTCTACCCACAATATTATCTATGTGATCGATCCAATTTTAGGTTATTTGTAATTGTAATCCCTAAGTATTTAATTGAATTTACAACCCTCAGATTTGTGTGACTTGTCGCGAAATCGAAATTTAGCTGATTTCTTTTAGTACTCATGTGAATAACTTCGCACTTTTCTTTATTCAGGATCAATTGCCACTTTTTGCACCATACAGATATCTTATCTAAATCATTTTGCAAGTAGTTTTGATCATCTGATGATTTTACAAGACGGTAAATGACAGCATCATCTGCAAACAATCTAATACGACTCCTCAGATTGTCTCCTATGTCGTTAATATAGATCAGGAACAATAGAGGGCCTGTAACACTTCCTTGGGGAACGCCGGATATTACTTCTGTTTTACTCGAAAACATTCCGTCTATTCCTACGAACTGTGACCTTTCTGACAACTGAGGCGATACTCCGTAGGCACGCAGTTTGGTAAGAAGACGCTTGTCGAAAGCCTTCTGGAAATCTAAAAATATGGAATCAATTTGACATCCCCTGTCGATAGCACCTATTACTTCATGAGTATAAAGAGCTAGTTCTGTTTCACGGGAACGATATATTCTGAATCCGTGCTGACTATATGTCAATAAATCGTTTTCTTCGAGGTACTTCATAATGTTCGAATACAGTATATGTTCTAAAACCCTACTGCAAATCGACGTTAGTGATATAGGCCTGTAGTTCAGCGGATTACTCCTACTTCCCATTTTGGGTATTGGTGTGACTTGAGAAATTTTCCAGTCTTTAGGTACGTATCTTTCTGTGAGCGAGTGGTTGATATAATTGCTAAATATGGAGCTATTGTATCAGCATACTCTGAGAGGAACCTGACTGGTGTACAGTCAGGACCGGAGGCCTTGCCTTTATAAAGTGATTTAAGCTGCTTTGTTACACCGAGGATATCTACGTCTATGTTTCTCATCTTGGCAGTTGTTCTTGATTGGAATTCAGGAATAAATAGGTCAAGAGCCATATTCAGGTACATAAAACTTTAAGCACTTTATTCCACGTATATCAACTTGATATTACTTGATTCTGTGTTTACCAGCCCGGTGGCTGGTATACACGGAAGTATTAAGGGGGGACCTAATGGATTTGGGTCCCAAAACTCTATTTAAAAATATTATTTTTTTGATCTACACAGTTTAATCCATGTTTTGTGCGTGATTTTTATAGTGATTGCATCTTTAGAAATGCCTTTAAGTTGTTAAACTGCTTAACTCTACTCTGGTGGCCACTCCCACCTTTTACGACATTCGGGAAACTGCTTGCTTCAGCGGAATTTTTGTCAGTGTGAAGGCTATTTTATTTCGATGTCTTTGGCTGACATCTATATACGTGGCTGAAATCTATATCTTTGCCAGAAAGCTTTCTTGCGTGTGCTCTATTTACGTTCTGACGATACTAACACATGTTAGTAGGTGGAAGGTTGAATTTGCAAACCTTTACGTGGTAGTTAAGATTTATGCATAATGGGTGGTGCGAAAACTGTGTATAGGAAACGGAGGTTGCACGGAAATCGCATTATTAACAAAAAAGAGGAAGCAGGTCGAAATGATGAACATAAGCTCTCAGCTTCAGCATCGAAACTTGGGAGAGGAGAATGGTACAGGTGCGAGAATGATGTTGATATGGATTCCACTTGAGTCAGACTTATTGATTTAGAGCTTCTCTACCAGGCTATAAAGTTTTGATGTTCATGTGTTAGCTGTAAAAATACGGAATGCATGACTGTTGTTGAAGAAAGGAGAGTCGGAATACCTTGTGATTTTAAATTAATTTGTTATTCGTGTGACTATGAATTTTAATATTACTCCAAAAAAGTGGCACTGGTACCTATGAAAGCAATTTTAGGTTAGTATATGCTCTGATATGCAGGGAAGAAGGTAATTAATTGTGTGGTTTGTGAAGATGCCTCTACCTTGTGCAAGGTCTGAAAAAATAAATAAAGAAATGTCTGATGCTGTATGCGATAATGCCAAAGTTTCTATGAAGAAAGCAATGGAGGAATTGAAGGAAATAAACCAAAAAGAAATAGATCATGGGGTAGATATTCATGACATTGAATCTCCTACTAATGTTGCTGACCTGTGTGTGTCTGTAGGTGGGACCTGGATGAAAAGAGGTCTCACACATCTGTATGGAGCTGCATCTGTTACTGGTATTGACTCAGGTAATGTTCTAGATGTAGAAACTATGTCTAAATACTGCTACCAGTGTGCAACAAGGAAAATGTCCAGCAATGAAGACAGTGAGAAACTGTGGCAAGAAAAACATGCAGTAGCATGCTCTAAAAATTATAGTGGCTCAAGTGGGGGCATGAAGGCTGTTGCAGTTTTGAGGATTTTCTGCAATTCTGAGGACCAGTATAGTGTTCGATGTACTAAATACTTCGGTGATGGGGACTCCTCTTCGTTCAAAGCTCAAAATCTGTACAATACAACAATAGAAAAGTCGGAATGTGTTGGCCACATCCAAAAGAGGCTTGGTGGTAGGCTTCGTCGCTTGCAGAAAGAGAAGAAAGGTGAAGTACTTCAGGATGGAAAACCACTAGGAGGAAAAGGCATGCTTAGTCTGAGGGAAATTGTTTCTCTTGAGTTATTTTATGGGAACGCTATCGGGAAAACACACACAATATATAGGCGATGAGGCGTGTTGCGTGGGCAGTTTTTTTTCCCACAAATTATCAGTTGACTAAACACCAATGAACAATCTGTGTCCGAAAGACGATTGGTGTAAATTTAAGAACAGAAATGAGACGTATTCACATAGACACTCATTACCAGAATCTGTTATGAATGCAGTTAAGCCCACATTCGGGTTTCTTGCAAACCCTGATTTATTGAGGAAGTGTCTTCAAGGAAAGACACAAAATGCAAATGATACTCTCAGTAATTTAATATGGATTAGATGCTCGAAAGGGACATTCTGTGACTTGAAGTACTCAAAATAGGTGTCTTTGATGCAGTTTTATGTTAGAATAATGTAAATAATGGGAGAATTGAAGTGCTGAAGAGAATTGGTATGGATCCCGGTATGTTTGCAAGAAAAGCATTTTACAACATCGACGAGAGAAGGGACAAGAAAGCTAACAGATCAGTGTCTTACCTGCAAATACAGGCCAGGCAGATTCGACGAAGAGAGAGGAGAAACCTGATATGGAGGATGATTAGTATCAGTATGGAGGATTTTAAAATTAAAGTGAGCTTATTACATCCAGAAGTATGAGAAGAAAATCTTTGAACCTCATTTTCTTTCTTTTAAATTTTTTATGTTATTAGAAGCCTTTTCTCAAAAAGTATATGCGCTGATGCTATGAAATTTTCAGGAACTGTTCGCAACGTGTTGCTGTCTCCGTGGAAATAAAAAATACGAGATCCTGCAATTACATTTTCATTTTTAGATGATAGTATGTAGAAAAAAAGTAAATTTTGGATGTGCAAAATTGAAAACTTTGTTAATGATACAGTTTGTACCATAAATTAATAACTGTAGTTCCGTGGCCTTTTAACCTTCTCAGGACACTTGAATAAAGTTTTCAGATAAATTACATGATTACAAATTGAGTTACGGCTTTTTATAAATGTTGCATATTTTATTTTTCCGTTAAAACACAGCTCTTTCGCTCTACACATGCAAAACTTTACATTTTTATATTAATAAATGTGTCTCTAATGATTTATATATATATATATATATATATATATATATATATATATATATATATATATTTTCCTTTACATCCCCCCTCAAAGGTTTTATTTGTCTGAAGGTGGCTCATCAATGAGCTGAAACTATTTATCAAATAAAGGAATTTTAGCTATGTCGATCTCGGATTTTTGCCAACGGCCTTGCCGCAGTGGTAATATAGATCCTCCGTCAGATGAGTTAAGCGCTGTCGGGACGGGCTAGAACTTGGATGGGCTCCCGACCAATAGTGTAGCGTGCTGTTTGCAAGCACTCAGCCATTTTCAGGCCAACCGAGGAGCTACTTGATTGAGAACTAGCAGCCCCGGTCACGAAAATTGTTAACGGCCGGGAGAGCAGTGTGCCGACCCCCTCCTTTGACGAGTAGGGTCTGAGGATGACGTGGTGATCGGTCGGTCCCTGGGGGATCTGTTCGGACAGCATATATATACGGAGTGTTCAAAGTCTCTACGCAGGGCCGTATGATTGTTCGCCTGCCTGGGTTACTTCCCTTCAAGCGGACGCTCCCGACATTCCACTGTTTCGTTTATCTCAGCCAGCGTCAGTAGTATCGTTAGTGTGTGTCGTCACGTGTTGACGTGAACGTTTAAGTTCGTTTGTTCGTTTGTTTCGTCTTTGTCACTGTTAAAATGTTAACGATTGAGGAACGTGTGTTTTTAGTCGGACAAGTGTTCCAAGCTGCCGGTAAATACACAGTTGCAGTTCGTCAGACATTTAATTCAGTTTTCCCGGAGACAACACTCCCACATCGCGATACTATGCGAGATTTGATTAACAAATTTCGAAGTACGGGCTCAGTGACATGCACCGAGAAGTGGTCGTCCTAGCGTTTTGTCTGAGGACAAACTACTCGATATTTCCGATAAAATGTCCATGAGTCCGAACAAGTCAGTAAGAAAACTCGCCCAGGAAATCGATGTTAGTGTCGGAACGGCCCACACAGCTGTAAGGAAAAAATTAAAACTTTTCCCATACAAAGCGACAGTCGTGCAAGAACTGAAAAATACTAATCATGGCAAGAGACTGCATTATTGTCAATGGTTCAAAAATTTCGTTCAACAAAATGGAAGGAATATTCTTAATGAAACGTTTTTCGCTGATGAGGCGTGGTTTCATTTGTCCGGGTACATGAATTCGCAAAATTCTCGTATGTGGAGTACAGCAAATCCTTTGCGTATTCATGAGGAACCAATTCATTCTGCGAAAACAGGAGTTTGGATTGCAATATCTAGACTTCGGATTGTGGGTCGCATATTTTTCAGCGAAACAATACACGCACAACGATACTGCAGTGATATTCTGTACCCATTCATAGAATAACTTGTGTTAATTGAAATACTGAACGGTTATCTTCAACAAGATGGCGCAACCGTGCATACAGCTCGCGTTTCAATGTCCCTGCCTGCTGATGTTTTTGGTGATTGCATAATTTCACAGGGACTTTGGCCTCCACGATCGTCTGACCTAAAATCACCTGACTTTTTCTTCTTGGGTGCAGCGAAAGCAACTGTCTATAAAAACCGTCCAAAATCCATCGATGAATTGAAAACTGTAATATCCACTTTCACAGCTTGTGTTTGGAAACATGATTAGACGAATTGAATTGTGTATTCAACAACAGGGGGGACACTTTCAACATTTAATGTGAAAATCTGTAAGTAAAAATGAATATTCAATAAATTAATAGCTTGGATTTCACTGAGTTTCATTTCGGTATACTGGCTGTGGCATACGGCATGCGCGGCTAACAATCATACGGCACTGCGGGAAGACGTTTCGAACACCCCATACATATAATATATAACGGCACTGCGGAGAGACGTTTAACGAGTCGTTGCAAGGTGTAGCTGGTATCAGCCCAAACAAATACTGCTCATCGTCAACGGAAGGCGTCGGTTTGTTTCTCGTTACAAGCAGAGTCTTACGGGCTCATTAAGTTCGATATAGCGCTCCCAGACTCATCTAGTACAACATTCGTCCTACCGATTTGCATTAAGACGGGCACTAAGTTACCGTCCCTCTTAATACCCATCGATCGCACGAATGTCGCAATAGATCACTTTGGGAGCGCTGCATCGATTGGGAACGTAAAATTCCGATGTATTTTTGTTTGTAACAGGAAATAAACCGACAGATTCCGTTGATATTGGTCGTCACATGAAAGACTTGACGAGCAGTATTTTTTTGGGCTGACTTCATTGCACGTCACAAAAACTAAAAGCGCAAACATGTACCGAAAAGCCAGAGATAATACGCCTAACCCCTCTTTGGAGGAACAGAATAGTCTAACATAAGAGTCGCGACCATAGACCATATATAATGTAGACTGCGCATCTCCCTATCTCTGCCGTGTTAAGGCTTGAAACCAACATCTAAGTCACGTGACTCGGCGCAGACAGACGAGTTGTCATTAACGCGCTGTGTGAAGTGGAGCGGACACTTAAAGTTTTTCTCATTTGTAGCTGAAATCAAGCATTGATTTTGACAATTCAACGAACTGCAGTACTACTGTTACACATAGAGTAGCGCAATTTCTCCGAAATTTCTGATAATGAAGCAGTGATTATCTTTCTTACATGTGGTCAAGTTGAAACGTATTGACAGTTCTTTTTCAAATGCCGTATTAGTTTTCTAACGCTTTCATAAGGGTACGTATGAAAAGCTTTAGTAAGCTTTTGTAAGAAAGGAAAGTCGTTTATGTGCAAAACAAGCTCCTATATTTTCTGACTTTTGCTTAATCCGGTAGAGGTACCGAAACTATATCAAGATAGAAAGGCTAATATATTACAAAACGTTGATTGTACTGGTGTAGTGAGGTAGATATTACCAATATGTCGTCTCCAAAGCTTAGTCATTCACCAAGTTTTACATCCAAGGACCAACATACATCCTAACTCTCAAGTTATCGAAACACCTCTGCAACTACACTACTAGACATTAAAATTGCTACACCACGAAGATGCGCAACAGACGCGAAATTTAACCGACAGGAAAAAGATGCTGTGATATGCAAATGGTTAGCTTTTCAGAGCATTCACACAAGGTTGGCGCCGGTGGCTACACCTACAACGTGCTGACATGAGCAATGTTTCCAACCGAGTTCTGGTGAATCGTTGTTGTGATGCCTCGTGTAAGGAGGAGAAATGCGTACCATCACGTTTCAGACTTTGATAAAGGTCGGATGGTAGCCTATCGCGATTGCGGTTTATCGTATCGCGACATTGGTGCTCGCGTTGGTCGAGATCCAATGACTGTTAGCAGAATATGGAATCGATGGGTTCAGGAGGGTAATACGGAACGCCGTGCTGGATCCCAACGGTCTCGTAACACTAGCAGTCGAGATGACAGGCATCTTATCCGCATCGCTGTAACGGATCGTGCAGCCACGTCTCGATCCCTGAGTCAACAGATGGGGACGTTTGCAAGACAACAACCATCTGCACGAACAGTTCGACGATGTTTGCAGCAGCATGGACTATCAGCTCGGAGACCGTGGCAGCGGTTACGGTTGACGCTGCATCACAGACAGGAGTGCCTGCGATGATGTACTCAACGACGAACCTGGATGCACGAATGGCAAAACGTCGTTTTTTCGGATGAATCCAGGTTCTGTTTACAGCATCACGATGGTCGCATCCGTGTTTGGCGACATCGCGGTGAACGCACATTGGAAGTGTGTATTCGTCATGGCCATACTGGCGTCTCGGTCACCTCTTGTTCGCATTGACGGCACTTTGAAGAGTGGACGTTACATTTCAGATGTGTTACGACCCGTGGCTCTACCCTTCATTAGATCCCTGCGAAACCGTACATTTCAGGAGGATAATGCACGACCGCGTGTTGCAGGTGCTGTACGGGCCTTTCTGGATACAGAAAATGTTCGCCTGCTGCCCTGGCCAGCACATTCTCCAGATCTCTCACCAATTAAAAACGTCTGGTCAATGGTGGCCGAGCAACTGGTTCGTCACAATACTCCTGATGAACTGTGGTATCGTGTTGAAGCTGGATGGGCAGCTGTACCTGTACACGCCATCGACACTCTGTTTG
The DNA here is from genome assembly GCF_023864345.2 of Schistocerca serialis cubense. Classification (NCBI taxonomy): domain Eukaryota; kingdom Metazoa; phylum Arthropoda; class Insecta; order Orthoptera; family Acrididae; genus Schistocerca; species Schistocerca serialis. The sequence continues at coordinate 55,514,768 of NC_064649.1, read as the reverse complement.
ACTCAATGCCCAGGCGTATCAAGGCCGTTATTACGGCCAGAGGTGGTTGTTCTCGAGATCTATGCAGCCAAATTGCGTGAAAATGTAATCACATGTCAGTTCTAGTATAGTATATTTGTCCAATGAATACCCGTTTATCACTTGCATTTCTTCTTGGTGTAGCAATTGTAATTGCCAGTAATGTATTTTAATGTAATTCGCTAACGCAACAAATCCTTGTCTCTTTACCTAATCTGAAGGTTACAAAACAAGACTAATCTCAGCATATGTAAAGATTATTGCTTCTGTATCTAGTAAAAAGCATAACATTTGATATGTAACAAAAATGTGAAATTGAACACTACAAATGCTTAGTGACAAGCTCGTCTTCGTGCCCGCATAACATTTGATATGTAACAAAAATGTGAAATTGAACACTACAAATGCGTAGTGACAAGCTCGGCTTCGTGCCCCGAGTCATGTTACTAGAGGTTGGTTTCAGTAAAATGACGCAATGCGCATCTATGTTATCTGTGGTCTGTGGTCGCGCCACTTCGTCTCGCCCCAAGCGGCCAGCTTCTGCGTACTCAAGCCTCTTATTTGTTTCTCCCAAACACTCGCCACACACATCACCGCCCACGCCTCTTCGCAGCGCCGGGTCAGGGTTTTTCACTAATTTCGAGGCAGAACGCAGTGCAATTTGAAATCAACTAACGTCAGCCCATTAATTAATGACGTGGTGAGAGCGGGAATGATTGTCCTTAAATCTGCCGGTCTCGGAGTTTAGTGCCCGCGGCCGACTATAAATACGGGCCCCTGTCACGGGAGTGCGGCGAAATAAATTCCTCGGCCAGAGGTGGAGGTGGGGGTGGGGGGTCGTGTGAAGCCTTCAGGCGGGATTTATGGTGCTCCACCGCCTCGCTCTCCACCTGTTGGCAGTGGCAGCGGCCGCTCTTTCCGTACGTCCGGCTCTCACTCATATAGATAAATCGCGAGTCTCTCTCTCCCTCTCTCTCTCCCTCTCTCTCTCTCTTCCTCTCCCTCCCTTTTTCACTCGCTCACCATTTTTTTCCGTTCTTGCAGCCTCCGTTCCATTTCCTGGTCGTTACTGTAACATGTGGTACTCAGGGTCGCCAGAAATATGGAGACAGCGAAATAACCCGTCTGCCGTTTAGCTGTACGCAGAACTGCAAAAGAGACATACCACAGCGGTGTGTGTGAGCACACATTGCTGGTACTTGCGGTTTTTTTTTTATGCACTGACTAGCTGTATCCGGCCTCGCTTTGCTCTGGCTCAGTCTGTTTAAATGGAAAAGAAAGCAAAGAGAAAACGTGTCTACCACGTATGGGAACTAGATATACGTCCACCGAGCGAGGTGGTGCAGTGGTTAAACGCTGGGCTTGCATTCGGCAGGACGACGGTTCAATCCCGAGGCAGACCATCCTGATTTAGGTTTTCCGTGATTTCCCTAAATCGCTACGAGCAAATGCCAGGATGATTCCTTTGAAAAGGCACGGCCGACTTCCTTCCCCGTCATTCCCTAATCCGATGAGACCGATGACCTCGCAGTTTGGTCTCTTCCCCCAAACAACCCAACCCTAGATATACGTCCTAATCTGCTTCTCTTCTCTGTCAGTCCATCTCTCCCTCCATCTTTCTTTTATCATCTCCTCCGCCTTTCCCTGTTGTCCATCTTCTCTTCCCCCCTCTCTCGCCTTCTCTCCCTCTCTCCCTCTCACTCCTCTCTCTCTCTCTCTCTCTCTCTCTCTCTCTCTCTCTCTCTCTCTCTCTCCATTTTCTCCTTCCCCCACTCCGCTGTCCATCTCTGCTTTTCCGTTTTCTATGTTCATTTCCTCCAACCCTTCTGCCCATCTCCTCTTCCCCCTCTCACTCACCCTGAGTCTTGTTTATTGTTATAGTAGTAGTAGTAGTATTCTAATCACAAACCGGTAAGCCGCAAATACAACTTTTCTGTTTGCTAACAGCAGTTCACTATTGTATATACGTTAAAAAGTAAACAATAAATATGTGTCTAAACGTCGTTTACAGTTACGCATAAAAATTTGAAATAAATCAGTACAGTACATTTTGAGTTTTTGTTAATATCGTTTTCAATGAGACACTTAAAGTAGTAAAAGAGTTTTGGTATTTGCGGGGAAAAATAACTGAGGATGGTTGAAGTAGAGAGGATATGAAACGCACACTGGCAATGGCAAGGAAAGCGTTTCTGAAGAAGAGAAATTTGTTAACACCGAGTATAGATTTAATTGTCAGGAAGTCGTTTCTGAAAGTATGTGTATGGAGTGTAGCCACGTATGGAAGTGAAACATGGAAGATAAACAGTTTGGACAAGAAGAGAATAGAAGCTTCGAAATGTGGTGCTACAGAAGAATACTGAAGATTAGATGGGTAGATCACATAACTAATGAGGAGGTATTGAATAGAATTCGGGAGAAGAGAAATTTGTGGCACAACTTGACTAGAAGAAGGGATCGGTTGGTGGGACATGAGGCACCAAGCGATCACCAGTTTAGTATTGGAGGGCAGCGTGGAGGGTAAAAATCGTAGAGGGAGACCAAGAGATGAATACACTAAACAGATTCAGAAGGATGTAGGTTGCAGTAGGTACTGGGAGATGAAGAAGTTTGCACAGGATAGAGTAGCATGGAGAGCTGCATCAAACCAGTCTCTGGACTGAAGATCACGACAACATATATATAGTGACAATTCTTGAATTAAATGAAAAGAAACGTAAATTAGTTACAAACTACAACGTGCACACACTTTATTCAACATGGAAATGTCACTCAGATATTCGGATTTACGTCATCACATATTCGATATGCCTGCCACCATCGGCGATAGTGCGACACAGACGAATAGCGAAATTCTCATGACCCGCTGAAGGGTCGGAACATCGTACCTGTCGATGACCTCCAGAGTTGCTGTTTTCACCTCATCAGTGATTCTGGGATTGTTGCTGTGCACATTGCCTTTAATATAGACTCACGAAAAGGAGCCACATGTGTTCAGATCCGGAGAATACGTTGGCCAATCGAGGGCCATGCCAGTGGCCGCTGGCCCCAAAACCAGGTCCCCAAAGTGCTCCTTCAGGAAATGAAGAACGCTCCTGGGATAAAGCTCCGTCTTGCATGAACCACATCTTGTCGAAATCAGGGTAACTTTGGAAAATGCGGATGAAATCATTTTCCAAAACCTACACTAGTTCGGTAGTCATCGTGCCATCAAGGAATATCGCACCGATACCGTGACTGGACATTGCTCACCAGACAGAGACCCGTCGACGTTGAAGAGACTTCTCGGTCGCGAACTGCGGATTCTCGGTACCCTAAATGCACCAGTTTTGTTTCTTGAGGAACCTATCCAAATGATAGTGGGCTTCGTCGCCAAACCAAACCATACTAATTACCGCCATTCCCCACCCCCAACGGCGCAGTTTGAACGTCCTAACGCAAACCGTTCAGAAGTTATGACGATTTTATTTCATATAGTTGAATAATTGTCACTCTATATTTAAAAAATATATATATTAATGAATTAGGTACCTCAAACATACCCATACTAGAGTTCAGTGTTGTGTGAAAATTTAAAAGCAAACGGTCAGGAACTTTCGTAGCTTTACGATTTTGAACAAACGAACATTTAACTTTTTATAACGTTTCCCCTTTTATTACATATATATTACGTAAATACCAGACGGAGTTCTAATAGTTATACAAAATACGTGAGTATTCGAACGCAATGTTGTGCCAAAATTTCGAAGTAATCCGTGAAGAACTTTCGGAGATTTGATTTTCAAGAAAGAGACAAACATCAACGATTGTACTTGTATGTATGTAGAAACTGTATATGTTTCTAATCACGAATATCCGGAACTTCTCGACCAAATGGTTTGCAAATTCCTCGCAACGTTGCTCTGGAATACGTGTGTCTTTGTTTGTAGCTATTTTTGTGATTCACTGATGTTGTTAAAAACTTTCAGGGATGGTGGAGAAGGGTAAATGTAAAGTTAAAAGCTTCTGGGTTGTTAGGGGGCGTCATATTTACTTCTGAAATAATCGATTTTTCGATCCCTCTGCTGGGGTCTTCTTCAGGATGTTTCGGTTCAAAATGTTCAAATGGGACTTAACTGCTAAGGTCATCAGTCCCTAAACTTACACACTACTTAACCTAAATTATCCTAAGGACAAACACACACACTCATGCCCGAGGGAGGACTCGAACCTCCGCCGGGACCAGCAACACAGTCCATGACTGCAGCGCCCTAGACCACTCGTCTAATATCGCGCGTCGATGTTTCGGTGCCCACTGTTGTTAGAACACTGTCAGAGATCAGTGTCGCTTTCCATTGTAAACGGCAGTTTTCCCGCGTTTGTGCTGGAGAAGTGGGAGTATTCGTTGAAGTTCTTCTGACTACCATTAGTGGGCCATCATCATAGGCTAATGTTCCCGCACTGGTGCAGAGGAAGGGGCGTTACTGCCTAACCATTGTGGATAATATTTGTAGCCCATGGGTCCGAGAAGCTGTAGAAATTTCCAAGAATGCATGTAATTTCAATAAAGAGGACGGCTATAGGCTTCCGGCATCGTGGCTTCCCACTATCAAGGAAGTAAATATGCGGCCGCGGCGTGCGAGCAATACAAACAACGCACTGAACGTCACCTCGGCGGTCAGTAATGTTATTGGTAAACATTCCCCCTCTCGTGCTCTGTCCGCTTAATAGCAGTAGGAGGAATTTCAACCAACAACTCTTCTCGTGCGTAAGTGTAGCATAGTGCCTTTCTATGCAATGACGAGGGACCACCAACAGTATCCACAAGCCAATAACACCCCTTCTTCTGCATCAGCGCGGTAATAGCCTATGACGATGGCACACTAACAGTAGCCACAGGAATTTTAACCAACATTCCCACTTCTCCAGCAAAACGTGGAAAATCTCCTTTATAAGAGAACGGCGACACTGGTCTCAGTGTTCTAGCAATAGTGGACTCCGAAACATCCCGAAGAAGATACCAACAGAGGGGTCGAAACGTCGGAAATATGACGCGGCCCAACACCCCAGAAGATTTTAACTTTAGTGACAACGGCCACGAAAGCCTGCAGGCTTACGTAAGAGTAAATGTGTCAATTTGAGGACAGGGACCCTGGCCTGGAAACGACTGAGACGAAAGTTGCAAGCGAAAGTCATTCTGACACCTTCAGCAGCGGAAAACCCTTACCAGCTCTATTGTGCCACGACTGTAGTGTAGACAACTTTCAGAGATGATTCTATGGTCAAATTTTAAAAAAGATTAGTCTGGTAAACGTGCGCTCTAAAATGCAAAACTTAAGAGGTTTGACCACATCTTCATCTCCGATAATGTGAAACGAATCTATTCGACCGCAAGCTCTTTGCTATCCATATTTTGGGAGAGTTTAATATAGACCAAAACAAGAAAAAATTGTCTAGTAAGTAAGGGCTTTAAAATGCATACGTTAAGAGCTATGAGCACTTGTTCAGTAGAGGAGATGTGTTTCAAAATACCGGACATGAGTAAGTGTCAATAGCTCTTAAGGTATATATTTTAGAGCTTATTTTTACTGGACATTTTGTTCTTGTTTTGGTTGATAGCAATACCTCTGAAAGGTAGCTACCCTACAATATTAGCAAGAACAGAACCCAGTACGGCCGCTGTGGCGGAGAGGTTCTAAGCACTTCAGTCTGGAACCGCGCGACCGCTACGGTCGCCAGTTCGAACCCTGCCTCGGGCATGGATGTGTATGATGTCCTTAGGTTAGTTAGGTAGTTCTAAGTCTAGGGGACTGATGACCTCAGATGTTAAGTCCCATAGTGCTCAGAGCCATTTGAACCATTTTGAGTACCCGGTACACATGTTCCACTGTCGAAGGTATCACAACGATTTTCGCATAACATTCTTTGGCTCTGACGTTTCCAGACGAGGGTCACTCACTACATTTACCCATCTCCATCATCCCTGAAAGTTTTTAACATCATTAGTGAATCACGATGTGTCATGTAAATGCACTGCAAATTTCTTAACACCCTGCTCGTGACATCAGAACTTGATAATTCTCTATGTCGGAAATGACGTCCACGGATGGCTATTCAAGTCTGAATCCGCTTACGTTTATTGAAAAACACTCTCTGGAGGTCGAATTGTTAGATTCTTTCCACGTACGCTGTTATTTCAGCTTTTAAGTCACGAGGTGTACACGGGCGGTTGCAATACACTACAGATTTAGCTGCTCCTCAAAGGAAAAAACTCTATTGATGCAAAGTCCAGTGAACGAGAAGGCCTTAATTTCTTTGATATGACACGTTCACCAAACAAATTTCTTTCAGAAGATGCATAGCGCTGTTAGCTGTATACACAGTAGCGCCATCTTGTTCAAACGATGAGTAATTGATTACGTCTTCCTTCAGCTGGTCAATGAAATCGTGGATCACTAAACAATAACGTTCGCAGTTTGTGGTTTCTTCAAAAAATAAAGGCCCAGTAATGCGCCATTACGAGTTTGCTACCCACACACCAATTTTATGAGCATCCAAAGGCTTTTAAAACACACCACAAGGATTGTTTGTTGACCATAGTCGTGTGTTTTGTGTATTAAAACGACCAGGGAATTGGAAGCAGGCCTCCTTTGCACAGAAAGTGACATCAATGGTAAAAAAATAAGAGTAAACCATTTGCAGAACAGATTCGCTTTTCATGAACCGTAACTTTCAGTTCTTGCACTTCTGTCACTTTATAAGAAAACATTTTCCATTTTTGCCCAACCGCGTTATTTGCGGCAGTGATTTTTCCGGGCACTGTTGCACAGTCAGACATACCCAAAAACGTCTGTTCGTTTAGTTTATGTGGCCTTACAGTTCGTTCGACATCTGACACTGAGAATGTCTCTGAAATTTCTTAGTAAGTCGACGAACCAGATTACGATGATGTATAGCAGTTCCCAAGAATTTTTAGCTAATGCCTCCTGAAGCACTGGGAGTTTTGCCTAAATCATCTTGTATCTTCCTACAGTCACTCAACTTCGACGCCTTACCATACACCACAGTATCACCAGCAAACAACAGTCTGCCAAATCTTTTATGAACATAGAGAAAGTGTGACAAGTCCAAGTACATTCAATAGTACAGTGACGGCAACTACTGAACACAGTCGAGGGTATAAGTTCCAAACAAGAAGCACCGAGTCCATCGTAGACCATGTCAGAGGAAGCAAAGTTCTGTGGGTGACTGTTCATAGTTGCTGCAGTGTGGTATGTATCAGATTAGGCTGCTACTCGAACAGCATGGTGTAGTTTCTGGTGGTCGCTCAGCTTTGGAATTGCTTGCAGTTACTCAGCAGACTGAAAAGGCAGAGCAGATGGGCGCCATCCTATATACATGCTGTTTGGAGTGGTATCACCTCGATGCTTCGATGGCACGTGATGCATGGAGGTGAAGTAGTGCGAGTGTGACATTGTTGCTGAGATCGCATGTGCCTCTGGTCTCGACACTGGCACTTCCTGTGGGAAAGCTAGAGCCGCCTGTTTCTGTGGAGCTGGCTGAAATTCCACTCGAAAACAGACTGGTGTGTTTTGGAAATAATCCTGCTTGTTATGGTTGATAAGCTGTGGCCGCTGTACAAACGTCACCTGGATCTGCCATGTCTCCTGTGAAGCAAGGGCACAGGCAACTTGCAGACCACGCCTGTCATGCGGGTAGCCGCGGTCGTAGGGGAAGGACGGGGCTACGAAGTGTCTCCTCTGAAGCAGGTGCACGGGCAACTTGCAGACCATGCCTGTGATGCGGGTAGCCGTGCTCGCAGGGAAAGGACTGGACTACATAGGGGAGTGCCTCCTGTGAAGCAGGAGCACGGGCAACTTGCAGACCATGCCTGTGATGCGGGTAGTCGCGCCCGCAGGCGAAGTACTGGGCTACATAAGGTTGTCTCTCCTGTGAAGCAGGAGTATGGGCTACTTGCAGACCATGCCTGTGATGCGGGTTCATCAGGCTGTGCTGCTGGACATTCTTGTGGTTGAAAGCTGCCTTAATTCTCTGCAGTGCACTGCACAGCCAATGCTGGATTGATACCCCACATTCTCGTTGATAGGACTGTCTGTCACATGTACAGTATATGCATGGCCTCTCTGGAAATACAATTTTAAAGTGGTGATGCTGAGGACGCTACTTCAGTCTTCTCATACAACACGTGATGCCTCGATTTCAGGCAGTGCTCCTCTGCCGCTGCTTTGTCAGGTTGGCACAGGAGAGTAAGTCTATGGTGTGCAGCACAATGTTCTTGCACAAATGGACATGTCTGTGAATGTAAGATTTCCCAAACTAGTATGCAAACTTACGTATGACACGTTTTCTCTGCCAAAGTGCACCTTTCACCGAGTACAACACATTCCTTAATGTTGCAGGTTCGTGAGAAACATACTGAATGTCGTCTCTCTTGCGGATGCTTTCTTTTGTTGAATAAATGGCACCCAGATACAGCTTGAAGGCCATTGTATCTTTATTTAAGGGAGAGATACCAAAATTGTGCCACTTGTCAGATTTTATTTCTTATAGCCTACATAGTGAGTTAGAGTATTAGATATGTATTAACAGGGACAGTAAAAGAAGAAGAATAGCCAGTACTCCAGTGGAGATGGCACCGCCCTGGCCTGCGCTGGCTGCTACCGCCATGCAGCAGCGCTGCCCAGCCGCTCCTGGAGTACTGGTTATTCTTCGTATTTTACTGTATTCATGACTCCATCTACAACGGATGGATCTCTGGCTCACAGTGTATACAGAGCACACCCATACAGTGAGCTCAGTCTCCACTCTCAGATCATCACCTTGTGTCAGAAAGATATTTGGTGCTAAAGACTCTCGTTCATAGATCTCGAACACATTCTGACAAGAAGAATTTCACCGAAGAATTACAATGCCTACGGCCGGCCGCTGGTAGTCGAGCAGTTCTAGGCGCTTCAATCTGGTACCGCGCGACCGCTACGGTCGCAGGTTCGAATCCTGCCTCCGGCATGGATGTGTGTGATGTCTTTAGGTTAGTTAGGTTTAAGTAGTTCTATGTTCTAGGGGACTGATGACCTGAGATGTTAAGTCCCATAGTGCTCAGAGCCATTTGAACCATTTTACAATGCCTACGGATAGTGTTTCGAAAGGATGGGTTTTCAGATCATCAAACTGAACAGGCAATGCAGTCAGTATCAATAACGTCTAAGGAAAGGAGTGAGAATAAAACCGACGAAGAGTTGGCAAAATTCGCTTGTCTACGTTATACCGTCCGAATATCAGGAAATATCGGTAGACTTCTATGGAAATGTGGCATCCAGTCAATTTAGCTCCCATCAACTGAGATAAAAAGTTGTCTTTCTAATATTGAAGACGGTCGAAGTTTCCGAAAGCTGGGTTTGTATTGCATTCCGTATTAATGTGGCATGTGTTAACCTACATTGGGCAGATTATCACGATAGTCGTGGAGAATTACAGGGAATATTAGCGACACACCCGACTAAAACAAAGCAACAAATCGCAAAACGATTTAGAAAAGATACCCGTGTGGTGCAAAATTTGGCAATTGACCCTAAATAATAAAAACTGTGAGGTCACCCACGTGAGTCCTAAAATGAATTCATCAAACCTATGTTACATGACAAATCGGCTGTAAATTAAACTAAATACCTAGGAATTGCAATTTCCCCACGGATAGCCTCTTTGGCCCTAGTAAGACGAGTAGGTAACCATAGTTACTAGAGTGGAGTCCTTGTTATCATCTTAGCTTTGGTCGATAACAGTACACGATAGAGGGCCACACTATTTATGTCGCAATATTGTCTTTTTACACTATATTTTACAAGCTATAAGATTTTAAGTTGTTTTATAAGTTCTATAGATGGTAATAATGACTCAATAGTAGCTACCACGTCACAAATGCAACTTACATGATTAGCTATCCATGACGTTATGCCGGAGGCTGTGGGCGGGGTTCAAGTATTTAAGTAGCAGCTGGCGTCCCTCACGCTGCAGTACACCACCGGCCACAAGCAAGAGAGTGGCCATGCGCCAAGGCCTCCGGCAGACATCTTTGGTATATCAGCGTTATTTACTGTTTTATCAATATACTATTTTGTCCTTTATATTTTTATAAGGATTCTTGTTCATTGTAGGTCTGAAGATGATCTTATAACAAGATCGAAACCGGTCACCACATTAAAAATGTTATGCGATCAAGACTGATTGCAGTTTATTTTTTGTAATTGTAGATCGCTGTTTCCTATAATAAGAACTATGTTCTTTAAAATGTTAATTACCAATAACTTAATTTGGAAAGAACACGTAGAAAGTGTTATGGGGAAGGCTAACCAAAAACTGCGTTTTACTTGCAGGACGCTTAGGAAATATAGACAAATCTAGTAAAGACACTGCCTACACTAAGCTCTTCCGTCCTCTTTTAGAATCCTGCTGCGCGGTGTGGAATCCTTACCATATACGACTGACGGAGAGCATCGAGAAATTTCAAAGAAGAACAGCACGTTTTGTATTATTGTGAATTAGGGGAGACAGTATGACACAGACGATGCAGTATTTGGGGTGACGTCATTACAACAAAGGCGTTTTTCGGTGCGACATTTTCACGAAATTTCAATCACCAACTTTCTCCTCCGAACGCAAAAACATTTTACCGGCGCCAACCTACATAAGGAGAAACGAGCATCACAATAAAATACGGGAAATGAGAACTCGCACGGAAAGATATAGCTGTTCGTTTTCTCCACGCGCTGTTCGAAATTGGAATACTAGAGACTTATTGTGAAGGTGGTTCGATGAACCCTCCGCCAGGCACTTAACTGTGATCTGCGGAATATCGATGCAGCGATTAACTGCTCTGGGCCAGCCCGGTGCCAGGGGCATGCTTGCCGGGATTAGCTCTGTGAGCACGGTCAACCAATGTAGGTTTATATACGCTGGCACGCCTGTAACGCTGCAGGTGGAGCACACTAGCATAAGTAGTAGACACAGCAAATATTGGTAACCTTGGGACATAGCAGTAGTGCCCATATTGGAAGAGTAATAGTACAAACATTCATAGAACAGAAGCTGCAGTAGTAATAAATGTATTAGTATCAAGTAGGACCCACTAATGTATTAGGTGGTGGGTTGCTTATGTATCATGTATTGAAGAATAAAGAATTTAAAGAAATATCGATGTAGATGCAGATGAGCTCATCAGCTATCGCCGAGCACTGCCGCGGATTTAATGATGAAAGGAAATGGTGCAAAACTAGAAGTTTCTGAGACGGCATAACTGAAGAATCGGTCGAAATACAGATGTCAGAGAAGCTATGAAATACCGCTTGGGTTCCGGCACTCGGTATACTAAGAGCCCTCTGTCCATCAGATCCACATGAGTTGGGAAAAACTGCGAGAAAGTTCCGCGGGATGTCAGTGCGTGTTCTGAAAAACAAAAGAGCGTCAAAGGGCGTAAGTGGTGGTTCCCAACCTAGGGGTAACAACCCCCAGAGGAGTAAAATAATATTTTCTGAGAAGTAAAAACAAAACGACTGCATTCATTTTCAGTCACGAAACTAAACTGATTTCGAAAGATCATTGCTACTATCACAATTTTGTTACACTCTAATACTTATTACATAAGTTTTCAGTAATTGCAGTTTATCAATTAGTATCATTAATGCTGTGGAGGTTGCATGTTCCTCACATAGTCCACCCACTGCAAACATATTTTGCTTCATCCATTGCTGATGATATTTGAGAAATGCACTTAAAAAATGCTAAATATACCAAGAAAATGGCTTGTCTAAGTTTTAGATAGTACCTGCAGTAGTCCACAAATTGCTTCATTACTCGCTTCGAGACAGATAAATGACTTAATTGATAGTACGACACAGCAGTAACTACATAAGGCCTACTATACTAATGTAGACAGACTTATTATTATTAGAATGGTTAGGTACAAAGCATTAAGAGCAAGAAGGCGTTCAGTTTTTGCCAGTTCAGAAGTAAGGAGTGGAGAAATGAAGTGAATTACAAACAGTAAGTATATTGCACACATCTGAATTCTGTTGATTTCAAATGGGGCTGTAGTTAGCAGGTCAAACACGTGGCGTAGTGGATAGGAGTATCGCAGGGGAAGCATGTTTCGTAAAAAGTGTCTACCCTCACTGTCGATAGATAGCATTCTTTTCTGAGAAGGTAGTAGCACTTCCGATACACCACCAGTTTTTCTTTCATTCATACCAACAAAGAAACACACACACACACAAACGCACAAATCAACTGTAGCATTCCCACCAACAAAGGGATTTTCTGGAGTGGCGTTGTTCCAGTTCTTTTCATACCTACAGCGTTGGAAGGTCTCTACGCCGCCATTAATTTCCTAAATATGAGCAGGACGAAATTTTGTGACAGACCCTTTTGTGTTACTAGTATGTGAGGAATCGCGCAGTGAAGTCAGAGTGCGCCAGTTTTTCTTCTCCCTGTATAACACGTACAGGAAAAGCGGGAAAACATCACCTGCTACGTCACAACGCGGACGAAAGCGTATGTTGTGTGATCCTGATTGATGACGTCATGTTCCCATGCACTCCAATGCAGTGTCGCTGCCACGTCCGAATGCCCGCACATCTAGATCTCCCACAATTGGATCAGCTGATCAAATAAAGATACACTACGAGGGCTCTTTCAAACTCTGGTCAATGCTGATAACGTTGTCTCACACGAGTATGGTACTGAGCGAGGTGGCGCAGTTGTTAGCACACTGGACTCTCATTCGGGTGGAGGACGGATCAGATTCCGTGATTTCCGCAAATCTCTTCAGGGAAATACAGAGATGGTTCGTTTGAAACGCCACGATCAACTTCCTCCCCCATCCTTCCCTAACCCGATAGCCTCGCTGACACACACACACACACACACACACACACACACACACACACATATATATATATATACATATATATATATATATATATATATATATATATAATATTTCATTTAAAAATTAGAAGTGTTCCAAGAAAAGTCTTTCATTCTAAAGTTTAGTCAGGTGCTGAAATTGGTGATAATGTGTATCTTTGGGGGGGGGGGGGGGGGGGAGTGAGGCAATAGATGGTAGGAGAGGAAGGGGGAAGTACCAGCTCATGTGTAATTGCACTTTAATGGTTTAAGCAAAAAAAAGGTTCAAATGGCTCTGAGCACTATGGGGCTTAACTTCTGAGGCCATCAGTCCCCTAGAACGTAGTACTTCTAAGACCTAACTAACCTATCACACACATCCATGCACGAGGCAGGATTCGAACCTGCGACCGTAGCGATCGAGCGGTTCCAGACTGCAGCACCTAGAACCGCTCGGCCACTCCGACCGGTTGGTCTAAGAAAGGTTGGGAACCACAGAGACTTAGGGAATCGAACTCAGCTGGATATAGTGGCGTGAGACACTTTGATTGGCTGATTTGAGGGGAGGGCACCAAACAGCGAGGTCATTGGTCCAATCGGCTTATGGAAGGAAGTCGGCCGTGGCTTTTCAAAACAACCATCCCGGCATTTGCCTGAAACGATTTAGGAAAATCACGGGAAACCTGGATCAGGATGGCCGGAAGCGGGTTTGAACTGTCGTCCTGTCAAATGCGAGTCCAGTGTTCTAACCAATGCGCCACCGCGCTCGGTGAGACCTAGTTCAGAGTGTGCTTGAAGTACACGTAACAGCAAAACTTATCGAAAAATTGTCCATAAAATGAAAGCAACAGCTCGTCAGAACACCCAGAAGCTCAGCATCAGTCTTGTTGCAAACAGGTAGGAGACTGGGTTGGTGACCGCGACCTGCGACGCACTGTTGCTAGGATACGGGAGGGTTGACGTGACACGGCGCGAAGCCGTCCGGCGTGTGGCATATCAGAGTGGGCGGCAGTCGCTGCGGAGCGTCACCCGCGCGCTGTCCCCTCCTGGTGGCAGCCGACGTGGGCGCGCGTCCTGCCGTGTCGTGGAGCCCGAGGCCCTCAATAATGCAGCCGCCACTCTGGCTGACGGACGGACTACAGGGCCGCTATGAAAGTATCATGGCGGCCAGCCTCCGACCCCGCCCAGCTACCGTCAGCATCAGCCCCTGCCCCCCTTTACCCGCTGCAGCAACCCACCCTCCCGCCTGCACAATTCAGCGGGGCACGTCGGCGCTTCAAGTTTTCATCGGCCAGGACCCTCGTCGAGGCTACAGGCGCGCCCCGCCTAGATCCGCTCAAGAGGACCGCAGTACAGCTCAGAGAAGGCGAGCCACGCTATTATCACTACCCCAGGCTACTTATTTGTTTTCCACGTTCTTCTAACTCTGAAACTATCATTCAGACGTATGTGTTCCACAGAGAACCAGTTTTATGTTACACTACTCGCCAGTAAAATTGCTACACCAAGAAAATATGCAGATCATAAACGGGTATTCATTAGACAAATATATTATACTAGAACTGACATCTGATTACATTTTCACGCATTTGGGTGCATAGATCCTGAGAAACCAGTACCCAGAACAACCACCTCTGGCCGTAATAACGGCCTTGATACGCCTGGGCATTCAGTCAAACAGAGCTTGGATGGCGTGTACAGGTACAGCTGCCCATGCAGCTTCAACACAATACCACAGTTCATCAAGAGTAGTGACTGGCGTATTGTGACGAGCCAGTTGCTCGTCCACCATTGACCAGACTTTTTCAGTTGGTGAGAGATGTGGAGAATGTGCTGGTCAGGACAGCAGTCGAACATCTTCTGTATCCAGGAAGGCTCGTACAGGACCTGCAACATGCAGTCGTGCATTATCCTCCTGAAATGTATGGTTTCACAGGGATCGAATGGAGGGTCGAGCCACTGCTCGTTGCACATCTGAAATGTAACGTCCACTGTTAAAAGTGCCGTCAATGGGAACAAGGCGCGACCGAGACGTGTAACCAATGGCAGACCATACCATAAAGCTGGGTGATACGCCAGTATGGCGATGACGAATTCACGCTTCCAATGTGCATTCACCGCGATGCGACCATCATGATGGTGTGTACAGAACCTGGATTCATCCGAAAAAATCACGTCTTGCCACTCGTGCACCCACGTTCGTCGTTGAGTACACCATCGCAGGCGCTCCTGTCTGTGATGCAGCGTGAAGAGTAACCGCAGCCACGGTCTCCGAGCTGATAGTCCATGCTGCTGCAAACATCGTCGAACTGTTCGTGCAGATGGTTGTTGTCTTGCAAACGTCCCCATCTGTTGACTCAGAGATCGAGACGTGGCTGCACGATCCGTTACAGCCACGCGGATAAGATGCCTGTCATGTCGACTGCTAGTGATACGAGGCCGTTAGGATCCAGCACGGCGTTCCGTATTACCCTCCTGAACCCACTGATTCCATATTCTGCTAACAGTCGTTGTATCTCGACCGACGCGAGCAGCAATGTCGCGATACGATAAACCGCAATCGCGATAGGCTACAATCCGACCTTTATCAAAGTCGGAAACGTGATGGTACGAATTTCTCCTCCTTACACGAGACATCACAACAACGTTTCACCAGGCCACGCCGGTCAACTGCTGTTTGTGTATGAGAAATCGGTTGGAAACTTTCCTCATGTCAGCACATTGTAGGTGTCGCCACCAGCGCTTTGAGTGAGTGCTCTGAAAAGCTAATCATTTGCATATCACAGTATCTTCTTCCTGTCGGTCAAATTTCGCGTGTGTAGCACGTCATCTACCTTGTGTTGTAATTTTAATGGCCAGAAGTGTATTTATCTACACCTCTACATCTACATGGCTACTCTGCAAAATCACACTTAAGTGTTTGGCAGACGGTCCATCAGACCACCATCAGAAAAATTCTCTTTTATTCCACTCTCGAACAGCGTGGCGAAAAAACGAACTCTTTTCGTGCGAGCTCTTGTTTTATTATGACTATCGTTTCCCCCTACGTACGTGGGCATCAACAAAATATTTTCACTTTCAGAGGAGAAAGCTGATGATTGAAATTTCGTGAGAAGATCCCCTCCCACAGCGAAAAACGCCTCTGTTTTAATGTTATCTCCCCTATTTCTCGATAGTATAAAATGAGCTGCTCTTCGTTGAACTTTCTCGACGTACTCCGTTAATTCTATCTTGTAAGGATCCCAGACCGCGCATCAGTATTCTAAATGAGGACAGACAGAAAATATTGTGGGGAAAGCGAACCAGAGACTGCCCCTTATTGGCGGAACACTTGGAAGATGCAACAAATGACTGTAGAGGCTTCTTTAGTAGATCTGTTGCATCTTCAAAGTGATTTACGGAAGTCTCTGATTCGTCTTACTCATAATATTTTCTGTGTGTTATTTCCGATTCAAATTCTTGTTAATTGTAATTTACACCTATTTCGTTGAATTTACGGCCTCTAGATTTGATTAATTTATCCTGTATCCGAAGTTTAACGCGTTTCTTTTAGCACTCATTTGGATGACCTCACACTTTTCAATAATTTGGGTCAACTGCCAATTTTCACACCATACAGATATCTTTTCCAAATGGATTTCCTAATTACTTTAGTAGACAATAAACGGCAGAATCACCTGCAAACAATCTAAGACGGCAGCTCAGATTGTCTTCTAAATCGTTTAAATAGATAAGGAAGAGCAGCGAGCCTATAACACTACTTTGGGGAGAGCGAGAAATCATTTCCGTCTCACTCGATGACTTTCCGACAACTACTACGAACTCTGACTCCTCGGACACGAAATCACGAATCCATTCACTAAAGGGAGACGATATTCCGTAAGTAAAAGCCGCTTGAGAGGTACGGTCTCAAAAGCCTTTTCGAAATTTGGAAATACGGAATCAGTTTGAATTCCCTTGCCAAACACTCAATATATCGTTATACTGAAGACCTAATTGTGTTTCACAAGAACGATGTTTTCTAAACCCGTCTTGACTGTGCGTCAATAGACCGTTCCCTTCGAGGTAATTCATAATGTTCGAGCACAATACATGTTCCAAAATCTTGCTGCATATCGGGTTAATGATGTTGGCCTTTAATTTAGTGTACTACTGCTAGTGCCTTTCTTGAATATTGCTGTGACCCATGCAGCTTCCCAGTCTTTGAGTACGAATCTTTCGTCGAGTGAGCTGATGTGTATGATTGTTAAATATGGAGCTATAGCATGAGCATATTCTTGCTATACAATCAGGACAGGGTGGCTTGATTTTATTAAGTGATTTAAGTTGCTTCAGTACTCCGAGGGTATCTCCTTCTATGTGACTAAGATTGGCAGCTGTTCTTGATTCAAATTCTAGAATGTTTATTTCGTCTTCTTTGGTGAAGAAATTTCGGAATGCACTAAACACAGCCTTACGAAATTTCTTCACCAAAGAAGATGAAGTAACGTTCTAGAATTCGAATCAAGAACAGCGGCCAACCTTAGTCACTTAGAAGTAGAATCTCTCGGAGTAGTGAAGCAACTTAAATCACTTAATAAAAGCAAGCCATAGCTAAAGTCCGCTTCAGCAGCACTGTTATCGATATTATTTCCGTTGATAACACGCAGGAAAGGCGTGCCGCTAGCATACTTTACATACGACCAAAACCTCTCTGACTTTTCTGCCAGATTTTGAGACAGAGTTTCGTTGTGGAAGCTATTATAAGCATTTCGCTATGTATCAGAGTCTCCCTTGTAAATGAAAGATTGTCAAGGATTTGTAGAGTTATAATTACAGACTGAAGCTGCATGTAGTGCATTGTTAACAATCTGGTGGCTACACATCTCGCCATATGGAAATGCCATTGTTTGCTCTCCTTATCCCACTTGCAAAGGAAATTAACTCATTAGAAAGAAAGACGCCATTGTCAAAAGAAATACAGCTGCTGATCATCCAAGTGTTCTGTAGAAATGTGTGGTTAGATTGCAGTTGTTTCAAAGAAAATGCCTTTTTTGTATGCTGCACATCGAAATTTTTATTTGTGCACCCAGACGTGTTCCGCCTTTTTTTACAAGGCATCTTCAGTGTGTGTCCTCAAATATACATGATTTGTCCATTTTTACACGTAGGTTATGGTTTCACATCTAGGCTACAGACTTAAAAACAGTTCCTAAACGTTTTTTTATGAAATGGAAAGATACTTACAGGTAACTTCTAATTCATTGCAACTAAGCAAACTGCTTTTTCTCATCTCGCAACCACGTCGACATCTTAGTTTACTTTCAGTTCACTGTTTACGTAACACCTCACTGCCATCTTTTTACTACAGAATTTCATTTGTTTTTCTAAGTGTTACCAACATTCTTAACAAAGCGCCAATGTTCGCAATGGTGCTCAAAGGGATCACCCAGACCAAAAAAAGGTCGCATGTCGAAGTCAAAAGTGAAATGCCTGCTTGTGTGGTTCTCCGATTCCAAGGGAATTGTTCATAAAGAATGGGTGCTTCCTGGACAAACAGTTAACCAATATTACTACAGATAAATTTTAGAAAGACTTTGTAAAAGAGTTCTTCGTGTCCGTGCCAACATTGCTGATAATTGGATTCTGCATCACGATAATGCGCCATCCCATACTGCTCTGTCAGTACAGCAAATTTTAACCTCAAAACAAATTTCAGTACTACCAGAGCCACCTTATTCACTAGATATCGCTCAGTGCGACTTTTTTCTATTTCCAACAGTCAAAACGGCGGTCAAGAGACACCATTTTCAAACAACACAAAATGTCCAAAGAGCTGTGACGAGGGTCTCGGAGGATATTACACAAGATGAGTTCCAGAAATGTTACCATCAATGGCAGAAGCGCTGGAAAAAGAAGGGAACTACTTTGAAGGATACAACACTAAACTTGACTAAGACGGCAAGCACCACTTTTTTCACATCAGTCTCATTACTTTATTGTCGCACCTCGTACGTATAGAACAAGGCCGGTCCTATCACACTTTCCTGTGCCACACCTGTCGATACCTTTGTCATCGATAAAATCTCGCCGTCCAGGAAAAAGTATTGGGATCCATATCGAGGTGACAAAAGTCGCGGGATACCTCCTAATATCGTGTAGGACCTCTTTGTACCTGTATGAATTCACCTACTATATGTTTCCCAAACTCCCATTTGTTTTTAGTTACCTGCGTAACTGTAAATGTTGCATCTGCAGTTGATTTTCTAGGTCGCCACCATTGTTGTACTTCTGTTAATTGTGTTTCTATCTTGTTCCT
This sequence comes from Schistocerca serialis cubense, assembly GCF_023864345.2. Taxonomy (NCBI): domain Eukaryota; kingdom Metazoa; phylum Arthropoda; class Insecta; order Orthoptera; family Acrididae; genus Schistocerca; species Schistocerca serialis. The sequence continues at coordinate 55,495,558 of NC_064649.1, read as the reverse complement.
TTTCTGCAAAATCATTTTTTCTTAAATCTTCATATACTGGCACAGTAGTGCTATTCCTCTGTACGTCCCAAAGAGTACCTTGTTAACTATCTTTAAAAAAATTACAATTAGTTGTAGAATTTTTGAACACGTATTATGTGCGATTATAATGACTTTTCTGGAGACTAGAAATCTACTCTGTAGGAATCAGCATCGGTTTCGAAAAAGGCGATCGTGTGAAACCCAGCTCGCGCTATTCGTCCACGAGACTCAGAGGGCCATAGACACGGGTTCTCAGGTAGATGCCGTGTTTCTTCACTTCCGAAGGGCGTTTGATACAGCTCCCCACAGTTGTTTAATGAACAAAGTCAGAGCATATGAATTATCAAACCAACTGTGTGATTGGATTGAAGAGTTCCTAGATAACAGAACGCAGCATGTCATTCTCAATGGAGAGAAGTCTTCCGAAGTAGGAGTGGTTTCACGTGTGCCGCAGAGGAGTGTCGTAGGACCGTTGCTATTCACAATACAGGGTGTTACAAAAAGGTACGGCCAAACTTTCAGGAAACATTCCTCACACACAAAGAAAGAAAATATGTTATGTGGACATGGGTCCGGACGCGTACTTTTACTTGTCTTCAAATCACATTAATCATGGAATGGAAACACACAGCAACAGAACGTAGCAGCGTGACTTCAAACACTTTGTTACAGGAAATGTTCAAAATGTCCTCCGTTAGCGAGGATACATGCATCCACCCTCCGTCGCATGGAATCCCTGATGCGCTGATGCAGCCATGGAGAATGGCGTATTGTATCACAGCCGTCCACAATACGAGCACGAAGAGTCTCTACATTTGGTACCGGGGTTGCGTAGACAAGAACTTTCAAATGCCCCCATAAATGAAAGTCAAGAGGGTTGAGGTCAGGAAAGCGTGGAGGCCACGGAATTGGTCCGCCTCTACCAATCCATCGGTCACCGAATCTGTTGTTGAGAAGCGTACGAACACTTCGACTGAAATGTGCAGGAGCTCCATCGTGCATGAACCACATGTTGTGTCGTACTTGTAAAGGTACATGTTCTAGTAGCTCAGGTAGAATATCCCGTATGAAATCATGGCGGTGAATCGAAGAAGTACAGTACATACTGACAAAACTAAAATGAGCTCTAACATGGAAATTAAGTGTTTCCGGACACATGTCCACATAACATCTTTTCTTTATTTGTGTGTAAGGAATGTTTCCTGAAAGTTTGACCGTACCTTTCTGTAACACCCTGTATATACAGGGTGAAAAGTATTTAAACCGACAAACTCTGGGAGGTTGTAGGGGACATCAAAACAAATATTTTTCCCTAATGTCATTTTTTCCTATGAGAATTATTTAAACCTGTGGAGGCTCTTCAGTTGTTAGAGGCCACATTATGATCTTCAGTTGTTAGAGGGCGTATTACGCTTTTCAGTTGTGGGCAACTGCTCTCCACCAGTGTAGTAGTGCATTGTCTAAGTTTACTAATGGAGCGATACACCTGGAGTGAGTACACTGATATGGTTGGTGCGTACTACGTAGCGCACCACAACGGACGAGCTGCACAGCGGGTTTATCAACAACAATATCCTAATCGCCGTATCTCGCATCATACGAACTTTGCTGCTGTGTACCAACGTCTGCGTGAGACCGGGTCATTTAGTAGATTACCTGGACAGGGATGACGTCCCACGGTAAGAACGCTGCAATTTGAGGAAGCTGTCTTGCAGCATGTGGAGCGGGATCCTTCAACCAGTACTCTTGGAATTGCACGTAACATGGGGACTAATCAGACGAATGTAAGAGCAGATTTTACGTCCATTTCACTTACAGCGTGTCCACAACCTGGAACCAGTTGATTATCCACCCAGAGCACAGTTTTCGCAGTGGTACCTGGAACAGTGGGAAATGCATCCTATATCTCCATCTTCTGTGTAGTTTACCGATGAAGCAATGCTTGGGCGTGATGGAGTCTTCAACATGCACAATTCGCATGTTTGGAGTGAGGATAAACCACATGCCACTAGCGCTCATCAAGTGCGGTTCTTCGTTAATGCGTGGTTCGGTGTTGTTGCGGAGTGTTTAATTGGGCCGTATCTGCTACCTAGGCCATTAAATGGCAGGCACTATTACAATTTTCTCGCCAGAGCATTGTCAAAATTGCTGGAAGACGTCCCGCTCCCTACAAGACAACGCATGTGGTTCCAACATGACGGGGCGCCGGCACATTTCAGTCATCGTTTGCGTCGATTCCTGGAAGGACGGTTCCCAGAAACGTGGATTGGCAGAGGTGGTCCTGTGCCATGGCCTGCTCGATCCTAAGATATGTCCACTTTGGACTTTTTTGTGTGGGAGAGATTCTCAACCTTGTTTACGCAACTCGTGTTGCATCAGAAGAGGATCTGGTTGCCCGGATAGTAGCAGCAGCAGGAACAATTCAGGATACTCCTAGGGTTTTTGCCCGTGCCAGACAGAACATGATCCGACGGTGTAACCTTTGTTCACGTGTCAATGGAGGAATCTTTGGAAATCTACTGTAATTGAAGTTGGGTTGTGTTAATGTGTTGTCCCTTGGTCATAAAAAAATGGAAAAGTGTTTGTTGGTTTAATTAATGTTTCGCCAGAGAAATCTCCCTCTACCGGTTTAAATACTCCTCATAGGAAAAAATGACATGAGGGAAAAATATTTGTTTTGATGTCCCCTACAACCTCCCAGAGTTTGTCGGTTTAAATACTTTTCACCCTGTATAAATGACGTTATGGATAACATCGGAAGTTCACTGAGGCTTTTTGTCGATGATGCTGTAGTATATCGAGAGATTGTAACAATGGAAAATTGTACTGAAATACAGGAGGATATGCAACGAATTGACGCACGGTGTAGGGAATGGCAATTGAATCTCAATGTAGACAAGTGTATTGTGTTGCGAATACATAGAAAGAAAGATCCTTTAGCATTTAGCTACATTATAGCAGGTCAGCAACTGGAAGCAGTTAACTCCATAAATTATCTGGTGTAGGCATCAGGAGTGATATAAAATGGAATGACCATATAAAATTAAACGTCAGTAAAGGAGATGCCGGACTGAATTCATTGGAAGAATCCTAAGAAAATGCAGTCCGAAAGCAAAGGTAGTAGCTTACAGTACACTTGTTCGCCCACTGCTTGAATACTGCTCATTGGTGTGGGATCCGTACCAGATAGGGTTGATAGAAGAGAGAGAGAAGATCCAACGGAGAGCAGCGCGCTTCGTTACAGGATCATTTAGTAATCGCGAAAGCGTTACGGAGATGATAGATAAACTCCAGTGGAAGACTCTGCAAAAGAGGCCCTCACTAGCTCGGTACGGGCTTTTGTTGAAGTTTCGAGGAGTCATGCAGTATATTGCTCCCTCCTACGTTTATCTCGCTAAGGGACGATGAGGATAAAATCAGAGAGATCAGAGCCCACACATAGACATACCGACAATCTTTCTTTCCACGAACAATAAGAGACTGGAATAGAAGGGAGAACCGATAGAGGTTCTGAAGGTACCCTCCGTCACACACCGTCAGGTGGCTTGTGGAATGTGGATGTAGTTGTAGAAGCAGGTAGTGAGACAGTAATAAAGGACCAACATACAGCTGAAGCGATAATTAATACCAAAGACTTCTAAATGGCGTCTGTAATAGAGGTTCCCAGCACAGAGCTCTCAGTGCGTTCTTTTTGCGGAAAACAAGAGCATCGCATGATGCCTATGGACGCCTGGCAGTGAACAGAAGCACAGAGAATCGTTGGGCGAGACCTCTGTCATCATCACAAGAAAGTCGTTCAAACCTGTCCGGTCTGCCGCGCGCCGGTCGGTCGCACACAGCTGTGACTGCTTCAGTGTTGGAACGTGCAGACACTCTCATTAGTGATAAAGTAACGGCGACGGCCTTCTGGGGCGCTGAAGAGATAATTCTTTTTGATGTCGTGGGGCAACGATCAACTCTGAAGTAAACTGCTCTACCCTCATTAAATTGAAGAAACGACTTCAGCGTGATCATCGCCACAAAAATGCAAACGAACTTCTCCTTCTCCATGACAACGCAAGACCTCGCACAAGTCGGCGCACCCGAGAGGAGCTCACAGAGCTTCATTGGACTGTTCTGTCTCACTCGTTCCACAGCTCGGATCTCGCACCTTCTGACCTCCAGCTGCCTGGCCCAATGAAGGACGCACACCGCAGGAACCAGTGTGTGTGGATGATGGGGAAGTTGCTGATGCAGTAAGATGGTTCAAATGGCTCTGAGCACTATGGGACTCAACTGTTGTGGTCATTAGTCCCCTAGAACTTAGAACTAGTGAAACCGAACTAACCTAAGCACACCACAAACATCCATGCCCGAGGCAGGATTCGAACCTGCGACCGTAGCGGTCTTGCGGTTCCAGACTGCAGCGCCTTTAACCGCACGGCCACTTCGGCCGGCGATGCAGTAAGACGTTGGCTCCGACGTCGAACAGTAGAGTGCTACCTTGCGGTTATACTGGCCCTCCAGTAAGGTGGTCTAGAGCCACGGTATTGAAAGCAGAATATCTCGAAAAAGAAGATTTTGTAGGCAAGTTAGTGGGGAATAGTACGGAATATTAGATTCTCGAATTAAACCGACCTGTTTTCAGAAAGTGTGTTTCATTACTTATTGAATTGCCCTCCTGATCATCGCACAAGGATGAAAGTAGTATTGCTAGAAATGTTTTTTAACCGGCTTTTGACACTGCATATCGAGTCTTACTATCTGTGGAATATTTTAACGTGAGACAGACTTTTGACTGTCTCTAACAAAAGGGCATCATTGTTGCCCGCCTTCACACTTATATTTCACAAAGCTAACTTACTAACCACGAATAAGAGACTCCCTTTTCATATTATTACAAATTCAATTTTGTTCGTTTTAAAGTAATTATTAACTGATTAATTTGTAATGACCGGGACCACTGTGGTAGTGGCTTATCTCTGCCCGTCATACAAGGTGACTTTTCTAAGTGAATATACGAGGGGTGTCCAGAAAGTAAGTTCCGATCGGTCGTGAAATGGACGCGACAATGAAGATCCGATGAAGTTTTGCACCGATGTTTTAGACAGTGTCTCTAGTATGCCTGTCGGTTGCATCACTTCACTCTTTTCAGTTCTGAGCGCATGGTGAGCACATGAAGATGCGTAGAAAATAGTGTCTCCCGCCAAGTATGAGGTCCTGGTGAGTGATTTAGCCTGATGTTATGCAGCCCACATTACAGTACTGTCATACGGTTCCTACTTCGTGACAATTCTCGGTCGCAGTCTGCAGGGGCAATGAAAGTGCTTCTGCAGCGTTTTCGATGGGAAGTGTTTGATCACCCGCACTACAGCCCGTAATTGGCTCCCTCTGTGTTTTATCTCTGCTCACATTAACTAGTGGCTATGAATAGAACATTTTCGCACAGATAACCAGCTATAGATGAGCGTAGAGAATTGCCGGCGAGTACAGGCGGCAGCCTTCTACGACGAGGGTGTTGGAAATTTGGTACAACACTACTAAAAATGTCTAAGTCGGAGTGGTGACTATGTAGAGCAGTGGCTGGAAGCTGTAGCGAACTGTTACATATAAAATATTTTTGTTTATCACAGTGGTTTCCTTTTCGCGATCAATCGTAACTTACTTTATGGACAGCCCTCGTACTTTCCCAAACGACAAACATATCTGTCATTGTCACCTTGAATTGAAATTTCCGTATTGCTCTTATAAGGGGAGGCCGCCAATTGTGAAATTCAGATTCGATTCATACTGCGCATAATAAAAGCTCATGGCCAGAGGTGTAATGTGGCAAAGCACCAAGATGCACTTCTCAGCCGTTGTCGAGAAAATCGACAGTTAAAAGAAACCGTTGCGGTGAAATACTCTCTACGATTAATGATTTTCTACAGCGTCATAGCGCAGCGGTAAGCGCTGGGGTTCGTAATCCGAAGGTCGCCGGATCGAATCTCGCGCGCTGCAATATTTTTTTATTATTAGTTTTTTGCAATTCAAATACATATATATAAACTATTAATGAATTGCTTATGCATGTTGGTGAAGGCGGATCGCTCTCCAATTTTACCGCCTCCATTTTTCCGTTTGTTTAACAGGGTGTACCAAAGCTGTCCCGTCCGCACTGATTTTCGACGATATTATAAGTTGCGCTAGGGACCGCATCTACCTTCTTTCGAAGTTAGCAGGCAACTACGCTGTTATGCGGCGGCTCGTTTCGGCCCATTCAACATCTGTCCTTCAAGTGTAACGAGCGAGTAACAGAGTTTATATTTCATACCTGCCACAGCAAGTTTGTGTTCGTGGGGTCTCTATTCTAATTCGAACGTTTGACTTACGCTATACGTATTCGTTTCTACGTCTTCCGTTAACTATACGTGGTTAACATTATGAAGACAATTAATAACATTTGTGAAATACTACATTGTTTGCGGAAAACATAATGATGTTCGAAGTCGCCAGTTTTTCCACGACAAACGACTTTCAACAACTGATTATATGCATAATTGTTGCAATTGATTGCCGGGAATTTTATATATATATATATATATATATATATATATATATATATATATATTTAATTATGAATTTGGCCAGCTATGGACCGCATACAACTTAAGACTTATGGTGTTTCTTTTTCTTCCGTTCTTCCCAGTACTTCTTCATTTTCTCGCCAACTGCTCGTCTCTGCTCATCTGTCCACACTCTCTTGGGTCGAGGTTTTGGCGCATCTTCTTCTAGTTTGCGTTTTCTATAAGTAGCCTATATATATATATATATATATATATATATATATATATATATATGAATTACAAAAAACAAATACTAAAAAAAAAGTTGCATGGCGCGAGATTCGATCCGGCGACCTTCGGATTACGAACCCGAGCGCTTACCGCTGCACCACCACGCTGTAGAAAATTAATAATCGTAGAGAGCATTTCACCGCAACGGTTTCTTTTAACTGTCGATTTTCTCGACAACGGCTGAGAACTGCATCTTGGTGCTTTGCCACATTACACCTCTGTCCATGAGCTTTTATTATGCGCAGTATGAGTCGAATCTGAATTTCACAACTGGCGGCCTCCCCTTGTTAGTTCCTAACGTGCTTAACGTAATTGAAAATGTCTATCGAGTTAAAGTTATAGGTTTATATGGCCCTACTGTCAGTCGGTGATCTCTGCCCGTCGCATAAGCTGGGACAAACATTACGAATGGCAAATTTTTGGGCACATGGAAATGTATACACAACAATGTATAACAAATTCCTGATGCTTATTTCGTGTCGTTCGGTTCGTTTTTCATGAAGTTTTCTCTTCAATCCCGTAAATACTCTTACCGCAATGACTACACTTATTCCGAATACTGTCATTATTTAAAACGGTAAAAGTGCCCGAGTTTTGCACGGGTTCCCTTGGGATTAGCAATAATTAAACAAGGGGCGTCTGCGGGTACAGTGCGATGTACTGCCATGCTGGGCGTACGTATGTTTTCTTTATAAGCGAGAGCCACACACATTTTCTTATTTATACGCTGCGCGCGTGATTGATTCTCTATGTGCTACTGTACCTGTTGCAACGTGTGCGTAACTGACTTTGTTTGTCCCATTTTACCGAAGATTATCTTGTTGTTTTACTCTGTGAGAGTGATATATTTTGTATGTCATATTGTACACGAAAATGTATTGAGGAATTTGCATAGGCAGCCCTGTAGATGACTCTAACTGATGATGGGAGTGGTCATAGATTCATATTTAGTTGACTGATAACGTAAAGAGGGCCTTTTCCTAGTTTCAAATGGTTTTGGGCACTATGGGACTAAACATCAGTCCACTAGAACTTACAACTGCTTAAAACTAACTAACATAAGGACGTCACACACATCCATGCCCGAGGCAGCATTCGAACCTGCGACTGTAGCGGTCGCGCGGTTCCAGACTGAAGCGCTTAGAACCGCTCCGCCACACTGGCCGGCTTTTTCCTAGTTTATTTACTGCAGAAACTAATTTTACTGTCCATGTTCTACCTGTGGCCAGGCGCCATATGTTGTACCCTACTGCTGTTACTGGTTCCTTTCTGACCTGCCGGCCGTGGTGGCCGAGCGGTTCTGAGGGCAACAGTCTGAAACCGCGCGACCGCTACAGTCGCAGGTTGGAATCATGCCTCGCGCATGGGTGTGTGTGTTGTCCTAGCGTTAGTTAGGTTTAAGTAGTTCTAAGTCCTAGGGGACTGATGATCTCAGATGGTAAGTCCCACAGTGCTTAGAGCCATTTGAACCATTTTTGTATTTAAAAAATAAATATATTAATGAATTTGATACATAAAAACATACCCATACTCCTTCCGACAGTCATTTCTTTTTCTATTTCTTCACATTTTTCATGTAGCCATTCTATCTTAGCTTTCCTGCACTTCCTCAGCGACTTGTATTTCTGTATTCCTGAATTTCTCTGAACATTTTTGTACTTCGTCTTTTCTTCGATCGCCGGCTGGTGTGGCCGAGCGATTCTAGGCGCTATAGTCTGGAGCCGCGCGACCGCTGCGGTCGCAGGTTCGAATCCTGCCTCGGGCATGGATGTGTGTGATGTCCTTAGGTTAGTTAGGTATAAGTAGTTCTGAGTTCTAGGGGACTGATGACCTCAGATGTTGTCCCATAGTTCTCAGAGCCATTTTGAACCTCTTCTATTGCAAGCTCGGTTTTTTTTTTTTTTTTTTTTTTTGCATATTTTACGGGGTTTGCCACTGTGGAACACATCTTTTCTATTGAACAAGTGCACATAGCTGCTAAGGTACACAACGCATTATTGCTGGACTTTTTTTGTTTTGAATGGTCGTTCCTGTTATATCTCTGAGTGTCGACCATTCATCCTTGGAGTCCCTGTATATTTTTCCACATTATCTGAAACAATGTAACATTGCTCAGATAGTTTGCCCATTCGAAGAATTTGGAAAAGTACTGGATCTGAGGTAAAGATACTGTCAAATCAAGTTTGAACTTCATTTTCGCCCGAGAAAGTATATTTCTTGGTGGTTGCCCGACAGGAAGCGGCAAAATATAGCATTTAAGGGCATAAGATCAGAATAAATAGTGCGCGAGGATGACTTTCCAAACTAACGCCTTGATACCTTTGTCTTTGACGTTTGGGCGTTTTTGTATAGTAGCAACACGAGATGCAGTTGTGTCGATCGTGTTTCTCACACTGCGGCCGAGAGAAGTCTCAACTGTTGGCAAATTATTCGAAGTGGGGAACAGCTTGAGGAAGAGGTACAGGACACAGAAAAATGCAGAGCGCCCATGCGCTACCTGTCTTAAGACACAAACACCGGTGAAGACGAAGACTGGTGCTAAGTCTGGAGATCAGGAAGTTCACGCCATCGCTCCTCACCCCAACTGATGAAAATTTATTCCACCACCAGGATTCGAACCGGCCACCTAGAGCAGACCACCACGGCGCAAACGTGCGTTACCTACCTTCGCTGTGGGTACAGATGACTGTGATGTACAACAACGATATGCCCGGTGTCCGAAAGAGATTGTACCCTTCTCTTTATCTTCTTTTCCTATGTGCCCTGTGTGTGGAGAGATGTGTTAGTGACACGGATTGATACTAAATACCCTAAGTTTTCATTGGAACACCGGCTCTCCACACTCTCACAATTTTCTTCGAGATGGCGTCCGCACAACAACAGATGGGATCTTGGGCTGTGGAAAAAGCAGACTATGTCCGTCATCACAGTTGAACGCTGCATTTGGCTACTGTTCGGTTTCTATCCATCTGAGAGGAACACCAGTGAGTGTTAATACAGACAACTCGTGGAGACACACTGCATACCCAAAGACTGAAGCAAGAGCCGTCCTTTGAGGTAATGGACAAGTTCGGGACTCCTTTAAACGCACGCCCACGCAATAAATTCGGCAAGCCACTCATGAGTTAGCATTGTCCCGCTAAGACGTCTGCATGCACGACAACTTGTACAGGCACTTACCGTATGTGACTAAAAACCTGACACTGTTTTCAGTGTTGACATGTTGGGATTCTTCAGTGATGAGTGGACCTGGCTGAAACACCGTAGCAAGCGAGCACCTGGGAGCAATAAGTCAGTTGCACACGTTAGACTTCAACCACGAAAGACAAATTATTCAAAAAGATCAGGTAAGATCTGGGTTAATGCAAATCAACAGTCAGATATTCCATGATAGGCATTTAAATCCAATTTCAGTAAACGTTAGCTATCACATCAGAACTGGCCATGAGCCGCTGTGAAAAACAGAGTGAAATAAACGGGTAACGGCAGAAAATATGCTTACATATATACAAGGGGTTACCAATAGATATTCAATACGTGATTATTATGTTAAAAATAGAAGCGCCGAAATTATGTAAACCTTGACCTCACTCAACTGGTTGTACCATTACATAAATTCAATAAAGCAAATTAGACCTTGAGCTACAACTAGTACAATCGAAAAAATTTTCATTAACACATGTTCCCAAAATATACATAAAGCATTAAAACAATTGATGTTTCATCTGACCTCTGTAAACGCGGCATACCAGAAGACGCAAGGGACGACTATCAACAATGTGAAATATATCATTTTGACCCTGCAAAATAATGAAGTAAAAAGCAGATCTCACCAGACGAAAAAGGTAGTAATAGATTGACTTTTAGATTGTGATTACTTTGGCTAACTCCTCAAAAGAATGTGTAAATAAAATTGAAGGAAAAGCCCTGTCAATGCTTACCTTTAAAAACAACAAGTAGTAAAGTAAATGATGACTACCAATTTTATATAGTAACTTACACATTATGGTCAAACTCAAGAGACACAACAGCGACAGAAACAGTTTTACCATTGTGCACCAGGAGGACCACAGAACTCTTTTAGGTAACACCGGCGTTGACTCAAGCATAATATTAGTCCTCTCGACTCGCATTCGGGGGGGACGACGGTTCAAACGCGCGTTCTGCTATCTAGATTTAGGTTTTCCGTGATTACCCTAAATCGCTCTGGGCAGCTGCCGAAATGGTCGCTTTGAAAGGGCTCATTCGATTCCCTTTCACATCCTTGACACAATCCGAGGTTGTGCTCCGTCTCCAATTACCTCGATGTCGACGGGGTGTTAAACCCAGTCTTCCTACTTCCAAGTGTAAAACACACGACCATGTCACACAGCGGTTAACTCCGAATCGTCATACACACTACGTACTGCTTTGCTCATCAAGCAAGTGCAATGGTTCAGACATTGTCCTTTGCCTGAGATTTCTGTAAATATCGGCTAGCAGCTACAATAATGAGGCCTTCTCCCGCGCCGGCCGAAGTGGCCGAGCGGTTCTAGGCGCTTCAGTCTGGAACCACGCGACCGCTACGGTCGCAGGTTCGAATCCTGTCTCGGTCATGGATGTGTGTGATGTCCTTAGGTTAATTAGGTTTAAGTAGTTCTAAGTTCTAGGGGACTGATGACCTCAGATGTTAAGTCCCATAGTGCTCAGAGCCAATCCTTCTCCCGCCATATCCAAGCCACATGTTTCTCAGGCAGTTAACAGACATGAAACTTCCTGGCAGATTAAAACTGTGTGCCCGACCGAGACTCGAACTCGGGACCTTTGCCTTTCGCGGGAAAGTGCTCTACCATCTGAGCTACCGAAGCACGACTCACGCCCGGTCCTCACAGCTTTACTTCTGCCAGTATCTCGTCTCCTACCTTCCAAACTTTACGGAAGCTCTCCTGCGAACCATGCAGAACTAGCACTCCTGAAAGAAAGGATACTGCGCAGACACGACTTAGCCACAGCCTGGGGGATGTTTCCAGAATGAGATTTTCACTCTGCAGCGGAGTGTGCGCTGATATGAAACTTCCTGGCAGATTAAAACTATTTAACAGATATGTTAGCAACATACCCTGTCGCTCAAAGTGATATTCGATTCCAGCAGTTGCTTATTGCGTCCCTGTCCAACATGACTATCATTGATCCTGGACGACCATCCGCCAGCTGTCGCACAATGCTGTTAAGTCGGGTCGGCAGAGACATTCGTATCTCGACATGCTCAATATTTCCATTAAATTGCGAATATGGACAACCGTCAGCTGTAGAATGGAATGACGACAATGAAAATTTGTGCCGGACCGGGACTCGAATCCGGATTCCCCGCTTATCGCCAGCGGTCGCCTGACATTCGGCTATCCGTGCACGATTCATGGCCAGATCCAAATTTCCGTATGTCGTCAACCACGTGTCAACAACCTCTACTCGTAGATCCGTTATATGTATTCCTGTACAGGGGAGACATTTTACCTGAAAGTGGCTTGCATGTCCAAAGAAAATTCGCATCGCATTCAGAATAACACAGGCACTGTCATATCATGCTCAAGATGTAATTGACACCTCAGCTTGAAGGTGAGTCCCCAGATTCATTTTTTCAATAGGACAGAGCTTCGCCGCATTTCCGTAATAACGCCCTAAGGTGTCTCAGAGGACATCTCCCACGGCGTTGTATAGCTCGCCCTGTGATGACACTCCCACTCTTATGAGCAAAACATACACACGAAAGTTACTTTTGCGTGATGTGTCACTAAAAACGTCAATTACGTCCTTGGTTCACAGTTGGTACCGATGAGGAGGGAGTCACAGAAGCTTGTACTGCTGTTAAAAGAGAAGGAAGGAAGGAAGGAAGATTGGATTAAAGGTCGCGAAGACATCGAGATCATTAGAGACGGAGCACAAGCTCGGATAGTTTGAAGGAGGGGAAAAGAACTCGGTCGTGCCCTTCCAAAGGGACCACCCGGAATTGGCTGAATTGAATTAGGAAAACCACTGAAAACCCAAATCCGGATGGCCAGACACGGGTTCGAACCATCGTCCTCCCAAATGCCAGTCCAGTGTGCTAATCATTGCTCCGCCTCCCTCAGTATGTTACCAGAGACATGCAAAGGCATGAAATGGACAATCGACTAATTACTTGCTGTGTCACGAAGGCCACCCATATTGAATATCTGTAAGGAAGGTAAAAAAAGTTTTAAGATACACTATCTGATCAAAGACATCGGTATATCTATAAGACGACAGTAATATGGGTTGGGTCCAGCATTCGTCTTCATTCGTCTTTATGACAGCTTGAACTCTGCTGGAGACACTTCCAGCGATATGTTTGAATGTCAGTGGAGGAATGGCAGCCATTTGTTACTCGAGAGCAGATATCAGAGAAGGTAATGTCTATTTATTTATTTATCCTTTATAATTACAGCCTATTATCTGAAAAGCTGAATTAGGCCATATAAATCACATTGCCTTGGATAATTATGACTTACGTATTAAGGTTATATACCTCATATTTAATTAATTTATATGATAACTTAAAAACCGATATAAAAACTGCAACTCTTTCTACTACTAGAAAGATACATTAAAACCCTTAACCAATTACCCAGCTACTAATCTACTACACAATTTTTTCTCCGTTTCCTCATTTATTTTGGCGCATATGACTTGTAGATGGTTGTCTCCACTACTGGATCCGCTCTCGTAGTGTCCCAGTCAACTGTCGCAGTCTGCTGGCTTCCTTGGGCGTCCGGCAGCACGTTAGTAGCGTTTCCACTGCAGCAACTAATTCCACCCACCATTGTTACTTCTTTAAGTTCACACTTCCAGGGTCCCTTGCACCGTGCACAGTGCAGATTCATGGGGCCGTATTTCATTCGGCGGTCGCCGACCTCAGTTCTCTTCTTCTGCAGAGTACACTATGTGATCAAAAGTATCTGGACTCCTGGCTGAAAATGACTCACAAGTTCGTGGCGCCCTCCATCGGTAATGCTGGAATTCAGTTGGTGGTGGCCCACCCTTAGCCTTGATGACAGCTTCCACTTTCGCAGGTATACGTTCAATCAGGTGCTGGAAGGTTTCTTGGGGAATGGCAGCCCTTTCTTCACGGAGTGCTGCACTGAAGAGACGTATCGATGTCGATCGGTGAGGTCTGGCACGAAGTCGGCGTTCCAAAACATCCTAAAGGTGTTCTATAGGATTCAGGTCAGGACTCTGTGCAGGCCAGTCCATAACTGGGATGTCATTGTCATGTAACCACTCCGCCACAGGCCGTGCATTATGGACAGGTGCTCTATCGTGTTGAAAGATGCAATCGCCATCCCCGAATTGTTCTTCAACAGTGGGAAGCAAGAAGTTGCTTAAAACATTAATGTAGGCCTGTGCTGTGATAGAACCACGCAAAACAACAAGGGGTGCAAGCGCCCTCCATGAAAAACACGGCCGACAGGAGTGGCCGTGCGGTTCTAGGCGCTACAATCTGGAACCGAGCGACCGCTACGGTCGCAGGTTCGAATCCTGCCTCGGGCATGGATGTGTGTGCTGTCCTTAGGTTAGTTAGATTTAATTAGTTCTAAGTTCTAGGCGACTGATGACCTCAGAAGTTAAGTCGCATAGTGCTCAGAGCCATTTGAAAAACACGACCACACCATAACAGCACCGCCTCCGAATTTTACTGTTGGCGCTACACACGCTGGCAGATGACGTTCACCGGGCATTCGCCATACCCACACCCTGCCATCACATCGCCACATTGTGTACCGTGATTCGTTACTCCACGCAATGTTTTTCCACTATTCAGTCGTCCAAGGTCTTCGCTCCATATACTAAGCTAGGTGTCGTTTGGCACATACCGGCGTGATGTGTGGCTTATGAGCAGCTGCTCGACTATGAAATCCAAGTTTTCTCACCTCCCGCCTGTCATAGTACTCGCAGAGGATCGTGATGCAGTTAGGTCTCTGCCTATTACACATTGCGACCCTCTTCAACTGTCGGCTGTCTCTGTCAGTCAACAGACAGGGTCGGCCTGTACGCTTTTGTGCTGTACGTGTCCTTCACATTTCCACTTCATTATCACATCGGAAACAGTGGACCTAGGAATCTAGGAGTATGGAAATGTCGCGTACAGACGTATGACATAAGTGAGACCCAATCATCTGACCATGTTCGAAGTCCGTGAGTTCCGCAGAGCGCCCCATTCTTCTCTCTCACGATGTCTAATGACTATGGAGGTCGCTCATATGGAGTAGTTGGCAGCTCAATGCACCTAATACGAAAAAAGGTATGTTTTTGGGAGTGTTCGGTTACTTTTGATCACGTAGTGTATTATATAGATTGCTGGTATGCTCTGTCTTCAAGGGAAGCCGAAATCGCCTATTTGTAATGATTATAATTTTATTCTTCACGTTTGTACCTTTTCTGCCTGCTTCCGCAACGTGAGGTGCACAATTACGAGGTTTATTCAGAAATACCCTTAGATACATCGTTACTGCGCTTCTACTATTCGTCACATCGTTTAATGTTATTTTAGGGTTTTAGAAAGGTAGTGGTGTTGGAGGCTGGTATCGGGTATAAAATTGACGATCTAACTCATACAAAAACTGTTCGATTCGGTTGAGGTCGGGACCCTGGGAAGACCATTTCATTTCAGGAACCTTATTTTCGGCACATCAGTTCCTCATAGGTGCTGCTTTCTGACACAGTGAGTTGTCATACTGCTACAAATATTCATCGCCTTCGAACTGTTCCTCTGCTGTATGCAGTACATGATGCTGTAAAGTCCGGCCGCATGTAGCATTTTCTTAAGCGAAACGAGGGGGCCACAAACAACTGAAAACTCCAGATTTGCTTTGGAAAAGATAAATTCCTTTTCGGACACCTCGACTTCACTGTTTCACTTTTTACCTCTCCTGCGTACCTGTATCAGAGTGCTGGACGTAACGCTGGCTCAGTGTGTCCACGATCCCCCCCACAGGGTTTGGATCCCACTGTGGGAGGTACTGTGCGATCGTCAATATCAATGCTGTCGCCGCCGGTGAAGCGTCGGGGGCTGGGCTACTCTCGGAGCGAGTGGCAGAGCATACATTATGCAGGGATGAGGGTCGCGTGGGATTGGCAGACACTGAGCTAGCTGCCAGTTGCGCTTCGCTCCCATCTGTCCCCTATTCTGGCGTGCCATTCCCTCTGTCCCCCCGCTCCGCCCCCCCCCTCCCCCACCCTCACACTCCCACCTTTGTCAAGCAGAGAGAAAGAGAATCTTTCAGCACCTGCGCATGAGGGTACTCACCTGACTGTAAATCTAAGCCTACATTTTCACGGAACTAGTCACCGGTTCGCTCTTGCTGTTTACAAAGGTACGCGACACACTTATTTAATTCGCCTCGCGATCCAGTAAAATTTTTCGTAGAATATTATTTCGTTTCACAATGCAGACATTATTAATGAAAGAGTTACATACGTACCAATATAAAATGAGTGTAAGAAAAAGTTAATTCAAATTATTTAATTTGAAAATTATCGTACATACACTCTACAAAAAAAAAAAAAAAAAAAAACGGGCATTACGAAAGAATTATCGGACAGCGACAGGATAGCAACACGACTGTCGCTCGCCATACGTTCCGACAGCCGGGATACTGTCTGCAAAATTTATTGTGAGTAGTGTTAGTAGCACAGAAGTAATAAATATAAACCTCATGCATGTTGCAGCGGTTTTCACGCATCCCATTGCCTACCACGACATATTTCCTGATATATGATAGGTAAATGGTTCTTCCATCCACAGAGATTGTTGCCTGACAAGAATTCATACGTGTTCCAAGTTTTATTGAAATCCGTTTTTATAATACGTGTGGATTTTGCTACGCTTTCAGACAGGCTTCAGAAAAATGCTCGCACTTGTAGGTGATAGCCAACAAAGCAGTCTTAAACATCTGCTCTGTAAGAGAACAACACTGCTCTAAAATTGTCGAAAAAATTCGTATCAGACATTGGTCAAATAAAAAGAGGGGGAAAAAAATCAAGCAGCTGGGAGTAATGGTTTTAGAAGATGTATTTAAAAAAAGGACTCCGTCTTCAGGCCATGACTGGCCTACCGGGACCACCCGACCGCCGTGTCATCCTCAGCGGAGGATGCGGATAGGAGGGGCGTGGGGTCAGCACACCGCTCTCCCGCTCGTTATGATGGTTTTCTTTGACGGGAGCCGCTACTATTCCGTCGAGTGGTACCTCAGTTGGCATCACGAGGCTGAGTGCACCCCGAAAAATGGCAACAGCGCATGGCGGCACGGATGGTCACCCATCCAAGTTCCGACCACGCCCGACAGCGCTGAACTTCGGTGATCTCACGGGAACCGGTGTTTCCACTGCGGCAAGGCCGTTGCCTTAGAAGATGTATTAGGGAAGTCTATTGCTGGGGAAAGCATCAACAAAGTGGAAAGAGTATATGATATGAACAAGCATGTGCATCACAGAACGTGCTACTTCAAGAATCTTAAAGTAAAGCGATACAGCACAGTAGTGAAACCAAGGTGCCTACACACGATGAATATCTAATATTGAATTACAACTTGAATAAACTAGAAACATCATATGGAAGAATTATAAAAAAAGTAATGGATATACTACACACATAGACTTCTGGAGATTAAAAAATTGAATGGATATACTACACACATAGACTTCTGGAGATTAAAAAATTATCCGAATGTAAAAAATTACAACAATAAGATAGGGAATACTGATATTCTTCGGACGTTTATAGAAAATTCATGACAAGAGATTAATCAAAGAGCCCTTCAAATACCTTGGGTAAAATAACTCAATTACAAGCTCAGTTCTAGAGATCAAGGTTCAGAGTTGAAGAACGCTGTAGTTAGAAAGAATTTCTCCAGACTGGCCAAATTTTTTCCCCCGAGGTCATTACTGCCGACGAGCCATGATACTGCGGACGCTGCGGCTAGTAATCAAGCTTCAGTCCGAAAACAGCGTGTCGTTTTTAATGGCGAACGAACCAATACTGATAATGACGAACGGTTAGGCTGTCGTACAGTTGTGACTGAAAAACGCAATCCAAGGACTGAGGAGAAAATTCAACTACTGATGGACGGAGCTTCTGCTTTCCAGAAATTTCAGGATCACATATTTATCAAATTGCCAGTCGTGATTGTGGCTATGGAAATGTGTGTGCCACATGGGTTCCTCGATTTTCGAAAGATGAACACAAAAAACAACGAATATGAGCTGCACTGACTTCCTTCGCACGGTACAACAATAATGCCACGTTTTCCTAAGTACCAGCTGGGTTTCCCATAAAAGTCCAGAAAGAAAGCGCCAGTCAATGGAACGGCGTTATTTACAATTCACAAGGAAGTAAACAGAAAACATGAAGAAAAAAATTCTGAGTGTTAAAAAAGTTATGGCAATAGTGTTTCGGGATCTGAAGGACGTCCTACTCATGGACTTTACGCTTAGACCCACCACGCCGAGCCGTTCAAAACAAGTGGCGTTATGGTTCTTCACGGTTAAGCTCACCCATATTCTGCTGCGCTCACGGATTTGCTCTTTAAGCAGGCAATGTTTCAACATCTGCCTTTTAGTCCATACACGGCGGCTAGTGAATACCACCCTTTTGTGAAATTGAAGGACGTACTGGGCGGAAAGCACTATGGACATGACAAGCAACTTACGAGAGGATTTAAGTGATACGTTCAGTAACTTGCAACTCATACACTCGAGGGCATAGGAAAGCTTGTGGAGAACTAGGAGAAATGTTTCAATTTCTTAACGGCGTCCACGTATAAAAATCGATTTTTAAAACAATTAATTACAACATTACAGTCGTTCCTCGGACAACAAAACACGACCAAAGCCTCCAGTTTTCTCCAATCTTACGCCTGCAAAATACTCTTCGACATAGCCCTTCTGAGTACGCCTTCCTATATTGTTTTCTGGCATCCTCTTCGTTTCCTGTTACATGGAATCAATTCCATCATCTTTTCAGGCCGTCTCTCCTCACTAGAGTTGTAATACTACCTTAGTCTACTGTACTCTACGATAAAAAAGTGTAGAGTACGGTAGTTTTTCAAGTAACTTTGGTCAGTTGAGTTTGTACCTGCATTACCAGTACGTTAGGTGTGTTGCATACTTATCGGGCGTTACCTGAAAATGATCTCTTTTTTCACATATGCAATCAATGTCTTACTAGATTCCTAACAACTGGAAACAGTGAACCATCTAGGAAGTGAGTGAGGATATAAGGGGCTGCTGGTAACATACAGAACTTTTTTTATTCTACATAGCTATCCTTCTGTCTGCTACTTAAGAATAAACGATATTTATAGCAAAAATAAAATCGTCAAAGTTTCATTAAAAATTTATTCCGAAATTGTTCATTTGTAACTTGAAACAGAGGGATGTTGTTGTGAAAATGAAGAAAAAAAGACAGATTTATCATTTAGCGCTAGTTTCCTCAACAAAACAGGCAAAATAAAAAAAAACTTAAAACAAAAATATGTAGAACGTCGCTTCAGTACTTCATCGAAATCATATAAATATGTTGTTGTTATTAATAAAAAACTTTCGCATTTTTCAATAATAACAGGAATCTCTTGCCTTTGATTTGCGTTCTTTCCCTACCATTTCTACCTTAATCCTATCACTTAGTGCGTAATTTATGTAGTGCACCAAAACTATCGGACCATAGTTTGGGCAGAGTGCGACTCTAGTCCTCACCCAAAGGGGGATATGTGCTTTGCTTCGATTGTACCCATTACAGTGGTCCCCATGTTCATTCCGCTAAGGATTAGCCGAGCGGTCTAGGGGCTGCAGTCATGGACTGTGCGGCTGGTCCGGCGGAGGTTCGAGTCCTCCCTCGGGAATGGTTGTGTGTGTTTGTCCTTAGGATAATTTAGGTTAAGTAGTGTGTAAGCTTAGGGACTAGGGACTGATGACCTTAGCAGTTAAGTCCCATAAGAGTTCACACACATTTGAACATTTTTAACATTCCGCTAATTATGTCTTCAATTTTACGCCATAATGACTTACAGCAACGTGTCCAACATCGCATCTCCCGCGACAATAAGCTCCACTTAATTCTTTCCGTTGTTTCCCATATGTCTACCTCACTCGTTGTTGTACTTTCTGCAATAGTTTTGATTACCCTAACCTTCGTTTTTTATCTAACATATGAGCTCCGTAAAACTCTGCTTAATGGTATAGTTCCTTGTCTATCTTGTCGAATGTGGTTCTTAAGTTTTTAGGTCCATGATGTACATATGCAGACTGAAGCGAAAAATGAAACTTCGTATCAAGGCCGGGATTCGATCAGAGGACTCGCTAGGCAGACGCGCCAACCACTACGCCGCCCTAGCACAGCTGCTTTGCACGACTGCACAGACTATCCTAGCATGCCTCCCTCCTCAATCCAAATTCTCATTCATGCCTCAGCCCAGTCTCAAACATTTATGACGTAAATATCTCTGCAACGATATAGTTTCATTTGATTAAAGCCCCTACGCCTGGGTTTCTGGCATGATGAACAATGTCATTCAGTGCTTAGGTGTACTCAATTTGGAGAGACTCTGCAATGCTGTTCGCCGGTCTTGGTGACCGAGCGGTTGTAGGCGCTTCAGTCCGGAACTGCGCGACTGCTACGGTTGCAGGTTCGAATCCTGTCTCGGGCATTGATGTGTGTGATGTCCATAGTTAGGTTTAAGTAATTCTAAGTTCTAGGGGACTGATGGCCTCAGATGTTAAGTCCCATAGTGCTCAGAGCCATTTTTTGCAATGCTGTGCGAGTTTGGGAGAAATACCAAAGGGGACTGAAGCGCCAGTCGTTACTCTAAATTGAGGAGGGATGCATGCTACGATAGTCTGTGCAGTTGTGCAAAGCAGCAGCGCCAGGGTGGCGGAGTGGTTAACCCAGGAGACCTGGGTTCGAATCTCAGCCTTGGTACGAATCTTCATTTGTCACTTCAATGTCCATGTATACATCATATACAATGTACACTTCAAAAGGTCTCTGGAGCCATATAGTTTCATTTACTTCAGCCATCTTTGTTAATAATAACCAACTGCCAAATATTTGTAACAGTCCACAGACCTCACTACCCCAGAACGTCAGGTCTGGACACACTCCTCCAGTAACCAAATTCTTAGTTTTCTCTAAATTAATGGTTAAACCCATTTCTGATACTGTCTATGCAGCTTCCTAACCACGTAGTTGATGTTATCCTCATCCATTCCAAGAATGACTTGTGATCAACAAAAGGCAAAGTGAAGAGCTTGTCATCAATTACGAGGTATATGCACACCCTTTCTGCAGTAGGAACATTTCCAAAACCTTTGGGCAGAATTCAAGTTTTTGGTAAATAATGTAGGTGCTACTGCGTAGCCTTGTCCTAACCCTTTGGTCACTGGAATCTCTCCAAATGTGTAGCTAAGACGTCAAAGTATTTTTATAAAATAAATTTTCTTTTACGTAAAAAATTTTCGGAGAGGTCTTGGTCGCAAACAAATTTATTTCTTGTGACACGTTTCAATACATCATTTTCAGAAAACTGTGGCAGTAACTGTGTTGTCTAAACAGTAGGTGAACACTCCATACCCATTTGTCTTCACGATACAGTTCCATTTGTGGATGGTTTAGGATAGTACGATGTTTGTCATCATATATTTAACGATTCGTTCCATTGAACTGTTTCTGTATCTTTGCCTACAGCATCTTAATACGGTTATGGTGTCTGTTATCCATAAAAAAGTTTGCTTTTATTCGAGACATGGCCCCTTTGTACATACAATCTGTTAATATTTATTCCTTTTTCTGAAATAATTACAATGTCAATTTGGTTTGCCTAGAATGTTGGCCTTCAGTATGTATTATAGTATTTCGTTAGATTACTTTGATATCGTGCTTACAGCATATTTACAGTGTCTCTATGTCATAATAGGCTTTATTCATGACGTAATGATGTTTGCAAAAAAATTGGTGCAACATTGAAAAAAAATTTACGATTCTATTTCACAAACTGTAAACTTCTATGACGTTGATTACACGTTACGGTGTCTGTATGCCATAATAAGTTTTTATTCATTACACATGATTCGCTATTTGTAAAAACTGGTGTAACATGGTAAAGGATTTTTACGATTGTATTTCACAAACTATTAATCTTATTACGTCAATATGTCATATTTCCGGTCTCTGATATCAACGCGGTATGGCGCCCTCTTAGGTTTGTGACGTTCACGTTGGCATGTGAGATCCCATGGTGAACTGCTTTTGAAATTGGAGTTACTGTGTAGGTCTCGGGTGGGAGTCTGTATTTTAGTTGAACTGCTTACTAGTGTGAGCATTTTTGACCATTTTGTAAGTATTTACTATTCAGCGTAAGTTTCATTCTTGCTGATACTTTATTTTTCTTTGTCATATATCCTAGGGTATATGGAATGTCAGATCCCTTAATTGGGCATGTAGGTTAGAGAATTTAAAAAGGGAAAGGGATAGGTTAAAGTTAGATATAATGGGAATTGGTGAAGTTCGGTGGCAGGAGGAACAAGACTTCTGGTCAGGTGAATACAGGGTTACAAATACAAAATCAAATATGGGTAATGCGGGAGTAGGTCTAATAATGAATAAAAAAATTGGAGTGCGGGTAAGTTACTACGAACAGCATAGTGAAAGCATTATAATGGCCAAGATAGACCTGAAGCCCACGCCTACCACAGTAGTAAAAGTTTATGTGCCAACTAGCTCCGCAGATGACGAAGAGACTGGTGAAATATATGATAGGATAAAGGAAATTATTCAGATAGTGAAGGGAGACACAAACTTAATAATCATGGTGACTGAAATTCGATAGTAGGAAAAGTAAGAGAAGGAAACGTAGTACGTGAATATGGATTGGGGCTAAGAAATGAAAGAGGAAGCGGCGTGGTAGAATTTGGCATAGAGCATACTTACGCATAGCTAACACTTCGTTCAGGAATCATGAAAGAAGGTTGTATACATGGACGAAAAAATGTTCAAATGTGTGTGAAATCTTATGGGACTTAACTGCTAAGGTCATCAGTCCCTGAGCCGCGTGGGATTAGCCCAGCGGTCTAAGGCACTGCAGTCATCGACTATGCGGCTGGTCCCGGCGGAGGTTCGAGTCCTCCCTCGGGCATGGGCGTGTGTGTTTGTCCTTAGGATAATTTAGGTTAAGTAGTGTGTAAGCTTAGGAACTGATGACCATACCAGTTAAGTCCCATAAGATTGCACACACATTTTTTTTCATCAGTCCCTAAGCTTACACACTACTTAACCTAAATTATCCTAAGGACAAACACACACGCCCATGCCCGAGGGAGGACTCGAACCTCCGCCGGGACCAGCTGCACAGTCCATATACATGGAAGAAGCCTGGATATACTGGAAGGCGTCAGATAGATTGTGTAACGGTAAGACAGAGATTTAGGAACCAGGTTTTCAATTGTAAGACATTTCCAGGAGCAGATGTGGACTCTGACCACAATCTATTGGTTATTAACTGTAGATTAAAACTGAAGAAACTGCAAAAAGGTGGGAATTTAAGGAGATAAGACCTGGATAAACTGACAGAACCACAGGTTTTAGAGAGTTTCAGGGAGACCATTAGGGAACCATTGAATAGAATGGGGGAAAGAAATACTTTAGAAGAAGAATGGGTAGCTTTGAGAAGTGAAATAATGAAGGCAGCAGAGGATCTAGTGGGTAAAAAGACGAAGGCTAATAGAAATCATTAGGTAACATACGAGATATTGAAATTAATTGATGAAAGGATGTAGGTTGCAGTAGGTACTGAAAAATGAAGAAGCTTGCACAGGATAGAGTAGCATGGAGAGCTGCATCAAACCAGTCTCTGGACTGAAGACCACAACAACAACAACAACAACAACAACATATCCTAGGATATCCTGTTTACGACTTTTGTACTGTCTCTTATTGTCACAATTTTCCAAAGATGATGTACCGAAACGTGTTACAATAAATAAGTTCGTTCGCTGCCAAAACATCTCCAAGAATTTATTACTTTCCAAGTCTGAATGATCATATCCCTTAGACATGGATAAATTCGTCAGTCAAATGGATAAAAAGTTTTCCCCATTATCTTAGACAGAAATATATGGAGAAAAAAATTTTTTTTTACTTATAGAATGAACCTCGCCTACTTTCAAGCTTAGCTGAAACCAAGGACGATACGAAAGCAGAGGCAGACACTGAAGGATGTCTGTCAGGAAGTAGCTGTGACCTCTTTTTGTTGGGACCATCGGGCAGTGTCCTGGAGTGATGTTGCGAAACGGACAGGAAGCGTGGAAGAGGAAGGACGCAGTGGGAATTAGGGCGGTCCTCTGACGGCCTGCAGCCTGCAGCCTCCGCTGTTCCGAGCAGAGACCAGCCAGACAGCTGAGCGTCTCTAGTTGGAGTACTCTCTGGCCGCAGTGGCCAGAATTAGTTTACGACTGGCGGGCGGCAGTTGCGTCTAAGGCGGGCGGCCTGCACGCGTGGCGGGCCTGGAGGACCACGCCAGGAAGCTGTCTCTGCACTGAGGCCGCTCTGGTAGCCGGAAGACAGGCTCCACTCTGCCCGGGGACGGTTCCACACCAAAAATATGCCAAATCTAAAACGACTACAACCGTTGAACCGTGAAAATTTACTTTCAAAATCTTTTCTTAAAGAATTTACTTTATTTACTAGCGATTAATCAAGAACATTAACACACTATGTGAGCGTGGAAGTTGCCAAGGAGTAATTGAGGGGAACAAATTAAGTTTCAACCAATGGAAATTTTATTCCTGAAAGCCTTTTCATAACAGATTTAAAATTTATAAGCAGAAAAGTACCGTCGAAATATCAAGTTACAATTATTCAGAGGCAGATTTTATTTTTATTTTTTTTACACACCAGATTACTTCAAACTAAAATTTTTAACTACTCACACAGACACATTAACTATGCACCCCGTAAGAGGGATGGAAATGATACAAACACTCACACTAAGAAATTATTTTCCACGAAAACTGCAATTTGTTTTTAAAAGGGCTCTTACAGTGGAAGGGTGGCAACTTTATAAAAATGAATATTTAAATAAAACTCATGAAATTCAGACTTACAAAAAGTGTACAACATGCTCTACATTACACATATACCGCCTCGCAAGTAGATAGACAAGATAAAAACATATTTCAGGAATTCGGCCTTAATTCTATTAATTCGTTAACACCGAATCCGACAAACATGACAGAGGGAGATATTAACGTACGGCAGACCGAGAGACAGACAGACACTGACTGCCCGACACTGAGGCGGCTGACCAACTGACTAGACTCAGACTGACAGCTCACCACTTTGGAGCTCATAGCGCCGCTTAAATGCAAGTGAACAGGCAACTTTTCCCCTTTCCCGCCAGAGGAAGACACCAAACCTGCGATTGCCACAGCGGCGCCACCGCCAGAAACGAAGAACGACTACTTTCGACTACGCGCTGCGGCGCGCTCTTCAAAACAGCAAATTTTACTACGGCTCAGCCGTCTGTATTTCCAATTTTATTTTATTTTTACCGCCAGTTTCGGCGTTACACTACGCCAACTTCAGGCCCTCTGACGGACGAGCAGGAACAATCCTACCTCTTGCACAGTCGAAATAGAACCCATCTGAAGACTTATTAACGGTGTTCCTTCGATCATCACTTGAAGCGTGTTAGAGTAGCGCCGAAACTCTTAGAAAAATTAAAACAAAACTGATAATGTCGATGGCTGAAGGTGTTTTGGATTTGACGTTTTATACTGAACAGCCGAAGTCCCACACACCATTATGTATAAAGAAAATGGTTCAAGTGGCTCTGAGCACTATGGGACTTAACATCTGAGGTCATCAGTCCCCTAGAACACTAATGGCCATTAAAATTGCTACACCAAGAAGAAATGCAGATGATAAACGGGTATTCATTGGACAAATATATTAGAACTGACATGTGATTACATTTTCACGCTATTTGGGTGCATAGATCCTGAGAAATCAGTACCCAGAATATAGACCTCTGGCCGTAATAACGGCCTTGATACGCCTGCGCATTGAGTCAAACAGAGCTTGCATGGCGTGTACAGGTACAGATGACCTCGCAGCTTCAACAGGATACCACAGTTCATCAAGAGTAGTCACTGGCGTATTGTGACGAGCCAGTTGCTCGGCCACCATTGACCAGACGTTCACAATTGGTAAGAGATCTGGAGAATGTGCTGGCCAGGGCAGCAGTCGAACATCTTCTGTATTCAGAAAGGCTCGTACAGGACCTGCAACATGCGTTCGTGCATTATCCTCCTGAAATGTATAGTTTCGCAGGGATCGAATGAAGCGTAGAGCCACGGATTGTAATACACCTGAAATGTAATGTCCACTGCTCAAAGTGCCGTTAATGCGAACAAGAGGTGACCGAGACGTGTAACCAATGGCACCCCATACCATCACGCCGGGTGATACGCCAGTATGGCGACGACGAATACACGCTTGCAATGTTCGTTTACCACGATGTCGCCAAACACGTATGCGACCATCTTGATGCTGTAAACAGAACCTGGATTCATCCGAAAAAATGACGTTTTGCCATTCGTGCGCCCAGGTTCGTCGTTGCAAACGTCCCCATCTCTTGACTCAGCGATCGAGACGTGGCTGCACGATTCGTTACAGCCATGCGGATAGGATGCCTGACATCTCGACTGCTAGTGATACGAGGCCGTTGGGATCCAGCACGGCGTTCCGTATTACCCTCCTGAACCCACCAATTCCATATTCTCCTACCAGCATTGGATCTCGACCAACGCGGGCACAATGTCGCGATACGATAAACCGCAATCGCAATAGGCTACAATCCGATCTTTATCAAAGTCGGAAATGTGATGGTACGCATTTCTCCTCGTTACACGAGGCGTCACAACAACGTTTGTTGTGGTGACGCGGATCAACTGCTGTTTGTGTGTGAGAAATCGGTTGGAAACTTTCCTCATGTCAGCACGTTGTAGTTGTCGCCCCCGTTGCCAACCTTGTGTGAATGCTCTGACAAACCTAATCATTTGCATATCACAGCATCTTCTTCCTGTCGGTTAAATTTCGCGTCTCTAACACGTCATCTGCGTGGCGTAGCAATTTTAATGGCCAATAGTGTAGAACTACTTAAACCTAACTAACCTAAGGACATCACAAACATCCATGCCAGAGGCAGGATTCGAACCTGTGATCGTAGCGGTCGCGCCGTTCCAGACTGAAGCCCCTAGAACCGCTCGGCCACACCGGCCTGCTGCACTCTTACGGATTTATAGACACCCCTACAATATTTGTGGTGTCAGTTCCCTCCAGCACTCGTCATTAAGCGAGACCATGACACGTCATGCTGTGGCTCTTCTGCGTGCTCGTGGGGGCCTTCACTGTACTAGGTAGGTGTACTAGTTTCTTTAGCTCTTCAGTGTATAATATACACTGTCGTCGCTAATGAATATGACTACGTCAGTCGTCAGAACAAGTGCATTTACGATTCCCTTCGTTGTGTTACCACAGATGTGATATAACTGTTTCCAGTAGGACATACGTATTACGTTGTCAAAGCAAAAGACAGAATTTCAAAAAACATCCATCAAACTTCGATCTTTAAGTGGTGATATCGTCCCAGTACACAGATAGCAGGTAGATCGAGAGTTTGCTACATTTGCTATGAAGCTACACTGTCCAGTCACATTCATGTGGCCTCCGGTCAAAAGCCTGAATGACCACCTGCGACACTAGACTTGCAGGGAGAGACTCAGTGATGTTCTGCAAGGTCCTGATGGTGATGTGGAGCCACGCCGAGTGCAGAGCTGCAGCCAATGCCAGGTTTCTCGGTTTAGGATCCATGGCATGAACAGTTCCATAGAACTGGTGCCACAGAGTTTGCATTGGGATTAAATCCAGGGAGTTTGCTGGCCAGGGGAGGGTCGTGAGTTCGCCCTGGTGCTCTTCGAACCGCACACGTACACTGCAAAATGTGTGATATGTTGCATTGTCCGGCTGGTTAATGTTGTGGTCTCGAGGAGAAACAAATTACGTGTGGAGGTGGACATGGTCACGCCGGCCAGAGTAGCCGTGCGGTTTTAGGCGCTACAGTCTGGAACCGGGAGACCGCTAAGGTCGCAGGTTCGAATCCTGCCTCGGCCATGGATGTGTGTGATGTCCTTAGGTTAGTTAGGTTTAAGTAGTTCTAAGTTCTAGGGGACTGATGACCTAAGAAGTTGAGTCCCATAGTGCTCAGAGCCATTTGAACCATTTTGACATGGTCACCAAGGATACATGCACACTTGTGCTGATCCATAGTGCCTTACAGAACGATGACATCACCCAAGAAGTGTCAGGAAAACAGTCACCAGACCACAATACTCCCTGCTGGTAGCCCCAAGGTTGATCTGGGCCGTCGTTTCCTCAATAGTTGCACGTCTATACTCCAGTACACGTCTCCGCAAACTATTCACCCCTGTCGTCTACGGCCCCTGGCGCTCCACATTTGCCCCAGCGCCGGTTTTGGATAGCGCCGTTTTGCCGTGCACGGTATACTTTAATCACGGCTGCACGCAAACAGTTTAAAACTTAGCCGTTCCACCCTCGGCCTGAAAGCTAATGATCGTGCCCTTTTGGAAGTCGCAAAAGCACTCGGTTTCGGCTTTATAAAAACAACTGTACCATCTACCGCGTCCCTCCTCCACTGCTAACGCTGTCACCTTCCCTCTGCGAGTTGTTATTGCACTTGGACGTCGATCATACACTACGTGATCAAAAGTATCCGGCCACGTGGATGAAAATGAGTTACAAGCTCGTGGCGCCCTCCATCAGTAATGCTGGAATTCAATATGGTGTTGGCCCACACTTGGCCTTGATGGCAGCTTCCACTCTTGCAGGCATACGTTCAATAAGGTGCTCGAAGGTTTCTTGGGGAATGCCAGCCCAGTCTTCACGGACTGCTGCACTGAGGAGAGGTATCGATGTCGGTCGGTGAGGCCTGGCACGAAGTCGCCGTTCCAAAACATACCACAGTTGTTCTATAGGATTCAGGTCAGGACTCTGTGCAGGCCAGTCCATTACAGGGATGTCATTGTCATGCAACCACTCCGCCATACGCCGTGCATTATTGACAGGTGCTCGATCGTGTTGAAAGATGCAGTCGTCATCCCCGAATTGCCCTTCAACAGTGGGAGCGAGATGGTGCTTAAAACACCAATGTACGTCTGTGTTGTGATAGAGCCACGCAAAACAACACAAGAGGTGCAAGCCTCCTCCATAAAAAAATGTGACTGGACAGCATAGCACCACCGCCACCGAATTTTACTGTTGGCACTACACACGATGGCAGATAACGTTCACCGGCCATTCTCCATACCCACACCTTGCCATCCAATGGCCACACTGTGTACCGTGATTCGTTACTGCACACAACGTTTTTACACTGTTCAGTCGTCCAATGTTTAAGTCCCTTACACCAAGCAAGACGTCGTTTGGCATTTACAGGCGTGATGTGTGGCTTATGAGCAGCCGCTCGACCATGAAATCCAATTTCTCTCACCTCCAGCCTAATTATAATAGCACTTGCAGTGGATCCTGTTGCAATTTGGAATTCCTTTTTGATGGTCTGGATAGATGTCTGCCTATTACACATTACGACTCTCTTCAACTGTCGGGGGTCTCTGTCAGTCCACAGACAGGGTCGACCTGTACGCTTTAGTGCTCCACGTGTCCCTTCACGTTCCCACTTCATTATCACATTTGAAACAGTGGACATAGAGATGTTTAGGGGTGTGGAAAACTCACGTACAGATGTATGACGCAAGTGGCACCCAGTCACCTGACCACGTTCGAAGGCTTTGGGTTCCGCGGATCGTCCCATCCTGCTGTCTCACGATGTCTAATGACTACTAAGTTCGCTGATATGGAGTACCTGGTAGTAGGTGGCAGCACAATGCACCTAATATGAAAAACGTATGTTGTTCTTGGCGTCCGGATATTTTTGATCACATAGTGTACGTGGTGGTGGCATTAATGCGGCTGGATCTACTAATAAACTGCCCAAGACTTAAGTTCGCTGAAATAATTTCGGAAGTTTTCTTGGATACCATCTGCTCTCTATTCTCGCAAATGGCATCAGACAAAATAAAAAAAAAAAAAAACACAATTTGAGCAGCTAAAAACGTACTTCTACTAGAGTTACCCATTTGGTTACTAGTCATCGTTATATTCACAAACGTTAATCCTGGCACACTATTAACATGGTGGATATTACTGAACATATTTGACAAGTCCAATTACTCTTCCCAAGCTCAAATATGCTCTGCACCTGTTGTAGAGCTATAAATTTGGACGTGCAACGCAATCCATTTAACCTTACTGTTCGCCCCTTCAGTAATAACTGTACTGTCAAACAGCAACCACTTATCCGGGCCTATGAGGCGTGAAATGATTCGGCTCCTTCTCGTTATTCAAAAACTGATAAAAGAATGACGTCTTGGCTATGTGGTGAGACGTCAGTATTATCCGGATCCCTACTATTATTACATACAAAATCTCAATCATACGTCAGTAATACTTGATACACTAAAATACGAAATTTGGCGTGTTGACCGAAGGATGATCCCTCGATATCTTATTGTGGCAGCCAATCAGATCCCAAGGCTATTCAGTTGGTGCAGTTTCTTCCAGTCGATGTTCTGGTTAGTTAAACTTGAAGTGCAGCAACTCAGTGAGGTCGAGTGAGTATGGCTGTGGAATTTGGTAGAAATACATAACTGATTTACGCTGCAAAAAAAAAAAAAATTCAGTTCCAGTTTTTGCCACCAGGTGTAAATGTGGCTCTGTACACCATTTCGTCAACATCTCCAGCGGTCATATTGAACAAATTCTGTGAGCTGTGGTTAATAATAAAATCAACATTATGCCTTTCTCACTTGTACAGTCTTTTCTGTACGCGCCCTTTTCCTGAACCATTACACTCGGCAGCATTTCTGTAAGTATTTCTTGCATTCACAGCGCCAGATTTGCACCTGGTGGCCTAAATTGGAACTAATTGTTTTTCAAAGCCAAAATCGGCTCCGCATTAACGCATTAGAATATCGAACAAGTTTCAGTGCCAAACGATAATTACAACCCACACCTGTGTGAGTAGCTGCAGTTTAATTATGACCAAACGGTACTTTCAGTAACATCTGTTGCTCGTACCTCATTCTGCTTTATGGTCGTCATGCGTCGGCTATTGCGGCTTCATTTAACTGAGCTGTGAAACGTGGGAATGAAGCGTATGGCTCCCGAGAACTGAAATGTTACAAAATTTGTAAACTAGAACGAACGTAAGCATGTGATATGAGTATGCTGCAACTTTTATATACGTGACACCTTGTGTAACTATCTTTCCATTAATTTACGTTCGCGACGTAGTATTTCCGTTTCGTGGCATTAATTCGTGTGCTTTCTATAAAGCTAGGAAATGGCCTGAAAAGCGGAAAAGAGGAAATCTAAATGAGTATTACGAAAGAGACTCGCATTCTGCGACTACCCATTGACGTCAGCTGCTTTTACATTATGTTACAATTCATCGTTATTCTTTACGAATATCAGTATTAAATAAGTGTAGCATAGAATGCCGCATTCGCTTAAGAAACTAATTCCTGCTGTACTACGGACTACAGAGAATATGTAAACTCTTGCGATTAATTGTAGTAGATTAACTAACACACTTACGCACGTGTGGTTTACTGCGTGTTTTTGAAACCTCGCCGAAGAAAACAAGACGCTCACTTTCTTCGAATGTATGAGGGCACTTTTTCTTTAAAAAAAACGGGATAATCACATTTTACTGGAAATAGTCTTATTGTTTCTGAAAATATATCATTCTAAAATTTGTACGCACTGACGCCACCTATGCCGGCTTCACCTATGCCGCACTCACTATGCATAGCCGGAATATTTTCATCTGGTGTAGCGATAGTAAATTGTATACACGAACGTTCCTCGTGAAGCAGTGTCTTAATCACTGAAAGTCGTATCAAAATCCGTACAGTAGTATCTGAGATTAGCCTCAACATACTAACAGGAAAACATAGAGGGGGACATTGTTTTATATTGTGTACAGAAATATGTCTATCAAACAATTAAGGAAACCAGTACAACGAAAAATCAGCCAAAGTCGCGAATGTAACTTTATTTACTGTCGTAGCCGGGACCATACTGTATGTGCTTTAACTGTTCATTAGCACTTCCTCAAACGTATATTTTTTTCGCATGGTTTTTGTATTTTTGGAAACACTACTTTGACTATCTGGCACGATCATATGAAAATGGGTCCCTGACTGAAACTACATTGGAAAACAATGAAATTTGAAAGTTGGCTGGTTTTTCGTGGTACTGATTAAGGGAAGTTTCTGACCTGCAATTATTCCAGCATGCATAAAGTTCATAATTCAGCAAATGTTTATTCCCCTCCTATTGCTGGTATCTGAAGAAATCATTTTTATAAGCATCCAGCGGATGCTAGAGATGATAACTGCTGACCGCATATTTTTCGTTTGGCATAAGGGAATAAAAAAGTAGTTAGGTGATAAGTCGTATAAATATGGGCAATGACACGTTAACTGTTTGACTTGCTATGTGCCAGGTGGCGTGGTGATAGTGAAGAACGGTGCGACGATTTTGGTTCTTCTCACTGAGTTCATCAGTGAGATGTAAAAAAAATAGTACGTACCACTCAGCATTAATTGTTCTACAATTTCTGTCCAGTGAATTATAGCCCTTTCAAGTTCTAACACCACAGAAGATAGTAGTTGTAAAAAAAAACATGCAGAAAAGAAGAGAGTTCCACCTGTGCTTTTATTGGTGCTCTATTGCTGTTAAGGTGGTGGTTGTAGAGGCCTTGTACGTCACCGGTACTCCGACGACAAATCCCCAGCGGCGCTGATCCGCTAGCAGTAGGGTTGCTCCCACCCTTGTAAGCTTCCCCAATTTATTAGCCGAGCATGTATCACTAATTACCGCACCGTCAAACACGTCGCACGTTTCCAAGTTACACACCAGTGGTGTTCTTCTTCGTGCCCGAAGCGATGTTGCGGAAAGTACACGAAGCAGAACTTGGGCTAATATCTGGCTCACACACACACACACACACACACACACACACACACACACACACACACACACACTCCTTGGCAGTACACGTACCCACACGGGATACCGTTCAAGAGTTTGCGCTACAGTAACACTGTGCAGTACATTGTAGCATTAAGAGAAGAACTCGATCTAAGTTTCGAGCAGCAGCTGGTCTGGATGATGGCAAATCCGGTCAAAACCATAGGAATGGCGTGGAAAAAAACGTGATTCATCTGACCAGGTCACATGTTTCCATCGATCCACAATCCAATCGCGATTACGCAGTGTCCACTACGGTTGTAAATGACTATGTCGTTTGGTCGACATGGCAACACGTAGGTGTGGTGTGCGGTGGTGCCTCGTGTTCAACAATGTGTGCTGAACGTTATGCTCCTAAATACTCGTGCCTGCACCAGCATTGTACTCTGTCGTCATAACTGCAGAGAGCGAGAAAATCTCTGGTCTCAGTGTTCTGTTATGCGAGGAACTAAAGTGTCCTGTCGCCTGTTCGTCATTTCGCCATACTGAGGTGACAAAATTCATGGAATACCTCCTAATATAGAGTCGAACCTCATTTCTTCTGGCATAGTGCAGCAACCCGTCGTGGCATGGACTCCAAAAGTCGTTGGAAGTCCCCTGAAAATATGTTGAGCCATGCTGCCTTTACAGGCCGTACGTAACTGTGGAAGTGTTGCCGGTGCATGATTTACTACACCGACCGACTCCTCCGTTATGTCCCGTAGATGTTCTACGGGATTCATGTCATCTGGGCGTCCACGTCATTCGGTCGAGTTCTGCATTCTTCAACTCAATCGAGAACAACTGCGGCCTGGTGAGATGGCGCATTGTCATCCCTAAAAATTCCATCGCTGTTTGGGAAAACGAGATCTCCAAGAACCCGAACATAATCATTTCCAGTAAGTGATTGACTCCACAATTAACAGGCGCCGTTCCTGCTTGTCACTGGACAAGCTGCGACGTGCCATCAAGACCCACAGACCAGAGCTTCAGGGTCAGCTCATCAGACTGCACCATGACAATGCCAAACCGCATACAGCCCTTAAGGCGCAGGAGAAAACCAGGAAAATTGGTTCGAAAATGGTTCCTCATCTTCGCTACAGTCCGGAGTTAGCTCTGTCTGATTTTTACCTCTTTGGTCGTTTGAAGGCCCACCTGTGCACTAAAATATTTGATAGTGAGAAAGACCTTACTCCCTTTGTCAAGCGATGGTGTAAAATTCAATCCCCAGAATTTTACCAAAGTGCATTTACGTCATGGAAAGAACGTTGGACCAGATGCTTCACAGCTGATGGAGGGTACATTAAGCAGCCTCAATGTAGAGCTAAATGTTCGAAGTATGTTCACGAAAAATTTCATTCTCCTCCTGCAAAAAATAAAAAAAAATTGGGGAAGACTGTGTGAAACTTTTTGAACACCCTTTGTACCAAAGCCAAGGCTCATCAACTCTGATTTATAAGAAGGCCTTTACTGTGCCTTTAATTACAAGATGTGATCAGATACGCGTTTCGCCTTATTTAAGGGTCTTCAGGTTATCTTTTCTAGATGGACGAGAGAGGCACCAAGATCTACATAACGTGTTGCCGTTCACAGGAGCGAGTAACAGAGTAAGATTCGGGCTCAGGTAGTTATCTTGGTGCCTCTGCGTCCATCTAGAAAAGATAACCTGAAGATGCCTAAATAAGGCGAAACGCGTCGTTGAAAAATAAAAAACTAAAATTGCAACCAAGACTGTTTTTAACCAATACATACATTATTGCTGTAATCTTGTGGTCATTGGTATTCCGTGACCCTGCGGTTCGTGCAGAAGGTTTTCTGCACCTCGAATTACTTTGCACATCATAACGCCAAGTACTGCTTTAACGATCTTGGAACGCCACGGAGCGGGTGTGGAATACTTACGAAGCCTTTGTCCCACTATGGACTTGGCGATGTTAGTGTCAGAGGGTGGCCGGATGCCCTTCCTGTCGCCACCGCGTACCCCTCGGGACGGAATCAGTGGACCCCAGCTGTCTGCGTCTAGTATAAGTCATGAAATAGTGCGAACGTTTTTGCAAATGTCTCCTAGTCATGTAACTAAGGCGGGATGTGGGGAGCTGCTCGGAATTCACCAAGTGGGATGTGGAAAACCGCCTAAAATCTACATCCAGGTCGGCCAGCACACCGGCCCTCGTCGTGAGTCCGCCGGGCGGATTCGATCCAGGACCGGCGCGCCTACCCGAGTCCAGGAAGCAGCGCTTTCGAGTCTTCGGCTATTCTGGCGGGTAAACAACAGAACAGAACCACTGGTAATAAAGCTTGTTCATTTACAATGACGAGCCAAAACAACATGACGATCAGCTTACATCTTTCGAACGAAATACATTGACCCACCGTATCACGAATCCGAGAGTTTCTAGGTAAGCTTGAGGACGTATGTGGCGTCAGACATCAAAGCACACATCATCTAATTCACGTAAATAGCGGGCTGGGGATTTTTGTACACGGTGATGGCACTTGATAGCGACCCAGATGGGTTCCATAGTATTCACATCAGGCGAATTTGGTCGTCGAGACATCAACGTCAGTTCTTTATTGCGCTCCTCAAACCACTGTTGGACGATTGTGAGACACGGACAGTCGTGCTGCTGAAAGATGACACCGCTGTCGGGGAAGACATCGAGCATGAAGAGATGCAAATGGTTCGCAGCCGTCAGGGTGTGCTTGATTACTACCACAGGTCCCGCGCAAGTGCAGAGGAATGTCTCCCGTAGCATAATATTGCTTGCACCAGTCTGCTTCCGTAGCGCGCTGCACGTTCGAACCGCTGTTCACCTCGACGACGGCGTTTGTGGAGACGACCAGCGACCTAGTGCAGCGAAAATGCGGATCAGTCGAAAAGCCGACACTTTTCCATTGATCGACGGTCGAATCCCGATGGTTCCGTACCCAATGCAATCGTAACTGACGATGTTGTTTGGTCAACAAGTGAACAGGTAGGGGTTGTCTGCTGAGGCGCTGCATTTGCAACAACGTGAGATGAACGGTGTGCCACCAACCATTTGTGTGTGCTCCCGCGCTGTGCTCTGCCGGCAGAGACGCCACAAATCACCATAAATCCTACTTTACAGAGCAGGCAAGCCTCCGAACCCCACGTTCTGTGAAGAATCATGAACGTCCAACCATTTAGCGCCCAGTGTTAGTTTCACTGTTCATCTATTTCAGTGGATGTTGACAGCAGTAGGTGAACGTTCGATCAGGATCGGCGTTTTCGAGATGTCCACAGGCTCCGCGTAATAATAATCTGCCCCTTGTGAAAATCGTTTATCTCAATGGATTTCCCCATCAGCAATCCATATATTCGCTAGGGTGATCCCCAGTCAGCGTCTGCTCGGCTTACACGCCTTTGTTACCGCGTCACGTGAGCGCAATGCAGCCAGGCGACATCTAACGTTGTGGTGGGAAGTGGTCATACTGTTTTGGCTTATCTGTGTGTATTCAAAATTAGTACAAGATTTCACCCTCAATGAACGAAGCTATTTATTTCAGGGAACTTTGGTTTCAAAATATCTGGAAAACCTCGTTCCCGTACAAAGTGGTGTATCCACGGGGCACCGAGGTTGCACGCGATACAGCGGAGTTAGCACGGTTGCCTAAACACCGGGCGTATGCAGCAGACGGATCCATTCTTGTAGTCTATTTCTCTGTATCATGTTTTATTGCGTGCTCAGCACAGCATGTTGTCAAGGAAAGCAGTCTCGGATCTGAAAGCAGAATTTCGTCTGCGAGACTAGACACTGACCATTTAGCAGCCAGAGATTCCCTCGGTGGAGGGCAAAAGTTTTTGCTCGTTGAGATAGGCGGGATTAATTTAGCCCTCCCAAGTGCGTAGCTCTTTACCTCGCCACAGCGAAGAGGTGCATCCAGCCCGCCGCCGCTGGAGGGGGCGCCGACTGCTGACGTCACCGCCCCGCGACGCCCTCCCCTCTCATCCCCTCCACTTCCCCTCCTCTCCTGGCGTCGGCGTCGGCGTGCTCGCACCTTCTGCCCCCCCCCCCCCCCAATACCTCCCACACTGTGGCGTCGCCCAGACGCGCGCCGCTTCCGCCTCAGTCAAACACGACGCTTCGCGGACATCGTGCGCGCACGGCGTCGGAAATCCTCTCTCTCTCCTGACGATTCCGCGCTCGAGCAGTACCGAAACGTTGTCGGCGCATTCCGCGCGTTGAATTCGCTCGCGTCTTTCGTACCACTCTCGCGTACGAGTGCGTCCTCTTGTTCTCGCGTCCGGTCGGTGAAAACGCGACCCGAAATGACAGCATCGCGCATCGTCAAATAGCGACTTCTCGCGGCAACGCAACAGTTACGAAACGCCCTTTACAGTTCCAGACCCGTTAATGTGCAACTGTCACAGCATAAATACATACTGCTCTCCACAGAAGCAAGAAGATCAATTTAAACGGTACGCTTAATCTGAAAATACTTCACACTGAAACTACGAAGCCTTCAAAAGGAACCGTGTGAAATTGTCTTCGTCAATGCGGTACTGTCGTATTTATAGAAAAAAATGAATAAAATGAAGAAACGAATCAACAACACAGGTGACAGAGCAATACTATAATACTACTGGGAGGCATTGGTATAAGAAGTTTCAGCGGCTTTCATTGCTTGTCAAGGAAAGCATTTCATATTTTAACAGATACTAGAATCACTAGTGAAGGTACTGCACGAGAAATCTTCTAAGCACTAAGTACACGACTCTGTGTCACATTAAATTAGCGGTATGAACTACGCAGAAACACAGCACTGATGAAGTATTCGGCAACCAAGCTGTGATTTCAGGTACAGTGGAGCAACGTGAAACCGAAACATTTTTTCACTCTTACTTTTTTGTTTCCTTATTATAACGTTAGAATCATATCCCGACTTACCACTAAAATTCGGAGCTAGATTAAATTAATTCTGCCATCTTCTACGTCACGATGTGAGAAGAAATGAGAGTTAGAAATTTACTATCAATTATCAAAAGATATTGTATTCCACTGTAATGTCGATGCAAATATGGTATTTAAAAACTGCAGTACAAATATGGTATTTAAAAACTGCAGTACTGCGAAATAAGGATCTTTTGTAACACACGTGTGGCGTGGAAAATAAGCTTATGGAAACCAGCAACAAATTGCTCTTCTTCTTTATTTTATCCATTAAAAATTGTTGTTGAAAGCTTGCGGCTGTAAAAATGGTTTTGTTTGCTGTAAAATAACATTTGCTGCTGCCACTTACGATTATCCTTTATTTTCTGCACGAAGCTATTTGAGAAATAATTACCTTCATCAAGTTCCTTTTGTAGGGTATCTGTCATTTTTAGGCGTGATGTTTGCAAAGTGTAAGTACATTACAGTTTTTTGTTGTGCTCTTATGCAGAAACTCGATAAATAGCAAATCAAGTGTAGTTTAAGAGAAATTAGTTAATACAATTTAATGGACATTAATAAATGCTTCCTGGCTAATTCACTGGTACTAAAAGTTGAAAATACACACTACATGCAACTGAGAATTTGTAAGAGGTCCTGTCCTATTTGTCTAAAATATCACGAGAGACATGTAGAACAGATTTCCGGGTTAAATACTTGAGATTACGAGTTGATATTATACTCTACTGAAAGGAGAATATAGCGGAACTGTTGTAGCGTCTAAACAAATCTCTATTTGCAACCCAGATGTTGTGAGATGTAGGTGTTATAAAAATAAAAAGAACTAGTATACTTCTCGTACTTCCATGCCATACAGGATGATTTTTTTTTTAATATCTCGTCCAAGTTAAAATTTTGCTAGTCCAAAAACGTGTGTTAAGAATTACTTGTGGTATGAACTCAATAACGTGTTGCAGAAGCCTCTTCAGGGAACTGGGAATACGAAGTACTTCTTTCCAGTACACTTATTCCCTAATGAAATGTATTATGGATCTGTTTTTCAAACCGATAGCTCAGTTCATGGAATCAGTACTAGAAATGAGAGTAAACTTCACAAAGATCTGAAGTCAGTTTGGCCCATTATCCAAGAATACACACTTCCAATCATTTGCCATTAGGCATAAAGAGTTCAGATGCTAATAAAGTTCAGTGTAAAGTGTCCTGTTCCATTGACGAATTTATTAGAAGAACTGACCGATATGTACTTTATTAACAATACCAGGTACCTGGAATGTTACTAAAACTGACATCTGCATGTCTCTAGTCCAGCAAAGTGATCAACGTAAATAAGTGTTATAAAATGATTTTCTCTTGATCAAGCGTGATTACAAAAGCATAAGAATTATCGTATGTACTTCAGTGTTAATGTAAATTTACATGCTTCGTAATTAGTCTTTTATCACACCTGGAAAGAAAACTTATTTAACATAATTCAACTTATTCGAGATGCATGAGGATCTTGCGAGCTGAGGAGGGACAATAAAATATATGTTTATTTTTTCTTGTACGTATCCGTTACGTATTCTTATTTTAGGGCATGTTCTACATCGTTGAGGAACTTCTGTCTCTGGATTTACGGAAAAAGAGTACGTCTAATATAGTACCGACAGTCCACAATTTTCGTTACAAACAGAAACTTACAATAACAGTTACAACGACTGTTCGTTGCTTTGTGTTTCTGCATGAGAGGGTAACAAAAAATCCTAAAGGCACCAGAATAAAATCGGCAGCTCATACACCGCAAACATCACGCCAAACGTGCCATAAGATACGGAAAAAAAGCGCTTGATAATGGGATTTCCCAAAAAGCGCCGTGCAGGAAATAAAAGAAAACCAGGTGACTGGCGGCAGTAAATGTTATTTTATTAACAAACAGAACCGAATCTGTTTTCGTTATTGAAGAACCTGATCACCCTTCTTCAGTGTTCAGTCCGAGGACTGGCTGGCAACAGGCTGGTTACGATACTATCTCATCTGCAGTCTTCTTCGCCTTCTTTTCTGCGCTCTTCTTCACATGTGTTAGGAGTTTTTCAGCCGACATCTTTCACAATTTGTGATTTGTGTGTTTCAGTTTCGTGGACTTTTCCTAGTTCTTTCATCTATTCGCATACCATTCTATTATTGTTTCAAATAAGTGACCAAAAATCTGAAATGATTTCTTAAAAATATAGTTCTGAAAAGTTATATTGGAAATGAAACCAGTTTCACTGTAAATGGTTAAGGATCTCAGGGCGTCAGGCGTGGCAAAAGATATAGAAAAAATTATTTCGAGGAAAATTTGATAAATTTTCATTGTGTCCGTCGCAGTTGCATGAGTTGCAAGAGGTATGAATGGCTTTGTACAAGAAAGACTGTGTTGCTCACAGTCTTCGTTGTACAAAGCTATTCATGCCTTCTGGCACAGTGTTAGGTTACTAGTTACTGTTAATTACAAAGCGTGTGATTTGAGAATGGTCTGGTCAGTCCAAAACCGGTACGCACTGCAGTAGTAAATTGTATAATCATGCAGCTGAGAGGTACAAAACAAAAATTTATAAAATATACCTCAATACTGCACAGCTGTAGACCTACCATCCCGAAGCAGCATGCCTCGACTCGATAAAAAGCATTTCGGCCAGCGGAGGGGAGAGGGGAACTCTTAATGTCTCTTGAAGAAATGTGAATACTGTTTTCATTCAAGTTTATTGGAATGTAACAGGTAACGACAGATTCATAACAATCTTTTTTTTTTGTTATTGTTGTACTCGACACCTTTGATAAGACATTTGTATGTATAGCACCAGAAAGGTGGGATAATACATCATTAGGCTGAGATGATTTACGTCGTCATCTGGCAGACTTTATGGTTAAAATGGTACACAGGGTGAACGAGAATGCGCTCACACTTACGCCACAACTTGACTCGTTCCAAACTAATAGCAATAAAAGGCTGCAAAACAATTTCGTCCCCTTGCATATTTTCAGTAGGAAATCGACATCAGTCACTTATTTTGCGAACATTATAATTATATAATACTGTTCAACTGTGATGCACAGTTAGTGAATTGGGTACAGTTTTATGGTAGAATATTCAAGTTGGAAAGTTAAAATCCGAGAATACGTTTTGATTTATAAATTTTCTAATTTTTTACTTCCCCAATTATGCTTTAGAATACACTGTTTTCTAACGATGCGTATTCTAAACTACATTTATTTTAACGTTGAGCAGTTATTTGTTAGACATATCAGAACTACTCATGAAGAGTAATAAACAGTTAAAATTAGTTTCCTGTGATAGAGCAGAACCAGCTAGGAAATAATATGAAGAGGTTAAACATACAGTATGTACTACAGTCATTAAGAACAATCAGTCGATCGAAAACTGAAAGACATAATTAATAGTTACATCAGGAGGTTCATGAAAATAGTGCCGCAGTTTACTGATCACCTGCTAACACTCGCAATGCCATAGTGGCAGGGAGGAGGGGAGAGGGGATTTTTTTTGCCCTTTTAATCAATTCTTCTACCAAGCTGCATAAATGTTTTCAATTTTTCATTTAAGCTGAACTAAAAAAATTCAGTAGTAGGTCCCACATTCCCAATGAATGTCGTACTCAATATTACCAGGTTCAGAGCCTTACATAAACATCAGTGTCTCTTTAAAAGTATGTTGAGAGTAAAAATCAACAGAAATGAACGGAACTGCATTTTTAAAAAATTTTTGTGGTCCTGAAGTCAGTAGTGTATTTTACTAAAATGTGTTGATATTACTAAGAGTGTGCGAAAAGATACTTTAAAAGATTCTGAAGCCGACTTACACATCAATACCTCTTTAAAAAGTGTGCTGTCAGTACAATTCAAAAATAGCCAACGAATTTTTTTTTTAATGGAGCCCTCCCTCCCTCCCATGCTAATGCGCGTCATGGAGAATGCTTTGGTATTGTTAGAGTTAAACGGACTGCTAGCGCTGTTGGTACGTAACGTCGTAAAAAGTGTAATGGTCCTGAAACTGGTATGTATGATAGCTGATACTAAGCGACTGAACTAATGGCTGGAAGGAATAGTGAAAGCTGGGACTGAATTTAGATTATGAAGTAGTGCGGAACGGCATACTTAGACGACGTAGTTAAAGTGGAACTACCTAGGAGAAAAAAGCAGGGATAGAGCAGTAAGGGTAAGAGCGGAGTGGGCATTCTTTTCCTTTGGGGGAAGGGTTATAACTGGAGAAAAGCGAAGCACTGCTGAGAATGGGCTGGGGTTCATGGATCGGTGTGAGAAGGCAACAAAAGAATATTTTAAGGCAAAATACGTCTCTAAAAGTGGAATAACAAAAATAAAGGATGATACTCTCAGTATTTAATAATTGCGCGTTTTTTTGTGAGACCTGCCTCAGTTAGCAATAACGAATAAAGAGCCAGGTACCATATCATACAGCCCAGAAAATTAAAAAAAAAATCTAGATCTAGAGCCAAACTACTGAATTCGAGTATTCTAATGGAAAAGTCTACCCACTGCGTCAACTGCACAATGATGAATGAGGGTATGTCGTACATATGGTTGCTGCGTTGGCAAACTACGTCCAGTTTCTTTAGAAAATACGTACAGCATGTTATTCTGTCACATACGTTTCTGTTCAGTTGCTATGCAAGAAAAAGTATTGAGGCGTTCAAATGAGTAAATATTTGTTCACCCTGTATACTCCATGTCCATTACTGTAAAACGTTTTACGTACCTAGTTACTGAGGAATCTGTTCGAAGGTGGGTGTATGGAGTGATACATCTGCCCATACCGCTGGGTTTTAAGCAACCCACGACACTTTTGAACAGCACGTGCAAGATTTTCACATTCTCTCACTCGTCACGCGCAAACTATTAATACTACAGAAAAAAAGAACAGGATCTTGTTGTAGGAAAGCTAATGCAGATAAATTTTGTAGCACGTGCGTTTTCGCTAGAGACCATAGTCCTGTAATTACTCGTGAAAAACGTACAAAAGTGATCTTCAACTGCGCTTTTCCAAACGAACTCGAAAACCGTAGGCGGCCGCGGTGGCCGAACGGTTCTAGGCGCTTCAGTCCGGAACCGCGCGACTACTACGGTCGCAGGTTCGAATCCTGCCTCGGACATGGATGTGTGTGATGTCCTTAGGTTAGTTAGGTTTAAGTAGTTCTAAGTTCTAGAGGATTGATGACCTCAGATGTTAAGCCCCATAATGCTCAGAGCCATTTTAACCATATTTTCTTCGAAAACAGTGACCTCCAACGAAAACGAATTCCAGTACAAAATTTAACTACGTTAAATTCCATACAAAAAGGTCTCATTCAGTTTTTTCTGTAGGACTAACATTTGGTACGTAGCAAGCGAGGAAATATGAAAATCTTGAAGGCGTTACGGGTTGCGTAAAACCACAGCTGAATCACCTTGTATACTTGTGTTCAACAACGCGCAAGGGTTGAATGGAATAGGAAGTATTTTTTATGCGTAGTTTACTGTGAATGACGAATGGAACCAGGTTCAGCGCTAAACGGTTGACCATATCGACACATGAGATGTGACGAAATGAAAGAAAAATTCTTTCATCTGGCGCATTTCTGTTGATACTCCACACATAGGTGCGTGTTTCAGAAATCCTCTGTGACCACATACTATGCGGATTCCGCTTGTTTCTCTTGTCAGATGTGCGTTTTTTCCACTGCTATTTTGTAATCATATCTGACAATTTTTTCAATAATCTATCTACACAGACGAAATTTAGTAGTGCATTTTCCAAATTTTTTCTACAACTTGCATGTTTGGCATACGATGCCACATTAACTATCGATGTTTCAGATTTATTTCTTGTTGTTTTTTATATCTTCTACATAGATATGGTTCTCCATTGCACGACTTATCCAGACTGTCTTCATTCCATACCGCGAGTGAGCACGATAATTTTGTCTCTCTGGTACATCAGGAACTTCAAAACTTACAAGTCTCTCCTTAGGAGGAGAGTTCAGTAAGTAATGCAACGCTTTTTTCTCTGAAAGCAGGTTGGTTTTATTCAGGATACCAATA
Organism: Schistocerca serialis cubense; assembly: GCF_023864345.2. Taxonomy (NCBI): domain Eukaryota; kingdom Metazoa; phylum Arthropoda; class Insecta; order Orthoptera; family Acrididae; genus Schistocerca; species Schistocerca serialis. The sequence continues at coordinate 55,451,540 of NC_064649.1, read as the reverse complement.
AATTATATTATTCCGTACTCTTTTCACTGCAAAACCTTGTTTTTCAACATAACCTCCGTTCAATATGACGGCCTTACGCCACCTTATTCGCAGGGCCAGTATACCCGCATGGTGCCGTTCTACTGGTCGACGTCCGAGCCAACATCCTGCGGCGTCAGTCACTACCCCATCATTCACGTACTGCTTCCTGCGGAGTGCATTCTTCATTGGCCCAGACAGACAGGCGCGAGGTCCGGGCTGTTGTGTGGATGACGAAAAACATTCCAATTAGGTTCAAAACGGTTCAAATGGCTCTGAGCACTATGGGACTCAACATCTGAGGTCATCAGTCCCCTATACTTAGAACTACTTAAACCTAACTAACCTAAGGACATCACACACATCCATGCCCGAGGCAGGAATCGAACCTGCGAACGTAGCAGTCGCGCGGTTCCGGACTGAAGCGCCTAGAACCGCTCGGCCACAACGGCCGGCTGTCCAATTAGGTTTTTTGATCTCTTCTCGGGTGCGGAGACTTTTGTGAGGCGTTGAGTTATCGTGAAGAAGAAGAAGTTCGTTTTCATTTCCGTGAGGGTAAAAACGCTCAAGTGGTTTATTCAATTTTCTGATGGAAATACACATCACAGTCGATCGTTGGACAATGAGAGACTGAATAACCCCTCAGAGTCTCAGAAGACCGTCACCATAACTTTCCCGGCTGAGGTTGCGGCTTTCAGGTGCTGCGGTATCACTCCATGGATTGTCATTTTGTTCCCAGTTCGAAGTGATGAACCTATGTTGCATCGCCTGTGACAGTGTTCAACAAAAAATTTTCACGATCAGTCTAGTAACGCCCAAGCAACTCATCACAGATGGTCTTCCGTTGCTCTTTTTGATCTTCTGTTAGTCGGCGAGGGCACACAGCTTTTTCTATCCCAACTGGTAGACGAGCGTGTCAGCACTGCCAACAAAGATATGCAGTTGTGTACTGAGATGTTTGATTGTGATCCATCGATCGCTTCGAGTGAGAGTGTCCGAACGTTAGAACACTGCAGGAGTCACATTTGTGTGCGGCCGGCCGGCTCGCAGAAGATCGGGCAGGTTTGCGTAACCTTGTTGCGATATTGACAGATGCCTCTACCAACGACTCACCGTGCTTTTGTTCACTGTCAGGTCTTCGAAGATTTCTGCAAACGCCTATGAATATCTGCCATACTCCGGCTGCCAAAAGGAACTCAATAAATGCTCCCCGCTTAGAACGCACCTACGTTTCAGACACTACTTTGAGGGCTTCGTATATATAAATGACATAGTAGATAGTGTCGGAAGTTCCATGCGGCTTTTTGCGGATGATGCTGTAGTATACAGAGAAGTTGCAGCATTAGAAAATTGCAGCGAAATGCTGGAAGATCTGCCGCGGATAGGCACTTGGTGCAGGGAGTGTCAACTGACCCTTAACATAGACAAGTGTAATGTATTGCGAATACATCGAAAGAAGGATCCTTTATTGTATGATTATATGATAGTGGAACAAACATTGGTAGCAGTTACTTCTGTAAAATATCTGGGAGTATGAGTACGGAACGATTTGAAGTGGAATGATCATATAAAAATAATTGTTCGTAAGGCGGGTGCCAGGTTGAGATTCATTGGGAGAGTCCTTAGAAAATGTAGTCCATCTACAAAGGAGGTGGCTTACAAAACACTCGTTCGACCTGTACTTGAGTATTGCTCATCAGTTTGCGACCCGTACCAGGTCGGGTTGACAGAGGAGATAGAGAAGATCCAAAGAAGAGCGGCGCGTTTCGTCACAGGGCTACTTGGTAAGCGTGATAGCGTTACGGAGATGTTTAGCAAACTCGAGTGGCAGACTCTGCAAGAGAGGCGCTCTGCATCGCGGTGTAGCTTGCTGTCCAGGTTTCGGGAGGGTGCTTTTCTGGATGAGATGTCGAATATATTGCTTCCCCCTACTGATACCTCCCGAGAAGATCACGAATGTAAAATTAGAGAGATTCGAGCGCGCACGGAGGCTTTCCGGCAATCATTCTTCCAGCGAACCATACGTAACTGGAACAGGAAAGGGAGGTAATGACAGTGGCACGTAAAGTGCCCTCCGCCACACACCGTTGGGTGGTTTTCGGAGTATAAATGTAGATGTAGATGTAGAAGAGGCTCATAAAGCAGACTTGTGGCCTATAAGGCCCTTGCCGCTCCTAAAGTGAAGTAAGTATTTGGTAAGTAATTATTGTTACACGCTTTGACTTGCTGTAACTCTGCTTTATAAATTTTATGAAGTTACTTCCCTACTTTATAAGTCTCAGTTACTGTGTAATCTGTTAACGGTTAGAAAATTTTACTAACAGAGATATAAAAGTGGGGGGTACATAGAAAACGTTGACAAGCGCTGGTGTAGATTGTGGTAATATCATAGAGTATATGTATCTCCTGCGTTAAGTTCTCAGAATCAAACCGGGATTGTCACGTGATTTTGGGAGGACGCTGCTTGTCTACAATTTGCAATAATACTGAAACTTGAATGTTACACACATTCACGTTGTTTTATATACGTTTCTGCACGTTTGAGTTTTTGCAACAGCTATGGTGCAGTATTGTCGTTGCTACGAATGTAACGACAAGTATGTGAAAGGAGAACCAGTTACTTTTCATAGGTATGTACGAAAGACGGATAATTGTAAATGTTTTCTTGATGCGAAGCACTTTATACATTGCCGGGAAAAAATCGCAACACCTTTGATTACTTTATACATGTACTACTGCCAACTCAAGCTTCGCACAAATAGCATCAATATCTACGGCAAGACGGCTTGCCTGTCGTAGCATAGATAAATTGGGTGCACAAATCTCTCTCGTACGTCGGTCTATGTGCTGGTGACAACCATATCAAAATCACTGCAGTAGTTACTGAGACAGACAGAAAAACGCAACGAGTGACTTTAATATTCGTAATATGTATAGATAGATACCTAAAGGCCAGGGAAGTGAAAGCGAGGCGGATAGAAATTGTAAGTAAACTGTTTATAATTTCGAGAGTAATCGCGATAGCTGTTAATACTTTTATCCCTCTGTGAAACAAGACGGTGAACGCCTTCATGAAAAATTGTTTGCGGTTGCCTACGGAACCAACGTCGGACTGAGGCGTCACGTTTCGGGGCTGGTATTGGGGAGCACGATTTTTCTCCGCGCGATATGTTTCAATCACAGCGGTACGCGAACAGCTTAAAAACTTAGCCGTTTCGGGAATGTTTCCACCTTTGACCAGAAAGCCAAAGATATGCCATTTCGAGCGTCAGACAAATCGTCCAGTTTCTGTACTGTTTTCCGCGTCACATTCCCCCCCCCCCCCCCACCCCCCACCCCCCCCCCCCCCCGCCCCGCCCACCACGTCACGCTTTGTGTACCCTCCCCCTCCACTGCTAGTGTTGCCAGCTGCCGTCTGTGAACGGTTACTGCACGTTTGTCTTTTTTACATTTGACTGCCCCTCAAACGTAGAGCAGCTGATAATTAAGATCACAGTGTGTGTAATACGTACATAGCACACTGTAGATGCAGACCATAGCAACACATCATGGTAACAGGCGCAATAAATACAATTCTTTTAGATTATTGAGGAAAAGGCCAGTAATTTGTCCTGACGTGTCTGTTGGGAACTGTATCCTGGTTGTTCGATTACTTTCAAAAGGTAAAGATTAAGCATTATCCATATATACGTCCAATTTCTGCAATCCATTGTGAAATGGACCGCCCATCCCGTTTTACCAGTTATTAGTATTTCTTGCAGTAGCATTTGCGGTTGAAGCGTGGAAAAACTGACTGCTTAAATGTGTCCATGCACTCTGTAATTAGCCAAATGGTGACTTTAGCTGGAGCGATGCGTAAGCGGCTATACTATTTTCTTACAATTCTTAGTCTTTCGCGGGCCAGTCGGTGACTGTCTTCTGACGTCTGCCGGTTCAGGTTTTTAGCGTTCCCGTAACAAATGGCTCTGAGCACTATGGGACTCAACATCTGAAGTCATCAGTCCCCTAGAACTTAGAACTACTTAAACCTAACTAACCTAAGGACATCACACACATCCATGCCCGAGGCAGGATTCGAACCTGCGACCGTAGCGGTCGCGCGGTTCCAGACTGTAGTGCCTAAAACCGCACGGCCACTCCGGCCGGCGTTCCCGTAACAATCAAACCTGTGACATTTGGTGCTGCTCTTCTTTGTATTCGCTGAATTTCTTCCGTTTAGCACTCCTTGCTATGGGTCCCACACTTATGGTCAGTATTTTAGCATGGGTCGCGCCAGAGTTTTGCAAACAATCCTACTTGTGGACTGCCGTTTCGCAGCAGCCTAACTGTCGTTTACTAACCATGGTTGTGGAACTAGTGAGCTCCTAAATGATTCCTACAATGGTCCTACTTTTTACAAAACTCGCTTATTTATATTTCGTCACGTTATTCACATCCAAGTACCTAGTGTTTGCAAGTCGTAATTGCACCATATTGAATGCTACGTATCACTACTAGTGGAACAGCCGTAATTTCTTGACTTCATTCAGCGTTGTGCCATACGTGAAACAACTGGACCCAATTCTGGATGCAAGTCGTAATTGCACCATATTGAATGCTACGTATCACTACTAGTGGAACAGCCGTAATTTCTTGACTTCATTCAGCGTTGTGCCATACGTGAAACAACTGGACCCAATTCTGGATGCGATTTAATATACACTCCTGGAAATGGAAAAAAGAACACATTGACACCGGTGTGTCAGACCCACCATACTTGCTCCGGACACTGCGAGAGGGCTGTACAAGCAATGATCACACGCACGGCACAGCGGACACACCAGGAACCGCGGTGTTGGCCGTCGAATGGCGCTAGCTGCGCAGCATTTGTGCACCGCCGCCGTTAGTGTCAGCCAGTTCGCCGTGGCATACGGAGCTCCATCGCAGTCTTTAACACTGGTAGCATGCCGCGACAGCGTGGACGTGAACCGTATGTGCAGTTGACGTACTTTGAGCGAGGGCGTATAGTGGGCATGCGGGAGGCCGGGTGGACGTACCGCTGAATTGCTCAACACGTGGGGCGTGAGGTCTCCACAGTACATCGATGTTGTCGCCAGTGGTCGGCGGAAGGTGCACGTGCCCGTCGACCTGGGACCGGACCGCAGCGAAGCACGGATGCACGCCAAGACCGTAGGATCCTACGCAGTGCCGTAGGGGACCGCACCGCCACTTCCCAGCAAATTAGGGACACTGTTGCTCCTGGGGTATCGGCGAGGACCATTCGCAACATCGTGCAGCCCGCCTCCAGTGGTGTCGCGACAGGCGTGAATGGACGGACGAATGGAGACGTGTCGTCTTCAGCGATGAGAGTCGCTTCTGCCTTGGTGCCAATGATGGTCGTATGCGTGTTTGGCGCCGTGCAGGTGAGCGCCACAATCAGGACTGCATACGACCGAGGCACACAGGGCCAACACCTGGCATCATGGTGTGGGGAGTGATCTCCTACACTGGCCGTACACCACTGGTGATCGTCGAGGGGACACTGAATAGTGCACGGTACATCCAAACCGTCATCGAACCCATCGTTCTACCATTCCTAGACCGGCAAGGGAACTTGCTGTTCCAACAGGACAATGCACGTCCGCATGTATCCCGTGCCACCCAACGTGCTCTAGAAGGTGTAAGTCAACTACCCTGGCCAGCAAGATCTCCGGATCTGTCCCCCATTGAGCATGTTTGGGACTCGATGAAGCGTCGTCTCACGCGGTCTGCACGTCCAGCACGAACGCTGGTCCAACTGAGGCGCCAGGTGGAAATGGCATGGCAAGTCGTTCCACAGGACTACATCCAGCATCTCTACGATCGTCTCCATGGGAGAATAGCAGCCTGCATTGCTGCGAAAGGTGGATATACACTGTACTAGTGCCGACATTGTGCATGCTCTGTTGCCTGTGTCTATGTGCCTGTGGTTCTGTTAGTGTGATCATGTGATGTATCTGACCCCAGGAATGTGTCAATAAAGTTTCCCCTTCCTGGGACAATGAATTCACGGTGTTCTTATTTCAATTTCCAGGAGTGTATAACGTCCGACACTGGACGTTAAAGACCTATTACTTGAACAGTAGTTTGCACGCGTATACTGAGGTTAAAATTAAACATGAAACAGAAACCACAGTAATTGTAGAAATGCAGTAGGAGACGATGGTTTAATAAACGGTGTTAATACGAACAGCACACGCGTTTTTTTCAAGAGAAATATGTCGTTTGTATTTTAAATGTGTGTATCAACGATATACAGCAGTCTAAACATTCATTCATTGTTCCTATATTGCTAAGCGGAAATGGATGCTAAGGATAAGGAGATGTGTACAACCGACGTACGTTTGGCTCACACGCGCAGTGTATTTTCAGTTAGAGCAGATGATATTCATTCGCCTCCTCCTTCTCTCTCTCTCTCTCTCTCTCACGCACACGCTAGTCGCTACGCTACGCTACTGCGAGAAGTTGGGACTACCGTTAATGAACACACATCGCGCTCCAATGGCGCAAAAACAGAATTCCGCCTGGGCGTACCCACGAACCACCTGGGAACATACTACACCACCCACATACGGACAAATAGTGCATTCAGCCTCAGACTCCACTTGAAAATACGCAGCGTCTCTCTTTGGACGTGGGCTGATCCGGGAAATTCACAGAAACAGCCAAAAGCTCACTGAAAATATTTTCCTTACTTTGTGTTACTAGGGGATCGTACGAACGTCCTCTCCCCGATTTCATTCATATTGGCAGGATGTGTAGGGTACAACTAAGACGTCAAAATAAGCAAACAGGGAGACGCAGCTCTCAACGATTTTCGAGACATTCGAGTTTAAAAATATTTCCCGTATTTATACATTTTGTATGGTCGTTAGGAGTCAAGAAGTTCGCAGCCGAACGCATTAAGCGGTTATTTTCAGCAGCACGAAGTCCTTTCATCGAGTATTCCTTCCTGCGCTTTTTTCCCACGCAATTGTTATTACTATGCAGACTGTCATTATTGAATGATTATTTTCTTATTTTTGTAATCTTTATCCTGAAGAAAAACGGAGAAACAATTTGCGTAAGGAGATCGGAAATAATAATAGGATGCACAAGATCTTTCAGTCCAATCGATATAGGCATTTTCTTTAAATTATTTTATGTACAAATGTGACAAGTATAATATGCAACTGCACTGTACGAATCAGAATGATACTGACCGCAGAAGCATTGGAAACAATAGTTTATAATTTTAATTAATATTGTGTTTATACTGGCTGCTGGTGAGGACGAAAGTCAGTTATTAGTATTTTATTAATGATCTCGTTCATAAGCAGCCATATCACAGTCATCACAGTCGCTCAAGAAAGTTATAATTAAGCTTTACTTGTTTAATCAGAATCGGACGATGACTCTCCTTGTCCGCAGTCTCGATGATTCGAAGCGATCTGCAATCCTGCGTAAATAAAATGTCTTGGTTTGCTTGCGCTGTGTAGTCAGTCGGGAAACCTCAGATCAAGCGGAAAGTTTGCTTTGATAGAGTTTAATTATGTGATGAAATAATGGAGCTCTTGCATCTAATAATTGCAGGTTCGTTTCCAATTCATCGGAAGTTCCCTTCTGATTACCAATGAAACGACACATCCGTGCAAATTTCCAATTAGAGAATACATATATAATAAAATTCCTTACACACCTTTAATGTAAATGCTCAGTATATATTCTCTTGATTAGCATACAATATATTTCCAATCTCTCGATAGCAAAATTACAATTATTCAATGTGGCTATTCGGCACGGAAAAGATCCTAGAAGTCCTCCCAACACATACCAGAGAGAATATTACAAAGAGTAATTATGCGCTCATGAAATAGTATTGTACTACTTTGCGCATCGATTCTGCGAGTATATAGATGGTCAAGAAGGAAACGTAATTCACTCATAGAATTGTGCAGGGATAATTAGTAGAATGTAAAGAGATATTACAAGTTACTGCGACACAGAGCACTCGTAATGAACGCCGAATGTTTTCGTGCGCGTGGTGTTTTGAGTGTGCACTGTGCAAAGCGAACTTGGGTTACACTCTTAAGCGCCTCTCGTTCATCGTAATTTTTCGGGGTACCACGCATATGTGTTACTAGAATTATGTGGAAATGAAATTTAAAAAAAAAGAAAATAGTACAGGAAGCGAGACTCCATCCGCAGACCTAACGCTTATGAAACCAAACTGCTTCTCGCTTGGCTGTGGAATCCCTCGTTACTGGCAGTGATATGGGGTATTTAAGCATGCGTAAAATGTTCGAACTTGATTTTCTCGAAAACGATTGAGAGTCGAGTCTTGATATTGGCATGTGTTGAAATCCTAGTCGAGCCCTTCACAGCCTGTCAGTATGAATCAAATTGGTGAGGGGTAGTTCGTACCGTCTCCTCGTTAGTCTTTTATAGCTAGTGAGGCACACGACATGCTACCAAGAGTAGCATAATAGGTTGCTGGAGGAGCCGGCCGGGGTGGCTGAGCGGTTCTAGGCGCTACAGTCTGGAACCGCGCGACCGCTACGGTCGCAGGTTCGAATCCTGCCTCGGGCATGGATGTGTGTGATGTCCTTCGGTTAGTTTTTTACTCGATAAAAATGCTGCTGAAACTGTTTTAATGTTGAAAACAGCTTACCAAGATGACGCTATGGGAGAAACTCAAGTTTAACAGTGGTTTGCTTGATTTAAAAATGGCGACATGTCGACAAATCTCCTTCTGGATATGCATCAACTGCCCGAATCGCCGAAAATACTGAAAAACTTCGAAAGCTAGTGCTCACAGACCGTCGACAGACAATTGATCAACTGTCAGGGATTAATGTGTTATCTTGGACCTCGGTTCAGTGAATTTTAACGGAATTTGCTGCCAAGTTCCTTCCTGGAGTTCTGACTGATAGTCAAAAGGAACGTCGGGTTGAAACATATCGTGATTCGAAGCAACAGCTTGAAACTGACCCAGATTTACTGTCAGAGGTCATTACTGGCGATGAGACATGGTGCTATGATTACGACCCGGAAGCAAAAACAACAGTTAAGCCAGTGGAAGAAGTCATCGTCATCCTGTCCAAAAAAATGTCGTCAAATGACATCAAATTGCTGATATGCGTTTTCAGAGTTTGTCCCCCTACGTCAGACCGTCAATCAAATCTTTTATTTGGATGTTTTATGAAGACTGCGCAACATCGTTCGTCAAATAACACCCGACTTGTGGCAGACTGGTTCTTCCACCACGACAACACACCTGCCATCTCTCTTAGACAGTTTTCAGCAACATCGTTCGTCAAATAACACCCGACTTGTGGCAGACTGGTTCTTCCACCACGACAACACACCTGCCATCTCTGTTAGACAGTTTTCAGCTAAAAAGTCACAATTCCGCTGCCCCACGCCCCTTTCTTCCCTGACGTGGCCCCGTGCGACATTTTTTTTATTTCCACGTATAAAAGAAGACATAGAAGGACACCGATTTGACAACACTGAAGAAGTCAAGAAAGTCCAGAAAAAGCCCCTCATTTCTGAAGATGACTACAAACAATGTTTCGAATAGTGGAATCAAACTGTGTTAGTTACAATGGGGAGTATTTTGAAAAGGATAAAGTTGTATTGGCGAACAATATGAATATATCTTTCAAAACATAATTCCGGTTTTTGTTTGGCTACCCCCTCGTGCCACAATCTACTCATTAATAGGTATAATCTCCCATTAAAGGTTTAACACAGCAAGCCAAGTATTACAGTTAGTATCCATGTAAATGTCTCGAGGCAACGAAATTCATGTCGCGCAAGTTAATCAGATTATATTCATCGAGTATTTGAGAATGAGAGTGAAATCTGATAAGGTTCACTCATAATGTTAAACCTTTCTGAAAGTTTTTTCTCGCTGTCACACCACACAAAAAAATGAAAGGAAACAAGTTTATCGCGTAATACCTTTTCACCGTTATTCAAAGGAACTTCAGCATCTTGTATGACGTATCAATTTATTACACTTTTTACTGCTCAGTGTAATCGCACCAGCTTTGTAGACAGTATCCATACATAGCGCTGCATGTGCCTACAAAATTATACCATCCTAAGACGTATAGTTTACAAGGTATTACGTCATAAACACTGAGACGTGCGAAAAATTTACTTTCAATTGTCGGAGGTTTGAGAGTGTGTGTGTGTGGGGGGGGGGGAATCTTTCACAAGATAGGAAAAAAGAATCAAATCTGTCTTTCTTGTGCCGCGCGGGATTAGCCGAGCGGTCTCGGGCGTTGCAGTCATAGACTGTGCGGCTGGTCCCGGCGGAGGTTCGAGTCCTCGCTCGGGCATGGGTGTGTGTGTCTCTCCTTAGGATAATTTAGGTTTAGTAGTGTGTAAGCTTAGGGACTGATGACCTTAGCAGTTAAGACCCATAAGATTTCACACACATTTGAACATTTTTTGTCTTTCGTGTAAGAAAAAACACAGCTATTTTACATTTAGAAAAATGTAAATACAGTCGTGCATTATCAGTTTTTCTGATACAAAGACATACATTGGTGAGCAAATCATTATCATCAGCTGGTTGACTGCGTATTCGGTCCGCAGTACAGCGTGTATCCTTCATCACCCATGCTATATTTTGTCGATTAGTTTTCTTCGTGGCATTCGGACATGCTTGAGGACTGGCTAATAGAGATGACACACTTCATACGAAACCAGACCGTGTTGCCTAAAACGAAAACGTCTCTCATTTTCTTTACGAATATTGAACAATATTAATTTTAAGTGAAAAGAGGTTGATGTCAAAGGAGGACAGTTCATATTATTAACTGCTTTAATAGAGTTCAAAAGCAACACACTGCCCAATAGTGGTGAGAAGTGTCATTGCTGTACACCTTTCCAGATTAAACTATCATGCTATAAAGAGTTCATGCGGGCGTTAATAGCTGTTCAGATAATATCAATAATTGTTCAAATAGTAATATAACCCGTCGACGGATGCTACTCTCTGCGTATGAAGACATTGATTTTAAAACTATTTTCATGTGTGATTACTCGCACTTTCTGCGAATCAACCGATTAGTTACTCAGTAATGCTCCACAACTTTTTTACAGTTCCGTACTTCAAAACATAACGGTCCATCCCGTTCACCTAGAATCAAGAAATTGGGAAAATAGCAAAGTTTCACTGTAAAAGTAGGAGGGAAAAATCTGATAAATGTTAATTTTAAATTATTTCACACGAAAAAAATGTATTTTTTTCATTTGTTATAGGGCAGTGTGTCTGTTGAGAAGACATATCGTTGAAATTCATATTTCAAGCAAAGGTTTGCGTCCGTTTGCGGTGTAATAACTTTAAGCTTGTAAGTCAATATAGTCAAAAGTTACAGTACGGCCATTCAATTCACATATATTACACTCGCATAGTCACTCATCAAAACCTATAGGGTACCTCCCGTTGACATAGAATCGTGATATATGGAAACTGTAAAAAAGTCCGAAAATTGTTAATTTGTAATTAATTACATTACAGGAAAAAATAGATTATGATCATTTGTTATGCCACTGTGTGTCTGATTATTAAGAAGTCTTATTTCTCAGGAACAGATACACTTATCTGGTAAGAGATTTAAGAGTCTAAGTAAGTATAATCAAAAGTTACGTCCATTTAATTCACATATTTTACACTCGTTAAGTCCCTCATCAAAACCTATAGGGTACCTCCCGTCGACCTAGAATCATGATGTATGACAAGAAACAAGTTTTCACAGTAAAAACAGAGAAAAAATTTGAAAACTGGTAGTTTGCAATTATATTACGCACAAAAACGTTTGGTTTTTTTATTTGTTAGCCGGCTGTATGTCTGTCCTGTTAAGACACCTTTTTCTTAGGAATGAACAGTTGTATACCTAGCGTGTTTCTATATCGGTTGAAATGTTTACATGTGTGTGAATTCCTAAGGGACCAAACTACTGAGGTCATCGGTCCCTAGACTTACACACATCTGAAACTAACTTATGCTAAGAACAACACACACACACTCACGCCCGAGGGAGGACCCGAACCTCCGGCGGGAGGGGCCGCTCTGTCCGTGTCATGGCGCCTCAAACCGCGCGGCCACTCCGCGCGGCCCGATATCGGTAACAACGAAACATCGTAGGGACTATCGATTGTCGGGATGGATGAACTATCTGTATGCATTAGCATTGCCTGTGGTCAAAATTCGACCAATTGAGTCAGTGGACATGATCTGTGATTAAAAATTTAGTCTATCTTAACATGAAAGAATTCACCTAAAAGCATGAAGTTTTAGCCACAAAAGTGACGCATAACAAATGCTGCATTGTAGGTACGAGTGTTCTTGAAATAATTCTTTGATCACTCTTTAATTATTTGATCAATTGAAATGGGTCCTTGATGCAGTGAGTCGAAAAGTAAGTTTTGTGTTAACGACGGTAAATTGACTTACAACACAATGTGAACACTGTTGTATCGCGTGCCGTAAAGCGACCTCGGATGCGAAATAGTTTGAGTTACAATATTCATCAAACCGCAGTTACAGCTCTCAAAATTATATGGAATTACTTTCAGTGTAATTTTTACTGTATCTTTCAAAACAACAATAGGATTTTCGCTATCAAAGTCCACATTATACCTATTACTTTGCCCACGCAAAAATTGCGTGTCTCTGGCTCTTCGGCTTTCAGTCAGACCCGTTAGCGTTCTTCTTCGTGGCGCAGCGTAAAACGAATATAGTGCACGTATAATAAGGAAAGTCGTAGCTATCCAGGATGAAGCAACTGAAAATAAGGAACGCTTCAGATTTTGTGGTAATGGCGGCAAAGGAACGCAGAGTTACTTATGTTATCTCTTAGATGAAAGTAAGGGAAAAAATGACGTTAATAAAAAACTTTTATTGCCCCCGACGAATTCGATACTAAATTTCGTATTCCACTGCTAACGACGTCAACTAAGTAGCAGATGCGGCATTGTAGCTGCTCGTTATGCGTGCGTTACAGCAAATCTGAAACATTAAAACATGAACTCTCTAGAACTCGATTCCACGAAACGTTGTTACTTCGGTGTATCATTCCTAAAGTAATAGCTGATCGGTACGGAGCGCGGAAGTTGGCTGTACTTCAGTTGTCGATGTTCAACGTATTCGAAACATCTATTTCTCTTTACCACTCTTAACGGCTACGTACATGCATGATTTTGTTTTTGTGCACATCTAAGGCAGAGTGACTTTCTGATTACATAAGTTTCAGGGGGCGCCTCGTACAATTAATACTAAAAATGGGTTCTTTAGTTTTCTTGTTCGCAATGTCCTGACTGACTGACTAAGTGACTAATCATTGCTCACTACAAACCGCTTAGGCTAGAAACTTCAAATTTGGAGAAGGCGTGAATCTTGTACTGTAGGCGTCGTTTAGGAAGAGATTTTTCGAAATTCCAGTCGTAAGGGAGTGAAATAGGGAGTGAAGGATTGTTTACGAAAAATGTCGCTATTAAGGCAATTTTGAAGCTATACCTACGAAAATTGGTATTTGGTTTCCCGGTCAGAAGTAAAGAAATACGTGTTTCCGTGTTTCAGTATTTTTGGAAATTTAATACTATGGGGGTGAAATAGTAGACGAAAGTTTTTTTGAAAATATGTCATTACTAAATAAATAGCGAAGTATTTTTAAAGCTACCTCTATGAACATTGGTATTTGACTTTTCGTTTACAAGTAAGAAGCTACGTGTTTCTGTTTTTGCAATTAGGGCCTCTAAGGGAGAGAAATAGGGGCACACTGATTCACACACTCATCATCGGCCAGACCAAAACGCTAAGGACGGAAACGTGGAGTTTGGACAGGGTGTGGATCTTACACTTTAGGCATCGTTTAGGAATCGGTTGTCCGAAATTCCAATGCTAAGGAAGTGAAATAGGGGATGAAAGGCTTTCTGTAAATATGTCGCTATTAAGGGAATTTTGAAGCTAGAACTACGAAAACTGGTGTCAGATTTCTCAGACAGAAAACAAGAAATAGGTGTTTCAGCCTTTTTGGAGATTCAACCACTAAGAGAGCAAAACCGTGAGTATAAGTTTTTTTCAAAATAAATAATTGCTAAAGAATTACTAAAAGGATTTTTAAGCCTACATCTGTGACAATTAGCATTTGACTTCTCGGTTAGAAATTAAAAAAAAATCGTGTTACAGTGTTTACAGAAAGTCAACCGCATTGGGGGACGAAAATTGTTAAGGCTAAATATTTCGTTACATAAAAAAAATTTTAATGATAAATTTATTAAAACTGGTATTTAGCTCCTCGGTTAGATACAAGGAAATATTTGCTGCCGGCCGAAGTGGCCGTGTGGTTCTAGGCGCTGCAGTCTGGAACCGCGTGACCGCTACGGTCGCCGGTTCGAATCCTGCCTCGGGCATGGATGTGTATGATGTCCTTAGGTTAGTTAGGTTTAACTAATTGTAAGTTCTAGGGGACTATTGACCTCAGAAGTTGAGTCCGATAGTGCTCAGAGCCATTTGAACCATTTTTTTTTTAATATTTGCTAGGGGATGAAAGTTGCTGTAGAAATATCTCCTCAAGATCGCAAAAGGCATGATTTACAAAACCTTTGGACTTCACCTACCATAATCGCCTTTGGACACAAATGCATACGGGAAAGATCATCCCTATATGGATTTAGTAGCGTGAAAAGCTGAGAAGGTGTTGCAATTCGCGAGCAGCATAAAATTTCGTTGAAATACAAACAAGAAAAGTATCTGTAGGCCATAGAGTCTACCCGAGCGAAGCAGCGGGTGCTAAATTAGTATTATGATAGTTAAGTTTGTGTGGAACCCTCGGTCCGTGAGTCTTACTCGCACTTATGCGGAATTTTTACCTGACGGAAAGCTTACAAACACTTATTTTATCAACATTTGCAAATTGTTATGAATTCTTCGTTTGTGTGGCCACATTGTTCGAAACTGATTTATCGTTCCTAAGGCTATTTTCGTTCTGTCGTTGCAGCAACAAGAAATAGCGTTTTTTTTCACCAGAGGCGTTTGGATTTACTGTTTTAAAGCATCATCAGTGGTCTCTTACTAAACATTTTTACAACTGGATTTGTTTTTGAGATCGAGGTGAGAAATCAAGCAGAAGTCACCATAAGTAAAAAGTAACATATTATTAACGAACTGTTTTTCGATTTTAAAAACAAGTTAAATTGTAAATATCTTTAATTACAGACCACTGATGACGCTTTCTCTCAATAAAGTGAAACGCAAACGGTGAAAAATGAAAAACGCTGTTTTTTGCAGTTGCATCGACAAAATGGCATCGAGACTAGAGGCACTTAAGCATACTTGAGCGACAAAGCAAGACAATGCCCCCACCGAGAAAGGCGCCGTCAATTTCCAATGTTTCAGAGAACCAGCGATGCGTGTCATGGATTCGACAAGTTCTTAGTTGGTTTTCTGAGGTAGGATGCAGCATCCCATGTCTAAGCACACGTCACGCATTTGCCGTAAGTTACGGGTCGGTGGACTACAGGCCCGGAGTTGGCAATGTCTTCCTCAAGGTTCAGACCGGGCGCATTTGGTGGCCAAGAGACGAATGTGGGTTCACTGTCACGCTCCTCAGATGATTATACAACTATTCTGGCCTTGTGGCAAGATGGGTTATCCTGCTGGAAGGTGCCATTACTATCGGTGAAGACATGGAGTGTATGGTAATGCGTGTAATGTGCAATAACGTTCACATCATCAGAGCGTTAGATTACTGACACAAGTGCCATGGATGCCCACATGGTTTAAATGGCTCTGAGCACTATGGGACTTAACATCTGAGGTCATCAGTCCCCTAGAACTTAGAACTACTTAAACCTAACTAACCTAAGGACATCACACACATGCATGCCTGAGGCAGGATTCGAACCTGCGACCGCAGCAGCAGCGCGGTTACGGACTGAAGCGCCTAGAACCGCTCGGCCACTGCGGCCGGCATGCCCTGATGAATATACCCCTCAACACGATACTGCCTCACGACCGCCGTCGTGATGTCACAAGAAAGTCTATTGAGTTGACCAGACGACACGTTTCGGTTCGGTTAACACGGGAGCCCAATGATCAACAATGTGCGCCGAAACACTTCAGCCTGCACTAGTATTCTGCTCTCCCTTCAAATTTGCCGCGACAGTATCCACGTCTACATCTACATACGCACTCGGCAAGCCTCCGCATGCTGTATCAGGGAAGGTACCTTGCATCACTGCTAGTCATTTAATTTCCTGTTCACTGGCAAATAGAGCGAAGAACAAACGAACAGCCATGTGTCTCTGCATGAGCCCTAATTTCTCTTACCTTATCTTCGTGGTCCTAAGGTGAAATTTACGTTGCCGGCAGTAGGATCGTTCTGCAGTCAGCTGCAAATGCCGGCTCTCTAAATTATCTCAATAGTGTCGTGGCTGTGTACGTAAATCAAACACTAGATTGTTTGTAATTATGTTGTATGCCCAATCATTATTGCGTGATGTCAGAATCACCTATTTTTAATTATTTTGTTCGCTGTGATATGCACTGAACTGCATGGGACCTGTAATAGAAGTCGAAGACACGCTGACAGCTATGAACCACCTGCATCCCTTCAATTTTAATGTATTCCCCGACGGCGGTGTCATCTTGCAGCAGTGTAGCTGTAGTGTCTCGGGGCGAGAACCGTGCGACAGTTATCTGAGAAGCATTATACTGAACTCACGTTGATGTCTCGGCGACGAAATTCAGCTGATGTGTCCTATGGAGCCCATATCGATTGCTATAGGGCGCCGTCACTGCGTACGAAAATCAGCGGCCCGTTATTTAAACAAATTACATGACCTGTGGGCAGACATCTCTTTCCGCATATCGCCACAAACCTCCCAACAAACTGTTGGATCTGTGATACGTATAATCGGTGTTGTATTTCTTTGACCCGTCATGTGTATATTAGTTTTCAGTATTTTAATGGCTCTGAGCACTATGGGACTTAACATCTGAGGTCATCGGTCCCCTAGACATAGAACCACTTAAACCGAACTAACCTAAGGACATCACACACAGCCATGCTCGAGACAGGATTCGAACCTGCGACCGTTGCAGCACCGCGGTTTCCGACTGAAGCGCCTAGAACCGCTCGGCCACAACGGGCGGCTCATTATTCTAGCCTTGCTAGTTCGTACATGATTTTTTCTGTAGTGGACAACTTTATGTAGCTATCCACTTCTATTTTCACCTTACTCTGTTTGTACAGTGACTGAGTTTTACTCTAGGTTACCATGTGCACAGCAGTATTGACGTGATGATTACACCCTATAATACACCTGTTAATGTTGTATATAGATTGTTTCTATACAGAATAACTATGTATTACAAATTTTAGTTCGACAGGCAATTTTGCTTTTGATGTAATGCTGGTATAGCAGTAGCTGCTGATGTATTACTTTCAGGGCCTGATGATGACGGAGTGTATTGTCGAAACTGGTTGCGAATAAATTGGTAATGAAGTTGAAACTGACGATAGTGTTGAAAGTTGTAATAAATAAATCATTTCGTTGAAAAAAAAAACGCTTCGCCTCTAGGTGAATACCGGGCTGGTATCCAAGCCACGCTTTTAGGTACCTGATTCGCAAGCATTTTAGAACACTTTCCATCACATTCACATCCACCACACAGCGCGTAGGCCGTCGGTGTAGATTTATTCGGTCGAAGGACACTAAGCCCATCCGGCCACCCATTAAACTAACCGTGACGTAACTATGCCGACTCTGCGCCGATGCGCGGCAAAGGCGTGAGGAAGAGAAGAACAAGAAGTTTTGTTAAAAATCTGAATTCCGTCCCAACAGGCCGCGGAGGGTCCAGTGGTAGTGACCGCCGTGTCGTCCTCAGCCGACAGGTGTCACCGGATGCGGATATGAAGGGATGTGTGATCAGCACACCGCTCTCCTGGCTTTAGACCTGCGTGCATGTCCGATGGTACAGTGTATAGTAATTCGAAATAACACAGGAACTGCAGTGTCGTATTTATCCACCGACACAAGGCAAGCATCTTTAAAGTAATGTCAAATCAAACACCTTCCAGCTATTCAAAAAGGGCACCTGAAGAGGGTGTCCAAAGAGAATGGATATTCTACCCGGCAAATTGGCAAGGCACTTGCAACTAAGCCAAAGAAACAGGGAGTGGGGAAAGAAGAGAGAACGCCTACTAAATCTTTAGCTTTTCTTCCCTCTTCTGGCAACATTTCCTTCAAAATTGCAAGAATCCTCCACGGTTTCGAAGTGCTAGTGATTTTCCGTCCACCATCGAACATTTCCGACCTGCTGGGATCAGTGAAATATGATTTGGTATTGCGGAAGGCGGGAATTTATAAAATACCTTGTCAGGGTGGCATGTCATATAAAGGACAAACATTGCGAAAAGTGGAAGAACGTTGAACATCAACGCTGTACTCGCAACCTAGCAAGTCTGCAATTGCTGAGCGTTGCCTTTCCACTGGACACTCAATGGAGTATTACAAGACAACAATTTTGGCCACGGCAGCATCCTTTTGGGACTCCGTCATAAAAGAATCAGTGGAAATTCGCATGACAGACAGTTTTATGAACCGTGATAATGGCTACCAGCTACATAATGCGTGGAACCCCGTCCTCTCTAAGATCTGCTCCAGACGAAAACGTCAGAGTACTCCGATGGCCGCGGCAATTGACAGCTGAGTTCTGCAGTTCCACCAGCGAGGGCGCTGCTGGCGGGCGGTGTGGTTCGTCCGTCAATAAGATTTTGACGCATGTGAGGAATACTCGCTTCACTTTATACATTACGGAAAGGAGGGCGTCTTCGTCAGTCTTCGATGGCTCACCTGAGGATGGCTGGCAGTTGTCCAGTCGAAATATCGTGGAAGGAAGCTAATGATGACCGGCTGCAAGCCCGAAATCTTTTTTAAAATTTAGTTCACCGGGATAATTTTAAATTTCACACCTTTCAGCTGTCTAGTTTCTAAACTTATTTTATTTGGCTCCCAGTTTCGGCGATTTACTACGCCATCTTAAAGCCCCTAACCAATGTGTAGGAAGACTTCACCTCGATTCTGGTCAAAGAATGGCCAGCAATACTGGTACTCAGTGGGCAGAAGATGGGTGAAGTGATTACTATAGCAAATTATAGTATGAAGGCTTTCACGACCGGATGACATATCTTCTGGTAAACCTTGCAGGATGTAAGGTCGTGGTCCATGAAACTCTTCAGCTCCTAACGTTTCGTCCAGTGCTTCGCTGGACATCTTCAGAGGGGTGTTTCTCCTCCGGTAAGACTCACCGGAGGAGAAACACCCCTCTGAAGATGTCCAGCGAAGCACTGGACGAAACGTTAGGAGCTGAAGAGTTTCATGGACCACGACCTTACATCCCGCAAGGTTTACCAGAAGAAATACCTGTATTGCTGACCCTTCTTTGACCAGAATCTTCCTACACATTGGTGGGGGACCTGAAGATAGCGTAGTAAATCGCCGAAACTGGGAGCCAAATAAAATAAGTTTGGAAACTAGACAGCTGAAAGGTGTTGGATTTGACATGCTGAATCGAACAGCCGAGTTCCACAGCCATCTCTGAAATGATGGACAAACAGAGACTTAAAGTAAAATGTCTCACCTGTACGGGAATGTACATAATGGATGTACAAGTACAGGTTTTGGACGTATGGTTGGCGACATGTGGAAGTTTGGGTCTGACTGTGAGTCATGGATGGATAGCCAAATGGTAAGGCGACCACTCACAATAAGCAGGAAATCCGGATTCGAGTACCAGGCCAGCATAAATTTTTCATTGTCGTGATTCCATTCTACAGCTTATGGTCGTCGGTATTCGCAATTACGAATATATTTAACATTGTCAGGTTTGGCAACTAGAGCCACTACCTCTCGGTCACGTAGCCCCTCAGTTGGTCTCACAAGGGCTGAGTGCACCCCGCGTGCCGATAGCGCTCGGCAGACCCGGACGGTCACCCAGCTCAGCTCGACAGTGCTGAACTTCGCTGGTCTGACTGGACCGGGGTTAATACTGCAGCAAGGCCGTTCACAGTTTTGTTAAAAACCATTATTGCTTTTTTACAGTGTTTTTGTAGGGACCGTACCCCTCTCACTGTTGAGCAATACGTAATAGCGCGCACATCTGTGTGCGGCCTTGCTGCACCACATGGCAATGCCTGCCACACTGGGAACGATTTGGCATTCTTCTGTACTTATTCCAACTTATAAATTCTTAAAATACTGTGCAATTTGAATATTCTTTATTGTACAGGTTCACAAGACTAGGTAACATCATAGAGAAACATATTCCAGAAGGTTTTTGGTGTGATATGTATCGAAACATGGTGCACCGCAAGAGTCTCACATAACATTGTTTTCAGCATTAACGCTATTCCTTTTGTTGTTTGTTCTCGCTGCATATGGTGTATCTTCATACATCTCCGTGTTGCCATTACTGATGATTCAACGGTTCTTAAAAAGCGCTTTTCTCTATGCTGCTATGAACATTTCTCACCTTGAAAGTTTTATTATCAAAAATTATTATTATTATTATTATTCCCAGAATGAGATTTTCACTCTGCAGCGGAGTGTGCGCTGATATGAAACTTCCTGGCAGATTAAAACTGTGTGCCCGACCGAGACTCGAACTCGGGACCTTTGCCTTTCGCGGGCAAGTGCTCTACCAACTGAGCTACCGAAGCACGACTCACGCCCGGTACTCACAGCTTTACTTCTGCCAGTACCTCGTCTCCTACCTTCCAAACTTTACAGAAGCTCTCCTGCAAGGTTCGCAGCAGAGCTTCTGTAAAGTTTGGAAGGTAGGAGACGAGGTACTGGCAGAAGTAAAGCTGTGAGTACCGGGCGTGAGTCGTGCTTCGGTAGCTCAGTTGGTAGAGCACTTGCCCGCGACAGGCAAAGGTCCCGAGTTCGAGTCTCGGTCGGGCACACAGTTTTAATCTGCCAGGAAGTTTCATTATTATTATTATTAGCCAGTTGAAAGTTTTAATACAAAAAAAATTATCATCGCAACAGACGTATGAAAATTGTGTGGAGCTCTGTCTCTGATAATATTATCTTTACCTATGCTTTTTCTCTAAAATCCGTTAAGTGATCTTGTGAAACTTTACTATCGTTATCATGAAATCTGATACATAGAGGCGTACAACTTGCATTAAGAAGACCCTTACTCCAACTGATTGAGAACAAAAATCGTACACTCATTACTCTTCCTATAAATCATGAAAAATCAATTTGCTTGTATCTCACTGCCGTTTTTAAAGTATTCTCTAATACCTCATAACAATTAATACTGCAATGCTCCTGCACTGCAACTGTGTGAACATTTTACACTCAGCAACATCCTACAATAATTCACAAGACATACTACGATTCATGCAGAGTGCAATGCATGGCCACAACTACTGACGCAGCTACTGCCAGTGATCAGGCGGCGTTTGCTCAACGGGCCTTAAGCGGTGTAAAATCTAAAAGAAACCAATAAAATCTTTTAATATCCTGTATTCTGAAATTCTGACGATTCAAACGCCGACAAACATTACTCAGACATTTCGTTTTCTTCGATAGTTTGACAGTTTGATTAACAAAAACTTTAAATATAATCAAAAATCACGTATGTGGTCACAAGAAAGATACAATTACTACATTCAATGTATGCATACACAAATCTGATAAAATATGTGAATATGGTATCTGTTCTTTCGGACATGTCCGGTCCCCATGTAGCTCTCTTAGAATGAAATGAGAATTAAATCAAGACCCTAAGCTGTCTACAGGCGTTGATATTCATCAACGGGAACAGTGAACATAAAAGTTTTCTGGGTTTGGTACCGCGTCATGATGTAAAAACTACTGTTGCTATAGAAAAGCCAACGTTTCGGTCACGATTGCAGACCCAGAAGAAGGCCGCTGCAATCGTGGCCGAAACGTTGGCTTTTCTATAGCAGCAGTAGTTTTTACATTATGACGCGGTACTAAACCCAGAAAACTTTTATGTTGACTGACTCTAATCGCGGAAGCCTACGCAATTATATCAACGGGAACAGTTGAAAATGGACATGTCCGAAAGAACAGATACCTTCTTCATATAGTTAAGGCTAACCGGCCATTGACCTCATTCTTCTGTGCTGGATGCCCACGCATTGCCCGAACTCTTACGGGACTCGGTAAGATTGACTGCCGCGAGTAATGAGTGTAATGGTCAGGGGCACTACGAATGTAGTGTGTGGACATTAAGTTGGGAATGTGGGTCTCTCGGGGACTGCAACGGATAAATCTCTGCAGTCGCACTATCCTCTGTGCCCTCGGTGGGTCAGGTGGATAGAGCGTCTGTCATGTAAGCAGGAGATCCCGGGTCCGGGTCCCGATAGGGGTACACATTGTCAACTGTCCCTGTTGATGTATATCAATGCCTGTTGACAGCTTAGGGTCTCGATTTAACTATAATTTCAATCTGATAAAATTCCTCCAGTGTGCAAGCAAGCAACAACTACGCACGGTGAAGAGGAAAATTACCAAAAATCTTCGATTAATACCAAAACTCCTCGAGCGCTACTAACACGCCCTGGGCAGGCTGCAATGTCTTCTGACGCGCCACTTCTCTCCACACCAGACTGCGTCCGACCGCTGCTCTTAACAACTTTTCGCTCGCTACCACCAGCCGCAATAATAGCTGAGACTCAGAGTTTGTGCGTGTAGCGCAACAACAGAATCACTGGCCAACATTAAAAAAATAAATAAATAAAAAAAAATGTGAACAGCCAACTTTCAACCGCGTCAGCGACCCTCTGATACTTCTCAGTGCAAAGTCTCTCAAATCTCAAGAATCAGGCTGAGCTGAAATTCGGCAATTCAGATGTTATTACCGGTATCAACTCACTAAATGACGTGAGAATTTAGCTCGCACATGAATAAGAAGTTAAAAAAACATTTTCTGTGCCATTTCAACCTTTCGCGAACACATTCCGTTGCGCTAAGTAGCCTTCCGTATCTGTCCACTGTACACCTAGACTCGTTGTAATGCAAGACACATTTTTGATTAAATTTCTCGCTGTTACTTTCCCCATCCACTTTCCGACGACCGCTACGGTCGCAGGTTTGAATCCTGCCTCGGGCATGGATGTATGTGTTGTCCTTTTGTTAGTTAAGTTTAAATAGTTCTAAGTTCTAGGGGACTGATGACCTCAGATATTGAGTCCCATAGTGCTCAGAGCCATTTGAACCACTTTCCGAGCTAGTTGTATTGAAGCTGTGTGGCATGTCGACACACTACAGGCGTTTCTTTTGTCATGTCATTTCATCTCACCTCCTTGCAGTTTGGCTTCGTGACTTACCTTTCCCGTTCATGCGAACTTTGCCTGCTGCGATTGTTCTTCATTCATGCAAGCAGTGGAAGAGAGATGGACTCGTGTATGAATTGACCACCTATATCGTGTATTTTCTAGCGTCCATTTCCTAAGAAAACCTCGAAACGTATAGTGGTATACTCGCCTCCTGTCCCACATACACTGATGAGCCAAAACATTGTGAAACATTGTAACCAGCTGCTTATAGCTTGTTTGTCAGTCTTTGGCACGAAATACGTCACTGATTCTAAGTATGAGGGATCCGACAGTTTGTTGGTAGGTTTGTGGAGGTATGTGGCATCAGATGCCTACACAACGGTCATGTACTTTGCGTCTACAACGGGCGAACGTGGTGAACACGCACGATACCGAGCCAGGTGCGTTCTGTAGAACTTACATCAGGCGAATTTGGTCGCTGAGACATCAACGTGAGCTCCCCATAATGCCCCTCATACCACTGTAGCACGGTTCTGGCTCAGACACTGTTGAAAAATGACATCGCCGTCGGAGAAGGCGAAATGTGGTAATGGAAATGGCACACCAAAACCACGATAGTAATCCGTTGTAGTTGCTACATATTTTATTACAAACAAAATCATCATAAAATCACCATCACAGTAATACAGGAGACTGCCTTACAAGGCCAGATCGCTTGGACAAATGACAAATAAATTTCTTTAATCGTAACAAGACCCATAAAACTTGAAATTTGACTATGACTAGGTAAATATACTCAGGTAAAGCTTTACTTAAATAGTGCAAATGTCCATACAATTCCCATCAGAAGTCTCATTACTTTCAATCAACTGAGGAACAGATTAAGGGTAAGAACACAGATCTTTTAAGGTTTGGCTAGCCAACTTTCCTAAACAAAACTACATACACATGAGTAAAACAATTAAGGAGGTGCTTTAATTTTGACCGAGCCAATCTTCAAATTTACTTACTCAGTTGATTAATCAACAATATTCTTAGAATGGTTACAACTAGAACATGACCATATGACAATACCCCTAAAATGAGGTTGCTTCAATATTTCGTGTGAATTGGCGATAGACACGAGCAGACCAAGGATTCAGATCAATACGAGAGATCCACGAGACAGGGAATGACACAGAAATATACTCAACTTTGCAATGCAACTGAATTTCGGATGCTATAATCCTCCACCGGAAAGATGGAATCACGCAAAAGTGACAACATAACCCGAGATGTAAAGGAGAGGACATGGCCTTAAATATCTCTCTGCCCCCGTGGTGCTCTGCTCCTAGCATGCTAGCGTCGACCGCTGCCAGTTATCTCTAACACAACACACATCAACGGCAGACAATATTCTGAGACATAAACCACACAACCTTATCTGGAGAACAGGTGAGCAATACAACTGAACTGAAACAAATGAGCCTCCGCGAGTTATTTGGCCATTGCCAGCCCTTAAACTTTGATTAATAAGTTCGCTAAAAATCATGCCCTAAAGATAAGATGACAAGATTTATCTCGGCGCACATTTACGCGCCAAACTACCAAATGAACTACAAGGTAGAATAGAGGACGTATCTCGGCGTGTCTTGATACGCCAGAGCCGGACTTCCTCACTGCTCGTTGCACTTCTAGCAACGTCTTTAACCACGCTTCATGTCGGTTGTTTGGGCGTAGCCACATTTCCTCAACTACCGTCAAGATAGTCACAACACCGAGGTAGGTGATAAACAATTAAAACAATTATAAAGGATTTTTAGTACACTGGCATATCCAATTAAGCCGCACGCAACCCACCGAAGCGACTCGGCGACTGCAATTCAATAAGCCGCCGTAGCTTATAACAGACTCGAAGGAGCTTGTCCTTCCGACCTCTAGGAAAACCAAATCACCATGGGTGGTGGATCGGCCCTCACGACTCAACCCGCAGTAGCCGCTGGCCCCGCTCCCCCGCTGTCCGACTCGTCCTCTTGCCGTCCTGCCTACGTACACAGTCCCACGTGACTCACACTCACCGCCGATCCCGACACACCTCCCCAGCAGAGCGCACGCGATGCCGTTAAATCCGCGCCGCCAAAGATGAGCAAAAGACAAGTAAGCATCGAAGGCGACTCAAACATCAAAATGACGATCGATGGAAACTGGCGCCAGAAAACGCACCAGCTCAGAAGGCATCCAGCATCAAGGGATGCAGGTGGTTCGAAGCTGCCAGTATGTCTTCGATTACTACCACAGGTCCCATGCAAGAGCAGCAGAATGTCTCCCAAATCATCATAATGCTCCCACCTGCTTTCGTCCTTAACGCCTGCACGTTCTGAGCCACCGTTCAGCTCGATGAAGGCGTTTGTGAAGACGACCATTGACCTAGTGTAGCAGAAATGTGACGCTCGACTTCTAATGGTCCCGAGCCTACTGCAACTGTAACTGACGACGTCGTTGGGTCAGCATGTGACCAAGCAGGTGTGCTCCATGTTCGACATTTTACGATGAACGGTGTGCTCCGAAACACTTGTGCGTAGACCAGAATTGCTCTCTTTCGGCAGAGATGTCACGGATCACCATCTATCCCGCTTTACCGAGCAGACAAGCCTCCGAACCCCACGTTCTCTGAAGAGTCGTGGATGTCCAACCATTTAGTGCCTAGTGACAATTTGACTGTCCTCCTACCTCTTTCCGTAGATGCTCACGTCAGTGGCACGTGAAGATTCGACCAGCTTCGCCGTTTACCAGATCCTCGTTGACAGTAATAATAATACGGCCTCTCTCACTCATTTCGATGGATTTACAGCCCGTATCCTCGGTAGGGTGATCCCTTGTCCGTCTCTGCTCTGTTTACTCACTTCTGTCAACGAGTCACTAGACCGTAATGCCACCAGGCGACATCCAACGTCGCGGCTGTTTGGCTGGGACAGTGCACAGATACATACTTCGCTACCAGTTAAAGGACGAAAGGACGAAATAGGTGGCTCATATGAAATTGGAAAGCTCTGTGGTGGGATGACTGGAGACATTTACATTTTAAGTAGGTTTCTCATTGGAGCGTGCGCCCACGTCTGTTCGTCACTATAAGAGCACACGAAACGTTCGGGTGGTCCACGCCGTGTCCGGGAGATTTGGAGGGATTTGTGGCTGGATTTCCTCGTTGGCCCCCACCCAGAGAACGACGCGCCACATTGCCCCGAGCTGAGTTATTTCGGTGAGCGCTGTCGCGGCGATGTCACACTGACCGAGCCCATAACTCATCGCTCCCATCGCCCACGCACACACACACACACACACACACACACACACACACACACACACACACACACAACTGTAGCATTCCCACCAGCAATGGGATCTTCTGGAGTGGTGTTGATCCAGTTCTTTTCATACCTACAGTGTTAGAAGGTCTCTACGCGACCATTAATTCCTTAACTGGGAAATAAAGTCCCCATTGAAGGTACCACAGTTTAGTACGAAACATTTACATTGTGTCACAACAGTCTTAGACAGCTGAGTGCTTACCATTCTTAAGGCGACAGCGGTTTTTGAATGCATGAAAAATAGTGACTATCGTAAGTAAAATAAAAAAGTAAAGTAAATTAAAATAAGAAAGTAAAATAAAAGTAAAGTAAAATAAGTAAGTAATATAAAAGTAAGTAAAACAAAAAATAAGTAAAATAAAGTAAATAAGTAAAATAGAGTAAATAAGTAAAACAAGTAAAATAAAAGTAAAATAAGTAAAATAAAGTAAGTGCCATGTCAACTTTATACACTCTGACAACAACATATAAATGTGTCAGCGTGTATAAAGTTGACATGGATTAAAGCCAAAACATCTGCACTTGATGATGGCCTAAGGCCGAAATTGGATTAGCAGAAATAAAAAGTTTAACAGTCACTGGTGCCAACATGTCGTCTTTCAAAAACAGTTCTGATATTTGTTGCGTAACACATGGCACTCACCCTGAATACATACAAAATTGAAATTTTCTGTTTATGGGAACGTTGGAAGTGTTTTTTGTAGTCTGGAAGCAATAAGTGTTTGAAATTGTTCCTTCTTTTTAAACAGCCTTTTATACAATGTTCTGTGTCCTTGCAAGCCACATTACACTTCCACTTACCATGCTCCTACTACCACAATGACTTCTAACCGAAGGTTCAGAGTATCTGCAATTGTCGCCATCAAGGAGTCAAGTTATTTTTATAAGGTCTTTGCTCAGAAGAGTCAATAGGTCGCATGGGGTACGAAATGCTCCTGGAGCAGAATAGAACATCCCTCAGACATCAGCGTGGGAAAACATTCCTAAGCGATTAAAAGTGACGAAGTCACGTTTCATCTATCAGGAGAGGTCAGCCAACTCAACATACGAGGGCAGTTCGATAAGTAATGCAACACATTTTTTTTCTCGGCCAATTTTGGTTGAAAAAACCGTAAATTTCTTGTGGAATATTTTCAAACATTCCCGCTTCGTCTCGTATAGTTTCATTGACTTCCAACAGGTGGCAGCGCTGTATGGAGCTGTTAAAATGGCGTCTGTAACAGATGTGCGTTGCAAACAACGGGCAGTGATCGAGTTTCTTTTGGCGGAAAACCAGGGCATCTCAGATATTCATAGGCGCTTGCAGAATGTCTACGGTGATCTGGCAGTGGACAAAAGCACGGTGAGTCGTTGGGCAAAGCGTGTGTCATCATCGCCGCAAGGTCAAGCAAGACTGTCTGATCTCCCGCGTGCGGGCCGGCCGTGCACAGCTGTGACTCCTGCAATGGCGGAGCGTGCGAACACACTCGTTCGAGATGATCGACGGATCACCATCAAACAACTCAGTGCTCAACTTGACATCTCTGTTGGTAGTGCTGTCACAATTGTTCACCAGTTGGGATATTCAAAGGTTTGTTCCCGCTGGGTCCCTCGTTGTCTAACCGAACACCATAAAGAGCAAAGGAGAACCATCTGTGGGGAATTGCTTGCTCGTCATGTGGCTGAGGGTGCCAATTTCTTGTCAAAGATTGTTACAGGCGATGAAACATGGGTTCATCACTTCGAACCTGAAACAAAACGGCAATCAATGGAGTGGCGCCACACCCACTCCCCTACCAAGAAAAAGTTTAAAGCCATACCCTCAGCCGGTAAAGTCATGGTTACAGTCTTCTGGGACCCTGAAGGGGTTATTCTGTTCGATGTCCTTCCCCAAGGTCAAACGATCAACTCTGAAGTGTATTGTGCTACTCTTCAGAAATTGAAGAAACGACTTCAGCGTGTTCCTAGGCACAAAAATCTGAACGAACTTCTCCTTCTTCATGACAACGCAAGACCTCGCACAAGTCTTCGCACCCGAGAGGAGCTCACAAAACTTCAGTGGACTGTTCTTCCTCATGCACCCTACAGCCCCGATCTCGCACCGTCGGATTTCCATATGTTTGGCCCAATGAAGGACGCAATCCGTGGGGGCACTACGCGGATGATGAAGAAGTTATTGATGCAGTACGACGTTGGCTCCGATATCGCAGTGGAATGGTACCGTGCAGGCATACAGGCCCTCATTTCAAGGTGGCGTAAGGCCGTAGCATTGAATGGAGATTACGTTGAAAAATAGTGTTGTGTAGCTAAAAGATTGGGGAATAACCTGGTGTATTTCAATGCTGAATAAAACAACCCCTGTTTCAGAAAAAAAATGTGTTGCATTACTTATTGAACTGCCCTCGTAATAGTAATGCAACTGTCGAAAATATCCGGGCTTCCAAGAAAGGTAGTTTATTCTTTACCGTGTCCAACGTGACAGCAGACTGGGCCATAATATTACGATTTCTTAATAGCTTCTTTGTCCGTCTTTGGATCGAAATACATCACTGATTCTGCCTATCAGGTATCTGACAGTTTGTTAGTATTCTCGTGGAGGTACAGGGCATTAGATGTTTACACGCAGGTCATGTAATATGCGTAAATAACGGGCCGCTGATTAGAGTAAGCGTTGGTGGCGCCCAATATAGCATTTAAATCAGACAGATGTGGTCGCCGAGACATCAGCGGGAATTCACTGTAATGCTTCTCATACCACAGTAGTACGGTTGCTCGCTCCGAGGACCTGGAGAACAATACTGAACAATGATGACATCGCCGTCAAGTAAGACATCAAGCATGAAGGGATGCAGGTGGTTCGCAGCTGTCGGCGTGTCTTCTACACTACCGGCCATTAAAATTGCTACACCATGAAGATGACGTGCTACAGACGCGAAATTTAACCAACAGGAAAAACACGTTGTGATACGCAACTGATTAGCTTTTCAGAGCATTCACACAAGGTTGGCGCCGGTGGCGACAACTACAACGTGCTGACATGAGGAAAGTTTCCAACCGATTTCTCATACACAAACAGCAGTTGACCGGCGTTGCATCGTGAATAGTTGTTGTGATGCCTCGTGTAAGGAGGAGAAATGCGTACCTCCACGTTTCCCACTTTGATAAAGGTGGGATTGTAGCCTACCCCGATTGCGGTTTATCGTATCGGGACATTGCTGCTCGCGTTGGTCGAGATTCAATGACTGTTAGCAGAATATGGAATCGTTGGGTTCAGGAGGGTAATACGGAACGCCGTGCTGGATCTCAACGGCCTCGTATCACTAGCTGTCGAGATGACAGGCATCTTATCTGCATGGTTCTAACGGATCGTGCAGCCACGTCTCGATCCCTGAGGCAACAGATGGGGACGTTTGCAAGACAACAACCATCTGCACGAACAATTCGACGACGTTTGAAGCAGCATGGACTATCAGTTCGGAGACCGCGGCTGCGGTTACCCCTGACTCTGCATCACAGACAGGAGCGCCTGTGATCGTGTACTCAACGACGAACCTGGGTGCACGAATGGCAAAAAGTCATTTTTTCGGATAAGTAGAGGTTCTGTTTACAGCATCATGATGGTCGCATCCGTGTTTGGCGACATCATGGTGAACGCTCATTGGAAGCGTGTATTCGTCATCGCCATAATGGCGTATCACCCGGCGTGATGTTATTGGGTGCCAATGGTTACACGTCTCGGTCACCTCTTGTTCGCATTGACGGCACTTTGAACAGTGGACGTTACGTTTCAGATGTGTTACGACCCGTGGCTCTACCCTTCATTCGATCCCTGCAAAACCCTACATTTCAGCACGATAATGCACGACCGCATGTTGCAGGTCCTGTACAGGCCTTTCTGGATACAGAAAATGTTCGACGGCTGCCCTGGCCAGCACATTCTCCAGATCTCTCACTAATTGAAAACGTCTGGTCAATGGTGGCCGAGCAACTGGCTCGTCACAATACACCAGTCACTACTCTTGATGAACTGTGGTATCGTGTTGAAGCTGCATGGGCAGCTGTACCTTTACACGCCATCCAAGCTCTGTTTGACTCAATGCCCAGGCTTATCAAGGCCGTTATTATGGCCAGAGACGGTTGTTCTGGGTACTGATTTCTCAGGATCTATGAACGAAAATTACGTGAAAATGTAATCAGATGTCAGTTCTATATAATATATGTATTTGTCCAATGAATAGCCGTTTATGATCTGCATTTCTTCTTGGTGTAGCAATTTTAATGGCCTGTAGCGTAATTCCTCAGTAGTGGGCTACGGGGTATTTTTCCGAGATGTTGTTTACATTATCAGTCAATGGGGGCGTCTCCGAACACGTCTTCGGCCTGGAATCTCAATCGACTGGAGTAGAACTATCGTCCCGTTTCGAAATGAGTTGCGATGACCAGTGAAGACGTGTCTGGAGACCCCCCGCACAGTGCAGGTACTGAGATCCAGGTGTGATGGCGTGGGCTGCCATTTCTTTTCAGACTTGCATCTCTTCCCAAAACTGAAAATTTTTCTTGGTGGACGAAGATTCACTTCAAACGAAGAATTGATAGCCTTAGTTGACAACTATTTTGCAGGGCTGGAGGAAACTAATTTTCGAGATGGGATCAAGGCACTGGAACATCGTTGGACCAAGTGCATTAATCTACAAAGAAGCCACATTGAAAATTAAAAACAGTTTCAGTGATGTGAGTACTTTTTTTCTATTCCGTCCTGAGAAGTTTTCAAACCACCCTCGTAGCATCATAGTCATCGAATTATCGTGCAGGTGTATTCTCTTTTGGACGACGGCTTCGTCGATAGACTCTGGTTTTGCAAATGACGCGTGAGTGGTACGATGTTATTCGACGGACCCTGCACAGCGATATCAGTCCGTGGAGCGGGCCACGCGATCTCCAAACAATAGCGACGAATCGCATTAATAGCAGGGCTCGCACACCGTGAAATGTATTCCAGTGCGCCAGCGATACCGGTTAATTATCAATCAATACCGCACGGCGAGTGTGCTGAAGCGGTGTCCCACCTGATATCCTCGCTAGTTACAAACACCGAAAACTGTCGGCAAAACACAACGAGCGTAGGCACAGCTCGTTATGGAAACTACTGACTCGATTCACGCGATTTTCTCCGTGATTGGTTCGGAGCGTGCATCAGGAGTGTAACTTGCTTTACATACAGTGTGACAAAGCCTATAGCTACCGGATTTGGGTGAATAAACATCCGAAACTGATAACGAGAAAAGTAGTTGGAAGTTGAAAAAAGTGGTTGCTGTCTGAAAATGCCAATAAATTGCTACACCACGAAGGTGACGTGCCACAGACGCGAATCAGTGGTTAGCACACTGGACTTGCATTCGGGAGGACGACGGTTCAATCCCGCCTCCAGCCATCCTGATTTAGGTTTTCCGTGATTTCCCTAAATCGTTTCAAGAAAATGCCGGGAAGGTTCCTTTGAAAGGGCACGGCCGATTTCCTTCACCATCCTTCCATAACCCGAGCTTGTGCTCCGTCTCTAATGATCTCGTTGTCGACGGGACGTTAAAAAACACACTAACCTAACAGACGCGAAATTTAACCGACAGGAAGAAGATGCTGTGATATGCAAATGATTATCTTTCCAGAGCATTCACACAAGGTGAATAAGGCGGGACTGGCAACAATTCATTGCTTTATTCGTGTAATTTTGCCAAGGCGACGGTACATGTGTGCGGACACGCATCGTCTTGATGGAAGATGACTTTCTTCCTTGCTATGCCTGGCCTTTTTCGCGTATCTTTTGTTGCAATTTGTCCAGGAGGTTAGCATAGTATTGTCCAGTAATTGTATGCCCAGTGGGGGAGATAATCTACAAACAAAATCCCCTTCGCATACCAGAACACTAGCGCCATGACCTTTCCCGCAGAAGGAATTGCCTTTACTTTCTTTGGCGGCGGTGAATCAGCATGTTTCCAGGGCTGTCTCTCGGGTATAGCAGAGCACCCACGTCACAAACCGGCGCAAAAAAACGTGCCCGTTTCACCTGAAACGAGCCAGACATTGTTCCGACATGTCCATTCTCATGCGTCAAGAGTCGCGGCACCCATCTTGCAGTTAATTCTATTATTTCTGATCCTTCACTTATAATGTGATATACCTTTTCAGATGAGATCTGGCAAGTATGAGCAATTTCACGCACTTTCAATCGGCGATCCTCCATGACCATTCTGTGCACTTTTGCAATGATTTCTGGAGTAGTGACACATCTAGGCCGACCACTGCGCGGATCATCATCTAAGCCCTTCCGACCACATTTAAATTCATTCGTCCACTTGGCAACAGTTGAATATGAAGGGACAGAGTCGCCCAGCGTATTATGCAAATCAGCATGAATATCCTTTGCTTTCATACCTTGCTTTACGAAGTAGTTAATCACTGCTCGAATCTCGATTATTTCCATCTCCGCAAATCACTACGCGGGAATACCAACAGAGCCACGTCATCGCCATAGCTGTCTTCCAAGAGCACTGACGTGGCACGTGTTTACAGGCAACAGTCCAATGAATATCACGTGAACAACTCGTTGCGCTAGGGCTGACCTCTCGCGGTGATTCCGAGAACTTTTCAAACCACCCTCGTATTTGGATTGTGGGGCACTCAACTGTGCGATTACCAGCCCCCGTACAAATTGCCAATCTTTTCACTGTCCAGTCTCGCCACTTTCCCGAATAATGAAATGATGGCGACAACACAAACTGCCTGCTCTGTGCACTGTCGTCATAATCTTACAAAAGCGCAAGCACATCTTCCATCCGGAGGGCGCTTTAGAGTACCGTACATCGAGAAAGTTCAAAGAAGACCAGCACGTTTTGAAATATCGAGAAATAGGGGACAGAGTGTCACGGACGTGATACAGGGTTTGTGTGAACATCACTAAAACAAAGACGTTACTCGTTGCAACGGGATTTTCTCACGAAATTACAATCATCAACTTTCTCCTCTGAATGCGAAACTATTTTGTTCACGCCGACGTACACAGATAGAAACGATCGTCATAATAAAATAAGGTAAATCAGAGCTCGCACGGAAAGATATAGGTATTAATTTTTCCGCGAGCTATTTGAGAGGAGAGGAATAACAGAGAATTATTGTGAAGATGGTTCGATGAACCATCTGCCAGGTGGTTGCGTGTAATTTGCCGAGTATCGATGCAGGTGTGGATGTAGATGTAGAGAGAGAAGAAAGGGCGGATGCTTTGTATTTATACCACGACCAGCCGATTTTTAAGATTTTCTTTTCTGTTTTTTAGAAAAAGAAACAATTAATCTCCAATTAGCTACGTTTGGAAATATTGAAGGCCCATCTTGAGAAGGTGGCTATTTTCAGGCACGTCACATTCTATACTAGACGCAGTTAATAGCTAGCAAGGCGCCACTGGTGGATATTACTATAATGATGTTGATGCCGCCGTTAAATACACTTTAATAAATCCAATGCGGTACTATTTTGTTGCTTACACGTAGTGCAATTTCTGATCATGGAAGTACAGCAGTCTGCAACCGTGCGACCGCTACGGCAGGCTCGAATCCTGCCTCGGTCATGGATGTGTGTGATGTCCTGAGGTTAGTTAGGCTTAAGTAGTTCTACGTTCTAGGGGACTGATGACCTCAGAAGCTAATTCCCATAGTACTCAGAGCCATTTGAACCATTTTTTGAAGTACAGCACTTTAAAAGAATCCATTATGACCAGCGTGGAGAAAACAGCACACAGTTGTGATTGGTTTAACAGTTTTTGTACAAACATGCGACGTAATTGACAAGTGCTGCGCGATGTTGGATATAATACATCGCAGCACGTCAGTCACACAATGTGGATATACAATAACTGACCAAAAACGTTAAGAGCCCAAAAGATAAGAAGGGAACGAAATGAAACTTCACAGTCACAGAAGGCATGGGATGTTACTTCGGTGATTACAAAAACCGTACAGATTTACAAAGAACTTGGTAGTAACTGCCAATTTACAAGGAGGACACGGCAAGTGCCATAACTCGATTTCCTAGTACCTTCGTTAGTGGGAGATGAGCCAAAATAAGCGAACACGTGTCTCAGATTATCCATAGGTACTCAGTGTTTCTGAAAAAACGACGTTCAAAGTTTCCGAGGTATTTTCCAGGTATTTTATGTGCCTTTTACGGCGCGATATACTCAGACGAAATGGTGGCACAATGGTTAGCGTCACAGCTTCTTAATTTTGGATTCCGTGTCCGAAACCCGATTATTCTTTTTGCTTATTTTATTCTTATTGTTTTCGTGTATTTATCCGTGTCTCTAGAAAGCTACTAGACGAATATTTCTTATCAAACTAGGAGATACATATGCATTATATTAACTGTAAAATTACAACTGGATTTCACAATAAGTTTCATACATTTACTACATAACATGTGAGGGTATGGTATCCAACGGCCTTGCCGCAGTGGTAACACCGGTTCCCGTCAGATCACTGAAGTTAAGCGCTGTCGGGATGGGCAAGCACTTGGGTGGCTCACCGTCCACATCTGCCGAGTGCCTTTGGCAAGTGGGGTGCTCTCAGCCCTTCTGAGGTCATTGGATGAGTTACTTGATTGAGAAGCAGCGCCACTGGTTACGAAAACTGACAATGGCTGGGAGAGTGGTGTGCTGACCACGTGTTGTGACGCCTACGACTGAGGATGACATGGCGGCCGGTCGGTCCGGTGGGTCTTAAACGCCTGTTCGGACGATATTTTTTATGAGTGTATGGTATACCGAGGGGTCACACTCTTCTTAGATTGTCACATTCTGATATTTCATATCAGTTCCAATATTAATTCTTATATTGTAAACATATTTTTAATCTTCAGGAAGATTTGGTCCATTTGCTTGGATGATACCAATCGTACAGACATTCGAAACACAGGTACTACAAATTCCACGAGTACCGTCCGAAGATAGGGTTGATATTTCTTCATATGAATCTCAGTCGGGAAAGAAATGTGCATTGGAATTAATTTCGCGGCAAACCACGCATGCGTAACGGATCACTTTTCCTAAAACTGACGTTTGCTGTTGATAATGAATCAAGATAGGCGTCAGGAATTTCACTGGAAACAGTGTAAAATAATTTCTTCATTGACAAACCACACACTCCTAAATCTCATGGAGCATTTAATATAACATTTAATATACACACATATAATCACAGGCTCCATTTACCATCTCCTCCCAGCTTCTGTCCTATAATCACCATCCAGGCCCATCCTCCCCCCCCCCCCCCCAAATTGCAATCAAGTCCTCCCATATCTCATATTTCTACCAAATATATAAGACAATTTCATTAATTTACACACACACACACACACACACACACGCGCGCGCACACAGAGAAAAGTAGTTTCACAGGTTGGAAACAATCATAATGTGAACGAAAACAAACGAACAGACATAAACACTGTTACTGTGTAGAGTAAGAAACACATACAACTTCATTTCAATTTACAAAAGTGACTTATTGATGAATTACCAACTAAAGTTAAAGCATTATTCAATTCTTCCCACAAAAAGATGAAATTCACAACAGAATATGAGGACAACAAAAGCATAAATTCCCTGGCTCTTAAAATCATCAACCAGCAACAAAAACGTAAGTTCAGCATACACAGAAAACACACATGCACAGACATAACACTGGCAAACTGATTGTGCCATCCCACCATACAAAAACATTCTGTGTTTAGCTCCATGGCAAGCAGTATAGACTCTCTTGATTTACAAGAAAACATCTTCAGGGATGAGCTAGATACAATAAAAACCATTGCCATAAACAATGGCTATACAGCTAAAACAATCGACAATTCAGACAGAAAAATACACCAAATACAAAAAGCAAGACAGCGAATGGTCATTCTGTGGAAGAAGAGAAAATATTTGCCAGTATCCCATACCTGGGCCCCATATCACAAGCAATCACTAACCTTTTCTAATAAAACATCTGTAATAGTTGCATTCTCAACTAATAATAAGTTAGTAAAATAGTTGTCCATCACATAAAATCAAATACATAAAAATTCAACAACAGTGAAGTGTACAAAGTATGATGTCCCAGTTGTCTTGCGTACTGTATAGGGAAAACAGGCAGAAACATCAAAACCCATTTTCAAGAACGCATGAATACTTTCAGTTCAACCACTTCGAAAAATCAGTTATTGCACAACATTCGTTGGAAACGAAACATATCAACTAGAACCTAGAAAATAATTTGATAGTAATGCATTGTGAGGCCAGATGGTAAGACCCTAAATCTGTTACAACAACTGCAGAGACACCTACTTAAAATCTAAAAATCATAATCTGTGTTTAATGAATAAACAGATTTCGCAAAACACAGTTATTTCAGTAATTTTGAAGACATCAAGAGGCTGCAATTGTGAAGTAAGTCCTCTTGGAATAACAGCAAGCTCCGTATATCCCCGTGTAAGTTTTCAAGCTACTAATAAACCGATCCAGCACAACAAGAGAACTCTTCTTCAATAAAACACCTTTCCTTCTGTACCACGCTCTGTTAATCCATAATTCCATACTAGCCTTGCCCACGTTACCCTTTTCATGTGCGTTAACACCACTACCTGGCGGTATTTCACAAGGTTTCGGCATTGTTTGGCCCTTGAAAATGATCCTTGGATTATGGTTAGTACTGTCTGAACAACATGAAAGGACAACAGTATAGTACATTTCTTTCCTGTCCACTTGGTTTTATAGTTACGGTTGTAGCGCCTTTCATGGCAACAGTTCTGTCACCCGGCACGTCAAATGTCAGTGGAGTTTCATCCATATTCGTTGTTTGTCTTAGTTCCACTCTGGTTTTCCTTCGATGTTGACTAATAAAGAGGTGGAAGGATATTTTGTCTTCATACTCTTGTGGCATTCTCCGAGATATTTTGGTTTTGATTCTCAACCTATGTCCATGACTCTTCATAAACCTGCATGACCAACCAACCAAGCCTGCTAGGTTTCACAGTAGCGCTAGCTTACGAACGCGTATTTGAATCACTTTTGTATTAATTCCAGTGCCATTTTGACAGTGTCCTTGAGTCAATTTCAACATGTCATCTTCTAGGTTCGGCCATTTTCCATTCAGTTCACTATTTCCAGATTTAGTCTACCTCATGTTTTTCAGTTTTTCTTTACCAGCCCACCAATCACGAATGGTTTTTTTCTTTTGGTGGAGGGCCGAAATGCAGCTCAGCTGCTGTTTTCCATGTCTACATCTGCATCTACATACATACTCCGCAATCCACCATACGGTGCGTGGCGGAGGGTACCTCGTACTACAATTAGCATCTTCTCTCCCTGTTCCACTCCCAAACAGAACGAGGGAAAAATGACTGCTTATATGCCTCTGTACGAGCCCTAATCTCTCTTATCTTGTCTTTGTGGTCTTTCCGCGAAATGTAAGTTGGCGGCAGTAAAATTGTACTGCAGTCAGCCTCAAATGCTGGTTCTCTAAATTTCCTCAGGAGCGATTCACGAAAAGAACGCCTCTTTTCCTCTAGAGACTCCCACCCGAGTTCCTGAAGCATTTCCGTAACACTCGCGTGATGGTCAAACCTACCAGTAACAAATCTAGCAGCCCGCCTCTGAATTGCTTCTATGTCCTCCCTCAATCCGACCTGATAGGGATCCCAAACGCTCGAGCAGTACTCAAGAATAAGTCGTATTAGTGTTTTATAAGCGGTCTTCTTTACAGATG
The DNA here is from genome assembly GCF_023864345.2 of Schistocerca serialis cubense. Lineage (NCBI taxonomy): Eukaryota > Metazoa > Arthropoda > Insecta > Orthoptera > Acrididae > Schistocerca > Schistocerca serialis. Next base: position 55,413,071 of record NC_064649.1, on the reverse strand, counting down.
AACCACATCTTCCCAAAATTCTATCAATGAACCGAAGACGACTATCCGCCTTTCCCACAACTGCCATTACATGCTTGTCCCACTTCATACCGCTCTGCAATGTTACGCCCAAATATTTAATCGACGTGACTGTGTCAAGCGCTACACTACTACTGGAGTATTTAAACATTACAGGATTCTTTTTTGTATTCATCTGCATTAATTTACGTTTCTCTATATTTACAGTTAGCTGCCACTCCTTACACCAATCACAAATCCTGTCCAAGTCATCTTGTATCCTCCTACAGTCACTCAACGACGACACCTTCCCGTACACCACAGCATCATCAGCAAACAGCCGCACATTGCTATCAACGCATCCAAAAGATCATTTATGTACATAGAAAACAACAGCGGACCTACCACACTTCCCTGGGGCACTCCAGATGATACCCTCACCTCCGATGAACACTCACCATCGAGGACAACGTACTGGGCTCTATTACTTAAGAAATCTTCGAGCCACTCACATACTTGGGAACCAATCCCATATGTTCGTACCTTAGTTATGAGTCTGCAGTGGGGCACCGAGCCAAACGCTTTCCGGAAGTCAAGGAATATGGCATCCGTCTGATACCCTTCATCCATGTTTCGCAAGATATCATGTGAAAAAAGGGCGAGTTACGTTTCGCAGGAGCGATGCTTTCTAAAGCCGTGCTGATGCATGGACAGCAACTTCTCTGTCTCAAGCAAATTCATTATATTCGAACTTAACATCCATATGCTGTTACTTTCAATTTAAAGCCCGCATCATATGAGTACCTTTTATTTTATTCCATTGCGAAACTAGCTACTGACAAAAATATTGTACTTTTACCGAGAACACAAATCACTTTCAGTTCAATTTCACTGGCACCGTAGATTGTAATGACGCGTCATGGGCTACATAGTGTTCTGGGTCTGTGATGGCGTGGTAAGAAGGAGACAGTGTTAGCAAGCTTGTGATTCCCGCAATTCACGTTCGTTGCATCGGCACTGCTGCTGCCAGATGAATACAGTGTTGCCAGATAGAGATAATAGGTTGCCCGTGGCTTCGAACTTGGGGACAGTTTTAAGACTGTCGAGTATTTTAAATCGAAAACAGAAGATTTTTATATTACAGTCGTGAATAAGACACACCTGAACTGGGGGGGCGGGGGGTTATTTTTCGAAGAAAAAGTGCATCTTATAGTCCGTAAAATGTAATGATACTTGAAGACAGCAAAGGTTACAGGTGTAGTCTGTAATAATAACAATTCTGCAATCCATTACAAGGCTTACCTTTACCAGTGGGATACATAAAAATACGAGAAATAACATTAACACAGGTTCTCTGAAAACCCATTGAGGGTCACATACGTCCGAGTGTTACAGCAACTACGTACAATATGAAGTCAGATTGTAACTTGTGAAGAAACAAAACGTGGGTAAAGAATATGAAAAATAAATTTATTTATGTTCATCTGTGATCAAAAAATTGTTGGGCTCTTAGACTATCGGTTTCGGTCGGCAATAAATCCCCATGTCAACACTGGAGGAACACGTATACAACTAATCGACATGTGCACATCTTAACGCCATAATGGAAAGTATACTGGCATACATGGACCTTAAATATTATGAGGCTTACCTGTTTTTAAAACATGTCGTAATAAACACATAAAAAAAGTTTTGTATCACCCCAGTTCCTACAACTCCTGAAGATAGACGTTGACTGTGGATAATGTATCATAGACACAGTCCCTTTGACTGTTTGGAGATGTCACTAAACCAGCCACTAAACAACCATTCATGAGCAGCGCCTGTTAGACGCAGGGGGTCCGACAGCCGATCAGTTCCAGTCATCCCACCAAGAAGGAGGTACACGGCTCGTGTTGTCTGTAGTTCAACCTTGCCTAGACGATCGATACCGCGGTTGGATTGCTTCCGCATTGTTACTTTGTGCCAGAAAGGGCTATCAACAAGGGAAGTGTCCAGGCGTCTCGGAGTGAACCAAAGCGATGTTGTTCTGGGACGGAGGAGATGCAGAGAGACAGGAACTGTCGACGACATGCCTCTCTCAGACCACCCAAGAGCTACTACTGCAGTGGATGACAGCTGCCTACGGATTATGGCTCGGAGGAACCCAGTTAGCAACGTCACCGTGTTGAATATTGTTCTTCGTGCAGCCACCGGACGTCGTGTTACGACTCAAACTGTGCACAGCAGCCTGCATGATGCGCAACTTCATTCCCGACGTCATACAGATGGTCCCAACAATATGCTGAATGGACCGCTCAAGATTGGCATCACGTTCTCTTCACCAGAGAGTGTCGCATATGCCTCCAACCCCGTCAGTCTGAAGGCCTTGAACACACTGTCCAGCGAGTGTAGCAAGGTGGAGGTTCTCTGCTGTTTTGAAGTGGCATTATGTGGGGCCGACGTACGCCGCTGGTCGTCACTGAAGGTGCCGTAACAGCTGTACGATACGTGAATGCCATCCTCCGACCGATAGTGCAACCATATCGGCAGCATTTTGGTGAGGCATTTCTACATCTACATCTACATTTATACTCCGCACGCCACCAAACGGTGTGTGGTGGAGGGCACTTTACGTGCCACTGTCATTACCTCCCTTTCCTGTTCCAGTCGCGTATGGTTCGCGGGAAGAACGACTGTCTGAAAGCCTCCGTGCGCGCTCTAATCTCTCTAATTTTACATTCGTGATCTCCTCGGGAGGTATAAGTAGGGGGAAGCAATATATTCGATACCTCATCCAGAAACGCACCCTCTCGAAACCTGGCGAGCAAGCTACACCGCGATGCAGAGCGCCTCTCTTGCAGTGTCTGCCACTTGAGTTTGTTAAACATCTCCGTAGCGCTATCACGGTTACGAAATAACCCTGTGACGAAACGCGCCGCTCTTCTTTGGATCTTCTCTATCTCCTCCGTCAACCCGATCTGGTACGGATCCCACACTGATGAGCAATACTCAAGTATAGGTCGAACGAGTGTTTTGTAAGCCACCTCCTTTGTTGATGGACTACATTTTCTAAGGACTCTCCCAATGAATCTCAACCTGGTACCCGCCTTACCAACAATTAATTTTATATGATCATTCCACTTCAAATCGTTCCGTACGCATACTCCCAGATATTTTACAGAAGTAACTGCTACCAGTGTTTGTTCCGCTATCATATAATCGTACAATAAAGGATCCTTCTTTCTATGTGTTCGCAATACATTACATTTGTCTATGTTAAGGGTCAGTTGCCACTCCCTGCACCAAGTGCCTATCCGCTGCAGATCTTCCTGTATTTCGCTACAATTTTCTAATGCTGCAACTTCTCTGTATACTACAGCATCATCCGCGAAAAGCCGCATGGGACTTCCGACACTATCTACTACGTCATTTATATATATTGTGAAAAGCAATGGTCCCATAGCACTGCCCTGTGGCACGCCAGAGGTTACTTTAACGTCTGTAGACGTCTCTCCATTGATAACAACATGCTGTGTTCTGTTTGCTAAAAACTCTTCAATCCAGCCACACAGCTGGTCTGATATTCCGTAGGCTCTTACTTTGTTTATCAGGCAACAGTGCGGAACTGTATCGAACGCCTTCCGGAAGTCAAGAAAAATAGCATCTACCTGGGAGCCTGTATCTAATATTTTCTGGGTCTCATGAACAAATAAAGCGAGTTGGGCCTCACACGATCGCTGTTTCCGGAATCCATGTTGATTCCTACATAGTAGATTCTGGGTTTCCAAAAACGAAATGATACTCGAGCAAAAAACATGTTCTCAAATTCTACGAGGGCAGTTCAATAAGTAAAGCAACACATTTTTTTTCTGAAACAGGGGTTGTTTTATTCAGCATTGAAATACACCAGGTTTTTCCCAAATCTTTTAGCTACACAACACTATTTTTCAACGTAATCTCCATTCAATGCTACGGCCTTACGCCACCTTGAAATGAGGGCCTGTATGCCTGCACGGTACCATTCCACTGGTCGATGTCGGAGCCAACGTCGTACTGCATCAATAACTTCTTCATCATCCGCGTAGTGCCTCCCACAGATTGCGTCCTTCATTGGGCCAGACATATGGAAATCCGACGGTGCGAGATCGGGGCTGTAGGGTACATGAGGAAGAACAGTCCACTGAAGTTTTGTCAGCTCCTCTCGGGTGCGAAGACTTGTGTGAGTTTTTGCGTTGTCATGAAGAAAGAGAAGTTCGTTCAGATTTTTGTGCCTAGGAACACGCTGAAGTCGTTTCTTCAATTTCTGAAGAGTAGCACAATACGCTTCAGAGTTGATCGTTTGACCATGGGGAAGGACATCGAACAGAATAACCCCTTGAGCGTCCCAGAAGACTGTAACCATGACTTTACCGGCTGAGGGTATGGCTTTAAACTTTTTCTTGGTAGGGGAGTGGGTGTGGCGCCACTCCATTGATTGCCGTTTTGTTTCAGGTTCGAAGTGATGAACCCATGTTTCATCGCCTGTAACAATCTTTGACAAGAAATTGTCACCCTCAGCCACATGACGAGCAAGCACTTCCGCACAGATGGTTCTCCTTTGCTCTTTATGGTGTTCGGTTAGACAACGAGGGACCCAGCGGGAACAAACCTTTGAATACCCCAACTGGTGAACAATTGTGACAGCACTACCAACAGATATGTCAAGTTGAGCACTGAGTTGTTTGATGGTGATCCGTCGATCATCTCCAACGAGTGTGTTCGCACACTCCGCCATTGCAGGAGTCACAGCTGTGCACGGCCGGCCCGCACGCGGGAGATCAGACAGTCTTGCTTGACCTTGCGGCGATGATGACACACGCTTTGCCCAACGACTCACCGTGCTTTTGTCCACTGCCAGATCACCGTAGACATTCTGCAAGCGCCTACGAATATCTGAGATGCCCTGGTTTTCCGCCAAAAGAAACTCGATCACTGCCCGTTGTTTGCAACGCACATCCGTTACAGACGACATTTTAACAGCTCCGTACAGCGCTGCCACCTGTCGGAAGTCAATGAAACTATACGAGACGAAGCGGGAGTGTTTGAAAATATTCCACAAGAAATTTCCGGTTTTTTTAACCAAAATTGTCCGAGAAAAAAAATGTGTTGCATTACTTATTGAACTGCCCTCGTACAACAGATCGACGTCAGAGATATAGGTCTATAGTTTTGCGCATCTGCTCGACGACCCTTCTTGAAGACTGGGACTACCTGTGCTCTTTTCCAATCATTTGGAACCTTCCGTTCCTCTAGAGACTTGCGGTACACGGCTGTTAGAAGGGGGGCAAGTTCTTTCGCGTACTCCCTGTAGAATCGAATTGGTATCCCGTCAGGTCCAGTGGACTTTCCTCTGTTGAGTGATTCCAGTTGCTTTTCTATTCCTTGGCTATTGTCCTCATAGACGACAATTCGCGCCCCCAATCGTGCACATCCTGTGAATGACTTCGTTCTGGATAACGACATCGCTCGACTAGAGTGGCCAGCATGTTCTCCAGACATGAACCCTCTCGAACATCCGTGGCATAGATTGAAAAGGGCTGTTTATGGACGAAGTGACCCACCAACCTCGCCGGCCAAATACACGTCGTCCGGCAAGACGACCGACCGACGACCAACCACTCCAGTCATGTGTGTCGGAAACCGTCGGGCGAGTCATGGCGATTCGGACCTCACTGCTGCCGCGCCCCGACTGAACTAACTCACACCACACGACGACCGGGAAGTAATAGCAGTCCAGCAAACATAATACAGCAGGGCCTATATCGATAAGCGCTGCTGCTGCCGCTCACGGGCAGTCAAGGCAGCAACTCAGTGACACCAGTAATTGAAAATTATAATAATGAGGAGGCAGTACGGTAAAAAAAAAAAGATGTAAAATAAGAAATGGCACGAATACAAGCCACGTGCGGCTCAAGGATGTATTCAATTTCCTACGCAAATTATCTTTGTTTTGAATGTAAATGCGTGCGTAAGTAATTAACTATATCCAAGCAATACCAGCAAATCTGAGAGTTCGACAAAAATTACGATTTCAGTTAAAACTTGAGTTCCGAATCATACTCGGAAGCGAGCAGTTGCACTCAAAGTAGAAGACATATAAAGCCGGTAACGACTGGAATTGTGGAGGTCCATTTCGAGATTATTCCAGTACGGAAAGTGTTCGCGCAGACCCGCCGGTGCTTCGTCGCCCGCTCCCGCTATTATTTTAAATTCATGGCCTGGTTTATCTCGTGGCGCGCGGGTCGCTGAATATTACATCCCCGCCGGGATTCCTGTAGCTTCCAATTCCCGCGTGCCGGTTCCCGTGGGCCGTAACAGGATATTGCTCGCATACAGGCTCAATTAAATATTTGAAATTAAAAAGGCCAAATATTGATAAAATAGCTGACGATTAGACCTGTATCAGGAAGAGCACCTCACGTTAAGACATGAGCTTCCAATTCTCTTCGAAAGCACGACTGACAACAAGAGATTCAGACATGAGCGTCAGGTTTCCATTCACTTTGCCAATATCATTGTGTGTCACCACCAAAATACATATTTTCGCTATCCTGAAAATTTTCAGAAAACGTTTGTTCAAAGCCTGCGGTCTACGTAACGTTTATTGACGAATGTAAATAAGCATCTCGACAAATGCATGTACACAGTCTGACGTAACAAGTGAAGCACCGAGAAAACATTTTCGGATATCACTGTGACTCTATACATGTACAGAATATCGGCGGGGGCGAAAATCTACATCCACATCTACATGGATACTCTGCAAATCACATTTAACTGTCTGTCAGAGGGTTCATCGAACCACCTTCACAATTCTCTACCATTCCAATTTCGTATAGCGCGAGGAAAGAATGAGCACCTGTATCTTTCCGTACGAGCTCTGATGTCCCTTACTTTATACTGGTGATCGTTCCTCCCTATGTATATCTGTGTCAACGAAATATTTTCGCATTCGAAGGAGAAAGTTGGTGATTGTAATTTCCTGAGAAGATTCCGTCGCAACGAAAAACGCCTTTCTTGTAATGATGTCCAGCCCAAATCCTGTATCGTTTCTGTAACACTCTCTCCCATAATTTCGCGATAATACAGAACGTGCTGCCTTTCTTTGAAGTTTTTCGATGTACTCTATCAGTCCTATCTGGTAAGGATCTCACACCGCGCAGCAGTATTCTAAAAGAGGACGGACAAGAGTAGTGTAGGCAGTCTCCTTAGTAGGTCTGTTACATTTTCTAAGTGTCCTGCCAATAAAACGCAGTCTTTGGTTAGCCTTCCCCACAACATTTTCTACGTGTTCCTTCCAATTTAAGTTGTTCGTTATTGTAATACCTAGTATTTAGTTGAATTTACGGCTTTTAGATTAGACAGATTTATCGTGTAACTGAAGTTTAATGAGTTCCTTGTAGCACTCATGGGGATGACCTCTCATGACTAAGAGTTGCAATTTTCGATGGTGTTATTCACCAGAGTGCGTTAGTGGTGTGTTATTCCCAGGCATGGTCCGGTATAAAAGGGAATGAACAGTGTCCAGTGCTGAGTGACCACTGTGAAAGGTACGGAGACGTACCATACTCGTTGGTTGGTTGATTCGGGGGAGGGCAACAAACAGCGAGGTCATTGGTCCCATCGGATCAGGAAAGGATGGAGAATGCAATCGGCCGTGCCCTTCCAAAGAAACTCTCCCGGCATTTGCCTGAAGCGATTTAGGGAAATGATGGAAAATCTAAATCAGGATGGCCGGACGCGGGTTTGAACCGTCGTCTTCGCGCACGAAAGAGCCGCCGTAGTGTTTGTTCATTTGATCAGCTGATCCAATAGTGAAACATCCAGATGTGTGGCATTCTGACGTGGCAGTGACACTGCACTGAAGTGCATGGGAACATGACGTCATCTGTCAAGACCACACAACACACGGTTTCGTCGGCGTTGTGACGTAGCAGGTGATGTTTACCCGCTTTCCCTGAACGTGTTATACAGGGCGAAGAAAAACTGGCGCACTCGGACTTCACTGCGCGATTCCTCACATACTAGCTACACAAAAGGGTCTGTCACAAAATTTCGTCCTGCTCATATTTCCAGTAGTAAATAGGCGTCAGAGATTAAACCTGGCAACACTCTAATCACATGTACGGTAACTACCTCAGTCAATATGTAGGAGTGGTGCTGTGTAGTTGGTACAGTGGATAGTGTATCGGGTTAGCATTCAGATTCGATTCGGGATCGAGACGAATTGCTTTTTATTTGCTACATGTAGTCTGCGTGGCACGGCATCTGGCGTCAGCGAGTACAGTGTATCCTCTGCTAAACATTTACACTTACGTACTACGAACATAGAAATGGAAGTACAATCGTTCCCATTGGTCAGTTTTTAAGTAAGCCTTTTGCGCGTCGTGCCCGCGAGTCGTTTCGCGCAAAAGCATCTACTAGATTCCAAATTTGTTTTCTGTGTACCCTCCCCCATTGGTCCCATCGATTAGGACCAACTATTGTTCTTGCCACGTTCAGGTCCACTACAGTTCTTTAGGAGTGTGTGTCGGATACATTTCGCTTAACTAAAGATGTTTACTACCGTATTATTTGGCATAGTGAAATTCTCAAATAAAAGCAAGTAAGCCTCGACCCAGAATCGAACCATGGACCTCCTGCATGCTAACCCTAAACGCTATCCACTGCACGACCAGCACAGCATTAGTTCTGTGTGCTGACCGTCGTAGTTACCGTACACACGATAAACCTTGTGTATCTTTGATACGGTGCCTCTTGAAATATCAGAAGCACACATTGCAACGTCCCCTTCGAAAAATTGTTAATGACAGTGCAGGAAAAACTCCTATGTTATTTGATTTTCTAACAGCTGAGCAAACCTCAACGTAGTCACACAGTTTTTTTCTTCACTTATTCTGATCGTCAGTAAAGTGACAACAATATTTTTAGCGCAACGCAATCTGACTTTCAATGATCCCTACAAAAGAATGGCCTTGACTAACAATAACCTATACCTTTCACGAATCACTTACCTGACAAAAATCTTCGTTACTCGAACTACTGCAATACCGCGAGCGCCAATACTGCCAGCTAAATAAAAGATTCTAACTACTGAAGACACTACCTACTGAAGATACTAACCACTGATAGGCATAGTTAGCAAATGAAAGATTTTGATAGAGAACAAACAATGTATTTACCTTAATAGCGCTCAAAAGTCATAATATATATATATATTATTTTGTGACATCCAATTTAACAAATTTCCTTTTTCTGACGGTCACACGTCCAGATCGTCCGTTCTCAAAACTCTGGCATCTCTCTCCCCACATCCACCACTGCTGGCGGTTCACCTCTTAACTGCCCAACGCTACGCGCTGTTCACATCCAACTGCCCAACACTACAAAAGCGAATATTCCAACAATCAGTCCAACAAGCCACGGACTGCACTCAGCTCAGTCAGTGATTTTCATACAGAGGACTATGTTGCGTTACCAACATAAAAACCTAAGCAGCCTACTTACAACATCATGTGACGACCACCATTTTGGCCACGTTCGAATTCGCTTAGGTCCTAGATAATGCACCCGTAACTGTACAGACCACTGCTCTGAACAAGAGTGACAGTGCAACGTACTGAGCACATTGCACAAGTGCCGTTCGTTGTCAAATACAACAGCGCTACCTGCAGGCTTGGCCATCACCTTGATTTACAATCAAGCATGCAGACCTCTATATTTTCGTCTAACCGCTGTATGATGTTTTTGCTACTGCCCAGGAACTGCGAAAATAGTTTCCTTGGAGTTCACAAGCAACATAATACATCCAGTTAGTAATTTTCTCTTTCATCCCTCCCTCCCTCCATTCCTCCCTCCCCTCCCCCCTCCATCCCCCTTCCCCCTCCATCACCCCTCCCTCACTCCTCACCCCTCCCTCACACCTCCCTCACCCTCCCGCCGCTCCCCCCGTCCTTCCCTTTCAGGGAATGGAGCCTACTTCATCTAACACTACACATAGTAAGGAAGCTATGAAAGGTGTCTCAGAATACACTGGCTGACAAGGATAGCGAAAGATGTGATCTGATGTCAATGTAACTTTGTACATGTACGCACCACGGACTGGTATGTAAACAATCAGAACTTCAGTTTTCTGTGACAGGTAGACTGGCCCCAGAGACCATTAATATTGCTCCTGTTTATGTTTGTTTGCAAGACCTCGTAGGGTATGTAAGGGAAGTGATAGCGTCCGATGTTGAGTGATCGCTGTGAAGAACACACAGATACCGCGTACTTGTGTAAGATAGCGGTATTAGCACCTTACAGCGTTTGTAAGGGGTCTCATTGCAGGTCTCCATTTGGCCAGCTGATGGTATCGTGCAGTAGCCAGGTGTGGCGGGCTTCTAATACGATAGTGTCCCCATGTCGGACCAATGAGTGCCTGATCCCACCAGCAAAAGTGTAAAATTTTTAATGGCGTATATTCTGACACCCAAACCGCCATATGCCAGTCAGTCAGATCGGTACCAAACGTTGTATATCGATACAGTATCGACCTAAACACAGATACAGTTTGTACTATGCGCTGTAGTCCAGGAGAACGAGCGTAAACGGTAAGTAGTGGGTAACACCTGACATGTGAAGCACAGGAAAGACATAACTGACATCGTCTGTCGTCTAGAGTTCTCGTGAGGAAGTCGTTAGAGCGTCAGTTCCTCATACCAAATGTCCCAAGTTCGAGCCCTGTTCGTGTTAGTTTTTATATTGTAGTGCGTCTGAAAGTGTTACGTGGCACAACATATTCCTGACATGTAACAGGATTATTCGGAGTTTACGTCTATTGGTAGTCCGCTTCCGGTTCTTTTGTCCGGAATAGCAAACCTATAGAGTACTACTTGACCAAGATATTATTGCGCTTGGCCTCACGTGGCCGTTAAAGGAAGGATGTTGCAGTAAACAAGTAGTGGTGACGCATCGCACTGTGAATGATACCTGGACACTTGTACATATACTGTCAAGCGTTACAGCATGTCCGCTTAAAATATCACGATGAAATCTCACAATAAGCCGTCCGATGCGCCCTCGCTATCCGGTGCAATAATATTGTGGTCAAGTAATGTATTTATAGTTTGACGGAATAAACACAAACAATCTGAGCAGAAGAATCAAGAAAAATAGCATCACACGTGCCAGAGTATAATAATAATAATTTACTGCTAAGGGAAGCACTACATGGAAGCACCGCCGTACATAAGATGTGCGTGTTGTGGCTAGAGTCTCGTATTTGTGCACATTCACGAACAAGTGGGTGCGAAACAGCTGTGAAGTCTGTAAGCTACTGCTAGCGCTGAAGCTGATAGTGCTGTTTGGATATATGAATCCGTGGAATTGGATGCATGCGGGAGGACGATGGTTCAGAACCGTGCCCGGCCATCCTGATTTAGGTTTTCCGCGGTTTCCATAAACCCCTTCACGCAAATGCCGGGATTCTTGCTTTGGAAGGGCACGGCCGACTTCGTTCCCTGTCCTTCCCTAATCCCATGGGACCGAGGACCTCGCTGTTTGGTCCCCTCCCCCAAAATGAAACAACCGACCAAATCTGCTTGGTGTACGAAAGTAATTTGCTTCACACACAACCACTGTCGTGAAACATCTGTTCCTGAATGAAGGACACCGTGTGTGTTTGGTGATGTTCATATTGATTCGTTAAAGCCACGTACTTATGATTTTGTTTGTTATTCGTGTCGTGGACTGGCAAGACAGCCAATCCACAATGACGGGTAGCCGAAAGGCACGCGTTTAAACTCACGCAGGCTGGCGTGAGGTCTGGAACAGGTAAAGTAATTGAGACTAGCAAGTAAAGTACGTAGCTTCTTGAATACTTAACTTTAATCCATAATTGGTGAACATCGGTCTGACGGTACATGCATCACAAGATAAATAGCAAATGATAATGGCGCCTTGCTAGGTCGTAGCAAATGACGTAGCTGAAGGCTATGCTAACTATCGTCTCGGCAAATGAGAGCGTAATTTGTCAGTGAACCATCGCTAGCAAAGTCGGCTGTACAACTGGGGCGAGTGCTAGGACGTCTCTCTAGACCTGCCGTGTGGCGGCGCTCGGTCTGCAATCACTGACAGTGGCGACACGCGGGTCCGACGTATACTACCGGACCGCGGCCGATTTAAAGGCTACCAACTAGCAAGTGTAGTGTCTGGCGGTGACACCACATTTAGCATCATTATTTTAATGATGTATGTGTGCAGACTGAAGGCATCTGGAACCATATACAGGGTTAGTCATTAACTATTCACACCTAGAATAACTCCAAAGATAGGTTTGTGGGACAAATGTTGCATGGGACAAAGGGGGCTACAATATGACGTTGGTTTTCTATTGCTATGTGGGATCGCGTCAGAGGTTTGAAGGTCAACTTTGTTTTTTTTAAATGGAATGCTATACATTGGTACTTATTTTCTGATAGCAGCTATCGAGACGAATCCAATGACGTGTAACAGTAAGGTCTTTGAAAGTCATCGAAGGTCAAAAAGGTGGCATGAACATCCATTTACAGAAAGTATTCCAAGTGATGACCATTGGTATCAACTCAGTGCTGTTATCTTATCACGTATTGAGTGATGTTCCTTATGACTTGCATCTACAACTACATCTACATTTATACTCCGCAAGCCACCCAACGGTGTGTGGCGGAGGGCACTTTACGTGCCACTGTCATTACCTCACTTTTCTGGTCCAGTCGCGTATGGTTCGCGGGAAGAACGACTGTCTGAAAGCCTCCGTGCGCGCTCTAATCTCTCTAATTTTACATTCGTGATCTCCTCGGGAGGTATAAGTAGGGGGAAGCAATATATTCGATACCTCATCCAGAAACGCACCCTCTCGAAACCTCGAGCAAGCTACACCGCGATGCAGAGCGCCTCTCTTGCAGAGTCTGCCACTTGAGTTTGCTAAACATCTCCGTAATGCTATCACGGTTACCAAACAACCCTGTGACGAAACGCACCGCTCTTCTTTGGATCTTCTCTATCTCTTCCGTCAACCCGATCTGGTACGGATCCCACACTGATGAGCAATACTCAAGCATAGATCGAACGAGTGTTTTGTAAGCCACCTCCTTTGCTGATGGACTACATTTTCTAAGGACTCTCCCAATGAATCTCAACCTGGTACCCACCTTACCAACAATTAATTTTATATGATCATTCCACTTCAAATCGTTCCGCACACATACTCCCAGATATTTTACAGAAGTAACTGCTACCAGTGTTTGTTTCGCTATCATATAATCATACAATAAAGGATCCTTCTTTCTATGTATACGCAATACATTACATTTGTCTATGTTAAGAGTCAGTTGCCACTCCCTGCACCAAGTGCCTATCCGCTGCAGATCTTCCTGCATTTCGCTACAATTTTCTAATGCTGCATCTTCTCTGTGTACTACAGCATCATCCGCGAAAAGCCGCATGGAACTTCCAACACTATCTACTAGGTCATTTATATATATTGTGAAAAGTAATGGTCCCATAACACTCCCCTGTGGCACGCCAGAGGTTACTTTAACGTCTGTAGACGTCTCTCCACTGATAACAACATGCTGTGTTCTGTTTGCTAAAAATTCTTCAATCCAGCCACACAGCTGGTCTGATATTCCGTAGGCTCTTACTTTGTTTATCAGGCGACAGTGCGGAACTGTATCGAACGCCTTCCGGAAGTCAAGGAAAATATCATCTACCTGGGAGCCTGTATCTAATATTTTCTGTGTCTCATGAACAAATAAACCGAGTTGGGTCTCACACGATCGCTGTTTCCGGAATCCATGTTGATTCCTACAGAGTAGATTCTGGGTTTCCAAAAACGACATGATACTCGAGCAAAAAACATGTTCTAAAATTCTACAACAGATCGATGTGAGAGATATAGGTCTATAGTTTTGCGCATCTGCTCGACGACCCTTCTTGAAGACTGGGACGACCTGTGCTCTTTTCCAATCATTTAGAGCCTTCCGCTCCTCTAGAGACTTGCGGTACACGGCTGTTAGAAGGGGGGCAAGTTCTTTCGCGTACTCTGTGTAGAATCGAATTGGTATACCGTCAGGTCCAGTGGACTTTCCTCTGTTGAGTGATTCCAGTTGCTTTTCTATTCCTTGGACATTTCGGCACTTACTTCGGCACTTATCGAAGCACATGCTCTGCCTTGACACTTCCCTCTCGTATATCGTGCAAATAGTAAATATTCGCCGAATACGGCGTATCCATCTAACGTGCCATTGACCTATAAACACCATTCTATGGTTTTCCCAATACAGCACTCATAGGAAGGGTAACACTAGTATCGTGAAATCAAGCGAATGTGAATCATGTATTCTTCGAAGAACAAGTCGATATGCTTCCCATTTACGGAGAGTGCCAACGAAATTAAGTTAGAGCTAGAGACTTACGCGGTGAAAAATGTATCCTCAACGTACTCATCCTACATGTCGTACATTTAAATATGTATATGATAAATTGAGAGCAACTGGATCTTTAACGCATCAGAAACATAGCCGGCAGAGGAAAGTTACCAACGAGGAAATGGAAATTGATACTCTTACCACGGAATTTCGAGATCTTTGTGTTAGTTCGGGTCAAATCGCAATGAAATATGACATGAACCAGAGTAATGTTGTTCGTTTTCTGCTTCGTCATAAATATCGTCCTTACCATATCAGTCTCCACCAATAATTAACCGGTATGGATTGGATGCGTCGCATTGAATTCTGCCGATCAGATCATTTCAGATTCAGAAGGATGACTCATTTATTAATTTGGTGTTATTTACTGATGCTACATTCACGAACTGTGGAAATGTTAATTTGCATAACATGCATTATTGGGCAATTGAAAATCCACGTTGACTGTGGCAAGTTGCAGACCAAAAACCGTGGTCAGTGAATGTGTGGTGTGGGATTCTCTAGGACAGAATTATAGGTCCCTATTCCATCGAAGGAAATCTTAATGGTAGGAAGTACACCACATACCTGCAAGAAACATTAGGTCTGTTATTGGAAGAAATTCCTTTAGGAACAAGGAACAGAATATGGTATCAACACGATGGGTGTACGGCAGAGAGAAAATTCCCAAATCGTAGGATTGGACGCGGAGGAGATGTGTCGTGGCCGGCTCGTCCGTTAGACTTGATGCCTGGTTTTTTTTCTGGCGGAAATTCGTAAAAGATATCGTTTATAAAGACGTTCCTACTACACCTGAAGATATGCGAGAGAGAATTGTCAGAGCATGTTCTTCGATAAGTGCCGATGTGATAAGGGATACCACTCAATCCCTGATAATAAGACTGCAGCACAGCATTGATACAAATGGTTATCACTTCGAACACCTTCTGTAAATGAACGTTCATGCCACCATTGTGACCTTCGTTGACCTTCAAAGACCTTACCGTTACCCATCATTGCATTCGCCTCGATAGCCGCTATCAGAAAATAAGTACCAAACTACAGCATCCCATTAAAAAAATATAAAAAACGTTGACCTCCATATGTCAGAAGCCTCCCCTCCTAGCAACAAAAAAAGAATGTCATACTATGGCCTCCGTTGTCCCATGTAACTTTTGTCCCACAAACTTTTCAGCTCCTCTCATATTTTGGAGTTATTCCAGGTGGCAATAGTTAGTGACTCACCCTGTATAATTTAATTTAATGAAAGCCCCTATGCGTGTGTTCCAGGCAGGATCCCCCGTTTTGTTCGACGCAGAGGTGCTATTACAATACTGTTGCAGAGCCTCTGCAATGCTATTTGATTTCAGGGGGGGGCGGGAATACCAACTGGGCTGATATGTGAATGGGAATTTGGATTGAGTAGAGAGGGATGCTAGAACAGTCCGTGCAGCTGTGCAAAGCCATTGTGTTGGTGTAGTGGTTAGCGCACCTCCTTAGTAAGCAGCAGACACGGGTTCTAAACCCGGCCTTGGTACCAATCTTCATTCGTCACTACAGTCTGCGTATATAGATCACTGATATTTGATAGTGTCTCTGGAACCATGTACAGTTTCATTTTATTACTATTGTTATTCTTATTATTATTATTAATATTAATATTTGGCGTCTGTGATGTAATTGTTTCTTTGCTCTTGTGTTCCGATTGCTAATGTTTGTTCTGTGGGACCACAGATGTACTCTGTAGGTTTTCTACTATCAAATAAACGAAGCCCAAGCGAACTGACAATAGAGCATTGCTGTAATCCCCGAACAGTCCTTTTACATTTCAGGAACATGTTTTGCCATATGACAGTTTCACACGTACTACATTACAAAAACTGTCATTACCAGGATTCGAACCTGAGAGCCTTGGTACGACAATCTAACGCTCTACCGACTTCCCCAAGGGAGCTCTACGCTGTTACGCTTTTTGTATGTTCCGTAGGTCAGGTGTTAGTTATTTCTTGCCGTTTACGCACGCTCTCCTGGACCACAGCGTATAACACAAACTACGTTGCAGTTTTGGTTGATATACAACGTCAGGGGTCAGGCGTGTGAGACAACAAAAAGATTTTCACAGAAAAAACTCTTTTCTTTACATCTTTTTCTTTCTTTTTCTTTTTCCTGCGGAAACAACACTCCGCTCCCGGGTTCACGTGAAGTGCATTCGAGCAGGCTCCGCCCCTCACTCTACTTCAGAGCAAGTCCCGGAACTCATTAAACTTTCAGTCTTCTTCTGCAATCGGTCGTAGCTGTGGCATGCTCGGCTGCCTACCTCGCCCTCAGGTTCTCTAATTTTTAATTTATCACTAACCCACCACCCCTTCCCTCCCCCTCTCCCCCCCCCCCCCCACTCCCTACGCTCTACGATTTATTAAAGAATCGAAGCACTAGAGAAAAGCTAATTTTTCAAGCACCTTAATATTTACAAAGTCTTACCTCCTGAACTGCGTATCATATAATGAAATAATTCTGCACGAACATTCAGTGGTGTACGTGCAAAAACCTTGCAAACTGTGTTGCGAATAGCGTCAGTAAGAAATGGAAACGTATTGGCCAATAGAGGAGTTTAATTGCATGTTGTTATTGTTATGGTGATCTTCAGTCCGAAGATTTTTTCTATGCAGCTCTCCATGCTACTGTATCCTGTGCAAGCCTGTTCATCTGCGAATAACTGCTGCAACCTGCAACCTGCATCCTTCTCAGTCTGCTTACTCTATTCATCTTTCGGTCTCCATCCATTACTTTACACCCCCACACAAATACACACACACTTTCCTCCAGTACTAAACTGGTGATCCCATGATGTCTCAGTCGATACCTTCATTTAGTCAAGTTGTGCCACAAATGTTTTGTCTCCTCTATTCTGTTCAATGCCTCCTCATTAGTTAGGCGATCTACGTATGTAATATCCAGCATTTTTCTGTAGCACCACATGTCAAAAGTTGCTATTCTCCTATTACTTAAACTGTTTATCGTTCATGTTTCCCTTCCATACACGGCTACACTCCGTACAAATACCTTCAGAAAAATCTTCCTAACACTTAAGTCTAAATTCGATATCAATAAATTTCTCTTCTTGAGAAATCTTTTTCTTGCCATTCGCAGTCTATATTTTGTATCCTCTCTACTTCATGCGTCGTCAGTTATTTTGCTACCCAAATAGCAAAACTGATCTAATTCCCTCAGGATCACCTGATTTAATTCAGTTGCATTCCATTACCGTGGTTTTGCTTTTGTTGACGGTTATCTTGTATCCTCCTCTCAAGACACTGTCGATTCCGTTCAGCTACTCCTCCAGGTCCTTTGCTGTCTCCGACAGAATTACAGTGTCATCGGCATATCTCTTTGATTTCTACTCCCGGTTTATCTTTGGTCTGCTTTGCTGCTTCAGAGGCGGGCTGCTAGATTTCTCACAGGCGGGCTCTGACAACACTTGGGTGTAAAGGAGATGCTTCGGGAACTGAAACAGGAATCCCAGGAGTGAAGGAGAAGTTCTTTTCGAGGAACAATGCTGGCAACATTTAGAGAACTGGTATTTGCAACTGACCGCGGAACGATTCTACTGCCGCCAACGGAAATTTCGTGTAAGGACCAAATAGATAAGATACGAGCAATTAGGGCTCATGGGGATTCAGAGACAGAGTCCTTTTTCCCTCGCTATATTTGCGAATGGAAGAGGAAACGAAATGACTGGTTGTGGTGCAGGGTACCCTCTGCCACGCACCGTACTGGCGCTCCTAGGTAAGCTCTGGCGGAATTCTATTTTTGCGCCACTGGAGCGCGATATGTGTTCATTAACTTTGGTCCTAACTTCTGGCGGCAGCTTAGCGTGTGTGTGTGTGTGTGTGGAACTACTTAAACCTAACTAACCTAAGGACATCACATACACCCATGCCCGAGGCAGGATTCGAACCTGCGACCGTAGCAACAGCGCAGCTCCGGACTGGAGCGCCTAGAACCGCACGGCCACCGCGGCCGGCCAGGAATAATGAACTAATGTTGATACGACTGCTACAAACACTTCGTTCTCACCATTAAAATGCAGACGACTTAACTTCTCTCAAAATAAACGTGTGTGCTGTTCTTATTAACACCATTCCTTTGACTATCGTCTGCTACTCTATTTATACGATTACCGCGTTTGTACTTTCTGTTTTATTTTAACTATTGAAACGAACATAAACCACTATTCAAGCAATAGGTTTTTAACTGTGACGAAAGAAGTCGATAAATTACCCCCACCCCCCCTTCCAACAGCAGACACATGTTAAATTTGTTGTGAGCAGGCGGTACCTGTGGTCTTATTGCGTGGCTCGAGTTCTTTACTTTCGTTGTTGGCAACAAATAAAATCATCCGCTACCTACAGGCCGTGTCATGTACTACAGTGACAGGTGACCCCTCAGAAGGAAGTGAGAACCGGTGGCCCAGGGTTTTCCAGTGAGGCACACAGATGGTTTTTGTCATTTGTGGACGTCGTATATTCAACCAAGCATGTGCAGTGCGACGTCTTAATGCAAATGTGAATTGAAAGGGCTGTCTGTTTGATCCGAAAAAGATGGACTTTCGGTCGTGTTGCCTGCAGGTGCCAATGCCTCTCCATGTGTCATCGGTTCGTTGTGGACACACTGCAGGGAGACAGGTCAGTACACAAGGCGAGCTGGACAAGGTCGCCGACTCATTAAGACCCCACGTGAAGACCGGTATCTGGCCACCTCTGCGTTGCGGCGCCGTACGGGTACTGCCACGTCACTGCAAGACGGTCTCAGAAGGGCCACTGGAGCTGTTGCATCCGATCGGATTGTAATGAACAGGTTACGAAAAGTCCCTTACAACCCAGACGTCCTATTCGAGCATCCTAGCTTGACACGACAGCATCTCCAAGCTCGTCTTCAGTTCTACAGTTCCCGTGACAACTGCCAACTTCGTCACTGGTGAAACGTGTTATTCACAGACAAGTCCAGATATCCTTTGAGGCAAGGTGATGGGCGCGTTCATGTGTAGAGACACCGTGGTGAGCGGTAGCTGCAAAATGTTGTCCAGGAAATCAACAGGTTCGGCCAACGTTCTGTGATGGTGCGAGGAGACATCAGTGTTGACAGTTATACGGATGCTGTCGTCGTCCATTTTTGCCTTACCACCAGTCAGTACATCGAACAGATCCTGTTGGACCACGTGGCGGCTGCTATATACGGTGCTTGCCCTGAATTCCATCAGCAGGGATGTCTTGTGAAGCCTGGACACAAGTAATGGAGTGATCGGAGGTGAATGCCGACCTAAACCGCATCGTCCATATATGGAACATGTCTGACAGACGTGTTCGCAGTCGTCTTGTTCCACCACAGACTCTCTAAGAAATCTCGTGGACTGTCATTGAAGAATGGGAACGGATACCACAGGCTGACATCCGAAGCCAGTGGTGGCCGAGCGGTTCTAGGCGCATCAGTCCGGAACCACGCTGCTGCTACGGTCGCAGGTTCTAATCCTCCCACAGGCATCGCTGTGTATGATGTCCTTAGGTTAGTTAGGTTTAAGTAGTTCTAAGTCTAGGGGACTGATGACCTCAGATGTTAAGTCCCATGGTGGTCAGAGCCATCTACGGAAAGAGGTAGGACAGTGAAACTACCATTATACGTTGAATGGTTCAGAGAACGTGCGGTTCGGAGGCTTGTCTCCTCTGTAAAGTAGGATAGATTATGATCTGTGGCGTCTCTGCCGAGAGAGCACAAGTGGTTAGGGGCACGACTTTCAACGTACATTGTTGAACATGGAGCTCCGCAGCAGACAATCCCTCATGTTCACACGTTGTCTCAACGACATCGTCAATTACGATTGCAGTGGGGACCCTCTGGATTCGACTGTCGATCAGTGGAAAAGTGTCGGCTCTTCGGGTGAATCACATTTTTGTTACTCTAGGTCGATGGTCGTCTCCTAAATGCCACCATCGAAGTGAACGGCGGCTCGAAAATACAGCGCGCCATCGACGCAGGCTGGTGGCAGCAGTATTATGATACGAGAGACGATGTTCTACACTTCCATGGGACCTGTGGTAGTAACTGAAGTCACGCTGACAGCTGTGAACCTCCAGCATCCCTTCATGCTTGATGCCTTCCGCGACAGCGACGTCGTATTCCCGAAGTATAATTGTCCGCTTTTCGGCGCCAGAACCGTGCTACTGTGTTTTGAGGAGCATTATGGTGAACTCACGCTGATGTCTCGGGGACCAAATTCGCCTGATGCAAATCCTGTGGAACCCATCTGGGTCGGTATCATGCGCCATCATCGCACTGTACTTCCTTCTCTAGATTATCGCACAGATGACAAAATGGCAGATATTATCGAAGCAGATGACAGAGGGATAGAGAAACAACTAAAATCGCTCAAAAGAGGAAATGCCGCTGGATCTGATGGGATACCAGTTCGATTTTACACAGAGTACGCCAAGGAACTTGCCCCCTTCTTGCAGCGGTGTACCGTAGGTCTCTAGAAGAGCGTAGCGTTCCAAAGGATTGGAAGAGGGCACAGGTCATTCCCGATTTCAAGAAGGGTCATCGAACACATGAGCAGAACTATAGACCTATATCTCTAACGTCGATCAGTTGAAGAATTTCGGAACACATAATATGTTCGAGTATAATGAATTTTCTCGATACTAGAAATCTACTCTGTAGGAATCAGCATGGGTTTCGAAAAAGACGATCATGTGAAACCCAGCTCGCGCTATTCGTCCACGAGACTCAGAGGGCCATAGACACGGGTTCCCAGGTAGATGCCGTGTTTCATGACTTCGCCAGGCGTTGGATACAGTTCCCACAGTCGTTTTATGAACAGAGTAAGAGCATATGGACTGTCGAATCAATTGTGTGATTGGATTGAAGAGCTCCTAGATAACAGAACGCAGCATGTCATTCTCAATGGAGAGAAGTCTTCCGAAGTAAGAGTGATTTCAGGTGTGCCGCAAAGGAGTGTCGTAGGACCGTTGCTATTCACAATATACATAAATGACCTTGTGGATAACATCGGAAGTTCACTGAGGTTGTTGTAGTATATCGAGAGGTTGTAACAATGGAAAATTGTACTGATATGCAGGAGGCTCTGGAACAAATTGATGCATGGTGCAGGGAATGGCAATTGAATCTCATCGCAGAGAAGTGTAATGTGCTACGAATACATAGAAAGAAAGATGCTTTATCATTTAGCTACAATATAGCAGGTCAGAAACTGGAAGCAGTTAATTCAATAATTCTCTGGGAGTAGGCATTAGGAGTGATTTAAAATGGAATGACCACATAAAATTAATCGTCGGTAAATCAGATGCCAGACTGAGATTCTTTGAAAGAATCCTAATGAAGTGCAGTCCGAAAACAAAGGAAGTAGGTTACAGCACACTAGTTCGCCCGCTGCTTAAATGCTGCTCACCGATGTGGGATTCGTACCAGATAGGGTTGATAGAAGAGATAGAGAAGATCCAACGGGGAGCAGCGCGCTTCGTTACAGGATCATTTAGTAATCGCGAAAGCGTTACGGAGATGATAGATAAACTCCAGTGGAAGACTCTGCAGGAGAGACGCTCAGTAGCTCGGTACAGGCTTTTGTTGAAGTTTCGAGAACATACCTTCACCGAGGAGTCAAGCAGTATATCGCTCCCTCCTACATATATCTCGCGAAGAGGCCATGAGGATAAAATCAGAGAGATTAGAGCCCACATAAAGGCATATCGACATTCTTTTCACGAGCAATACGAGACTGGAATAGAAGGGAGAACCGATAGAGGTACTCAAGGTACCCTCCGCCACATACTGTCAGGTGACTTGCGGAGTATGGATGTAGGTATAGATGTAGATCGCTTACGCAAATCAGCGGCCGGTTATATACGCGAATTACATGACCTGTGCGTAGAAATCTACTGCCACATATGCCCACAAACTTACCAAGAAACTGTCGGATCCCTAATACCCCGAACCACTGATGTATTTCGTTCGAAACACTGAGAAACAAGATACTAAGCAAGTGGTCATATTAAGCAAGTGGTCATAATGTTTTGGTTCATCAGCCTACTTATGCAGCTCTCTCTCTCTCTCTCTCTCTCTCTCTCTCTCTCTCTCTCTCTCTCTCTTGAAGTTTTCCCGGCGCACTGAATATTGTATGAGACCACGGGCAGTCCTCTCTCTCCTCTCATAGCAAACTTTTTTATGGATGACTTTGAGTTAAGGGCACTTGATTCGGCAGAACTTAAACCGAGAGTCTTCTGGCGATATGTATGATTAGATGAGACGTTTTTATTGTAGCCCCATGGTGAAGGTAACTGTCAGGCTTCTTCTGACATCTGAATTCAGTCCACAAGGACATCCAGTTTACGATGGAAATAGAAAAGGATGGCTGCTTACCAGTTTTGGACGTCGTGGTCACTAGAAAAGCGGGATGGGTACATATAGTTCAAATCGCTCTAAGCACTGTGGGACTTAACATCTAAAGTCATCAGTCTCCTAGATTTAAAACTAATTAAACCTAAGTAACCTAAAGACATCACACACATCCGTGCCCGAGGCGGATTCGAACCTGCGACAGTAGCAGCAGCGCCTAGAACCACTCAGCCACAACGGCCTGGCGTGGGATGGGTAATTAGGGCCTTCTGTCTACAGTGAGCCCACACATAGGGACCTTCATCTGCTAGCGTCGAGCTGCCATCGCCGTTCACAAACTACCGGCGTTCTTAGAACGTTGATGCGCCGGGCTCATGTTGTTTCTGGTGGACACAGCCTTACAAAGGAGCTAGAACATCTATAGTCGGTATTCAAAGATAAGGTTTCTCAGGTTAGTACAGAGCTAAGGTGGAAAATACGTGACCACCCACGGTATCAAGAGGATAAGGAGGTTGAAGTCGACTGCGTTCCTTCGGCGGCAACCTTTCGTCTAAAGTAGGCAGGATCCTGAGGGACCATCAATTTAATCTTCCGGCCACCGGCGAAGATTAGTGTCCTTCTCAGTTCGGTAGAGGACATCCTGAGTCTGTGGAAGGCCAAGATTTACAAAATTTCTTGCCCGTGTGCCAAAGTTTACATAGGTCAGACGATACGCACAGTATATGAAAGGTGCTTTGGACATGAGTGCCACACTCACCTTTCGCAGCCCAGTAAGTCGGCCGTAGCTGAGCACCGTATTACCACGATACAGTCTACCGATTATTTTGCCAACTAAATCCTGGCCCCGGCGAGATACTTTTTGGATTCAGTAATTAAAGAATCTGTGCAAATACGTCTAGCTCAAAATCTTATAAATAGTGACGACGGCTGCCAACTGGACGAGGCTTGGGACCTGGTGATCTCTTTAATTTCTTCTGAGAGAAAACATTCGGCTCAAAATGACACACCTAGCGTACGCGTATGTCGACAGAGGGCGGACATGCAATCTTTTCGCCTTTACGCATGGCATGCGCGACACAGATATACGAGGCCTGTTCAGAAAGTAAGCTCCGATTGATTGCCAAATTGAAACCACAGTGAACATCAGAAATGTTTTACTTGTAACAATTAGCTACACCTTTCAGCTACTTCTCTACGTAGTCGTCGTTCTGACTTAGACTTTTGTCATAGCGTTGTACCAACTTTTCAATAGCCTCATCATAGAAGGCAGCCGCCAGTGCTTTCCGCCAATTCTCCACGCTGGCCTACACCTCGTTGTCTGTGTCAAAATGTTGTCTTCAAAGACAGCGGTTCATGTGACCAGAGATGAAACTCAGGGGGAGACAATTGCGGACTGTATTGTGGGTAATCTCACATTTCCATTTGAAAACGATGCAGGAGCATCTTCATTGCCCCTGCAGAATGCGGCTGAGAATTGTCGTGAAGACGAAACAGCACGACAGTTATGTAATGTTAGCTGCATAGCTTCAGGCGAAATTTCTCACCAGGCCCTCGTACTTGGCGGCAGACACTATTTTCTAGACATCTTTACGCACTCACTGCGAGCTCAGAAATGAGAAGAGCGACGTGATGCTAACTGGGGTTATACTAGAGACACTACCCAACACATCTGTGCAAAGCTTTATCGGATTTTCATAGTCGTTTCCATTTCGCGACCACTGTTTAAAAGTCTATAAGTGGCAAACTAACTGACGGAGTTGTCTCATCTTTGGTAGTGTAATACTTTGTAGTTCCGAAAATTGCCACACAAGCGTTGTATTGCTTTGTTTTGTTTCCTCAGATGACACTCGCCAGATAGTTTTGTTCTTAGTTGCACCTAGTTACTCGAGTAAACATGGCTGGCGCAAGCCTTACATTCGATGAAAGGAAGTCGGTTTTCAAGTGGTATTATAAGTACGAAAACATTAATGAGGTTCAACGGCAATGGCGAAATGAGTATCAAGCAGAGCCACCGACACGTTTAACGATTCGTCGCATTCGAGACAAATTTGAAGCCGAAGGCTGTGTTAAAGTTGTACACAAAAAACGATATGGACGACCTGTAACAGTAACAAGTCTAGCTAACTCCCGTCGTTTGTTACAACAATTCACACGCTCACCACAGAAGTCTGGGAGACAGTGTGCCCGTGAAACTGGAGTGAGTCGCTCAAGTGTTCGGTGACTTTTGAAGACAGCAAAGTGGAAGTGCTACATCCCACGACTGCTACACGCAATGAACGAGGACGACCAAGATCGTAGAATGGAATACTGCGAGTGGTTTACTAACACCGTGCGCAGCGATGAAGAGTTTGCAGACATGATTGTGTGGTATTATGACGCACAGTCCAAACTCAATGGTACAGTAAGTCGCCACAATTGCATCTACTGGGCCGCCGAAAATCCGAACGTCCATGTAGATAAAGCCGTGAATTTGCCAGGAGTAAATGTTTGGTGTGGGTTGTCTTACCGGGGCGTGATTGGGCTATTCTTCTTTGACGGCGAAGTTACCTGTGAGGTGTACCTTCAGAAGCTTCAGACATCCGTTTTACCTGCGATCCGAGACTCGTATGGAGACGGAAGAGTTTACTTTCAACAAGATGGTGCCCCAGCCCACTACCGAAATCGTGTTAGTGCGTATCTCGACGAAAATCTACCAGGAAGATGGATAAGCCGTAGAGGTGCTGTGGAGTATCCACCACGTTCCCCAGACCTAACTCCTCTGGACTTTTACCTGTGGGGAACACTAAAGGATGTCGTTTATCGACAAAAGCCACACACATTGGATGAACTTCGAGAATCCAGCGTACATTCATGTGCAAATATCCAACTGAACGCGTGTAATGTTGATGCATTAAGTTGTTCTGAAAGCGGTGCTGATATTCAGGACAATAAAAGCGGGTTAAAAGCTGTGAGCTTATCTGGGGAAATTAACCTTGCATTACTGAGCCACTGTTTCACCAGGTATGCAGTCTAGCTTACCAAATTCCCAACCAGACTAACCTTAATTATAATCTTTTAATAGCCATCTTAGACAACCGGTGATATATATATATATATATATATATATATATATATATATATATATATATATATATATATATATATAAAGAGAATTTAAATAAAAATAAATAAATCAGTTTATATTTGGACATTTATTTTAACATTGATCATTGTTCCGTTAAAATTTCAGCATATTAAACTTGATTCATAACTAAACTGGTGCCTTATTTAGGATTGTGATAATGTGAGTTTGTAATCTTACGGAACACATCAAATATGGAGCCAACATTTGGAGACGGCATACAACACTGCATTCATAAAATAACACACGAAGAACGTTGAAACATATGCAAGAGTAAACTAACCACAACCAAAAGATTCAATTTTAACCCAAAGAAGTTACGTTCGTAGCGCAAACCTCTCCGTCATGAAATTACCATACACTGCTATACTAAATTCATACTAACTCTCTGTGAAATCTTCCCGAAAAGAACAGCTGAGGGCTACTTTGATGATTACACCACATGCTTCACGTGGTCAACTTGGTTTAGACAAAGAGTGTAGCTACACAATAATTTTTATAATTAAAATAAATTGCATCGAAACGCAATTTACAAAAGGAAAACCTGGAACTGATTACTATCGTCTTACTATTAACCTGATGGGTCAAACAATTGTATAAGCACGTGGTACTTGTCTCACAAAGTACACCCCATGTGGGTTGAACATAAAGAAAAGTTGCTATATTGAAAAATATTGTCAAGAGGAGATGTTATAATCTCACCCACATTCGCATTTAAGATTGATGGTTTTAGTTAGAGATACAGATCATCAACACGTGGTTCCACTTTACTCACGAAGTAGTGACAAAGCAACTGCTGGAAGACATTCTGAACTTCACACTCGAATTACACTGCATTGCAATTTAAGATAACATATTTTAGATCTAAACCTAAAATAAAGGTGATTAAATTTTCAGTTAGGCTGAACTTAAGAAATCCGTTGTCCTACGGACTTATCAGAGACGCACTTAGCCGGAGATCTTACCACTTCAGACGCTCGCCGCGGACCGACTGCCATGGGCCCCTACCGAGCGTGCTTCACAGATACAAAGAGGCAGCTTCCTATACCAACATGACAAGGGGCGGACAGAACCATACCAAGAATAGAAACCTCTTTGCTTTTAGAAAGCGTAGCTACTTGTTCCGACGTTGGTCCTACTGTTCTCTAGCAGACAGTATATAAAAGAAAGCGGATGTAGGTTCTGTATGAGACTGTGTGACATGAATTACATATAAACTGTGTTTTAAAGTGTAGTAGTGTGACAGATCGTTCTTGATTATGTGTAAAAGTAACACGTTCCACTGCTCAGTCTCCTCCCAGACAGAGTCAGAAACACCACAGTAAATTTAGAAGAGGAATTTATGCCGTAAATGACAACAGATTTAAGAAAGGAATCCAACAGAGACCTTTCACACGTTTCAATCAATAGTTCGTGCTGCAGTTCGGCGGCATCGTTTGTGTGTGGATGTTAATGGTGACCATTTCGAACACCTACAGTGATATCTTTAAGTTGGAATTTAAGCTACACTTTCACCAAAAATGAGATAACCCCGTCAATTAGTTTGCAAGTTATGGACTTGTAAACAGTGGATACATCTTTTTGGACCACTCTGTAGTACTTGGAGAGGGCGCGGATTTCGATAGAGGACGCTGCTGTGACGGCCGCCAATGCGCATGCATTCCCGTGCCAATTTTTTACTCTAAAGCAGACACCGTGAACCAGCAGTCTCCAGTAGCGGACACCCACCTGAAGATGGCTGGACAATTGCCAGCCGAAATATTGTGGCAAGAAGTCAACACGATCCCACTGCAATCCGGACCTCATAGAATCTCTCTCTCTCTCTCTTGTTTCGTAGCTGCAGAAAGCGGCGAAGCGCTTCACAGAGTCCAGCTTTGGTGCTTTTGCAATGTCAACGCCGGTGAGGACAGTTTGGGGTGGCAGAGCGCTTTGGACGCAGCTGTCGCTGCTGCTACGGTTGGCTGTCGGGGCGGGTAACCGGTAGATACGGGCCGAGGTGGGGAACGCCCGTGCGCCTGCCGGCAGCGAGCATTGATCGCAGACCCGCAGTGCCGGCCGCCGGCTTAAAGCGGATGCCCGCGCGGCGTTCCACGGACGCGTGGCCCGTCCGCCTCTGTCCCTGGCTCTGTCCCCCTCCCCCCCCCCCCCCCCCCTGTCTGCAGGCCCCCTCCTCAGTCTACTTGTTGAACACGCCGCCCCTTCCGCTAACGCGGCAGGGAGCGAAGTCTCCATTACGACCTGGCACCGGACCAGCTAGCTGAGCAACAGGCCGACCGCACGCCAAGTGGAGGGCATCCAGGGCTGTGCTAACACCTCACCGGAGTTCATGACTCCCTCCCTCACTCCCTCTCTCTCTCTCTCTCCCTCTCTCTCTCTCTGTCTCTCTCTATCTCTCTCTCTCTCTCTCTCTCTCTCTCTCTCTCACACACACACACACACACACACACACACACACACACACACACACATATGGTCTAGCGGTTCTAGGCGCGCAGTCCGGAACCGCACGACTGCTACGGTCGCTGGTTCGAATCCTGCCTCGGGCATGGATGTGTGTGATGTCTTTAGGTTAGTTAGGTTTAAGTAGTTCTAAGTTCTAGGGGACTGATGACCACAGTAGTTTAGTGCTCAGAGCCATTTGAACCATTTTGAACACACACACACACACACACACACACACAAAAGCGCGCACGCACACACACACGCCACGAGCGTAATATAATATTCGGACAACCCCTGAAGTGTAAATGGTGCTATGACGTACTTGACCTCTCAGCCAAAAACATTGATTACGATTGGGACGTCCTGATGGACACAGAGATTAATGACCACATGGTCGTGGTAGCGATACTCAATACCATAACATACGAACCCGCCAAATGTGAACACAGAACATATACAGGGTGGTCCATTGATAGTGACCGGGCCAAATATCTCACGAAATAAGCGTCAAACGAAAAAACTACAATCAACGAAACTCGTCTAGTTTGAAGGGGGAAACCAGATGGCACTATGGTTGGCCTGCTAGATGGCGCTGCCGTAAGTCAAACGGATATCAACTGCGTTTTGTTTTGTTTTTTTCAAATAGGAACCCCTATTTTTTATTGCAAATTCGTGTAGTACGTAAAGAAACGTGTTTTAATTGGACCACTTTTTTCGCTTTGTGATAAATGCCGCTGTAATAGTTACAAACGTATAAGTACGTGGTATCACGTAACATTCTGCCAGTGCGGACGGTATTTGCTTCGTCAAACATTGTTGTTGTTGTTGTTGTTGTGGTCTTCAGTCCTGAGACTGGTTTGATGCAGCTCTCCATGCTGCTCTATCCTGTGCAAGCTTTTTCATCTCCCAGTACCTACTGCAACCTACATCCTTCTGAATCTGCTTAGTGTATTCATCTCTTGGTCTCCCTCTACGATTTTTACCCTCCACGCTGCCCTCCAGTACTAAATTGGTGATCCCTTGATGCCTCAGAACATGTCCTACCAACCGATCCCTTCTTCTGGTCAAGTTGTGCCACAAACTTCTCTTCTCCCCAATCCTATTCAATACTTCCTCATTAGTTATGTCATCTACCCACCTTATCTTCAGCATTCTTCTGTAGCACCACATTTCAAAAGCTTCTATTCTCTTCCTGTCCAAACTATTTATCGTCCATGTTTCACTTCCATACATGGCTACACTCCATACGAATACTTTCAGAAATGACTTCCTGACACTTAAATCAATACTGGATGTTAACAAATTTCTCTTCTTCAGAAACGCTTTCCTTGCCATTGCCAGCCTACATTTTATATCCTCTCTACTTCGACCATCATCAGTTATTTTGCTCCCCAAATAGCAAAACTCCTTTACTACTTTAAGTGCCTCATTTCCTAATCTAATTCCCTCAGCATCACCCGACTTAATTAGACTACATTCCATTATCCTTGTTTTGCTTTTGTTGATGTTCATCTTATATCCTCCTTTCAAGACACTGTCCATTCCATTCAACTGCTCTTCCAAGTCCTTTGCTGTCTCTGACAGAATTACAATGTCATCGGCGAACCTCAAAGTTTTTATTTCTTCTCCATGGATTTTAATACCTACTCCAAATTTTTCTTTTGTTTCCTTTACTGCTTGCTCAATATACAGATTGAACAACATCGGGGAGAGGCTACAACCCTGTCTTACTCCCTTCCCAACCACTGCTTCCCTTTCATGTCCCTCGACTTATATAACTGCCATCTGGTTTCTGTACAAATTGTAAATAGCCTTTCGCTCTCTGTATTTTACCCCTGCCACCTTTAGAATTTGAAAGAGAGTATTCCAGTCAACATTGTCAAAAGCTTTCTCTAAGTCTACAAATGCTAGAAACGTAGGTTTGCCTTTCCTTTCAAACATTACCCGTCCTAAAATGGACGTTTACCAATTACGGAAGAGGTCGATACCTTGGTTGATGTATCGCTATTGTGATCAAAATGCCCAACGGTCGTGTGCTATGTATGCTGCTCGGTATCCTGGACGACATCATGCAAGTGTCCGGACAGTTCGCCGGATAGTTACGTTATTTAAGGAAAGAGGAAGTGTTCAGCCACATGTGAAACGTCAACCACGACCTGCAACAAATGATGATGCCCAAGTAGGTGTGTTAGCTGCTGTCGCGGATAATCCGCCCATCGGTAGCGGACAAATTGCGCGAAAATCGGAAATCTCAAAAACGTCGGTGTTTGCTACATCAACATCGATTGCACCCGTGTCATATTTCTATGCTCCAGGAATTGCATGGCGACGACTTTGAACGTCGTGTACAGTTCTGCCACTGGGCACAAGACAAATTACGGGAAGATGACAGATTTTTTGCGCGCGTTCTGTTTAGCGACGAAGCGTCATTCACCAACAGCGGTAACGTAAACCGGCATAATATGCACTATTGGGCAACGGAAAAACAACGATGGCTGCGACAAGTGGAACTTCAACGACCTTGGCGGGTTAATGTATGGTGCGACATTATGGGATGAAGGATAATTGGCCCCCATATTATCGATGGTAATCTAAATGGTGCAATGTATGTTGATTTTTTTCTGTAATGTTCTATCGATGTGACTACAAGATGTTTCAGTGCATGACAGAATGGCGATGTACTCCCAACATGACGGATGTCCGGCACATAGCTCGCGTACTGTTGAAGCGGTATTGAATAGCATATTTCATGACTGGTGGATTGGTCGTCGAAGCCCCATAACATGACCCGCACGTTCACCGGATCTGACGTCCCCAGATTCCTTTCTGTGGGGAATGTTGAAGGATGTTGGCTATCGTCATCCACCGACAACGCCTGACAACATGCGTCAGCGCATTGTCAATGCATGTGCGAAGGTTACCGAAGGCGAACTACTCTCTGTTGAGAGGAATGTCGTTACACGTATTACCAAATGCATTGAGGTTGACGGACGTCATTTTGAGCATTTATTGCATTAATGTGGTCTTTAAAGGGTAATCACGCTGTAACAGCATGCGTTCTCAGAAATGATAAGTTCACAAAGGTCCATGTGTCACATTGGAACAACCGAAATAAAATGTTCAAACGTACCTACGTTCTGTATTTTAATGTAAAAAAACCTACCTGTTACCAACTGATCGTCTAAAATTGTGAGCCATGTGTGAATGTTACAGCGCCAACTACCATAAAGCGAAAGAAGTGCTCCAACTAAAACATTCATATTTGTTTACGTACTACACGAATGTGTAATAAAAATTTGGGGCTCCTATTGAAAAAAACGCAGTTGATATCCGTTTGACCTATGGCAGCGCCATCTAGCGTGCCAACCATAGCGTCATCTGGTTTCCCCCTTCAAACTAGACAAGTTTAGTTCTTTGTAGTTCTTCGTTTGACGCTTATTTCGTGAGATATTTGGCCCGGTCACGATCAGTGGACCACCCTGTATATACTGCTGCTGCGAAAATGGCCACCAGAAGAAACGTGAGGCAAAAGTTTGCTTGACGCCGTCCTAGGCCCCCACTCCTTCCAAACTAACTACGTAAGCGTAGACCAGATGTGACTTACAAGTAGTGGCCACGGCGCTGGGATCAAGGATTTTCACTGAAGCGCCAAAGAAACTGCTATAGGTATCCGTATCCACGTACAGACAGGTAGAATACAGCGCTGCAGTTAGCAACCCGTATATAAGACAAGTGTCTGGTGCAGTTGTAGATCGGTTACTGCTGCTACAATGGGAGATTTAATAACGTAGTTTTATAGTCGGCCCACGAGCGATAGGACACAGCATCTCCGAGGCAGCGATGAAGTGGTGATTTTTCGGTTCGACCTTTTCACGACTGTACCGAGAATATCAGGAATCCGCTAAAACATCAAATCTCCGACATCGCTACGGCCGGAGAAAGATCCTGCAAGAAGTGCAGCCCTTCCGGAAATTGCGCGAACCATTCAAAAAAACATCATCGATATGGGTTTTCGAAGCCGAAGGCCCACTCGCATGCCCTTGATGACCGCACGACACAAAGCTTTACGCTTGGACTGGGCCCGTCAACACCGACATTGGACTGTTGATGACTGGAAACATGTTTCCTGGTCGGACGAGTCTCGTTTCAGATTGTATCGAGTGGATGGACGTGTACGGGTAAGGAGACAACTTCATGAATCCATGGACCCTGCATGTCAGCAGGTGACTTTTCAAGCTGGTGGAGGCTCTGTAATGGTGTGGGGCGCGTGCAGTTGGAGTGATATGGGACCCCTGGTACGTCTAGATACGACTCTGACAGGTGACACCGATGTTAAAAAAAAAAATGGCTCTGAGCACTATGGGACTTAACATCTATGGTCATCAGTCCCCTAAAACTTAGAACTACTTAAACCTAACTAACCTAAGGACGGCACACAACACCCAGCCATCACGACGCAGAGAAAATCCCTGACCCCGCCGGGAATCGAACCCGGGAACCCGGGCGTGGGAAGCGAGAACGCTACCACACGACCACGAGATGCGGGCCACCGATGTTAAGCTTCCTGTCTGATCACCTGCATCCATTCACCTCGATTGTGCATTGCTAGAGCCTTGGGCAATTCCAGCAGGACAATGTGACACTCCCCACGTCCAGAAGTGCTACAGAGTGGCTCCAGGAACACTTCCGCTGCCCGTTAAACTCCGCAGATACGAACATTATTGAAAATATCTGAGATGCCTTGCAACGCGTTGTTCAGAAGAGAACTCCACCCCCTCGCACTCTTACGGAATTATGGATAGCCCGGCAAGATTCATGGTGTCAGTTCCCTCCAGCACTACTTCCGACGTTAGTCGGGCCATACCACGTCGTGTTGAGGCATTTCCGCGTTCTTGCACGGACCCTACACGATATTAGGTAGGTGTACCAGTGTCTTTGGCTCTTCAGTGTATTTCATACTTCGTACACCTTTAATAGGCCATTAAAACAACATAATGAGCAAGTAGTAAGATGCAAGAGAACCGTTATGCGTCTGTTATGAGACTGATGTATCTGTGCGAAGGTGTCTCCCATAAGAGGTCATTGTCGTCAAGTGGTTAGCATTCGCGCTGTGCAAAAGTGTCACGGAGAGGCGATGGTTCGAATCCCGCTGACACTTATTGTTTAATCTACATCCTCTTCTCATAACACTTGGACAATAGAATGAGAAAGCACTTCTCCAGTCGCCACTGTATCTGCAAAAGTCGTCGACGATTGCCCTGTACTAGTAAGGCCCGCATCTTGAAGAAGAATTTCGCACTATAGGAACTCATCTTTTAACAAACATTTTGTAACTGCATTTTGCATTGAATCGTCATGACATTCATTATCTTCAGTAGTCGAAGAACAGGGAGTCACCTTCATTTTTGTAGCACATGTGAAAATTCTGTATAGCAACATCTCACCGCTACGCAGGTTAACTGCCAAATGAGGCCTGCCTCTGTGTCTGTAACTCGGAGCATCGAGGTGCAAAGTAGTTCTGGGTACCTTACGAGACTGCATGTATAAGGTGTTTCGCAAATCATGACACGCAAACACTTTCAAGAAAACTCTATGCCTTTCTTCATTTACTCGTCGATGATAATAAATATATTTGTTCTAATAATTAAATTTTAATTAAAATAGTAACAAATCAAATAACATGAAATTAACTAAAACTTCATCCAAATACACATTTATTTTCTTAATTATATTACCTCTCAAATGCCGTATAAAAAAAATATGACCAGTGATGAAGGAAATATAAGTTGTCGAGACGTCACCTCATACACGCTCGCTTTACAAATTTCGAACGCTGCTCACAGGTACATCAGTTACATATTAGACGCGTAAAGCTTCTCTTGCGATTTTCTCGGAATTGGCAGTGTAGGGCACCATCCTACTTGCATATTATGTTGTTTTAATGATCTACTGAAGGTGAACAAAGTCTGAAGCAAGTCTGTGATCCCAATGTCTTGCCTTCCCCTTGTTAGATTCTGAGAGATGGTACTGAGTGCAGTCGAAAGAGTCATACCAATAAAATTAACAGGAGCCTGACCCGACGCCCCATGTTATTCAAAACATGTAATCACACCATCGCAGACGCAACAAAGGAAGCATACCAGATTTAAGAAGCATTCAAAATTCGGAGACTGGTCATGTTTTGCAGAAGTTTGAAATCTAGCACGGACCTGAATGCGAGATGCTGTCTCGAAATCTGGCAGAAAATTCAAAGAGAGTCTGGACGTATCTAAATTACACGAACAGCGAGATGCAGTCCGTACCTTCACTGCGCGATAGCAATGTCAGTGTTACCAATGACAGTAACTCTACAGCGTAGTTACTAAACGCAATTTTCCGCGATTCCTATACCAAAGAAGACAAAGCTAATATTCCATAATTCGAATCAAGGGCAGCTGCTAACATGAGTGGATTATACGTTCATACCCCTTGCAATAGGAAAGCAACTTAAATCACTTAATAAAGACAAGTCTTCTGGTCCAGATTGTACAACAATTACGAGGGCGATTCAAATGAAAACGTTAAATATTTTTTGCATATTATTTATTGCGCAGAAGTGGTACAAAGCTGTATCACTTTTCAATATAATCTCCCCCACGCTCAATGAAAGTCCTCCAGCGCTTACAAAGTGCATAAGTTCCTTTAGAAAAAAATTCTTTTGATAGTCCACGCAACCACTCATGCACCGCGTGGCGTACCTCTTCATCAGAACGGAACTTCTTTCCTCCCATTGCGTCTTTGAGTGGTCCAAACATATGGAACTCACTAGGGGCAAGGTCTGGTGAGTATGGTGGACGAGGAAGACATCCAAATGCAGGTCTGTGATTGTTGCAACTGTTGTACGGGCGGTGTGGTGCCTTGCATTGTCATGTTGCAAAAGGACACATGCAGACAGCAATCCACGTCGCTTTGATTTGATTGCTGGCCACAGATGATTTTTTAGGAGATCTGTGTATTATGCATTGGTGACTGTGGTCCCTCTAGGCATGTAATGCTCCAAAATGACGCCTTTTTGGTCCCAAAAGAGAGTCAGCATAACCTTCCCTGCTAATGGTTCTGTTCGAAACTTCTTTGGTTTTGGTGATGAGGATCTCTTCAGTTTCGGTCGGTGGAAGTGAACCCAGGTTTTGTCCCCAGTAACGATTCTTGCAAGGAAGCCATCACCTTCTCGTTCAAAGCACCGAAGAAGTTCTTCACAAGCATCAACACGTAGTTCTCTCATTTCAGAAGTCAGCTGCCGTGGCACCCATCTTGCAGACACTTTGTGAAACTGGAACACATCACGCACAATGTGCTCTTACCATGTGTGCTTTGTGCTACTACCCAACCTAAAAACATGTGACTTCTAGTAGCTATAATTATTCGTCTGCAGATGACGTAAATAGTGATATAATGTTGTTCAGCACACCAATAGCGACATCTGCACTTACATACGTTACACCGTGTAGTTTACTTTATACCACACAGCTGACGTGCGTATTGCAAAACACATATTGATGAGATGTTCAATAAAAATTATATCGGTGAGCAAGACTAGTGTATTTCTATTTTTGTTTGAGGGGTCGTCGTTGAGTTTTCATGAACAAAAACGTAGCTTATTTCTGATCTGGAATACAAATGGGCTCCCACAACTTGATTTGTGATGGCAGCCTTAAAAGACGTTAACCTCGGTGTAAGAACAAAGTACGAGGAAAAGGTACTAGGAAAGAAACAACGCCGTAGCTAGCTGGAAATCGTAGCCGGACAGAGAATGCTTCCTGGAGCTTTATTTCCAGGTGGCGGCCGGCAGTTAACACGTGATTTCTCTCTCAAACTTCTTATTCGCTACCGAGAACGGTAGCAAAGTGGCCACGTTCTCGGAGCAGAGCACGTTCCACAGGAATGAACAACCTCTCATGAAGCGACGATCCCATTTATAGACGAGCAGAAAGCATTGATTAGCCTCAGAAAATACGCATACATTCGTGTCTGCATACTGCAAATTTAAAGCAAACCAGAAAGCTAGTTGCTGAGATTGAATTTTTTGATTTGTGTTTGAATACAAAATTCTTAGGTAACTTACCTTCATGCACTGATAATTGTATCAAATATTTCAGAAACTGGTTAATAAATGATGCTCTGTAACACTGCTTTCATTTTAAATATTAAAACTCAGATTAGTTAATAAAATAGCAACATACACTCAAACGTTCTCTACATCTTCTCTCTCTGAAGTCGCGTTTCCGAGTGAAATTACTGGGATGAATATCAATTGTGTGATGGCGGCCTTATCACATAAATGGGCAGACAAGATAAAACTGATAATAAATATTGAACGTGTGGAGGTTCCTTCTATACTACAGCTGTTGGGAGGATGCAGACACTACGGCTTGAAAGGCGAGATTTACAGACACCGCAAGCTCGCGGAAGGGATGAATGGCCAAACTACCTGCCACAACAAGTGTACACAAATCTCCCGCATAACCTGCTGTCCGCATATCTCCGTCTCCGCGTTTCTCCGTCATTCGCTGATACAACTGACAGTTATTGCCGAAACCAGACCTCGAACTCGGTTCTGCGAGCTGCCGCATTAGAATCATTACCCTTTCCAAACGTCAGCGGCTATCGCATCGCGCTGTCCAAGACGTCACATCACATCAGTCACCTCAACCTCTCCGCACGCTCGCCAGCCACGAGTGCCTCACTAACACGAGACCCCCCTACCCCCCCCCCCCCCCCCCCCACCATTCTGCGCGTCTATTTTCGGCCGAACGGCGCGGGAAATACCGCCAGTAGTTCCCAGACAACTCTTGGAATGACGTCACTTCCTGTACCATTCTGTCCGCACTACTCACCTTCCATGTGACTCGAAATCGAGTACCCTTCAGCCATAGTTAACTGTAATGCAAAAATTATCTTCAACGAGAATATAGACTAATAATAAACACATAAAACGGTCACTCCGTCACCAAATCACAGCGCCAGATTCATGTTTAACGGCATTCAAGAACAGGAAAAAACTGGTTGGGTATTTTATATATTTATTAACCCAGTTTAAAAGCCTTACATGCTGTAATAATCCACTCAGCCCTTCTGATGGGATACATATGTCCCACTAAAGTAACATGCAGTTTTTAGCGATGGACACCCATATCTCATATCTGTATAATACTAGCATGTACCGAGATGCTTTCATAACTTGAAGAAAAATACTACGGTCCGTGGGACGGATATAGAAGGCTGTGAGTGATCGAATGGGGCGACGTGTGCTAATGTGTGTCACAGTGCGTTTGTTTCACGAACATCAGATCAATTCGACATCTACTCCATTCCAGGAATGTCTGAAATAACTAATTATGTTATATTGTACATCACAGACATTGTTCTGAAACGTTACTACACAACTCAGCAGTTATGCTGGTTTATACATAGTTTGTAAGTAGTGGATCGTATATGCGCCTGAAGACTAAACAGAATGTATAAAACTTTGATGTGCGATATGTCAA
Source organism: Schistocerca serialis cubense (assembly GCF_023864345.2). Lineage (NCBI taxonomy): Eukaryota > Metazoa > Arthropoda > Insecta > Orthoptera > Acrididae > Schistocerca > Schistocerca serialis. The sequence goes on along the minus strand of NC_064649.1, from coordinate 55,375,131 downwards.
AGCCATCTTCAAATGTGTCGTTGAAATTTTGTGTGCGATGTTTCATGTTTTTCATTGTCAGGAAAATAAATGTGTTTTCGTACTGATTTGTTATCCTTTTTTCCCATGATTACCATCCCGATAAAATCATTATAAAATTAAATATTTAACTCTCAAAATCCTAGGTTCACATGAAAACTTGAGTCTAGTTAGATGCACGTGACACGTGTGTCCCACTTCACCGGTTTTAAAAATCGGTCAGCTTGAAATTTTTTGGCTGTGAAAGTACAGGGTTATTACAAATGATTGAAGCGATTTCACAGCTCTACAATAACTTTATTATTTGAGATATTTTCACAATGCTTTGCACACACATACAAAAACTCAAAAAGTTTTTTTAGGCATTCACAAATGTTCGATATGTGACCCTTTAGTGATTCGGCAGACATCAAGCCGATAATTAAGTTCCTCCCACACTCGGCGCAGCATGTCCCCATCAATGAGTTCGAAAGCATCGTTGATGCGAGCTCGCAGTTCTGGCACGTTTCTTGGTAGAGGAGGTTTAAACACTGAATTTTTCACATAACCCCACAGAAAGAAATCGCATGGGGTTAAGTCGGGAGAGCCTGTAGGCCATGACATGAATTGCTGATCATGATCTCCACCACGACCGATCCATCGGTTTTCCAATCTCCTGTTTAAGAAATGCCGAACATCATGATGGAAGTGCGGTGGAGCACCATCCTGTTGAAAGATCAAGTCGGCGCTGTTGGTCTCCAGTTGTGGCATGAGCCAATTTTCCAGCATGTCCAGATACACGTGTCCTGTAACGTTTTTTTTTTTTTTTTTCACAGAAGAAAATGGGGCCGTAAACTTTAAACCGTGAGATTGCACAAAACACGTTAACTTTTGGTGAATTGCGAATTTGCTGCACGAATGCGTGAGGATTCTCTACCGCCCAGATTCGCACATTGTGTCTGTTCACTTCACCATTAAGAAAAAATGTTGCTCCATCACTGAAAACAAGTTCCGCACTGAATGCATCCTCTTCCATGAGCTGTTGCAACAGCGCCGAAAATTCAAAGCGTTTGTCAGGGCTTCTAGCAATTGTAAACGGTAAGGGTTCTGCTTTAGCCTTTTCCGTAAGATTTTCCAAACTGTCGGATGTGGTACATTTAGCTCCCTGCTTGCTTTATTCGTCGACTTCCGCGGGCTACGCGTGAAACTTGCCCGCACGCGTCCAACCGTTTCTTCGCTCACTGTAGGCCGACCCGTTGATTTCCCCTTACAGAGGCATCCAGAAGCTTTAAACTGCGCATACCATCGCCGAATGGAGTTAGCAGTTGGTGGATCTTTGTTGAACTTCATCCTGAAGTGTCTTTGCACTGTTATGACTGACATGTGAGTGCATTTCAAGCAAGACATACGCTTTCTCGGCTCCTGTCGCCATTTTGTCTCACTGCGCTCTCGAGCCCTCTGACGGCAGAAACCGTAAGTGCGGCTTCAGCCGAACAAAACTTTATGAGCTTTTCTTCGTATCTGTAGTGTGTCGTGACCATATGTCAATGAATGGAGCTACAGTGAATTTATGAAATCGCTTCAATCATTTGTAATAGCCCTGTATATTGTTAATGACAAAGGAAGGCAGGTTTTGACGTTTTATTTTTCTGATGTATGCTAAATAAATAAAAACCGTGAAGTGATTAAGGCGTATAGTCTTAAATTAAAGGTTTAACAGTCAGGTATTAAAGTCAGAAATTGTATACGTTTCGAGGCAGCCTAACTCACAACGCGCAAATTAGCCAGTCTATATTTATCAAGTGTTTCCAGAATTTGAGCCCCTAGGGACTTCAACAAACTTTACACACAATTTCAAACTTTTCCTATACTTTTTCTCGTTGACATCACAGACAAAAAGATGAAACGAAGGTAGTTCGGCGCTTAAATTTTCGCAAGAAGATGAAATGAAAAAGTTCGTTTCTTACATTTTCGAAGTTCAGGCAAAAAACATTAGCACGTACATGACGTTATAATTAATTACTGCTGTACTACTAACTCTATACGCACTACATTTTGCACAGAGTATTCACCTGTATCACTGAACGTACACAAAATTCAGGAGATACGTCAAAAACTAGCAGTTTCGTACACATTCCAAAAAAGGCAGGAGTTCACAGTAGTGAATATTACCGGACTACCAGCCTGTGAAGTCATAGTTATAAAATTTTAACAGCAATTATTCAGAGAAAACTATAAAAAATTGTGCAGAAACTGACATTATAGAAGATCAGTTTGAATTCTGGAGCAATACTGACCCTACGACTTACTCTACGACACAAAGGTTATAGCATTTGTAGATTTAGAGAAAGCATTTGACAAAGGTGACTGGACTATACCTCGAAATTCTGGAGGTAGCAAGGATGAAATTTGGGAGCGAAGGGTTATGTAGCTGTTATGAGACTTGAAGGGCATACAAGTGAAGCGGTAAGAGAGGCGGGATTGCAGTCTATCACTAATGTTATTGAATCCGTACACTGTGCAAACTGTGAGAGAAAGCAAGAAGAAACATCGATAAGGACTTAAGATTCAGGGAGAAGAGGGCGTGCCCATGACATCGTAATTCTGTCGAGGTCGGTAAAAGACTTGGAACAGAAGTTCATTGAAATGAACAATACCTTAAAAAGAGGTTACCGGAGGTAAAATAAGGGTAATGGAATGTAGCCGAAATAAATGAGGAAAGGAGACTGAAAGTAGTAGATGAATTTTGCTATTTGTGGACATTTCATGTTGATTTCTTTGACTTTTTCCATCATTTCATCCGTTGATGTGCTGGGGCGTGCAGGGCTTTCGACACCTTCAACATCTTCAAGACCTTCTGTTATATCGCTCGTATAGCTCGTTTTTACTCTTAGCAGACACACCAAAAACAAAATTTAATATTTCTCAAACTTTGCTACACATTATTACCTTCTCATAGCAAAATCTAACACCAGTTCTCTCATCTGTCTTCCAACGAAATAAATTTTCGTTCGAACTGCCAAATCAGATTTAACATTTTTGACAGCTGACAACAGACTAAATATACAATATGGCTAACATTGCATATATAATTTTCAGTTATGTTGTCTAGTAGCAAAACGGAAGAACTTCGCGAAAGGCACTAATACAGGACAGGCGCAAAGTAGGACCGGCATCGAAAATAATGTAATGTGCCTTGAGATAGGCAACCCAACTTACATCATCCACAAGTGGGGCAGATGATGTAAGTTGGGTTGCCTGTCTCAAGGTGCATGAAATTGTTTTCGCTGCCAGTTTCGCTTTGCCGCTCCCCTGTACAAAACGCTACATTATAAAATTTCTGTTGCTTTCTCAACACACCTCGTGTATCTCTGGTAGTGAATTCTCGGAAAAAAATAGACACAGTGTAACGTATTTCGAGAGATACTGACAATTCACAAAGCCTGAGGGGGGGAGAGAAGAATGTGAACGTGGGATGGAGTCATAGAAAGGAAAGGAAGGGAATGAATGTTGCCATTTAACACCCCGTCGCAGTCCACGTCACTAGAGTGGGGTGTGGGATTGATTCGGATGCTCCAAGTAACCCACCGCCTCACACCGCACTATACCTTGCCCACTGGAACAGTAGACGTTTCTACTTTTCCGACGATCCCCTCTTGCTGTCGCATTTCTTTTGTTCGGAACTGTATCAGGCAGCAAGGGATACAGGAATGCTACCTGTTAATCGATACGTCACTGCCAGCCATACCGGATATGCATTTCCCTCTATATGGTAACACCTGTCTCCAGTGACTCTTCTTCAAAAAATTAAAGCACCACGCTCGCTACCCATTAAAATTCATACTGCGGTCGTATGAGTTCCTTAATAAACATGTAAATTGCCGTATGAATAATCATAACAAAATTTGCGAAACTGCGTTGCCGCACAGCGCACGATAGCTGAGAGAAGCGGCAAACTGGCCAGCAGAACGTCCAGTGGTGTGTTCATATAACCACTCCGAGTGAATCTATTTAGCTTCTTTCCGAATTTCGTAATTCATACCTATTTCTCTCAAATCAAATATACAATAGAGCGACCACCGTAGCAAATATCGTGCGGTGCGATTTCCGTGCTATGAATTTTCTCGCCACTTGTTCTGATCCAGTCATATTACCTTTTTAAGATCAAAAAGTTTCCTTAAGTACTTACGAAGGTTCTTGGTACCGTTTGGCAGGAATAAGGATGAAAGATCATGAACAAAGTGATCGAAATAGAAAGGGCACAAGATGTGGATGTAATCTTTCGCCCATACTGTTCACTATGCATCGAAGAAACAAAGTAAGAGAGATTCAGAAGTGGGATTTAATTTGAGGGTGAAGAGACGTGAATGATAAAATTCGCTGACGACATTGATATCCTAAGTGAAAGTGAGGAGGTACTGCAGGACCTATTGAACGAAATGAACAGGCTAATGAGTACAGGATATAAATGTAGAGTGCCAAAAGAGAAGCAGAAGTGAGATAAGCTATACGCTTAGTATGAAAACTGGGGACCACAAAGTGATGAAATTCTGCCTTGGAAAGAAACAGCGCAAGGAAGAAGACAGGAGGACATATAAAGCAGACTAGCACAAGCAAAGACAACATACCTGGCCTTCTGCTAGAATCAAACATCGACCTTAATTTGAAGAAGAAATTTCTGAGAATATACATTTGGAACTCAACTTTGTATGGCTATGAATCGGGGAGTGTGGGAAGACTGGAGCAGAACAGAATCGAGCTGTTTGAGAAGTGGTGGTATAAAAGAATGTTGAGAATTAGATGGACTGATAGAGAATGAGGAGGTTCTTCGCAGAATCGGCGCAGAACGCAACATCAGGAAAACACTGACAAGAGGAAGGGACGGGACGACTGAACATGTGTTAAGCCATCAGGGGGTAAAATCTGTGGGCGAAGAAAGAGATAGAAGTATATCCAGCAAATAACTGAGGACGTAGGTTGCTACTCTGAGATGAAGAGATCGGCACAGGAGAGGATTTCGTGGATGGCCCCATCAAACCAGTCAGAAGATGGATGAGTGGACTTGGGACTTAAAAAGGTTCAGATGTCCATGGTGGATTTATTACTGAAGACAGATCCAGTGATTAGTCCACGTTTGTAGTCACTGGGGTCTCCTGTGCGAACCATTGTGCCAATACGGTTTTCTACCGAGAACACAATGCTTCCCCCTTCCTTCTGTAACCCCGGAGGGGGGGGGGGGGGGAGGGGTGGTGCGTCTCGTGACATCTGGTCGTCAATTCCGCATTACGTAGAGTTTTCGGGCTCATCAAAGAACGTAGTCGTTATTTGAGATCAGAAGTGAAATTCAGTACCAGAAAACCTCAGTAAGGGAAAATATGATGATTTTGTTATGATGTCTACATTTACCGCCATAGCCGGCCGAAGTGGCCGTGCGGTTCTAGGCGCTGCAGTCTGGAACCGCGAGACCGCTACGGTCGCAGGTTCGAATCCTGCCTCGGGCATGGATGTGTGTGATGTCCTTAGGTTAGTTAGGTTTAACTAGTTTTAAGTTCTAGGGGACTAATGACCTCAGAAGTTGAGTCCCATAGCGCTCACAGCCATTTGAACCATTTACCGCCATACAGGTTGCGGCACTTAAATCCGGACAAATGAAACGTTTTTAAAGCAAATTTATTGAAATGAAGTACAAGTCAAAACGAAAATCCTTTTACATATTAAGTTGTGGTATCTTTCAAGAGTGCCATTACTCAGTGTAAACCCCCTCACCTGCAGAGACCACCTCCTATCTTGTCCTGAAGCGATAGCACGCAGCCGGCCGGTGTGGCCAAGTGGTTCCAGGCATTTCAGTCTGGAACCGCGCAGGTTCGAAACCTGCCTCTGGCATGGATGTGTGTGATGTCCTTAGGTTAGTTAGGTTTAAGTAGTTCTAAGTTCTAGGGGACTGATAGCCACAGATGTTAAGTCCCATAGTGCTCAGAGCCATTTGAACCATTTGATAGCACGCACTCTTTGAAACTGCGCTGTCCATATTCGCGAATGCTGCTTCGATAGCGGTGCGTAGAGGTGCGACATAAGGGTGCCTCTTTTTCTTGGTAACTCTTTCGTTTGCCTCCAAACACAGTAGTCGACGGAGTTCAAACCTGGGCTATTCGGGGGCCAGAACTGCTTTGACCTGAATATATCAACGCTATCCGGGAGCCCGTTTTGCACTAAACGGCTGGTATGAGGTCCTCCTCTGCCACCCAAAGTATTTTTCACTCGCTGACATTCAATACTGACGCCAGTTTCCTCAGCGATTGCCCCAGGCCCTCCGAAATCAGGCCTGAGCCTTTTCCGTAACTGCGCAGGTCATGACACGCCTCTCCCCAAATGAGGCTTCCTCGCAGACTTAGCGCAACCTTCCCCAGAGTTCTCCAAAGCATTGTACTTGGCCACAATACCGTAAACAGTTGATCCAGGAACCGGAGTGAGAGTGCCCAGTGCGAATACTTCCGATAATCGCGGCTCTTCGGTTGTACTCCGCACTTTTCCATAATATCTCGGCAATTTTGAGTTTCTGACCGTTTACCATGTGCCTATGGCTTTCAAGAACGCCAGTTGCGACCTCCGTCGGAATTACGATATGGTGGACAATTCAAAGTGTAGTTTAACCGGATTCAAGCGCCGCACCCTGTACTCTGCAAGCCACCTTTCGGTTCTGTAATGGAGGAGTACTGGATAAACATGGGAAAATGTTCCTGGTTGCATTACGGGGTCTCACCAGTCGCCATATGACGGTATGCTGTTGAACATGATCGTTTCGGTAGTTTAGGTGTTATGGCATGGGAAGGTGCATGAGCGTACCTCCAAATCTACGAGGGCTATTCAGAAAGTGAGGAACGATCATTCGCGAGATGGAAACCATTATGAAAATCCGACGAGGCTTTTCACAGACATTTTGGGCAGTGTCTCTAGTATGCTCCTCGATCGCATCAAGACGCTCTTTTGAGTGGTGAGTGCACTGTGAGCGAGTAAAGGTGCCTACAACAACGATGTCTCCCGCCAAGTAGGAGGGCCCGCTAAGAGACTTCGCCTTAATGAATGCAGCCCACCTAACACAACTGCCACGCAATTCCTTCTTCGTGGAAATTCTCAGCCACACTCTGCAGGGGCAGTGAAGACGCTACTGTAGCCTTTTCGATGGGAAGTGTTCGATCACCCACAACACAGCCGTAATTGGCTCGTCTACATCTACATATATACTCCGCTAGCCACCAAGCGGTGTGTGGCGGAGTGCACAATTCGCGCCAAAGTCATATTTCCCCTCCCCCTCCCCTCTGTTCCACTCGCGGATCGCTCGAGGGAATAACGACTGTCTGAACGCCTCCTTACGAGCTCTAATTTCCATTATCTTTGAATGATAATCACTACGCGATTTGAAAGTTGGTGGTAATAATACACTCCTGGAAATGGAAAAAAGAACACATTGACACCGGTGTGTCAGACCCACCATACTTGCTCCGGACACTGCGAGAGGGCTGTACAAGCAATGATAACACGCCCGGCACAGCGGACACACCAGGAACCGCGGTGTTGGCCGTCGAATGGCGCTAGCTGCGCAGCATTTGTGCACCGCCGCCGTCAGTGTCAGCCAGTTTGCCGTGGCATACGGAGCTCCATCGCAGTCTTTAACACTGGTAGCATGCCGCGACAGCGTGGACGTGAACCGTATGTGCAGTTGACGGACTTTGAGCGAGGGCGTATAGTGGGCATGCGGGAGGCCGGGTGGACGTACCGCCGAACTGCTCAACACGTGGGGCGTGAGGTCTCCACAGTACATCGATGTTGTCGCCAGTGGTCGGCGGAAGGTGCACGTGCCCGTCGACCTGGGACCGGACCGCAGCGACGCACGGATGCACGCCAAGACCGTAGGATCCTACGCAGTGCCGTAGGGGACCGCACCGCCACTTCCCAGCAAATTAGGGACACTGTTGCTCCTGGGGTATCGGCGAGGACCATTCGCAACCGTCTCCATGAAGCTGGGCTACGGTCCCGCAAACCGTTAGGCCGTCTTCCGCTCACGCCCCAACATCGTGCAGCCCGCCTCCAGTGGTGTCGCGACAGGCGTGAATGGAGGGACGAATGGAGACGTGTCGTCTTCAGCGATGAGAGTCGCTTCTGCCTTGGTGCCAATGATGGTCGTATGCGTGTTTGGCGCCGTGCAGGTGAGCGCCACAATCAGGACTGCATACGACCGAGGCACATAGGGCCAACACCTGGCATCATGGTGTGGGGAGCGATCTCCTACACTGGCTGTAAACCACTGGTGATCGTCGAGGGGACACTGAATAGTGCACGGTACATCCAAACCGTCATCGAACCCATCGTTCTACCATTCCTAGACCGGCAAGGGAACTTGCTGTTCCAACAGGACAATGCACGTCCGCATGTATCCCGTGCCACCCAACGTGCTCTAGAAGGTGTAAGTCAACTACCCTGGCCAGCAAGATCTCCGGATCTGTCCCCCATTGAGCATGTTTGGGACTGGATGAAGCGTCGTCTCACGCGGTCTGCACGTCCAGCACGAACGCTGGTCCAACTGAGGCGCCAGGTGGAAATGGCATGGCAAGCCGTTCCACAGGACTACATCCAGCATCTCTACGATTGTCTCCATGGGAGAATAGCAGCCTGCACTGCTGCGAAAGGTGGATATACACTGTACTGGTGCCGACATTGTGCATGCTCTGTTGCCTGTGTCTATGTGCCTGTGGTTCTGTCAGTGTGATCATGTGATGTATCTGACCCCAGGAATGTGTCAATAAAGTTTCCCCTTCCTGGGACAATGAATTCACGGTGTTCTTATTTCAATTTCCAGGAGTGTATATGCTCTACATCCTCGGTGAAAATCGGATTTCGGTAGTGAACAGTCCCTTGCCGCTCTTCTTTGGACCTTCTCAATCTCTTGAATCAGACCCAACTGGTAAGGATCCCATATTGACGAACAATATTTCAAGACTGTATGAACTAACGTATTGTAAGCTATTTCCTTTGCTGAAGGACTCCATCGCTTCAGAATTCTATCAATAAACCGCAATCTAGAGTTTGCCTTAGCCGTTACTTGTGTAATCTGATCACTCCATTTGAGATCATTTCGAAGAGCCACACCCCGATACTTGACGTACGTTACCGCTTCCAAAGACTGGACATTTATTTTGTACTCGAACATTAATGGGGATTTTCTCCTTCTTATACGCAGTAGGTTACACTTACTAATATTCACAGATAACTGCCAGTCAGCGCACCACGCGTTTATTTTCTGTAAATCCTCATTGATTTGTTCACAACGTTCGTGTGATACTACTTTCCTGTAGACTACAGCATCATCGGCAAACAGTCAAAGGCCGCTGTCAGTACCATCAACCAGATCGTTTATGTAAATCGTAAAAATCCGCGGACCTATTACGCTGCCCTGGGGCACACCTGAAGTTACACTTGTTTCTGTTGAAGTCACCCCATTCAGGACAACATACTGCTTCCTGTCTATTAGAAAATTTCCTATCCAACCGCATATGTCATCGGATAGACCGTAAGCGCGCACTTTTTGTAGCAAGCGACAGTGCGGAACTGAGTCGAAGGCCTTTCGGAAGTCGAGAAGTATGGCATCAACCTGGGAGCCGGTACCTAGAGCCTGTTGTACATCATGCACAAAGAGGGCCAGCTGTGTCTCGCATGACAGCTGTTTCCTAAAACCTTGCTGGTTTCTGCAGACGAGCTTCTCAGAGTGTAGAAAGGTCATTATGTCTGAACACAAAATATGTTCCATGATTCTACAACATATCGTAAATTGGCCAGTATATTATGTGCATTCGATTTTCTACCCTTTTTATAGATTGCTATGACCTCGTCCTGAGTATCATCACATGAAACGCTGGATAGGAAGACCTCACTTGGGCGCAGGCTATGTCTTATAGACCAGTGTAGAGAATTATCAGAAAGCACAGGTGGCTGCCTTCTATGAGGATGGCGTTGGAAATTTGGTAATATGCTCTGACAAATGTCTAAGTCGGAGCAGCCACTATGTACAGAAGGTGTAGCTAAATGTGGTTTCCATTTTGGGACCAATCTTTCCATACTTTCCAAACAACCCTCGTATGAACATGTTACACTCACCAGTGAATGTTATCGTGAAACAGTACTTCTTACTTATGGGCGTCTTTTCAGGGTTCATTCGGCCCTGACTTAATTTTAATGGTTGAAAATGCGCGGCCGCATCTAATGGCGCAGGTGGTGGAGTTCAAAATGGTTCAAATGGCTCTGAGCACTATGGGACTTAACAACAGAGGTCATCAGTCCCCTAGAACTTAGAACTACTTAAACCTAACTAACCTATCATAGAGATCCATGCCCGAGGCAAGATTCGAACCTGCCACTGTAGCAGTCGCGCGGTTCCGGACTGAAGCACCTAGAACCGCTCGGCCACCGCGGCCAGCTGGTGCAGGAGTTATTGCAACGAAATGATAGTCGGCGAATGGACTGGCCTGCCTATTCTCCGTACTTACATACTATCTAGCAGGTGTGGGATGCGTTGGGGAGAAGTATTTCAGCCGTCACCACGCACCAACGGTCATCTAGCAGTTGTCAACATGCTGAATGGAACGCCCTAGCAAAATAACTCATTACGAACCACGTAACCAGCGCGGGAGCACGCAATGCCACCCGTGGTGATCACACACCCTATTAAGAGCCATCTCTCGCCATCTGTAATGTCTAGGAGACTACCATGTTATTAAAAGGGTTATTTCTGCTCGTCTCACTGCCCATTTCTTTCAGTTATCTTCTACACCACTGTCCCAATCTGCCGAGTTCTGTTAAGAAGCTGGATGCACTCAGCCTCTATGAGGCAAATTGAGGAGCTACTTAAAGTGAGAAGTAGGGGCACCGAAAACCGACAAAGGCAGGGAGAGCTGTGTGCTGACCACATGCATCTTCATATCCACATCTGGTGACACCTAAGGGCTAAGGATGAGACCCCGGCCGGTCGGTACCACTGGGCCTCCAAGGCCTGTTCAGAGGTGTTTTTGGTTTTTTTTTATTTTCTGTTCTATACTGTGGGCAACAGCCTTGCCGCAGTGGATACACCGGTTCCGTTCAGATCACCGAAGCGCTGTCGGGCGAGGCCGGCACGTGCTGTTGCCACTTTTCGGGTCGCACTCAGCCTCCTGATGTAAATTGAGGAGCTACTCGACTGAATAGTAGCGGCTCCGGTCAAAGAAACCAATCATAACGACCGGGAGAGCAGTGTGCCCCTCCTATCCGCATCCTCAGTTGAGGATGACACGGCGGTCAGATGGTCCCGATGGGCCACTTGTGGCCTGAAGACGGAGTGCTTCTATACTGTGGCAGTTCTTTCCCTGTAGGTCCAAATTTCATCGAGCTATGGTACTTGACAGTTAGACATCATGCGAAAGTTTGTTTAGTCTGTAAAGTTTCGCTCATTACTTGTTTCTTAGCAGCATGTTGTTTGGCCTCCGTCACTTGATGTCAGACGTGCATAGAGTAATCATGATAGGCATCCAGTCGTGTTGCATCAGGACACGCGGAACATTACACACAGCTAGAGCTATATACGAAACTACGCTCTGTGAACCGATACAACGCCACACGCCGCGGTGATACTTTGCTCAGAGTTGCCACACACGTCACCGCTTGCGTTCGAATCTCATTCTCCCTCATGGCAAAAATGATGTGTCCTCTCTTTGTCTCACAGCTGTTTCCTACCCTTTTTACCAATTAGAAGTCCCTACTGGCTGCACGAATATTTCATTCAGCTTTTGTTTGCTTGTTTCATAAATTGATCGTCCCATGGAGGACGTGTAATTACTACAGAAAATCTGGCATTGTGGATTTCCCTTGTATATCGTTTGTGTTTGTTGTTCTATATGCAGAAATATTAATTGGCTTACTTGTTCTCTGTTGTTTGTGGCATTTCCCCAGACCGTTATTCTGCAACATTTTCTGCCTGAAGAACCTGCTGTAGGTTTCGTTGTCCGATGTAGCCACCGTTAAAGAGACAGGAAGATCATTCATGTCAGTTATTACGACGGTGAGTCAAATGAAAAACTTAAATAATTTTTTTAAAATATTAATTATTGTACAGAAGTGGTACAAAGCTGTATCACTTTTCAACATAATCTCCCCCACGCTCAATGCAAGTCCTCCAGCGCTTACAAAGTGCATAAATTCCTTTAGAAAAAAATTCTTTTTGGAGTGGCGTATCGCGTGGCTTACCTCTTCATCAGAACGGAACTTCTTTGCTCCCATTGCGTCTTTGAGTGGTCCACACATATGGAAATAACTTGGGGCAAGGTCTGGTGTGTATGGTGGATGAGGAAAACGCTCAAAATGCAAGTCTGTCATTGTTGCAACCGTTGTACGGGCAGTGTGGGGCCTTGCATTGTCATGTTGCAAAAGGAAACGTGCTGAAAGCAATCCACGTCGCTTTGATTTGATTGCAGGCAGAAGATGATTTTTTTATGAGATCTGTGTATGATGCACTGGTGACAGTGGTCCCTCTAGGCATGTAATGCTCTAAAATGACGCCTTTTTCGTCCCAAAAGAGAGTCAGCATAACCTTCCCTGCTGATGGTTCTGTTAGAAACTTATTTGGTTTTGGTGATAAGGAATGGCGCCATTCCTTGGTCGCTCTCTTCGTTTCCGGTTGGTGGAAATGAACCCAGGTTTTGTCCCCAGTAACGATTCTTGCAAGGAAGCCATCACCTTCTCGTTCAAAGCGCCGAAGAAGTTCTTCAAAAGCATCGACACGTCGTTCTCCCATTTCAGGAGTCAGCTGCCGTGGCACCCATCTTACAGACACTTTGTGAAACTGGATCACATCATGCACAAAGTGGTGTGCTGACCCACGACTAATCTGTAAACATGCTGCAGTGTCATACAGTGTCACTCGGCGGTTTTCCTTCACTATGGCTTCAACTGCTGCAATGTTCTGTGGAGTTACAACTCGTTGTGCCTGACCTGGACGAGGAGCATCTTCCACGGGGAGCATTCGTAGTCTTGCAGCTGTGACAAACGTGTATCACTGTACTGAACCTTCATTCGACGATGAATTTCAATAGGTTTCACACCTTCACTACGCAAAAACCGAATAACAGAACGCTGTTCTTCCCTGGTGCAAATCGAAGTGGGGCGGTCATCTTTATACTGATACTGCGACGGTATGTGTGCATCTGCACTATGCTGCCACCTACAGGCCATTCTGCGTGCTGTTTGTAGCACGCTTACCCACTTACACGATAACGGCGCGAAATTTCGATTTGTTATTACAAATTTAAGTTTTTCATTTGACTCAGCCTCGTACAATTTTTGTGGAGACAATGGGACAAAGTTGCAGTTAGAGGAGCAGCTCCAATAGCCACTCTTAGTAGTGTTACACATTTTATGTTACCACCTCTTTGACGCGATTGTGTTAAGGCCCACGTACCTGCCTGTCATTTAATACTCACCTCTTGAGTCGCAGAGTCAGCGGTGAACCACCTTTAAATAGCCCGATATTATCTGCAGAGTGAAGCAAAAAATGTCGCCCTTGTAGGTCGGCATGTGATACCACGTCCAGACTGAAGTCAGAAGTTTTTTAGAAAAATCAGATCTGTTGAATTTGAAAACACATGTATGAAGACGACGAGCTGCCAACACAGTCACATCGTGCAGCGCATAGGAGTGTACAGAGGAACCAATCCCCACAAACATACCATCCGTCGTAGTTCACTGAATAGACTGCTGGGAAATCAAAGTCACGTAGGGCGGCTTCCCTGTGGAGTACACAAGTGATGAGAACGTTGAGATACTTTGAGCACTGGGTGCGTCCCACAACAGACGCCAACGATGGAAAAACTTTTTCGTTGAAAATACCTTATTCCTATGTTTTTTTTAGCGTGGGAAATCTAAATATGCTACTTTAAAAACTGTATCACGCACCATTTCTTCACTTTTTACAATTGATTTTACTAAATTAACAATTTTTGAAAGAATCTAACAGCTTTTATATAGTCAAAATAATTTAAAAAGGAGGAGTAATGAATGTAGTTGACGTTGGTAGCACTGATGAAAAACATTTGCTGGCAAAAGAGGTCGATTCTATTTTTGTTTACTGCCAACCTAACCTCACTTTCCCGTTTCCTGTACTTGTGATCAGTAAAATATCTAATCGTGGCTGTAAAACCTCTGATGACAGTTTTTGTTATATTTGTGGTCAATTTGTGATTAAAAAACACCATAGACACATTACAGACTTTGTGAAAAAGGTTTATCTATCATACTTTGGATCTAAACTTGGTGCTCAAGATAAATCTTGGGCGACACATAAGGTATGTTATGTGTGACTGAGAAAATGGTCCAAAAAGGAGAAAAAAGCCTTTAGATTTGTTGTTCCAATGTTATGGAGGGAGCTAGGAAATCATTCAGACGATTGCTACTTTTGCAGCGTTGATATTACTGGTCATAATTCGAAAAACGAGAAGGTACCGTAACCTCCCACCCGCCATCTGACCAGTAGGCCAAGGTGTAGATTTGCCGATTCCTGAGCCACCAGGTGATTTAAATTCTATTCCAGCAGAAGTATTTGCTGATGTCCAATGTGATTTAGATGAACCAGATGATGATGAATTCCATTGTAATACAGAAAGTCTAGAGCCCAAATTTTTTATTCACACCGAGCTTAACGATTGGGTTAGGGATCTGGGCTTAACGAAAGAAAAAGCTCAATTGCTAGATTAAAAGAAAATAACTTATTGGCAGTTGGAACTAGCATATACATGTGTAGCAAGACAGGGCAGCAATTTTCCAAGTTTTTTCAACAAGAAGGTGATTTAGTGTACTGCTCAGACATTCCAAGTCTGATGAATGAGTTTTGTATTGAATACAAAAAGGAAGACTGGAGGCTGTTTATTGATTCATCCATAACTAGTTTAAAGACTGTTTTGTTACACAATGGTAACATATATGCTTTTATATCTGTTGGACATTCTGTGCATATGAAATAAAGTTATGAAAACCTAGAAATGATGCTAAATAAAATCTGTTCTGCTCATGGTTGGATGATATGTGGCGATCTAAAAGTAACATGTATGCTCCTTGGTCAGCAAGGTAGCTTAACCAAATTTCCATATTTCTTGTGTTAATTGGGACAGTAGGGCTAGGGATCAACTCTGGTGCAGAAAGAACTGGCCTGTGAGGGAGTCTTTAAAACCTGGTGAGAAGAACATTCTATGCAAAGACCTTGTAGATCCAAAAAACGTACTTCTGCCACCTCTACATATAAGGTTAGGCCTAACGAAACAGTTTGTAAAGGCTTTGCCTAAAGATGGACCATGTTTTAAGTATCTCTGCCAAAAGTTCCCACACCTTTCGGAAGCTAAACTAAAAGAAGGCGTCTTTGTCGGACCTGACATTAGAAAATTGATGTTTGATGTTAACTTTGGTTCAAATGGCTCTGAGCACTATGGGACTTAACATCTATGGTCATCAGTCGCCTAGAACTTAGAACTACTTATACCTAACTAACCTAAGGACATCACACACATCCATGCCCGAGGCAGGATTCGAACCTAAGACCGTAGCAGTCGCGCGGTGTCGGACTGAGCGCCTAGAACCGGTAGACCACCGCGGCCGGCGATGTTAACTTTGAATTCACAATGACGTTAAATGAGAAAGAAGCATGGGTATCATTGAAGTAAGCCGTTACAAAGTTCTTAGGACATGAAAAACGATAATTAGTTTCTATTACAGCTACAATGTTAAAGAAGTTTAAAATTTTAGGATGTTTAACGAGCCTGAAAGTTCACTTTTTGAACAGTCACCTTTATTACTTCCCCGACAATATGGGAGATGTTAGTGAGAAGCAATGAGAACGTTTTAACCAGGGCATTAAAGTGATGGAAAAACGCTCCAAGGCTGCTGAAGACCAACATGATAGGGGACGATTGTTGGTCACTTCACCGAGAAGGTCAGCAAGCGACTTCATCGTAGAAAAAGCTACACAAGAAGCTTCAAAGAAAAAAGAGAAAGAAAATACAAACCAATTCCAGCTGATAAGTGAAACCTCTATTAACACATATCATTGATTTAATTAGCTTACTGTAAATACAAACCATGCTTATGTTGTAACAAAGCGCTTCATTAATTTCCCCCTTCACCGTATAGCATAGGACCTTTATACTATACAGGATGGTGCATTGATAATGATCAGACCAAATATCTCATGAAATAAGCAACAAACGAAAAAACTACAAAGAACGAAACTCGTCTAGCTTGAAGGGGGAAACCAGATGGCGCTATGGTTGGCCCGCTAGATGACGCTGCCATTCATCAAACGTGTATCTATTGCGTTTTTTTAAAATAGGAACCCCCATTTTTATTACATATTCGTGTAGTACGTAAAGAAATATGAGTGTTTTAGTTGGACCACTTTTTTCGCTTTGTGATAGATGGCGCTGTAATAGTCACAAAAGTATAAGTACGTGGTATCACGTAACATTCCGCCAGTGCGGACGATATTTGCTTCGGGATACATTACTCGTGTTAAAATGGACCGTTTACCAATTGCGGAAAAGGTCGATATCGTGTTGATGTATGGCTATTGCGATGAAAATGCCCAACGGGCGTGTGCTATGTATGCTGTTCGGTATCCTGGACGACATCATCCAAGTGTCCGGACCGTTCGCCGGATAGTTACGTTATTTAAGGAAACAGTAAGTGTTCAGCCACATGTGAATCGTCAACCACGACCTGCAACAAATGATGATGCCCAAGTAAGTGTTTTAGCTGCTGTCGTAGCTAATCCAAACATCAGTAGCAGACAAATTGCGCGAGAATCGGGAATCTCGAAAACGTCGGTGTTGAGAATGCTACATCAACATCGATTGCACCCGTACCATATTTCAATGCACCAGGAATTGCATGGCGACGACACTGAACGTCGTCTAAAGTTCTGCCACTGGGCACAAGAGAAATTACGGGACGATGACAGATTTTTTGCACGCGTTCTATTTAGCGACGAAGCGTCATTCACCAACAGCGGTAACGTAAACCGGCATAATATATACGATTGGGTAACTGAAAATCCACGATGGCTGCGACAAGTGGAACATCAGCGACCTTGGCGGGTTAATGTATGGTGCGGCATTATGGGAGGAAGGATAATTGGCCCCCATTTTGTCGAAGGCAATCTAAATGATGCAATATATGATTTCCTACGTAATGTTCTACCGATGTTATTACCAGATGTTTCACTGCATGACAGAATGGCAATGTACTTCCAACATGATGGATGTCAGGCACATAGCTCGCATGCGGTTGAAGTGGTATTAAATAGCATATTTCATGACAGGTGGATTGGTCCGCACGTTCACCGGATCTGACGTCCCCGGATTTCTTTCTGTGGGGAAAGTTGAAAGATGTTTGCTATCGTGATCCACAACAACGCCTGACAACATGCGTCAGCGCACTGTCAATGCTTGTGCTAACATTGCGGAAGGCGAACTACTCGCTGTTCAGAGGAATGTCGTATTGCCAAATGCATTGAGGTTGACGGACATCATTTTGAGCATTTATTGTATTAATGTGGTATTTACAGGTAATCACGCTGTAATAGCATGCGTTCTCAGAAATGGTAAGTTCACAAAGGTACTTGTATCACATTGGAACAACCGAAATGAAATGTTCAAACGTACCTACGTTCTGTATTTTAATCTAAAAAACCTACCTGTTACCGACTGTTCGACTAAAATTGTGAGCCATATGTTTGTGACTATTACAGAGACATCTACCACAAAGCGAAAAATGTGGTCCAACTAAAACATTCATATTTCTTTACGTGCTATACGAATATGTAATAAAAAATTGAGGTTCCTATTTTAAAGAACGCAGTTAATATCCGTTTGACAAATGGCAGCGCCATCTAGCGGGCCAACCACAGCGCCATTTGGTTTCCCCCTTCAAGCTACACGAGTTTGGTACTTTGTAGTTTTTTCGTTTGACGCTTATTTCGTGAGATATTTGGTTCGATCACGATCAGTGGACCACCCTGTACAATAAAAAGAATATCGCTCGACAACTAAGGGTGATACAAAAAAACTAAAGCTAGATTTGGATTCAGCTCATAAAAATCTATAAAGATCAGCTATCAAAGAAAAAAAACAGTTTTTCAAAAAAAATATTTCGTTGGCCTCTGTAAGCAAGCTGCTACTGCTGTTCGTGCTTGTATTGCATAGAGTACTCGAAGGCGCCGTCCCGGTAAGAATGTTTTTCGTCACCTGGATCAACGCCTTCGAGAAAACGGTAATCTCCGTCCACAAGTAACGGACAGAGGTCGTCCGAGGACTGAAAGTATTCCTCTCGATTCTTGAAACCGTCCACCAGTCACCTCGGCGAAGCACTCATCTTATTTCAAGGCAGTTCCGTGAACTCATGATATTGCAAGGCGGTTCCAGGTATCTCAAAGACTGGTTCTTGAAGTGTTGGACAATGAAGATGATTTCTTTTCTTTGGGGTACACAAAAGACAATCTTTGTCCCATCTATGGCAGCTACTCTTTAAGAGCTGAGAAATCGGACTGTTGAAGCTGGGACCTGTTGATTCGTACGTGGAATCAAATGGACTACCATTTCGATGTTTCTAGAGCAATGCATGGTGCTCATATTGAATGTATGGTATAGTGTGTATGCCAGCATAAGACTTCGAACCTTCCTCTGTCCATTGACGTGCGCAATGCGTTTCTACCTTTCTTCCTTTCTGTCTGTCTTTCTTGCCCGTAATGAACAACTGAAATTTGTTCTTTCTTTTCGAATCACACGGTACTATACAGCACTTAAGTGTGTAGAACGTGAGTTATTTGCAAATTCTGTGCAGAACATAACATCAACTGTCGCAATAACGAAAACTGTAAAAAGTGACAGAAGCTGCTTATGGCTGTCTCTGGTGCTCGCTCCTACATGTGACTCTAAAATCAGACAGTAAAGTGAAGTACCGACCAAAAAACATAGTGTGTTGGTCGGTGCGCTTTCCTCTAACGCTCTTCGCCTCTTCTTTTCCAATCTCTCTTCTCCTCTACAGTTTTTACCCCCTGCAATTCCCTCTAGAACCATGTATGTCATCCCTGATGTCTTAACACATGTCCTTTCGTCCTGTCCCCTCTTCTTGTCAATGTTTTCCGTGTACTCGTTACCTCTCCGATTCCGCATAGAACCTCTTAATTCCTCATCACTCCACCTAATTTTCAACATCCTTCTGTAGCACCACATCACAAAAGCTTCGATTCTCTTCTGTTCTGTTTTACTCCCTGTCCGTGTTTCACTACCATACAATGCTGTGTTCCAAACGTACATTCTCAGAAATGTCTTCCTCAAGTTAAGACCTCTGTCGGACACTACTCTTGGCCAAGAATGCCATTTTCGCCAGTACTACTGTGCTCCGTCTGTCATTGGTTATTTTGCTGCCTAGGAAGCACAATTCCTTGTGTACTTCATGATCCCCAACGTTAATGTTAAGTTTCTCGCAGTTCTATTTCTGTTATTTCTCATTACTTTTGTCTTCATTCAGTTCATTCACTTGTATTCTGTTCTCAGTCCGCAGCTCGTGGTCTCGCGGTAGCGTTCTCGCTTCCCGAGCACGGGGTCCCATGTTCGATTCCCGGTAGGGTCAAGGATTTTCGCCTGCCTCGAGGTGACTGAGTGTTGTAGTGTCGTCTTCATCATCATCATACATCCCCATTACGGTCGGAGGAAGGCAGTGGCAAACCACCTCCACTAGGACCTCGCTTAGATGGTGGTGCGCATCTCTCGCATCGTGATGATTAGTGTTCTAGGGCGCACAACAGGGAGGTTATCAGCGACCGACTCGCATCGTTCCCCTATGCTCTGTCAAGTGGTATGGGACTTCACCATCATCATCATTCTGTTCTCATTAGTTCGTTCTTTCTGTTCAACAAATTCTGCAATTTTATTCACTTTCACTGAGGGTAGCAGTGTCATCAGTGAATCTTATCATTGATATCTTTTCACCGTGAATTTTAACCCCAACCTTGATCCTCCCTCTGATTTCCTTCATTACTTCTCCGATGCTTAGAGTGAACAGTAGGGGCGAAAGACTATATCCCTGCCTTATACCATTTTTAATCCAAGCACTTCGTTCTTTGTCTTCCGCTCTCATTGTCCCCACTTGGTTGTAAATATTTTATATTGTCCAGCTTTCCCTATAGCTTAACCTCTTTTTGTCAGAGTTTCGAAGACATTGCATGTTTTGCGCTTTTTGCAGGTCGACAAATCCTATTAACCTGTCTTGATTTTTCTTCATTCTACTTCAGTTACCAACCACAATATCAGAACTGCCTCTCTGGTGCCTTTACCTTTCCTAAAGCCAAACTGATCGTCATCTAACTGATTCTCAGTTTTTGTTTCCATCCATCTGTATATTATTATTGTCAGCAAATTGGATGCTTGAGCTGTTAAGCACTTGTCTACTCTTGCTATCTTCACAGTACAATTTTTCCGAAAGTCTGGTGGTATAGCGCCAGTCTAATACATTCTACATACCAACGTGAATAGTACTTGTGTAGCCACTTCCCACAATGATTTAAGAAATTACAGTGGAACGTTATCTATCCCTTCTGCCTTATTTAATCTTAAGTCTTACAAAGCTGTATTAAATTATGATTCTAATATTCTCCCCTATTAAAAATCAAATTTATGTTCCCCCTAGGTATCAGAGTGGCAACCTGTAACATGTTTTCCACTGTTTTAACCGTTTAGTAGTAAGCGAGACGGCGTTAGTGGATTTTTTTTTCTGCGAGTTTGGTGGGGGAAGGTGTCGTGAATAATGGGGCGGTGTGTCCGCTTGCTGCGTCGGCGGATAGCGAGCCAACAGTGCAGCGAGCTGCGGGAGGCCGGGATTGTGCGGCGTAGCGGCCAGGTACGACTGTTAACAAAGGGCTGGCGTGCGCGGACAATGGGCTGTGCGGACAAAGAAAGCCCAGTCCGCCGTCCGCCTCGAGGCTGGACCACGTCGAGAGCGCGGGCGCAGCTCGCATTCGCGGATTACGGCCGTTATTGCGCGGGAGCCGAGCTGCAAGGGCGCGCCCTGCAAGGGCCTGCCCTTCTGCTACTGTATACTGCAGGGCTCGTATAGCGTCCTCCGCCGAACAGCACACAGGGAATACGTGAAGCAGCACATCGAAGGCACTGGGAGGGATGGGGTCATAGTGATCAACACCTGCTCCTTCCAAAACACATTTCAGTCGAAACGAATATATTGGTTTCCAATACGAAAAGCTTTTTCACAGACTAATAGTCAGAAAATATGTAGGTTTATTCAAGACTACACACTACGGTGGTGTTCTGGCTTCCCACGCACGGGGTCCCAGGTTTGATTCCCAGCGGGTTCAGCGATTTTCTCTGCCTCGAGATGACTGGGTGTTGTTGTGTCATCTTCATCATCATCAAGCATCCCCATTACAGTTGGAGGAAGGCAATCGACACCTATGCTCCTCGGAGTATGGGGCCTCATCATCATCATCATCACACATATATAAAACAATGTGTCTCTGCATGTCAAGGATCTCCTCCTAAACCACTGGATCGACTTCGGGCAAATTTGGCACACAAACAACATACTCTGTAAGTATCAGCACTGTGGGAGTTACACCCTACTAACTCCAATAGCAGCGGGGGTATGGACGAAAATGGGTGTTTTCAACCCCTACAGTATAGGCTGCCTTACATGAAAGGGGTGTTGTGTGGGAAAAGTGAAGGTCTGCCTCATGGACCTGCTTTGTAGGGCATCCTACACATCAGGGGCATAAACAGTTTTCCGACTGCTGATGTGTATACTACCCTGCAGATGGATAGGGAGAGGGGGCAGGAGGAACTCGATAGGGAGTGATGGGAAGGAGAAGATGGAGAAGGCGCAGGAGGACACTGACAGAGAGAGGACAAGAGGATATGTACAGAGGTAGTCATAAGAAAGTTTGCCTGAAGAGATGAGGCAGAGCTGATGAAAAAAGAGGAGGAGATCGAGAGGTAGAGAGAGTGGGAAAGAGAAGATGGATAGAGGTGTGGGATGAAGTGGACAATGACAAGAAGGAAGAACTGGACACAGAGGGGATTTGTGTGCAGTATAAGTGACAAACGTGTACATGAACAAAGCTGTGTGGAGAAGACTAGTTATTTAATAAAGCAACATGTTTTGTGCTACAAACGTCATCTTCAGGCTACAATGGCAATGCATTTAACGAAAGTACACATATAGATCAAAGTTACTCTTTACAGCGTTGCCATGTGCTGCATCCATATTGTGAAGAACCTAATATGAAGGAATATTAACATTATTAGTTTGCTGTTAACTTTTCTCTTTTAAATAACCGGTCACTTTGCTCATATGAAATACCTGTCTCCATGAGGAGTGTCTTGTTACATTCAATTCTTGGGTCTTGTTAAAACTTTTTTCTTCATCATCATCATAGACTTGTCTCTTGTGGCACACCACAAATTCCTCTCTTGTGCCAAGCTTTTCGTCTCCGAGTTGCACTTGCGCCCTATGTCTTCAATTACTTATTGGATGTGCTCCAATCTCGGCCTTCCCCCTACAAGTTTTACCCTCTACAGCTTCTTCTAGTACCATCGAAACTATGTCTTAATACGCTATAATGTGTATCGATGTGTATAAACTTACAAAGCCCAATTAAAACAAGTCATCACAATCGTGTGCTTTGTTGTGATGATGTGTTTTAAGTGCACTTTGAAAGGTTATAGGTAATGCAGTCCAGGGAGCCAAAGCAAAGCCCTTTCATATCAATAAAGACACTGATTATTTTAAAAACATGCTAACAGCAAACCAATAAATGAAGTGTTTATTTCATAATAACACGTTACCCTCTTCTTATGCAAGATGCTGACACCACATACCAAGACTGTACAGAACAGCCTTAATATCTACATGTACTTCTGTTAAATGTTTCTCGTTTATCTAAACTAGCCTGAAGGCGACGTTTATACCTAAAAACATATTTTGTGTCAGATAGCTAGTGAGCATGACAGTACTTCGGAATTGCTAAATATATTTGGGAACTGAAATACATCTTAATCTCATTCTTTCCCCTCTCTCTGCCTATTCTCTCCTTCCCCCTCTCTCCATCCCTCTCCTTTTCCCTCTCTACATCCATTTCCTCCACCCCAACTCCTCTTACCCCCCTCTCTCTGATCTTGAAAGACGATTATTGTTATTGCAAACTAATCCGTGATTGGAAACTGAAGTAGCTTAAAATGGATGTATAAAAGAGTTGAGATCATTGTCATACATGGTATGAGAGACACCTCACCATTTGCATGGCGACGACATTGAACGTCGTGTACAGTTCTGCCAATTGGTACAAGAGAAATTACGGGACGATGACAGATTTTTTGCACGCGTTATATTTAGAGACGAAGCGTCATTCACCAACAGCGGTAACGTAAACCGGCATAATATGCACTATTGGGCAACGGGAAATCCACGATGACTGCGACAAGTGGAACATCAGCGACATTGGCAGGTTAATGTATGGTGCGGCATTATGGGAGGAAGGATAATTGGCCCTCATTTTATCGATGGCACTCTAAGTGGTGCAATGTATGTTGACTTTTTTCTGCAATGTTCTACCGATGTTGCTACAAGATGTTTCACTGCATGACAGAATGGCGATGTACTTCCAACATGATGAATGTCAGGCACATAGCTCGTGTACGTTGAAGCGGTATTGAATATCATATTTCATGACAAGTGGATTGGTCGTCGAAACACCATACCAAGGCCCGCACGTTCACCGGATCTGACGTCCCCAGATTTCTTTCTGTGGGGAAAGTTGAAGGATATTTGCCATCGTGATCCACCGACAACGCCTGACAACATGCGTCAGCGCACTGTCAATGCATGTGCAAAAATTACGGAAGGCGAACTACTCGCTGTTGAGAGGAATGTCGTTACACGTATTGCCAAATGCATTGAGGTTGACGGACATCGTTTTGAGCATTTATTGCATTAATGTGGCAGTTACAGGTAATCACGCTGTAACAGCATGTGTTCTCAGAAATGATAAGTTCACAAAGGTACATGTATCACATTGGAACAACCGAAATAAAATGTTCAAACGTACCTACGTTCTGTATTTTAATTTAAAAAACCTACCTGTTACCAACTGCCGGCCGTAGTGGTCGAGCGGTTCTAGACACCACAGTCTGGAACCGCGCGGCCGCTATGGTCGCAGGTGCGAATCCTGCCTCGGGCATGGATGTGTGTGATGTCCTTAGGTTAGTTAGGTTTAAGTAGTTCTAAGTTATAGGGGAGTGATGCCTCAGAAGTTGAGTCCCGTAGTGCTCAGAGCCATTTGAACCATTTTTTGTTACCAACAGTTCATCTAAAATTGTGAGCCATACGTTTATGACTAGCGCAGCGCCATCTATCACAAAACTTGGTATTTTCTCATAGCGGCCATCGAGACGAAACCAATGATGTGTAACAGTAAGGACTTTGAAGGTCAACGATAGTCACAAAGGTGACATGAAAGTCGATTTACAGAAGCTGTTCGAAGTCATAACCATTGTTATCAATGCAGTGCTGCAATTTTCTTGTCATGGATTGAGTGATATTCCTTTTCACATCGGCACTTGTCGAAGCACGTGCTCTGACAATTCTCTCTCGCATATCTTCAGCTGTAGTTGGAACGTTTTGGTACTTTCAACACTGCAGCCCTGTCAGCAATCGTGATGATCTAATATATAAGAAACTATCAGCCTCGATTGCGGTAATGAAACCAACCTTTGCCTAGGATTCAGCCCAATTAATTAAGCCTTCTTCAGAAGATAAACCTGATTCTATAATACGTATACGAGGGCATGGTCTAGAAATAAAACTAAATCAGCCTGAATAGGCGTAGTCCCATTTTAAAAATGCGGTACATAGGTACTAAGTCACCATCAAGACTTAACTTAAGCTCCGGCGAGTGCCTCGTCCCCATGGACACTGTGCGGTTGGCCTCGGGAGCTCACGTGAGCTCGTTAGTAACTTTCCTTTGCCGGGTATGTTTCCGATGCGTTAAAGATCCACTTGTTCTAAATTCATTATACACATATTTAAGTGTACGACGTGCATGGTGAGTACGTTGAGGATATACGAGATGTGGCTAGAAAAAAACCGGACTAGTACTGGTGAAACAATAAAACGAATGCAATAAGGCTGAAAGTCGCGTGGCCTGTCACGTGACTCTCGCTCCGCCTACTGCTCCAGTTTCATCTGCCTCCTGCACTCAGTCTGCCCGTGGCGTCTGTTTTAAGTAGTTGACGTTTTGTCTGTGCGTCGAAAAATGTTGAGTGTACAGAAAGAACAGCGTGTTAACATCAAATTTTGTTTCAAACTAGGAAAATCTGCAAGTGAAACGTTTGTAATGTTACAACAAGTGTACGGCGATGATTGTTTATCGCGAACACAAGTGTTTGAGTGGTTTAAACGATTTAAAGATGGCCGCGAAGACACCAGTGATGACACCCGCACTGGCAGACCATTGTCAGCAAAAACTGATGCAAACATTGAAAAAATCGGTAAACTTGTTCGACAAGATCGCCGTTTAACAATCAGAGCAGTGTCTGAGTTAACAGGAGTTGACTTGTTGTCTTGTCGAACAAGTTTACCGATTTTTTCAATGTTTGCATCAGTGACAGACCACGCGACTTTCAGCCTTATTGCATTCGTTTTATTGTTTCACCAGTACTAGTCCGGTTTTTTTCTAGCCACACCTCGTATTTCAGCGTATAAGTCCCTAGCTCTCACTGAATTTCGTTGGCATTCTCCGTAAATGAAAAGCATATCGAGTTGCTCTTCGAAGGAATACATCGTTCACATTCGCTTGATTCGACGATATTAGTCTTACCGTTCCTATTAGTGTTGTATTGCGATACCGGCGAATGGTGTTTACATGTCAATGGCACTTTAGTTGGATACGCCGTAGTCGGCGAATATTTGCTATTTGCACGATATACGAGAGAGAATTGTCAGAACATGTGCTTCCATACGTGCCTATGTGATAAAGAATACCACTCAATCCTTGATAAGAAGATTGCAGCACTGCATTGATACCAATGGTCATCACTTCGAAAACCTTCTGTAAATGGACGTTCATGCCACCATTTTGACCTTCGTTGACCTTCAAAGACCTTACTGTTACACATCATTGAATTCGTCTCCATGGCCGCTAGCAGAAAATAAGTACCAAACTATAGCATTCCATTTGAGAAAAACAAAATTAACCTTCATATCTTTGACGCGACGCCACCTATCAACAAAAAACCAGCGTTGTCCTATGCCCTCGTTGTCCTATGCAACATTTGTCCCACAAACTTTTCAGCTACTATCATACTTTGTGAGTTATTCTAGGTGGCAATAGTTAGTGGCCCACCCTGTATATCATATGGCTGAAGAGCGTACAAGTTATTGCTAAAACAATGTTCTGGGGGGGGGGGGGACGAAAATTTAGTGTTGGATTTGTTCCTGTGGGGGAAGCCAAGCCAACTTTTTAATTTCTGTGTCGGAGTGGATTGATATCTTCCCCATGGGAACCATATTTCCCCAAAAATCTCCGCTCTGTTTCATTATGTTGACGGACATAATAAACACAAATTTACGTGCTTCTAGAACGTGGGACGCATCCACAGTAGGAAGAATCCAAGAGTGGGTGCGTATTTATAACAGCGTGGGGATACATGTATCCTAAACTTTGTGTTGTACTGCACGACGTGACGGAAGTTCAAATGGTTCAAATGGCTCTGAGCACTATGCGACTTGACTTCTGAGGTCAACAGTCGCCTAGAACTTAGAACTAGTTAAACGTAACTAACCTAAGGACATCACACACAACCATGCCCAAGGCAGGATTCGAACCTGCGACCGTAGCGGTCGCTCGGCTCCAGACTGTAGCCACTCCGGCCGGCCGTGACGAAAGTGATGTAGGGTGGTGTGATTTCGTGGTCACGTTATACCACGTGACAGTATGTGTGATTCTGCTTTACTTGACAAGCTGCATGATATGTAACGAATTGGGAATACATATACATAAAAATTCTTAATTCTATTATTACATGATTGCAGAACAATCATTGGAAGCACTTACTTTGATAAAATATCTAGGAGTATTTGTGCGGACGCATTTAAAGTACAACGACCCCATGAAATTAATCATGGATAAGGCAGATAGCAGCCTGAGAGTCATTGGAAGAATCGTGAGGAAATGTAGGCCATCAACAAAGGAAGTTTCTTAAAAATCAATTGTTCGATCAGTACTTGAACACTGCTCATCAGTACGAGATTTGTACCAGACAGGACTGGCCAAGGAAACAGAGAACATAAGATACACAGAAGAGAAGCACGTTTCGTTACAGGTTCATTTAGCAACCGCGAGAGCATCACAGAAACGCTCACCCGACTTCAGTGGCAGACACTGCAAGAGAGGCGCTCTGCATCACAGTCCGGTCTATTTTTAAAGTTCCCACAAGAGTCAACCAGCATATTGTTTCATCCTACGAGTATCTCGCTAAGAGACATGAAGATAAAGCTAAGCAGATTCGATCCCACCATTTAAGTCATTTTTCCTGCGAACGATACGCGACTGACACAGGAAGAGGGGGAAGTAACCTTGTACACGTAGTACCCTCCGCCACACACCCTAATGTCCTTTGTCGAGTGCAGATGTAAATGTAAATGCAGATGTCGCTAGAACCGGTTGTTGTGTGAAGCGCGCTGTTTCCGTGTTTCTCGGCAGACACCCCACACCACAACCTCTGCTGTAGTGCCATGATGTGGCCAAATGACAAAAACCTGTGATAAATCTTTCTCCGTCTTTCGCTTGAATTCCCCTTGTAAAAAATTTGTGATTAGAATCACAGCCACGATTCACCACTTTTTTCCGTGAGAAAAGTTACGTCTGCAACAGGGAGACAGCGATAGATGAAGCAGGAATGGTAGCGAAAAAGCGACGGTGTGGCAGGCGGCCACAGACCGCTCCATTATGCGCGGTCAGGGGCTGGAGACCGCAGTTCGCTCAATGAAACTAATCAGCGGGATTGCATGCTGTGTGCTCGCTAGGGCGTGGCGTTCAGTGTTTACGCCAGTAAGTAATTTTCTCACTTTTTTAAAGGTATTGTCCACCACGTGCTAGAGAAGTATGTGCCTAGCAAAAATATAGATGTGGGAAAGATGTTGGTACAACAAACATATTCGGAAGTTGCTGAGAAAGCAGAGAATTTTGTACAGTCGTTTTAAACTTAGTCGCCGCGCGGGATTAGCCAAGTGGTCTAAGAAGCTGCAGTCACTGACTGTGTCGCTGGTCCCGGCGGAGGTTCGAGTCCTCCCTCGGCCATGGGTGTGTGTGTTTGTCCTTAGGATAATTTAGGTTAAGTAGTGTGTAAGCTTAGAGACTGATGACCTTAGCAGTTAAGTCCCATAAGATTTCACACACATTTTTTGAAAAACTTGGTCACTGCCCCGCTGACAACAGAAATTATGTGATATGAAAGCAGCTGTCAAAAGGTCAGTGAGAGACCTTTTAACGAATTTCAAAACAATATCTGCAGATTCTAAAAAAAAAACCAAAAAATTTTGGTCGTACATAAAATCTATGAACGCTACAAATAATTCAATACCTTCTCTTGCTGAGAGTACGGGTAATATAACAGTGATGATAAACAGAAGGCCGAAATTCTAAACCTAACTTGCAAAAACTCGTTTACGGTAGAGGACTGCAGCACCATTCTCCCTTTCACTTATCGAACAAACGCAGTGATGGCTGACATAGTGTTAAGTGTATCTGGGATTGTAAAACAGTTAAGATCCTTAGACGTCAGAAAGACACCTGGCCCAGATGGTATCCCCGTAAGATTATATGTTGACTATGCTACGAATGTAGCACCATTGTTATCCATCATCTATCAGAAATCATTGGAACAGCGGAAAGTTCCACGGGACTGGAAGAAGGCATAGGTCATAGCAATCTATAAAATGGGTAGAAAATCGGATGCACGTAAGTACCAGCCAATTTCACTGACATCTATTTGTTGTAGAATCATTCAACATATTTTGTGTTCAGACGTAATGACCTTTCTAGACTCTGAGAAGCTCGTCTGCAAAAACCAGCACGGTTTTAGCAAACAGAGGTCATTCGAGACACATCTGGCCCACTTTGTGCATGATATACAACAGGCTCTAGATACCGGCTCCCAGGTTGATGTCATATTTCTATACTTTCGAAAGGCGTTCGACTCAGTTCCGCACTGTCGTTTGCTCCAAAAACTGCGCGCTTACGGTCTATCCGATGTCATAATAGGGTTGTATAGAAAGTTTTCTAACAGACAGGAAGCAGTATGTCGTCGTGAACGGAGTGACTTCAACAGAAACAAGAGTAACTTCAGGTGTGCCCCAGGGCAGCGTAGTAGCTTCTCTGCTTTTTACGATTTACATAAACGATCTGGTTGATGGTATTGACAGCGGCCTTTGACTGTTTGCCGATGATGCTGTAGTCTACAGTAAGTAGTATCACACGAAAGTTGTGAACAAATCAATGATGATTTGCAGAAAATAAATGTGTGGTGTAATGACTGGCAGTTATCTCTCAGTATTAGTAAGTGTAACCTACTGTGTATAACAAGGCGAAAATCCCGATTAATGTACGAGTACAGAATAAATGCCCAGTCTTTGGAAGCGGTAACATCCGTCAAGTATCTGGGTGTAATCATTCGAAATGCTCTCAAGTGGAATGATCACATTACACAAGCAACGGGCAAGGCGAATCCTACATTGTGGTTTATTGGTAGTATCCTGAAGCGATTCAGTCCTTCAACAAAAGAAATAGCTTACAATGCGTTAGTTCGTCCACGCTTAGAGTATTATTCGTCGGTATACGACGCATACCAGTTGGGTCTGATTCAAGATATTGGGAAGGTCCAAAGAAGAGCGGCAAGATTCGTGACTGGTACATTGAACCATCGCGAGAGCGTTACAAATCTCATAGAAAGTTTGAAGTGGGACACCCTTGCAGAAAGACGACGCACTAAACGCAAGGAGTTACTCACAAACTTCCGAAATCTGATCTTCGCCGAGGATGTAGAACATGTATTATTAACAGCAACTTTCACATCGCGCAACGATAACCATTCAAAGATAAGGGAAATTAGAGCTAGTACTGAGGCATTCAGACAGTCGTTTTTACCTCGCGCGATCCGCGAGTGGAAGAGAGAGAGAGAGAGGGGGGGGGGGGGGGGGGGGGAAATGACATTGGCACTAATTGTGCCCTCCGCCACACACCGCTTGGTGGCTATTAGATTGTATATGTAGATGTAGAAATGTAGGTGGTTGAGTTTCGCTATGTTAGACGTTGCCTATCGTGCACGCTAACTAGTATTTTCAAAACTCTTCATGAAATACACTGAGGCGACAAAAGTCGGGGGTTACCCCATAATGTCATGTAGTGCAGCATCTCGACACGTGCCATGGACTCAAAAATTCATGGGAAATCCCCTGCGGAAATACTGACCCATGCTGCCTCTACGCCGGCCGAAGTGGCCGTGCGGTTAAAGGCGCTGCAGTCTGGAACCGCAAGACCGCTACGGTCGCAGGTTCGAATCCTGCCTCGGGCATGGATGTTTGTGATGTCCTTAGGTTAGTTAGGTTTAACTAGTTCTAAGTTCTAGGGGACTAATGACCTCAGCAGTTGAGTCCCATAGTGCTCAGCGCCATTTGAACCATTTTTTGCTGCCTCTACAGCCGTCCATAAATGCGGAAGTGTTGCCGATGAAGGCTTTTGTGCACGGACTGACCTCCTGTTTATGTCCCATAAATGTTTGATGGGGCGATCTGTGCGCCCAGATCAATCCCTCGAATTGTCCAGAATGTTATTCAGTCGCGAGCAATGGCGGCCTGGTGACGTGGAGTATTGTTTTTGGGAACATGAAGTCCATTAATGACTGCAGATGGCCTCCAAGTAGCCGAACATAACCATTTCGAATCAGTAATAGCTTCAATTGGATCAGAGGACCAAGTCAGTTCCATCTAAGCACGGTCCACACCAATGTGGAGCCCCCGCCAGCTTGCACAGTATCTCGGGTCCATGGCTTCCTATGGTCTGCACCACACTTTGACGTATCGAAATCGGAACTCATCTGACCAGACCACGGATTTCCATTGACCTAGGGTCCAACCGTTAAGGTCATGAGTCCAGGACAAGCGCTGCAGGCAATGTCGTACTGCTAGCAAACGCACTCGCATCGGTCGTCTGCTGCCGCAGCCCATTAACGCACAAATTTCGCTACACTGTGCTATCGGGTACGTTCTTCATACGTCCCACATTGATTTCTGCGGTTACTTCACGCACTGTTGCTTCTGTGTTTGAACTGACAACTCTGCACAAACGCCGGTACTCTCAGTCTTTAAGTGTCGGCCGTCAGCCACTATATTGCCCGTTGTGAGAAGTAATGCCTGAAATTTGGCATTCTCGGCTCACACTGTGGATCTCGGAATACTGAATTCCCTAAAGATTCACGAAATGGAATGTTCCATGCGTCCAGCTTGAACTACCATTCCATGTTCAAAATCTGTCAATTTTCGTCGTACCGCCATAGCTATTTTGCTGTAACAGTGAGCACGCAGATCTATGTTTGATGTTTCATTCAAATATTTAACTAAAAATGAGTTAAAGAATACACTCATGATTAACGTAGCTATCACAAATATTTTAACTATCTAGCAATCGCACGACGCAGTGAGCTATTCTTTCTTGTAAGATGTAAACAGTTTTGGTGTCAGCCTTGCCAATAGTTGAGTATACGTAGTATATCATTCACACGCAAGTCGCCGAAGTGGCGTCGACTAAAAAGACTTGCGAACACCGAAATCCCGTCCAATAAATGCCATACGATCAATTCATTTTCATTTCGAGCACCTTACAAAGTGTACTCATTATCTCTGAAACAATATGTGCTGCACGACGGACATCACGTCCTGCTGTGGCACTTCATTTCCATCGCAGTGATACACGATTTCTCTGTAATCCACTTTTTTTTTTTTTTTTGGTCATCAGTCTACTGACTGGTTTGATGCGGCCCGCCACGAATTCCTTTCCTGTGCTAACCTCTTCATCTCAGAGTAGCACTTGCAACCTACGTCCTCAATTATTTGCTTGACGTATTCCAATCTCTGTCTTCCTCTACAGTTTTTGCCTTCTACAGCTCCCTCTAGTACCATGGAAGTCATTCCCTCATGTCTTATCAGATGTCCTATCATCCTGTCCCTTCTCCTTATCAGTGTTTTCCAGATGTTCCTTTCCTCTCCAATTCTGCGTAGAACCTCCTCATTCCTTACCTTATCAGTCCACCTAATTTTCAACATTCGTCTATAGCACCACATCTCAAATGCTTCGATTCTCTTCTGTTCCGGTTTTCCCACGGTCCATGTTTCACCACCATACAATGCTGTACTCCAGACGTACATCCTCAGAAATTTCTTCCTCAAATAATCCACAGTTAAGTAAAATTAAAACAGTGCAGCCCTCGGTAGCGAAAATGAAAGACTTCATTTTTGTGACAAAGGGCTGCACTGTTTTAATTTTACTTTGTAACGGTCGCTCAAAACGCAGCCATATTTACAGGTTTAAGAACCACAGTTAAGTATTTTGTAAAGGGTTCACAGGATGGCTTACATTTCTCGACAGTTCCGCTCATGTATGAAGTTCGAGAAATAAATCCTTAATGTGCGATTTCTAATTTGTCTTATATTAATACAGTTGTTACATGATCCTTTGGGCAGGGATCATCATCATAAACTAAAGGCTACGCTTTGTCGATTTAGCCACGTCCCTCTCTCCATTGTCATCCTCTTCAACTCTTCATACGATTTTATCCCCACATCTTCTTTGATGTTATTAAAATACATTGCTCTTGGCCTGCCTGGTTTTTTCGCTAAAACTTTTCCTTCAAATACATTCTCTAGGAACTGGTTGTGTCTCATTATGTGCCCTATCATTTTTTATTTTCTTCTTCCTATATAATTTAGCAGCGTTCTGTTCTCATACACTTCTCTTAAGACCCGTTCATTACTTTTTCTATCTACCCAGCTTGTTTTCGTCATTCTCCTCCATATCCACGTTTCCATTGCTTCCAGTCTCTCTTTCTCTGCCTTTCCCAGAGTCCACGCATCACATCCGTATGTTAAGACACGCCAGACAAAAGTTTTGGCAAACTTCTTCCTACTTTCTAGGCTTATATGATTGTCTGCTAGTAAATTCCTTTTATTTTGGAAAGCTTGCTTTGCCAAGGCTATACTTCTCTTCATATCTATGATACATTTATTGTCGTCAGTGATTGTGCTCACCAAACAACAGAAGTTCTCAAACTGCTCTAGAACATCATCTTCTAGTTTAATATTAACTTTATCGTTTTCTTTTGTCTTCCTTACTACCATAGTTTTTGTTTTCTTCTTATTTATTTTTAGATTAAATTCTCTTAGGATTTTGGCAAATTTTAGCAACGGCGGTGGCAAGAAAAATAATTTGGGTAGACACTGTATTCGCATTCGGAAGGACGACGGTTCAATCCCGCCTCCGGCCATCCTGATTTAGGTTTTCTATGCTTTCCCTAAATCGCTCCAGGCAAATGCCGGGATCGTTCCTTTCAAAGGGCACGGCCGACTTCCTTCCCCGTCCTTCCCTAATCCGATGAGACCGATGACCTCCCTGTCTGGTCTCCTTCCCCAAAAACAACAACAACAACAACAACAAGAAAAATAGTTCATATTCGGAGGAAAAAGATGGTGGTTGAAATGTTGAAGTAACGTGTCGCAGTGAAAAAGTGTTTGTTTTAATATTGTGTCTTCAACTCGTACCCCTGCCCCCTCCCCCCCAACAACCTCAAGGAAAGGAAGAAAAACGCTCGTGACACTCTTTCCCCTAATTCGCTATACCACATAATCAGTTGCTTTCTTTCGGCGTTTCCCATGACCTCCGTCAATTCCGTCAGGTAACGATCGCACAATGCTCATAGATATTACAGAAGAAGTCGAAGTAGTAATGGCAGTCTCCGTAGTAGACTTCTTGGGTCTTCTGAGAGTTGTGACAACAACCCAACATTTGTTTCACCGTCACCACAACATGCGAAGTTTCCCAGTTACCTTGTTCATGTTTGTAATGAGATATTAGCAGTAAGAGAGAGCGAGAGGAAGAGAGTGACAGTGAGAGGAGAGTATAGAACTACGGCAGAACGAAGGGGACTGTGGCCGTCGCACAGGAGACACTGACAGAGACGCAAAGAGATAATGGCAATGAGTTGGGCTGAATGAGTCAGGCTCGTTTAAATAAACAGGAGCTCCCATAGGAGCTTTTTATCGCTGGTCTACAAATACCTGTGTCAGTATCATACTCCCAGTTTTGCAGTGAGGAATAAAAATAATCGTAACACTGCAGCCGTCTACTCCGTTAGAAACTATGGACCGCGCCTTCAGTCACGCCACAGAATTCAAAAAGAAAAGAGCCAAAGTGACAGAGGTGCTTCTGCTAGTGCGCCGTAAACAGCCTGGCAGTTGGGTACGACCGCTGGGTCACGTTAACGGCTCGCAGGCGGCGGTGTGTGCCCATTCCAGCGCTCCGTCCCACCACGTCATCCCTGCCCACACACGGCGACGTTAAACTTGTCCCACGGCTCGTCAGACAACGCCCACAGCCACGCCCTCTAGTTAAGCCCCTGCGACGCTAATAACGGCTCGACAATTTCCGATTGACGTCCTCCACTGCTCTGAAACTGGTTCCCGGAAAAAGTAAATTTGTCCGCTCCTATGTGAGGCGCTCATTAATGTAATGGCAACGTACACACTGAAATATTTGTAGACTCATCCTTTCACCAGTTAGGACTTCCATGTGATGAAAAAAAAAAAAAACCGGATAAGTTGCGAGCAGCACTCGCACTCTGAGGGTTCCGTAGAAGCTAAATCCACACTCATGCTCATTAATTACGGATAATTGCAGAATGTGGTGCCACACAACGTGGCACTACACAAAACTGGCACTAATAGCATAGGAACATAGGGAACACACACGACACCGATCTGTAAGTCCACGGTATTGGTGATACGTTAACCGTCCCGAAACATGTGTGCTACAAAACGCCACTGTTTCCTGCGCATGTACCCCGACATCAATATGGGATATGATCACCATGCACACGTACACAGGCCGCACAATGGGTTGGCATACTCTGGATCAGGTGGTAGAGCAGCTGTTGGGGTATAGCCTCCCATTCTTGTCTGTCGGAGCTCCTGAAGTGTCCTAAGCGTTTGAAGACGTGCAGCGATACATCGACCGAGAGCATCCCAGATGTGCTCGATGGGGTTTAGGTCTGGAGAACAGGTAGTCCACTCCATTCGCCTGACATCTTCTGTTTCAAGGTACTCCTCCACGATGACAGCTAGGTGGGGCCGTGCGTTATCATCCTTCAGGACGAAGGTGGGACCGACTGCACCTCTGAAAAGGCGGACATACTGTGCAAAATGACGTCCCGATACACCTGACCTGTTACAGTTCGTCTGTCAAAGACATGCGGGGGTGTACGTGCACCAATCATAATCCCACCCAACACCATCAAACCACGACCTCGATACAGGTCCCTTTCAAGGACATTAAGGGGTTGGTATCTGGTTCTTGGTTCACGCCAGATGAAAACCCGGCAAGAATCACTGTTCAGACTATGGTCCAATGACAATGTACTGTGTTTTTGACACCAGGCTTTACGGGCTCTTCTGTGACTAGGGGTCAGTGGAATGGACCTAGCAGGTCTCCGGGCGGATAAATCGTGTCTGTTCAGTCGTCTGTAGACTGTGTTGTTCCAGTGGCTGCGGTAAGGTCCCGAGCGAGGCTACCTGCAGTACTCCGTAGCCGTCTGCGGCCACTGATGGTGAGGTATCGGTCTTCTTCTGGTGTTGTACACTGTGGACGTCCCGTACTGTAGCCCCTGGACACGTTTCCTGCCTGCTGGAATCGTTGCCATAATCTTAAGATCACACTTTGTGGCACACGGAGGCTCCGTGCTACGACCTGCTGTGTTTGACCAGCCTCCAGTCGCCCTAGTATTCTACCCCTCATAACGTCATCAATATGTGTTATTTGAGCCATTTTCAACACGCAGTCACCCTTAGCACGTCTGAAAACGTCTGCACACCTTCTCGCTGCACCGTACTCTGACATGCACCAACACGCCTCTGCGTATGTGGACTGCTGCCAGCGCCACCGTGCGACGACCGCAGGTCAAATGCACCGCATGGTCGTACCCCGAGGTGTTTTAAACCCGCAAACCGCCCACCAGAGCGTTGTTTCACCATGTATCAGCATTATCCTTAATTTATGAGCACGAGTGTATAATACTATATAGAAACAAGTCGTAGTTTGACGTTGTTGTTAGACATGGCAAATAGTTTTTAACGGATTTCTTCAAATTTTTACGCGATACCTTAATGAACGTGGGACGGGTATAGGCTGAACATTTTTAATAATAAACCGCTAAGCTTTTCAGCAAAAATCTCGCAATATTCTTGAGCGATTTACTTCAAATTTTTACACGATTAATAAACGTTGGGACCAATATACGTTAGTCTTTTGAAATATATGCAGTAGGCTATACAAATGTATACTACTATTACATAAAGACAGAGCCGATGTCGAAAGTTGTTACTAAAAGTCTCAAAAAGTTCTTTATAAATGTACTTCAAAGTTTTCACAGTACTCTAATAAACGTTCAGCAGCCAGTGACGCCTATTGGCTGAGGATGACACTATCTATGGTATTAATAAGGTGCTCAGGAAAATCTTTCATTTCCCCTATTTTCAGCAAGTGGGGTCCTTTTACCTTATCGAAGGTTCTCTCGCGATCAGTATATGCTAGATGAGTTCCTAAGCCAAATTCCTGACGTTCCCGGCAGAAATAGCCAACAATGCTGAAGCATGGAAAATAAGCGATTAAACGTGTCGTCAGTTTGGGAGTAGAGAGCGTGTAAAATTCCAGCAACAACAACTCTAACCCAGCTGTGCATCGAATCGAACTGAGCTTGTGTGGCAGAGACTGGTAACTCAGTCCATGCGGTTAAACTGAAAATAAATAAATTAATAATGATAGTGGCTGGCGCGTGGGAGAGTGTTAGCCCCTCGGCAATCCCTGATCTT
Source organism: Schistocerca serialis cubense (assembly GCF_023864345.2). Lineage (NCBI taxonomy): Eukaryota > Metazoa > Arthropoda > Insecta > Orthoptera > Acrididae > Schistocerca > Schistocerca serialis. The sequence continues at coordinate 55,337,877 of NC_064649.1, read as the reverse complement.
ATGAGTGAGATGTATGGAGAACGTGCTCACCATGGCAAGAGTCGAACACTCTCTGCAAAGGTCACAACAGTACGGGCAACATGTGGTCTTCCTTTATCTTGTTGAAAGATAACCTGAGACAGACCTCGAATACATGGGACAGGTACCGAGCGTAATGCGCCAGAAACGTAACGGCGTGCCTGCGTATGCGTTCTTTCGAAACTGTAGTAGAACGTAATTTTACTTTCATTGTGTGGAGCAGTCTTACTACTTTTTGAGCTTTTATCAAGCCCAGTCTTTCTCTTTGACTGCGTGGAAGAAGAATAGGTGGCACAAAAGAGGTAGTCCTATTGCACTGGGGACTGGCGATGTGAATGGAATAACAAGATTTCCGATCTGAGGAAACAACATAACAGTTGCGTTAAAAACCAATTGCTCTGTGCAGCAATGGTGCAGTGGTGTAATTGCGAGCATTCATGTCTGGGCAAGGAGACTTGGGTTACAGTGTTGACAGTGGCACAGATTTCAATTCATTTCTTCAGCTTCCACCACTACCATAGATAAAGATGAGACGCAAATGTGTCACGGGAAATTTAATTGTAAGATATTTTTACAGGCCAATATTTCGATGTTTCTTCCCTCGAAATATGGATACTTTTGTCTATATATCAAGGGCCAGTAATGATATCTTTTTAAAATATCGGATTGCTGATATTTTTCAAAATATCAACAGTCCTTATGCAGATGTAGATGTTGATATGGATGTGTCCAACAGCACCCCATCCCATCGCTTCAGGTGCTGTGCCCACATGACGATGAAGGATCACGATGTTAGTTCTCCTCTGAGCCTCCATACTCGTGGTTACATCCATCATAATTCTGTACACAGAACCAGCAGGGCTCGACGGAGAAGTTGACTCTGTGCTACTCCTGTGTCCGCTCTTCTCGCTGGGCGCACCATTGTTGGCACACCTGGGTCTCCTGTCGCGTCAATGATACCCGCAACAATGGTCGCAATACAAACAGTCGGCAGTCGGCGGTGCTTCATGCAACGTCCCATTGTCAGTGTTGACACTTGTCTCGCTGCTAACAAGGTTATTTCTTGACTCAAGGGACTGTACGGGTAAGTGGCTTGCGATCCTGTGGGACACAGTGAGCAACTCCTCTCCGGCGCTAGGCGCCTAGGTCCGTTTACATCCTGCATACCGTTGAGTACAGCCCCTTGAACCTCCTGACACAATATTCACCACAGCCGACGCATTCCTCCTGAAAGAATCAGCGACTGTACTGATACTTTAAAAAATTCCAATTTATTCTTCCGTCTCGGTTGCACATTTTTAAGTACGTGGACATACCTCGATATCTTCTGATCACCGTCAGATCCAAAACAAAGTAAAACTCAATTCATACCGTTCAGATGGCTCTGAGCACTATGGGACTTACCGCATGAGGTCATCAGTCCCCCAGAACATAGAACTACTTAAATCTAACTAACCTAAGGACATCACATACATCCACGCCCGAGGCAGGATTTGAACCTGCGTCCGTAGCGGTCGCGCGGTTCCAGACTCAAGCGCCTAGAACCGCTCGGCTACAGAGCCCGGCCAATTCATGCCGTCTAATATTTTACAATATGTACAAAACAATTGTATATAAATACAGAATTCATCTGAGTCGTTGCATTAGCAACCTGTTTAGTGTATGTTACAACATATCACAGCACTGTGTTTCGCAATGCGATCAGTGTTTTGAATTAGTGTATGATGGAGGGAGGGGAAAGGGCATGGTGAAAGGGGGACGGGGGGACGAAGGGTAGAATGGAGTGAAGGTGATTAGCAGTAAAATCATCAGACGATCAATTCCAATTACAAAATGATCTAGAGAGAATTTCTGTATGGTGAGAAAAGTGGCAATTAGCACTAATCAAAGATAAGTGCGAGGTCATCCACATGGGTGGTAAAAGAAATCCGATAGATTTTAGGTATACGATAAATCACAAAAATCTAAGGGCTGTCAATTCGACTAAATACCTAGGAATTACAATTATGAGCAACTTAAATTGGAAAGACCATAGATAATATTGTGGGGAAGGCGAAACAAAGATGCGCTTTGTTGTCAGAACACTTAGAAAATGCTACAAACCCACTAAAGAGACAGCCTACATTACACTTGTCCGTCCTCTGCTGGAATATTGCTGCGCGGTATGGGATCCTTACCAGGTAGGATTGATGGAGGACATCGAAAAAGTGCAAATAAGGGCAACTCGTTTCGTGTTATCGTGCAATAGGGGTGAGAGTGTCACTGATATTGTGGTGTCACCGCCAGACACCACACTTGCTAGGTGGTAGCCTTTAAATCGGCCGCGGTCCGTTAGTATACGTCGGACCCGCGTGTCGCCACTATCGGTGATTGCAGACCGAGCGCCGCCACACGGCAGGTCTAGAGAGACTTCCTAGCACTCGCCCCAGTTGTACAACCGACTTTGCTAGCGATGGTTCACTGACAAAATACGCTCTCATTTGCCGAGACGATAGTTAGCATAGCCTTCAGCTACGTCATTTGCTACGACCTAGCAAGGTGCCATTACCAGTTACTATTGATATTATGAATAATGTACCGTCAAGAGCGACGTTCACTATATATGGATTAAAGTTAAGTATTCCACCAGCTACGTCCGTTTTTTCTAAATTCTAATTTCCTTGTCCTGTTCCAGACCTCACGCCAGCCTGCGTGAGCTAAAACGCGTGCCTTTCGGCTTCCTCTCAATTTAGTGGGTTGCTCTCCCGCCAATCAACAACAGATATGATACCCGAGTTGGGGTGGCAGTCACTGAAACAAAGGCGGTTTTCTTTTGCGGCGAGATATATTTACGAAATTTCAATCACCAACTTTCTCTTCCGAATGCGAAACTACATTTCTTATTGGTGTAGCAATTTTAATAGCCAGTAGTGTATAATTTTCGTTTACAAATATTAACACGTCCAATATCATAAGCAGCAATTTATGCCGCTGCAGACACTGTCATACTCTTGCTCTTGCATAATGGGATATCTGTTTGGTACGTCACACGACTCCCTTTTGATTCGAAAAGTACAAGGTGAATCCAAGATGGCTGCTTCTTAAACATCGGACATGTAGGCAAAATAACCCCACTGCTTTCCCCCTCTTCAATCTGACATTGCTTTAAATTTCTGTTTGTCCAATATCTTTTCCTTAAAAAAAAAAGCAAGTGTGATTCTATCCCTATGGACCGTACAGTACTTGCAGACAAGCCATAGTGTTTCGCAGCACCGGCGTCCGGCCCGAATATAGATAAATGTAAATTAATGCAGATGCATAGGAAAAAGAATCCTACTCCATTAGTAGTGTAGCGCTTGACACAGTCACGTCGATTAAATATTTGGGCGTAACATTGCAGAGCGATATGAAGTGGGACAAGCATGTAATGGCAGTTGTGGGAAAGGCGGATAGTCGTCTTCGGTTCATTGGTAGAATTTTGGGAAGATATGGTTCATCTGTAAAGGAGACCGCTTATAAAACACTAATACGACCTATTCTTGAGTACTGCTCGAGCGTTTGGGATCCCTATCAGGTCGAATTGAGGGAGGACATAGAAGCAATTCAGAGGCGGGCTGCTAGATTTGTTACTGGTAGGTTTGATCATCACGCGAGCGTTACGGAAATGCTTCAGGAACTCGGGTGGGAGTCTCTAGAGGAAAGGAGGCGTTCTTTTCGTGAATCGCTACTGAGGAAATTTAGAGAACCAGCATTTGAGGCTGACTGCAGTACAATTTTACTGCCACCATCTTATATTTCGCGGAACGACCTCAAAGATGATAAGAGAGATTAGGGCTCGTACAGAGGCATATAGGCTGTCATTTTCCCCTCGTTCTGTTTGGGAGTGGAACAGGGAGAGAAGATGCTAGTTGTGGTGCGAGGTACCCTCCGCCACGCACCGTATGGTCGATTGCGGAGTATGTATGTAGATGTAGATGTAGAATACCATTGCCGACAATATTCACGTTAAAACGGGCGGTACGCAAGTCGGCTATTGCAAACGCTGACGAGCGATGTCTGCAGTTTATACGAATTCGATCGCGATTCCGACTGCAGAATAGCCTTCTGTTTTCAGAGGCTACAGGGGAAGCAGGGGAAGGGAAAAAAGACGGAATAAATTTTATTTGTTGGTCTGCGCTTTTAACGCAGGACGCTGCCGGCTTTTCAATCCGTGCCGCCCGGCGCCTGTTACGCCAATATTCCCCTTTCCCATGGCTGCTGACGGAATTGGAAAAAAGAGCGCGAGAGGAACAGAGCCAGAGAGAGAGAGAGAGAGAGAGAGAGAGAGAAAGAGAGAAAGAGAGAGAGAAAGGGTGGGGGGTGGTCTTCTTTCCGATCGCAGCGGTGCGGTGCATAACGTCAAAGTCCGTTCCGGCTGCCTCCAATGCCGCCATTGACGTGCTGTGCTTCGGCCTGAATTGCCTTCATTTCCCCACCGACTGACGTCACAACCTTCAGGAAAGCTACGCAGAATCCGCCCACACCGCTGGGAAGGCGCCGGAAATAAAAATAATAATAAAAGCGGTGCCGCCAACTGTAGGGGGAGGAAAGGAATCCCAGGGCGCTGTTTATCGATACCGCGCCTCCGCCATCGAGGTGGCGTTTCGGCCGCTGACGGCGGCGACGTCGTCAGGCTGATTACAACTGCTCTTCTCCGTCCCCGCCACAACAGCAGCTGTCTGCTCGTAGTGCTTTGTCTCGGGCGCAAGCCGCACCCGCTTTTATTAAAGAAATAACTTCCGTCTCTCCACTTTCTAACTTGCTCTGAAAGCACGTCCCGGTTGATTAAACTCTCCCATCACTCACTTGTGTCAGGAGTTGGTCGTCGTTCCTTTTAATCGGACACCAGGGAGAATACAGAAGAACGCGTTCTCTGGAACTTCTTCATTTTTTTTCTTTTTGGCTGAATTACTTTCAGGAATATAGTGGTGCTCATATTTCAGATGAAGTGATGCACAACAAAAAGAGAGGGAGCGTTTTGTGCCTGTCGGTAGTGCGCGTAGGGCATATTGATGGCTTCAACTGGATAAATATCATTTCATCACCTATTAAAATACTTTTTACTGTAAGAGCACTATAACCATAGCTGATCATTATAAAATTTAATGTCATGATATATTTCCTTACATTTGACGACAAGGAAACAGTTCTTTTATCTTCCAGCTGGTAATACAGTTGCTGCAATCTTCCACGTGTATCATAAAAAATAACACTCAGCCATAGATAACGGGTGTAGAAGTATGAAACTGAAATTTGGTTGCAATAATTACACGTCCGTTGTCTGGAACTGAAAACAATATTTTATTCAAAGTAATCTCCATTACTATTTATACATGTATGATAATTAATTGAAACGCTCAGCTGCCGAGAGGTGTTGTTGATACACCTCAGCCGTCCCCATCGAGGTATATCAAAACACCTGTCGGCAGCTGAGCGTTTCAATTAATTATCATTTATTCTAGAGAAGCTGCACGGTCATCAATGGTATCTGTTCTTACGAGGTTACTATCTTCATATATACAGGGTGGTCCATTGTTCACGACCGGGCCAAATATCTCACTAAATATGTGTCAAACGAAAAAACTACAAGGAACGAAACTTGTCTAGTTTGAAGGGGGAAACCAGATGGCGCTATGGTTGGCCCGCTAGATGGCGCTGCCATAGGTCAAACGGATATCAAAAGCGTTTTTTTTTAATAGGAACCCCCATTTTTTATTACATATTCGTGTAGTACGTAAAGAAATATGAATGTTTTAGTTGGACCATTTATTCGCTTTGGGATAGATGGCGCTGTAATAGTCACAAACACATGCCTCACAATTTTAGACGAACATTTGGTAACAGGTAAATTTTTTTAAATTAAAATACAGAACGTAGGCACGTTTGAACATTTTATTTCGGTTGTTCCAATGTGATATATGTACGTTAGTCAACTTACCATTTCTGAGAACGCATGCTGTTACAGCGTGATTATCTGTGAATACCACATTAAGGCAATAAATGCTCAAAATGATGTCCGTCAACCTCAATGCATTTGCCAATACGTGTAACGACATTCCACTTAACAGCGTGTAGTTCGCCTTCCGTAATGTTCGCACGTGCATTGACAATGCGCTGACGCATGTTGCCAGGCGCTGTCAGTGGATCACAATGGCAAATATCCTTCAACTTTCCCTACAGGAAGAAATCCAGGGACATCAGATCCGGTGAACGTGCGGGCCATGGTATGGTGCTTCGACGACCAATCAACCTGTCATGAAATATGCTGTTCAATACCGCTTCAAGCTCTATGCCGGACATCCATCATGTTGGAAGTTCATCGCCATTCTGTCATGCAGTGAAAAATCTTGTAGCAACATCGTTAGAACATTACGTAGGAAATCAGCATACATTGCACCATCTAGGTTGGCATCGGTAAAATGGGGGCCAATTATCCTTCCTCCCATAATGTCGCACCATACATTAACCCACCAAGGTCGCTGATGTTCCACTTCTCGCAGCCATCGTGGATTTGCCGTTGCCCAGTAGTGCATATTATGTCGGTTTTTGTTATCGCTGTTCGTGAATGACGCATCGTCGCTAAATAGAACGCGTGCAAAAAATCAGTCATCGTCCCGTAATTTCTCTTGTTCCGAGAATCAGAACTATACACGACGTTCAAAGTCGTCGCCATACAATTCATGGTGCATAGAAATATGGTACGGGTGCAATTGATGTTGATGTAGCATTCTCAACACCGACGTTTTTGAGATTCCCGATTCTCGCGCAATTTGTCTGTTACTGATGTGCGGATTAGCCGCGACGGCAGCTAAAACACCTACTTGGGCATCATCATTTGTTGAAGGTCGTGGTTGACGTTTCACATGTGGCTGAACAGTTCCTGTTTCCTTAAATAACGTAACCATCCGGCGAACGGTCCGGACACTTGGATGATGTCGTCCAGAATACCGAGCAGTATACATAGCACACGCCAGTTGGGCATTTTGATCACAACAGCGATACATCAACACGGTATCGACCTTTTCCGCAATTGGTAAACGGTCCATTTTAACACGGGTAATGTACCACGAAGCAAATACCGTCCGCACTGGCCGAATGTTACGTTGTACCACGTACTTATACGTTTGTGACTATTACAGCGCCATCTATCACAAAGCGAAAAAAGTGATCCAACTAAAATATTCATATTTCTTTACGTACCTCACGAATATGTAATAAAAACGGGGGTTCCTACTTTAAAAAACGCAGTTGATATCCGTTTGACCGTTGTCAGCGCCATCTAGCGGGCCAGCCATAGCGCCATGTGGTTTTCCGCTTCAAGATAGACGAGTTTCGTTGTTCGTAGTTTTTTCGGTTGATGCTTATTTCGTGAGATATTTGGGCCGGTCACTGTCAATGGACCACCCTGTATAATGGGGGTAGAGGTATGAAACTGGAATTTGGTTGCAATAATTACACGTCTGTTGTTTGAAACTGAAAACAATATTTTATTAAAAAGTAATCTCCATTACTATTTATACATTTCTCCCACCTCTAGGGCAGGCTACGAATGTCACGTAAAAAAAAGTAAAATAAAATAAAATAAATTAAAAACAGTTCTTCTTTTGAAGGGAACCAGTGAGCGAGCTATTTTCATACATTTTCTTACGAATTGAAGCGCTGTTCAGCGAGAGCGTGTCCCAGTGATGCAAACAGATGATAATCGGACGGGGTGAAGTCTGGAGTATAAGCCGTATACCCTAGTATTTCCAAACTGAACGCCTCGATCGCTTTCCTGCCCGCTTTTTCTGTGTGTGATGGGGCGGTATCATGGATCAATATGACTTTGTGTTGCTTTAAATCGATCATTTGGTGTTGCTAGCGATTAGTGTTAACGGCGTCACCAGGTTTTAGCAACTCATAATAGATGACACCATTCTGATCACATCAAACACACTTCATTGTGTTCTTTCCAAGGCGATTTGGTCTTGCAGTGGGTGTCGATAGTCTACCTGGATTGACTCATGATTTACGATGATTAAGATTCTCAAGAGAAAGAAAACTGGCGTTCTACGGATCGGAGCGTGGAATGTCAGATCCCTTAATCGGGCAGGTAGGTTAGAAAATTTAAAAAGGGAAATGGATAGGTTGAAGTTAGATATAGTGGGAATTAGTGAAGTTCGGTGGCAGGAGGAACAAGACTTCTGGTCAGGTGACTACAGGGTTATAAACACAAAATCAAATAGGGGGAATGCAGGAGTAGGTTTAATAATGAATAAGAAAATAGGAATGCGGGTAAGCTACTACAAACAGCATAGTGAACGCATTATTGTGGCCAAGATAGATACGAAGCCCACACCTACTACAGTAGTACAAGTTTATATGCCAACTAGCTCTGCAGATGACGAAGAAATTGATGAAATGTATGATGAAATAAAAGAAATTATTCAGATTGTGAAGGGAGACGAAAATTTAATAGTCATGGGTGACTGGAATTCGAGTGTAGGAAAAGGGAGAGAAGGAAACATAGTAGGTGAATATGGATTGGGGGACAGAAATGAAAGAGGAAGCCGCCTGGTAGAATTTTGCACAGAGCACAACATAATCATAACTAACACTTGGTTTAAGAATCATGAAAGAAGGTTGTATACATGGAAGAACCCTGGAGATACTAAAAGGTATCAGATAGATTATATAATGGTAAGACAGAGATTTAGGAACCAGGTTTTAAATTCTAAGACATTTCCAGGGGCAGATGTGGACTCTGACCACAATCTATTGGTTATGACCTGTAGATTAAAACTGAAGAAACTGCAAAAAGGTGGGAATTTAAGGAGATGGGACCTGGATAAACTAAAAGAACCAGAGGTTGTACAGAGATTCAGGGAGAGCATAACGGAGCAATTGACAGGAATGGGGGAAATAAATACAGTAGAAGAAGAATGGGTAGCTTTGAGGGATGAAGTAGTGAAGGCAGCAGAGGATCAAGTAGGTAAAAAGACGAGGGCTAGTAGAAATCCTTGGGTAACAGAAGAAATATTGAATTTAATTGATGAAAGGAGAAAATATAAAAATGCAGTAAGTGAAACAGGCAAAAAGGAATACAAACGTCTCAAAAATGAGATCGACAGGAAGTGCAAAATGGCTAAGCAGGGATGGCTAGAGGACAAATGTAAGGATGTAGAGGCCTATCTCACTAGGGGTAAGATAGATACCGCCTACAGGAAAATTAAAGAGACCTTTGGAGATAAGAGAACGACTTGTATGAATATCAAGAGCTCAGATGGAAACCCAGTGCTAAGCAAAGAAGGGAAAGCAGAAAGGTGGAAGCAGTATATAGAGGGTATATACAAGGGCGATGTACTTGAGGACAATATTATGGAAATGGAAGAGGATGTAGATGAAGATGAAATGGGAGATACGATACTGCGTGAAGAGTTTGACAGAACACTGAAAGACCTGAGTCGAAACAAGGCCCCCGGAGTAGACAATATTCCATTGGAACTACTGACGGCCATGGGAGAGCCAGTCCTGACAAAACTCTACCATCTGGTGAGCAAGATGTATGAAACTGGCGAAATACCCTCAGACTTCAAGAAGAATATAATAATTCCAATCGCAAAGAAAGCAGGTGTTGACAGATGTGAAAATTACCGAACTATCAGCTTAATAAGTCACAGCTGCAAAATACTAACACGAATTCTTTACAGACGAATGGAAAAACTAGTAGAAGCCAACCTCGGGGAAGATCAGTTTGGATTCCGTAGAAACACTGGAACACGTGAGGCAATACTGACCTTACGACTTATCTTAGAAGAAAGATTAAGGAAAGGCAAACCTACGTTTCTAGCATTTGTAGACTTAGAGAAAGCTTTTGACAATGTTGACTGGAATACTCTCTTTCAAATTCTAAAGGTGGCAGGGGTAAAATACAGGGAGCGAAAGGCTATTTACAATTTGTACAGAAACCAGATGGCAGTTATAAGAGTCGAGGGACATGAAAGGGAAGCAGTGGTTGGGAAGGGAGTAAGACAGGGTTGTAGCCTCTCCCCGATGTTGTTCAATCTGTATATTGAGCAAGCAGTAAAGGAAACAAAAGAAAAATTCGGAGTAGGTATTAAAATTCATGGAGAAGAAATAGAAACCTTGAGGTTCGCCGATGACATTGTAATTCTGTCAGAGACAGCAAAGGACTTGGAAGAGCAGTTGAATGGAATGGACAGTGTCTTGAAAGGATGATATAAGATGAACACCAACAAAAGCAAAACAAGGATAATGGAATGTAGTCTAATTAAGTCGGGTGATGCTGAGGGAATTAGATTAGGAAATGAGGCACTTAAAGTAGTAAAGGAGTTTTGCTATTTGTTGAGCAAAATAACTGATGATGGTCGAAGTAGAGAGGATATAAAATGTAGGCTGGCAATGGCAAGGAAAGCTTTTCTGAAGAAGAGAAATTTGTTAACATCCAGTATTGATTTAAGTGTCAGGAAGTCATTTCTGAAAGTATTCGTGTGGAGTGTAGCCATGTATGGAAGTGAAACATGGACGATAAATAGTTTGGACAAGAAGAGAATAGAAGCTTTCGAAATGTGGTGCTACAGAAGAATGCTGAAGATTAGATGGGTAGATCACGTAACTAATGAGGAAGTATTGAATAGGATTGGGGAGAAGAGAAGTTTGTGGCACAACTTGACCAGAAGAAGGGATCGGTTGGTAGGACATGTTCTGAGGCATCAAGGGATCACCAATTTAGTATTGGAGGGCAGCGTGGAGGGTAAAAATCGTAGAGGGAGACCAAGAGATGAATACACTAAGCAGATTCAGAATGATGTATGTTGCAGTAGGTACTGGAAGATGAAAAAGCTTGTACAGGATAGAGTAGCATGAAGAGCTGCATCAAACCAGTCTCAGGACTGAAGACCACAACAACAACAACAAGATTCTCAAATTATATATCCATTTTTCATCATCTGTCACTATTAGAAGGAGAAACGACTTTATGTTGTATTCAGTCCATTTTCCCATTTTCTGCACCTTTCCCCATTGCTTGCAACCGAAGAGAAGTTGCATTCTGCTTCACATTCATCTGTTCCGCGAGTTCCTTGCAATTCGTTGTCTTCGAACTTTTTCGGTGGTTTCCCGCGGCCGTCGTTTCTCACATCAAAATCACCACTTTCACTCGGAACACTGTGTTTTCCCAAGAGCACGTTTGCCGGAAGCTTCGACAAGTATTCGATGCGATTCTGCAGCAGTTTTCTTCAAATGATAACAGAAAACCAGGGCTGTCCGCAAATCGTAGTTCGTAGGCACAAAAGTCGACATGTTTATCGGTTTGAAACAGATACCGATGTATGGAACTCGGGTTACTTTGACATCCTTCGTCAGCCGCTACAGGAAGCAGATGGCGCCGAGGACGCGGTCTCACGGGCCCTACACTGACGGCTGGCACCGTCTATAGCGAAATTCTGGTTTCATACTTCTACACCTGGTAGAAAGTGTAAAGTGTATAAGTAAAGAAATTTTTGTGTGTGGTACTATAATATACGAGGAGTGTTTTTTAAGTAAGTATCGTTTTGAAATTAAAATAAGACGTGCTAAGATATCTCAATAATTTTATTTTTACATAAAAGCCTGTACCTTAATCTACTTTTCTTCATAATTTCGGTCAATATTGAGGCACTTGTCATAATATTGTACCAGTCTTTGAATACTCTCCTCATAGATGCGTGCCGCCTGACTTGTTAACTAATGAATCACCACTGTTTTGACTTCGTCATCGGCTTGAAGCCAAATTGTTACGGGCGATGAAACATGGGTGGTCTACGTCACACCAGAATCAAAGCAACAGTCCATGGAATGGCGGCATTCAGATTCACCCACAAAAGTGAAGTTTAAGCAAACAATTTCTGCCCGAAAAATCATGTGCACAGTTTTTTGGGACGGAAAAGAAGTATTGCTTGTGGAATTTCTGCCTCGTAATGAGACAATCGGTGCAGCAGCTTACTGTAAGACATTGCACAATCTGCGTCATTCAATTCAGAACAAAAAACGTGGCAATTTGAGCAAGGACATCGTTTTGCTGCAAGACAGTGCCCGTCCGCATGTGGCGAAGCAGACCAAAGATCTCATCACATCTTTTCGATGGGAAACTCTAGATCATCCTCCGTACAGCCCCGATCTTGCACCCAGTGGCTACCATCTGTTCCTGCGTTTGAAGAAACACCTGGGCGGTCAGCGTCTTCAAGATGATGACGAACTCAAAACAGTGGTGATGCAGTGCATAACAAGTCAGGCGGCAGATTTTTATGAGGAAGGTATTCAAAAACTGGTACAACATTATGACAAGTGCCTCAATATTGACGTAGGCTGAGGCTTGCTCTCGCCACATGTACTTGGAGGTATTAACCAACCTAAACACATACGATTTGTAATGTCTATAATTATTAGTCTTAAAATGAAGTAAATACCGGTCTAATGTTCTCCAATACACTGTCTTAAGTCACCAATAAAAATATCTCCACTTACACAGTTAACACCCTATATACCAGGTGTAGAGCAATGAAACCGGCATTTCCCTATAGAGGGTGTTACAAAAAGGTACGGCCAAACTTTCAGGAAGCATTCCTCACACACAAAGAAAGAAAATATGTTATGTGGACATGTGTCCGGAAACGCTTACTTTCCATGTTAGAGCACATTTTATTACTTCTCTTCAAATCACATTAATCATGGAATGGAAACACACAGCAACAGAACGTACCGGCGTGACTTCACTTTGTTACAGAAATGTTCAAAATGTCCTCCGTTAGCGAGGATACATGCATCCACCCTCCGTCGCATGGAATCCCTGATGCGCTGATGCAGCCCTGGGGACTGCCGGATTGTATCACAGCCGTCCACAATACGAGCACGAAGAGTCTCTACATTTGGTACCGGGGTTGCGTAGACAAGAGCATTCAAATGCCCCCATAAATGAAAGTCAAGACGGTTGAGGTCAGGAGAGCGTGGAGGCCATGGAATTGGTCCGCCTCTACCAATCCATCGGTCACTGAATCTGTTGTTGAGAAGCGTACGAACACTTCGACTGAAATGTACAGGAGCTCCATCGTGCATGAACCACATGTTGTGTCGTACTTGTAAGGACACATGTTCTAGCAGCACAGGTAGAGTATCCCGTATGAAATCGTGATAACGTGCTCCATTGAGCGTAGGTGGAAGAACATGGGGCCCAATCAAGACATCACCAACAATGCCTGCCCAAACGTTCACAGAAAATCTGTGTTGATGACGTGATTGCACACTTGCGTGCGGATTCTCGTCAGCCCACACATGTTGATTGTGAAAATTTACAATTTGATCACGTTGGAATGAAGCCTCATCCGTAAAGAGAACATTTGCACTGAAATGAGGATTGACACATTGTTGGATGAACCATTCGCAAAGTGTACCCGTGGAGGCCAATCAGCTGCTGATAGTGCCTGTACACACTGTACATGGTGCGGAAACAACTGGTTCTCCCGTAGCACTCTCCATACGGTGACGTGGTCAACGTTACCTTGTACAGCAGCAACTTCTCTGACGCTGACATTAGGATTATCGTCAACTGCACGAAGAATTGCCTCGTCCATTGCAGGTGTCCTCGTCGTTCTAGGTCTTCCCCAGTCGCGAGTCATAGGCTGGAATGTTCCGTGCTCCCTAAGACGCCGATCAATTGCTTCGAACATCTTCCTGTCGGGACACCTTCGTTCTGGAAATCTGTCTCGACACAATCGTACCGCGCCACGGCTATTGCCCCGTGCTAATCCATACATCAAATGGGCACTGCCAACTCCGCATTTGTAAACGTTGCACTGATTGCAAAATCACGTTCGTGATGAACACTGACCTGTTGATGCTACGTACTGATGTGCTTGATGCTAGTACTGTAGAGCAATGAGTCGCATGTCAACACAAGCACCGAAGTCAACATTACCTTCCTTCAGTTGGGCCAACTGGCGGTGAATCGAGGAAATGCAGTACATACTGACGAAACTAAAATGAGCTCTAACATGGAAATTAAGCGTTTCCGGACACATGTCCACATAACATCTTTTCTTTATTTGTGTGTGAGGAATATTTCCTGAAACTTTGGCCGTACCTTTTTGTAACACCCTGTAGATGGTGCTAGCCGTCAGTGTAGCGCACGTGAGACCGAAAATGCAGCGCCATCTGCTTCCTGTAACGGCTGACGACGAATGGCATCACACAGTAACCCCAGTTCCATACATCGGTATCCGTTTCTAACCCGTCAACATGTCTAGTTCTGTCCCTATGAACTACGATTTGCGCACAGCATTGGTTTTCTGTTATCATTTGAAGGAAACTGCTGCAGAATCACATCGAATGCTGGTCGAAGCTTTCGGCAAATATGCTCTTGGGAAGACACAGGGTTTCAAGTGGTTCAAAAAATTCAATAGTGGTGATTCTGACGTGAGATTCGATGAGCGCGGGAAACCACCGAAAAAGTTCGAAGACAATTGCAGGCCTTGAAACCTCCCCTAAGAAAATTTATGAATTACTGTGCTGGTAAACATATTACGTTATTTTATTTTCAAACAGCTGATCAGAACTCAACGTACTCACAAGGGAACCTCCCCATCGGACCCCCCTCAGATTTAGTTATAACTTGGCACAGTGGATAGGCCTTGATAAACTGAACACAGATCAATTGAGAAAACAGGAAGAAGTTGTGTGAAACTGTGAAAAAACAAGCAAAATATACAAACTGAGTAGTCCATGGGCCACATAGGCAACATCAAGGAAAACGTGATCTCAGTAGCGCTGTGGTCCCGTGGTAGCGTGAGCAGCTGCAGAAGGAGAGGTCCTTGGTTCAAGTCTTCCCACGAGTGAAAATTTTACTTTCTTTATTTTTGCATATTTATTATCTGTCCGTTCGTTCATTGACGTCTCTGTTCACTGTAATAAGTTTAGTGTCAGTGTTTTGCGACCGCATCGCAAAACCGTGCGATTAGTAGGCGAAAGGACGTGCCTCTCCAATCGGAACCGAAAACATTTGATCGCAAGGTCATAGGTCAACCGATTCCTCCACAGGAAAACACATCTGATATATTCTATGCGACACTGGTGACGGCATGTGCGTCACATGACAGGAATATGTTGTCGACCCACCTAACTTGTGCACTTGGCGAATGGGTAAAAGGGTTCTTCTACCTTTCCCGATTTAGGTTTTCTTGTGGATGTGATACACTCCCAAAAAAGTGATGAAAACATAAGAGTTTTGTCACATAAACTGAAAATAAAAAATTAAAGTTTTCACTCGATGGAAGATTTGAACCAAGGACCTATCGTTCCGCAGCTGCTCACGTTACCACAAAACCACGGCGCCCCTGCGTTACTAGTGTCCTTGAAGTTGCCTATCTTGCCAAGAACTACTCATTTTGTATATTTTGCTTATTTTTTCACAGTTCCACACAACTGCTTCCTGTTTTCTCAATTTATCTGTGTTCAGTTTTTCAAGGCCTATCCACTGTGCCAACTTATAACTAAATCTGAGGGGGGTGCGATGGGGAGGTTCCCTTGTCAGACATTTCGCTCTTTACTTATTCTGATCAACACTAAACTGACACACAATATTTTTAGCGGAACGCAATCTGACTTTCAATAATCCCTACAAAAGAATGGCCCTGACTAACAATAACCTATACCTGTCATGAATCACTTACCTCACAAAAATCTTCGTTACTCGAACTACTGCAATACACCGAGCACCAATACCGCCAGCTAAATAAAAGATTCAAACTACTGAAGGCACTAACTACTGATAGGCATAGTTAGCAAATGAGAGATTTTGATAGAGAACAAACAATGTATTTACGTTAATAGTGTTCAAAAGTCATCTTATACATCTATCAATTCATGATAACCATCTTTAAAAATTTCCTTTTTCTGTCGGACATACGTCCAGATCGTGCGCTTATAGTAACCTCTCAGAACTCTGACATCTCTCTGTCCACATCCATCACTGCTGGCGGTTCACCTCCAACTGCACAACGCTACGCGCTGTTCCCATCCAACTGCCCAACACTACAATAGCGAGTATTCCAACAATGCCAACCAGCCACAGACTGCACACAGCGCAGTCAGCGATTTTCATACAGAGCGCTACGTGGCGTTACCAACATAAAAACCTAAACAGCCTACTTACAGCCTTATTGGATGAAGTTCAACAGGAACTCGCGGAACAATTGAACGTGGTTGAAAGTTATGGGAAAGGTGCAGAAAATGGGAAAATGGGTTCCGCATGAAGTGAATGAAAGACAGCAAGAAAATGAAAAGACCACTTGTGAAATGCTGCTCGCCAGATACAAAAGAAAGTCGTTTCTACGTCGAATAGCGACAGGTGATTAAAAATGGATATATTTTGAGAACCCTAAGCGTCGTAGATCACGGGTGAATCGAGGCAAACCATCGACATCCTCTGCAAGAGCAGATCGCTTTGGAAAGAAGACAATGTTCTGTGTTTGGTGGGATCAGATGGGTGTCATGTATGATGAGCTGCTAAAACCTGCTGAAACCGTTAACACTGAACGCTACCAGCAGCAAATGATCGATTTCAATCGAGTATTACGTGAAAAACGACTGGAAAATGGAAAAAGGAAACACAAAGTCATGTTGCTTCATGATAGCGCCTCTTCACACGCAACAAATCGGGTCAGTGAAACGATCCTGGCGTTCAGTTGGGAAATACTAGGGTAAGCGCTTTACTGGCTCCGTCCGATTATCATCTATTTGCATAGCTGCGACACGCTGTCTTTGAACAACGCTTCAGTTCGTATGAAAATGTACGAAAATGGCTGGCTGACTTGTTCGCTTCAAAAGACGAACTGTTTCTTGGTGGGGCATTCATAGCCCACCGGAGAAATGGGAGAAATTTACAAATAGCAGTGGAGATTATTTTGAATAAAATATTGTTGATCAGTTTCAAAATACAGACGTGTAATTATTGCAACCGGATTTCGGCTTCATAATTCTACACTTGGTATGGTATTAAGGCACGACTGTCCACCGACAGTGTTAAAAAATTGGATGCTAATGACCAACTTCAAAGCAATGTATATTACGACAAATATTTAAAGTGACGACAGTAACAGCTACCTCGCAACCAGTGCTACTTTCTCCTTAAGAATTGCCAAGGATTTTCACAAGTAGTTCGCAATATCATTAAAAATAAGTCTTCGACACAAAACTCTCTAAAAATTTACAAGACAAATGTAGATCATGAACTATTGACTGGGACTTGTCACCACTGATGCTCTAAACTTCACAAAATTAACTGGTGGCAACATTAGATTAGTATCTTTCGCATGTGTTGAACCAGTTACCAACGCATTAAATATTTAAATTCAATCAAACGCTGACAAACTTCACAAATTAACTTCTCAGTAAAATATCATTAAATCACTTGAAAGACACGGGGTTACTTGCCTAAGTAAAGAAAATACATGTCAAACATAACACTAATTTTAATACGGACGCCGAAAGAAAAATACTCTTGGCGTTCAAACAAGCACCTCGCTTCTATACTAGAGTCCAACGCACTAACATACACAGTTTAACGAGGACACAGGTTCACACTAGGAGGCAACATTAACTCAACCCAACGAATGACACAAACATGACGTAAGAGACACATTAAAACCACAACGCCGTGCCTGATCACAACGATACCCTGAAACAACGTCGCTCACGTGTAATCAAGCTCAATGTCTGCCCAGCGAAATCACCCAAACACTGATCCGGGACATGTCTCCCAAGCAACGTCGGGCAAACGCTGCGGTACTAAATATTACTTACCGCTCACACTGATGCACCCTCCCAAAACAGTAAAGGGGAAACAGACTAAACAGCCTCTGCCAGGACAGAATCCACGCTGAAGTACTGCGAGCATTTGAGGATTTCAACTTCGGCAATCATTCACAAGACGCAATTGAAAGCAAATCGGCCCTCGGCTACTATTTTTAACAAATTAATCTGGTTTCGACACTGCTAGGAGTGTCTTCCTCAGAATTTAAAACAAAGAATGATCCATATTCTATAACATGGTCAGTTATAGAATATAGAACATTGTTTGTTTTAAATTCTGAGGAAGACACTCCTAGCAGTGTCGAAACCAGGTTAATTTGTTAAAAATAGTAGCCGAGGGCTGATTTTCTTTCAATTGTAACTATTCACCGCCTCTGTACGTGCAGCCATGTCTCAAGATTCACAAGACGGCTACTTATCCTCTTGCGAGCAGGGCTGGTAGTATGTATCTACAGCGCCATCTTGTATCTGGATTATGTCTTCCGAGCACTATCGTCTTTTGCTTTTGCTCTAAGCATGACAAAATGCACTGACATAAACAGACACCGTTTGAAGGCCTCAGAGAACTGATTATTAATCACTGACTCGAAAGTTAACTGCTGGTGGTTCCTCATTATCTTATGGATATACAGCTCTATAGCTCTCAATAAAAAAAAAAAAGTTTCAAGAGTGGTATTAAAATTCAAAGTGAGAGAATATCAATGATGAGATTCGCTGATGACGTTGCTATCTTCAGTGGAAGTGGAGAAGAATTACAGGACCTGCTGACTGGGATGAACAGTCTAATGAATACAGAATATGGATTGAGAGTAACTCGAAGAAAGACGAAAGTAGAGAGAAGTAAGAGAAAAGATAACAGCGAGGAACTTAATATCATGATTTGTGATACGATATAGATGAACCTGGACTTCTGCTACCTAGATAGCAAAATAAAGTACGGCGGACGTTGCAAGGTAGGACATAAAAAGCAGACTATCACTGGGAAAACAGCGTTCGTGGCCAAGAGAAGTCTACTCGTATCAAACATAGGCCTCAACTTAAGGAACAAATTTCTGAGAGCGTAAGTCTGGAACACAGTATTGTATGGTAGTGAAACATGGACTGTGGACTAGTAAGAGAAGGAGTGAGGAAGTACTCTACAGAATCTGTCGAGGGAAGAAATATATGGAAAACGCTGACAAGGAGAAGGGATAGGATGATAGGGCATGTGTTAAGACATCAGGGAATAAGTTCCACGGTACTAGAGCGAGCTGTAGAGGCTAAAAGCTGTATAGGAAGACAGAGATTGGAATACGTCTAGCAAATAATTATTGAGAACGTAGGTTGCAACTGCTACTCTGGGAAGAAAACATCGGCACGGGCGTTATCAAAGTAGTCAGAAGACTGTTGACTCTAATAAAGAGAAATAATAGCTGTATAAGAACTGGACGTTGAGTACGAACCACAGTCCGTTCAACGTTCGTGGTTGGAAATTTGCCGCAGCGAGCGCTCAGCCAGTGGAAAGTAATTAATTGTCGACTTCCTGGCACATCTGTCAGGAAACACGAAAATTCATTTCGCGTTATTCATTTATTTACACCTGTTAATAACAAAGAACCGGGTATAAAGCAAAAATTGGCCATAAATGAATAACGGCAGTAATTAGCAAAAATGAATGCAGGGGGCTTAAAAACGACTGTCATTCAATGTACGTCGGTCACGTTTTAATTTCAGTTTATTTTGTTACTTTTTATTGTTACTACAATTATTATTAACATTATGATTACCCACGTTTGGACCCTGATAGACCACGCAACGCACAGCAAGGATCATTTTCAGACCTTCGTTTCTTTTTGCCCATATTGCCCATATTGTTTTCATTCTGTCAGAATGATCGCTTTTCCATTCGTCAAACTAACTTGTTCCAGTCTTGCTGGGTTATCCTGTCAGGCCGACTGTCCAAATGTGAATTACATCAAGGTGTGTTATTTCAGTTCCCTCCAGGTCTTTTGTCACTGCACCAGCCCATTTTTTTGTTCAAGTATTACTTCTTCTCCGACTGTCGTAGAATTCCACAACCAGTCTGGTTAGTCTGGTTGGTTTCATCCTTTTAATAACCCCATCAAATTTCGGCGTGATTATTTTTTTTCTGAATAAATGATTGTTGAAGGACGTCTTGTCAACACCATGGGCTGCGTTTAAAACGAATCATAGCCAAACCGGTATTCGGATGCAGAACCCATCGTCAGTGGTATGTACACTGTCCAGTCACGTTTATCATATGTAAAAAGGGAAACGTACCTTGTGTCTGTATTTTCTGTGTAAGAAAGTGCTGCATGATAACAGGTGTAATAATAACAATGCAATAAAATTATATCTTTCAATGGGAATTCTATTTTATGAGTGAAAGACATGACGAAATTAAATAATTTTGGAAGAAGGTTTCATCAAACCTCAATAAAAAATAATATTATCCGAAACGGTATAAACCTCAAAACTACGGAGCAATAAGGAGATAACACTCAATGAAACATCTTTGTTAAATTCAGAAAGCATTCCGCAACTCCTCCTGCGAAATGTAAAATGGGTCTGGAAGGAAAGTTAGAATCAGACAAAAACCAACAATATGCTCTGTGATGAGCGGTATTGTGATTTTACAAAAAAATCATTCTTGTTCTTGTACGAATTCTCCATTAAGAGACGTCAGGATATTTTCTTCGTTCTACACGACTTCACCAAGATTACCAGGACACAATTTGTTCCTCCGAAAATATAAGCCTTGCAACCAACAGCATTTAGGATCTTCATTTACAGCCATTTAATCGTTTAATCTCCACAGAAGGCTTAAGAACAAGTTCTGATACACTGAAGGCAGAATTTGTTTACAATCTTGTTGAAACATTGTAAATAGTTGTTATAGCGTATTTCGATTCATTGGACCAACAATCTGTACTTTTTTCTTGTTATTCTTCTTCTTTCTTCGCTCTACAGCTCATGATGAGCCTTGGCCTCTTCCACAATTTCCTTCTAATTCTCTCGGTCCTTTGGCTATACTCTCCAGTTGCTACAGCCCTTCTTCCTAAGATATTCGATTACTCCATCTTCCCATCTGGCTCATGGTCGACCATGTCCTCTCTGCCCTCCTGGCTTTCCTTGTAATATTCTTTTTGGTACTTCTGTACCATTCATGTGAGCCACATATCCCGCCCATCTCAGTCTGGATGATTTCACTATCCTTCTGATGGGTTGGTCTTTGTATATGATATTTTGCAGCACGGGCCGCTACTACACGCGCAAGAAGAGAGCCATTGAAGCTCTGGAAAGGTACCAACAGGGGTGTAGGACCATGACGACTCCAGTCAGTGGCCAGCTGGTTAGGTTTCTCGGTTGAGGATCCATGCCATGAACACGCCGATGGAGGGGTCTCACTCATTCTCGATTTAGTTCAAATCTGAGGACTTTGCTGGCCGCAGGATTAAGGTATACTCATCCTGGTGCTTCTCTAACCACGCACGCACGAGTACACTGCAAGCTGTGTAACACGTCGCATTGTCCTGCTGGTAGATGCCATCGTGTCGAGGAAAAACAAACTGTATATTGGGGTGGACATTGTCCCCAAGGACAGATACATACTTGTGTTGATCCACTGTGCCTTGCAGAATAACGTGGTTACACGACTGTTGCAGGGTGTTCCCTTTCAGGCGTTTCACGCCGTACATACCAACGGCCGTGTGGCTGATGGAGCATAAAACGTGATTCACCTGAAAAGGCCACCTGTCACCTCTCAGTGGACGTCCAATTGTCGTACTGGCGTACAAATTCTAGCCTCCGTTGCCAATGAACAGCAGTCGCCATGGGTCCACGAACAAGCCGCCTGCTGTGGAGTTTCATACGCAGCAGCGTTCGCTGAACGGTCCTTGAGCAGACTCTGCTGGCAGCCCCTAGACTCATCTGAGCCATCAGTTGCTCAACAGCTGCACGTCTGTTCGCCAGTACACATCTCCGCAGCATACACATTAATGTGTATGGCCCGTGGTGCCTCGGCGCCACTTTTGGATTGCGCCATTTTGCCAAGCAAACTATACCTTAACCACTGCGGCATACAAACAGTTTACAGCCTTAGCCGTTTAGGTAATGCTTCCACAATCAGTGCAAAACCCAAAGGTCATGTTCTGTTGAATGTCAGAAAAATCGCTCCGTTTCCGCAATACGACAAAGAATGCACTTTATTCCTCGACACGCTTTGTATATCCTCCACTGCAAGTGCCGCTACCTGTGAGTATTTATTGGACGTGGTCACATTAAGACGACTGGATCGTGTATTATGTATCTTTATTAGAACGACGTGTGTGCAAATTTCTTTGTGATGTTCAAATCGGTGATCATCTCACAATATACAGCTGACGGTGTATGTTACTGCTATCACGTCTTACACGGTGACATTTCTTGGTGTCACTGTCGTATAGTGTAAAATGGAACATCACAAATAATTTATAACCTACACGCATGTCATTGATATACAGATACATAGTACATGCCACTGCCGGTGTGGTTTGCACCCTACTACCGATCTGGCTATTGAATGTTTTAAATGCAGCTCATGGTGTTTACAAGACATCCTTTAACAAACATTTTCAAGTTGCGGAGCACCAAGCGTTCAAGTTCTTTGAATAACTTTTTTTTTCAATTTCTTTGTTAGTTCTTATTCTTTATGTTCCTTCTTCAGAGAAATTTGGATCTAAAGTTTTTCTTATTACATTTAGTTCTCTGTTTTTTTGTTTCCTCAGTGTCTCTCTTTCTGTTTAAAATGAGTGCTTACCCTAGAAAGACAGCTTAGCTTTATGCGTGTCTTGTACTGCCTCAGTTTGTCCATTTTCAGAAGCACTTTCTGTCACAGTCTGAAGGATGTTTACATTTTGTGTCAACTAATTTTCTTCCACTTTTTCCAAGCCAGTTTCCTCAAAATATTCGCCTTAATGTTTGAACGGGGACACTTCCTCTATTGCATAGTACTTAATTTTTAGACTTTTGGGACATATGTTGTTACTAAATTTGCTTTTGGTTTTTTGAAATGATATTTATAGACATACTGTTTTCGTTGTTTCTTTAAGAATTTCTGTTGCTTTTGTGCTATTTGGATCTTCCGACGTAGAATCGCCATGTCGTCTGTGAAACCTAAGCATTCTGTCCTAGTATTGGTTGTTCCTAATTTGGTTGGTTCGTCAACCTAAGCTCCGATTTTACTTTTTGCCACTGGTGGATTTCTTTCCCTCGGACCAGCTGAAATGCATTGGAGAGAACCCATCACCTTGTCGCACTCCTGTTTAATTTCGAAATGTTCCGAAATTTCTCTCCTGAATTTTATGTTACATATTGCAGCATTTAGTGTTTCACTAATCTTTACAGTTGTTTTGATGTCCGGACCTTGAACATGGAAAAGAGACTTACGCTCCACTGAGCCATAAGCATTTTAAAAATCCTCCTAAATTAGTGTTTTGAAGCCGTATCTTACTTCTGACCGGACATCCTTACAAAATTAACATTGTAACGTGCAAAATACACGACCTTTGCTTAGAAATACTAATTAAGAATGTCTAAGATAAAGGGACCACCGTTAGTGATACGCGCATTCAGTCATCGGAAAACAACATTATATTTAAAATCAGAAGATACAGGCTTTTCTCCGAAAGATTAATCCAATTTTACAAAACTATATCTGCTTAACGTCTTCAGGTCACGTGTTATAGGTGACATCCTATTCGCGGAAACGACTAAATTGTTTATTGTTCCGCTGTTAGCCGTTATTAGCGCAACAGAATTCTCAAGGGATCTACATAGATACTGCGAAAGCCACAGTATGCTGCGTGGCGGAGGGTACCCTGTTCCACTACTAGTTCCCCTCGCAAATAAAGCGAGGGAAAACCGTCAGTCCGTATGCTTCCGTATGAACCCTAATCTCTCAAATCTTACATTCGTGATCGTTAAACGCAATGTATGTCTGTGGCAGTAGAATCGTTTGGCAGTCAGCTTCAAATGCCTAAATTTTCTCCATAGCTTTTCTCGAAAAGAAAGTCGCCTGCCTCCAGATATTGCCATTAGGCTTCCCCAAGCATCTCCGTATCACTTAGATGTTGTTCGAACCAACCGGTAACAAATCTAGCTGCCCGCCTCTAAATTGCTTCCTTGTATTCTTTCAATCCGACCTGATACAGATCCCAGACAATGAAGCAGTACTCAAGAATAGGTCGCACTAGCGTCCTATATGCAGTCTCCTGTACAGGTGATCCCTCTTACCTAAAACTGCGGCCGGCCGTTGTGGCTGAGCGGTTCTGGGCGCTTCAGTCTGGAACCGCGCGACCGCTACGGTCGCAGGTTCCATTCCTGCCTCGGGCATGGATGTGTGTGGTGTCCTTATGTTTAAGTATTTCTGAGTTCTAGGGGACTGACGACCTCAGATGTTAAGTCCCATGGTGCTCAGAGCCATTTAAACCTAAAATTGCCTCATTAAAACAAAGTCCACGATCGTCTTCCCTACCACCGTTCTCACATGTTCATTCCATTTTATATCGCTCTACAACGTTACGCCCAGATCCTTAGACGGCTTGACTATGACAGCCAGGACACTAGTAACACCGTAACCGAACATTACAGGTTTTATCTTCTTACTCATCCGCATTAACTTATACACACATCAAAAAAAGTCCTGCATCACCCCGCTTCCCAGAACTCCTGAAGACAGACGTTGACTATGGATATTGTATCAGAAACACAGTCCCTTTGACTGTTCAGAGATGTCACTAAACCCGCTCAAAGCCGTAACAAACCATGCATGACCAGCACCTGTTAGACAGAGGGGTCCGACAGCCGATCAGTTCCAGACATTCCACCGGGAAGAAAGTAAACGGCTCTTGTTGTCTGTAGTTCAACCATGTCTAGACGGTCAATACCGCGGTTCAATCGCGTCCGCATTGTTACTTTGTGCCGGGAATGGCTCTCAAGAAGGGAAGTGTCCGGGCGTCTCGGAGTGAACCAAAGCGCTGTTGTTCGGACGTGGAGGAGATACAGAGAGACAGCAACTGTCGATGACATGCCTAGCTCAGGCCGCCTAAGGGCTACTACTGCAGTGGATGACCGCTACCTACGGATTATGGCTCGGAGGAACTCTGACGGCAACGCCACCATGTTAAATATTGCTTTTCGTGTAGCCACAGGACGTCGTGTTACGACTCAAACTGTGTGCCATAGGCTGCATGATGCGCAACTTCACTCCCGACGTGCATGGCGAGGTCCATCTTTGCAACCACGACACCATGCAGCGCCGTACAGATGAGCCCAACAACATGCCGGATGGATCGCTCAGGATTGGCATCACGTTCTCTTCACCGATGAGTGTCGCATATGCCTTCAACCAGATAATGGTCAGAGACTTCTTTGGAGGCAACCAGGTGAGGCTGAACGCCTTAGACACACTGTCCAGTGTGTGCAGCAAGGTGGAGGATCCCTGCTGTTTTGGGGTGTCATTATGTGGGGCCGACGTACGCCGCTGGTGGTCATGGAAGGCGCCGTAACGGTTGGGCAATACGTGAAGGGCATCTTCCGACCGATAGTGCAACCATATCGGAAGCATATTGGCGAGGCATTCGTCTTCATGGACGACAATTCGCGCCCCCATCGTGCACATTTTGTGAATGACTTCCTTCAAGATATCGACGTCGCTCAACTATAGTGGCCAGCATGTTCTCCAGATATGAGCCCTATCGAACATGCCTGGGATCGATTAAAAAGGGCTATTTATGGACGACGTGACCCACCAACCACTCTGAGGGATCCACGCCGAATCGCCATTGAGGAGTGCGACAATCTGGACCAACGGGGACTTGATGAACTTGTGGATAGTTGCCACGACGAATACAGGCATGCTACGGGGTATTAGAGGTACCAGTGTGTACAGAGGACCACCACCTCTGAAGGTCTTGCTGTATGGTGGTAGAACATGCAATGCGTGGTTTCATGAGCAATAAAATGGGCGGAAAGAATGTTTTCGTTGATCTCTTTTCCAATTTTCAGTACAGGGAACTCTCGGAACCGAGGTGATGTTAAACTTTTTTTATGTGTTTATTTTTCAACTGTCCGCCCTGTCTGACAAGTCATTTAGGTGTACAGAGAACAAAAGCGGTCCTATCACACTTCCCTGGGTCACTCCTGACGATATCCTTGTCTCCGATAAACACTCGCCGTCGGGGACAACACCCTGGGTTCTACAACTTAAGAGCTCTTCGAGCCACTCACACATGTGTGAATGTATTCCATATGCTCGTACCTTCGTTTATAGCCTGCAATAGATATCTGTTTCAAGTGCTCTCCGGAAAGCCAGAAATATAGAAGATACGTGTTGCCCTTCATACATAGTTTTCGGTATATCATGTGAGAAAATGGGTAGCTGAGTTTCGCTCTAGCGATGCTTTCTAAAACCATGCAGGTTCGTGGACGTAAGCTGCTCAGTCTCAAGAAAGTTTCTTATATCCGAACGGAATGTTCAAAGATTCTGCAGCAAATCTATGTTAGGGATACTGGTCTGTAATTTTGTGGGTCCATTTTTTATACCCTTCTTATATACCGCAGTCGCCTGTGCTTTTTTTCCAGTCGCTTGGGATTCTGTGCTGGGCGAGAGATTCACGATAAATGCGACTCATTATACATAAGAATAACGTACCAAGCATCTGGTAGAGCAGCAATGTCGTTTGTTGCAGATGTAAAAAGATGTTAACAGTAAATGTGTAATGACTATATAACGAAATACTAATATAGTTGTATGGCATAATTTATCTGATTGCTTTAAAGTGATATTTTCAAAATACACTGCACGATAACGACTGCCCGCGTCCGGTTCCCGGCTTCGATTCCCGACGGAGTCAGGGATTTTCTCTGCCTCGTGTTGACTGGGTGTTGTGTGATGTCCTTAGGTTAGCTAGGATTAACTAGTTCTAAGTTCTAGGGGACTGATGACCATAGATGTTAAGTCCCATAGTGCTCAGAGCCATTTGAACCATTTTTGATAACGACTGTCTTGGATTTCGAATCTGTGTTAACAATTAGATATTTCAGTATTCTGCCGTCTAAACTTTCTAAATTTTGTTTCCTTTACCCATGTAAGCGAAGTGTGTCTCATGTCATGACGACGTCTACACGGAGGACATTTCGTGCATCCCACGCAGTGATACAAGTTGTGACATGCTTCACTTTTTTTTCTCATTCACGTGAAAGATAAATTACAGTGCCGTTCATATTTCTAAGATATAGTGCGAGAGCAGAACCCATGTTTCACATTTATTTTCGCGTATTCGCATATGGACCGTTTCTCATAATTTAGCGAACGTATTTCGACGTGTATTGCGTCCATTTAGCACATTAGGATAGCTGCGAATACGACACAGGATTTCGTCAGGCAAAAATAATTGCTAACGCCTTTTTCTCGGTACATTTCAGATTTGCCGCAGCTCCCTTATCTCAAGCGTTGCTCTGAATCTACTTCGACGACCCAGAAACTTTTTTATCGAGGTTTTTAGCTCTTTTAACGATCTTTTTCACGCAAGCACAGCTACAAAGTGACGTGAAAATTAAAGCGGGGCTCTTAAATAATTTATGGGCGGATATAGCTCGCTGTAGTGCAGCAGGGACGATGTTTTTCAGAAGTTATAGTCCATAATAACTCAGAGTACCTATCTTTCTCTCTCTCTCTCTCTCTCTCTCTCTCTCTCTCTCTCTCTCTCTCTCTCCCCCTCTCCCCCCACGGACAGCACATCTATATCTACGAGGGCAAGCAAATTAAAACTGTACACGTCCCGGTTCCATTCAAAAGTAATCACCACACGCGGTACAACATTTATCCCCGATGGGTTGACGCGGCGATCAATTCCTGTTTCGTAGAACGCGGCCGTGCGCTGACGGATCGACAAGCGCACCCACTCTTCCACTTGCTCGTCCGACTGAAACCGACGACTACACACGTCCTTGATGAGGTTTCCAAAGACGTGAAAATCACACGATGAAGAGTATAGACTGTACGAAAGATACTGCATTGTTTCCTTACCAAACTGCTGAAGAATAGCCTTCGTCCATTTGACAGTGTGTGGGCGGGTGTTAAGGTGCAACAGTGGAAACATCCAACGTCTTCCCCACTGAAGAAATCCAAAGCTTACAGAATGAAACTACGTGACAGATTAAAACTGTGTGCCGGGCTGAGACTGGAACTCGGGACCTTTGCCTTTCGCGGGCAAGTGCTCTACCATCTGAGCTACCCAAGCAGGACTCACGCCCCGTCCTCACAGCTTTACTTCTGCCAGTACCTCGTCTCCTACCTTCCAAACTTTATAGAAGCTCTTCTGCGAATCTTGCAGAACTAGCACTCCTGAAAGAAAGGATATTGCGGAGACATGGCCTAGAATCTGCCAGGAAGTTTCATATCAGCGCACACTCGGCTGCAGAGTGAAAATCTCATTCTGGAAACATCCCCTATGCTGTGGCTAAGCCATGTCTCCGCAATATCCTTTCTTTCAGGAGTGCTAGTTCTGCAAGGAGAGCTTCTGTAAAGTTTGGAAGGTAGGAGACGAGGTACTGGCAGAAGTAAAGCTGTCAGGACGGGGCATGACTCGTGATTGGGTAGCTCAGATGGTAGAGCACTTTCCCTCGAAAGGCAAAGGTCCCGAGTTCGAGTCTCGTTCCGGCACACAGTTTTAATCTGCCTGGGAGTTCCATATCAGCGCACACTCCGCTGCAGATTGAAAATCTGATTCAAGTTGGTTTTGTTCAGGATTCCAATATGCCATATTGTTCTCGACTCTTCTGGCTAGAAAATCCTATTTTTCAGCGTTAGCTTCGTTCAGTGCGAAGGTTACGCCACCTTCCTGGGAGGGCGTGTATGCCCGCATGGTGCCACTCTGCTGGTTGAAGTCGGAACGAACGTTTTGCTGCAGCAATAAGCTCCCCATGATCCACGTACTGCTTGCTGTGAAATACATCCTCCATTGTGCCAAACGAAGAACGTCGGAAGGCGCGAGATCAGGGCTGTACAGTGTATGAGAAAGGCAGCCCGATGAAGTTCTGTAAGCTCCTCTCGGTTACGCAGACTTGTATGAGGTCTTACATTCTTATGGAGAAGAAGAAGAACAAGTTCGCTTGTATTATTTTGGTGATGAATAAGCTGAAGTCGTTTCTTCAGTTTCCTGAAAGTAGCACAATACGCTCCAGAGTTGATCGTTTCACCATTAGGAAGGACATCAAACAGAATAACCCCTTCAGAGTCCCAGAAGATCCTCGCCATAAATTTATCGGCTGAGTGTGAAGATCTTGAAAGATTACCGTCAAACCTCCTTGCCTAGGGACGCCAGATGAAAGCTGACGTCGTCAAGCCCTGAATGAAAATTGCGCAACGGATAACTGGGGAGGAGAGCTTGAGAGCACTACCTAGAGAGCGTGCCCTTTCTGTACAATACTAGGCAAGGGGCTGGAGGGCTCACACGCTGATGTGTTGGTCCCTGCATTCTATATATTTTATTTTAAATGAATTCCTTTAACATGACTCCTTTGTGATTATTGGGGTATGTTAAAGATTGATGGCAATTGATTATCTATTTCTTTTAAACATTATCACTCGACTTTACAGCAATTGCACCAATTGTTACAGTTTACAGGTATTACAAATTTACAACTTATAGCTCGGGTATATTATATACTAATCTGCACACACATTTCAACGGTCAAATGTATACCACCAAAGTCTCCCAATATTTTACATGGGGCATCCACTATGTGAGGAGGATAATGGGCAAACTGGGGACCAGATACATTAACTCAGGGGGGGGGGGGGGGTCAAATTTCTGAAATTGAACGAGAACGTTCATATCCTTACACAATCCGAAGCTGGAAATAAAAGAATTAGTGCAAATATTCAAATACCTCTCTTCTATGCGCGAACATTGAGACAGACGCACTGAGGACACGTCTGCTCACTTACCCGCCTTCTGTAACACTCTCTGAATATCGCGGGCACCCGGATGTCTTCTTGGGCCCCGGTGGAGGGGGTGGTCGAACCACTTGGCCGTGACCAACCTCTCCAACCCAAATCTTGTGACACTGGAACGTCTTTGACTTTTACCTGCCTGCGATGTCTCTGTGATCCCCTACCCAGGAGTAAGGTTGGCAGTACTATACTACAGAACCACTTCCCAACTAAGATTTGGCCACGCTTTATGGAAAGGTGTGAGGAGGACTAGGAAAGATCAAGTGCAGATTCACATTCACGTACAAGAAATCCATAATACACGACACATATAAATACGTATTGTGAAGCCTGACGCATTCCTTTCCATCCGCCCACATGGGTTCTGTTGCACCCGCCGACGGCCGCGTCGTGCAATGAAATTGGCGGCGGAGCCGCCTCTGTTTGTATTTTCCGTTGCGAGCGAGCAGTGAAACCTGCTGCTTATGGAGCGGAAACGACTGTACCGTTAAAATCTGAACTACTTCTTCGGAGAAGAGGCGTGGCTCCATTATATGCATTGCCGTCTTGTTTCCGGTTGGAAGTGATGAACCCATATTTCACTGCCTGTTACGATGTTCGACTACAAATTGCTACGATCTGCCTCGTAAAGCACAACCAATTCCGCATAGATGGTCCTTCGTTGTTCTTTATTGTGTTCTGCTAGGCAGCGAGGAACCCAGGGGGCCACACCTTTGTCTACACCAACTGGTGGTCGAGCGTTTCAGCATTACCAGTAGAGACGTTCAGCTGAGCAGCGAGGTGTCTGACTGCGATCCGTCCATCACCACGAATGAGAGTGTCCGCACGTTCCAGCAGTGCAGGAGTCACAGCTGTGTGCGGCTGGCCAACACGTGGGAGATCGCACAGGTTCGCGCGACCTTGTTGTGATGGTGACAGTCCCAAGACGCTACGATTCACCGTGCTTTTGTTCACTCCCAGCTCCTCGTAAACATTCTGCAAGCTCCTGTGAATATGTGCGATGTCCTGACCAAAAGAAACTCAGTGACAGCTCTCTGGTTGAACTGCACCTCCGTCAGACACGCCATTTTGAGGGTTGGGTTGGGTTGTTTGGGGGAGGAGACCAAACAGCGAGGTCATCTGTCTCTTTGGATTAGGGAAGGACTGGGAAGGAAGTCGACCGTGCCCTTTCAAAGGAACCATCCCGGCATTTGCCTGGAGCGATTTAGGGAAATCACAGAAAACCTAAATCAGGATTGCCGGACGCGGGATTGAACCGTCGTCCTCCCGAATGCGAGTCCAGTGCGCTAACCACTGCGCCACCTCGCTCGGTGCCCCATTTTGAAACCGACCTACAGCGCCGCTACCGATCGGAACTGCGTAAAACTGTAGGCGCTGGATTGGGAATATTCCAATATGATCTGCAAGAAATTCTGCATTTTTTCAACCGAAATTAGCCAGGTAAAAAAATGTGTTGGATTACTTAATGAACGACACTCGTAGTTTACCATTTCTTTATTGCTTTTTCCAAATTAAATATCATTCTATAATTATTCATCATACACTTAATAATTATCCAAATAATAATATTGGGTGTAAGCGATAACCACACTACTGGCCATTAAAATTGCAACACCAAGAAGAAATGCAGATGATAAACGGGTATTCATTGGACAAATATATTATACTAGAACTGACATGTGATTACATTTTCACGCAATTTGGGTGCATAGATCCTGAGAAATCAGTACCCAGAACAACCACCTCTGGCCGTAACAACGGCCTTGATACATATTTTGACTAAAGTTCAGTCTTGATCACGTCATGTATGTTTTAATGACACAGCTAACCGGTTTCGGTTCTTTCTACAAAACCATCATCAGACCCATAGATCCCTTAGGATGGTAGGCGGAGCTCTCCTCGCTGCTACACAGTCAACTGATCAGCTGCGTAGCAGCGAGGAGAGCTCCGCCTACCATCCTAAGGGAGCCATGGGTCTGATAATGGTTTTGTAGAAAGAACCGAAACCGGTTACCTGTGTTATTAAAACATACATGACGTGATCAAGACTGAACTTTAGTCAAAATATAACAATTAATTGATCACTGCTTTCCAAAAATGTTTACCAAAATGGCCTTGATACGCCTGGGCATTGAGTCAGACAGAGCTTGGATGACGTGTACAGGTACGGCTGCCCATGCAGCTTCAACACGATACCACAGTTCATCAAGAGTAGAGACTGGCATGTTGTGACGATCCAGTTGCTCGGCCACCATTGACCAGACGTTTTCAATTGGTGAGGGATCTGGAGAACGTGCTGGCCAGGGCAACAGTCGAAATTTCCTGTATCCAGAAAGGCCCGTACAGGACCTGCAACATGCGGTCGTGCTTTATCCTGCTGAAATGTAGGGTTTCGCAGGGATCGAATGAAGGGTAGAGCCACGGGTCGTAACACATCTGAAATGTAACGTCCACTGTTCAGAGTGCCGTCAATGCGAACAAGAGATGACTGGGACGTGTAACCAATAGCACCCCATACCATCACGCCGGGTGATACGCCATTATGGCGATGACGAATACACGCTTGCAATGTGCGTTCACCGCGATGTCGCCAAACACGAATGCGACCATCATGATGTTGTAAACAGAACCTGGATTCATCCGAAAAAATGACATTTTGCCATTCGTGCACCCAGGTTCGTCGTTGAGTACACCATCACAGGCGCTCCTGTCTCTGATGCAGCGTCAAGGGTAACCGCAGCATGGTCTCCGAGCTGGTAGTCCATGCTGCTGCAAACGTCGTCGAACTGTTCGTGCAGATGGTTGCAAACGTCCCCATCTGTTGACTCAGGGATCGAGACGTGGCTGCAGGATCCGTTTCAACCATACGGATAAGATTCCTGTCATCTCGACTGCTAGTGATAGGAGGCCGTTGGGATCCAGCACGGTGTTCCGTATTGCCCTCGTGAACCCACTGATTCCATATTCTGCTAACAGTCATTGGATCTCGACCAACGCGAGGAGCAATGTCGCGATACGATAAACCACAATCGCGGTAGGCTATCAAAGTCGGAAACGTGATGGTACGCATTTCTCCTCCTTACACGAGGCATCACAACGACGTTTCACCAGGCAACGCCGTCAACTGCTGTTTGTATATGAGAAATCGGTTGGAAACTTTCCTCATGTCAACACGTTGTAGGTGTCGCCACCGGCGCCAACCTTGTGTGAATGCTCTGAAAAGCTAATCATTTGCATATCACAGCATCTTCTTCCTGTCGGTTAAATTTCACGTCTGTAGCACGTCATCTTCGTGGTGTAGCAATTTTAATGGCCAGTAGTGTATTTACAATGTACCACAGTAGTGTAGACGCGGCCGAGATGAAAAAAATTGATATAAGTCTCTTACGGTCTATCAAGCCGGCAGGAAGCCTCAAATTAGTCTACAAAAACCAACTAAGCTAGAGCAAATGCATACTGCGTGAAATTTTGAATACTCTCTCGTCTATTTATGCCATTAGCGTAGTTGTTCTTCAACGTTTCAAGTTCACTTCCCTTTCTGACTAAAATCGTCCTTCAGTATTAAAAATCTCTGGTTCTTGCATTTCCTAAATTTATAATCCACACGTATGTACTCCTTACCTCAAAATTTTCTGAATTTGAACAGCATTTACGAGGAAGTTAAATTGTTTTGTTCTTCTGGCCCTCCTATTACGAAACAACTATATTTGTAAGAGTTAAGTTTCGATCGAATTGGAAATGCTACTAGTTTGTGAATAGCGTTTTTCGAAAGTCTTGTGTCTTTCACTACCCTTAGGGAAAACAATAAATTAACAATACTAAAAAAATAAAAAATTAAATTCTGAGCCGGCGTTGTAAAAGCCTGAAACGATATTTTTGAAATCTCACATTACGCGTTTGCATTGCAGCGTAAGTGAGTTATGTAGGCCAGTTTGATGTTGTTTCCTGACTTGATAGACCACAAGGGTCTTGTATTAAATTGTTCGTCTCGACTTCTCCTACATTACGGTGGTACATTTATCACTTACACCAGTATAGACCGTCAGTAAATGCTGCTGACTAAGAATGACGATACTGACTTGTACACTGTTTTTATGTGCACTGCCCGTGAATAACCCAATTAATCACGCACAGTTACCCTATCAGTCGATGGAAAACTTCCACATTCATGTTTCGTCAACACCTCGAAACTGTTCATATATTTTTGGTGCGATTAGACTGCATACAACCCTGTTCAAGTTCAGAGCTGAACAGTGAGTCACACCTCAAATAAAGGAATACGAGCGGTAGCATTTGGGCATTGTTGAACAAAGTAGCAGGACAGCACCTCCTACCCGAAAAGGAACGCTCAGCTCTGAATGTTACAGAGAACCAGTGATGCTAAATGAGTACTAGTGGCTGCGTCATACCATCATCGATAGTAGCACATAGTACGAGGGGCATTCAATAAATAATGCAACACATTTCTTTTCTCGGCTAGTTTCAGGTGAATGGTTAATTTGCTGTGGAATATCGTGGAATATTCACGCTTCAGCCTCTATAGTTTCATGAAGTTCCGATTGGTGGCAGTACTGTATGTATCCTTCAAAATGGCGTCTCTAACTGAGGTGCGTACGAAGAATGACGTTGTCATTGAGATTCTTTTGGCGGAAATCAGAGCATTGTAGATATTGATAGGTGCTTGCGGAATGTCTACAGGGAGGGAGGGAGGGAGAGGGAGAGGGAGAGGGAGAGGGAGAGGGAGAGGGAGGGAGGGAGAGAGAGAGACAGAGAAATAGATAGATAGAGAGGGAGAGAGAGAGAGAGAGAGAGAGAGAGAGAGAGAGAGAGAGAGAGAGAGAGAGTCAACAAAAGCAAGCCGAGTCGTTGAGCGAGGTGTCGGTCATCATGTCAAAGGTCGCGCAGAGCTGTTCGATCTCCAACGTGCTGGCCAGCAGCACACAGCTGTGATTCCTGCAGTGTTGTAACGCGCGGACACTCTCATTCGCGGTGATTGACAGATCGCAGTCAGACACCCCGCTGCACAATTGGACAGCGCTGTTTGTAGCGCTGACACCAGATGGAATACTCAAAGGTGTGTGTCTAATAGGTTCCTCGGCACCTGACACATCTACATCTACATCGCAAGCCATCCAACGGTGCGTGGCGGAGGGCACTTTACGTGCCATTGTCATTACCTCCCTTTCCTGTTCCAGACCCGTATGGTTCCCGGGAAGAACGACTGCCGGAAAGCCTCCGTGCGCGCTCGAATCTCTCTAATTTTACATTCGTGATCTCCTCGGGAGGTATAAGTAAGGGGAAGCAATATATTCGTTACCTCATCCAGAAACGCACCCTCTCGAAACCTGGACAGCAAGCTACTCCGCGATGCGGAGCGCCTCTCTTGCAGAGTCTGCCACCTGATTTTGCTGAACATCTCCGTAACGCTATCACGCTTACCAAATAACCCTGTGACGAAACATTCCGCTCATCTTTGTATCATCTCTATCTCCTCTGTCAACCCGACCTGGTACGGATCCCACACTGATGAGCAATACTCAAGTATACGTCGAACGAGTGTTTTGTAAGACACCTCCTTTGTTGATGGACTACATTTTCTAAGGACTCTCCCAATGAATCTCAACCTGGTACCCGCCTTACCAACAATTAATTTTATATGATCATTCCACTTCAAATCGCTCCGCACGCATACTCCCAGATATTTTACAGAAGTAGCTGATACCAGTGTTTGTTCCGCTATCATATAATCATACAGTAAAGGATCCTTCTTTCTATGTATTCGCAATACATTACATTTGTCTATGTTAAGGATCAGTTGCCACTCCCTGCACCAAATGCCTGTCTGCTGCAGAACTTCCTGCATTTCGCTGCAATTTTCTAATGCTGCAATTTCTCTGTATACTACAGCATCATCCGCGAAAAGCCGCATGGGACTTCCGACACTATCTACTAGGTCATTTATACATATAGTGAAAAGCAATGGTCCCATAACACTCCCCTGTGGCACGCCAGAGGTTACTTTAACGTCTGTAGACGTCTCTCCATTGAGAACAACATGCTGTGTTCTGTTTGATAAAAACTCTTCAATCCAGCCACACAGCTGGTCTGATATTCCGTAGGCTCTTACTTTGTTTATCAGGCGAAAGTGCGGAACTGTATCGAACGCCTTCCGGAAGTCAAGGAAAATCGCATCTACCTGGGAGCCTGTATCTAATATTTTCTGGGTCTTATGAGCAAAGCGAATTGGGTCTCACACGATCGCTGTTTCCGTAATCCATGTTGATTTCTACAGAGTAGATTCTGGGTTTCCAGAAACGACATGATACGCGAGCAAATAGCATGTTCTAAAATTCTACAACAGATCGATGTCAGAGATATAGGTCTATAGTTTTGCGCATCTGCTCGACGACCCTTCTTGAAGACTGGGACGACCTGTGCTCTTTTCCAATCATTTGGAACCTTCCGTTCCTCTAGAGACTTGCGGTACACGGCTGTTAATATGGGGGCAAGTTCTTTCGCGTACTCTGTGTAGCGTACATAGAAATATAGATCCCTTATCATTTAGCTACAAAATAGCAGGTCAGCAACTGGAAGCAGTTAATTCCATAAATTATCTGGGAGTAGGCATTAGGAGTGATTTAAAATGGAATGATCATATAGAGTTGATCGTCGGTAAAGCAGATACCAGACTGAGATTCATTGGAAGAATCCAAAGGAAATGCAATCCGAAAACAAAGGAAGTAGGTTACAGTACGCTTGTTCGCCCACTGCTTTAATACTGCTCAGCAGTGTGGGATCCGTACCAGATAAGGTTGATAGAAGAGACAGAGAAGATCCAACGGAGAGCAGCGCGCTTCGTTACAGGATCATTTAGTAATCGCGAAAGCGTTACGGAGATGATAGATAAACTCCAGTGGAAGACTCTGCAGGAGAGACGCTCAGTAGCTCGGTACGGGCTTTTGTTAAAGTTTCGAGAACATACCTTCACCGAAGAGTCAAGCAGTATATTGCTCCCTCCTACGTATATCTCACGAAGAGACCATGAGGATAAAATCAGAGAGATTAGAGCCCACACAGAAGCATACCGACAGTCCTTCTTTCCACGAACAATACGAGACTGGAATAGAAGGGAGAACCGATAGAGGTACTCAGGGTACCCTCCGCCACACACCGTCAGGTGGCTTACGAAGTATGAATGTAGATGTAGATGTAGAATCGAATTGGTATCCCGTCAGGTCCAGTGGACTTTCCTCTGTTGATTGATTTCAGATGCTTTTCTATTCCTTGGACCCTTATTTCGATGTCAGCCATTTTTTTCGTTCGTGCGAGGATTTTAGAGAAGGAACTGCAGTGCGGTCTTCCTCTGTGAAACAGCTTTGGAAAACGGTGTTTAGTATTTCAGCTTTACGCGTGTCATCCTCTGTTTCAATGCCATTATCGTCCCAGTGTGTCTTGATATGCTGTTTCGATCCACTTGCTGATTTAACGTAAGACGAGAATTTCCTGAGACCATAAAGAGCAACGAAGGGCCATCTGTGTGGAATTGCTCGTGCGTTACGAGGCTGATCATGACAATTTTTTCTCGAACTTTGACACGTGTGATGAAACGTGGGCTCATCACTTAGAACCCGCAGTAAAGCGGTAATCCATAGCGTGGCATCACTCCACCGCCCTCAGGAGAATAAGGTCGGCCACTAAAGTCACTGTGATGGCGACTCTGAAGTAGCTATTGTGTTTCATGACTGTCCTCATGGTGCAATGATCAGCGCTCAGCAGTTTTAGCTGCAACTGAAGAAATGACTTCAGCATGTTCGTCGCCACAAAAATGCAAACTAACTTCTCTTCTCCTTCTTGATGATGACGCTAGGCCTCACACAACTCTTCGCTCCCGAGAGGGCATCACAAGACTATTGGACTGATCTCCCTCATTCACCGTAGAGCACGGATCTCGCGCCTTCGGATTTCCATATGTTTGGCCCAAAGCAAGACGTGCTCCGAAGAAGTAGTGTGTGGGTGACGCGGATGTTACTGATGCACCGGTCGGGGCGGTTCTAGGCACTACAGTCCGGAACCGCGAGACCGCTACGGTCGCAGGTTCGAATCCTACCTCGGGCATGAAGGTGTGTGACGTCCTTAAGATAGTGAGGTTTAAGTAGTTCTAAGTTCTAGGGGACTGATGTTCTCAGAAGTTAAGTCCCATAGTGCTCAGAGCAATTTGAACCATTTGTTACTGATGCAACAAGACGTTGACTCTGACGTCGAGAACACGTTGAAAAGTAGAGTTTTTGAAACAAAATGAGAAATAATATGATGTAGTGGACTCCTGAATAAAAAGAACCTCCTTTCAGAAAAAAAATTGTGCTGCATTTCGTACTGAACTGTGTCCAATATTGACCAGTTGAATATTTCCTTCCAATCTATGAACTTAGAGACGCAGTAAACTCCAAAGAATGCTATGATGCGCATTCGGGAGGACGACGGTTCAATCCCACGTCCGGCCATCCTGATTTAGGTTTTCCATGATTTCCCTAAATCGCTTCAGGTAAATGTCGGGATGGTACTTTTGAAAGGGCACGGGCGACTTCCTTCCTGATCCTTCCCTAAACCCAATGAGACCGGTGACCTCACAGTTTGGTCTCTTCCCCAAACAACCCAACCCCCAATACTATCAGTATTAAGTGTCTACCTGTTTTTGATTGCAATTAACGGGCTCGCTGCGGTGGTGGGAACGTCTGTCTCCGCTTCGTCGTATGCTGACGACTTCTGCCTCTAATATATCTCCATTGGCATTGCCGCTGCTGAGCGTCAGCTACAGGGCGCTACCCGCAAGGCGCAGTCTTGGGCTGTAGCGCATGGCTTCCAGTTTTCGGCTGCCAAGACCTGCGTTATGCATTTCTGCCGGCGACGCACTGTTCACCCGGCGCCGCGGCTTTATCTTGACGGCGAACTTCTTGCTGTGGTGCAGACACATAGGTTTTTGGGTGTGGTCTTCGATGCCCAGTTGATTTGGCTACCTCATATTCGGCAGCTTAAACAGATGGGTTGGCGGCATCTAAATGCCCTGCGATGCTCGAGCCACACCAGCTGGGGCGCCGACCTATCTGCCCTCTTACGGTTCTACCAGGCGTTAATCCAGTCCCGCCTGGATTTTGGGACCCGGGCTTACGGTTCAGCATCCCCTTCGGTGTTGCGGGTGCTGGACCCAATCCTTCACAGCGGGATGCGCCTTGCCACTGGTGCTTTCCGGACCAGCCCTGTGAACAGCTTACTTGTGGAGGCAGGTGTCCCTCCACTGCAGTTACGGCGCCAACGTTTACTGGCCGCTTATACTGCTCATGTTTTTAGCTTGCCTGGGCATCCAAATTATCGTCTTCTGTTCCCACAGTCGGTCGTCCATCTCCCAGAACATCGGCCCATGTCGGGTTGTTCGATCGCGGTCCGAGTCAGAGAGCTATTCTCAGGGTTTGAGGTTTTCCCTCTTCCACCTCCATTTCCGGGCCCCTCTCCGTAAACCTCCGTGGTGCGTGCCCCGCCCTTGTCTTCGGCTCGGATTGTCACAGGGCGCGAAGGACTCAGTCCCTCCGGAGGCATTCCGCCGCCGCTTTCTATCAATCCTTGCCACGCACCGGGACTGTGGCGTTGTTTATACTGACGGTTCGATGGTTGCTCGTCGTGTCGGTTATGCTCTGACTCTAGGAGACCACTACGAACAACATTCCTTGCCGGCTGGCTTCAGCGTTTTCACTGCAGAGCAAGTCGCCATCTTTCGTGCCCTAGAGTATATCCGCTCCTGCTCAGGTGAGACCTTCGTTATCTGTAGCGACTCCCTGAGCAGTTTACGAGCTATCGACCAGTGCTTCCCTCGCTCTCGTCTGGTGATGGCTGTCCAGCAGTCCCTCCATACTCTTGCCTGCTGCGGCCGTTCTGTGGTCTTTGTGTGGACCCCTGGTCATGTGGGCATCCCGTGCAATGAACATGTAGACTGCCTGGTCAAAGAGGCCACCAGTAAACCATCCCTGGACATTGGTCTCCCAGTGACTGATTTGCGGGCACTCTTACGCCGCAAAATTTTCGAACTATGGGACACTGAATGGCGCGACCTGCCCATGCCAAACAAACTCCGTCCTATCCGCTTGTTCACCCGATGCTTGAATACTGCTCAGCAGTGTGGGATCCGTACCAGTTAGGGTTGATAGAAGAGATAGAGAAGATCCAACGGAGAGCAGCGCGCTTCGTTACAGGATCATTTAGTAATCGCGAAAGCGTTACGGAGATGATAGATAAACTGCAGTGGAATACTCTGCAGGAGAGAGGCTCAGTAGCCCGGTACGGGCTTTTGTTAAAGTTTCGAGAACATACCTTCACCGAAGAGTCAAGCAGTATATTGCTCCCTCCTACGTACATCTCGCAAAGAGACCATGAGGATAAAATCAGAGAGATTAGAGCCCACACAGAGGCATACCGACAATCCTTCTTTCCACGAACAATACGACTGGAATAGAAGGGAGAACCGATAGAGGTACTCAAGGTACCCTCCGCCACACACCGTCAGGTGGCTTGCGGAGTATGGATGTAGATGTAGATATCAAGGAGACAACGACTGTGTGGCGGTCATCCACGTGGGTCTCACGCAAGGAGTCTGTTGTCCTCTGCCGGCTGCGCATTGGGCACACTCGGCTGACGCACGGCCACTTGTTGCGCCGTGAGGACTCACCTCTGTGTCGCTGCGGCTCCGTTTTGTCTGTGGTCCACATTTTGTTGGAGTGTCGCCTTTTAGCTGTGCTCAGGCAGACGTTTGCGCTGCCTGATACGCTCCCTGCCCTTTTAACAGATGACTCTGCATGGCGGACTTAGTTTTGCATTGCATTCAGTCAGGGAGCTTTTATCACATGATCTGTTTGTCTATATTTTGTGTCGAGTCTGGCCTTCGGCCTACGGTTTTAGTCTGAATTTTTAATGTATTCTCGGTGGTTGGCTTTTTCCATTTTTGTCTCTATGGTCGGCCAACCACTGTTTTGTCTGTTCTTTGTCTGAGTCTTTCTCGTCCTGTATCGTCTGTTGTCTCCTTTATCCGTTTTTCCTTTACTCTGTGTGGGTGTTTTTAAGTTTTGGAACAAGGGACCGATGACCGTAGCAGTCTGGTCACTTTAATCCCACAAACCAATCAACCAACCCAATACTATGATGACACCAGGATATGAAATG
This sequence comes from Schistocerca serialis cubense, assembly GCF_023864345.2. NCBI lineage: Eukaryota > Metazoa > Arthropoda > Insecta > Orthoptera > Acrididae > Schistocerca > Schistocerca serialis. The sequence goes on along the minus strand of NC_064649.1, from coordinate 55,296,797 downwards.
GTGTTAGATGAGGGGGCAGGGTAGTTGGGTTGGTACACTTTATTTGTGGATGTATGTATTCCGGACTGGCAGAATACGCTCGTCTCCCAGTGAGACGTGTGTTGGGCCCGTTGCCAGTGCCAGACGGAGATTTTATTGGCCGTTTGGCAGAGCCCCGTAGGCGCGCTGGCCAGCTGGAAGCGTCGGGAGCGGAGGTCCGCCTTTGAGCCGCTGCCGGCGGCTGCCCCTCCCGCCTTCTGAGCCCCCGTTTGTGCCTTCCCTCAGCGGCCGCCACGCCCCGCAGGGACGCATGGGTGCGGGCCGCCGTGTTTACCTCGGGTCCTCCGAACGCTGTTTATTGTGCTTTGCCTGTGCCCCGTGCCCCACCCGCTGTTAGAGACGAACAGTGGCGCTCCTGAGAGGCAAAGTGCCGCCGGCCAGCAGAGTGTCTTCGCTCCGGTAGCTACAAAGGGTCCAAAGGACGGCTGGGCCCCAGCACCGTCCATTACAACTCTCGCGTCCCACCTCAATGTGAAACAGCTTTGATGTACGGCACTTTTCCTTTAGACCACTATAGCCTGCTCGGGGCCAACGAGACACACGGGCCTGACGTCACACTAGTCGCTGTCCGCCACACTTGGATGACACACAGCATGTGATCAAATGTATCCGGACACCTGGCTGAAAAAAACTTACAAGTTCTTGGCGCCCTCCATCGCTAATGGTGGAATTCATCACGGTGTTGGCCCACCCTTAGCGCCAGCCAGGGTGGCCGAGTGGTTCTAGGCGCTACAGTCTGGAACCGCGCGACCGCTTCGGTCGCAGGTTCGAACCCTGCCTCGGGCATGGAAGTGTGTGATGTCCTTAGGTTAGTTAGGTTTAAGTAGCTCTAAGTTCTATGGGACTGATGACCTTAGAAGTTAAGTCCCATAGTGCTCAGAGCCATTCTGAACCACCCTTAGCCTTGATCACAGCTTCCTCTCTCGCAGGCATACGTTCAACCAGGTGCTGGAAGGTTTCTTGGGGAATGGCAGCCCATTCTTCACGGAGTGTTGCACTGAGGAGACGTATCGATGTCGCTCGGTGAGACTTGGCACGAAGTCGGCGTTCCAAAACACCCCAAAGGTGTTTTATAGGATTCAGGTCAGGACTCTGTGGAGGACAGTCCATTACAGGGATATTATTCTCGCGTAACCACTCCGCACAGGCGGTGCATTACTAACAAGTTCAAAAAAATGTTCAAATGTGTGTGAAATCTTATGGGACTTAACTGCTAAGGTCATCAGTCCCTAAGCTTACTTACTATTTAACCAAAAGTATCCTAAGGATAAACACACACACCCCTGCCCGAGGGAGGACTCGAACGTCCGCCGGGACCAGCCGCACAGTCCCATGACTGCAGCGCCTTTGACCGCTCGACCGTGTTCAAAGATGCAGTCGCCATCTCGGAATTGCTTTTCAACAGTGGGAAGCACGAAGATGTTTAAGGTATCATTGTAAGCCTGTGCTGTGATAGTGTCACGCTAAACAACAAGGGATGCAAGCCTCCTCCATAAAAAACACGACCGCACCATAACACCATCGCCACGGAATTTTACTGTTGCCACTACACACGCTGGCAGATGACGTTCACCGGCCATTCGCCATACCCACACCCTGCCATCGGATCGCAACATTGTGTACCGTGATTCGTCACTCCACACAACGTTTTTCCGCTGTACAATCGTCCAATGTCTACACTCCTACACCAAGCGAAGCGTTGTTTGGCATTTACTGGTGTGATGTGTGGCAGCCGCTCGACCATGAAATCCATGTTTTCTCACCTCCCGCCTAACTGTCGTAGTACTTGCAGTGGGTCCTGACGCAGTTCGTAACTCCTGTGTGAAGGTCTGGACAGATGTCTGCCTATCACACATTACGGCCCTCTTCAACTAACGGCGCTCTCTGCCAGTCAGCAGACGAGTCGTCCTGTCCGCTTTTGTGCTTTACGTGTCCCTTCACGTTTCTACTTCACTATTACATCGGAAGCAATAGACCTAGGGATGTTTAGGAGTGTTGAAATCTCCCGAACAGACGTATGACACAAGTGACATCCGATCACCTGACCACGTTCGAAGTCCGTGAGTTCCGCGGAGCACCCCATTCTGCTCTCTCACGATGTCTAATGACTAATGACGTCGCTGATATGGAGTACCTGGCAGTAGGTGTCAGAACAATGCACCTAATGTGAAAACCGTATGTTATTGTGGGTTTCAAAAATATTCAAATGTGTGTGAAATCTTATGGGACTTAACTGCTAAGGTCATCAGTCCCCAAGCTTACACACAACTTAACCTAAATTATCCTAAGTACAAATACACATACCCATGCCCGAGAGAGGACTCGAACCTCCGCCGGGACCAGCCGCACAGTCCATGACTGCAGCGCCCCAGACCTCTCGGCTAATCCCAGTCGGCTTGTGGGTGTCCGGATACTTCTGATCATATAGTGTAGCTGGATATCCTTCGCCAAACTGTGTTTCAGATTATTAAAGGACGCCACACATTCCTTCGTCCAAATGAAGGCATTGTTCTTTTTCAGCAAATGGTTCAAATAGTGACTGTTAAATGTCCGCTCATCTACAAACTCTTGCAAGTACTTTGCTGTCTGTGACAGAATTACAATGTCATCGGCAAATCTGAATAGTTCTTGTTTCTCCTCTCTAAACTTTAATTCCTACTCTAAATTTTTTTTGTTTTCTTTATGCTTGCTCATCATACTGATTGAGTAACATCGGGGATAGGATACAACCGTGTTTCACTCCCTTTCAACTGCTGCTTAACTTTCGTGCCCTTCGACTTTTATAACTGCCATCTGGCTGCCGTACAAATTGTAAATAGCCTCTCGTGTTCCTACATTTCTCTTGAATCCAATCTGGTCTTCCCCGAGATCGGCTTCTACCAGTTTTTCCTTTCTTGTGTAAGGAATTGGTGTTAGTTTATTGCAATCGTGAATTATTAAACTGATAGTTGGAATTTTCACAGCTGTCAACACCTTCGTTCTTTGGAACTGGTAATATTATACTCGTCTCGAAGTCTGAGGGTATTTCGCCCGTCTCATGCAACCTGCTTACCAGATGGAAGAGTTTTGTCTCCTAATGCAATCAGTAGTTCTAACGGAATGTTGTTAACTCCAAATATAAAGTCTGTAAAATCAACTAAATACTTAGGGATTAAAATCACGAATAACTTTAACTATGTTGTGGGTAGAGCAAGCCAAAGACTGCAATTCATTGGGAGAACACTTAGAAGGTGCAACAGGTGTACTAAACAGACTGCTTACAGCACGCTTGTCTGTCCTACTATGGAATACTGCTGTGCGTTGTGGGATCCGTATCAGGTGGGACTGACGGATGACATCGAAAAAGTTCACAGATGGTAAGCTCGTTCTGTACTATCTTGAAACAGGGGAGAGAGCGCCATGGATATGATACGTGAACTGGGACGGCCATCATTAAAACAAAGGCGTTTTTCGTTGTGGCAGAATCTTTCCGTGAAGTTCGAATCACCAACTTTCTCGCCGGCCGGTGTGGCCGAGCGGTTCTAGGTGCTTCAGTCTGGAACCGCGCGACCGCTACGGTCGCAGGTTCGAATCCTGCCTCGGGCATGGATGTGTGTGATGACCTTGGGTTAGTTAGGTTTAAGTAATACTAAGTTCTAGGGGACTGATGACCTCAGATGTTAAGTCCCATAGTGTTCAGAGCCATTTTTGAACCAACTTTCTCCTCAGAGTGTGAAAATAAAAATGGCTCTAAGCACTATGGGACTTAACATATGAGGTCATCAGTCCCATAGACTTAGAACTACCTAAACCTAACTAACCTAAGGACATCACACACATCCATGATCGAGGCAGGATGCGAACCTGCGAGCGTAGAAGCAGCGCAGTTCTGGACTGAAGCGCCTAGAACCGTCGGCCACAGAGTGTGAAAATATGTTGTTGACACCCACCTACATAGGGAGGGATGATCATTACAATAAAATAAGAGAAATTAGTGCTCGCTCGGAAAGGTTTCGAGCTATTTTATAGTGGAATGGTAGAGAAATATCTTGAATGTTGTTCGATGAACCCTCTGCCATGCACTTAATTGCGCACTGCAAAGTAATCGTGTGAATGTAGATGTGGACGATAGGTGCCGGGCGGTTCAGGAACTTGTAAGCTCCCGACATGATGTCTGAATATTTCTTGTATTTCAGCAGGAAGTATGAGAGTATGGCGTCCTATTCGGAGTTTTCTGTCCTTGCGGGTGTGCTGAAAAGGCAGAGTTGAAGGGGATACAAAAATTCAAATACTTGAATGAATGACTAGAGTTATACATTACACGCTGACAATATATGTGATCGGTTGTGTAAAATAAGAGATAACAGCAGCCAACAGACAAGTAGACATAAGAAAAACTGGCCATCACGCTGAGGTAATTCATGCTATGCTCAGTACTTTATTTCTCATACAAAATTCTGTCCAATTATTGTTTATTTTTCGTTCATGATAATCGATGTTCTAGGAAAGTCTGCAACTGTCACTTATTATTTAAATAATCGGTTATTCGTCATTTCTCAGAATATTTATTAATGAGGAATTAGTGCTATAAACAGTAGGCAGAATCAGAGAACTAATTATTTTTGATTGAATATGTGCAGTTGTAGAACAACAAATAATACATTTTGACATGTTAAAAAATTCAATATTATCTACTATTTCCCTGTGTGAAGAAAATTAACACAGTTCTGATGCACTGTTTAAAAAAGTGTACTCTGTCTTAAGTGGACGAAATATAGGTCACTGCCTTGAAAAAAAAAAAACAATGGTGTCTTCTGAGAGCTATAAATGGCTATAAAACTGGAGCCATGTGACCCTTCATCTACATCTTGAGATGTTACCATCTCAGGGTGGGTAACGTTGCAATCTCTCTATAGATTCATTAGTAATCAGAAGCTTAAAGACTCTTCTGGCCGAACGTATCTTACGCAGCTCGTAGACCAAGTAAGATCTTCTGCCTTCTTCACAGAGATCGCGCCTAACCACACTTCTGTATATCCGACGATTAGTAAAATTATTATTTAGACAGGTTCACTCGGCTCTTAACGGTCCAACTGTGGACACTGAAGAGTATAAATGCTTCAGAAATAATATGTTTTGGCGTAATTACGTGCTTTGAAACCAAAGATCTTCTATTCGTTTATCACATACTATACGAACCAACGATCACTGTTAACACCAAGATCCTTAAGCAGAATTATCTCTGTTAAGTATTAAAATTCTCAAATGCAAGAAATTATTAATTACGTAATTCGTGTTCGGTTTAGATACATCTTGAATAAAAAAACTGATAAGGTTTCATTGATAAACAATATCAGATCACTGTGGTTTGAAAATCATTCCTAGATTCACAGTGTGTATCACTTCTCGTAAACTCGATAAAGCCAGAGATTAATCATCACTTGCTTTTAGCGTAGTAAGGTAGATACATTTTCACTGAATAAGAATCACCGCTATTCCTGATCTTCACAGACATCACAATGTAAATAAACTGGAGTCATCAGTTTCCTAAATAATTGATTATGTAATACTTTTCTTTTTAGAAGGCGCAAAACGTTTTATTTCCTAACGCCATACACATATGACTGCTACGTAAGTATTCAAGTGTACATCTGTTATCACGCGTAGCTCTTTCTGAACAGCTAACGATGAACTGTGACATGGAACTGAGTTACAAAATTACATTTTCGTTTATAAAACGTAATTTCATTGTTAAAAGCATCTCATTCCCGCGAAGGCCACCGACTCTCTGTCGTCTGCGTCCGGTGACTTCAACATTCCGGCCAAGGTGGAAGATTCCTTCCTCTACCGCTTACCTGCTGTGGTGCTCATGAAACATAAGAAACAACAAACACACACATTTGTAGGTTTCAAAACAGAAATTAACCTAATTTATACAAACATTTTCTGTGTTATGCTATACTTAACACAAGTGCAGGCAGACACTTGCAATATTCTGTTGCTGCGATAATTTATACTGTGAAAAGCCCTGCATCATTACAATCTGCATATCTATATTCCACGAGTCACCTGATGGTGTGTGGCGGGGGATAATAATTTGTGCGTTACTTTCACTTACCCCCTTTACTTTTCCTGTCGTTAATAGATCGCAGGAAGAACTACGTTGGTAAGTCTCCATGTGACCTTAAAATTCTATTTTTTATCTTCGTCATCTTTTTGCGACATATGCGCAGGAGCAAGTTATAAATTCATTGACTTTTCTGCGAACATACGCTCCCGGAACTTCAACAGTAAAGGATACACTGATGCAAAACGCCTCTCTTGCAGAGTCTGCCACTGGAGTTAGCTGCACTCTTAGTAAATGAATCCGTAAGAAAACGTGTTGCTCTTCTTTGGACTTCCTTTATTTCTTATATCATTGCTCTCTGGTATGGATCTCAGACAGGCGAGCAATATTCAAATATTCGTCGAATGACGGTCTATGTCACTTTGACTTGCAGTGAATCATTGATAATATTTCCATTCTGAGGCTAGTCAATTTTTTCTCGTTACTCTGTTGTCTCATTTTTATCGTGCCGCCTCACGTCCCTGTCATTTCACCCGAGACTGCATAACACACGCTGTCAGTCTGCGAGGGATTACTGAAAGTTACTGAATCAACAAAACTTGCTTTTATAATTCTCTTTCAAACTCTCATTTAAATGGTTTCTGTATGGTTTTTTCACTTATTTTTAATATAATCGAGCAAAGTGTTGCCTTATATGCTTTGAAAGATCGAAAGTCGTAGGGCATAGCACTGAGTATTTGCACTTTCAAAACGGTATGGGTTATCAGCAACATTCGAGATTGTTCTAAAGCATCACATTTCAACACCAGAACATTGCTCACACACACACACACACACACACACACACACACACACGGTTGTGGAATGACAAGTGCATAAGGAGATACTTTATTTTTTTATGGTTTACTATTACATTTATGACTTCTTCTGTTGCCCAGTCGTTCCCATTCACGGTGCCGAGGTCCGAATTCCCTTTACAGTGCATGTTCTCCTATTTTGGAAAGTCTCGAACTGGGATCAGTTAGCCTCCGGGAACAAACTGGAACACACGCTGAATAATTAAACAGGGGCAAGTTGTTGTTATTATGACTGGGTGGTTATAATTAGAGTGCAACAGCTTACAGAGTCCCAGTGCGGACTGTAATTATCGTATGACAGCGAAACTTGGTAGATATCCTAATGTGTTGATGCGGAACCGATTTACGATGGGAAAAAATCTCGTTCCAGCGCTGGCCACCAGGCGTAAATATTTGGCTATGACTGCAAAAAAGAGATATGGAAATGTTGCTATTTGTAAAGAATTATGACAAGAACGTGGGTTGAAAAGGTCAAATAAGTGAGAAGGGCGTAATGTTGGTGTTATTATTGACCATCACTTACACAATGTGTCCAGTATCAGCAACGGAGACCTCTACGAGATGCTTTAGAGCGCCAGATTTGCTTCTGGTGGCCAAAATTAGAACTAATATTTTTCCAGCATAAATCGGTTCCGCATTAACACGTTAGCATATCCACCAAGTTTCGCTGCCATACGATAATTACAGTCCACACTGGGACTCCGTGAATAGCTGCGCTTCAATTACAACCACCCGCTACTTACGAGGCGTGTTTTTTAAGTAAGTACCATTTTGAAAGACGTGCCAAGATATCTCAATAATTTTATTTTTTCATGAAAGCCTATACCTTAATTTACTTTTCTACACAATTTCCGTCAATACTGAGACACTTGTCATAACGTTGTACCAGTTTTTGAATACCCTCCTCATAGAAGTCTGCCGCCAGACTTGTTAACCACTGCATCACCACTGTTTTGACTTCGTCATCGTTTTGAAGACGTTGACCACCCAGGTGTTTCTTCAAGTGCAGGAACAGATGGTAGTCACTGGGCGCAAGATCGGGGCTGTACGGAGGATGATCTCGAGTTTCCCATCGAAAAGATGTGATGAGATCTTTGGTCTGATTCGTCACATGCGGACGGGCATTGTCTTGCAGCAAAACGATGCCCTTGCTCAACTTGCCACGTCTTTTGTTCTGAATGGAACGGCGCAGATTGTGCAATGTCTTACAGTAAAAAAAAAAAAAAAATGGTTCAAATGGCTCTGAGCACTATGGGACTTAACAGCTGAGGTCATCAGTCCCGTAGAACTTAGAACCACTGAAACCTAACTACCCTAAGGACATCACACACATCCATGCCCGAGGCAGGATTCGAACCTGCGACCGTAGCGGTCGCGCGGTTCCAGACGGAAGCGCCTGGAAACGCTCGGCCACATCGGCCGGCTCTTACAGTAAGCTGCTGCATTGATTGTCTCATTACGAGGCAGGAATTCCACAAGCAATACTCCTTTTCGGTCCCAAAAAACTGTGCACATGATTTTCCGGGCAGAAATTGTTTGCTTAAACTTTACTTTTCTGGGTGAATCTGAATGCCGCCATTCGATGGACTGTTGCTTTGATTCTTGTGTGACGTAGTCTACCCATGTTTCATCTCCAGTAACAGTTTGGCTTAAGAAATCATCACCGTCGTTGTGGTACCGCTCAAGGAAAGTCAATGCACTTGTCTAAACGTTTGGTTTTGTCCACATCCGTCAACATTTTCGGTACCCAACGCGCCCAAAATTTTCAGTAATTCAAGTGCTCGGTCACAATGGCATACACAACACTACGAGAAACATTAGGAAAGTCATCCCGCGAGGAGGAAATCGTAAAGCGTCTGTTTTCTCTAACCTTATTGTCCACTTCCTGCACCAAACTTTCATTAACGACCGAAGGACGCCCACTCCGTTGTTAATCATGCACATTTGTGCGGCAATCTTTAAATGCTCTCACCCACTTTCTTACCACTCCATCACTCATAATGTTTTCACCGTAAATTACACAGATCTCACGATCAATATCGATCGCTTTTAGGCCTTTAGCACTAAGAAATCTTATAACAGCCCGTGCTTCACAGTCGGCGGGACTCATGATTATCGGAGGCATCTTAAACACTCAGCACACAACGTAAACAAGGAAGAATCAGACTGTAATGGCGTCAGTGCGTATATTAAAGTACAGGCTTTCATGTAAAATAAAATTATTGAGATGTCTTAGCACGTCTTTTTTTTAAATTTTAAAACAGTACATACTTAACACGCCTCATATTTCGTGAGTCAGTCGTCTAGAGATGGCGATAAACTTACCACAACCATTATGACATTTGTTCCCATCTGTTGTTTTTTTATCGCTTAATCCGTGTGTTTTCTATCAATTACCTGACAGTAGCACAGCTACCAACCTATCATTTGCCACATTTGCTTCTCGTTTTCAAATTCCCAAACGTCACTACAGCTGCACCGGAGATGCAGCAGTTATGCGCGTCTTCAATTTGTATATCAACATCCTGAAAGTCTTCTGAAGCAATACATCAGAGCAGGCATACGCTCGTTTCCGGCTTCTAGATCAATGGCTTCAAATGGCTCTGAGCACTATGGGACTTAACTTCTGAGGTCATCAGTCCCCTAGAACTTAGAACTACTTAAACCTAACTAACCTAAGGACATCACACACATCCATGCCCGAGGCAGGATTCGAACCTGCGACCGTGGCTTCTAGACAAAGATGTCGTGATGTGTTTCGTCCAGTTCCAATCTTTAATTATTTTCACTGTTGCCATGAAATTGGACTCTATGTTTTCGCACTGTGTCCGTAATTTTAGACTATATTAGCTCCAGCCATTGCATAATGAAGTCGAATACGTCCTGCGAAGAGTTACGGTTTTAAATCTATGGAACTAACTTTTCCACTTACCTGGCGGCCTAGCGGCTTCAAAGACATTTTAAATCAAAACATCTTGACATATTCCCGCATATTTACTAGTTAGTGCTAGCACCCGTGTTATGCAGTGCAATTTGTGTGTCAAGTATAGTAACTGGCTGGTCGATCTTCTGGGTTCTGGGCACAAAATCAGGCTTTAGCCTATGAATTGCAATGTTCAGGTATTCCAACATCTTGCAGCTAAGAGAGCTCACTGTACTGGGGCAGTTGGGTTAAATAGTAAAGAAAAGTTCGAATATATGAAGATGTTTCGAATTAAACTCCTTGAAGCTGTCAGTGGAGCAGAAAAGCTAATTCCCTTCTTTCACATTCCTAATTCTATATAGAAGATATTCGCCATTTTGTGTATGATAGGATAATTTTTCATTCTGGCTCCCAACTTTTAGTCCACGATAATTTTGACGTTAGACGGCCATAGCTTGGCAACCGATTTAGATTTTCGTTGCCACGGGAGATGAGTGATCTGACGTAGGTCTCTGTATTGTCTTTCGAAACATGTTTCTTATATTGTGGCAACGGATAAAGCTTTCACAAAACAACAGGTCGCCCGTCAATCAGGTGTACTTTTCTACCATCTCACAAAATTTTAACTGATTCGCACAGGTTTGAAACATAAAAGCGGCACGCGTGAAAGAATTCACACAAGTCTTGTTTTTTGCACGTAAAATCCGAATGAAGCCGAAAGGGAGTTTCCAGTTTTATTGTGAAAATTGCGTTTTTTGTTAATTTGGTTCCCTTTAAACCGTTTCTGAGCATTCGCTTAATGTAAGGACCAATTTCATGTGATATATTTAGCTCCATTTTAAACCAGCGTACCTCAACAACGGATGGATACTATTGGATAAAAAATTTACTTTATTCATTTATCTATCTTCGTGCAAAGCCTGAACCGAGTCGTATCAAGTACAGAAGTGGCGCGCTTCAAAAACCGCCCAGAAAAATGTGTTTTTTGCACGCAAAATCGAAACGAAGCAAGAGGTTTTCACACCGTTGACACTTATCGTAAATCGTGGCTCGATAAACTTCTGGACCAAATTTGAACCCCTCAGTCTCGCTCCAGACCGGTATAATGTGTAAGGCTGATTGTTTAGCACGTAAAATGCGAACGGTGCACATACAAGCAGTGCCATTAAGTGAGCATTAATTTCAGCCCAATTAACAAGTTTCGCGAGCGAAACTAATCGATTCGCACAATTAGCCTGGGCGCCAGCTCCGGTTCGTCCTTCAAACCGCGCTTAATAAGCTGTAACATAGCTACAATAAGACAGGTGTTCGAATAGCTGTATAAATGGCCGCTAGTCCGGGCTACACCAAAAACTTTTTACTTCATGTTTATAGCTCAGATAGGAACATAGAACCAATCCCTACCCCCAAAATCACGCGAGCGGCCTTTTCAGACATACACTCCTGGAAATTGAAAAAAGAACACATTGACACCGGTGTGTCAGACCCACCATACTTGCTCCGGACACTGCGAGAGGGCTGTACAAGCAATGATCACACGCAGGGCACAGCGGACACACCAGGAACCGCGGTGTTGGCCGTCGAATGGCGCTAGCTGCGCAGCATTTGTGCACCGCCGCCGTCAGTGTCAGCCAGTTTGCCGTGTCATACGGAGCTCCATCGCAGTCTTTAACACTGGTAGCATGCCGCGACAGCGTGGACGTGAACCGTATGTGCAGTTGACGGACTTTGAGCGAGGGCGTATAGTGGGCATGCGGGAGGCCGGGTGGACGTACCGCCGAATTGCTCAACACGTGGGGCGTGAGGTCTCCGCAGTACATCGATGTTGTCGCCAGTGGTCGGCGGAAGGTGCACGTGCCCGTCGACCTGGGACCGGACCGCAGCGACGCACGGATGCACGCCAAGACCGTAGGATCCTACGCAGTGCCGTAGGGGACCGCACCGCCACTTCCCAGCAAATTAGGGACACTGTTGCTCCTGGGGTATCGGCGAGGACCATTCGCAACCGTCTCCATGAAGCTGGGCTACGGTCCCGCACACCGTTAGGCCGTCTTCCGCTCACGCCCCAACATCGTGCAGCCCGCCTCCAGTGGTGTCGCGACAGGCGTGAATGGAGGGACGAATGGAGACGTGTCGTCTTCAGCGATGAGAGTCGCTTCTGCCTTGGTGCCAATGATGGTCGTATGCGTATTTGGCGCCGTGCAGGTGAGCGCCACAATCAGGACTGCATACGACCGAGGCACACAGGGTCAACCCCCGGCATCATGGTGTGGGGAGCGATCTCCTACACTGGACGTACACCACTGGTGATCGTCGAGGGGACACTGAATAGTGCACGGTACATCCAAACCGTCATCGAACCCATCGTTCTACCATTCCTAGACCGGCAAGGGAACTTGCTGTTCCAACAGGACAATGCACGTCCGCATGTATCCCGTGCCACCCAACGTGCTCTAGAAGGTGTAAGTCAACTACCCTGGCCAGCAAGATCTCCGGATCTGTCCCCCATTGAGCATGTTTGGGACTGGATGAAGCGTCGTCTCACGCGGTCTGCACGTCCAGCGCGAACGCTGGTCCAACTGAGGCGCCAGGTGGAAATGGCATGGCAAGCCGTTCCACAGGACTACATCCAGCATCTCTACGATCGTCTCCATGGGAGAATAGCAGCCTGCATTGCTGCGAAAGGTGGATATACACTGTACTAGTGCCGACATTGTGCATGCTCTGTTGCCTGTGTCTATGTGCCTGTGGTTCTGTCAGTGTGATCATGTGATGTATCTGACCCCAGGAATGTGTCATAAAGTTTCCCCTTCCTGGGACAATGAATTCACGGTGTTCTTATTTCAATTTCCAGGAGTGTATTTATTTCAGGGAGCGCTTCCGCACTGTGACAAAGAGGACCCGTTTCGGTTCGTCATCCACTATATTTGTCCTCTGAATTGGAAAAAAAAATGTGAAAAATGTGCAATGAATCATCTCATTTGCGTAGCATCTACGTTCTTCAAAGTATATACTCCTAAACTACATTTGGTGTTTTGCTTTTTGCATGGACGGATAAGTTTTGCGAACAAGAAACGTGTATACAAATATTCTCGATGGTTAACGAAGGATTTCGATTGTTTTCAAAGATTCGTCATTGCTCTAGAATACAATTTGCTAACGGAACATTTTCTGTGCCCGGGGACTGGGTGTTTGTGATGTCAGCATTTCTTCATCATCTTTCGTGACAGTGGTTAGATTGGAATGTGAAAAAAATTGGACTGTATGAAAAATCGAACTTGGACGGGAGCTAATGAGTGCGCAGTTGAGCGCTCCACAAACCAAACATCGTTATCTAACGGAACATATCGCATTGATCCGTACTTCGGCAAAATCGCCTTAGCCAGTGGTTTGTGCAACGTAGTAGACATATCGAAGTAGTATAACCGCTTATAGATAGAAACTGCGTTAACAGAGAATAATTGTGTAAGCGGATAATTTTAACAAGAAACTATGGTGTTCAGCAAACAAATCAGCGAATATATTACGCGTGGTGGTGCCGTTTATGGGTTTTTATTTCTGATACCAGGGGTGGAATAAACATTTAAATCAATGGAAACAATGATGCACCAAACCGAAAGCGGAAACTTGCCAACAAGATTCCTAAAACCGCTTAAATTGCCTATATGCCCACACAAAGAAAGGCTTCCAAACAACGTTATACATGTGAATACATCAAGCAGAAGAGCAAACAGCAAGTCGGCACTCAAACAACGATTTCCATTCATTTCAACTATCTACTTTTCAGTTTTAAAAGGTTAACGAATTTTTATTTTCATTTCCATTTCCATCATTTCCATTCATTTCAACTATATACTTTTCAGCTTTAAAAGGTTAACGAATTTTTATTTTCATGGAAAAGCGCAGTTTGATTTACGTGTTTCGGGTTACTCGTAAAGCAATTTCCATTTTTATGGCCCTCGCTTTCTAGGCCATTGAATGTAATCCTTTTGCCCAGATATTTGAAGCGTTGTGTGTTTCTGCATCTGTCGTTTATATCGGTGACTTTGTCTTTCGTTTTTTGCAATGTATACTTTACAATTCAATTTTTCCCTTTATTTCTTTTACTCCGTTGATTTGTTCTGCTGCTGTTTCAGAATCTTTTACTGTTGTACGTCTAACATCATAATAAATATTATGAGAAAAGGCCATTTAAGACTTGGCAAAATATGTACAAAACTTGATTGGTTTTCCCAGGTGTCCATATTTATTCTATTCCTTATGATGTAATTTCGTATTCTCGTGTCGTACCAAGCTGCTTTGGTTTTTCATCCTGGTCGAAATTTCCCTGTTCTTGATACCTTCTTATGCCATCTCTGCCAAATTTAGATCACTTTTTATACCTCCGATCCATGTCATTGCTTGTCTTTTTGCTTTATACCGGGTTTCATAAAATCGCACAATTTGTCTTGTAACTGCGCCCTGTCTTTCTTGATGTAGCTATAAAATTGTAATATTAATTTCTAATTTACAACTAGACGCGCATTTGTATGTATTGTTTGATTACTCGGTCGCTCCTTATCTAGAAGTGATCGCCAACACATTCTTGTCCGTTGGTTTTCATTAAATCTGTGTTCTCGAAATCTGCCTCTGACGCAAAGAGACATTTGTTCTAATAATGGAATTATACTGTTTCAGTCAATGTGTTTGGCGATGCGTTTATAGTTGTAGATAATTTGGGTGAGTCAGTAGGCTATTTCTGTACTTATTTATTTATAAATAACTTAATTAGCTTTATCTCATTTCGATTTCCTTGAATTATTTCATCATGTACTGAAATTCCTAAACTGGCTTCAGTTTGTGACATTTTCTTTCCATGTACTTTGCTATTGATTTTTAATAGTATTACCTTTCGGTTTTACTAGAACACGTGATGTACGGCAACGACCATTTCAGATTTTCTTTTAGGCATTCTTTGTGACCATATCATTTTTATTCTCTCGGAATTAGCGCTTTTCTTATATTCATACCACCTGTTTTCGGTTGTTATGCGTTTTTCGTCATGGCTAACTATGGCTAACTATGGATTTATATTTCGTTATCACTGCTCCAACCAGTTTATTGTTTCAATTTTAGCTTTACTACGAGTTTCACAGAATTCCACCTTTTGTTTAGTTAATTTGGTTGGTTTTAGCTGTGTTTCTCACATACGAATAAATGTTGGTGTCATCGTTAATTGTTTCTTGTCCTGTCCTGAAATAGCGTGATTCGTAGATTGGCGACACGCCAAGAACATCGTCTAATCACAACTAAACAAAACAATTTTTTCTTATTACACGCCTTTTACATTCATTTTTTGCAAGACATCTCCACTCGCCTGGAATTTATATATTTTTGTTCGTATACTACTTTTTCTTACATTTTGAACATCGTATATTGCGCTTATAACCAGTACTTGCACTTTTTGCTTATGTATGACGTAGTGGTAATAAAAATTTCTACTTAAATATTTCATAGATGCTGGCCTAATTCTGATCTTCATGCTGGTTTACAACAATTTTTCTTCTTCTTGCTGCCATAAAAAATTTCGTTTTCGTTTCAGTAGGAAATGAACAATTATTTACTTCAAGTATAGTTTTGGATGCTGTTGCCGATTATCAAATGTTACAAATGTTATTGCCAGTAGTTCAAAGCTCTAGGAGACTGATGACATCAGATGTTGAGTCCCGTAGTGCTCAGAGCCATTTGAACCATTTTGTGTGTGTGTGTGTGTGTGTGTGTGTGTGTGTGTGTGTGTGTGTGTGTGTGTGTGTGTGGTGTTATTACCATCTGTTGGACATGCGTTTGTGGTCCCTGTCTCTGTCTCTGTGTGTGTGTGTGTTCTTTTATTAAGTTTAGCAGAGGCTTTGTGTTGATGTCTTTCTGGTAGTTTATCATATGTTTTGCCCCTGTTATGGCTTTCTGGATATGATAGTGGTCTTCCATAGGAATAAAGCATTGTTGTGGTTGCTTGTCCTAATTATTTTCATATCTTATTCTAAGCTTGCGTAATCCCCCTAAACATACTGTAAGACACACAGAGATCAGAAAGACACATTCAACAGTTGGTAATAACAGCCAACAGTTGGCAACTGCATCCAAAACTTATCTTAAAGTAAACAAATGTTCATTTTCTAGTGCTGTGAAAACGAAATTTCGTATGGCAGAAAGCAGAAGAAGAATAGGAAAAAATGTAGACCAGTATCTACGAAATTTATAAGTAGAAACTTATACTATCATTACATCGCAGATAAGCAACCTCAGTACACGATGCGCAGAATGTGAAGCGAAATAGTTTAATCACAAATATGTATATTTTTCAGGCGACTGAAAACTGCTTGCAAATAATAAATGCAAAGCGCATATGGCAGGAAGAAACTGTTTTATTCAGTTATGATTAAACGGCTCTGAAATAAGGATTATCAACATAAAATTGAGGCATCTTGGCAACCTACAGACCACAATAGTTCACTTGTGCTTTACTTTCCCCTTCCGTCTGGGCCTTAACTTTAGCGCAGTATTCCCACATTCATTTCCTATGCTGTTCCTTCCTCGTATCATTCCACCTTCTGCCAGTTTTTAGTTTTTTTTTGTTTTCAACTTTCTTACAAACAAAGGTGGTCTTGGAGTTTCATCTTGATTTGAATGTGTTGTCCTCAGTATTTGCACGACTTTTTCTGTCTTGAGGAACAATGGCACCTTCGTTTTCTGGTTGAGAAATTAGTGGGAATTCCGATTACTCAACCTTGTAGGACTCTCAAGAACCACATGGCCACATAAAACCATATCCCTTATAATAATTGCATCCGTGATCTTTCCTATTTGTGTGTAGAGTGCATAGCTGCGTCGTTATCATTATTCCGTTTCACCCTCTCATCCAGCACTTCAAGGACTACATGTTTATTTCAGTTCTTCATACTCTCTTATGTTTTCTCTTCGTTCACTTGCAGTACTCCTTCTTCACTGTGTAGCTTTTTCCTCTCTTTCAATCATTCTTCGAAGAATTACAATTATACAACTCTGCAGGTACATTCATTGGTATATTTGGATACTGACTGCAGAATGTATTGCCAATAGATATACTATTAAATAACGAATAAAGTAAAAAGTCGCGAATGGTGCAGAAGTCGTACTGCATGAACAGTGGGTATGTAGTAGCTAACATCATTTGGATTTTTCTTAGGGCGATGTAACTGAGAAAAAGTTTCGAAAAGATTTGAAATGATGTGTAAAGTTTGTTGAAAGTCGCTAAATGATCTCATTGTGAAATACTGGGTGAATAGAGTCCTGGTAAACTGCACGCTATGAATTACGCTGCCTCAAGACAAATATAGAGTTTCTAACTTAAATACTTTACTTACTGTGTTAGGCCTCTAAAATCAGGTTATACCTCTTAATGGCTAAATTACGACAGTATTTTAAATTTGGTGAATAATTATGTGAAATATAGGAAATAAAATTTTTGTTACTCCTGGATGTCTTTACATACCCAAAAGCCAACTGTGGATTGGTGTTTTAGCCGTTTTTCGTCGTAATTTTATTTCGCCCTTTTGAATGCAACTCGTTGTTCCCTTCTTTTTCCAGATGTATTTGAGAATCTGCTAAAAGAGAAACAAGAGATCATATAAACTAGTTTTAGTGTACATCTATCACAAATTATGTGGAATCTCATTTGTTCAGAAAGCTCTCTCGTTGACGTGTCACAAAAAATTATATGCACAGGTGTCCACTGCGCCAAGCCGTTATGTAATACATCATACGCAGGTGTATTACTGGTAGCATAAGCGATAGGGCCAAGCGTGAGCGCAGGTAGTACACAGCACTGGATGGGAGGATCTAGCGTGAGCGGGCGTGAAGGTGTGTGACTACTTTTGATGAACTCAACGTTATCAGGAATGGAACCTGCGGCCTCCT
This sequence comes from Schistocerca serialis cubense, assembly GCF_023864345.2. Classification (NCBI taxonomy): domain Eukaryota; kingdom Metazoa; phylum Arthropoda; class Insecta; order Orthoptera; family Acrididae; genus Schistocerca; species Schistocerca serialis. Next base: position 55,279,000 of record NC_064649.1, on the reverse strand, counting down.
GAACCGCGTGCGTCGGTTGACAGGGCTGCCTGCGGTATAGATGCACAGCCGCTTCCAACTCTGGAGGCTCCGAAACGGGACAGGAGCGGCCTGTCCCCTCTCGGTTGGTTCCAAGTTCACGGAGGTTCGGCTCGGCTCGAGTCGAAGCGGGTAAAAAAAGCCGCGGGAAGCGGGACGGAAATAGAGTGGGGCCAGCTAGCGGCGCGTAACTCGGGCAGCGCGCCGCGGCTCCCTCAGCAGCGTGTAAACACGGGCCGCCGTCCCACGGCGAGGTGCGGGCGGGATTCCTGTAACTTGCCACAACCGAGGCGGTACACACAACATGAGCGGCAAATTCTTATCTCTGCACGGGCTCGCTACTGCAAAGATGGAACACTCGTATAAATCCACTAGTTGCGTTCAAAAAATAACGGAGGTTTTTGGTTTATTGGAAATAATTTTATGATATGACAACATTCCATTAGAACAACAGATAGCCTTGGGAGAGCCAGCCCTCACAAAACTCATCTGGTGAGCAAGTTGTATGACACAGGAGAAATACCCTCAGACTTCAAAAAGAATATAATAATTCCAATCCCTAAGAAAGCAGGTGTTGACAGATGTGAAAACTACCGAACTATCAGTTTAACAAGCCACGGTTGCAAAATACTAACGCGAATTCTTTACAGACGAATGGAGAAACTGGTAGAAGCCGACCACGGGGAAGATCAGTTTGGATTCCGCAGAAATGTTGGAACACGTGAGGGAATACTGACCCTATGACTTATCTTAGAAAATAGATTAAGGAAGGGCAAACGTACGTTTCTAGCATTTGTAGACTTAGAGAAAGCTTTTGACAATGTTGGCTGGAATACTCTCTTTCAAATTCTGAAGGTAGCAGGGGTAAAATACAGGGAGCGAAAGGCTATTTACAATTTGTATAGAAACCAGATGGCAGTTATAAGAGTCGAGGGGCATGGAAGGGAAGCAGTGGTTGGGAATGGAGTGAGACAGGGTTGTAGCCTATCCCCGATGTTATTCGATCTGTATCTTGAGCAAGCAGTAAAGGAAACAAAAGAAAAATTCGGAGTAGGAATTAAAATCCATGGAGAAGAAATAAAAACTTTTAGGTTCGCCGATGACGTTGTAATTCTGTCAGAGACAGCAAAGGACTTGGAAGAGCAGTTGAACGGAATGGACAATGTCTTGAAAGGAGGATATAAAATGAACATCAACAAAAGCAGAACGAGGATAATGCAATGTAGTCGAATTAAATCGGGTGATGCTGCGGGAATTAGATTAGGAAATGAGATGCTCAAAGTAGTAAAGGAGTTTTGCTATTTGGGGAGCAAAATACCTGATGATGGTCGAAGTAGAGAGGACATAAAATGTAGGCTGGCAATGGCAAGGAAAGCGTTTCTGGAGAAGAGAAATTTGTTAACATCGAGCATAGATTTAAGTGTCAGGAAGTCGTTTCTGAAAGTACTTGTATGGAGTGTAGCCATGTATGGAAGTGAAACATGGACGATAAATATTTTAGATAATAAGAGAATAGAAGCTTTCGAATTGTGGTGTTACAGAAGAATGCTGAAGATTGGATCTGATGTACTCGGACGTATTTTTGTGCGAACCATGCAATTTCGGCTTAGTTAATGTGAGAAATCAATATATACTGAAATGTGAGAAAATATATTTACGTAGAAAAAATGCTCCAACAACAATCTTCAGACTTATTTAGTTCAGAGGAACCGTGAGGATACGGTGTAACATTTTCAGCTTCAGACCCCTAGAGAAGAAGAACTTGCACCAACATGACGAGCTAAGTAAACTAGACAGTTTACAGTAATCTTCGCTCCTCTCAAATCTTCATAAAAGACTTTGCTTAGTAATTACTTGGACTGGGCATTGTCTAATGTGGACAGTAGATGGAGGTGGGAGGGAGGGGGGAGGCACCGCGTTACCTGTTCCTTTGGATATGCAAGCATGACAGGAGGAACATTTCTTCGTTATTCTTGAGAACACAGGCACTACATACATGTCATGTCGGTCTTCAGTCCAGAGTCTGGCTTGATGCAGCTCTCCATGCTACTCCATCCTGTGTAACTTTCTTCATCTCCCAGTACCTACTGCAACCTACATCCCTCTGAATGTGTTTAGTGTATTTATCTCCTGGTCTCCCTCTACGATTTTTACCCTCCACGCTGCCCTCCAATACTAAATTGGTGATCCCTTGATGCCTCAGAACATGCCCTACCAACCTATCCCTTCTTCTCGTCAAATTGTGCCACAAACTCCTCTTCTCTCCATTTTTATTCAATACCTACTCATTAGTTATGTGATCTACCCATCTAATCTTCAGCATTTTTCTATAGCACCACATTTCGAAAGCTTCTACTGACTTCTTCTCTAAACTATTTATCCACAATTCACTTCCATACATGCCTCCACTCCATACAAATGCTTTCAGAGACGATGTTAACAAACTTCTCTTCTTCAGAAACGTATTCCTTGCCATTGCCAGTCTACATTTTATATCCTCTCTACTTCGACCATCATTTTTCTCCCAAAATAGCAAAACTCATTTACTACTTTAAGCGTCTTATTTCCTAATCTGATTCCCGCAGCATCACGCGATTTAATTAAACTACATTCCATAATCCTCGTTTTGATTTTGTTGATATTCATCTTATATCCTCCTCTCAAGCCACTGTCCATTCCGTTCAGCTGCTCTCTGACCGAATTACGTCATCGGCGAACTTCAAAGTTCTCCATGGATTTTCATTCCTACTCCGAATTTTTCTTTTGTTTCCTTTACAGCTTGCTCAATATACAGATTGAATAACATCGGGGATAGGCTACAACCCTGTCTCACTCCCTTCCCAACCACTGCTTCCCTTTCATACCCCTCAACTCTTATAACTGCCATCTGGTTTCTGTACAAATTGTAAATAGCCTTTCGCTCTCTGTATTTTACCTCTGCCACCTTCAGGATTTGAAAGAGAGTATTCCAGTCAACATTGTCAAAAGCTTTCTCTAAGTTTACAAATGCTAGAAACGTAGGTTTGCCTTTCCTTAATCTATTTTCTAAGATAAGTCGTAGGGTCAGTATTGCCTCACGTGTTCCAACATTTCTACGGAATCCAAATTGATTCCAGTTTTTCCATTCGTCGGTAAAGAATTCGTGTTAGTATTTTGCAGCCGTGGCTTAGTAAACTGATTGTTCAGTAATTTTCACATCTGTCATTGAACCTACAGTAAAGCTGCATGCCCTCGGGAAAAATTACGGCTGTAGTTCCCCTTGCTTTCAGCCGTTCGCAGTACCAGCACAGCAAGGCCGTTTTGGTTAGTGTTATAAGGCCAGATCAAAGACAACCAGTGCCAATCTGGTTGTGGCGATTAAGATATCTAAGAAGTAAATGAAGGCTGGTAGGTGGCTGTAGCAATGTCAATAGAAATAAAATCAATGCTCATCTTTACAAAGAGACGACACACAAATACGAATCACATGTCAGAACATCGTGGACAACTTGAAAAGATGCATTTATGCTGCCTATATAGAAAAGAAACTCAAAGCATGAAATGTGTGTCCTAAGGTAACATCGTGAATGACATAAAAGAAATACTCGTTTGTCAGTAATCAAAACAAAAGACATATTTCCAAACATTTACTGGCGTGGTACAATATAAACATAAAGTCTGTATAGATCACAAATAACCTAAAATATAAGCTGTGCAAGAATAAGCTAAAATGTTTCATGAGGATGTCCAAATGTAGTCGTATTACGATAGTCGAACATGTAACAAATGACATACAACGGAATCATATAGGTAAACCTAGATAAGTGGCAACAACTTGAAATAAAGTAGAAGGTGATATTGGGAGTAAAAAGACCTTTTAAAATTTTTTTGAAATCGTTATAACAGTGGATCGTTATAACAGTCCAGCTTTCACAACTTCTATTTTATTCGTGTTCTGTATCGATTTTTTGTTGCCAAAAAATTTGCGAAGCTGCTCGTAGTTCAGCTGTAAGCGATATCCATCTGACATAGTCCGAGCAACGGCCGCAGCGTATGTGGCGATCAGAAATTGCCTGCGTAGATTGTTTCACGAGAAACGCCACACACAGCACTTATCATTGCATGTGGAACACCCTGAATTTTTGCAGACGTTGTATTAACACTAAAAATCCCACAGAATAGCCCTCTGTTCTCAAACGGATTAACTGCAAATTTTGCTGTTACGTCTGCTCTATTCCTTTGACCTACGCTCCTCTTCTACCGTCTGTTTGAATCACAGCAGTGTTCACACCGATCACAAATATTCCCAATACTAACTTGCAGCTAGACTGGATCGCGTTAAATTATCCCTTTGTTTCGCACACAAAATCCTATCGTTGACTGCAGTGTGGCGGAATGATATATTCCATTGCAGCTGGATGCCACTGCAACATGTTTCGGGTTATGTCAGAATAAAAAAAGTCTTGGTTGCGGAGTTCAATCTCAGTAACGCGTTTCAGCCTGTAGGGGCGTGATCACATGTATATACACTGAAGCGCAGAAGAAACTGGTATAGGCATGCGTGTTCAAATACAGAAATATGTAAACAGGCAGAATACGGCGCTGCGGTCGGCAACTCCTACACAAGACAACTAGTGTCTGGCGCAGTTGTTAGATCGGTTACTGCTGCTACAATGGCAGGTTGTCAAGATTTAAGTGAGTTTGAATCTGATGTTATAGTCTGTGAACGAGAGACAGGACACAGCTTCTCCGAGGTAGCAATGAGTGGCCATTTCACGAGTGCACCTTGAATGTCGGGAATCCAGTAAAACATCAAATCTCCGACATCGCTGCGGCCGAAAAAAATCCTGCAAGGACCGGACCAACAACGACTGAAGAGAATCGTTCAACGTGACAGTTCAATACTTCCGCAAATTGCTGCAGATTTCAGTGCTGGCCCACCAACAAGTGTCAGCGTGTTAACCGTTCAACGAAACATCATCTATGTGGGCTTTCGGAGCCCAAAGACCACTCTTGTACCCTTGATGACGGCATGACACAAAGCTTTACGCTTCGCCAGGGCCCGTCAACGCCGACATTGGACTGTTGATGACTGGAAACATGTTGCCTGGTCGGCCGAGTCTCGTTTCAATCTGTATCGAGCGGATGGACGTGTACGGGTATGGAGACAACCTCATGAATCCATAGATCGTGCATGTCAGCAGGGGACTGTTCAAGCTGGTGGAGGCTCTGTAATTGTGTGGGCCGTGTGCCGTTGGAATGATGTGGGACCCCTGATACATCTAGATATGACTCTCACTGGTGACACGTACGTAAGCATCTTCTGATCTCCTGCATCAATTCATGTCCCTCGTGCATTACGACGGACGGGCAATTCCAGCAGGACAATGCGACGCCCCACATGTCCATAATTGCTAGAGTGGTTCCAGGAACACTATTATGAGTTTAAACACTTCCGCTAGCCACCAATCTCCCCAGACATGAACATTATTGAGCATATCTGGGATGCGTTACAACGTGCTGTTCAGAAGAGATCTCGAAGCCGTCGTACTCTTACGGATCTATGGACAGCCCTGCAGGATAGATGGTGACAATTCCCTCCAGCAGTACTTCAGACATTAGTCGAGTCCCTGCCACGTCGTGATGCCACTTCTTCGTGCTCGCGGGTACTCTACACGATATTAGGCAGGTGTACCAGTTTCTTTGGCTCTTCAATGGATAAAAGGCAGTGTCCTGAATAAATGGCTGACTGGTCATAAGAAGGTGAAACAGGAGATGGTAGGGTTTTTTTAAAAAAAAATGTCACAGTTAAGGCAGTTTTGAAGCTAGCCCTAGGAAAATGGACATTTGTGGTGTTTCACTTCGCTGTCACAAATAACCTCTACGGGGACGCAATAAGGGAGGAGACTTTTTTATGAAAACATTTTATTATAAAAGCGTTTTAAAGCTTCTCAGTTAGAAATAAAAAATATACGGGCTACACTGTCTTTGAAAATTCAACCCCTTAGGAGGCCAAATTGGCGGTGAAACGTTTTGTGGAAGTATTTCATTGCGAAAGCAATTTAAAACTAAATCTTTGAAAACTGATATTTGGATTCTCAGTCAGAGATGAGGAACTGTGTCTGCCACTGTTTTTGGAAATTTAATCGGTAAGGGGGTGAAACAAGGTCGGACAGGTTCACTGACTCTTCGTCGCCCAGCCCAAACCGTTGAGGATAGAAACTTGAAGTTTCGAGAGGGTGCGGATGGATTAAGAAGGGATTGTCCGTAATTCCACTCGCAAGGGGGTGAAATAGGGGATGGAAGGCTTTTTGCAAGTATGTTACTATTAAGGGAATTTTGAAGGTAGAACTGTGAAAACTGGTATTTGGTATCTCAGTCAAAAAATAAAATATTAAGGGTTTCGGCATTTTTGGAAATTCAACTACTAAGAGTGAATGCTTTTTGAAAATAATTACTAAAGAAATACTTAAGGGATTTATTAGGCTACATCTATTACAATTGGTATTTGACTTCTGGGTTATAAAAAAAAATACATGTTTCTGGAAATTCAACCCCTAAGGGAGTGTAATACGAGATAAAAATTTTTAAGAAAATATTTCGTTAAATAAAAAAATTTTAAAGCTAGATTTACGAAAATTTTTGTTTCACTTCTCGGTTAGATATAAAGAAGAACCTAAAATGCATGATTAACAAAATTGTGGACTCCAGCTAACAGAATCGCTTTTTGGTCAGAAGTAAATATGGAAAAGGCCGTGCCTGTACGGCCTTAATTAGCGTGAAAAGCTTAGAAGGTGTTGCAGTTTGCGAACATTATAAAAATTCGATTAAATAAAAAGAAAAAAATCTCTGGAGGCCGTACAGTCTACGTGAGCGAAGCAGCGAGCGCTAAGGTAGTTGTCTGCAAAAACAAGAAACCAATCAACGAGAAACAAATGGAGCACCGGACAAGCTCCTATCTTGTATAGTTACGCAGGTAAAATGACCTAAAAGTAACAGAGGCTTACGTAATAGTAGGTGGATATTTAACCCATCCGTCATTAAGCTATGTAAAATGAATGGAAAAGCAATTGGAGATGTAATCCATCCGCCATAAAAACATGTAAAATAGATCTAGTTCTTTATTTCTTTTTTTTAAGTAGGTCCACTTTCCCGTGTGGAGGGCCTGGACACGTTGCAGCAGCCACCGAGTAAACACACACACACACACACACACACACACACACACACACACACAGTGACTGTGTGCCCCAGTTTCCAAACCACAGGCTGCAGCTATGTGCGCACACTCGGGTTAAAACTGGCTCTAGGGAAAAAAATTAAATGAAATAAAACTGTTGACGGGAAGGAAAGGAGCAGCAGGCAGTTGCTGTGGTTTGCCCGATCGTCAACTGCCTTCTAGTGCCATTCACTGATGTAAAGGCACCGTCTGGAGCGTGTATTTACGGCTGTGCTATCTGCACGCTAATTGCTCATTAGCAAACCCTACCCTCAGTGCAGCACACTCTATTGACAGGCAAACGAGTGTGTACGCAGCAACCGTCTCTCCTATATTACATCGCCTGACGAAAAACGTAAAGCACCCGGATGGCATGGCCGGATGTCAATCTAACTTCGCACAAGTACACACCAGTCACGAGTTTCTAAGTGATTGGAGTTCCAATTCTCTTTGACAGGCAGAAAGGCCACCGGTGTTCGTTACTGTTCTTCGTAACTATTGGTGTCACTGGGACTGGTAGGGCATACCTGTTGTCTTTTCTAACAGTCGTCAGGTGCGTTTTCTCTCTATTTCGGCAGATATTTGAAATTTAATTTTACTTTTGTGTAGCTGTGATCAGAACAAACAAATATTGCTCATCACGTCTTTCGTGTAATACGCCGTGTCGAAAGAAGGGGTTGGTTTTTTTCCAGGTTACAAACAAAATGATTTTTAAGGCTGACTTTTATTTGTCCTTTCGATAGAGCTATCTAAAATTAGTCTAGTTCGACATTTGTTTTGTGGACGTGTATCTATAGAGACAGTAAAACACGAAGAATAATAAATACTCTAGCAGCGACATCACCGCCCCAGCCGGCACTGACTGCTATCGCCATGCAACAGCGCTGCTCAATAGCTGTTGGGGTACTGTGATTACTCTTCGTGTTTTGCTGCTCCTGTTAATACATACGGATAAAGGAATTATCGCACTACATCTACATGGACACTCTACATGTACATGGATACTCTGCAAATAACATTTAAGTGCCTGGCAGAGGGTTCATCGAACCACCTTCACAATTCTCTATTATTCCAACCTCGTATAGCACACGGGAAGAATGATCACCTCCCTATGTAGGTCTGTGTCTACAAAATATTTTCGCATTCGGAGGTGAAAGTTGTTGATCGGAATTTCTTGAGAAGATTCCGTCGCAACGAAAAACGCCTTTCTTTTAATGCTGTCCAGCCCAAATCCTGTATCATGTCTGTGACACTCTCTCCCATATTTCGCGATAATACAAAAAGTGCTGCCTTTCTTTGAACTTTTTCGATGTACTCAGTCAGTGCTATCTGGTAAGGGTCCCACACCGCGCAGCAGTATTCTAAAAGAGGACGGACAAGCGTAGTGTAGGCAGTCTCCTTAGTAGGTCTGTTACATTTTCTAAGTGTCTTGCCAATAAAACGCAGTCTTTGGTTAGCCTTCCCCACAACATTTTATATGTGTTCCTTCCAATTTAAGTTTTTCGTTATTGTGATACCTAGGTATGTAGTTGAATTTACGTCTTCTACATTAGACTGATTTATCGTGTAACCGAAGTTTAACGAGTTCCTTTCAGCAATCATGTGGATGACCTCACAATTTTCGTTATTTAGAGTCAACTGCGAGTTTTCGCACCATTCACATATCTTTTCTAAATCGTTCCGCTGTTTGTTTTGGTCTTCTGATGACTTTATTAGTCGATAAACGACAGCTTCATCTGCAAAGATTCGAAGACGGCTGCTCAGATTGTCTGCAAAATCGTTTATATAGATAAGGAACAGCAAAGTGCCTATAACACTGCATTGGAAAACACCAGAAATCACTTCTGTTTTACTCGATGACTGTCCGTCAGTTACTACGAACTGTGGCCTCTCTGACAGGAAATCACTAACCCAGTCACATAACTGAGACGATATTCCATAAGCACACGATTTCACTACGAGCCGTTTGTGTGGTACAGTGTCAAAAGCCTTCCGGAAATCCCGAAATACGGAATCGATCTCAAGTCCCTTGTCAACGGCACTCAACACTTCATATGAATAAAGAGATTGTTGTGTTTCACAGGAACGATGTTTTCTAAACCCATGTCGACTGTGTGCCAATAGACCGTTTTCTTCGAGGTAATTCATAATGTTCGAACACAATATATGTTCTAAAATCCTGCTGCATATCGACGTTAACGATATGGGCCGGTAATTTAGTGGATTATTCCTACTACCTTTCTTGAATATTGGTGTGACGTGTGCAACTTTACAGTCTTTGGGTACGGATCTTTCGTCGAGCGAACGTTTGTTGTTGTTATTGTTGTTGTTGTTTTTGGAGAAGGAGACCAGACAGCGAGGTCATCGGTCTCATCGGATTATGGAAGGACGGGGAAGGAAGTCGGCGGTGCCCTTTCAAAGGAACCATCCCGGCATTTGCCTAGAGCGATTTAGGGAAATCACGGAAAACCTAAATCAGGATGGCCGCGAACGGTTGTAAATGATTGTTAAGTATGGAGCTAATGCATCAGCATACTCCGAAAGAAACCTAATTGGTATACAGTCTGGACCAGAAGACCTGCTTTTATTAACTGATCTGAGACCTCTCTGTCGAATGTGCACGTAACATTTTGTTTGTAACAGGGAACAAACCGACGATTTCCGTCGATAATGGGCATCGCATGAAAGACACGATGAGCAGTAACTGTTTGGACTGACGCCAGCTACATATTGCAAGAACGAAATGGTTGATATCTACCGAAACACCAAAGAAAATGCGCCTGACGACTCTTAGGAGAGACATCTCGTACAAGAGGCGTATAAACGGCGTCAGGTGAGTGGTCGCTGTAAAGGAGACAGAGTTGCCTCGTACTTGTGTAGGACAGCATTATCAGCACCTGACAGACTTTGAAAGGAGCCTCATCGAAGGTCTCCATTTCGCTGGCTGGTCGAATCGTGCAATATCCGGACAGTGACCCCATGTCATGAGAACATGTGGGCACACACACACGCTGGTCGACCACGTATAACCACGACAATAGAGGATCGCTATAGTGTGCACCAAGCCCATTGTAGCCCCTTTCACATACATGTCTGCTGTCACAGGACAAGTAACGGACCCCAGCAACATTCTACGTCACCGTACACCATTGGTCAGATAGTGGCAGTAGTCGGACTACGGAGCTGGTATCCAGTGAGAGGCTATCGTTAAGACAACAACGCAAATGGCTGCAGACGACCGTCATCAGCTGACTATTGCCGCGTTCTGGGAAGTACTCCCAATCTTCCAATGCCTTCGACAGGCACAGCGGTGTTGTCGTGTTGGGAGCCATCGTATATGACTTGCAGGCCATGTCTGATAGTGATTGGGGATCCCTCGCAGCACAATGGTACATCATGGGTGTCGTGCATCTTCATATGTCACCTGTGCAGTCACAGTATTGTCGTGCCACTTTTCTACAGGGCAGTGCTTGTCCACACATGGATGTGTCTCTGTCTGCATGAAGTTGAGATATTCCTGAGGACACCAAGACTGCCAGATCTGTGCCTGGCAGAATAGGCGTGGAACCATCTCGTATGTTGCGTCTGCTGCTCGTGGCTAGAGTGAGTGCCTCTGAATCATGGGATTCCATTTTCGATTCCTGACCGGGTTGGGGATTTTCTCCTTCTGGGAACTGGGTGTTTGTGTTGTCCTCATCATTTCATTATCTCTCGAGAAATTGAAGAGACTGGACATTGAGAATATTGGGATTTGGTATGGGCGGTCATAACCAAGCGGTTGAGGACCACACAAAGCAGATATTGTAATCATCATTGTACATCAACTCCATCCCAGTGCCAGTCTGTAGGATACCAAGGACCAGTTACAACAGTTGTGCGCCATTTTACCTCATGAGGTAACACAACCATTTTGATACGTTCCCCAACCAAAGCAGTACATGGATCCAAGCCTGACGGGGCGTAACATCACACTGATAAGTGTGCTCATAGTGGCAAGTTGTTTGTTCATCTGACTCGCTTTTGCCGGCCGGAGTAGCCGAGCGGTTCTAGGCGCTACAGGCTGGAGCCGCGCGACCGCTACGGTCGCTGGTTCGAATCGTGCCTCGGGCAAGGACGTGTGTGATGTCCTAAGGTTAGTTAGGTTTAAGTAGTTCTAGGGGACTGATGACCTCAGAAGTTAAGTCCCATAGTGCTCAGAGCCATTTGAACCATTTGACTCGCTTTTCTAATCACTGTAGTAATATCACATACCCTACCAAACGGTGAACTTTCACTGCAGCTGCATGGGGTAGCCACATGGTCTGAGGCGCCTCCCCCTGTTGGAGGCTCCAGTCCTCTCTCGGGCATGTGTGTGTGTGTGCGTGTTGTCCGCAGTTTAAGTTATATCATATAGTGTATAAGCCTCGGGACCGATGACCTCAGCAGTTTGGTCCCGTAGCAATTACAGCAATTACCACAAATTTCATTGCTTTTCCTCTATCCCTGCTGCATGCTTCACTTTTTTGTCAGATTACATGTTTCAGGAACTGGGATAGTGTAGAGTAATTGACACAAAACAGTCTGAATAATGTGTGTGCCTTTTATTATTTTCTTATCGATTTACAGGTGGTTCGAGAGATATGTTTTCATTCCATATTTTTGGTGGCCATGCTGTGAAAGTTCAGTGCCAGTCATGACGTTTCAATTTACTAATTTCTTACTACTAAATCAGTTCACAACAAATTTTGCAGATGGTGTCCACATTGCGAAAGGACACTCAAGATTGTCACCCGTGGAGAGTGATATAAGAGGTTAGGACGAGCAGAACTGCTCAGTTAATTTCTTTGTTCCGACCATCAGCCACGATATATCAGGAACAACTTGGTGTAAGTGTCCAGTTGCCTCTCTTGTGAAACAATGTACGCCCAGCATTGCTGCCAGGAGGAGAGGGGCTGGACGTGGTGGCACTCCAAGCCACTGTCAGCGACGTCTCCAGCTGCGAGCATGCTGACAGCGCGGCAGCACAGCTGACGATGACCGTGAACTTCCTCCAGCTAGTGGGCGGCTCCCTCGTTATTCAGGGCAGGCTGGCCTGTCTCGTGGTCGAACAGCAGACCCCAACTGCATTCCGAGATGACCTTCTGGGTGTCACAGGCTCATGGTATAGGCTGTGATACTGAGACAACAATCATTCACTACCTGACTGGCTGAGCACTTAAGTACACTACTGGCCATTAAGATTGCTACACCGAGAAGAAATGCCGATGATAAACGGGTATTCATTGGACAAATATACTAGAACTGGCATGTGATTACATTTTCACGCAATCTGGGTGCATAGATCCTGAGAAATCAGTACCCAGAACAACCACCTCTGGCCGTAATAACGGCCTTGATACCCTGGGCATTGAGTCAAACAGGGCTTGCATGGCACGTACAGGTGCAGCTGTCCACGCAGCTTCAACACGTACCACAGTTCATCAAGATCAGTGACTAGCGTACTGTGACGAGCCAGTTGCTCGGCCCCCATTGACCAGACGTTTTAAATTGGTGAGAGATCTGGAGAAAGTGCTGGCCAGGGCAGCAGTCGAACATTTTCTGTATTCAGAAAGGCCCGTACAGGACATGCAACATGCGGTCATGTATTATCTTGCTGAAATGTAGGGTTTCGCAGAGATCGAATGAAGGATAGAGCCACGGGTCGTGACACATCTGAAATGTAACGACCACTGTTCAAAGTGCCGTCAATGCGGTGACCGAGACATGTAACCAATGGCACCCCATACCATCACGCCGGGTGATACGCCAGTATGGCGATGACGAATACACGCTTCCAATGTGCGTTCACAGCAATGTCACCAAACACGGACGCGACCATGATGATGTTGTAAACAGAACCTGGATTCATCCGAAAAAGTGACGTTTTGCCATTCGTGCGCCCAGGTTCGTCGATGAGTACACCATCGCAGGCGCTCCTGTCTGTGATGCAGCGTCAAGGGTAACCGAAGCCACGGTTTCCGAGCTAATCGTCCCTGCGGCTGCAAACGTCGTCGAACTGTTCGTGCATATGGTTGTTGTCTTGCAAACGTCCCCATCTGTTGACTCAGGGATCGAGACGTGGCTGCTCATCCGTTACAGCCATGCGGATAAGATGCCTGTCATCTCGACTGCTAGTCATACGAGGCTGGTGGGATCCAGCACGGCGTTCCGTATTATCTTCCTGAACCCACCGATTCCATATTCTGCTAACAGTCATTGCATCTCGACCAACGCGAGTAGCAGCGTCGTGATACGATAAACCGCAATCGCTATAGGCTACAATCCGACCTTTATCAAAGTCGGAAACGTGACAGTACGCATTTCTCCGCCGTACACGAGGCATCACAACAACGTTTCACCAGGCAACGCCGGTCAACTGCTGTGTGAGAAATCGGATGGAAACTTTCCTCATGTCAGCACGTTGGAGGTGTCCCCACCGGCGCCAGTCTTGTGTGAATGCTCTGAAAAGCTAATCATTTGCGTATCACAGCATCTTCTTCCTGTCGATTAGATTTCGCGTCTGTAGCACGTCATCTTCGTGGTGTAGCAATTTTGATGGCCAGCATTGTATAAACTCCAGACTATGTTCGCAGAGGGCTTGTGGCACATACTGTGAATACCTCCACAACGGCATGTGAGGAACAGGTTCCGTCCTTCTGCTAGCATACTGCAGTATTGGCTATCGCTATACTGAGCATGTTGCGCAGTGCCAGTCAGCCGTGTTTTGCTTTGCAGTGCATAACACACTCACCTGCCAGCGGCTGACTCCATTGCAGCTCACTTCCACTCAGGCGTATTTTTTGACGGTTGATACGCTGCAACATATAAAACTAAATGCACATGCAGAATTATATCATTGCAAGACGTATAGTAGATGAACACTGAGCTCTGTAAAAAAAAATCCATCCTGTGTATCTAAATTCGATTCTTTAAAGAATCGCAGGAGACAGTAATCAAATTCGTATATGAAACATGTAACGAGCAACAAAAATCAGATTTCCATTACTTCATATAATTATTGATCGAAATTAAAAATTCAAAATCGTGTCAGAAACTACTCATTAAGAAGCATGATCTTACTGCTATGGTTTAAAAGAGTAAATCAAGTATATGTTTCGATGCAGCACATTTTACCAGCCCCCATAGAATGATGGCATGGATAAAGTTTATCGCTTACTACGTTTTCGTTGGACAACGAGTAAAACTTCAGAATCATGCACAACGTTCTAATTTATAACTTCCTTATTACTAACTCTATTCACAACACATTTTATACCTATAAAGGGTTGGACAAATAAAAGTGGCTCACAGAGAAACAAAGTAGAAGAAAGGAAATACAGTACTAACCTGACTATAGCAGATGTTGAAAGTGACCACCATTCTTGTCTTGACACTTTTGGGTCCTGGTCAGCAAGTTGCTGAAGGCGGATCGAAGTTGGACTGCTGGAATTGCTACAGTCTTATCACAAATTTTCTGCTGCGGTTCTTGAAGATAATGAGGGTTGTTCAGATACACCTTAAACTAGAAGGCTCCCCGCGCAAAGTAATCGCCCACTGACTGGTCAGGCGACCCAGGTGGCCAGCTGGAGTGCGACCGGACTCACCTCTGCAAACAACGCTGTCAGTCCTGAAGATTGTGTAAATGTGCTTCAGTGTTCGGCTGGTTGTATGGGCTGTTGCTCCAGGCGTCATATTGAGAGGAGGTATCAGATATGACTTCAGGTCACAGTTAGTAGAGATTGACTGAACTGTGATAGCACACTGATTTGAAATGGGCATAATGCGACTTCATGAGTTATCTCTCATGCGTCAGTATTATGGTAAATTTTTTTAACAGGACAATGCCGATCAGCACATGGATGTATATCTATGAACTATCTGCGTGATGTTGAGGTCCTATTATGGCCAGCAAGACCCCTGGATCCATCCCTGAAGGAGCATGATTTAGACCAGTTTGGACATCAACTACGTCACCTTTCCTTTATCCAGAATATCAAGTACCATTACAATGGTTATGGGGCAGGATACCTCAGGAGAAGGTACAACGCCCTTATGATACCCTTTCTAAGCAAATTAGATCATGAATGCACGCCAGAGGGATTGCAGCGTCTTGCTGATAAATGAAGTAAATTTGACTCATTCACTTAATCACTGAAATAACATCACATATCCTCTAAACTCGTGAAATTTCTATTCGTTTCCTCCTCCTTGTCTGAGTACTTCTCTTTTTTAGTCAGACAGTGCATCTTTGTACTCCACTACTGCAATGTCCTCTGGTAGTGGTAGTGTTATCCATTTGTGTCTTAACGCTTCATTTTATTTCGATTACAGTTGATGTGTACTAGATCTCATCATACTTTTGACTACCGATGCTAATCTCTTATTTCGCTAACCTCTCAACCATGTCATTCCGATTAGGATGACTATTTATCCTATCTGTAAAAAAGAACAAAAATATTCTTTTGGGACGTTGGAGGAAGTATTTCTAAAACAGTCAATTTGGTCAATGGTTTAGTTCCTCTGTGACGAATATTTATAGAGACGAAGCTAACGAGTACTTATTTGGAAATGAAATTATTAGCATGTGTAAATGCAAAAGGCTTCTTGCTGCATCAGTTAACAGTGTGACAGTGACATTTCAGAAGACATTTCTTTCGTTGGATATTCTCGCTTGATCTTTTACGACGCGCGGCATTAGCAGAGCGGTCTCAGGCGCTGCAGTCATGGACTGTGCGGTTGGTCCCGGCGGAGGTTCGAGTCCTCCCTCGAGCATGGGTGTGTGTGTTTGTCCTTAGGATAATTTAGGTCAAGTAGTGTGTAAGCTTAGGGACTGATGACCTTAGCAGTTAAGTTCCATAAGATTTCACACACACACATTTTTGATCCTTTACGTAGAACATGTTTGCTCATTTTGACAACTGACCTTTCATGAGTGTGAATTTTTCACTTCTGTTCATTAATTACTTATCCACACTATTCATGTTTGAATAACCAATTAGACAGAAGGTGTTCATCGTAGGCATGTATTTAATAGGCATAATAGGTATCTTATTGACAGCCCTGAAACTCTGCATGTAGCGAAATTGCGCTCACGATCTCTCATAATACATCATTTAGTCAAGTCCGTGCTTTTAAAGACCGATGTACAATCACAGGAAGAGAAAATGCCCTTAACGACTGCTGTAGGTCTCCAACTTCAGCATCATATACTTCCAATTTTCCAGGTACTATTCATGAGCTTCTTGTACTATCTTCTATCCATGTACAACCTGTCACTGAGATCATTATCAAGGTCTTCAGCGAGGTCTTCCTTGATCAATCCAAGCCGACAGTTTCTGTGTCTTCCTACTGGATCTTCTCCTTCCATTTCCTTTTCCAAGTTTACTCGGACTTTTCTTGTAGTCGATAATGAGGTTGACTATGCGTGTATAGTTGTCAAAGTGACCATTGTTTGTTGAGACATGACAGATAAGAAGTCAGTTGTATAATATATTGAATATTATGCAACTGACTGGATTATGGTATGTGGATGTGTAATTTGTTAATATACGTCTAAACCACCACAGGTTGCGTATTACGTAATGCATTTGAGTATCCTCGCTCGTCCGACGCGAGCATCCTAAGACTTCGTCGTAAAAATCTCAGCTCTAGAAAAATAAGGCTGCCACAGATGGGAGTCCAATCACATGCACTCGTCTGGGCCACTATTATTTGCTACACCCTATACTAATGAATTTATCTGCAAAATTGTATCGTTTTACGACTCAGAATTCAGGAAATATGACGTCATAAACATTTAAAAACCTAAAGAAGTAGATTCTCTTAAAACAGATCGCAAATTACTGGAACTATAGATCCTTAATATGAAATATTTAACACGCCAATTCATTTGTTAAGTAATTAGCTGTCTGAAGCTGTTTTATGCATTGGAATTCCACTCTTTAAAGTATTGGTGTAGGGGTAACTGCTTGCCTCCTAAATCGTTTATACAGGTCAAGAAGAGGACAGGGCCTACAGCGCATCCTTGAGGAAGCCAACGTGTAACTTCGCTTTCACTATGTGGCTTATTGTCATTTACTACGGACCTATCTTACAGGAAATCAACAATTCTGTCGCTAGTTAACGCAATACTCCAGAGGGATAATGCGTGACGTATCACTGTCTAAAGGTTGCGGGGTTTGTGTTTGCTTGCTTATTCTTGAATTGAGAACAACTGTGTGAGGTGAAATGACAAGTTTAATGTCGCATTATTTCTCACCACATTACAGCTTTTCACACAGTTTTCAACTCGTCAACATAAAAACAGCGCAATGGAAAACGCATCTTGCCAACATCAAAAAGTGAAATAAGTTTATACTAAACAATGTTAAATATTAACTCTCTGAAAGAACTTTAATCTTATACACAGTATTATGAAAGTTTAATTGGAAGTTTCTTTACATTAATCCTGAGCACAATAACATGAAAGTTTAATTGGACGTTTCTTTACAAAATTGCTCCTACACATACGTTAAATGTTGGCCAGTACCACAAAAATCTTCCGATTGCGGTTCAAAGTTCGGTATTATTTAGGATGACAATCAAATCTACGGTGGATGGTTAGTCAAGTGACAAATCTGAGCGCAAGATTACCCAAGGCTGCTCGAGTTTACAATGGACGCAAGCTGGTGAACCAACAAAGTTTACACCTCTGCATGCAGTATTGACCTTAAGGTGCGACGTGCTGCTGTCTGCAAGGCCGCTCTCTCCCACTGAAAATCCTACAAAACTAATCTGGCCTTTGCTGAAATTTCCAGCAGGAACTTCCCCTATGTTTCTCGTTATGCAAGAAAACATGTACTCAGCGCTAGTCTTATGTGGCGATATACACGCGCATAGTTGGAGCAGTGTGCATATTAAAGGGCCCTCTCAGATCTCGCAAGAACGATTAACTAATTTGGCTGGTTCGTTCCTCCACAGTTGGAGCTAAACGTTGTTGTTGTTGTTGTGGTCTTCAGTCCTGAGACTGTTTTGTTGCAGCTCTCCATGCTACTCTATATTGTGCAAGCTTCTTCATCTCCCAGTACCTACTGCAACCTACAGCCTTCTGAATCTGCTTAGTGTATCCATCTCTTGGTCTCCCTCTACGATTTTTACCCTCCACGCTGCCCTCCAATGCTAAATTTGTGATCCCCTGATGCCTCAAAACATGTCCTACTTACCGATCCCTTCTTCTAGTCAAGTTGTGCCACAAACTTCTCTTCTCCCTAATCCTATTCAATACCGCCTCATTAGTTACGTGATCTACCCACCTTATCTTCAGCATTCTTCTGTAGCACCACATTTCGAAAGCTTCTATTCTCTTCTTTTTCAAACTGGTTATCGTCCATGTTTCACTTCCATACATGGCTACACTCCATATAAATACTTTCAGAAACGACTTCCTGACACTTAAATCTATACTCGATGTTAACAAATTTCTCTTCTTCAGAAACGATTTCCTTGCCATTGCCAGTCTACATTTTATATCCTCTCTACTTCGACCATCATCAATTATTTTACTCCCTAAATAGCAAAACTCCTTTACTACTCTAAGTGTCTCATTTCCTAATCTAATCCCCTCAGCATCACCCGATTTAATTTGACTACATTCCATTATCCTCGTTTTGCTTTTGTTGATGTTCATCTTATATCCTCCTTTCAAGACACTGTCCATTCCGTTCAACTGCTCTTCCAAGTCCTTTGCTGTCTCTAACAGAATTACAATGTCATCGGCGAACCTCAAAGTTTTTACTTCTTCTCCATGAATTTTAATACCTACTCCGAATTTTTCTTTTGTTTCCTTTACTGCTTGCTCAATATACAGATTGAATAACATCGGGGAGAGGCTACAACCCTGTCTCACTCCTTTCCCAACCACTGCTTCCCTTTCATGCCCCTCGACTCTTATAACTGCCATCTGGTTTCTGTACAAATTGTAAATAGCCTTTCGCTCCCTGTATTTTACCCCTGCCACCTTCAGAATTTGAAAGAGAGTATTCGAGTTAACGTTGTCAAAAGCTTTCTCTAAGTCTACAAATGCTAGATACGTAGGTTTGCCTTTTCTTAATCTTTCTTCTAAGATAAGTCGTAAGGTTAGTATTGCTTCACGTGTTCCAACATTTCTACGGAATCCTAACTGATCTTCCCCGAGGTCCGCTTCTACCAGTTTTTCCATTCGTCTGTAAAGAATTCGCGTTAGTATTTGGCAGCTGTGACTTATTAAACTGATAGTTCGGTAATTTTCACATCTGTCAACACCTGCTTTCTTAGGGATTGGAATTATTATATTCTTCTTGAAGTCTGTGGGTATTTCGCCTGTCTCATACATCTTGCTCACCAGATGGTAGAGTTTTGTCATGACTGGCTCTCCCAAGGCGATCAGTAGTTCTAATGGAATGTTGTCTACTCCCGGGGCCTTGTTTCGACTCAGGTCTTTCAGTGCTCTGTCAAACTCTTCACGCAGTATCTTATCTCCCATTTCATCTTCATCTACATCCTCTTCCATTTCCATAATATCGTCCTCAAGTACATCGCCCTTGTATAAACCCTCTATATACTCCTTCCACCTTTCTGCCTTCCCTTCTTTGCTTAGAACTGGGTTGCCATCTGAGCTCTTGATATTCATACAAGTGGTTCTCTTCTCTCCAAAGGCTAAACGTTGCTACAGCTAATTTTAGCTGGAGTGCCGCCGCTGTGAACGGAGTGTCCACACCAATTTCTTATGCGTCGTACGGAGGGTGGAGCGCTCCGTTCTGCACTTGACGCCAGTTCAGAGAAGAGTCTCTCTTGTCCTAGTGGCAGAAGTACCTCCCTCCACTTGTGTTCCTTTTTCACGTCACGGCTTTTTTCGACCAATAGGAGAGTTCCTCTTATTTTGTAGAAACACCCTCTTCCAATCGCAACGTCCCTTCTATCAAACTGCATCGAAACTTCAGTAGTTTTCTCCTTCCTAGTGAGTTTCCGCCAATCGGACGTTTTGTGCCTAAAGTACATTAACTTTTATGTGTGTCGCACTGGCTGGACGAAAATGCGTCACTTGTTTTTGTTCGTATCCCATTGGAATTTCGAAACGCAGTTTTCTAAAGCTTCTTCTCTGCCCTTGTAGCGATGCCCTCGCTGCAGGTGGCCCTCCAACTTGAATCACCTGGCCTGGGGTCGCTGTCCTCTTTCCTGCCACCCCTTTAAGTTGTTTCCAGCGTAATTCCCCGAAGCGCGGTTTCGCTACGCCGTTGTGGAGCTAGCTTTTCAAAACTAAAAGCGACATGTGTTCCCTGTTCTACCTTCCGCTCAAAGACATGCATTGTATAAGAATGGTGTATTACTGTCGATTGACTGTCATCCCTTTTTGCATTACATATTGATAGGCAAATGTTCTCATAACTGTCGATTTACATTAGGTGTCATCTGAACAAGAACATAAAAAATAAGAGTTAAAGGATCAAAAACTCAAAGATAGATAATCAGAGAGTCAACAGAGATCATCAAAAACAGCCCCACAGAGCATCCCAGACGGCCCCAGAGAGCATCCCAGAGTGCCCCAGAGAGCATCCCAGAGTGCCCCTGAGAGCTAAAACACTAAGAAGAATCGATTCTCGACTTTTGGCAAGATCAATGTGTAGTAGTGTTTAATAGATAACAACACCAAGAATAATCGCTTCTCGGCTTTTGGCAAGATCAATGTGTAGTAGTATTTAATAGATAAGAAGCTCTTCTTGTGCTACATTATTTGGTGTAAGAGTAAAGGTGTCCACTGTCTTGTAGACTGCCATTCTTGATCTTCTTGTATATCTCCTCCTCCTGTACGGCATGGCTGTGTGCTTCGTGCGGCTGCCTCGAGTAGAATGAGCGCGCCGCTGCCTGTACACCGGATGTAGCTACTGATAAGAACTGGGTGCGGCAGGAAGTAGCGCCCTGATAAACCGCAATGGCGGCACCGGAAACTGGTCTTTCCAGCGGATCGCGCTTAGTTAAAACTTAGCGCGATCCTCGCCAGGCGCCTCGTGCAGCGGCGAAGTCCCGTTCAAGGTCAATTGCCAAGACGGCGGCGCACACAGCCATCTATTAAATACTACTACACATTGATCTTGCCAAAAGCCGAGAAGCGATTATTCTTGGTGTTTTAGCTCTCTGGAGCACTCTGGGATGCTCTCTGGGGCACTCTGGGATGCTTTCTGGCTCTCTTTTTTTATGCTTTCTGTTCACTATCTGATTATCTATCGCTCAGTTTTTGTTCCTTTATCTTTTATTTTTTATTTTTTTATTTTTTTTTATTTTATTATTCAGTATAAAGTTGCGAATCATCCTTATCTATCTCCTGAGATTTTTTTTTTTTTAAAGTCTACCTCTACTTTAATTTTAAATTCTTATCTCTTACAAGGGGAGGCCGCCAATTGTGAAATTTAGATTCGATTCATATTGCGCATAATAAAAGCTCATAGCCAGAGGTGTAATGTGGCAAAGCACCAAGATGCACTTCTCAGCCGTTGTCGAGAAAATCGACAGTTAAAAGAAACCGTAGAGGTGAAATACTCTCTAGGATTTGTAACTTCCTACAGCGTCGTGGCGCAGCGGTAAGCGCTCGGGTTCGTAATCTGAAGGTCGCCGGATCGAATCTCGCGCCATGCCACTTTTTTTTTTTTTTTTAGTATTTGTTTTATATATATAATCAGTTGCAACAATTATGCATATAATAAGTTGTTGAAAGTCGTTTGTCGTGGAAAAACTGGCGACTTCGAACATGATTATGTTTTCTGCAAACAAAGTTGTATTTCACAAATGTTATTAATTGTCTTCATAATGTTTACACGTGTAGTTAACGGAAGACGTAGAAACGATATTCCGAAACGACTACGTATAGTGTAAGTCAAACGTTCTAATTAGAGACTCCATGATATATATATATATATATATTTGAATTACAAAAAACAAATACTAAAGAAAAAATGCATGACGCGAGATTCGATCCGGCGACCTTCGACTCACGAACCCAAGCCTTTACCGCTGCGCCACGACTCTATAGAAATTTATACATCGTAGAGAGTATTTCACCGCAACGGTTTCTATTAACTGTCGATTTTCTCGACAACGGCTGAGAAGTGCATCTTGGTGCTTTGCCACATTACACCTCTGGCCATGAGCTTTTCTTATGCGCAGTATGAATCGAATCTGAATTTCACAATTGGCGGCCTCCCCTTGTTAGATAAGGTGCGAATGTGACCTTTTATTCTGCCACCTTACAACTGTTTCACTCGGCGATTATTCTAACAGGACCACAGGACCACCTATAGTTCTGAGAACGCGGCAGCTCTTCGCCAGACTGAACCACTGAACAGCGGCCTCAGGGAAGTGCTCGAGTGCCCAGGGCATCCACCGTCGTCCCCGGGATGAGATCAAGAAGCTTTCAGGCGGACGGGCTCAGGATGAAAAGTGGCGAGCGATCGATTGTGCAAATGTCGGCCGCGTTAATGGCGGCGAGCGGCCCTGTTTGCCCTGCGACATGGCGCTAATGGCCGGGGATCATTCTCCGGCTGACACAGTGCGTTGTTTGTCTCAGTTCCGCAGTCGAGAGAGCTAGAGCCAACAACAGTGTGGGAATGCTACACTTTCCTCGTTTCTACTGCGCAAAACCATTCTAGTGTTCGTTACAGCACAGCTGAGGCAGACAGGGAGGTCCAGAAAAGTGAAGACACTCTCTAACGGGCAGTATAAATGAAACAAAATGACAAACTCTTACAATCCTAGCACGACGGGATGTTTAGCTCGTTCTGTATTGATAGCTTCTCCTGATCAACATTTCCCTAGGTCCCCCGTAGGTAGAAGTCAAGAGGTGTGAGATCTGGAGACCGTGATGGGTACTCAACAGCTCCTCTTCGACTTGTCCATCGTCCAGGTAGATGTTCATTTAAGTTGGTTCTGACATCTCTGTGGCAGTGAGGCGGAGCCCCATCATATTCCTTTAAGATTTCTTCCAAATTCTAGATATATTTCGCAGGCTACGGTTAGCGTGTATGATAATAAATGCTCTAACATCTATAGATTTTCTCATTTGCACCCATATCGTCGCTGGAATGAGTTCGCATTGGTTTCTGTTCCAGTTACAGAGCCTCTTTACCGCCTCACGAGACCTCAACGACACCAGGTGGTACTGAATCTCGAGACGGCCAGCGGTCAAGTTTTTTGGCTTGTCAGTGTAGATTTCGTCAGGTAGTAGAACATTAGTTAATGGCGTTATTTGTGTACTTTGCCATAAATTTTGTTGTTACATGCACGGGTTGGGCAAGCTAATGAAGTTAAATACTACGTGTTCCAGGCTGCTTTCTTCGTTATGAACTTCCAACATGATGGAATAATGACAGGTCAGCAACTTCACCTACTCAGTATAACGGAAGACCTGCCAAAGTTGCAAACTTAAGTTTGTTCTTTTATCTGATGACTAATTTTAGGCTGCGATGCCTTTTCAAATCATCCAGATAGTCAAAATGGTATTTGCAAAAATACAAAACCATGTCAAAAATATATATGTATTATGATGTGAAAATGAGCAGTTACAGTGCATACAGCGAAGCCTCGTTTCGTTAAAGATTTCTAGAGACCACATTGTAAAATTCATTCTTAATCATCTAAACAGTTGTAATATATCATTGATTTTTTATCCCCAGCTGTATATTTTTTTAATTTCGTAATAAATGTGCAGGAGGGCCTGCAAAGTAAACGGTATATTACAGTTGT
Source organism: Schistocerca serialis cubense (assembly GCF_023864345.2). Taxonomy (NCBI): domain Eukaryota; kingdom Metazoa; phylum Arthropoda; class Insecta; order Orthoptera; family Acrididae; genus Schistocerca; species Schistocerca serialis. Next base: position 55,255,017 of record NC_064649.1, on the reverse strand, counting down.
CTGAAATATCAAAACACCTGCTGTTCTCTTGTGACGAACGTGTTGGCTATAGCCTTAATCATCTGCCATTCCATTCTTTCACTCCAGGATTCCTTCATGGTTCCTTTTTCCTGTCTTCAGACCACTTTGTGCCAGTTTTCTTTACCCTCTTGCCTCGGAATACGCCCATTTCTGTACCTTTATCCCTAATATCTCTCTTCCCATAGCTTTGTCTTACGTTATTCCTTTCCAAATCTCTTGAAACCAGGGGTTTGTTAATTTGTTTTCGCTGGGGTATTGGGAGATCTGCGTGGTGAATCGATTGTCATCTATTGTGTAAATATGCCGAAAACTTAGTAATATTTCCTTCTTTATTTTTCTAAAATGTTTTGTATGTTCTGAAAAATTTGATCGATAGTTCTTAATTTCCCAAACGCTGCATTTTTCTAGTTTCACTATGCTGTAGTGCATAACTCTAGGCGTTTTAGAAAAGAACTTTTTGTTATACATGTTCGTAGTAATACCATACGCTTTTTCCATCTCGTGTAGCCTTTCCTCTAAAGCAGGTTTTTGAAACCCGTTTCCTTGAATATTCACCTCCGATATATTTGAAATCTTTCACCATTTCTGGTTGCCCAGTATCTGCTCTGAAACATTTTCGTGCACTTTTTACACATCTCATAAATTTTGTTTCCTCTGCCGAGATTTTTGAAGCAGTCGTGTTTCTGGGAAATCAGGTTATGGTGCTTGTGTTCTCGTCATGGGTAGTATGAAGTACTGGTCGTTTTCTTAAAAAAGTAATTAAAATCTTTTCCTTTAGCCAGAGCAGAATTGCGTTTAGAAGAGATTTTTACATACTAACTGTATGAAACACTGATGTAGGAGAGATCTCCTGTTTAGTTTAGTTTTTCTTTCATTTTCCGTGGATCATATTCACTATACCTCGCCATGATCCACAGTGTGTAAGTTGGTTTCCAAATAAATGCTGTCCATTTTCAGACCTGTATTTATTGCTTTAATCTAAGAAAAGTTGATAAATGCAAGTAAACCACGAACAAATTTTTTTGTCTAGTCAGGCATTCATCTGTGTAGTAGGACGAGCTGTGAAGTCGGAAGTATTTCCTTATCTGCCACCCACGACCTTTAATTCGCAAGGGAGGTAGTAAAATACTGCTACTGCTGCATACTTAGTTTCCCTCTGTGCAAGAGTAAAGTTATGTTGTGGACATTAGAGGATATCTTTGGCGCTACTGTTATTATTTTACTTATTGCTTTAGAATAAGCCCTGATTCTTCATAAAAAAACTTCCTCAAAGCGAAAGTGTATTCTGAAGCTGCTGTCAGCAAATTTTCTTTTTAACATTTGCCTACGCGATGATAGAATCTGAGACATTACGTATTATCCTTACAGTACGTTTCTGTGCGATGAATACACTGTGTCTGTACATGAAATTGCCCGAGAAAATTATTCTATATGACAGCAAGGAATAGAACTATGCAAAGTAATCCAATATACTGATGCTTTAATGGCACAAATCAGCGTTATACGTAGAACAGGTGTTGCAGAACTCGGATACTTGAGAAAATCTGTAATATGTGGTTTCCAGTTGAAGTTCTGATCGGTATTCACGGGCGGTAATTTTGAACAGTTAGTTTCACTTGTTCGCTGCTTCCGTAGTATGAGGTTATTGATGATGTATCTTTCCTTGTATACAATTGAAATACCTCTGTTTTTCTCTAAGTGACAAGCCATTTACTGACGACTGAGGAATAATACTGCTGAATATTTCATTTATAGTTACTTGCATTTGTGCTGATCTTTTGCGAATGATTATAAGCAAAGAACGCAATTTGTGCTTTATCCGAGTGAGGTGGAAGGCTATATTTTCTAGAGCAGGAGTGGACCTAGAATTGAACCCTGTGAAACACAAATAGTATTTTGTCCTCATTGAGGAGGAAATTCATTTTCAGAGCTGCGCGAGCTGTCTAAAACAACCGTTTTCTTCAATTAAGTTAAGTTTGAGCATTTCCTCTTACATTTTATACACAGAAAGTCATATACTTTAAGCTTCTCCAAAAGAATGTGTAATGCATATCACACTCGCGATCATTCTTCTTGAGGATGAACCTGCATCTTTTTCCGTCACAGGGGGCTCCCCATTGTACTTAGGACGTGGGTAAACCGATATAGCAACAAAGACCCGGCGTCTGTGTGAGACAGCAGGTTGAGGGCAGTTAACGTGTGCTTACTTGTTCTTCAGAGGCAGCGAATATGCCTCAAGTTTCGCAGTTGTGTTTTGTCTTCTATTTCTAGGGATTTCTAGATCTAGGACGGCAGTGGTGCTAGGCGGACAAACGTCACTCGGTCGACGAGGTCACGTGAGGGTTGTGGTTTGGTGAGGGGGCGAGGGGAAGTGGTGCCCCCTCTCTCTGTCACATCTCGTGTTGGTTGCGGTCTTTCTTGCTCCAGTGGCGGAAAATCCGCGCAGAGTGAGTCGGGAAGGCGACCGAGGCAGAGGAGCGCGACCTATTCTTGGCAGTCGTAAGGTAGAGGGGGGGGGGGAGGCACAGAGTATCTTTCTACTGGAGAATGGAGGGAAGCGAGAGAGAGAGAGAGAGAGAGAGAGAGACAGAGAGAGAGAGAAAGAGAGAGAGAGAGAGAGAGAGAGAGAGACAGAGAGAGAGAGAGATAGAGAGTGAGAGGGAAGGAAAATAGGCCGTGGAGGGAGGGAGATGTGGGCAGACTGGGTCCAGAGGCTGCGCCGCTGGATGACTGCGATGCTGGAGGGAAGGGGCAGGGGGCTTTGTCCAGCTCCAGCAAGGGGGTGAGCCTTCCTTGAGTGGCTGGTCGCGCTAGAGAAGGGGTGGGGTAGAAGTGAGACGTAACGAGGCGACCACGGTGGGACGAGTCGATACCGCAGCAGGCGGCTACGATTCTGTGGCTGCGACATGGGTCACCAGGGGGCATCTGACTGCATTAGCGAGTACGAGAAGCACTCCACGTAAAAGAGGTCTCCCGTAATAGTACAGGAGGCTGTGAGCGTTCTATGGAATACTGTCAGACCGCAAGAAATATAAGGCCGCAGCTTGGTGGCTATATTGTCACCAGTTGTCAGCCAATTTGATTTTTTTCTTTTAAGGACAAAGCGAAAGTTCTAGAAAGGAGAGGTCCCCAGTGGTGTCATCAATACTGTGATGTAAGTTAAGATCCCAGCTAAGTCACACTGTAGCCATTCACGCAGGTGGGTCCTCATTTGGAAGAAATTGCCAAAAAAAAAAAAAATCGGAATTTTGCGTACCTGACGAGATTCGAACGCACAAACTCCTGCATGTGAGGCTGGTATCGTATCCATTATACCATGCAACCAGACTGTACATTCCACCTTTTTTAACGCTGCTGATTGTCACACAGAGTTCCGAATTTTTTTCGTCATTTACTCGGAAACGAGCTCCCCACCAGGGTGAATGGCTGTAGTGTGACATACCTGGGATCTTAACCTACATCACCGTATAGGTAGTTCCAAAAACTCGATCGCACAGAGCCGAGGACCTCTCTTTCTGAGAGACAGCATATCAAGCGAAAAATTTATATGTGAGGATCTTTCAAAATTAATGCAGGCGTCCTACAAGGCGACGGTTTATCTCCACTCCTTATCAGAAAATTGCAAGAATTTTGAGTCAAAAAGTGAAAGAAATCAGGACATCAGCACTCTTTCTAGGAAGGAAGAACAAAGGTGTTGCAATAAATTGGGAGTGGTCGACCGCAACCTTGATGTCATGCATACTTCCCCTCACGTTCAGATGCAGTCCAGCATCGGGCCACTCTCATACCCGAATGCTCCACAAATCTGGATATTGCTCGATTCGACCAGCCGGCCAAATGGATACTCAAAACGAGGACACTTTCAAACTCTCTCAGGTGCTGATAATGCGATCTCACACGAGTAAACGACACCTTCGTGTCCTTCAGAGTGACCAATATCTGAACCTGTTCTCGTCCCTTGTATACTCTACCAGTTCCGGTAAACGCAACCATCATTAAATCACCCTGGTGGCCGTTTTGCCTGCATCAGAGAATCGCAGATCTAATTATTTACGTACCTGCCGTTGTACCAACATTACACTGGCAACCGACCTTGTTTTCTGCGTTCTTCGCTTTTTTGTCGGGCAGTGTAGTACTCTGCTAATATCTCTCATATGTTAGCCATACAAATAATGATAGTTCAGAAATTGGCTGAGTACTCTGTTTACAGCAAGCGTTTAAGGGATCTGTGTTGTGAAAAGTGGAACTTTGATGTAAAGATTTTGGATCTACGGTATCTTCGCGATTTTCGAAAACGCCTAACACCACAACAAGTGTAATCGCTTTCTTTACCCTTAGACAGCCTTTCAAGTTAAATAAAGTTTGTTTACAACTGATTTTCAGAATTCGGTCTTGTTGGTGATTCAGTCAACGATCAATTTCCTGATGATATCCTTAGATAGACTGCGCTATATTCGATTTTTGACGAATATTTATCCTTGTAAAAGGTCTGTTGCCGATTAATTCCGCACAATTCGACGAAAGCTCAAAAACAGGCTCTTATCAGTTGTATGTAAATACTTAAAAACTTCGGCTGAAGAAATGCAGAACCAGCGTACACCATCATAAAAGAAAAGGAAACTAGGAGATGTTCGCACGACCCGAAAACCGAGAAGCAGTCATCCTTTTTGGCTGTTTTGAGCTGAATCTAAAAAATAAAGTGATTCGCTCACGAAGTACATCCAATATAAAGATCGCTTCCTTCTTTGCTTGTGCTTGAACATGTTATTACCTTACTTTAGGGTAGGGATTCCCACTCATTTCCTCTGATGGAGCACTTTGAGAATCAAACTACTTTGTTAGAACACGTTGTTTACTTTGAAGATTGATAAAATTTTAAGAAATGATGAAAACTACTTTTATTCAGTGATTACTTCAATTTTAAATCATAATAATTTTTATAAAATAATTAATGTCTTCAAAACGTGGAAAAAACGACATGTTATTAATAGTTATTCACGGAGCACTTACTCATCTACCGCAGAACATTTGTACTCAGTAGAACACAGTATGGGACACCCTGCTTTAGAGTATTCGAAAACAGATAGCACTGAACTGTGCTCAACATTTTGACTCCTGCAGGTCATTCATAATATCACAAAAAAAAAACCGAAAACATCGCAATATTCTTCTGCACTAATGTGGCAACTGTAAATCAGAACGTCAAACAATGGATTATCTGACGGACATAAAACACTAAATTAATGTCTTATTGCACGTATTCTCGTGATGAATCGCATAACAACTCCTCTTTGTTTCTTTATGTTACAAAAAACGGGTGGACAGAGATTTTAATCACCTTAGGAACCTGCTGAATCATTGCTACAATAATGTTGTTGAGGCACTAACGTCAGACTGCAAAAACTGTTTGCAGATTTGTTCCGATAGCTTGCTATGGCGTACGACTCTTAATGACAAATATGTTTAGAAACAATAACACAATTTGCACCAATGAAATTTCTTTCATTGTTTTTGTAACACTAGAGTTTCGATCATTCTGAGCTCCGTAGCTGACCGATACTAAGGATAATGATTAATAAAGACCAGCACAGCTGATTGATTCACATGTATTGCGCGACGATCGGTTTAGTTCGTTAGAACATTATCAGGCTGCCGAGTAGTCCCAATATCGCGATTTACCAGAGCTCTCAAATCATAACAACTCGGCAGCCTGATATTGTCCTAACGAACTAAACTGATCCTGGCGTAATAAATGTGTATCATTACAGCTTTGGTGGTTGTCATTAATAATTGATTAACAATTTTCTGTTGGAGCCATCTCAACGCTGTAGTTCGCATGACCAAAGAAGGTTTCAAAGCAGAGTTGGAAAAATGGAAATGAAGTCCCATGCTTCTTTACAGAGCGTAGGGGAACGATGCGGGAGACCCGCACCGCCTTACTAGGCAAGGTCCTAAAGGAGGTGGTTTGCCGTTGCCATCCTCCGACCGTAATGGGGATGAATGATGATGATGAACACAACAACGCCCAGTCATCTCGAGGCAGGAAAAATCCCTGACCCCGTCGGGAATCGAACCCGGGACCCAGTGCTCGAGAAGCGAGAACGCTACCGCGAGACCACGAGGGGCGGACAAAACAGAGTTAGCCATAATAAAGTTTATGGCTGTACTCTGTCCTGATTTACCATGTCTTCCAGAAACAACAAAAATTGAAAATTATACCCCTCATCTGTTCTCCCTCTGCTGCTTCTAGTAAATGACGTACAATCCCATACGTAATGTAAGAGTGCAGAGTCTTGCGACAGTAACATTTAATAAAAAGTTGGCGGGTTTACAACCGCGTCAAGTAGTTAAAATTGCACGAACTTTCGGCCAAGTAGTCCCTGGTCATTGTCAATTGGTATGACAGCCACGTGGCTGCTGGTACGCCCCTTACACAGGGTGGTCCATTGATAGTGACCGGGCCAAATATCGCACAAAATAAGCATCAAACTAAAAAACTAAAAAGATCGAAGCTCGTCTAGCTGGAAGGGGGAAACCAGATGGCGCCATGGTTGGCCCGCTAGATGGCGCTGCCATATCTCAAACGGATATCAACTGCGTTTTTCTTTTTTTTTATTGGGAAACCCCATTTTTATTACACATTCGTGTAGTACATAAAGAAATATGAGTGTTTTAGTTGGACCACTTTTTTCGCTTTGTGATAGATGGCGCTGTAATAGTCACCAAAGTATAAGTACGTGGTATCACGTAACATTCCGCCAGTGCGGACGGTATTTGCTTAGGGATACATTACCCGTGTTAAAATGGACCGTTCACCAATTGCGGAAAAGGTCGATACCGTGTTGATGTATGGCTATTGTGATCAAAATACCCAACGGGCTTCTCGGTATCCTGGACGACATCATCCAAGTGTCTGGACCGTTCGCCGGATAGTTACGATATTTAAGGAAACAGGAAGTGTTCAGCCACATGTGAAACGTCAACCACGACCTGCAACAAATGATGATGCCCAAGTAGGTGTTTTAGCTGCTGTCACGCCTAATCCGCTCATCAGTAGCAGACAAATTGCGCGAGAATCGGGAGTCTCATAAACGTCGGTGTTGAAAATACTACATCAATATCGATTGCACCGGTACATTTCTATGCACCAGTAATTGCATGGCGACGACTCTGAACGTCGTGTACAGTTCTGCCACTGGGCGAAAGAGAAATTACGGGACGATGATAGATTTTTTGCACGCGTTCTATTTAGCGATGAAGCGTCATTCACCAACAGCGGTAACGTAAACCGGCATAATATGCACTATTGGGCAACGGAAAATCCACGATGGCTGCGACAAGTGGAACATCAGCGACCATGGCGGGATAATGTATGGTGCGGCATTATGGGAGGAAGGATTATTGGCCCCCATTTTATCGATGGCAATCTAAATGGTGCAATGTATGCTGATTTCCTATGTAATGTTCTACCAATGTTACTACAAGATGTTTCACTGCATGACAGAATGGCGATGTACTTCCAACATGACGGATGTCCGGCACATAGCTCGCGTGCGGTTGAAGCGGTATTGAATAGCATATTTCATGACAGGTGGATTGTTCATCGAAGCACCATACCGTGGCCCGCACGTTCACCAGATCTGACATCCCTGGATTTCTTTGTGTGGGGAAAGTTGAAGGATATTTGCTATAGTGATCCACCGACAACGCCTTACAACATGCGTCAGCGCATTGTCAAAGCGTGTGCGAATATTACGGAATGCGAACTACTCGCTGTTGACAGGAATGTTGTTACACGTATTGCCAAATGCTTTGAGGTTGACGGACATCATTTTGAGCATTTATCGCATTAATGCGGTATTTACAGGTAATCACGCTGTAACAGCATGCGTTCTCAGAAATGATAAGTTCACAAAGGATCGAGTATCATATTGGAACAACCGAAATAAAATGTTCAAACATTCATTTTAATTTAAAAAACCTAACTGTTACCAACTGTTCGTCTAAAATTGTGAGCCATACGTTTGTGACTATTACAGCGACATCTGCCACAAAGCGAAAAATCTGATCCAACTAAAACATTCGTATTTCTTTACGTACAACACGAATATGTAACAAAAAATGAGGGTTCCTATTTTAAAAAAACGCAGTTTATATTCGTTTGACCCATGACAGCGCCATCTAGCGGGCCAACCATAGCGCCATCTGGTTTCCCCCTTCAAGCTAGACAAGTTTCGTTCTTTGTAGTTTTTTCGTTTGACGCTTATTTCGTGAGATATTTGGCCCGGTCGCTATCAATGGACCACCGTGTATATAGTGGCTGCCAGCTATGATGTCACTGATGCCTCCAGGATGTAGTATCACAGTTCTTTGTAAGCGAAATGATCGAGCTATTTACGCACGCTCTGACGTCATCTTACTTTCTGTACAACAACCAGTATTACGATCAGACGAACGGCGCTGCAAAGAATAGCCCGTTACCACCAGCTGTCGCAAACCGCTTCACGGAGTATTTTGAGGATATTGCCTTAGACAAAGCGCCATTAAAGCCTACTTGTTTATTTCGGTACGTTGAGACACGTACGTTATTTCGCCCCACAGACTTGAGAAACTTGACGAGTTCTTAGAATACCTCAACTGCATTGAAAGTAATATCCAGTTTATTTCGATGCATGGTGTCCGTTCCTTCGAAAAAACAGACACTAAGAATATCCCGCAGCTGTGAAACACTAGTATATAAATTGAACGGGGATCACTGGCTATCAGCTGCAGTGGGACATTAAGCGCAATCAGCGGCGACGGGTGGAAATGTGTATCGGACCGGGATGCGAACCCGGGATCTCCTGCTTACTAGGCAGGTGCGGTAACCACTGCTCGATCCGGGACACAGCGTCATCACAACTGCACGAAATATTTTGGTAGGCCTCACGGCCGACCCACACTCCCTCCGAGCACCACATATCCGAAGAGGCTGTCCATTACACTCCCGTTCGCTACTGAAAGATTCCCGCAGGAGATTGGAGATATTTGTGCATTCGTACTCAAGAAAGTGGATGATTTTCCCAGCTAGGTTTATCAATTATTTCAATGCATTGTGTCTGTTCCTTCGAAAGACCCGACAGCTGCAAATGATAGCAGTGATCCGCTTCCAATTTATACACACATCAAAAAAAGTTTTGCATCGCCTCGGTTTCGAGAGTTCCGGAACCTGTTCAGAAAATTGGAAAAGAGATCAACATAAACATCATTTCCGCCCTTTTGCATGTTGTACCACCATACTGCGAGACCTTCAGAGGTGGTGGTCCATATTCCTGTACACACCGGTACCTCTAATACCCAGTAGCACGTCCTCTTGCATTGATACATGCCTGTATTCGTCGTGACATACTATCCACAAGTTCATCAAGGCATTGTTGGTCCAGGTTGTCCCACTCCTCAACGGCGATTCTGCGTGGATCCCTCAGAGTCGTAGGTGGATCACGTCGTCCATAGACAGCCCTTCCCAATCTATCCCAGGCATGTTCGATAGGGTTCACGTCTGGAGAACATGCCGGCCACTATAGTCGTTATCCCAAAGGAAGTCATTCACAAGATGTGCACGATGGCGCCGCGAATTGTCGTCCATGAAGACGAATGCCTCGCCAATATGCTGTCGATATGGTTGCACTATCGGTCGGAGGATGGCGTTCACGTATCGTGCAGCCGTTACGGCACCTTCCACGACCACCAGCGGCGTACGTCGGCCCCAAAGGATGCCACTCCAAAACAGCAGCGAACCTCCACCTTGCTGCACTCGCTGGACAGTGTGTCTAAGCTGTTCAGCCCGACGGGGCTGTCTCCAAACTCATCTCCGACGATTGTCTGGTTGAAGGCATATGCGACACTCATCGGTGAAGAGAACGTAATGCCAATCCTGAGCGGTCCATTCGGCATGTTGTTGGGACCATCTGTGCCGCGCTGCATGGTGTTGTGGCTGCAAAGATGGACCTCACCATGGACGTCGGGAGTGAACTTGCGCATTATGCAGCCGATTGCGTTCAGTTTGGCTGCACGAAAAGCACTATACGACGTGGTGGTGTTGCTGTCAGGGTTCCTCCGAGCCATAATCCGCAGGTAGCGGTCATCCACAGCAGTAGTAGCCCTTGGGCGGGCTGAACGAGGCATGTCATCGACAGTTCCTGTCTCTAACTATCTCCTCCATGTCAGAACAACATTGCTTTGGTTCACTCCGAGACGCCTGGACACTTCCCTTGTCGGGAGCCTTCCTGGCACAAAGTAACAATGCAGACGTGATCGAACCGCGGTATTGACTGTTTAGGTATGGTTGAACTACAGACAACACGAGCCGTGTACCTCTTTTCTGGTGGAAAGACTGGAACTTACCAGCTGCCGGAACCCTTCCATCTAATAGGCGCTGCTCATGTGTGATTGTTTACATCTTTGGGCGATTTCAGTGACATCTCTGAACAGTCAAAGAGACTGTGTCTGTGATACACAGTCAACGTCTGTCTTCAGGAGTTCTGGGAACCAGGGCGATGAAAACTCTTTTTTGATTGTGTATATATAGTGTTCCACAGGTGCAGGATCTGTGTGGTGTCTGCTCTTTCGAAGGAACAGACACCATGCATTCAAATAATTCACAAGACTGTTTGGGCAATTGAGCCACTTTCTTCAGTACGTATACACAAATGCGTGGAATCTCTAAGTAGCGAACAGGAGTGTAATGGACAGGACTGCAGCTAGCTGGCGCTCCGTGAGTGTGTGGATCGGCTGTGAGGCGTACCAAAATGGTCCGTGCAAATTGAGATGACGCTTTGTCCCGGATGGGGCAGTGGTTGTTGCACCTACCTACTAGGCAGGAAATCCTGTGTTCGAATCCCGTTTAAAGTCCCGTTTCAGCTGGTAGTAGTGATCCCCTTCAATTTATAACTTCCAGTTTTCTGTGGAGATAAAAGACGAAAAAGTAATACCCTTCCTCGACGCCATCATCTGCCACAGAAAAAATTATGATTTGGTCACAGCTTCTATAGAAAACCGCTCCCCACCGATCTGTACTTGCACGCCATATTCCATCATCAACCGGCACAGAAGCGCACTGCTTTACGAACATGATACAGGACTCTTCAACCTTTCCCGGCGGATGTGCATGTCTGGCCTATATACGCTGCCCCACACTGACAAGGAATCTTGTAAATACCACCTTTCCTCTGGCCAAGATCATCCTTAACCGAACCCAACATGTTTCTCAGTTTTGCAGATGGTTTCTTCAAATGGCTCTAAGCACTATGAGAATTAACATCTGAGGTCATCAGCCCTTAGAACTACTTGAACCTAACTAACCTAAGGACATCACACACATCCATTCCCGAGGCAGGATTCGAACCTGCGACCGTAGCAGCAGCGCTGTTCCGGACTAAAGCGCCTTGAACCGCTCGGCTACAAAGGCCGGCTAGCAGATGGCTGAAAAACACACTTAATTCCATATCTTCCGAGGACTCTTTTCCTATTCTTGACGACATGGATCTTCATTCTGCTCCATAGATTGAACCCGGCTGGGCCTCAATGCGTTACGTGTCTGTCTCTCGGAATAACACTGTCTTCAGATGTTGTATTTCACTCGACAGGCTTTCAGGATCAGATACCACATGTGCTCTATGAACTGACGCACGTAATGCACTACCGCATTCTGCAGGATGATGGCAGCTTGTGGCCTGTAGATATAGATCTGTACGTGTTGGCTTCTGGTAGACGCTGTATCCCAAGGTTCCATTTGCTTTTCTTCGTAGCAAAACATCATGAAAAGGTAAAGTACCATCTTTTTCCACTTCCATTGTGAAGTTTATATTCGGATGCAGCGAATTCAGATGCTGAAGAAACATAGATAGAGTATCAAGTCCATGTGGCCACACCACAAATGTATCATCCACATAACGTAGAAAACAAGAGGGCTTGAGAGTGGCTGACTGTAGTGCTTTTTCTCCAAAGTCCTCCATAAAATAATTGGCCACCACAGGAGTCAGAGGGCTTCCCTTGGCGACACCGTCCACTTGTTCAAAATATTGGTCATGAAATAAGAAGTACGTTGTAGTAAGCACGTGTTTAAGTAATACTAGTATCCAGAATGCGATTTTCACTCTTCAGCGGAGTGTGCGCTGGTATGAAACTTCCTGGAAGATTAAAACTGTGGGCCTGGCCGAGATTCGAACACGGGACCTTTGCCTTTCGCGTGCAAGTGTTCTACCAACTGTTCGAGTCTCGGCCCGGCACACAGTTTTAATCTGCCAGGAAGTTTCATACCAGCACACACTCCGCTGCAGAGTGAAAATCTCATTCCGGAAACATCCCCCAGGCTGTGGCTAAGCCATGTCTCCACAATATCCTTTCTTTCAGAAGTGCTAGTTCTACAAGGTTCGCAGGAGAGCTTCTGTAAAGTTTGGAAGGTAGGAGACGAGGTACTGGCAGAAGTAAAGCTGTGAGGACGGGGCGTGAGTCGTGCTTGGGTAGCTCAGTTGATAGAGCACTTGCCCACGAAAGGCAAAGGTCCCGATTTCGAGTCTCGGTCCGGCACACAGTTTTAATCTGTCAGGAAGTGTCGTATCAGCGCGTACTCCGCTGCAGAGTGAAAATTCAATTCTTACTTAATGCAAGACTCACAACAAGATCACCGACGAGGAGCAGGAAAAGGAATTTGCTTTCCTGTGGCAAGATGAGCCGCCTGCTGAAACTGCACAAGATCAAATCGATCTTCAGGCCTCCGACGAAAACCCGTCAGTTACTGAGACCAGTCAAAGACGCAGCGGGTCTCAGAACACCTGGGGTCTACAAGATACCGCGCGAGTTTGGGCAGTCTTGTGTCGGACAAACAGTACACACTGTGGAACAACGCTGGAAGGAGCATGAGGTTTTATCGCCCACCCTACCCTGAGAAATCTGCTTGAGCTGATCATGCATTAGAAAACGGCCACCGAAAAAAAGATTTAACGGAACATCTGACGCGGCTCGCACAACGTCTTCTGTGAGTGTATTTTGAAATAAAAATCACCTATAACACCAGAAACAGAGACCGTGGCCTGCAGCTCAGCCCGGTGTGGTATCCAACCATCGGGCAGTTGAAGCGGGCGCATCGAATGCCGAGTCAATGTACAGTGCCACAGGCGGCAGTGACGTCACAGCCGGCAGCTCGTGTATATAAGGAGCGTACCAGGAGCCACACCACTTGATAATGGCGAAGGAGTACTTGGCGGAAAGCTCGTGCAATTTTAATTACTTGCTGCAGTTGGAAACCCAAGAACTTTATTTTCAATCCCGTGCCTAGTACAGGTGTCACACAATGCAGCAGAAACAATCCTGCTATTGTAGAATTTCTTATTACGTGAGGAACACCACAATCCAGAGTATTTTCTGTACTACAGACAAGCCAACGGTGGGGTATATGAAATTACTGAGCGTGATAAATTTTGTATTGGTCAATCAGGATGAGACGTAGCAACTAGCTTGCCCAAACATGAATCGAGCCTTGGGTCGCCGAATCATCACACCGTATTTTCTGAGTTAGGGTAACAGCTACTTGTCACTCAGTAAATAGAGGCCCAAAACTCAGCTTGTTGGAAGCCATGGTAATCAACAAACTTATGACACGCATTTTTGGACTGCCAACAGCTGTTAAGTAACGTATAAAATGCGTACTTGAACCGTCAGTTGTCTTTGCTTTAAACCCAAATTCTACCGATTTCGGTCTTGGACCGTCTTCATGGATGAAGACGGTCCAAGACCGAAACCATTAGAACTTGGGTTTAAAATAAAAACAGATGACGGTTCAAATATGGATTTTATACATATGCCACACAGTTTTCGTATGATATTTAATGACTAAACATAGTTCAGTGCTGTAACTTCTCTAAACTTCAGTAGATATTCATAGTTTTCGAGTGCTTCCCATACTATCTGTTCCTGTATATTCCTCCTTTTTTTGTTTATTTTATTGTGTTGACTGTGTGTTTCATATATTCTGTTGTTACAGTTGTCACTTCTGTCTTTCACTTCATACCATCATATATACGTAATACCACCTTAAGATATTCTTCTTCATTCTTGTTGCACACCGATTTCAAGTTAGTTGACATTGTCAACCAGGATATACCCGACCTGTATTTCTATTTATGTTAGGGACTGAAGACCCATGAGGTCAAGGTCACGCATGAAACCTTCTTTATTTCAATGGATTACTAATTTCGACTAACAGTAAAACCATCTTCAGGTGTAAAACAGTTAAAAGTAAACTCCTCTCGAACAGGCCATGAAGGCCCAAAGGTACTGACCGACCACCGTGTCACCCTCAGCTCATAGGCGTCACTGGATGCAGATATGGAGGGGCATGTGGTCAGCACACCGCTCTCCCGGCCGTACGTCATTTTCTGAGACCGCTCCTTCTCAATCAAGTAGCTCCTCAGTTTGCCTCACAAGGGCTGAGTGAACCCCGCTTGCCAACAGCGCTAGGCAGACCGGATGGTCATCCATCCAAGTGCTAGCCCAGCCCGACAGCGCTTAACTTCGGTGATCTGACGGGAACCGGTGTTACACTGCGGCAACGCCGTTGGCGCTGTAAAACAGTTAGCAACGTATAATAGCCTACAGAACTGCACATAATATTGTAGCAGGGTTCACGAGTATATACACGAATTAATTACAGAATACGTACCATAAAACACTCTTGACTAGCACTGTTACCACTATAGTTTCGTCCATCATTACAAATCTTCTTATAACGACGACATCCATACCTGACATACTTACAAATAGTTTTTGCTCGTTCGTGGCCAGTGTACCTGAGCGACTGTCATAAATTTGGTTCAAATGGCTCTGAGCACTACGGGACTTAACATCTGAGGTCATCAGTCCCCTAGAACTTAGAACTACTTAAACGTAACTAACCTAAGTACATGACACACATCCATGCCGGAGGCAGGATTCGAACCTGCGACCGTAGCGGTCGCGCGGTTCCAGACTGAAGCGCCTAGAACCGTTCGGCCACACCGACCGGCTGTCATAAATTTGAAAAGTTAATATAGAGAAGAGACAATGAAAATAAAAGAGAAATATTGGCATAAGGGACGATTCACTAAAATGAATACATGTAAGAGGTATCGTCTTACCACCGCGTTGTGCCATTACACCATAGTAACTAACACAGTCAGTATTTACATCATCTCGCAACACAGATCATCATGTTATATTTTGCTGTACCATGGTACATGTGAACAGTATGGTAGCTGATACCCAATACAAGGTTCAAGAATCGCAACGTTCGCCATACACGTAGTATACACACGTCTTGCCGGTACTGTGGTGAAATGGGAACTGGCGACCACTGGGTTTGAGATGCTGCATGAGGCTAAAACAGCTACGTGGTGTTAACACCTGGCTGGCCATATCATTTACGTAAAATCTACGTGTTCTAATAACGTTTGAAAAGTACAAGATATAAATGAATTTAATATTAAATAATTGACATAAGTACAAAGCGTCTTACAGTTAAATCAACAGGACTTCAACGATAATACGGGATTCTGCTGGCGTTATACAAACCTAACGGTATAATCCTATGTAATACTTTATCGTGTAGTTACTTTATAATGATGTGACGGTCTTAGCCACTGTCTCAAGATATTTTTACTTTTATTACATGTCTACACAACGAACGAAACTATAAGGAACATCGCCAACCTGCAACACTAAGGGTCATAATTGAGGTAGAACGCATGACAGTCAATTTGGCCGCCACGGTGACGGTAATAGATATTAGCAACAATCTATACAATTATTAAACTCAAAAGGATTAAAATGCGTGACAATACACTTGATAAAGGAACGGAAATTTTTTAACATTGTAATGTATCAATGCGATAAAGTATTACATAAAATTAGTTCGCTTGGTTTATACACTGGCATAGACATGCGTATTCAAATACAGATATATGTAAACATGCAGAAAACGGCGCTGCGGTCTGCAACGCCTGTTTAAAAGAACAAGTGTCTGGCGCAATTGTTAGATCAGTTACTGCTGCTACAATGGCAGGTTATCCAGATTTAAGTGAGTTTGAACTTGGTGTTATAGTCGGCGCACGAGCGATGGGACACAGCAGCTCCGAGATAGTGACGAAGTGGGGATTTTCCCGTACGAACATCTCACTATTGTACCGTGAATATCAGGCATCCAGTAAAACATGAAATCTCCGGCATGGCTGCGGCGGCAAAAAGATCCTGCAAGAATGGGACCAACGACGACTGGACAGAATCGTTGAACGAGACAGAAGTGCAGGCCTTCCGCAGATTGTTGGAGATTTCAATGCTGGGCCATCAACAAGTGTCACCGTGCGAACCATTCAACGAAACATCATCAGTATTGGCTTTCAGAGCCGAAGACCCACTCGTGTATCCTTGATGACTGGACGACACAAAACTTTGCGCCTCGCGTGGCCCCGTCAACACCGATATTGGACTGTTGATGACTGGAAACATGTTGCCTGGTCGGACGAGCCTCGTTTCAAATTGTATCGAACGGATCGAGAAAACCTGATGAATCTGTGGGCCCTGCATATTAGCAAGGGACTGTTCAAGCTGGTGGAAGCTCTGTAATGGTGTGGGGCGTGTGCATTTGAAGTGATATGGGACCCTTGTTACGTCTAGATGCGACTCTGACAGGTGACACGCACGTAAGCATCCTGTCTCATCATCTGCATCCATTCGTGTCCATTGTGCATTCCGAGGGACTTCTGCCATTCCAGCAGGACAATGCGGCACCTCACACGTCCAGAAATCCTACAGAATGGTTCCAGGAACACTCTTATGAGTTTAGACACTTCCGCTGGCCACCAAACTCCCCAGACATGAACGTCATTGAGCATATTTGGGATACCTTGCAACGTGCTGTTCAGGAGAGATCTCCACCCTCTCGTACTGTGACGGATCTAAGGACAGCGCTGCAAGATTCATGGTGTGTGTGTCCTACAGCACTACTTGAGACGTTAGTCGAGTCTATGCCATGTGTGTTGCAGCACTTCTGCTTGCTCGCGGGGGCCCGATATGATGTTAGGCATGTGTACTAGTTTCTTTGGCTCTTCAGTCTGTAACATCAGCAGATTCCAATCATATTAGTTATTAAATTGTTGTTTGTTTAACTGTAAGACGCTCTATATTGATGTCAGCTATTTAATTTTAAATACATTTATGCCTTATTCCTTAGAATGTTATTAGAACTAACGAGTCGTATTGATGTCGACTATTTAATTTTAAATACATTTACGTCCTGTTCCTTACAATGTTACACAAGTAAACTTTGTGTAAATTACACGCCCAGCAGTTGCTAACGCCAAGAGGTGTTCGCCTCAAGCAACTTGTCAGAACCTAGTGTCACCACAATAACGGCCACACATTTGCATACAACGTGCATGGCGAATGTTGCGTTTCTTGAACTTTGTAATAGACATCAGACGCTACACTGTTCACACGTACCGTATTGCAGCAGCATATATACAACGACCTGTGTTATGAGATGATGAAATTACCGATTGTGTCAGTTACGGAATTTTAACCGCACAACGATTTCACATTTAGTCATTTTAGTGGATAGTTCCTAATGAAAACACTGTTATTGTGTTTTCTCTGTCTCATCTCTATATTAATGTATGTTTTCAGTTTTCTGACCAACGTTCAGTTACACTGTGCACGAACGACGAAAAGCTGTTTTTAACTATGTAATGTTTGGATGTTATCATTTTAAGGAATCTTATAGATCTTATAATCATATTTATCCCTGAGAGTCTCTTCTTTATCTACGATAATGATCGAAACACAAGAAATGAATTAAAAGTTATGCTGCGGCCAAGACTCGAACCCGGGTGTTCTTGCGTGCTAGGCAGAAATGCTAACCATTACACCACCGCAGCACTATAGTCAAAATTGCTGCACGAACTACCCAAGCTGAGTGCCCTCCCCAAAACAAACTCCATATCTTCAGCTTATTTTCCCTTACATTGTCACTATTGCCAGGACTCTCCCAGCGTTGGACGTAATGGGAAAGTCCTGTACCATAGGTGATCTTATAGATCTTATAATTATATTTATCCATGAGAAAATAAGAAGATGTGAATTGAAGTTTGTGTTGGGGAGAGCATTCAACTTGGCTACTTCGTGCAGCAATGTTGACCATAGTGCTGTAGTGGTGTAATGGGTAGCATTTCTGCCTAGCAAGTAACACGACCCGGGTTTCAGCACACATTTTAATTCATTTATTTTGCTTCGATCATTCTCATACATTTTAAGAAAGATTTTTAATGATGTGTGAAGCCAACACTAATCAAGAAAGTTTTATGATATGTATTGTGTAATTAATTCGTATATCTACTCTTGAAACCTGCCACAAAATTATGTGCAGTTCTGTAATATTTTGTACGTTGCCAACGTGAGGAAATAACTGTTTTATATCTTAGATCTGACGATCACTTCATTATTAACAGAAACCATTAACCATCCAAATAAAAAAGATTCCATGTGTGAGCTTTTGCTTCATGGGATTTAAATCCCAAACACATTAAAATTTGTACAACACGAAGATGACGTGCTACAGACCCGAAATTTAATAGACAGGAAGAAGATGCTGTCATATGCAAATGATTAGCTTTTCACAGCATTCACACAAGGTTGGCGCCGGTGGCGACACCTACTACGTGCTGACATGAGGAGAGTTTCCAACCGATTTCTCATACACAAAAAGCAGTTGGCCGGCGTTGCCTGGTGGAACGTTGTTCTGATGCCTCGTGTGAGGAGGAGAAATGCGTACCATCACGTTTCTGACTTTGATAAAGGTCGCAATGTAGCTTATCGCACATTGCGGCTTATCGTATCGCGACATTGCTCCTCGCGTTGGTCGAGATCCAATGATTGTTAGCAGAATATGGAATCGTTGGGTTCAGGAGGGTAATACGGAACGCCGTGTTGGATCCCAATGGCCTCGTGTCACTAGCAGTCGAAATGACAGGCATCTTATCCGCATGGCTGTCACGGATCGTGCAGCCACGTCTCGATCCATGAGTCAACAGATGGGGACGTTTGCAAGACAACAACCATCTGGACGAACAGTTCGACGACGTTTGCAGCAGCATGGACTATCAGCTCGGAGACCATGGCTGCGGTTACCCTTGACGCTGCATCATAAACAGGAGCGCCTGCGATGGCGTACTCAACGACGATCCTCGGTGCACGAATGGCAAAACGTCGTTTTTTCGGATGAATCGAGGTTATGTTTACAGCATCATGATGGTCGCATCCGTGTTTGGCGACATCGCGGGGAACGCACATTGGAAGCGCGTATTCCTCATCGCCATACTGGCGTATCACCCGGCGTGATGGTGTGGGGTGCCACTGGTTACACGTCTCGGTCAACTCTTGTTCGCATTGACGGCTCTTTGAACAGTGGACGTTACATTTCAGATGTGTTACGACCCGTGGCTCTACCCTTCATTCGATACCTGCGAAACCCTACATTTCAGCAGGATAATGCACGACCGCATGTTGCAGGTACTGTACGGTCCTTTCTGGATACAGAAAATGATCGACTGCTGCCTTGGCCAGCACATTCTCCAGATCTCTCACCAACTGAGAACGTTTGGACAATGGTGGCCGAGCAACTGGCTCGTCACAATACGCCACTCACTACTCTGTGGTATCGAAGCTGCATGGGCAGCTGTACATGTGCACGCCATCCAAGCTCTGTTTGATTCAATGCCCAGGCGTATCAAGGCCGTTATTACGGCCAGAGGTGGTTGTTCTGGGTACTGATTTCTCAGGATCTATGCACCCAGATTGCGTGAAAATGTAATCACATGTCAGTTCTAGTATAATATATTTGTCCAATGAATACCCGTTTATCATCTGCATTTCTTCTTGGTGAAGCAATTTTAATGGCCACTGATGTAATTTTATTTTGTTGGCATCGTTAATTGCATTTACAATGCTACATAGGCACTGCTTTTCCTGTTTTAGTGTCAATATTTGTTCCATTTATATTTATTTAATGTTTAACATTTTAATTTAATTACCTCTGTACTGTCAAAGGTGACATCTTTGACGACGATTTTCAGTTAAAATCTGATGCTGGCCTTCTAGGACGAAAACCGGCTAGCAAAATAAATAATGTAGAACACACACAATGTTGTGGTATTCGTTTCTATCTGAAGTTCCTGTTATGAAAATTTCTTAGCTATATGCATGTAAGTACAGCAAAATGACTTCCAGGTGGCTCATCGACTCTCAGCAATCGAACAGAGTTTTAACGCCACATTATTGAACATTCCCCTTCATTGTATACTCCCGTGTTCTTTTATCCTTTCACGCTCCTGACAGCATCCAGAAGATGCAGAATGCGTAGGCCTCCTATTGTGGAATATTCTGCCATTGCTACTGTTAGTTGAGCACTGTACTACTAATTCCAGGTGTTTTCCTGAAAATCTATTATAGGATCATGATGCCTGATTCTTATATACTACAGTTTCATATGAAGACCAATCTATGAATTAGGGTAAATGACGTTTCTTCAGAATTCTAAGTTTCCAACTAAATTCTTTCTTTGTTTGTCCATATTCACCATCACCCAAGTTTGTAATTTGCGGAACACCAAAGTTCTTTAGTGAACATTTTCATTTCCCGCTGCTGTCTTCATAAATGATGCCACGAAAGCGGAAAGAACACATTTAGGTGAATAGGCAGGAAAATGTGGTTCTCATCTGATTTTCTTCCCTTACCTGAAAGGAAATAACTTGTTAATGCAAAATTTTCTCTCCGTTATAGATCAACGTACCACGTGCCATTGGGGAACAAAATTTTACCAGCGCATGACCAGAAAGCAGGAAATTTTGAAGAAGTTGCGTCATCTAGAAATAAAACATGCAACACACTTGTTTCTAGGGAAAAAAAACTGCTGTGCGTCTCTGTGAAACGTGATTCAAATTGGCGATTCTGTAGGAACAGCATCTCAGCGTTTCACCAAAACGATATAAAAGCTACAGTGGTGTATAAACTTGATTCTTAACTGTTAAATGATGTCTTTTGGCTCCTAGCTTTTACGATTGTCGAACCGTGGACGCTACACTCCAGATGGGTGACAGGTGTATCGTTCATTGAAAAGCAAGTGCAATAGATGTTCAAGTTTGCTCGTTGCGCCACTACTGAAACGAACATATAGTATCGGAGGGACTGAGCTGGAAGTGGCTGGATAACGTATATTAAATCTGTTGGATGAACTGGGATAAGCTATTCTTGTGCGTCGGCTGAAACAGGAAAGAATCCAGATGCGATTACACCAAAAACCGATATGCTCCCATTTCATTCTACATGTGTAATAATAGTCAGTTTGTGTGGGTCATAGCCGTGAATTCATAGGCTGAAATGTTCGAAAAAGAATTTCATTCATACGAAGCACACAAGGTCAGCTGAAAAGTACTATGACGAGGCTACTATAGTGCCAGGAGGAATTCGCAAACTTCTGTCATCCATTTTCATAGCCCCATCAGAGAGAGAATAGGTTGTGGACTGCTGTTAAAAAGCTGAGTGGGTAACGTGTATTGTCACGATGCTATTTGTGTGAAGTTACGAGCTCTCTGGACGTTAGCAACATTTACTGGCGATCGACGAGAAGAAGGATTTATGGCTAGAGTTAAGTAAATAAATCGCCTACCAGACGAAATCAGGTCGTACGCTTCGGAGATAGATGGGTCGTTACAGTGGAGAATAAAAACAGTACTATCGATCTTGGCTGAAACTGTAAACAAGTAGAGATTTCGCTATAGTGAAACAGATACGTCGCCGTCTCATACTGTATGTGTAACACTTGTCAATTTATATGAGGTTTTCGTATGAAAGTTTTAATACAAAATTTTATTCATTTGGGCCATACATCGAAACGAGCTGAAAACGGCTGTGGTGACAGTATTATAGTGATAGTAGGGATTACAACAGTTATTTCATTATTTATAGTGATAGCTTCATGTTGGGATGATACCAGTTCGTTGATATTTTTGTTAAACAGATGAGTGGATAAAAGTTTTAGTACTGAGGTTGTCTGTTTGGGAGTTCTGAGCATCCTATTTAATAACATTCAGTGGAGTTGAAAGAGAAGAAGCTTGTGCCGAGTGAAATATATTCCAAAGTCAAAGGACATGAATCGTTCTGGTGCAGAGTAGTTGCAGGACATCAAAGTTCAGTGCTCCAGATTTACCACTGTTACAATGTTCACCAATGTGCACGCCCAAGAAGTGGAGGACGAAGAGGAACAACACAGAAGAAAGGAGCAACAGCCGTCTCCATCCAGACAGAGACGTGGCAGCTCCAAGAGCCCCTCCTCCAGGAGTCCTTCGGGACACGAGAGGTGCCGGGAACAGAACTGCGAAGAATGCCACTCTTGCTGCCCCGAGGGCGACCAGTGCTGCTGCAGGAACCGGGAAGAGCCCGGGAGCTCCAAGGAGAAGGGCAGGTCTTCGGGGTCCCGGCGGGGTTCCCTGGCAAACAAGAGGAAGAGCGTCAGGAGGGGCAGCGAGTCCCTGAAGCTCCCCGACGGAGCTGCGATCGAGCGGAGGTTGGCGAGAACGCCCAGTCCGAGAGCGGTCGGCGGTGCCGGGCTCGAGGACGAATTCGGAGCAGTGTCCAGCCGGCGTCGCAGCAGCTCCCTCAAGATCGAGACCGAAGGCAAGTTGAGCGTGGCTCCCGCGGGCTCGGGTAACCGCAGGCGGAGCAGTTCGCTCAAGAGCGACGGCGAGGCGAGGCGCGGCGGCGAGGAAGAGCCCGCCCGCAGGGACCGCAGGAAGTCGTCGCTGTACGGCGGCTACCTGAGCCCCAACGACGCCCTCTCCTTCAGCGACGGAGTGGACGAGGCTGGCCGGCGCAGCAGGAGGAACTCCTCGCGCAAGAGCAGCGACAGCTCCTCGTTCCGAACAGACGCCGACGGACACCTGCTGTGCCCCGAGCAGAGCCCCAGCCCGCAGCACTGCGGAAGCGCCGACGCCGCCTTCGACGCCTCGAGGAGGGACTCCCGCAGGAGCGTCAGGTCTTTCAACGAAGAAGTCGGGGAGGTCCGCAGGAAGAACTCGAGGCGGTCCGACGAGGGCCGCGGGCTGTCCCGGACGCCGAGCCCGCGCCACGGGTCCGGGAAGCGCTCCGGCAGCCCGCGGTCGGCCGTCGCGGCGGGGCTGGACCCGCTCGCCTCCCGCGTCTGCTTCTACGTCGACGACTGCGTCATCGACGACGCGCCCCCGGAGGCGCTGCCGCAGCCCCGGCCGGCCGGGGCTCGACACGGTCGGCGCGCGACCTCCATGAGGGACCCCGGCGGGGCCCGGCGCTACGCCACGAAGCTGAGCAGGCACGCCAGCGATGTGACCCCGGCCCAGCGAAACCGCGCGGGCAGCGTGAGGCGGACCCAGCGCGGGAGCCTCATGCTGCCAGGGGCGGGGCCCGGGGGCGGCGTCGGCGTCGGCGTGAGGACGCCCCCGGAGGAGCTGCCGCCCAAGGAGCGGCGCCGGCGCACCATCGTCATGATCGTGGGCGCCACCTTCATGTTCCTGCTCGCCTGCAGCGTGCTCGTCGTCGTCGTCACATTGACGCACCACTCCTTCCGCCACCCGCCCGTCGACGACGCAGGTCTGTCTGGCGCACTGTGCAGCAGCTAAGCTAAGCTAAGCAGCTCATCCACTTTTATCCTCCAACTAACATAAAGCTGATGTATTAGCCATCACTCACATTGAAAGTTTCGATTGGTTTTGACTTCGTACCAAATGGTTCAAATGGCTCTGAGCACTATGGGACTTACCATCAGTGGTCATCAGTCCCCTAGAACTTAGAACTACTTAAACTAACTTAAGGACATCACACACATCCATGCCCGAGGCAGGGTTAGAACCTGCGACCGTAGTGGTCACACGGTTCCAGACTGAAGCTCCTAGAACTACATGGCCACAGCGGCCGGCCTGGCCTCGTACCGGTATGGTTAGTTGTAACTTTGCTGTTGTTGAGCTATGTGTGACTTTGTACCTTTCCAACTGTTAGAGAAACCAAATATGATTCCCTGCTAGGCTAAAACATGAATTTGGTCCTGTTTTACGATTTACAATCTTTCTAAAAATGTGCAGACTGATTAAATACTGAACTCTATGATTAATTTCTCTAATTAAACAAATTGGTCCCTGCCCATTAATGATCTAACTAATCTGCATCTACATCTACATCGATACTCTGCAAATCACATTTAAGTGCCTGGCAGAGGGTTCATCGAACCACCTTCACAATTCTCTATTGTTCCAATCTCGTATAGCGCGTGGAAAGATAGAACACCTGTATCTTTCCGTAAGAGCTCTGATTTTCCTTATTTTATGTTTCAATGTTCAAATGTGTGTGAAATCTTACGGGACTTAACTGCGAAGGTCATCAGTCCCTAAGCTGACACACTACCTAACCTAAATTATCGTAAGGACAAACAGACACACCCATGCCCGAGCGAGGACTCGAAACTCCGCCGGGATCAGCCGGACAGTCCATGACTGCAGCGCCTTAGACCGCTTCGCTAATCCGGCGTGGCCCCTTATTTTATCATGGTACGTCGGTGTCAACAAAATATTTTCGCATTCGGAGAAGAAAGTTGGTGATTGGAATTTCGTGAGAAGATTCCGCTGCAACGAAAAACGCCTTTGTTGAAATGATGTCCATCCCAAATCCTGTATCATTTCTGTGACTCTCTCCTATTTCGCGATCATACAAATCGTGCTGCCCTTACTTGAACTTTTTCGATGTACTCCGTCAATCCTATCTGGTATGAATACCACACCCCGCAGCAGTATTCTAAAAGAGGACGGACAAGCGTAGTGTAGGCAGTCTCCTCAGTAGACCCGTTACATTTTCTAAGTGTCCTACCAATAAAATGCACTGTTTCGATAGCCTTCCCCACAACATTTTATACGTGTTCCTTTCTGTTTAAGTTGTTCGTAATTGCAATTCCTAGGTATTTAGTTGAATTTACGGCCTATAGATTTGACTGATTTATCGCGTAACCGAAATTTAACGGATTCCTCTTAGCACTCATGCGGATGACCTCACACTTTACGTTATTTAGGGTCAATGGCAAATTTTCGCACCATACAGATATTCATTCTAAACCGTTTTGCAATTTGTTTTTGATCTTCTGATGACTTTCTTAGGCGTCAAACGACAGCGTCATCTGCAACAATCTAAGACGGCTATTCAGATTGTTTCCAACATCGTTCATATAGATAAGGAACAGGAAAGGGCCTATAACACTACCTTCGGGAACACCAGAAATGACTTCTGTTTTACTCGATGACTTTCCGTCAGTTACTACGAACGGTCACCTCTATGACTGGAAATAACGAATCCAGTCACATAATTGAAACGATATTCCATAAGCATGCAATTTCACTACAAGCTGTTTGTGTGGTACAGTGTTAAATGCTTTCCGGAAATCCAGATATACGGAATCAATTTGAAATCCCTTGATAATAGCATTCAACAATTCATGCGAGTAAAGAGCTTGTTCTGTTTCACAAGAACAATGTTTTCTAAATCCATGTTGACTGTGTGTCAGTAAATTGTTTTCTTCGAACACAATATATCTTCCAAAATCTTGCTACATATCAACGTTAATGATATGGGCCTGTAATTCAGTGGATTACTCCTACTACTTTTCTTGAATATTGGTGTGATCTGTGTTGCTTTACAGTCTTTGGGTACGGATCTTTCGTCGATATAATAGTGCTGTTCATGAAATTTTCGTAGCAAACTCATTCTGAAATGAATATATCTTAGCTCATAATGTAATGCTTGGGAAAACTACGTAGCAGGAAGTGAAATTAGGGGGAAGTTAAAAAGGTTGCTGAAGTCGAGTTTGCGCATAGTGTAGCATTTTCAGAGCTGTTAAATGTGAATGCGGAGAGTTGGGTATTTGACGAGATGGTGAATGATCCACTTGGTGGGGAACCAAGTGGTTGCGAAAAACGAGGAATGTGTCAGATACAAGGATTTGGAGGGAGTGAGAGAACTTTGTTGGGGCTGATATAGATGCAGTATTGGCGTAGGAGAGGTTAGGTCGGGTCAAAATCGCGTTGCTGTGAAGGATATTGCAAGGTATTTGATGACGCTGTCGTTTACCGACTAATAAAGTCATCAGAAGATCAAATCAAACTGCAAAACGATTTAGATGAAATATCTTAATGGTACGAAAAGTGGCAGTTGACCCTAAATAACGAAAAGTGTGAGGTCATCCACATGAGTGCTAAAAGGAACTCGTTAAACTTCGGTTACACGATAAATCAGCCTAATCTAAAAGCCGTAAATTCAACTAAATACCTAGGTATTACAATTACGAACAACTTGAATTGGAAAGAACACATAGAAAATGTCGTGGAGGAAGGCTAACCAAAGGCTGCGTTTTATTGGCGGGACGCTAAGAAAATTTAACAGACCTACTAAGGAGACTGCCCACACTACGCTTGTCCGTCCTCTTTTAGAATACTGCTGCGCGGTGTGGGATCCTTACCAGATAGGACAGACAGAGTACATCGAAAAGTTCAAAGAAAGGCAGCACGTTTTGTATTATCACGAAATATGGGAGAGAGTGTCACAGAAATGATACAGGATTTGCGCTGGAAATCTTTAAAAGAAAGGCGTTTTTCGTTGCGACAGAATCTTCTCACGAAATTCCAATCACCAACTTTCTCCTCAGAATGCGAAAATATTTTATTGATACCGACCTACATAGGGAGGAACGATCACCAAGATAAAATAAGGGAAATCAGAGCTCGTACGGAAAGATACAGGTGTTTATTCTTTCCGCGCGCTTTACGAGATTGGAAAAATAGAGAGTTGTGAAGGTGGTTCGATGAACCTTCTGCCAGGCAGTTAAATGTGATTTGCAGAGTATCGATGTAGATGTAGATGTATAATTCTCATGTTTGGCCAGTTATATGTTGTGGTAGTAACAGGACAAATTCCACTATAGCAAACAAACACCACACACTCTGTACCCCAGCTGCAACTTTCTAACCACAGTTGTTGAGAACTTAGAGCAACGCTCCAGGCAACAAGAAAAACTATTTTATACCCGTGTGCCAGACCGAGACTCGAACTGGGACCTTTGCCTTTCGCGGGCAAGTGCTCTACCAGGAGAGCTTCTGTGAATTTTTGAAGGTAGGAGACGTGGTACTGGCGGAATTAAAGCTGTGAGAACGAGTCGTGAGTCGTGCTTGGGTAGCTCAGTTGGTAGAGCATTTGCCCGCGAAAGGTAGTCCCAGTTCGAGTCTCGACCGGCACACAGTTTTAATTTGCCAGGAAGTTACATATCGGTGCACACTCCGCTGTAGAGTGAAAATTTCATTCTATTTTATACCAATCACTGAGTGAGACACGCTTTAAATAAAACTGACTTGGATCGAGGATGTGGGCAGTGCTCGTAGGTGAAATATTATTTTAACGAACTGTTTTTAAATTACCTGATATATTATTGATTGTAGGAAACTCATGTTAAAACACTCATTAACATTGACAAAGGGCAATATTGGTACCAAATACTGTCACAAATGTAAGACAAATCATTACTAAAAATAGAAAATACCTTACAGTACTCTGTCTTTAATGAAAAATCTAAACGTCCCTAGTATGGATGTCTCATCCAACAATGATTCTAACTACTCGCGACCGCAGTGCCAATAAATAAAACTATTACCTTCATTCCTCTTCATATTCTTTTCATTCTGAATGACCAATCAAATCTTACTCCTGTGTTTCACAATATTCACACACAAACCATTTTACTTAAACACAGACGCACTCAACTTTAGATCTTCATTGCCACGAGTCTTTCTCACAACGATGAAACTCCCGCGCTCCTCGCTGCAAAGCAGGGATGACAAAACAAAACACATCTTCCTCCGACGCAGCTACTCTGACCAAAAACTGCGCGCGAATAGTAAAGGATTCAAAATTGTCGCTTAGCGTTTGAGACATCCAAAGTATGTACAAATTCCAGAAATGCGAATAACAAATTCCCAATAGATCTGTTTCAATAGTATTAACGATTATCAAGGTCTCCCACCAATCCGTATTTTACAAATTCCAGTCTAGTAAACAAACACCACACACTTCATAACCTTTGACATTAGTATTTTGTTCAATATACACTTCCGAAACGAATTCAGTTTCTGCGCACGTTAATTTTCCACGGACCCCACTTCACAAGTGATACGAACACAAAAAAAAAAAAAAGTGCAGGGCGGCGCAGATAAAAGGCAGTCCTTTTAAGTATAAATGAAATACAGCGGATTTACAGAAACGAAGATCGAAATAGACTTAACATTTATTTACAATGAAAAATACAGTGAGAAACACATTTATAGAAGATACCGAAAGCGACTCCCTGCAACATCGATACATAGCTATGCACATCTAAGCATATTCAGACAGACCTGGCGCAAAGTTCAGATACCGCTGGCGGCATCTTCAACGCGGGTACCGTCTTTCAGTTCCTGTATAGCCCGTGGATTTGTTTCGTAGACCTTGCTCTTCAAATGACCCCCACAGGAAAAAGACACATGTTGTTAGATCCGGCGAAAGTGATGTTTGCTGACAGTTCGTTCCTCAGTGAAGACATCATCGGCTCGTTCCAGGGATACTTAGAAGTATGGCAAGTGTCTCCACTCTGGTGGAAGAAGGAGTACTGTCTTTCATAATCCAGTGAACTGAGCACAAAATGCCGGCCGGTGTGGCCGAGCGGTTCTGTGCGCTTCAGTCTGGAACCGCGCGACCACTAGAGTCGCAGGTTCGAATCCTGCCTCGGGCATGGATGTGTGTGATGTCCTTAGGTTAGTTAGGTTTAAGGAGACTGATGACCTAAGATGTTAAACCCCATAGTGCTCAGAGCCATTTGAACAGCTTTTTTTTAGCACAAAATGTATCAAAACATTCCACATATATGTTGAGAGTAGTGTCAAAAAATATCGGTCCAATGATGGGCGTTCCTTTTACACTACACCAAACGCTAATTTTTTGTCATGGAGTGGTTAATGACACACAGTGTTACGGTTCTCCGTTGCCCATTACCTCGTGTACTGTGATTTCACGTGCTTGGAAAGATGAAATCATGTTTCACCACTCATGATGTAATGGAAAAGGTCTAACAAACCATCGTTGATTCGGGAACAATGTGCAATAATCTGTACGTTTCTGACTGTCATTCTCCCGTAATTTCTGCATAACTGTCGCACGATATGGCTCCGAAATGTCTTTTCAATATCCTCTGGGAAATCCTTCTACTTACATGCGCACATTGGGCGAATTCATGTGTAGACGTCTTTGGGCCCTGAACTATTCTTCGGCGAATGTCTGCAATAACTTCTGATGTACGAACTCAAGGAATTCTTTGTCTTTTTACATTTTCCACAGATCTTTAGGTGCGCCAGTTTTTGCACAGGCTCTGTATTGCTCTCTTTGCTGCCAGTCCTCTGTCTGGATATTTGACCTTAATATAATCCGTTTTCACATATACTTCCACAATTTCAATTCTTTCTTCTATCGAGAAATTCATTTGGCAGACCGCAAAGGAAACCACTGATGAAATAAACTGAAATGCTGACAGGAAAATAATAACAGTCTACTATTGCAGAAAACCGTCCATTGTTGCTGCTGTTTATTTTAGATGTCGAAATATTGCATTCGCTTTGAAAAGGGAGGTGGGTTACTTTTAACTGCGACGCCCTGAATTTACCAGGATCGATTTTGACACTCACTTTCATATTAGTGCTGCCGCTGTGTTCTGTTAGAAAAAGGTGGCGTTACTGACAGTAGGTTTGATGAAAACTGCTTGACTCTAATTCCCAGTTAACAGGTACGTATAGTCTTACTTGCTAATCTGCCGCTGTCTCGACCGTGGCCAGCTTCAGATCCCATCTAGTCTTGCAGGGGTTTCTGATCGTTAAATAAAATACACTCATGCTCATAAATTAAGGCTAATTGCGGAATGTGGAGCGACACAACGTGGCACTACACAAAACTGACGCTAATAGCATACGCACATAGGGAACACACACGACACAGATCTGTAAGTCCACGGCATTGGTGATAAGTTGAGAAAACCGTTCCGAAACACATGTGCTACAAAACGCCACTGTTTCTTGCCCATGTACCCCGACGTCAATAGGGGATATGGTCGCCATGCACACGTATACAGGCCGCACAACGGGTTGGCATACTCTGGGTCAGGTGGTCGAGCAGCTGCTGGGGTGTAGCCTCCCATTGTTGCACCAGTGCCTGTCGGAGCTCCTGAAGTGTCCTAGGGGTTTGAAGACGTGCAGCGATACGTCGACCGACAGCATCTCAGACGTGCTCGATGGTGTTTAGGTCTGGAGAACAAACAGGCCACTCCATTCACCTGATATCTTCCGTTTGAAGGTACTCCTCCACGATGGCTGCTCGGTGGCGCCGTGCGTTATCATCCATCAGGAAGAAGGTGAGACCCACTGCGCCCCTGAAAAGGCGGACATACTGGTGCAAAATGACGTCCCGATACACCTGATCTGTTACAATTCCTCTGTCAAAGACATGCAGGGGTGTAAGTGCACCAGTCATAGCCCCACCCCACCCCATCAAACCACGACCTCCGCACAGGTTCCTTTCAAGGACATTGAGGGGTTGGTATGTGGTTCCTGGTTCACGCCAAATGAAAACCCGGCGAGAATCACTGTTCAGACTATACCTAGACTCGTCTGTGAACATAACCTGGGACCACTGCTCCATTGACCATGTACTGTGTTGTTGACACCAGGCTTTACGGGCTCTCCTGTGACCAAGGATCAAAGGAATGCACCTTGCAGGTCTCGGGGCGAATAAACTATGTCTGTTCAGTCGTCTGTAGACTGTCTGTCCGGAGACAACTGTTCCAGTGGCTGCGGTAAGGTCCCGAGCAAGGCTACCTGCAGTACTCCGTGGCCGTCCGCGGGCACTGATGGTGAGATATCGGTCTTCTTGTGGTGTTGTACAATGTGGACGTCCCGTACTGTAGTGCCTGGACACGTTTCCTGTCTGCTGGAATCGTCGCCATAACCTTGAGATCAGACTTTGTGGCACACGTAGGGCCCATGCTACGACCTGCTGTGTTTGACCAGTCTCCAGTCGCCCTAGTATTCTATCCATCATAACGTCCTCAATATGTGTTCTTTGAGCCATTTTCAACATACAATCACCATTAGCACGTCTGAAAACGTCTGAACACTTACTCGCTGCACTGTACTCTGACATGCACCAACACAACCTATGCGTATGTGTACTGCTGCCAGCGCCACCGTGCGACGACCGCAGGGCAAATGCACCGCATGGTCATACCTCGAGGTGATTTAAACCCGCAAACCGCCCACCAGAGCGCTGTTTCACCATGTATCAGCATTATCCTTAATTTATGAGCATGAGGCCGGCCGGAGTGGCCGAGGGGTTCTAGGCGCTACAGTCTGGAATCGCGCGATCGCTACGGTCGCAGGTTCGAATCCTGCCTCGGGCGTGGATGTGTGTGGTGTCCTTAGGTTAGTTAGGTTTACGTAGTTCTAAGTTCTAGGGGACTGATGACCTGAGAAGTTAAGTCCCATAGTGCTCAGAGCCATTTGAACCATTTTTTATGAGCATGAGTGTAGTTGTGTCTGGCAACAGGGAATTTCAACAGGCTAGAAGTCTGACAGAACTGATGAAACTTGCACGTATTGTTTAAAAAAAGGAAAGGCTAGGTAGCTTGTTACAAGGTAATTAGGACTTACCCATACGCAGCTGATCAATCTAGTCGAAATGTTCAAATGCATGTGAATTCCTAAGGGACCAAACTGCTGAGGTCATCGGTCCCTAGACTTACACACCACTTGAACTAACTTATGCTATGAACAACACACACACACACACACACACACACACACACACACACACACATATGTCCGAGGGAGGAATCGAACCTGCCGCCGGCAATCCGTGTCATAGCACCTCAAACCACGTTGTCATTTCTCAATCTAGTCTGAAAAATCTTGCTGCAGACCAACATAAAAGCGACAAGTAACTGCAACATAAGCGACCGTTTTGATAACTCGTCCATCCCCTGATCTCACACACACACACACACACACACACACACACACACACAGAGAGAGAGAGAGAGAGAGAGAGAGAGAGAGAGAGAGAGAGAGAGAGAGAGAGGGGGGGGGGGCATTAGTTAAATAATTGATAGCCATTGACAATTGAGTAGAATGATGTCCAGGTAGGCGCACAACAAAATGTGAGCTGAAGTCCTAATCGGCCACCTCTTCGCACTCAATTCCATATTCATATAAAACACACTCCAGTTCGAGCGATTCTGTTTCCCTTTTTGCATCAACTAGCTGAGAAAATCGACGTTGCCCGAGTCATAATATGTGGCATGAGAGAATGCATAGGTAAAGCTAAATAATGTATGACGTATGAACTTAGCAGCGCATCTCAAAATGTTTTTATTGTTTCATTTACGATGTAAGGTAATGATGAT
Source organism: Schistocerca serialis cubense (assembly GCF_023864345.2). Classification (NCBI taxonomy): domain Eukaryota; kingdom Metazoa; phylum Arthropoda; class Insecta; order Orthoptera; family Acrididae; genus Schistocerca; species Schistocerca serialis. The sequence goes on along the minus strand of NC_064649.1, from coordinate 55,222,397 downwards.
TGAGTCCTCAACGTGTTTCATCCATACTGTGATCGGTGGAAGTGAGTGATTGCGGTTGGCAGATATATCAATGTGGTACAATTAGCTGTCTTAGAAAAAGATATATTTTCTATGACTTTTGAAATTTATCATATTGTGTGAAGACAGTTTCACGCTTCGGTATTAAAACGAAATTATGTAATGAGTAATATTAAATCAACCACAATAGCTAAATGAAAGTATGATGAGGATTATACTCACGAAGAGTAATTGACTGGCAATTTTTTGTAATTAAAGATAAACGAGGTTATTTAGCAAATGCATCTACGTTACGACATAATCGAAAATAATCAGTCCTGTAATCCACCGTCTCCTATCTCCCAGGGTCCCTTAGGAAATTAAATAATTAAAAAAATGTAATTTTTTAGTTATTGTCGATTTTTACGGCACTACATATGCTGCCTATTGTGAAAACTATGTTGCAAATCAATATAAACGTTAGTATTCGCACTCATCCGATTTTGTAAGCGCCTCTTTCTGACCGCTTGGGGCGCTGCTATCGCTGGGAGTAACAAAAACGAGACGGAGCATATCGACTGTTATGTTAGACTATGACTGTAGGGTACCGTTCGATTATTCATTTGTTAGTCACGAGTATTTTTATCTTTCAGTCTGTCTGAATTTTCTTTATGTCGTCGGTAGTGTGTGACTGACGAAAACTCGCTGAGATTAAAAACTGATCTATTTGATATTACGCAGCATTATTAGAGCCTGAATGACGAAACCGAGTAAGCATCGTATTATTGTCGGACAAATAAAACAATGAATGCATTTTCACATATATGGTAAAGTTCATAAGTCACGGAGTACATAGCTTTTCCCCAAGAGAATTTATCGATCCGTATTTCGCTGATTTTTGTTCGTCACATTTCAAGACCAAACTCCCAAGACCAAGAGCTATCTACCACAACCTCGAGTGGGTGGTAGTAGGTGGTGTTGAAGAAATGGCTTTCGGTACATACACGCATAAGCTTTCTATATACAGACTAGCTTAGCGTCCGCTGCTTCGCTCGCGTAGACTGTATGACCTGCAGAGATATTTTTTTTGTTTTTATTTAGTCGAACTTTTATGTTGTTCACAAATTGCAATACCTTCTAAGCTTTACACGCTAATTAAGGCAATGTAAGCATGGTCTTTTCCGAATGTGCTCCTGACCAAAAACGTTACTGGTAGCTGGAGTCCAAATTTTTTGTTAGTTATTCTATTTTCATTCCTGTGGGGATATTTCCATATAATCTTTCATCCCCCGTCAAATATTTCTTTGTGTATAACCGAGAACTGAAATAGCAATTTAATGAATTTAGCTTTAAATTTTTTTTAATGTATCAAAACATTTTCTTAAAAATTTTCGTCCCCTATTGCACTCCCTTAGGGATTGAATTTCCAGAAACAGTGAAACACTTTTTATTAAATTTCTAACCGTTAAGTTAGTAACACTGGTTCGCGTCAGATCACCGAAGTTAAGCGCTGCCGAGCTGGGTTAGCAAATGGATGACTGACCAACTGGTTTGCCGAGCGCTGTTGGCAAGTGGGGTGCACTCAGCCCTTGTGAGGCAAACTGAGGAGCTACTTGATTGAGAAGCAGCGGCTCCGGTCTCGTAAACTGACGTACGGCCGGGAGAGCGGTGTGCTGACCACATGTCCCGCTATATCCGCGTCCACTGACGCCTGAGGGCTGAGGATGACACGGCGGCCGGTTTTGAAGGCAGCCTGCAGCAGGTCTGTAGCCAGCTTACCGTTTCATTGCCAACACTCCCGTCATCTACATATATTCGAGAATAAATTTTCAGTCTTCAGAGGACGCTGCTCTGATTTGAAACTTGCTGGGAGATTAAAATTGTGTATCAGACCGAGAACTGAAAGTGTTACCTTTACCTTTCGCAGGAAAATATGAGCAGCACCTTCCATGAGTTGCCCAACTTGCCTTCCCCTAAGTGCGCCACTTTTCTTTTTTTAAGTGTTCAGTTTTCTGACTTGCAGCCTACGTCCTCAATTATTTGCTCGTCGTATTCCCATCTCTGTCCTCTTCCGTTATTACCCTCTACAGCTCCCTCAAGAAGAACCGTGGAATAACTTCCACGATTTCTTATCAGATATCCTATAATCCTATCCCTTCTTCTTGTCAGTATTGCCCATATATTCCTTTCCTCTAGGATACTGGATAATGGTTCAAATGGGTCTGACTTGACTTCTGAGGTCATCAGTCCCCTAGAACTTAGAACTAATTAAACCTAACTAACCTACGGACATCACACACATCCATGCCCGAGGCAGGATTCGAACCTGGGACCGTAGCGGTCGCGCGGCTCCAGACTGTAGCGCCTGGAACTGCTCGGCCACCCCGGCCGGCTTCCGTTTTCCATCTTGGCTATATCATGATCAGAGTCATTTGTTTCAAGCGATCGGCTGATCTCAATGATGTGTCATTTACAAGCACTTACTCATATCCCCACAATTTTACTGCCATCCTGAATGGATGTACACAGTATTTAAATGACAGACGAACGTTACGTACATCAACACAGGGTGATTGTGTAAAATAAGAGAAGATATAAGGAAGCACTTGAAATGGCGCATCGCAGACATCAGCTGACTGCATGAAATAAGTGACTGCAATCATATTGTAACATAACAGTCCCGACACTTGGTCTTGTTTTTGTTACCCGAAGCGACAACAGCGTCCCAAGCGGCCAGCTAGCGACACTTCGGGATACGATATCGGATGTCTACGAATACTATCATTTATATTGATTTATAGCATAGTTTCTACAATAGTGAGTGCATGTAGCTCCGTAAAAAATCGACAATAATAAAAGAATGACATCACATTTGCCGTTCTTTGGTTTCCTAAGGAACTCTGTGAGGTACGAAACGGTAGATCACAGGACAGTTTATTTACGAGTCTGTTGTGACGTAGAGATATTTGCTTAATAATTTCGTTTTCCTTTAATAACAAAAAATTGCCAGTAAACATCCCAAAACCTGATCTCTCACAGACAGAAGTCTAACATCTAGCCAACAAAGCGAAGTTTTGTTCGCCGCCCTTTCAACCAAACCAGTGAATGTGAAACGTAGGAAACCTATAGGGAACGTGATGTCTACATGATTTAACGTAACAAATGAGGCATCAGACCTGTAGCTCAATGGAAAACCACACAGACGTGATAACAGTCCGTCAAAAACTATAAAACTGTTATCCAGTACAGAAGACGTCAGTTCCACAATTGTTGCTTAATCTGAGCAACAAACGGCAAGAATCTAAACACAGTCACTTTCGATGCAAAAGAAATTACATTTACAAAAATGTTCGTGTATTAGAAACTCAAATGAAATGTAACAATAGGTGAATCATTGGACTCCACAAAAATTTTTGAGTGTCAAGGGAAGTGCCTATGATAATAACAACAGACAAAAACAGAAATATATTTCTCGATTCAAAAAACTTTAGCAACCGCCGTATAGATAAAAAAAATTAACGGCTGCTGGTAAAGTTTTTTGAATTGAGAAATACGTACCAGCCGATGTCCCGTGGCCATAATGCAGCGAGAGTCCGCCCCAGTAGCTGAGTGGTCAGCGTGACGGATTGCCGTCCTCTGGGCCCGGGTTCGATTCCCGGCTGGGTCGGAGATTTTCTCCGCTCAGGGACTGGGTGTTGTGTTGTGTTCATCATCATTTCATCACCATCCGGCGTGCAGGTCGCCCAATGTGGCGCCGAATGTAATAAGACCTGCGATATGGCGGCCGGACCTGCCCCGCGAGGGGCCTCCCGGCCAATGACGCCAAACGCTCATCATCATCAATGCAGCGAGAGAGGCAGAAATGTAAGTTTCTCGTGCATGAAATATGTGTTTATATTCTCTTGCTTACAGCGGAATTAGCTGCAGGCATGCATTTATTCGAAAGTATGTCTTCATGTGGAAATTGTAGCTTATGTCATTGAATCACTGTGATTGGGCTGTTTTTAAACGTGTTCCACGATAATTAATTTCTCTTGGTAATTTACTAACGCATGGAACGCCAATATATAACAACTGTTTCGTTAATTAAGTAAAAATTAATAAAAAAACAAACATTATCCTCAAGACATGTGTGACTGCTTTCTCACCGCTTGGAGCGCTAGTGTCGTTCCAGCTGTCAAACGGTAACAACTTTTGCACCAGAGAGTTTCGTGACTAGATTAGATTAGATTAGATTAGATTAGATTAATACTAGTTCCATGGATCATGAATACGATATTTCGTAATGATGTGGAACGAGTCGAGTTTTCCAATACATGACATAATTAGGTTAATTTAACAACATACTTAAGTTAATATAACAACTTCATTTTTTTGTGTTTTTTTTTAGTTTTTCTTTATTTTTTATTTTTATTTTTTTTATTTTTTTTATTTTTTTTTTCTTAATTTATATCTAAAAATTCCTCTATGGAGTAGAAGGAGTTGTCATTCAGAATTTCTTTTAATTTCTTCTTAAATACTTGTTGGTTATCTGTCAGACTTTTGATAATATTTGGTAAGTGACCAAAGACTTTAGTGCCAGTATAATTCACCCCTTTCTGTGCCAAAGTTAGATTTAATCTTGAATAGTGAAGATCGTCCTTTCTCCTAGTATTGTAGTTATGCACACTGCTATTACTTTTGAATTGGGTTTGGTTGTTAATAACAAATTTCATAAGAGAGTATATATACTGAGAAGCTACTGTGAATATCCCTAGATCCTTAAATAAATGTCTGCAGGATGATCTTGGGTGGACTCCAGCTATTATTCTGATTACACGCTTTTGTGCAATAAATACTTTATTCCTCAGTGATGAATTACCCCAAAATATGATGCCATATGAAAGCAATGAGTGAAAATAGGCGTAGTAAGCTAATTTACTAAGATGTTTATTACCAAAATTTGCAATGACCCTTACTGCATAAGTAGCTGAACTCAAACGTTTCAGCAGATCATCAATGTGTTTCTTCCAATTTAATCTCTCATCAATGGACATACCTAAAAATTTGGAATATTCTACCTTAGCTATATGCTTCTGATTAAGGTCTATATTTATTAATGGCGTCATACCATTCACTGTACGGAACTGTATGTACTGTGTCTTATCAAAATTCAGTGAGAGTCCGTTTACAAGGAACCACTTAGTAATTTTCTGAAAGACAGTATTGACAATTTCATCAGTTAATTCTTGTTTCTCAGGTGTGATTACTATACTTGTATTATCAGCAAAGAGAACTAACTTTGCCTCTTCATGAATATAGAATGGCAAGTCATTAACATATAATAAGAACAACAAAGGACCCAAGACTGACCCTTGTGGAACCCCATTCTTGATAGTTCCCTAGTTTGAGGAATGTGCTGATTTTTGCATGTTACGAGAACTACTTATTTCAACTTTCTGCATTCTTCCAGTTAGGTACGAATTAAACCATTTGTGCACTGTCCCACTCATGCCACAATACTTGAGCTTGTCTAGCAGAATTTCATGATTTACACAATCAAAAGCCTTTGAAAGATCACAAAAAATCCCAATGGGTGGTGTTCGGTTATTCAGATCATTCAAAATTTGACTGGTGAAAGCATATATGGCATTTTCTGTTGAAAAACGTTTCTGGAAACCAAACTGACATTTTGTTAGTACTTCATTTTTACAGATATGTGAAGCTACTCTTGAATACATTACTTTCTCAAAAATTTTGGATAAAGCTGTTAGAAGAGAGATTGGACGGTAATTGTTGACATCAGATCTATCCCCCTTTTTATGCAAAGGTATAACAATAGCATATTTCAGTCTATCAGGGAAAATGCCCTGTTCCAGAGAGCTATTACACAGGTGGCTGAGAATCTTACTTATCTGTTGAGAACAAGCTTTTAGTATTTTGCTGGAAATGCCATCAATTCCATGTGAGTTTTTGCTTTTAAGCAAGTTTATTATTTTCCTAATTTCAGAGGGAGAAGTGGGGGAGATTTCAATTGTATCAAATTGCATAGGTATGGCCTCTTCCATTAACAGCCTAGCATCTTCTAATGAACACCTGGATCCTACTATATCCACAACATTTAGAAAATGATTATTAAAAATATTTTCAACTTCTGACTTTTTGTTCGTAAAGCTTTCATTCAATTTGATGGTAATACTGTCTTCCTCTGCTCTTGGTTGACCTGTTTCTCTTTTAATAATATTCCAAATTGTTTTAATTTTGTTATCAGAGTTTCTGGTTTCAGACATGATACACATACTCCTGGATTTTTTAATAACTTTTCTTAATATAACACAGTAGTTTTTATAATTTTTGATAGTTTCTGGGTCACTACTCTTTCTTGCTGTCAGATACATTTCCCTTTTCCGGTTACAAGATATTTTTATACCCTTAGTAAGCCATGGTTTGTTACAAGGTTTCTTATGAGTATATTTAACTATTTTCTTGGGGAAGCAGTTTTCAAATGCATTTACAAAAATGTCATGAAATAAATTACATTTTAAATTGGCATCAGGTTCACGGTACACCTCATCCCAGTCTAACTGCTGTAGACTTTCCCTGAAATTTGCAATTGTTAAATCGTTGACTGAACGTACTACTTTGGATGACTGTTTAGTATTGCTGAATGGAGCTATGTCATATATTGTAACAAGCTGTGCACCATGATCAGAAAGACCATTCTCAACAGGCTGAGCATTTATCTGGTTAAACTTATCTTGGTCTATAAAGAAGTTATCTATCAGTGAGCTGCTATCCTTTACCACCCGAGTAGGAAAATCAATAACGGGTGTCAAATTGAAAGAACCGAGTAATACTTCAAGGTCATTTTTCCTATTACCCTCTTTCAGAGAATCTACATTGAAGTCCCCACAAATAATAATTTGCTTCCCCCTGTCTGACAGATAGCACAACAAGGAGTCCAAATTTTTCAGAAATAGATGAAAATTTCCTGATGGGGACCTATATACAGTTACAATTATAAATGTGCCTTTATTTAATTTAAGCTCACAGGCACATGCTTCTATATGTTGCTCTACACAAAACTTTTTTGTTTCTATACTTTTTGCACAATGATAACTTTTGACATATATGGCAACTCCTCCTTTCTCCATATTTTCTCTCATTACATGTGCAGAGAGCTTATATCCACTTACATTTACCTTATCCATATCAGTAACAATGTGATGCTCAGACAGGCATAGTATATCTATTTGATTCTCAGCTTCTAAATCTTCTAAACAAACCAGAAGCTCATCTACTTTATTCTTTAAACTCCCAATATTTTGATGAAATATACTTACATTATTTTTAATTATACTTTTATGAGAACCTTTCCTTATTCTAACATTTGCAGTACTCTCCTGTCTGAGTTTCTCATTGTGCTTAGGCCTAGTTCCTATACCAGTGGTCACATGGTGTTCAGAGAGGCAGATTATGTCAACTGGGTTGGGTGACTTTAATTCATCAATGCAATTACCTAGGACTGAGATACAACTTGGTGGAGATAAAATTTCTGGTGATTGGTGAAAATTTATAATTGGTAGCTGTGATTGGTGATCCAATGTGCTAGAATTGTGCTGTTTAATTTCTTTCCTAAACTGAAGATTTGTTTCAATCCTGACCTCTCGTAGAACTTGACATCTTTCTGTCTTACCTATCCTAAAAAAGATGCTGCTCCAACACCTGTAACCACTGGTATTTTACCATTCATGGCAGTGCCTCCCCCCCTTAAATTTCCTGCTATTACCCCAGCCAGTTTCCCCTTCCCTTTCCTTTTGAGATGTAGGCCGTGCCTGGTATAGTCCCACCTACTGAGATAATCAACAGGAACCACACCAATATGAGCCCCCGCACCTGACCCAAGCAGTCGTTCCAACTCCAAATTAACTCTCCCAACAGAAGAGTTCAAATGAGGCCGGTCATGGCGTCTCAGGACAGATACAAATTCAACATTGGTGTGTCTCGATGCCGACGCAATCTTTACCAGGTCACACTCTATACTGTACCCAGGATCTCTGTCGATGCTGTTCCCTGGCCCATCCACAATAACCACGGTGTCTTCCCTGGTAAATCCTTTACAGAGTGAACCTAAATCCTCTGTCACCTGATCCAGACTAGCACTTGGTTTGAAAAAATTTGTGACCTGGTATTCTGGTCCTAATTCCTCCTGCAGAAGTTGGCCTACACCTCTTGCATGAGAACTGCCTAACAACAAAACTTTCTTCCTTTTCGATGACTTTCCTACATTCTTTTTCAATTTCCTATTGAAAGTTTGTTGTGTCCTGTCTACACCTACCTCTGCTTGAGGCTCATCAGTTTCTAACTGAAGCAACAGGTCAAACTTATTTTTGACATTCACCACAAAACTGTCAGACTTAGTTCTAGGCCTGTTCCTTCTGCTACCTGTTGCCACTTCCCACCTCTCTTTGCCCTCCTCCCTCCTTAACCTGTCCAGATCTTCCCTAGCCTGATCTAGCTCAGCCTGAAGGGCAGCAATTTTCCCCTCCTGTTCCACTATCTTCCTATCTCTGCTGCAAATCCTACATAACCACTGATGAGCCTGATCCACTTTCCCAACACCCACGCCACTGCAGTCCCCCCAGTGAAAAAAAACTACTGCATCCATCACACCAAATCCCGGAACTAACAATTCTACGGCAAGTCAGGCACTTCTCACTCATGGCAAAAATAATACTTTAGCTAGAATAAATCAATTAAATTACCGAAAATCAAAAAAGACGTTACAAGAATTAAGCCTATTCACAAATGTATATAAGCAAATTTCCGATTTAAAATTCCGCTGTTTTTCTGAGATCTGTATTAAAACAACGAAGGTATACGCTATTTATTATATATTTCACTCGATGGAATGAAAAAAAGGACAATTAAACGAGATACTTTAACTTTGATTCTCCAAAAACGTTACGAGAATTAGGCCTATAAACAAATGTATATAGGCAAGTTTCTGATATAAAGTTACGCTGTTTTTCTGAAATCTGTATTAAAACAATGAAGTTATACGCTATTTACGGTAGTTTACTTATTTGTTACCGAGAAACTAGTTAAATTACCGTGAAACAAGAAACAAACACGTTTACAAAATTTAAGCCTAAGCGCGACTTCGCGAAGTTACGATCTTTTCGTGTTTTCTGAAAAAATACGCAAAGAAAAGTCAAACCTTTAACGGCAAGACTAAACGATACAGTAATGCACGTATTTAATTTGTTGTCGGCGTTAAACTAAATTATATTCCTATCTAAATCACTTAACTTTCTGGAAATGGTTTCTGGCGTCACTTACTCGGCGGCCATCTTGGAAAGTTCTGTTGAACCAGAGGACTCAATCCATTCCACGTAAACACGGCGCACACCATAATGAAGCCATCACTAGCTTGCACAGTGCCTTGGATCCATGACTTCCTGGGGTGTGTGCCACGCTCGAACTCTACCATCAACCCTTACCAAGTGAAATCGGGTCTCATCTGATCAGGTCACGATTTTCTAGTCATCTTTGGTTCCCATCGATGTGGTCATGAGCTCAGGAGACCCGCCGCAGGCGATGTCGTGCTGTTATACATTCGTCGTACGTCCCGCATTGATTTGTGTGGTTATTTCACGCAGTGTTGCTTGTCTGTTAGCACTGACAACTCTACGCAAACGTCACTGCTCTCGGTCGTTAAGGGAAGGCCATCGGCAACTGCGTTGTCCGTGGTGAGAGGTAATGCCTGACATTTTATAGTTTCGGCACACTCTTGACACCGTGGATGATAATATATAGAATTCCCATAACGATTTCCGAAATTGAATGTCCCATGTGTCTAGCTCCAAGTACCATTCCGCGTTCAAAGTCTCCTAATTCCCGTCATGCAGCCATAATCACGTCGGACACCTTTTCACATGGATCACCTGAGCACAAATGACAGCTCCGCCAATGCATTAACCTACACTCAAGCTCATAAATTAAGGATAATTGCAGAATGTGGTGCCACACAACCCGGCACTACACAAAACTGGTGCTAATAGCGTAGGCACGCAGGGAACACACACGACACATATCTGTAAGTCCACGGTATTGGTGATAAGTTGACAAAACCGTCCCGAAACACATGTGCTACAAATCGCCACTGTTTCCTGCGCATGTAACCCGACATCAATATGGGATATGATCACCATGCACACGCACACAGGCTGCGCAACGGCTTGGTTTACTGTGGATCAAGTGGTCGGGCAGCTGCTGGGGTATAGCCTCCCATTCTTGCAACTGTGCCTGTCGGAGCTCCTGAAGTGTCCTAGGGGTTTGATTACGTACAGCAATACGTCGACCGAGAGCATCCCAGACGTGCTCGCTTGGGTTTAGATCTGGAGAACAGGCAGGCCACTCCATTCGCCTGACATCTTCTGTTTCAAGGTACTCCTCCACGGTGGCAGCTCGGTGGGGCCGTGCGTTGTCATCCATCAGGAGGAAGGTGGGACCCATTGCACCCCTGAAAAGGTGGACATACTGGTGCAAAATGACGTGCCGATACACCTGATCTGTTACAGTTCCTGTGTCAAAGACATGCAGGGGTTTACGTGTACCAATCATAATCCCAACCCACACCATCAAACCACGACCTCCATACAGATCCCTTTAAAGGACTTTAAGGGGTTGGTATCTGGTTCCTGGTTCACGACAGATGAAAACCCGGCCATAATCATTGTTCAGACTATACCTGGACTCGTCCGTGAACATAACCTGGGACAACTGCTCCAATGACCATGTACTGTGTTCTTGACACCAGGCTTTACTGGCTCTCCTGTGACCAGGGGTCAGTGGAATGCATCTTGCAGGTCACCGGGTGATTAAACCATGTTTGTTCATTCGTCTGTACCCTGTGTGTCTGGAGACAACTGTTCCAGTGGGTGCGGTAAGGTCCCAAGCAAGGCTACCTGCAGTTCTCCGTGGCCGTTAGCGGATACTAATGGTGAGATATCACTCTTCTTGTGGTGTTGTACACTGTGTACGTCCCGTACTGTATCGCCTGGACACGTTTCCTGTCTGCTGGAATCCTTGCCATAATCTTTGTGGCACACGGAGGGCCAGTGCTACGACCTGCTGTGTTTGACCAGCCTCCAGTCGCCCTAGTATTCTACCCCTCATAACGTCATCAATATGAGTTATTGAGCCATTTTCAACATACAGTTACCACTAACACATCTGCAAACGTCTGCACACTTACTCGCTGTACCATACTCTGACATGCACCAACACACCTCTGCGTATGTGTACTGCTGCCAGCGCCACCGTGCGACGACCCCAGGTCAAACCACCATTTCTCAGCATTATCCTTAATTTATGAGCATGAGTGTACATTTATTTATTTTCTGCCGGATTCGTATAGAGACATACCCACCAACAGCGGCATCTAAATTATGGAAGAGAAAGTATTTAAGTATCTTTCATGATACATTTATCTCTAGTGAGTTGTCTTTTGCGATAACTTTAATTCTTCGATGTAGTTTAACTTACCTTACATAATGGTTTCTTTGCACGCGTGAAAAGCGTTCGCCAGTAAGTCATACAAGTATTTAATCACATCAGAGTTTTACTCTGTTTCTTGAGTTTGGATATTATGTACTTGTCAATGGCGATGTGCTTAGTATAAAATGATGTTGATTGAAAAGCTTTTTTAGGACATTGTATAATTTCGTTTTTAAATTTTATTGTCTGTTATGGATGGAAACACACACAACACTAGTATATTATTCTACAGTATTTATTACTTATTTCACAAATAGGTTTTTGGCTGTTACGCAATCATCAGGTACAAAGAAAAGTATGCAATGCAGTGAAATTTTGTTGAATTAAAGTTTTTAAACTAGTGCATCAACAGAGATAAAAACTGTTAATGTTAGATTTAGGAATCTAATAAACGGGACTATTTCAGTGTAGATGCGATGAAAGATTATTTAACTGAGAAAAAAATGACACATTAACTAATCCACTATATACAAATTACAAAAGTAGCCCATAGAAGAAAATAATTTAAATAATAAATTTTTGTGACATGTTCCAAAGGTAAGGCTCAAAAAAAATACTCTTGTCTTTAATACGTACTAAACTACAAACAGGTAAGTCATACTAGTGAGATTAAGCCAGGAATTGAAGCAAGTGTAGGTACACAAAGTACATTTTTTTAACACATCAAGAGAAACCATAGCAACTGAAACAAAGGAAAATGGGTCATGCTAGTAAGAGAGGTAATTAACAACATGTCCTGGATAGGGTTATGGGGAGTATTCGCAGACAGAGGTGAAGAGTAATGGAATTGTGTCCGTTTATTCAGTACTGAGCTTTGGCTGATGAAAATAAGTTTTTTAATTTCCGTTATTTCAAGATCGTTCATCATCTTTGGATCTGACGTAATACTTCATGTTTCACCTTGTAACTATGGTCTTCTTTAAGCAGATGGTCTACAAAAGTAAAACCTCGTTTTCTAAGTTTCCAACTTCTGTGGTGTTCCTTCAAGCGGGTGAATATTGCCCTGCCGGACTGACAAACACAGAATTTGCCACAATTACAAGTGATTTGTTATATTCCACTCGTTTCCAATGCTGGAGCACTGTGTTTACCATTGGGCAAAAAGTGTTGTGCACATAAAATGACAATTTTACATACCTGGATTTAAGACAACTTCCAAGTGGGATAAAATACAATCAGACGAATAGCTTCAAACTATGGCTACCCTCCTACCTTGGTGTTCTGTCTTCTTTACGCTGTTCTCGCCCCATCATCTCAAGAACACAGTAAATAGTACACAATGTCATATTTAGGAAAAGTCTCTTTGAATGCATTCAGAAATCTGACAGCGATATGTAATTTATGGTGTCAAAGAAGAAAAAATTAAAGAAATCCACGATGTCTGAGGAAAAGCCCTCTAGTTGCTGACGTGAGTAATCTTCAGTGTTTGACTGTAGTCTGTATACCGTATATCATACCTCATTATTAGACTTTATTAATAATACTTCTAGATTTTGTGATTTTCAGTTCAGATGGGCTATTTGCACTGTGTGTAGCGTATTTTCCTGTCTACTTAATAGTTTTTTTATATGTTATTTCCTTTATTACGACTCATGTGTGATCAATTGTTGCGATGTATTTTTACTTTGTGATGTGTTATTGTCTTCGCCATGTCGAACCAAATTGTATATATATACACTGTCAATGAGCTCCTCGATATGGTCACTATATATTTAACTTATTGTAACACAAATTGGACTTTGTACTACTATTTTATGAGCAGTACCGAAATGAAACCAATGGAACAGTCTGCAGTTGTGATATAAAAGCTTTTAAATGTTAGGCTCATCTTTTGTTTATTATTTAGGACTATAATTTGCTTTAGGTGTTATGCTTTCATGGAAGTTTGAAGCTGTGGGAGTCTGTCAAGGAAAAATACAAATTTGCTTTCAAATATATCACATGAAATGATCAGTGTTTGAAAACTGTGTGTCCCAGTGAGTCCAAAGTGAAACCGCCTTTTTTAAAACGTCTGATTGCTTACCTTTTGCTTATTTCATCTTACATTTGTTGCTTACTATAATAATGAAGAATAATTTTGTGTAAAATTCTATTTTTATATTCCATTGTGGAGCCACTTCCTTAAAACAAGTGTTTCTTACTTTTTCCTAATTTCTGTGTGTAATAGAGGTGAGTTATGTGAAAAATTTTATAATTATATTTTTTTCACAATGCTGGTATTCAGTGGGTTGAAAGCATTTAAAAAGGAATGTAAGGAGAAAATTTTATGTATGGAATGTTATTTAGCTTCTGCGTGAATTAGTTTCAATGTTCGTGACAGTGCCTAAGCAAGACTTTAGTTCTCATGTTAATGTAATTAACATTCTGTGCGTTTAGAATTCGCAATACAATTTAAGTCTTAAACAACTTTTTCACTTATAAGCTATGTCTTACCGTTTGGAAGTAAAACTTAACACAACTTTGCTGTCACGCCTTGCACTATCACGTGATAAGCTAGCTTCATTGTTGGCGAGCAGCTCATCATTTTAGTTCAGTAATTAAAGCAAATCAGAGCAGTGTTTTACATTGCGCAGGGAAGAATCAGTTGTAGGGCCTAGGTCAACTTTGTGACAAACAATCAAGACACAGTGATCATTTGCATATTTTTTGATATAACCCGCAACTCACATTTTCGAACAGCATTAATATGCAACAGTTGAGCATTGTAGTTTTTGATTGCTGCTGAGATAGTTGTTTCGTATATCACGGATAATTACTGTTTACATTCAGTTATTACTCGTTTAGAGATTGTTGAGTTCTGTTTAGAGTGATTAAATTAATGAAATTTATAGTTAATTTTTATGTTAGAAAGTGTTACAGTCGTGGCACTCCTAGACAATAGGCATACAACTAACGATTACACACAGCCACCAACGAGCATAATGTTTCACCACGTACGATGGTAATCCCAAAAGTAAGGACTCCTACTTTTTATAAGTACATAGACCTGTTTATTTCTACAAGGGTTTACAGCAGTTTACAGCTTGAATATTTGGCTATTTTTCAACATAATCACCATTTCTGTCGATGCATTTTTGGAGACGCTGTGGAAGTTTTTGTATGCCCATGTCATACCAACTAGCCGCCATGCTGTTTCGGGACTCAGTTGTCACGGGTTACGAAACATGGGGATACCGCTTTACACCTGAGGCCAAGCAACAATCACGTCTGTGGCGGCATTCTTCTTCGCCAAAGCCGCGGAAATTCAAACAAACACAGTCTGCCGGTGAAGTCATGACAACCGTCTTTTGGGATCGGAAAGGGGTATTGTTGGTCGACTTTATGCCCACTGGGACCACAATTAACGCTGACAGGTACTTGGAGACTCTGAAAAAACTCGAACGGGCAATTCAGAACCGGAGAAGAGGAATGCTGAGCAAGGGCGTACACATTCTCCATGACAACGTTCGCCCACACATCGCTCAGGAAACCGTTTCTCTCCTGCAACAGTTTCAGTGGAACATAATCACCCAGCCACCCTATAGTCCTGACTTGGCGCCCAGTGACTATCACCTGTTCCCTCGGTTAAAACAACATTTGGCCGGAAAGCGATTCAGCTCCGACGACGAGGTGAAAAAGAGGTTCATAACTTTCTGCACAGCAAGGTGGTGAGCTGGTATGACATGGGCATACAAAAACTGCCACAGCATCTACAAAAATGCATCGACAGAAATGGTGATTATGTTGAAAAATAGCTAAATGCTCAAGCTGTAAACCGATGTAATCCATTGTAGAAATAAACAGGTCTATGTACTTATAAGAAAATAGGAGACCATACTTTTGGGATTACCCTCGTAGACAGTCATTCATATAAGAAAACATACGCAAGAAAACTTACAATACGAACGTTCACCCTAGTCTACGGGTTGAAGTGTTTTCACTTACATACTTGTTGCCAAGACTTTTTTTAGAGATTATTAAAGTATCGCATTTAAACGAGAGGCAAACAAAAGTATACCTCTGAAAACGAAGTACTTTCACAAGTGAATTTATTTACTTAAATTCGAATTTTTAGTGCTTCTGTCACCAACTATCGAGTTTTGGTTGGTTTTAAAAGTTTAATAACTGCTTCAACATTGTAAATTTATTTTTAAATAAGTGAATGATTACTTCTTCATTGCAATTTGCACCGATCACTGATAATTCTTTTTCGGTAAATGCTGCGTTACTGTTAGAAAACATATTGGAAACAATTTTTTAATTGTTCGATGACTAAATCTCTTGCTTTTTCATCATATAATACCCCTTGTCGTAAGTATTTTTTCGCAAAAAATTTCGATTGTAACTCGTTAATTATCTTTGAATGGTTAACCGGTCCCATTGTTCACTCAGACAAGTGCGGGGAAGTCGCTTAAAAACCACAGTCTGACAGTCTGGCAGAATCGACAGAGAGACTGCAGACTGGTTTCACTTCAAAAGAAACAATGAATGATTCAATCATCTGTAAGTAGGCTGTTTAGGTTTTTATGTTGGTAACGCCATGTAGCGCTCTATATGAAAATCACTGACTGTGCTTTGTGCAGTCAGTGGCTTGTTTGCGTTGATGGAATTTGCTATTATGGTGTTGGGCGGTTGAATGTGAACAGCGCGTAGCGTTGCGCGGTTGGAGGTGAGCCGACAGCAGTGGTGGATGTGGGGAGAGAGATGGCGGAGTTTTGAGAGCGGATGATCTGGACGTGTATCCATCAGAGACAGTAAATTTGTAAGGCTGGATGTCATGAACTTATATATATATTATGACTTTTGAACACTATTAAGGTAAATACATTGTTTGTTCTCTATCAAAATCTTTCATTTGCTAACTATGCCTATCAGTAGTTAGTGCCTTCAGTAGTTAGAATCTTTTATTTAGCTGGCAGTAGTGGCGCTCGCTGTATTGCAGTAGTTCGAGTAACGAAGATTTTTGTGAGGTAAGTGATTCATGAAAGGTATAGGTTATTGTTAGTCAGGGCCATTCTTTTGTAGGGATTACTGAAAGTCAGATTGCGTTGCGCTAAAAAGTATTGCGTGTTAGTTTAAGCACAGTCATGTATAATTTTTCTAAGGGGACGTTTGACATCGTGCAGTAATACAACGAGCTGTACCGACTCCTCACATTTGGTTGCTCCCAAAGACTGGTTTCATTCGAAAGATATGATCGAATAATAATCCACGCCATACGTAAAACTACAGTCGACTGAATCAATTGTTTTCATTCGATTTTTCCGGGAGACTAGTTTCACTCAAAAGAATGAATGAATCATTCATCGATACATAATTATACAGCATAATGCGTTGATTATTTTGCAAGAATCGAGTAAATTGATTACTTTCATGTGGTTTGTTTCTATAACTAGCCGCAGTGATTAGTTTAATTCGGTTGTTTCATTCGACGGTAAAAACCGACTGAGTGAGAAAACTATCGATTGACTAGTCGGTTGTTAAAACTATTCGGTTGTCCCATCACAACAATCTTAATTGTGAGTATGAGGTACTCATCAGTTCAAAAAAGACGGATCTCGCACATGAAACGCACACGAGCGTTCAATATACACTCCTGGAAATTGAAATAAGAACACCGTGAATTCATTGTCCCAGGAAGGGGAAACTTTATTGACACATTCCTGGGGTCAGATACATCACATGATCACACTGACAGAACCACAGGCACATAGACACAGGCAACAGAGCATGCACAATGTCGGCACTAGTACAGTGTATATCCACCTTTCGCAGCGATGCAGGCTGCTATTCTCCCATGGGGACGATCGTAGAGATGCTGGATGTAGTCCTGTGGAACGGCTTGCCATGCCATTTCCACCTGGCGCCTCAGTTGGACCAGCGTTCGTGCTGGACATGCAGACCGCGTGAGACGACGCTTCATCCAGTCCCAAACATGCTCAATGGGGGACGGATCCGGAGATCTTGCTGGCCAGGGTAGTTGACTTACACCTTCTAGAGCACGTTGGGTGGCACGGGATACATGCGAACGTGCATTGTCCTGTTGGAACAGCAAGTTCCCTTGCCGGTCTAGGAATGGTAGAACGATGGGTTCGATGACGGTTTGGATGTACCGTGCACTATTCAGTGCCCCTCGATGATCACCAGTGGTGTACGGCCAGTGTAGGAGATCGCTCCCCACACCATGATGCCGGGTGTTGGCCCTGTGTGCCTCGGTCGTATGCAGTCCTGATTGTGGCGCTCACCTGCACGGCGCCAAACACGCATACCACCATCATTGGCACCAAGGCAGAAGCGACTCTCATCGCTGAAGACGACACGTCTCCATTCGTCCCTCCATTCACGCCTGTCGCGACACCACTGGAGACGTGCTGCACGATGTCGGGGCGTGAGCGGAAGACGGCCTAACGGTGTGCGGGACCGTAGCCCAGCTTCATGGAGTCGGTTGCGAATGGTCCTCGCCGATACCCCAGGAGCAACAGTGTCCCTAATTTGCTGGGAAGTGGCGGTGCGGTCCCCTACGGCACTGCGTAGGATCCTACGGTCTTGGCGTGCATCCGTGCGTCTCTGCGGTCCGGTCCTAGGTCGACGGGCATGTGCACCTTCCGCCGACCACTGGCGACAACATCGATGTACTGTGGAGACCTCACGCCCCACGTGTTGAGCAATTCGGCGGTACGTCCACCCGGCCTCCCGCATGCCCACTATACGCCCACGCTCAAAGTCCGTCAACTGCACATACGGTTCACGTCCACGCTGTCGCGGCATGCTACCTGTGTTAAAGACTGCGATGGAGCTCCGTATGCCACGGCAAACTGGCTGACACTGACGGCGGCGGTGCACAAATGCTGCGCAGCTAGCGCCATTCGACGGCCAACACCGCGGTTCCTGGTGTGTCCGCTGTGCCGTGCGTGTGATCATTGTTTGTACAGCCCTCTCGCAGTGTCCGGAGCAAGTATGGTGGGTCTGACACACCGGTGTCAATGTGTTCTTTTTTCCATTTCCAGGAGTGTAAGTTCTAACCGTCTAGAGCTCCCGCCCCTTGAGCCGTCTTGGATTATATGTGCTGCCACTGTATTGTTTCCTCATTTGGCTTCAACAGAAATGCTTGGAGCCCGTGGCATACCAAACAGACAAGATAACACTTCATCCTAACAGGTGTAGAGACGAATTGCGGGGGCCAGTATCAAGTAATGTCAGTGAGATCACAAATTTTCTGGTGTGCGGCCCCTTTGTCTGTTTAAATTTTCATTGCGATGAGCTGTGCAACAACAAAATAAAAGACCTCGTAAAAAACTGCCATATACTGCTCTTGAATTATTTGCAACAGCCCCGCTTCCTGTATTGATCCTCAACTCGCATACATCACTTTCGTGGCGGCACTCTGCAGGTCGGCGGAGAAGCAGGTTACACAAACACCTCTTCCTCTTGAAGAACCGAGACATTTGGCTGGCCTAAATTGAACGTAAATGCGACCTCAGTACGTAGTCAGATGTTGATATCTTTATAGTGTGAGATTTACTTTCTCAATTTGTACAACAGCTCTGAATGTTTTAGGGACACTTTGAAACGCAGGAGGTTTAAAAAGTAGTGTCACATATTGCCCCAGATTACGAAACCTAGAAGTAAATTTGCTATCCACGGTCTGTACAAACAATTTTGCATCAGTGAAGTATTGGAGGGAAATGCGGTTGGTATCCCTGCACACGCCTGTGTTTAATGTGTAACTGCCGGAAGTTTCGCTGTTGTATGTCTGTTAGTTATTGTTCACTGTTGTATTGAGTAGAACGTTGCGTCGCACAGTTTGCGAATTTCGAGATGGCAGAGATAGAGGAGCCTCGCGTCTGCATTACAGAGACACACAAAATGATGCAGTAAGCCTCCGGCGATGAGTGCTTAAGCCGTACTTGATGTTACGAATGGTTTACACGGCTTAAAAATGGCCGGGCACAAGTTAAAGGCGGTCCCCGTTCAGGACGGCCTTCGACGTCTTCCAGCGACGCTCGTGGCAGGAACGTCAATGAAATTGTGCGTATCAATTGAAGAATGACTGTCCGAGAGAATGTAACATTCCCGTTGGATCTTGTCATGAAATCCCGAAAGAGCATTTGGTTTGCATCGTGTCGCCGCCAAACTCGTCCCATGGCTTATGAGTCAAGATCATAAAGACCTTCATCTCGCAATGTCTGAAGAGCTTTCGGATCTCGCAAATGAGAGAAGATGCAAAATCCTCAAGATTGGCGATCCTTTACAGGAGCTCGAAATTTAGCGCGGAGTTCAATGCGAGACGCCTATAACAATTTCCACAACGAAACTTTGTCTCGAAACCTGGCAAAGAATCCAGAGATTCTGGTCGTATATGATGTTAGCGGCAAGAAACAATCAACGCCTTCTCTGCACGATAGCAATGAAGATACTATCGAAGACAGTGCTGCCAAAGCAGAGTTACTAAACACAGCCTTCCGAAACGCCTTCACAAAAGAAGACGAAGTAAATAATCCGGAATTCGAATCGAGAACACCTGCCAACATGAGTAACGTAGAGTAAATATCCTCGGAGTAGTGAAGCAACTCAAATCACTTAATACACTCCTGGAAATGGAAAAAAGAACACATTGACACCGGTGTGTCAGACCCACCATACTTGCTCCGGACACTGCGAGAGGGCTGTACAAGCAATGATCACACGCACGGCACAGCGGACACACCAGGAACCGCGGTGTTGGCCGTCGAATGGCGCTAGCTGCGCAGCATTTGTGCACCGCCGCCGTCAGTGTCAGCCAGTTTGCCGTGGCATACGGAGCTCCATCGCAGTCTTTAACACTGGTAGCATGCCGCGACAGCGTGGACGTGAACCGTATGTGCAGTTGACGGACTTTGAGCGAGGGCGTATAGTGGGCATGCGGGAGGCCGGGTGGACGTACCGCCGAATTGCTCAACACGTGGGGCGTGAGGTCTCCACAGTACATCGATGTTGTCGCCAGTGGTCGGCGGAAGGTGCACGTGCCCGTCGACCTGGGACCGGACCGCAGCGACGCACGGATGCACGCCAAGACCGTAGGATCCTACGCAGTGCCGTAGGGGACCGCACCGCCACTTCCCAGCAAATTAGGGACACTGTTGCTCCTGGGGTATCGCCGAGGACCATTCGCAACCGTCTCCATGAGGCTGGGCTACGGTCCCGCACGCCGTTAGGCCGTCTTCAGCTCACGCCCCAACATCGTGCAGCCCGCCTCGTGTCGCGACAGGCGTGAATAGAGGGACGAATGGAGACGTGTCGTCTTCAGCGATGAGAGTCGGTTCTGCCTTGGTGCCAATGATGGTCGTATGCGTGTTTGGCGCCGTGCAGGTGAGCGCCACAATCAGGACTGCATACGACCGAGGCACACAGGGCCAACACCCGGCATCATGGTGTGGGGAGCGATCTCCTACACTGGCCGTACACCACTGGTGATCGTCGACGGGACACTGAATAGAGCACGGTACATCCAAACCGTCATCGAACCCATCGTTCTACCACTCCTAGACCGGCAAGGGAACTTGCTGTTCCAACAGGACAATGCACGTCCGCATGTATCCCGTGCCACCCAACGTGCTCTAGAAGGTGTAAGTCAACTACCCTGGCCAGCAAGATCTCCGGATCTGTCCCCCATTGAGCATGTTTGGGACTGGATGAAGCGTCGTCTCACGCGGTCTGCACGTCCAGCACGAACGCTGGTCCAACTGAGGCGCCAGGTGGAAACGGCATGGCAAGCCGTTCCACAGGACTACATCCAGCATCTGTGCGATCGTCTCCATGGGAGAATAGCAGCCTGCATTGCTGCGAAAGGTGGATATACACTGTACTAGTGCCGACATTGTGCATGCTCTGTTGCCTGTGTCTATGTGCCTGTGGTTCTGTCAGTGTGATCATGTGATGTATCTGACCTCTGGAATGTGTCAATAAAGTTTCCCCTTCCTGGGACAATGAATTCACGGTGTTCTTATTTCAGTTTCCAGGAGTGTAAAAGCAAGTCTTCTGGTCCAGACTGTATAACAATTAGGTTCCTTACGGAGTATGCTGATGTATTAGCTCCATACTTAACAATCATATGCAACCATTCGCTCGACGAAAGACTCGTACCCAAAGGCTGGAAAATTGGACAGGTCACACCAATATTCAAGAAAGGTAGTAGGAATAATCCACTAAATTACAGGCCCATATCGTTAACGTCGATATGTAGCGGGATTTTAGAACATACATTGCGTTCGAACATTATGAATTACCTCGAAGGAAACGGTCTACTGACACACAGTCAACATGGGTTTAGAATACATCGTTCCTGTGAAACACAACTAGCTCTTTATTCACGTTAAGTGCTGAGTGCTATTGATAAGGGATTTCAGATCGATTCCGTATTCTTG